>NC_141375.1:13567313-14990628 GCF_017979445.1 Akebia trifoliata
AATGAGACTATCCCCAATCAAATCGCCAATGTGGTCGATATCGCGCATAATAGAGAGGAATGTGGTGGAAACTGAATAATCGTCCTCTAAGAAGAAACAGCTGTCGATGAGGAGGAGAAAACAGATCCGAAAGATGATGTCAAAATCACGATCACCGAAGCGGGCCGATCTCTCTCTATAGGTAGGCAGAGCTCCATCCTCTCCCTCAATCAACAGCAGACCCATCAAGACCTCCGTACTGATGCGCCCCTGCTTCCCTACCATGGAGGCAGGGACTCTAGTGATGCCTAATAACTCGCCCACCTCCTGGATAGATAGCAGAGTCAAAGGTAGAGGCTCTCCATCCATCGCGATACCCGTAATCGCCACGAAATCTGAAGGCCGGATGCCTATCTCTACCTCAGGCATATGAAAAGAATGAGTCGCCGGAAACCACCTCTCCACCATGGCCAAAAACAAGGGTCGATCCGCCTTGAAAGACGGTATCTGAAAGAAAGCGCCAAAGCCCACAGTGGCGAACTGCGTCCGAATATCATCCGAGAATAGGGCGGCAGTAGAAAGAAAAGCACTCTACCTACCCCTGAAGCTGGCCGAAGGATAGGGGGTAGGAATGTCCAAACGAACTAACATGGAGACATGCCTCCCTAATCCACGGAGAAGAGAGGTATCTGGTACTCTCTCACTCTCCTCTGCAGGGATCTAAACCCTGGGAACCTCTCTGCCGACTCTACCGGCACCTACGGCCCTATCCGCCCGACCTCGGCTACCGCATCGACCTCTACCACCACTACCGCTTGGCAGATCCTCAGCTGGACCACTGTGAGAAGAACTGGCCTCATCTTCCCTGTTGCCGGACGAAGAACCAGCTACCGACGCTGAATCGGGCCTACGTGAAAGCTGTCTCGGCCAGCCATACTCTGTGGCCACACCGGACCCCAAGGCAAAGCGAGCCCGAGTCAGGGGCCTCGCCTCCTCCTCCTCATCGGATGACTGATGTACTACTCGGCTCCTCCGCTCTCTACCCATCTACAAGTCACCATGTGATCAATCAACAACGCAAAAATCACATATCTCGATGAAACTGCCTAGGTTAAACCTAACCAAACCGAGTCAAACCAACTTAAACCCAGTCAGTCAGTATCCTACCTAGCTAACCCATCAAACCTAGCCAACCTAAGCCAAAACTAGCCTAATTGAGTCAAACCAACCCAACTTAGTCAACCAAAAAGTCAACTCAGTCAAACCCATCCGCCTAAGTCAAAACCCAAGGACAATCCAGTCAAAACCTAGTCTACTCAGTCAACCCAGTTAAACCCAGTCAAATCTGAGTCAAACCAACCCAGTCAAATCGGAATCATACCCGGGTGATCTGGCCAATCCCAGTTAAAGTCTAACCAAACCCAATGGATTCGATCGATCCCAATCGATTCAAGTCAAAACTCAGTCAACTCAAGTCAAAACTCGGTCAACCCCGGTCAAAGCCCAGTCAAACCTACCCAACCAAAGTCAAACCTGGGACGACTCAACCTGAAATCCAGTCAACTCAGTCAAGCCTATCCAAGCTAAGTCAAGCCTAACCCCCCTCAGTCAAACACAGTCAAAACCTAGCCCAACCAACTCGCTCAATCCAGTCAACCGAAGCTAACCTACCTTGAGTCAATCCAGTCAACTCAATCAGCCCAGTCCACCCATTAAATCTAGTCAAACCCAGTTCAAACCTACTCAAAACCCTCTTGTCCAACCAAGCCTACAACCGTGACAAGCCGATCAATCATTCAAAAGAGAGGAAATATGCAGATATCCGAAACAAGTCGAAACATCCATAATCAAGCAGGCAAAGAGATCAAACGCGAAGAGCAGGATAAACAAACAGTTATGACCAAAACGCGTGCTAAAAAGGTGCGTCTAAGACCCTTCACAAACAGTCCAACCCAGTCCCAATAGGCCTAAAATAGTCTCGTGACTACATCCGACCTTCCTCATTTCAGTCCCAAAGTCGGTCTCTAAACCACTTCCCAAACAATAAACCCCAAAATAACCTTAGCCACTTCAAGGATCGTTCCTCAAACCCAACCCAAACACCTACTCCAAATAACCTCTAGGAACAGTGCCAAACCATCCTTAAAGCCAATCCCATCCTCACTCTAGACAAACCTTAAACCAACCCTCAAACTCTAGACAAACCTAAACCATCGCACTCTTCGCCCCAAACAATCCCATTTGTAACCCGACGATCCAGCCACAACCATCACTTCATCAACTCGCTTCTAAAAACACCCAGTCCTTTTCACAGACCCATACATCCCAACCTGGCTAAATAAACTATGAACCGAACGTACCAAACCCGACGACCACCCAAGAATCGATTGCCAATCCAAGTCACCCAAATGGTCCAGCCTCATCAAAACTCTCATCAAAACAGTACCAAACCGCGAATATCTTATTAACAACCCGAAAAACCACCCCTCCTACCACCCAAAACCGCACTGTTCCCCGTCATCCTGGGAAATTCTCATCCATCACCACTCTCAGTAAATCCCATCATGGCAGTTTGCCTCACGAATCAAAAGCCACCAATCATACCCACAATCGTCTCCATACACCACAATCAAGTTTCCAAACATCCTGGGAAGCTTCTCACCCAACACCAACAGTAACCCATACGTTCATGAAAAAGCATAAAAGATTGACAGAATAATTGATATCACATGCAAATAAAAAGGAAGGAAATATCACATATAAAACAGGCAAAAGCGAAAATCAAAGGGGAAACATAAAGTAGAGGCATTGTTCGCACATGAAGTGGGCAAGGAAGATAAAAGAGAGAGCTTAACCAAAGACTTACCTCGACACAAGACCGTAGTCGAACTCGTCCGCACTCCAAATCCTCCCACAAGCGTTCAAAGACGATACACACTCCCACTTACGCTCACAACCAGTTCGCAAAAGGTCCAAACAATGAAAATAAAGAAAAAGTGAAGAGAAGAGAAGGGAAGAGAAGTTAATAAGAAAATGAAGAGGTGAGAGGAGAATCGTCAAAAGGCGCCTAAGAGGGAGAAAAACCGGAAGAAAACGAAGAGGAAATTGAAAATGGAAGGGCTCGCAGGCTTTAACTGTTTAAAATTCATACTGGTCCGTGCTACCAGCACGGACAAAGCAAAGGGTGTACTATCCGTATCACTATCACGGATATGGATGATTTTATTGGAACCGTTCCCAGAACACGGATAAAATGGAATAGAGAACCATCCGTTCCTCAAACACGGATGAAGGCAAATAAAAAACTATCCGTGCCTCGAGCACGGATCAGTCAAAATCAAAAATCGAGTCAAAAACCAAATAAAAATCAATAAATCATAAATCATAAATAAAACAAAAAAAAAAAACCAAAAAATTGAAAAAATCAGAAAATTTTCAAAATCCTTTCAAGTTATACTTAATTTCGATTTGTTAAAACACGACCGAGAAATACCCAAATTTCAAAATCACCAAATCTTCATCAAATCCGAGGTCTCACACGAGCTCTGTGCCATCGAGACCAAATAATCAATAAGGTAACTCTGTCAGACCCCGCACTTGAGTAACCATTTTTCTACAAAAGTCATCAATTCAGTCGACAATTCGAAGTCGTGTTTTGCAGAGTTTCGTCGGGCCCGTACAAATAGGGGTTTAGTCTATTCTTTGCACGCAATTCCTGCAAAGAAGGGCAGCTGTAGACACCCCGATTTGAATAGGCCCTCACTTGAAAGGGCCCAAAAATAACTTCTTTCAATGGATTTGGCCAATGGGCCTCGAAGGCCCGAAACATTGAAATCATCAATTTGTGCCAAAATCAAGGCCTCTAGCACCTCTCAATGAGTTAGTAGGTCCACTAAAAGGATTCGGCACACTCCTATCTACCCCGCTCCATGCAAAAGACCGATTTTCCAACAAAAAAAGGCCAACGGGCCTCTAAGGCCCAAAACGCTAAAAACAATATTTCGGATTGAACTGAGACCTCCCAATGGTCTAGGGGCCCACAGGAAGGGGTGAAACCCATCCCACATGTGTCCAACATCACCGTTCCACGCTCACATCCAAAAAAATCGATAAATTCCCCCAACGGGCCCAAAAGGTCCAAATTGCCAAACACGTGGCATTCTTAATCAAATCAATAACCTCAAGAAAAATACAAAAAAATTGAAAAAATTAAAAAAGTGAGACTTGGAAAACCTACCCTTCATCTATCATCCACCACTTCACCTCGAAATTCGCAAAGGCCCTAAGCGAACCTAAGACCCACAAGGCCTCAACCCCTTCCTAAACCCATCACCATTCACCCAAAAGTTAACCTCGTACCCTAAAACCTATCCACCCTCAAAATTCAACCCAAAACAAGCCTTACCCAACCTAAAATAATCTACAAACCAAAGCCCAACACCAAAAGCCCACAAATATCATTCTATCCATATCCAATTACCTAACCCACAACCCTAATCCATCAACTACTACCCACATCAACCAATCACAATCCTCATACCAAAAGATGACACATGTCATCACCACCCTTCACCTCCCTCATCTAATCACCTACCTCCATCACCATTCTCTAAAAATCAAACACATCGCCTTCCCTCCAAAAATCAACTCAACCCATACCCTACCCTAACCTAACCTATCCTCATCCTCTAACATCATCAACCACCCACATCACCACCCATATCTCTACCTATCATCTTCCTTAAAACACTCCAACAAAATCAACTCAACCCATACTTCATTCATCATCAATCAACTAACCCATTTCTCTCTCTCTAATCAAACAACCCCCATCAACCAATCAACCAATCTCATCACCTCATCC
Organism: Akebia trifoliata; assembly: GCF_017979445.1. Lineage (NCBI taxonomy): Eukaryota > Viridiplantae > Streptophyta > Magnoliopsida > Ranunculales > Lardizabalaceae > Akebia > Akebia trifoliata. Next base: position 13,572,157 of record NC_141375.1, read on the forward strand.
TTTCATCATGATTGCCACATGGCATCATCTCCTCCCTCCTCCTAAAAACCAATTTAACAACTCCTTGCACAACCCATTCTCCTAAATCTACACACCTCACCTCATCAACCAACCTAACACTCATGCTCTAAACAACCCTCTTACACCCCCACTCCTCCCATCAACCATCACTCATCTCATCCCACCAAACATTCTACCCAAATGGATTTGGGTAAGATCCAAACCATTTGGGTTAGAACACAACCCATTTCATTCTTTACAAAATTACCCCTAAATTCACTCCAAATTTCATACCCTCATCTTCTAAAAACCATGCCATTCTCTATCCTCTCAACTCTTCACCCCATTATACCCCCAAACCCCCTCCAAAACATCTATAAATACCTCCCCTCTCATCCCAAAAATGGTTACCAAGTCTCACATGAAAAAATATTTTTCATATTACACTAAGGATTTGAGAAGCATAAAAGAAGAAGGAAGGAAAGAAAATGAGGAAGAACTCGAAAGCTATAAGGTGGGTTCAAAACACCCCCCCTTTCTCTCTAACCTTCTTTTCCTCCCTCTTCTATCTTCCCCCTCCCATTCATTTTATTTTAAAGTTTAGGATGGTTGGACCCTAAGGCACATGATCTATTAGGATCATCTCTTTCAATGAGATGACCCTACGATCAAGCCGAAAGCAACCCCTATCTAGGGTACAAATGCACTCATGTGGCATTCTACTTTTATTTTTATTTTTAAAACAAAATGGCCGAGTTCTTTGAGGTTACCGTCATTCGACGGGGAGAAAGGGGTGCCTAACACCTTCCCCTTTCTCCAATCGAGCCGCTTACCCGAATCTCAAGGTTCGACTACCCTTATCCATCGTGAGTCACTAAAGATGCCAAAAATGTCATTTCTTGGAAAATGTCCCTCGGGTGACCATTCACACCCACTTCCAACTTGAATGGTGGCGACTCCAATATTTAGTAGTTGTGGCCGTCCTAACGACGAAAACCACATAGCTACAAAAAGAAAAAAGTCTCAAAAGTTTGTTAATATATAACTTCAAGGAACCAAAGACAAGCCTCTCTTTGGTTCCTTGAAGAAAGTTTAAACAGCCACATACATAGTTCTTAAAAAAGATCAGTAATAAAACAACAAATGAGACCAATACCTAGCCTTTTTACCTCTAATGGCCCTTGTCCTAACCATTACTATCCCATTGTATCTCTTCTGCAAATTTCTTGAGAACAAATCCTCTTCTTGAGCATTATTTATCATTTCCATGTCTTATCAAACTTTGTTGCCCCTACACTACCCCCTGCTACTATCTGAACTTGAGATCCCACCAATGGTGAAAAGGAACTACACCCACTTTTGTTCATTTGGTTATGAGTAGATAATACTTATATCACTGCAATATAAAGTAAGCATTCTGATATTGCCTTCATTTACAGGAATCTACTCAAGTTTTCTCGTTAACAACAAATCAGCCTACACATTTCTTTAACCATAGAAGAGAGGAGAAGAAAAATATTTAAAACTCTAATATATTTGTTGTAGATACACCAGCTCAATTAATAATCTCTACACACAAGAAACAACTAGAGGGATGCTAACAATTTTGTAGTTATAAACATTAGATTAATACTTACATTTTCTTCTACTTTTTTGCTATACCCTTTCTACCGGTTGTATGTGGAGTTTTATTTTTCTTACAAAACTCTTCCATTTTCTCATACTTTTCTTGGTTAGCCAATGTCGATTTCAAATCGACAAACTTCTCCCAATCATCCTGCTTGATCCCTCTACTTTTGGGCTTATTCAACTTTCGATCTGTATCAGTACTACAAACTCTACAATATTTCTTCCCCAATCGATACTTCAATCTCTTCATGCATGTCCGACTTTCTATAGGTAGAACTTCTTGTAGTCCTAAAAAATGTTGTATTTGAACTGTCAAAATATGAACAAATAAATCAATTATAATATAATGAAAATATTCATCATTATTACAACTAATCAATAAAATATTTAAACTACCTGGAGAAAATGTCAAATAAGTTCAAGCAACTCCATCGGTACTTTCTTCTAAGAATAATAGAAAGGTGGCACTTGTGCCATCGCATAGCAGCCTATATTTGTCGATAAGTATGTCGAATTATCCCCAATGCATTGTCTTATAGAATTGAATTCTAGATGGAGGCGTGAATAAGATGAATGTGGATCTGATGTCAATGAGTTCTGATGAATATCTTGTATAGGAATTGAGGGTGTCGAGCTATTAGAATCTGATGTCGACAAGCTGTCAGAATTCTCTATCGACGAGCTACAGGATCATCTATCGATAACATAATGCTTGTATGGAATAACATTAGAAAATAGTATAGATATTTGAAAATAATAAGATTAAAAATGAAAGCAATAAATCAAATAGTGAGTTAAATAGCAATCAAAGTAAAAATATTACACATATCAACAAGGATTTTGCATTTGAAAGAAATAAAAATATCATTACTATTATAAAATACTACTTTTCATAAATATATAAATAACGTACCAATATAGTTAGTTTTCATCATCATTTTCAATGATATCTTCTTTAAGAACCGATAGTAAAGTATCCACGTTACTTGCCATAAATGCTAGAGGATCTTTAAAAATGCCTACATCTTTGTTCAATCTCTTCGAAACTTCTAAAATTACATGCCAAGCTTCCATAAGGCGACTTTGATCCTTATAATAAAGAACTTGAGTTGCTTATAAGGCAAGAATAAATGGTTCATCGTCCACTTTTGTATTTGTCATCAATCTCTCTAAGTTAACATATTGTAAATTTGTGTCTCGATCAATCATATACTTATTTGAATCTTCTATACATATTATTCTACAATACGTCCTTTAAAATATTGTAGTTCCATACTATTGATTTTTTTTCGAGTATAAGATATTCAAAAATATCGAGAGTCGTCAAATGGTGGCACGCAATGACTTTTGATTCTTCATCTTGAACGCGTGTATTAACAACACTGGTAATAATAAATGTTGCATAAGTATATGATAATCATGTGACTCCAAATTTTTCAATTAAAGTTCTTGTAAACTCATTTTGTTTTCAATTTGAACTATATCCGACAAGAACATTCAAATCCCAAATCTCACAAGGTTTTACAAATTAATTATTTTTCCTCATTAGACAATTCGTAAAGAGCTTTTGGTAAAACCTCATTGCCATTAATGTTCTTCGACCACAAATTCTTTTTTATCTTCATTTCTTTCAAGTCTAATCGAGCTTTATGGACATCCTTTGTCTTATCCTTTGTCTTTATAATTATTGTGAAGAGATTTTCAGTCACATTCTTCTCTATGTGCATCACATCAAGATTATGGTGAAGTGACAGATCCTTCCAATAAGACAAGTCAAATAATATTGATCTTTTCAACCATGGAGTCTCATTATTCATAAACTTTTTTCTTTTTCTTATTTGTTAATTTTCCAAACTCTATATGAATTATTTCCAACTTGGTTAATAGATCAACTCCGCTCAAACGACGATTCTGCCTCTCATTTTCTTCATATCCATTAAATTGAGATTTTTGATTTCTTATAAAAGATGATTGAGATTAGTTAAAAAAAATTTATGCCCATATAAACAAATTTTCCACCGTGTTTTAACCACATTGAATTTGTTCCTTCACTACAAATAGGATATCCAAATTTTCCTGTTGTTTTACAACCCGATAATTGATCGTACACTGGAAAATCATGTATAACCCATAATAAAATTGTTCCATTGTAAATATATGTTTAATGTTGACATTATATGTTTCAATTCCTTTAGATCACAATTCATTTAGCTCTACAATTAGTGGTTGTAAGTACACATCAATGTCAAGTCTTGGACTATTTCTCCCAAGAATCAAAAGTGTCAACATCATATACTCCTTCTGCATGCATAAAGATGGTGGCAGATTATATAGAACAACTATAATAGGCCAACAACTGTATGAGCTGTTTTTCATCCCAAATGGATTAAATCCATCTATTTCAAGTCCCAACCTAACATTGTATGGTTCAATAATAAAATCTTTTCATTTACTATCCACTCTTCTCCAACAAGATGAATCCACAGGATGACACATAAATTCTTTTCGTTGTTGACCTCTTTTAGAATGTCATTTTATGTTCTCCGCAATCTATGGCGCACTATACATTCGTTTCAACCTTTGCATTAGTGGAAAATACCTCAATATTTTCATCAGTAAAAGTTTTTTTTCTCGACTTCTTTTCATTAATCAATTTTCATATACTCTTGTCACACTTCGGACAACTATCTATATCTTCATTCTCTCTCCAATAAAATAACAATCATTAGGATATGCATAAATAATCTCGTACTTCATCCATAAAGTCTTGATCATTTTCTTCGTGGAGTACGTGCTTTCTGGTAAGGAGTTATCATGTGGTAATATCATTTTAATCATTTACAAGAATTCATCAAAACTCTTCTGAGACTATTGATATCTAGTCTACATATTCAGCAACTCAACTATAACTAACAATTTTGTATCCTCTTTTCAACATGAGTGATATAAGGATTGCATTGCTTCCTCTATCATTTGTCGATATTGAGTATCATCTATTGAATCGTCATGAACTTGATCATCATTTCTATCAGGATACTTGTCTATACAAGTAACTTCATCTTTTCATTTGAAAAAAGTCCAAGTGCATCATTCAACAAATCTATCATTTTTGGAACTATATCTTCATCACACTGACGAAAAGACATACTAGCCCTGCTTGTTACATGATCCCCGCCCTCCAATGTTCTCCATGAAATGTTCATCTCGTGTAAGAAGTATCTATACCATCATAGACTAAGTGTTCTGCGATTATTTCTACATTTTTCTCCTCGATAAGTATTACGACATTTGACACAAGGACAAAAATTATGATCATCATTATCAAAAAAAATTTATTCGTTTTCAAATACTCAATAAATGACACTACACCATCAATTTATTCCATTGATAAACTAGGTTTCGACATCCACTCTTTGCTTGGAACTTCAAGCATACAACTGATAAGTAAGAGGAAAAAATAATATATTTTTAGAAAGATGTCTAAGCTAATTATAAAATATATTGTTGGTACTGTCAATGGATGTGGTTGGTTGCAATAAAGTAGCATGAAATTGTGTATCTTGTGTAAGTTCAGGCAACTTGAAGGATATAAAAATAATGAACATATGACAAACAATGGTCCACAAGCATTTACACATGTAAAGACTTGATAGGATCAACACATTAAGACTAAAGACTTGATGGGGAAAATAACATTTAAATAGATTTCATAGTCAGAAAAAGGCCTTTGTTGACAGTTTGAAAAATGTATCATCATCATAAACACTATCAATAACACGAGTTCATCTTCCCATTTGTTCATAAGTGGCATGTAATTCCAGAATTTAAGCAATTATTTATAGATATCTGGTATAGAGGAACTATACGTCCTTTATTTTCTTATTAAATTGAACTAAACTATTCTAAAGAGTATCTTTCAAACATAAGGAATAGATTGTATGGGGATGTTGGTTTATCTGTTTTGTGGTTGCCCATGTGTCTGACACTTGATGCCAATATCAATGTCACAAAATTGACACATGGACCCATGTCTCTGCTATATAGAATCAGTTGTAAAAAAAATGACTCAAAATAAAGAAAAAAATAAAATATAATGAACAATAAGTCATCACATACTCCTGCCAATCCTCTTTAGATGTCCCCTCCTAATATCTCAAATAAGCAGCCAATGCATTCAACACAATATCCGTTCCACCTCCTATTACATCTCATTTTTTATACAAAAATGGAATTTTCCAATCTCTTCCTCTTTGCCTACTTAGAATTCAATTCAGATTGGTTTCCCTCACCCAAATTTGACTCTCTCGAATCTTCAATCAAATTGCCCCCCTAATTAAATAGTCACTAACATGTGTTAGCACACATGAGTATACTAATAAATTACATGAAAACCATAAGCCAACAAGAACTTTAAGATTTGGATCATGATCAACTTGCATATATTGATAATTTGCGTTCTTTGTGTTTCAGTAAGTAAGAACTTTCACCCCTCCAATTGACTTCTTTCGATAATAATGTTTAATTTAAGTTTTGGTAGGAAGGTCTCTCGTCCTTCTTTCTTATTTCAATAAATTTATGTATCTATCAAAAAGTAAAAAAGAAAAATATAACTCAATTTCCAGCAGAAAATGAAGTAGTTTACAATTCAGATGCGCTGTATTATGTTTCATACAACCAATGTTCACATGTATGATATACGAAACATAGCTTGGGCTAGTTTTTCATAGTTCAATAAATGTATGATACAAATAAGTAGATATATGCAACCAATATTCATTATTATATGGAAATCACATCCTTTAGATCTTGAAGAACTGAAGGTTCCAATTTCTCCCCACACAATTAATGCATTTAATGTGGAGAGCAAATATGATAGATAAATTGATGTATGAATACATGAGGAAAAAAATGTTACTTTTATGCACACCATCCAAAAAATGTTAATATAGAAACTATCATGTTTCTGTGAATCATACAAGATAGGTAGATATATGTGACCAATGTTAATAAGTGTGATTCATAAAATATTATATTTCAAGAATCACTAATAATTGAAAATCACATACCACCTTAAAGAATCTCAACGTACATAACTTTGGCATCTCTTTGGATCTACTTATTTGGCAAATCCTATGTGAATAAGATGAGAAATAATAACAAACCAAAGCAATGCAAAGTAATGCGAAAAAAGCAAATAAAAGTGCGTGCAGAAGCTTTGAAGGTGCCGACTTTGTAAGATGGCTCCATTGTTTTAGAAATCAAAACTCAAAGGTGTAAACGTATTTTTAAACTCAATATATAAGGAAAAGAGGTCTACTTTGCATATTGCTCGGAGATGTTAAACCCCAATGGATTGGCCAATTTTTCAATTGAGCTATATGTATGCGAAGCTCTACTTGAGAGTGCTGTATATGATGTTTTCTTTTTCATTGTACCAATCAGTGACTTTGAAGATTTTAGTATAAGTGTTTAGAGATTGGCAAATTGATATTTGGTTGCTTATAGTTTCTAGATAAGGGCCACACATCAGGATTAGGCATGGGCTTCAGGGATCGTCAATTGTTGTTCGTATTAGAATATCAATGTGTTATATTGAAATGATAGTTGATCTTCTAATATCTCTTTGGTTGGGCCCATCACAAAATTCTCTTAAGAAAATTAATTTCCTCATTAGCATTCCATCCATGCAAGCATCACAAGAACATACATCATACCAAATTCATCTTTTCCTTAATAGTAGTAAATACCATCCTTCAAAAAAAAAAAAAGATTATTGGGAATGTCTTCAAGGTAGTAGGATCAGGAGAGATCTCAATTGGGAAAGTAGAAAGAAGACCTATATATATATAACACAGCCATACCCACACCCACATCCACAAAATAAAAGAAGAGCAAGCTAACATGTAACATTTAAGTTATGAAAAGCACATACCCACACCCACACCCACAAAATAAAAGAAGAGCAAGCTAACATGTAACATTTAAGTTATGAAAAGCACATACATTTTGAAAACATTTGAACCATAGACAAGCATATCCGATGTCATCGGCCTAGCAACATCTATGTTCCTCCAGTTCTTGGTAAATATGGTTTGTGCTACATAAGTTGTGAATTGAGATCTAAAATTTTGAAATATTATTTTGGAAATTCTGAAATAAGTGGGTGAAAAAATGATTTTCATAAAAAACATAGGACTTTGGTTTTTTAACATTTTGGTTTTTTTTTTTTCTTTCTTTCCTTGTATTAAAATAAATTGTTTATTATATATTGTAGGTTGTAAGATAATTAATCTCTGTGACTAATAATGAAAGTGACCTGCACTTATGTATCTAAAATGGTATTTATGCTCTTATGCAATACATTTCAAATCAACAAAGACATATGATGGTTTCCATCATCAGATTTTCCCATAAAATAGTTATTAAAGTAAACATATTTAAGAAAGAAACATAACATGTCTTGACATGTGATTTAGATTATTGTAAAAACAAATCAATGAGATAGCTCTCTCTAACTTCTTTCAGATGAGCTCTATTATCAATAATTTTTCATAACACATTCTTCTTTAGTTTCTAAAGTCATAAAATGGAAAGCCCAAAGAACCACATTATAACATATAACAATCCAAAATGAACCTAAAAACAAATGAAGGGAAGAATCATTCCAAAATACACACAAAAAGGATAAAAGTAAAAAATAAAAAACAAGTTTTATTTTCAGAACATCTAAAAAGGTATAAAACATTAATCCAAACAAGAATCATATAATGCTACAGAGAATGAAAGACGAAATTAGGGTCTAACAAAACTAGAAAATATAACGAACAAATCAAAAAATAAGATTTCAAAGCAAACCTTGAACTAAAATCTTGAGTTGCAGAGAGCTTAAGCTTCGATTGAATAGAAATCTTGAACTAAAAAATTGGTAAATGGCTGAGAAACTAATCCAATTTTCTTCTAAAATTTTTCAAATAAATAATTGCAGAGAGGTCTAGAGTGATTTTTTAGGTTTTTGAGAGAGATGGACTTACAGATGAGATCTAGAGTGGTTTGATTGGTGGCACTGATGAGTGAGCTTCAATTCTTAGGGTTACTTGAACTCTAATTTCTTTTTCGATTTGAGCTCTGAAAGATTAAAAATCCATCGACGAAGTGACAAGAGCTCGTTCGCTACTCTCGATAGATTCGAAATGGGAGATTGAGGGACGTGAGTGAGAGTGAGAGATCATTTGGTGCTCTCGATCGCTCGATGTTCTCGAATGTCTGGTTTTATCAAACCAAATCAAGAGGGATTTGTGAGTTTCTTCTGCAACTTTTTTCGAATGTCTCGAATGTCTGGTTTTCTTCTAAAACGGTTGAGAAGGAATGTTTGTAAGACGTTAAGGTTTTTTGTTAAAAAAAATTCGGTGGCTCATTAGGCTTAGGCTGTCGAAATTTTTTCTTGGGCTTAAATGTGGGTTTTGGGCCGGCAAAAATAAACGTTGATCTTGGGCCGTTGAGTTTAACACTATAATAGTAGCGAATTTTAGCTTTTTTGAGGTAGTGTGGGTATCTTGAACTGGGAGTGCATTCTGCAGTGGTGGAGACTGAATTTTCTTTCATTAACTGCACGGTGAACAAGACTCAGAGGATATACTTGGGAAGAGCTTGAGGTGCATATTCAAGGGAAGTCTATTTTTACTGTGATTTGGACAATATCATAGATCCTTTACGCTGGAGTGACTGGGGAGACCCATCAAGGAGAGTAAGAATCTCTCCCACCTAACATAACTAAAAAAAGAGTGGGATTTTCATGCATGATTAAGTTTGAAAAGCTATATTAGTAGGAAATAAGAAATTTCTAATTGGGCTAAAACTCAATCTTGAATCTATAGGGCTGTGTGTGGTTTGGGGAATACAAATGTAGGGGTAGAGGAGTTGATTTGCATAGATGGGTGATGGGCAAAAACAATTAGCTATGAGGAAGCAAGACCTTTTCTAGATAGGAATTTCATAGATGGAGTCAATAGTTATGAATTTAATTCTTTTCTACTTGTTTTCTTCCTACACGTAATTCATTTGGCCATAAGGCTGTTAAAAAAAACTATAATTTTGATGCTACAATCAACACGTCTAAACTGCTAATTACGTTTGTATTGGACATGGGTTCAAATTTGAGTAGAAATATATTTTTTTATCTATTTTGATTTTTTCCTCTTAGAGCTAAAGCAGTGAGATGATCAATGACTATGATAGGTTTGTTAATCATATCCATCAGTAAGGTATGTATAGGTTTCAAAAGTTGGGGCAACTAGCATGTTGATAGCTGAATTCTGCTAAACTTGATTCAGCTGTGACCATTCTAACAAAAGGGTGATGAATATAGAAAATGATAGCATTTCTATTAAAGGACATGGGTTTCGTGTGTTATAGAAAGGGTCCAAACCCTATGCTACACATTGCCCCACTTTGTCAAAAAAATAATAATAATAATAAAAGGCTCTCCAACATTTGTATATATTGAACTAGTGACCTATTTTTCCAAACTTTACAAATTGCATGATTCATAATCTTAATACTTCTTAGTCTGCTTTAAATTTTTTGAAGGGAAAGTGTTTGGTATGCTTGTTCTTGAATGCTCATGCAATGACCATAGTTTTCAACATTATTGAGATATTGTAAAGCGACAGATTGTTCTCGGCAGAATTGAGTTTCATATCCTTTTGTTAGTTTATCTTTCCTCAAACGTATGAATCAACATTGAAAGGGTAGCCCATCCAAAAAGCAAAACTGAAGTTAGTGGATTATGTGTAATGAAACATGGTATGTCCATTGGATAATTTATTTGGTAGGTGTGACACAGCCAAGAGTTTAGAGTCGGACATCGCATTTGTTTGATTTTTTTTAAAGCAATGTTTTGACAATAACTTCAATTTTAGTAATATGAACTTGAATCAACACTATGTGAATATTAGAAAATTCAACATAAAAATTTGACGGGCCGAGGCCCACGAATTTTAGAAATTGAATTTTGACGGTCTTGGACCGTTGAAATTTTTTATGTTTTCAGATTTGATGGCTTAGAGCTGTTGAATTGCTCTCATCCTTCATTAATTTGACAGTTTCGACCCGTCGAAAAAAAAATTTGACAATGAAAAATTCGACGCCATTTCGACCTCTTGGTCTGTTGAATTTTGTGAAATTTGATAGCTCAAAGCCGTCAAATGTGGACCTTTTTCACATTGTGCTAGATCCTTTTAAAAATAAATTATATAGTATTTCACGTGAAAAAAAAAACATTGAAGATCAATGGGTTTTAGGAAAAAATAAAGAAATAAGGGTTCTTTGACACAAACTGAACATGATGTGTTTTTTTTTTTTTTCTTATTTCTTTTTATTTGTGTTGAAACTTGTGAAAGATGAGAGTAGAAGATGAGTGGATTTGAGAAAAATCTAGGATATATGTGGATGGATAAAATCGTCTTTCATCCAGATCATTCATTTGCACTATCAACACAAATCCCGAGGTAGATATGTGATATCATTTGAAAAGAACTCTATCCTATTAAGGAAGAATCCCAATTTAAGAGGATTATTTCCCCTTTTTTAATGTAATTATTAATTTGGATAGAGAGGAATATAGTCAATTGTAATTTAATTAGGGTTAGGATTCTTTTTAGGGGTTTTTCTTTTTTATAAAAAAGCCTTGAGGTCATTGTAAATAGGGAGAAAAGGAAAAAAAAAAAAAAAACAAACAAACAGAGGGGAGATAAGGAGACCATGTAAACGTGAGATTTATAGTAAAATTGCTCATCAAGCCCGTGGACGTAGGCACGTTTGCCAAACCATTTAAAATATCTTTGTCTTCTCTATTTTTCCATGTTTTTCCTATTATTTTGTAGATTTAATGGTAGAATCGTGATCGAATTCGATTTATCACAAAATCAACTTCTACAATATATATATATACAATTGAAATAGATATCATAGGATATCTGATAAGTTAATGGAATTTGGATTTCATATTCTAACTAGGATATGGAATTTTTTTCGAGATACGAATTCGAATATGCCTCATTTGGTAGATGTCTAATTATTTAATTGAAATACTTTATATTAAAAATCCTTTTCTCTATTCCGCCTAACAAAATAAGTCATCTCAACTGACTTGATTGGAGCAACTCCGTTTGATTGGACTTGGTCCAGGTACTCAAAAGATCGGCCAAAGTCAAGTCCAATTGAATTAGTCAAGTCAATCAACTTTGACCTAGTCTTAAATAATGAAACCCATTTAGGTCTAATGTGAACCATTCCCATTGTTCGAACCTTTTGAATCAACCTATTGATCCAACCTAATAAATACCAATTTTGCCTCTTATCCTAAGTTGTGTCAAAAGGGCAAATTGGAAACTTCTTCAAATTATATATATATAAATCAGTCCAATCTGAAGGGCAAATTGGAAACTTCTTCAAATTATATATATAAATCAGTCCAATCCGAAACTTCTAACTCCGTAAAAAGTGATTTAAAATTTGTACCGTCAATTTTTTAGCAAATAATTTGTAAATCACTTCTGATGGATTTAGAAGTTTCAGATTGAGCTGATTTTTTGTGAGGACGATTTTCTCATCATAGTGACCATCCTTGCAAAACATCAGCTCAATCCAAAACCTCTAACTCATATTTTGAAAAATCATTGTTTTTACATATGTCCCATGAACCGTCACACACACATATATATACTTCTAACCCATGTAGGACAAAAAACTTTTGTTAAAGTGTGTGGTAAAACTTAGGGTGCTGAACATTTCCCTATATATATATATATGAATGACTGTTTAAAAAGAATAACTTAGTTACCAAAACTGTATTTTTACCAATTTCTTTAATAAATAATTTGAACAAGACAATAACATTGCATGATTTGGTAACTCATCCTTTTATTAATAAATAAAGTACATCGACTCAATAAATCTAATGATCCAACAAGTCACATTGGGAAGGTGGGGACTTTCGTTACAACTGGACGATAATAATAATAATAAAAAAAAAAAAAAAGGGAAGTATAGCTAATAAATAATCGAATGGGTTAGATGAACGGCCGTTATAATAAATAAATAAATAAATCATAGTCAGCAACAACGGGCATCTTCTAGAGAGTGGAGACAACTAACCCCACGTGACCTTTTTACATTTTTAAATTTAAATGGTACGAAGGGCAACACGTACTTAATTACTAATGCAATATTTAGTGTCGTTCGACCCTGGACACAGCTGAGATTATGGGAAGGGATTCCCTGGAAAACGTCACAGTTGCTCAATTATTTGATGGACAACAATGGAGTTTGATTTTGATTTGATGAATACATACTTGTGTAGCAAGATGATAACCCATGGGAGCACCCAGACAAGGACATATCAATAATAGAGACATGAATTTGTTGGATTTTTAATTACAAAATTGAAATTATTAATATTTCCCCACTTTAGCTTGTTGTGGTCAACCAAAACAATTAGCAAATATTTTGGTGGATCTATCATCTATTTTATAAAGAGAGTGAACTTTTTTTTTTTTTTTTTTATGATTTTACCACATTTTTTTAATGAGTCATGATGAATGCATGCGGGCTTGATAGGCGATTGGGTATGTGCCTAACGTGGCAAGGTCACGAAATCATAGATAATTTTCATCGGTATACACAAGAAAACGATGTGTGATTTTGTGCCCTTCCCACATCAGCCGCATACCAAGACCACATGCATTCATCATTATTCTTTTTTAATAGATTATTTTTTATTCTTTGATTTATAAATTACATCTTTATAATACTCAAATGTATATTGTTTTTATATTAATAACGAAATGTAATTTTTCCTTTATTCCTCTAACGATGGTTTGAATATTACAAGGTTAATTAGCTGATTTGAGAATTTGTCACTAGGCATTTTCACGGGAGACATTAAACTTTCTAATGTAAATTAAATTAGAACAACAAATTTTCTCCACTAGAATGATACATCGGTCTAGAAATGTCCTATTCAATGGTTGTTAATTTCTTGCCCCTTATTTTGGACTAATTCAATTGGCATGAGGCTAAACTTTCCATAGGAGAAGAAGCCGGGAGCTAATCTAAAACGGGCCATTGGAATGTCATTATTGTAAAAACATAGTTTTAAAACTCATTAAGTTGACTTTTGGTCAAGTCTGCTCCAACAGGAATGGATTTCTTAGGTGTCCTGCCCCAAAAGTTGGAGGAATCAGCTCATTGAGTCAACTCGGGATATCATCATAATAGTTGAATCACTTTGAAATGGAGCAATGTGAGTCGAGTTTATTTGTGGAGAACAACTAATAAAAAAAATATTTTTATTTATTTCAAAATATTAAAACTGATTTTAAAATATCAGTAATTTTTTTTTGACTCATCCAAATCTAATTGCGAGTGTCAACTTGACTCAACTCAGGTTGACATTTGAGTCGAGTTATGATTTTTAAAACCATACGCTGTGAAGATATCCACCGTAGCAATTGTGCACTTTAAGAAACATAGCTGAGTTAACATTCTTTTGTGCATTTATGAGATTTGAAGAAATATAGTAAATCTTCACTTTTGTAGGTATATGAGATTTTCTCTCTCTCCCCCCAGATCCGAAATTTAGTATCCTTGTCATATTTTAAATGTTAGATACCAGCGGGTACTATCATTGCATGCCAACCCATGCCAATGAACTTATTCAAAGAACAAAAAATAATAGAAGCAAAAATAACTTTAACAGCTATTTATTTTGTCAAAATATTTTAATTATGATCATGGTCATATATCCCTACTTTTAGTACTAATAATTTCAGTAATAACATTCATACATAGTATTTTCATTATATGATAATTTGATGAATTTACCTTTGTGCCCTTGGTTTGAATGTATGTTCACGAGAATGATTGGTTGGTTTCATCTACAATATTTTGAAAATACATGAACATTTTGGTAAGGAAATGATTGACTGTCTGTGTACGACACTGAGTTGGACTGTTAATCCATTGATTTTTTTAATTTGTCTCTCGAGGAAAAATCTATGATTAACTCTACATTACCACGTCAGCTCAATGTTGAAAGGAGTGTCCAACTCAGGATGTGTATCACGACTCTTTTGTGTATCTCAAGTCATTTTTTATTTTTTATTTTTTATTTTAAAATTATGAAAATGGATACACACCAAAGTTTAAATTATTTACTTTATACATGATCATTGTATGGACAATTTGGTAAATTTACTTTGGGCCCCTGAGTTGGATGTAGGTTCACAGGAATGGCAACTAAGTAAATAGCGAATTTACATATGATAATGCAATACATAATGATCTCTGTAAAATTAGATATTTATACACCATTTTCGTTAATATTAACTACGTGGTGACGGCATGTGCAAACCCACCATCTCTTAAGAGTTTATTTATTATTTAAATATTAATTAGAGAGTGTTAAAATAAATGTTAATAAATATTGATTAATATTTATTTAAAATTGATTCAAATAAAATTAATTTAGTTTATTTAAAATGATATTTAAAAGTTACTTTATGGTTGGTGTATTTTTTGTTAAAGAAAAGTAAGTATTTTTAAAAAGAACATTTCTATTGGTTGATAACTTTTCACATGGATTGAAATTTGTAAAAATTCTTTTTGGTTCCTTTTTCAAATATTTTATAAATCCCACATTGCTTTTAAATGTTTTGGAGGGATTTTTAAACCTATAAATAAGAATCTATTCTCAACTCTTTCTTCATTCCAAGACTCTCTCCTTGAGAGCTCCTAATGGCTTCAAGCTATATGGAAATTTAATAATTTTATTTATATATATATATATATATATATATATATATATATATAAGAAAGAAAGAAAGAGAGAGAGAGAGAAAAATTAAATATTTTATAGGGCCGTCCAATTTTGGATAGGCACCAAGGCCGATTCAAAAGGTGTCGAAGGGGCTTAAGGGTGCTTAACGGATTCCTTGATCCGAATAGGTGCCTAGTGGTTCCAATGAGTTTCATACCTATTTAGATTCAAAAATCATTTACGAATGGGTGTGATTTTTATAATTGTTATCTATTTATGGAGATCAATTTTGTTAAAATATATAATTCAAAAATTTTCTACAAAAAGAGGCATTCGTGTATCCGAGATTCTGTGTGACAGATTTTCTCAAAATAGTGCAAATTTTGAAGAAATATACAGTTGTGTTAGAATTGGGTTCTGTTGTATCCTGAAGACAAGTTCACCAGCAACCCAACTGCATCTTCGTGTTCAATCGAAGTGGGGGTGTCTGTTGTCTATAAGAGAACGTATATTACTACGTGCCTCAGAGCAATTTATTCAAGTTCTATTTTTCTAACAGAGAATGGTTATGAAGATTACATAGTTAAAAAAGGATTTTTTTTTTATTTATTTTGAAAATTAACTAATGTGATTTTAGGGATATTGGACTGTAATTTTATTGGATTTTTATTCAAAATGACCCTAATTATATTAAACTCAAATGTTAAAGTGGGAGAGCACTTTTGAAATCCAAATTTTGGTGTCGAACCACTTCTACTCCGCCTTCTCTCATTATAAATATATCCTACTTTTTTTTATCTATTAAGAGAAATTTGTGTGGGTGTGACGTGGCATAACAAATGAGGGAGTTAAGGTGTTAAATCAACTACAACAAACTGCCTATTTATATGGAATTGTGTGTTTATTAGCAAGGAAAGTATGGGGTGTTGTTTGGAGGATTATAAGCCTGAAATGGCTATGCTTGTGTTGCAGTTTACTAATGCATGCATTGCCCTCTCTACTAGAGCTGCACTTTTAGAAGGAATGAGTCCTAGACAAGCCATTGCTACTTTGTTCATTGCCCTATAGCTTTGATCTTTGAGGGGTACCTGGGCTCTCTCTCTCTCTCTCTCTCATACTCTCTTGTTTATGTTGACAGGAAAAAGTGCTGGTCTTCATTAGGGACGAGGAGTTTGTCTTCGATGTTTATTGCTTCTCTCATTGGGTAGGTTGATTTGTATCTTATTAACATGATTGCTGGCATTGTTATATGTTTACATGCGGTGATGAGATAGCTAAGGTTAAGTGAGTTTTTTTATTTATAACAGTATAACTTTAAACCAAAACATCTATTTCGAAGGTCTATATCTTGCCTCTTCATCAATAGCAAGTGCAATGGTACCTGCCATCCATCCAACTCATTGGTTAAATTAGTTACATCAGAGAAAATTGCTGCATATTCATTGAAATGTTTGCAACATTTTCTAGTTACTTCAAATATTTAAATGAAATCGAATCTCAAAAGACTAATGAAGAATTGAACAGTAGTCTTTTAGGTCAACTAGGTCAGAGCCCAGCCCATAAATCATGGGCCTTGGTCTAATTCTGCCCGAATAAGTGCACGTAGACCCTTGGCTCAGTTGTTTTGACAAATTGCAAAGCAACGTGTCCAGCTTACCGACAGAACAAAACAAAACAAAAAAAAGTGGTTAATAGGAGGCAACTTGGAGACAGTGGAAAGATTGTGTCGAACAGTTCTGTTTCATAGAATCTTTATTATAGTGATAATATTCGAGTGGTGGCTCTACGTGAAAAAAAGGGTAAATTTGACAGACCTTTTCGACTCCAAGGTCTATTGAATTTAACCTTATTTCACGTAGTATAATAGAGTCGCATCCAATATACCCGTTTTGTCACATAATTTGAATTGGTCAAAAAAGTGAAAGGAATCAACTTGTAGCGTCCACTAGAAAACTCAAACAAGTCGAATCAAAATGCGGCCAAGTGAGATGCACCAAATTGAATACTTCAACTATTGGTTTCAGCTTGTTGAACAAAATGCTTCTTTTTTCTACTAATATATCCATCATCTACACAATCTTTAACTTGTTCAATTTCGTCCTCAATCCATCAATTTCAACCTCTAGAATAAAATTTTAATGGAAAGCACATCATCTTCAAGTTCTTCAACCAATTCAACATTATATTCAATTCAACTACTTCAACCTCTTCAAGAAAATCCTTTTACTCTCCCTCCCACTTGTAAAAAAAACATTTGTCTTTTTTACTTCCATCCCCCAAAATTCGACCTTTTTTTGTTTCTTAAAGGTTGCACGAGATAGATCTTAAGCTCAAAGAGGAGAGGGAGATCTTATGGTTGAAAGGAGAGATAGGTCTTAAGATGATTGGTTTTAGGGAGGAAAAATCAAGGGAATTTTGCCACTGGTTGAAGATAAGGGTATTGAGCGTTTTTAAAATATTTAAGAGTCATGATAATATGACGCCTCCTTTTGACAAATGCCCCCTACACCCCCATCACAAAACTGTAGATCATTTGCCTTGGGATATGTAGAACACTATAAATCTTTTACCTGTGTATCCCAAGGCAAATGATGTACGGTTCTATGATGAGGGTGAAGGGGGGCATTTGCACAACGTGAAAAAAACTAATATTTGACGGCCCAAGGCCATTGAATTTCATAAAATTTGATGGATCAAAGCGTCAAATTTTTCATTGTCAATTTTTTTTTTCGACAGACTGAAACCATTAAATTAGTGGAGAATGAGAGACATTTGATGATTCTAAGCCGTCGAATTGGGGATCATCAAAAATCTTAACACTCATAAACTGTCAAAATTCACTTTCTAAATTTGTGGGCTTTGGCCCGTCGAATTTTCTTTTCAAAATTTTCAGTTTTCACATAGTGTTGTTAGGCGAGAGCGTCATATTATCACGGTTCAAAATTTAATTTCACTAAGCAAAGTTGACTCCTCAGCTTTTAATTTGACTCAATTCGATGTCTGTTTGAGTTTGACTCAATTCGTTGTACTCAAGTTTGACTAAATTCGTTGTACATTTGAGTCAAGTAGAGTTTTAAAATATAGTACCTATGAGTTGGATTTTTGTCTCTTTAGGGAAGTTTTTAAAATGTAAAACCCAACCCATTTACGCATATTAATGTAACAGCTCATAAAAAGGTAGCTTTTCCTTTGTAATGGGCGATATTTAGCAATATCTATTTTAGGAAAGAGCCAATAGAGATTTTCACTTATTTCCAAATCCTAGACTTCTCAAGATAACTAATAAAATACATAGGTTCACAAATATTTTATATCACATATATACTTAATATTGTAGACACCCCATTTTTGTACCCCCCCTGATTAACCAACTCGTTAACCCGATTGCAACGGTTCCCAATGATGGATGATTATTCCAATGCTTTATTTTGTTACTAGATATATTTCAGAAATTCAGATGAGGTATCTCAAACTAACAAAACCTTAGAAATCACGGTACGCTAGGAAAATAAAACTCCAAAAACATAGAAATTATCATCTTACAGACAAAAAGAAGCTTCACGGTAAAAATCACTAAAAAATGATCAAAATACCCCTAACATCAAAATATCCCTAAAGCTTACATTACACTTAGAAAAACCCTTTCAAATATGTAAAACAACAAATCGAAACTAAATAAATCATTTCGCCAATTTTCACAAAATTTGATAAAATTACGAAAATGCCCTTCATAAAGTTCAGGACCATTTCGTACAAAAAATTTCATAAATAACACAAACCAATATTCCCATTGAATTTCTTACGAAAAATCGATTCTAAAACATCTTAGAACCTCAAAAACTGACTTAAAACGTAAAAAGTCCTCTCCGAGGGCAAAACGGTAATTTTACAATTTTAATAATTAAAAATTCTAAAATTAATAATTAAAACATTAATTAATGTATAGTGAAATCCTAATTAAAATTAAAGTCAATCAAGTAAGACTAAAGTCAACATCTTAAAAGTCAATCAAGTAAGACTAAAGTCAAGAAATTAAAGTCAATCAAGTAATACTAAAGTCAATTTTAAAGTCAATCAAGTAAGACTAAAGTCAAGATCTTAAAGTCAATCAAGTAAGACTAAAGTCAAAATCTTAAATTCAATCAAGTGAGACTAAAATTCAAAACCTTAAAACAATCCTAATTAAATAATAACTCTATTTAAAACAATCCTAATTAAATAATAATTCTATTTTCAACAATTCTAATTAAAATATAACTTTACCTGAAACAATTATAATTAAACAATAACTATTTCTAAAAGAATTATAATTAAACACTAACTCTTTTTAAACAAACACTTAAAAAAATCAATAAATAGGGGTCCTTACAACCTATTTTTCGGATGAAAAAATAAATCATAGAAAAAATAAGTCAAAAAGCTTCTCTAACCTCTCATAAATCCTAATTTTGAAGTCCTAACTCCTTACCTAATATCCATACCCCAACTTTAGCTCAAAAAACAACTAGAAACCCTTCCAAAATATCCCAAAAATCTATAAAAAAAATTAGAAAAATTCATAAGGAGATACTTTATTTTGGAGATCTGAAACAAATCCAGTGACAGAACGAAACGAGGAGTACTGTACGAAGAACTATTCTACCAGATCTAAGAGAAAAAGACTGTTGTCTTCGTAAAGGTAAAGATTTAAATTTTTTATTGATTAGGTCTTTTTAGCAATATAGTTCTATTTGAAAATTAGTAGAGACCGACGTTTATCGGGCAGGGTTGGTGCCTAACACCTTCAAACCCCGTAATGTGATCCCTAAACTCAGTTATTTTTTAAGTAGATTAGTTGTTTTATCCATTTAGAGTCGATATTCGGTTCCTAGACCACAATAACTAGGTGGCGACTCCCAAACCTCAAAGGTCAAAAGCGGATCCGCCCACCCCGCGGATTGAGGGCGCTTTCAGTGGCGACTCCGTTGGGAACTATTGAAGATCGAACATGAAAAGTCCCAAGTATGGGAAGCATTGCCAGTAGGAACTTTTATTTTATTCCTAGTTATTTATTTATCTATTTATTTATTTATTTTTTTTGTCATTCTTTTTGGCTTAATTATGGATCATTTGTCTGGATTCCAAATACTTTGTTTTGGCACATTTTCATGGTTCAATATATGATCATTCGGAATGACCCTAAATAATGCAGGATGTCAAGAGGATAATTGTGTGGAAAAAATGATTGTTGAACCATTCTCATTATTTGATTTATTTTATATTTTTGGGTCGTATTATATTTTCTTGACATTATTTGGATTGATTTTGGAGTATGTCATCTTGAAGTATCATTTTTTATGATTCAATTTAGAGTCATTTTGGGATGACTTTAAATAATGAAAGATTCAAATTGACATAAATTGAGGATAAAATGACGGTGGTTGGGATGTGAGTTATGGATTTTATGTATTTATTTTTTTTTTAATTTTGGATGAATTTTTTTAGCACGTTACTAGGCATATGCGGCGAGTTGTGAAAATAACTTATTTGTGAGTGATGTGGTAGGAAATAAAAAAAATTACCTTTTTTAATGTTGTTCGTGATGAGGAGAGAACTCCAAGAAAAAAAAATCACAAAAACCAATCACAAAAAAAAAAAAAAAAAAAAAAAAAAAAAAAAAAAAAAAACAAACAGCACACCAGACTGGTGTGCCATTAGCAAAACGTGATTTTTTTTCTTTTTATATTTCTTCTCCATGTTCAAAAACGAAAAACAGAAAAATAAAAAAATAAAAAAATAAAATGTCTCTCCATCTCTCTCTCTCTTGTAAATTTGAAATCTTTTTAAACATTTATTGTACACTCCCAGATTTAAGGTTTCGATTGGTCGATCGAAAACAATGGCTTTATGAAAGAAAGATCTGAATAGATTCATGTTCATGGAGTCAGATTTTCCAACTCAAAGCCACTCTTTCTTTTATAAGGCTGCGGAATTATGTATGGTTGGACTAACGGCTAGATCAGCCCAAGGTGGGCTATCAAAGTGGCTGCTAGTAAGAAAAAGAGAGGTTTTCTTTGAATTTTACTGAAAATAATGGCGCTTAAAGGCTCCACCATTGAAAGTTGCGGGGACTGCAAATAATCCATGGATTCATCTAATCCATGTTCAATTGAGCCTGATGAAGATCAAAGTCGAGATATTGTTCTTTCTGGAGGGATTTCAAGCCAAAAAGTTTCAAAATCGATAAAATGTGATAAAGAGGAACAGATGAGGTTCGGATCATGAACGTGTTTGCCGCTGTGTATGGTGAATAATAATAATAATAATAATTTCTCTCTCTCATAGTTTCGATTTCTTATTTGCTGATTTTCCATTAATGGCGTCAAATTCATCTTTTGAAACTTCATTCTTGGAACAAATCATAACTTCCAGACATCTCTCATCTTCGATTTCTCAAACTCACCAAGAACAAAACCAAATGATCATCCGTCAAGATTGCTACCCTGATGGCTATAGGTGTGTGGTCTGTCTTTGGCAACAAAGTCAAAAGATGCAGAAAGAAAATAATTATAAGTGCGTGGCTTTGTTAGCAAGTAAAAAAAAGAAAAAAAAAAGAGGTGGTGTGAATTGGGGTGCTTCAACAGCATAGAAAAGAAAAAGAAGAAAGTTGAGATGGGTATTGTGTGTCATATGTTGTGGCAGCAACATATATATAAAAATAAAATGTGAGTTGTGTTGTTGTATGTTGCTGGTAGCAACCAAAAAAGGAGGGGGTAAACTATCTTCACCAATTTAGTAAGATTTCAAATCTTGCTAAAGGTCATTGACCTCCCCACGTGGCAGCATTTTTTCGTTTTAAAATTTTCTTTTTTTAATGAATTAGAATGTTTTGTGTGTGGTGCCAAGTAAAAAAATAAAATAAAATTTGTGAGGTTGTGTGGTGCCGCAAAAATCAGGTACGTGTTAGTTTTTGTCATTTTTCCTATTTTATTTATTTTAATTTTTATGAACAGTTTTTATTAATCTTATGGCATTGCATGATTAGATTTTAAGGTGATCAAAATCTTCGTTTAAGGTCATTTTTTTCATGATATTTTCAATTTATAGTTGTGTATTGAACTCACGGCATTCTCTGGTGGAATTACTGTTGATATTGATTGCGGACAATCATATGATGTGATTGGCTTAGTTTCATGAAATTCCAATTCTTGTAAGATTGATTGGGAAGTTGGCTCATTATTCTATCTTTGAAGTGAGCAAATCAATTTTATTATGGTGATCCAATAATACTAAAATTTGATCTCCATGCATGGGTGGCATTGGAAAGGTTTGTTATCATTGGTTATCCCAATAATTATTTGTTTGGATTGAATTCCATTTGAGTGGGTGATTGATGTGCCAACTGATGATTCATAGTGGTGTAAGACCTCCGATTTTTGTTTAGTTTTCACGTGATTTGGTGATTCTCAAAATGCTAATCCAAATTCATTATCTAAGGTTTATAATTTCGAGAAATATGGGTTTTGCCACACAATGAGTCCTTATTGAAAATTTCGTGGTTGATCGTGAATAGTAATTGCATTATTTCATTAAAAAAAAAAAAGTCAATTTGTTTTTTTTTTAAAAGGGTTCATCGCTCTTTATCTCCACAACTAATATTCTATCTTCAATTCAATATTATTTGAAATTTCGAATTATTTTGGGTCACCCAAAGTAATCCTCGATTGGACCATAAAAAAAAAAAAAAATTTGTTTGTTTTAGTTCTTTAAAAAAAAAAAAATTTGGATTGGATTTTAAAAATCAACCATTGGGGAAAATATTGGTCGAGTCAACTCAGTTGAACTCGTGTTGCATCACGCAACATGCTCAATATGCGCGGTTTGGTCTTTACATATTGTTTTTACAATACGTGTTGCTTTAATACCCCGATTTTGAATGTGATGAGTCGGGTCGACTCGGTTGAATCTCATGCAATTAAATATTTATTCTTAATGCATTCCTTTTGTGCTTCCTGATAATGCTTCATGTGATATTTTTCCATGTTCTATGATGTTGAATACTAGGAGACGAGTTAAATGATGTTGAATACTAGGAGACGAGTTAACTCAATGAATCCACATGTGAATAGGGTGCATGGTTTCCTTTTGATACCCAATTGATATGATTGTATCCCTTGGATATCTTGATTGCTCTAACCATTAAGTCTAACATGTTGATTGTGTGATTCTAATTAATTGATTGGTTTTGATTTGATTGATTAATTTTAATTGGCATGCTATGATTTTGATATTGGTAATCTTACAATGCTTGGTTGGTAGCTCATTGATGAAGACCACAACTTTAACCAATGTGGCACTAGTGCGTGACCCAGTCTCTTCGGAGATGCGACGTCATTCATGAAAATCACAACTTTAGTCACGTACCTTAAGGTATATTAAACTGGGGCATCAGTACCGTCTGATCAGGTGACTCTGAAAGGTATATCGATGCACCCAGGCTGGAGCGACCTGAGCCTTTTGTCCTATTTCAAACCGCATAGTCACATGTCCTGATTGCGTACGTAGTACTAGTACGTGGTCGATCCCCTCGTGGGATGCTAAACCATTTATGAAACCTACAACCCTAGACTCGTACTTATACAGTATATCAAAGGTAATCTAAGTTCACCAATTGCACTTCTTGGTCAAAATTAGTGCCTAAGCGAGATCCTGCCCCGCTGTACCCTATTGTACGAGGGGGTTAGACTACGTCTATTCTAGATGAGAGGTATTTAAGAGGGTCCTTGCTCAGTATGGTGTGCCACTTCACAACTGGGGATTAAGTTGGTTATTTTTTACTTCAGAGAAATGGGTTGAAGTCTTAGATTATCACCTATATGGTATATTAAACCAAGTCACCACGTATTGAGAGGTATATAGGTGCACTTCGGCAAAGGTTGCCAGATAAATTGCATTGCACATAGTAAACTTAGAGTCTAGAAAATCTCCCTATAGGTCACGACTCGAACTTATCGTGGGTGTTCCCGATTTATTTGTTGGAAATGGACCTTATAAATGATGAGATCAGGAATGTATGGTTGTCCTCAAGGATTAAAGTTCTTTGTTTTACCTGATTAAAATGGGTGCACCGACCCTATAAAGAATCCATTTTTTACAATAATTCATAATGACCTAGTCCATCTAAATCCAACAATCATGATTGGGCCAGGCCATTTAAATTAAAATGGAAATCAAATTCTTTGCTAAATTCGGATTTTAACCTATTTTCAAAGAAGAAAAATGGTTTACAAAAGAAAAGTATTTTTCAGAAAAAATATTTTTCAAAAGAAAATACTTTCCAAAAGAAAAGAAAAGGAAGAAAAAAATATCTATTTTTGCATATGTTTTTTACCAAAAATCTATTTTTTGCATGGATCTTGGAAAATTACTAAAATATATTTTTCTAAAAAGAAAATGATTACAAAAAATAATCAGATTTGTGAAAATTATTATTCAATAAAAATAGTACTTTTCAATAATTTTCAAGAGTGCAATAAAATCATTTTCCTTCTGAATAATTATTGAATGGATGAATTATTTAATAGATTGGTGCACAGAATTCAATAAAATCTCAGGATTCATTAAAATGTTATCAAGGGGGTAACACTGAAACTGGTTAAATTCACCTTCAATGAGGTTTAAGGGTTATCATTGTACCTAAGCTCAATCGTCTATCGTCTAGCTAGGGTTGTAAGTCTAATTAGTTAGAATAAACATCAGTACCAAGTCAATAGTTAGAAATAACCTCAGAATTTCTCAATATCGCCCAATTGTTCCATGAAGATCACCATGCCTCAATCCTATTGGTTGTAGGCAATGTCTTAGTCCTCAGTCCTAATCAAGCCCGTTGTCGGTAGTTATCTTGAGTTTTCAAGAGTTATTTGAGTTAACTTGAGTCCAATTTTTCAATGTCATGTTTTCTTTAGATCGAGACTACTCTTTTCCTACTGAGTCAAGTTAATTTGTCAAGTCTATAGAGGTGTTTGTCATCCCATCTGAATTTGATTGGATAAAAGAAATTTTTGAATACCTCGAGTGCATTAACGAATTAACTAATAATCTGATAGATTTCTCTCCTAAACAAGAAAGATAAGAGTCGGGCTCAACTTTTAATCAAGAAAGCAAAGGTCATTAACCTCGAAGCAGAAAATAATTCACAGAGAAATTCAGATAGAAACCATCCTATCCCTAGAGGAACACGAAGGGGATAATGAATTTACTCAGAAATTTCAAAAGACTTATTCGTGTGATCTGATGAGGATATGTTGGTGCAAGCTTGGGTATTGTCTGACACGGAATAGATACTGGCTTGAGAAAATGAGATCAAGGAAGATGTTACAAAATGTATCAGTGCTACACTTCTCAAAATGGTAGAGCTCCCAAAATAGATTATCATTCTCAGACTAATGAAACAGTTGAAACGGTATTGATCTCTGATAATGGGTCGTATATCAAAGCTTAGGTTGTTACTCTATGTTCAAAGTTCAGGATCCGGCATCACAAATCCTCCCCCTACGTTCTCAGACTAATGGAAAGGTTGAAGTAGCCAATAAAAAATCTGAAAACAATCATCAAGACAATGTGTCAATCACACCAGGATTAGTTAGAGAAGTTACCATTCACACTACAGGGGTACAGAAACAGTCTTACCAGTTAAAAGGAAAATTTCATATCTTAAGGTCTTGATAGAAAGTCAATTACTAAAACTAGACTAGCTCATCATTGGGTGCGAAGAGCTAAACTTGATTGAAGAAAAACAACCTAGAAGTTTTGTACCACGTGCAAACTTTTCAAAAAAGAATCGTTCGCACATTTGATAAAAAGGTTAAAATTCGCCACTTACAAGTCAAGGATTTAACCATCAGACTTCAGACAAAATTAAGCACTCCTCCTTGATTATGGGAAGAACTCTGAACCCAATTGGAGAGATTAATTCATTAAGGAAATATTGTCTGGAAAAACCGTCAAACTTCAAGATCATGATAGAATTGAACTACCAGAATCAACCAACCTTGACCAAATCAAGCGGTACTACATTCAAGGAGGCCATCTTTGGCCGAATCAATTTTCCTGCTACCTTGTTCAACATATCATTTCTCAACCCCTTTGCAGTCTTTTCAAAACAAAACAAAAATTATGCCTTTTTATTTCTCAGCCCGATCACCTAACCTAGGGGAGGGAAGAATTCGAACTACGTTTTGGTCTGATCTCAAAATTCTGCGTTACGTAGGCAACCTGAGAAGTTACTTCAGGCCCGACCACATCAAAATAAAAAATATATATATTTCCCTACACGAAAAAAAAAATTTAAAGAAATATCATCCAAAATAGGGAATAAAGTTCAAAGAAAAAGAAAAAAATGCCACAAAAGAGGCATTCAGGTTTTTGAGCCTCAAAATCCTTTTCTTTTTATACCCAGTCTTAAGCTTACCCATAAAAGTCTTCTTAAGTACCGTGCGAAAAGTAAAGGAAAATAGCAAAGCATGATCAGACAGCAATTCCATGAGTTCAGAAAGAAAAAAAGAGAAAAAAGCCTACTAGGTTGAAAATCAGAAAAGGGCGACTTAGGCAAAAATTAAGGCAAGCTCGCAAGGTTGAAAATTCGAAAGGATGATCTTGGCAACAATCAGAGCAAAGAAAAAAAATGAAAAAGTTCATTAGTTTGAAAACTTGAAAGGGCAATCTAGGCAAAAGTTAGAGCAACAAAGAAAAACATAAAAAAAATCTCTGAGGATTAAAAAGCTAAGAGCGATTCGAGCTGAAACATCAGAAGTCCGAATAATCAAGTTCAATACTTAGCTTAAACCAGGCACAGAATTAAAAGCCACAAGCATCTTGTCTACGATCAATCTAAAAATTTTTACTTCCCCAAGTGAACCAAGGGAGAGAATGATGAATTCTATGATAAGTCTCAAAAGGAAATATTTTATTTTCTAGAGCTTGACTCAAAACCTTCAATAAAATTAATCAAAATTAAAAGTTGGATCTTTATTCCACTTGTGGTAATCAAATATTTCAAATCTTCATACAAAGGACATTTTCTTTCTTCTTTAATATGTAGTTTTTCCCGTTTATACTAAAGGCATTTTTTAAAATTTTTACATGATGTGTTCTATTATCTCCAATGCCATGTTTCCTGTCAAACTAATGGCATTTTTTGTTCTCAAGATTGAGCAATGTTAATCCTAAAAGATAAAAGGAATCCCAAACTTAAGGTTACCCTTCTGATAACAATTTTTCAGAAATCTTTGAGGTTCAAAAGAAATAAAAACTCAGGTTTTAAATTCATAAAACTTTTGGATAAAACCTTGAGGTTCAAACAAAAACACTTCGGATCCCACATTTGGTTGTGCCCAGAGATTAAACCTTTCACCTAGAATAGGAAATAACGCATTCATTCTTTCCCAGATTTATTCATTCCCAGATTCAATCACTCTTTTCCAGATTCATTTTCAATCGTTATTTCCCAGATTCATTCCTTCATTCTCAGTTTTACTCAGCTAGATACCGTCGAGGGTTTTTTGGATTTTGCTCAATTGTCGCCAAGGGTTAACTTGGATTTTACTCAGATGCCGCCAAGGGTTATCTTGGATTTTGCTCAGTTGTCGCCAAGGGTAAACTTGGATTTTTCTCAGATGTCGGATTTTGCTTAGTTGCCACCAAGGGTTAACTTGGATTTTGCTCAGTTACCGCCAAGGTTTATCTTGGATTGCCACCAAGGGTTAACTTAGATTTTGCTTAGTTGCCGCCAAGGGTTAACTTAGATTTTGCTTAGTTGCCGCCAAGGGTTATCTTGAATTTTGCTCAGATGCCGTTAAGAGTTAACTTGGATTTTACTCAGTTGCCGCCAAGGGTTAACTTGGATTTTGCTCAGTTACCACCAAGGGTTATCCTGGATTTTGCTCAAATTATGCTTACTTTTGCTCATATTATGCTCAGATTTTACTCAGATTATGCTCAATTTTTTTTTCAATTTTTACTCAGTTTAACACAATACACACACTCACACTTGCACCTTTTAGTTAGGGAGAATTCTCTAAAATTCAAGGATCTGACGCCGTCAGTGAGAGTTCGCGCTCAATGACTTGACACTCTTTAGGTCGGGGAGAGTTTTACCCTCAAGGATCCAAACGTCCTAACGAATTGTTAAATCAGGTTGCAAAATGAACTGTCACTAGCTTTGGCATTCAAATATCACACTATCTACCAAAATAAATTTGCTATCTAGTTTGCTTCAACCCTCTATCAAAGAGGGGCATCCGTAGACACCCTATTTTTGCACTTGCCTGATTAATCAACTCGTCAATCCGATTGCAACGGTTCCCAATGATGGATGATTATTCCAATAATTTATTTTGTTACTAGATATGTTTCAGAAATTTAGATGAGGTATCTCAAACTAACAAAACCTTAGAAATCACGTTACGCTAGGAAAATATAACTCCAAAAACATAGAAATTATCATCTTACAGACAAAAAGAAGTTTTATGATAAAAATCACTAAAAAATGACCAAATTACCAAAATACCCCTAACATCAAAACATCCCTAGAGCTTACATTATGCTTAGGAAAACCCTTTCAAACACATAAAATCAAAAATCAAAACTAAATAAATTATTTTGTCAATTTTTACAAAATTTGATAAAATTACGAAAATACTATTCATAAAGTTCACGACCATTTCGCACAAAAAATTTCATAAATGATACAAACCAATATTTCCATTGAATTTCTTACGAAAAATCGATTCTAAAATATCCTAGAACCTCAAAAACTAACTTAAAACGCAAAAAGTCCTCTTCGAGGGCAAATCGATAATTTTACAATTTTAATAATAAAAAATTTTGAAATGAATAATTAAAAAATTAATTAATGTATAGTGAAATACTAATTAAAATTAAAGTCAATCAAGTAAGACTAAAGTTAAAATCTTAAAAGTTAATCAAGTAAGACTAAAGTCAAGAAATTAAAGTCAATCAAGTAACACTAAAGTCAATTTTAAAGTCAATCAAGTAAGACTAAAGTCAATCAAGTGAGATTAAAAGTTAAAATCTTAAAACAATCCTAATTAAATAATAACTCTATTTAAAATAATCCTAATTAAATAATAATTCTATTTTCAACAATTCTAATCAAAATATAACTCTACCTAAAACAATTATAATTAAACAATAACTATTTCTAAAAGAATTATAATTAAACACTAACTCTTTCTAAACAAACACTTAAAAAAAATCAATAAATAGGGGTCCTTACAACATATTTTTCGGATGAAAAAATAAATCCTAGAAAAAGTAAGTCAAAAAGCTTCCCTAACCTCTCACAAACCCTAATTTTGAAGCCCTAACTCCTTATCTAACATCCATACCCCAACTTTAGCTCAAAAAACACCTAAAAATCCTTCGAAAACACACCAAAAATCCATAAAAAAAATTAGAAAAATTCAGAAGGAGATACTTTATTTTGGAGATTCGAAACAAATCCAATGACAGAATGAAACGAGGAGTACTGTATGAAGAACTATTTTACCAGATCTAAGAGAACAAGACCGTTGTCTTCATAAAGGTAAAGATTTAAATTTTTTATTGATTAGGTCTTTTTAGCAATATAGTTCTATTTGAAAATTAGTAGAGACCGGCGTTTACCGGGCAGGGTTGGTGCCTAACACCTTCCAATCCCGTAATGTGATCCCCAAACTCAGTTTTTTTTTAAGTGTATTAGTTGTTTATCTGTTTAGAGTCGATATTCGATTCCTAGACCACAATAACTAGGTGGCGACTCCCAAACCTCAAAGGTCAAAAGCTGATCCGCGCACCCCGCGGATCGAGGGCACTTTCAAGTATGTATATGTTTTTTTTATTACATCCATTCGGGTCAATCTTAATAATTAATGAACCATGTATCTCAACCACAGTAACAAAAAATGGTGTTTTTTTTCTAAAGCAATGCATTTAAAATGCTTCTTATACCTCTAACGATTAAAATAATAAAAAAAATGCAATTTTCTCAAAAGTATATATATATTAATCATTTTTAATGTGTTTTTTACATTTTAAACAAGTTTTTCCACACACACACACACACAAAAAACAAAAATACTAAACATTTTTTTTTCTTAATGTGGGATTTGATTCATAATAGAATTGGTGATTCGTAAATGTGGAAATATGGGATTTGATGATAATATTTTAATGTTATGATTTTTCAATTATTTTCAATATTTTATTATTTTGAACAAAAGATATGTTGATTAATAAACTTTTTTTTCTCATCATAATATGTATAATTATGTTTGAGAACATGTTATATTGAAATATAGAATAAATTAAAATAAATATCTTATGTTTTTATTAGATATATACAATTTTAAAATATTTTTTTATATATTATGTTTCATCATTTTTTCCACTTCTTTTTTGATTTTTCCTGTTTTCTACATTTTTTCTGAAGTTTTCCCTTGTTGTTTTAAACCTGTACTTCAACTTTGTGACTATGATCTCAACTACTGGTAGAAATAATTTGTTTTTATGGTTAATTTGATCAATAACTATGAATTAATGATCACTAATGGTGGACAGAACTAATCCATTCGTCTAAGCCATTCTTTGGTTTGTTAATAAGTTCAAATTGATCTTGGGTTATTGGAGTGTTGAGAGTCATCACCATCTCTGTGTTTGACTGAGACTGTGTGACAGAAAATAGTCTCAGTGACCGTTTCTATTTTGGTAGTAGAATTTTAGGAATTAGTTGCTTCTTTGACTCAACTTAGTTAGGTGATATATTCTAGGAAGGTTGTTGAGTAGTGTAATGTTTTTAGAAAATTTGTTAGTAGTGTTGTCCCTTATTTTTGGTTTTATGCTATTGTAATTATCTATAAATTTAGCAGTAAATAAAACAAATAAAGTGATTGTGTTCAACAATTTGGTATTAGAGCAAAATACCCGGTGTTCTCAATCAGAAAAAGAAGTAGATCTAGAACAACTTCGGTCAAGGATCAGGTTAAGAAGATTGCAAATCTAGCATCTCACTCTATACATTGCTATTGGCTTGATCTGTGGTGCCCCGCTAAACGTTAACACAAAGCCCCATGTCAGATCTCAAGGCACTAGGTGGTGCCTCAAAATTTTAGCATGGTCTCCTCTGTTTATGTTAGCATTCCAAGGCGTTTAACCTGCTCCACCTGATAAACAAAATCCATAATAACCTGTATTATATACAAAATATAATAATAGCGGAAGTCTATATACATCTAATAATGTACGATAGATCAAAGTACGAAAAGATAAATAAAATATAAGATTTTACAAACATTCCTCACTCTAACAAAAGTTCTAACGCTCCGTATAAGACCCATAATATTACCTGAACAAACTAACACCACTAGGGGGTATAGCCCCAGTACTTACTAGGTAACGGACTCTAGTCGTCTATCTGACCTACTAGATAGTCCTCACTCGTGTTCTACACCTGCCTCACCAAGCTCCGGATCTAAAACTATAAAAATTGATAAGAAAAATGTGAGTAACAATGGTTACCCAGTAAGGAAGCAAACAATATCTGTTAATAACATCTCCTAATATAAATAAATAAACATACTGAATCATTTTAACATATGCAAAGTTTTACAAAAGAAATTATGATTAACTGGTACATATAGTCAGGAATGAGCAATTAAACATTTTAAAACTCACATTACATCCATCAGCAATACTCACTATAATATTTTATTTTTATACAAATCTAATTGACCAAATGGAAACATTAAACATGCATTTCATTTTATATATCCAAATAATGCAACATATACATAATACATAATGGTGGAGTAGTGGAATTAAAGAGTTGGGATTCACGACTGGATCATTCCCAGTCAGGACATGATATTACAAATTCTTTACTAACTTTTAGTTCCTGATTTTATGGTCGGTCACTGCACTTACCACACTTGGTTGACTATTTATCCGACTCAGGCTGGCTGTTTGACGTATCCGTAAGCAATAGGTCTCTTTTTGATGTGTCAAAACGTTCAACTACTATAGATTGTTAGTGATCACTAACTAATCATATTATAGACTTATTAGATGTGCCTGTGATTCCCAAATATACAATCCCATTCGTATACGACCACCTTTACATTACAAGTTCATTGGTAAAGATAGAGAGGAATAAACCCAGATTCCAATAGTGATTCTATTCTCATACATGTCCCATACCACGTATGAGTTTGGTTGTCTCTGAAAGCGCCCTCGATCCGCAGGGTGCGCGGATCCACTTTTGAGCTTTGAGATTTCGAAGTCGTCACCTAGTTATTACAGTCTAGGAACCGAACTAATTCTAAAAAGGTAAATATTACTAATCTACGAAAGAAAAAAGAAATGGATCCGGGGATCACGTTACGGGGTTGGAAGGTGTTAGGCATCAACCCCGCCCGGCAAATGCCGGTCTCTACTAATTCCCAAATAAACTACATTGCTAAAAGACCTACGTAATAAAATAATAAGAAATAGATACCTTTCTAAAGACAACGTTCTCGTTCCCTTAGATCTGATAAAGTAACTCCTTGTACAATACTCCTCGTTTTGTTCTGTCTTTAGATCTGATTTCTAATCTCTGAAACGAGGTATCTCTTTCTTAGATCTGGATTCTTCATATTTGTTTATGGATTTTTGGATATTTTTGAAAGGCTTCTAGGATAGCAACCACGACTTCAACTCCTCTTCTTCTCCCTTCTCCAACTGCTCTTCACCCCCACATTGGACAATAGCCATGTTCTTCATCTCCCTCTCTCAAAATCTATATAAAAGCTTGTTTCCCAAGCCAAAGGGGAGACAAAAAAAAAATAGAAAAAACGTTTTCATGGTTGGCTGCCATTTAAAAAAAAAAACAACTCATCTCTCTCTCTCTCTCACGTCTTTGATCTCCACGTTTCCTTTTCTAACGTTCCTTCATCTCTTGGCCTTGGCCTTGCATCTCTACCTTATCATCTTCATCTCTAAAAAAAAAAAAAAAATAGTAACTTCTTATTCTTTACATAACCTGCAACATTGTTGATTCCCAAACGCACATAACCTTGTTGTTACGCCTCAACTCTTCTATGAAGCTTCATTACATGTCCAAATACAGTCCCTTAAAACGTTTTACATCGTGTTCTTAACTCACTACCCAGCCCCTTGCAACGTAGCCTCTCACTGTCCAATCCATCACCTCCCTTAAACCTGCAACACAGCAGCGTTCAGCCATTGCTACAGCCCTATAGCAGCCCCTTATCATTTCTCTTTCACATTCCTTACTTCCTATAACATCTTCTCCATCTCCTAGCCTTTTTCTAGTTTTCGTATCCCTTACAAATAAATGATATTGCCTTACCCCTCATTAGTTCGTTGCAAAAACAAGGTCCGTTGCAGCCTCTTCGCTACCTTCATCTTTCACAGAATAGTCACGAGTTTTGGAGATCATACTTGAAGGAATCAACCCTTGTCATCCCCACTTAGGTGATTTTTTTTTTAGTTCTTATTTATTTATTTATTTTTATTTTTATTTTTATTTTTTCTCTTTTTTCATGTTCTCCTCGATTTATTTTTCATATATGGGTAGGATTAGGGACGTAGTGCTTCTGTAATTTTTCTTTTTTGTTTATGTTGCTTATTGGTAGGATAGAGGTTTTATATATTGTAGACACCCCATTTTTGCATCCGCCTGATTAATCAAGTCGTCAACCCGATCACAAAGGTTCCCAATGATGGATGTCTATTCCAATGCTTTATTTTGTTACCAGATATGTTTCAGAAATCCGGATGAGGTATCTTGAACTGACAAAACTTAGAAACCACGCTACGCTAGGAAAATATGACCCCAGAAACATAGAAATCATTATCTTGCAAACCAAAAAGAAGCTTCACGATAAAAATCACTAAAAATGATTAAATTGCCAAAATACCCCTAACCTCAAAACAACCTTAGAGCCTACATTACGCTTAGGAAAATCCGTTCAAACACATAAAACAACAAATCGAAACCAAGTAAACCACTTCGCCAATTTTCACAAAATTTGACAAAATTACGAAAATACCCCTCATAAAGTTCACGATCATTTCATACAAAAAACTTCATAAATGACAAAAACCAACATTCCCATTGAATTCCTTATGAAAAACTGATTCCAAAACATCCTGGAACATTGAAAAATGACTTAAAACGTAAAAAATCCTCTTAGAGGGCAAAACGGTAATTTCACAATTTTCATAATTAAAAAATTCGAAATTAATAAATAAAACATTAAATAATTAAAGTGAAACATTAATGAAATTAATTTAAAAAGTTGAACCTAAAAAATCGATTAATTGGACTCTTAGACAAAATTGTTGAGGGTTCGTGGGATATTTCTTTAAGGACCCCTCCATTTGGGGGTCCAAAGAATTAAAGATATAATAGAAGGGGGTTCTCCAAAAATTAAAAGTAAATCAAGAAAGACTGAAATCAAGGTATTAAAGTCAATCAAGTGAGACTGAAGTCAAAATTAAAGTCAATCAAGCAAGACTGAAGTCAAGGTACTAATCGAGTCAATCTCATAAGACCAAGGTCAAAACCCTAAATCAAAACCCTAATCTAAATTAATCAAGTCAATCTCATAAGACTAAGGTCAAAACCCTAAATCCAAACCCTAATCTAAAACTAATCAAGTCAATCTCATAAGACTAAAGTCAAAACCCTAAAACCCTAAAGACTAAGTCAAAACCCTAATTGAAACCCTAAAAGAAACCCTAATCAAACCCTAAATGCTTCTAAAAATTTTATAAATAGGAGCCTCCACACCCTATTTTCGTAAAAAAGAAGAACCCTAGAAAAAGCAGGTGAAGAAGCCTCCACAACCTCCCCAAAACCCTAATTTTGGAGCCCCAACTCCTTCCCTAACACCCCTACTCCGATTTTAGCCTAAAAAACACCCAAAAACCTCTCAAAAACTTTCAAAAATCCATAACAAATTCGAAGTACCCAGATCCAAGAAGAAAATACCTTACATCGGAGATCAAGAATCAGATCCGGAGATAGAACGAAGTAAGGAATACGGTACAAGGAGCCATTCTCACCAGATCTGAGGGAATAACACTTTTGCAGATCAAAGGTAAATTTTTTTTATTTTTTTTAATTTAGGTTTATCATTAGCAATGTAGATCTATTTTGGATAAGTAGAGACCGGCATTGGCCGGGTGGGGTTGGTGCCTAACACCTTCCAACCCCGTAACATGATCCCCGGATTCAGATTTCTATGGTAGATTAGTTCTTTTTATCCATTGTAGGGTCAATTTGGTTCCTAGACCGCAATAACTAGGTGGCGACTCCCAAACCTCAAGGGTCAAAAGCAGATCCGCGCACCCCGCGGATCGAGGGCGCTTTCAGTGGCGACTCCACTGGGGACATTGAGAATCAAACTTGAAAAATCCCAAGTATGGGAATATTGCCATTGACCTAGTTTTTTTTTCTATTTAATTTCTTATTATTGTCCGGTTACCGTTTTTTTTTTGTTCCTTTATTTATTGACCCAATCATTAATTTTTGTCCAATTTTCGAATATGTTAACGTGGCGCATTTTTTCATATGGTTCGATCGAGGGTCACTTAGGGTGACCTTGAATAATACTAAATTTCAAAAGATAATTTTATTGGGGGTGGAATAATGATGATTGAGTATGGAATAATGAAACAAAGGGGTTTTCTTTTTTAGGTAGGTCGATCCATTTTTCGGATGATAAAATTTTTTTAGGGAACATGTTTGTTACGTTACTTAATAATGTTTAAAAAAAAAATCGAAAAAAAAAGAGTTTTTATTTATTTGTTTTTGTTTTTATTTTAGGTGTTTAGTTTTAGTTTTTTTTTATAGACAAGACATGCTGCCTATGGACAGCAAATGAAACGAAAAAATAAAATAAAAAATGGTTTCTGTTGAGTTTTTGTACAACAATTATGTGCTGGTTTAGTTGGAGTGCCGCAAGTAAAGTTTATTTTTTATTTTTACACCCCCTTAACAGCATACTAATGAGAGTGGTGTGCCATGCGTAAATTCTATTTTATTTTTCTCCCACACCGTCTTCTTCATAAGGACGCATCTGGTTTCACCGTTTAAATCCAAGAGAAACCAATTCGATCTCTCTATTTCGATCGGTTGAAAGTCAGTTCAAATCGATTTGGAACTTCATAAACCGTTGCTTTTTCGTGATCTAAAGGTAAGAACCATTCTCTCTTTTTGAAACCGATTCTGGTTTGAACGTTTTTTAAACAAAATTGAATAACCATTGAAGGAAATTTTGAGGTTTACCAGGTCCGGTCGAGTAAAGTTTTGAATGCGAGATCAAACTTAAAAATGTTTCAAATCAGTTTCTGTTCGTACCTTAGAGAGAGCTTAAATCTCGTTTTTTATGGCGATCTTTTCAGACTTAGTCTTCGTTTTATTTTCCTATGTTTCTTCGGGTTCATTCGATCGAGGCATGAAATTCTGCAGCCAACGATTTCTGTTTGGTTTTGAAACCCATTTAAAAAAAAAAAAACTAGTTATTCGCTGAAATTCATGGATTTCTCCCCGAATTTCATAGTTTTAAGTAGGTTTTTTTTAATCTCCGAGTTTCAAATTAGTTTCGATGCTTCAATTCTTCAAATTAAAAATCAAACAGAGATGATTTCTGAGGCTAAAAGAGTTCCCGTTTTAGCGATCGAGAGCTTAAAAGAGAGTTCTAAAACAGACTAATGGAATGGAGATATGCTTCAAACAAGAGTTGTTGTTGAAGGTTTAAAGATCGATTATTATTTGTGTGTTCGACCTCCTTTTAAGAATGGGAATGCAGAAAAATCTTTCATGACTCGTTCAAGAAGAGAGAGATCTCGATCCAGGTCTGAGTTAGCCGCAGTCAAAATGAGTTGTGTGTTGCTGATGAGTTAAATTTTTTTTTCTGTGTTGCTGATGCGTTGAATGGTCTTTTTGTGAGTGTGTGTGTTGCTGGCAGCAATGTTTTTAAAAGCAAAAAAAAAAGAGTTGTGTTTGCTGGCAGCATTTTGGATGTGTTGGCAGCAACATAAGAGAAGCTAAAAAATATATATATTGTATGCTCGGTGTGCTGGCAGCAGCATATAAATGAAAAAAATGGAAAAAAGGTGAGTTGTTAATGTTGATAGTATGTTGTGGCAGCAACATAATAATGAAAAAAATGAGTTTAGAGTTTTGTGTGCTACAAGTTGCATAAAAAACAACTGATTGTCTTTGGAATGACAGTAACATGAAATGTTTTTTTAAAATGGGTTAGTTTTACTAACTTAGTAAGATTCCTTTCTTACTAAGAGTCATTGATTTCACCACGT
This sequence comes from Akebia trifoliata, assembly GCF_017979445.1. Classification (NCBI taxonomy): domain Eukaryota; kingdom Viridiplantae; phylum Streptophyta; class Magnoliopsida; order Ranunculales; family Lardizabalaceae; genus Akebia; species Akebia trifoliata. The sequence goes on from NC_141375.1 coordinate 13,609,967, forward strand.
GGTGTTTCAAAAAGATGATCCAACGCCGTGTGCTAGTGGCGGATGAAATTCTAAAAAAAATTTTAAAGGAAAATTTAAAAAAAAAAAAAAAAAGAAAAAGAAAAAATTTTAATTTCTAACTTTGATTTTTAAATTTGAAATTTCAATGTCACCCATTTTCAAAACTTTAGATCCAAAAATAAAGTGAATTTTATTTTCGGATCCAAATCTTTTCTAATCAAAATTGTAAATGCCATGGAATTAGATTATCAATGAGGGAGCCACGTGGCCTAATGACCCTTAGTGATTTTGAAATTTTAATGTGTTAGTCGAGATAACCTGAGTTCTCATTGAGAAATTTGTTGAGTCCTAAATTCAAAATTGTGAAAAAAATTCCAAAATTAAAAAAAAAAAAGTTGTTGGTTGTTCTTGTTCCCTTGTTTGATTGGTAATTGATATTATTTGGTGTTATCCTGATTGATTGATTATCTTGATCTCTTTTTACATTACCCTTTGTTTGCCCATCTAATATGCTATAATCTCTACAGATATATTTCGGATATGCTTGTTTTGATTTTCATCTCGATGCTATGAATTGTGCACTTTGATTAATATTAATGTGAGATCCATATTGTGATAGTATGATCAGGCCCATGGGCCCATTTGTTTGAAAAGGCCCCGGGCACACCCCACCCTGTTTTGCACACACCACATGCACGTTTACTGTTTTGAGCACTTACACGTCCCATATAGCCAACGTGGCACTAGTGCGTGGCCCGGTCTCTTCGGAGATGCGACGTCATTCATGAAACCCACAACTCCAGTCACGTACCTTAGGGTATATCGAACTGGGGCATCAATACCGTCTGATCAGGTGATTCTGAGAGGTATATTGATGCACCCAGGCTGGAGCGACCTGAGCCTTTGACCTATTGTGAGCCACACAGTCACATGTCCCGATTGCCAATGTAGTACTAGTACGTGGTCGGTCCTCTCGTGGGATGCCAAACCATTTATGAAAACTACAACTCTTGACTCGTACCCGTAGGTATAAAAGATAATCCAAGTATATCAATTGCACTTCTTGGTCAAAACCGGTGCCTAAGCAAGATCTTGCCCCGCTGTACCCTACTGTACGAGGGGGATAGACTACGTCTATTCTAGACGAGAGGTATTTAAGTGGGCCCTTGCTAAGCATTGTGCGCCACCTCTCAACTGGAGATCAAACTTACTGTTTTTGGCTTCAGAGAAGTGAATTGAGATTTTAGATTATCACCTATACGGTATATCAAACCAAGTCACCACGTATCGAAAGGTATATAGATGTGCTTGGGCAAGGGTGGCCAGATAAAAATGCATTGCACGTAGTAAGCTTAGAGTCTAGAAACCTTCCCAGTAGGTCACGACTCGAACTTATTGTGGGTGTTCCCGGGTTGTTCATTGAATGGAATCTTATGAGACTCTGTGATTGATATGAATGTATGTGAATGATGAGATCAGAATGCATGTGAATGATGAAATGGATGTATGTGAATGATGAGATCAGAGTGTATGATTGTCCTGAAGGATAAAAAATGTTGTTTTTGAAAATCAAAATGGGTGCACCGACCCAATAAAAAATCCATCTCTTGCAATGACCCAGCCCAACTCGATCCACAATCCTGATGGACCGGCCATTTAAATCGAAATAGAAATCAAATTTTCAAAGAACAAAAATAGTTTACAAAGGGAAGTATTTTCCATAAAAAATATTTTCCAAAAGAAGTGTTTTCCAAAAAAGTATTATTCTCTAAAAAAATGTTTTCTAAGAAAAAACGTTTTCCAAGAGAAGATACTTTCCAATTAAAAACTATTTTCCAGAGAAAAAATATTTTCCAGAAGAAAATGTTTTCCAAAAGAAAAGAAAAAGAAGGAAAAATAATTTGCAAAAGATCTATTTTTGCATGAAAAGTTTTATGGACCTTGGAAAACTATCAAAAAAATGTTGTAAAAAAATAATCAGATTTGTGAAATAAAAATATTATTTTCTAATATTTTTCAAGAGTGCAACATAATTATTTTTCTTCTGAATAATCATTGAATGGACGAATTTTTTAATGGATTGGTGCACAAAATTCAATAAAATCTCAAGGTTTATTTAAAATGTTATCAAGGGGGTGACATTGAAATTGGTTAAATTTACCTTCAAAGAGGTTTAAGGGTTGTCATTGTGTTTAAGCTCAATCGTCCATCGTGTAGCTAGGGTTGTAAATCCGGTCAGTTAGAATAAACGTCAATATCAAGTCAACAGTCAGAAATGACCTCAAAATTTCTCAACATCGTCCAGTTGTTCTTTGAAGATCATAGTACTTCAATCCCACCGGTTATAAGCAATATCTCAGTCCTCAGTCTTAATCAAACTCGTGTGGGCACTTGTCTTGAGTTTTCATGAGTCATTTGGGTTAGCTCGAGTCCTTTTTTCCAGCAAGGTCATGTCTTCCTTAGATTGAGTCTACTCTTTCCTATTGAGTCAAGTTAGTTCATCGAGTCTATAGAGGTGTCTCTTGCCCCATTTGAAATTAATCGGATAAATGAAATTTTTGAATACCTCGAGCGCATTAACGAATTAACTAATAATTTGATAGATTTCGTTTCTGAACAAGAAGATAAGAGTCGGGCTCAGCCTTTAATCGAGAAAGGAAAGGTCTTTGACCTTAAAACAAAAAATAATTCCTAAAGAGATTCAAATAGAAACCATCTTATCCCTAAAGGAACACGAGGAGATAATGAATTTACTCAGAAATTTCAAAAGACTTGTTCGTGTGATCATATGAGGGTATGTTAGGTACAAGCTTGGGTGTTGTTCAACACGGAATAGATACTCGTCTATATCGATGGAATCAAAGAAGATGTTATAAAATGTATCAGCACTATCCTTACTACATCTTGAGTTTCAAATCACATATTATCAGTCGATATAGGGGTACCTTTTGAACTATATCTGATAATGGGTCGTACTTCAAAGCATAAATCATTACTCTATGTTTAAAGTTGAAGATCCGGAAGCATAAATCATCCCCCTACCATTCTCAGATCAATGGAACGGTTGAAGCAGTTATTAAGAGTCTCAAGACTATCATCAGGAAAATATGTCAATCACATCGAGATTGGTTAGAAAAATTATTATTCACGCTATGGACATATCGAACTTCAATTCGATCCTTTACTGGAGCTACTCCCTACTCCTTAGTGTATGGCATGGAAGTAATCTTGCCAGTTGAAATGGAAATTTCATCTCTCAGGGTCTTGTTGGAAAATCATTTGTTAGAAACAGATTGGGTTCGACAGCAGTATGAAGAATTAAACTTGATCGAAGAAAATGAGTTAAAGCCCTGTACCATGTGCAAGCTTATCTAAGAAGAGTCACCCGTGCATTTGACAAAAAGGTCAAAGCTCATCATTTACAAGTCAAGGATTTAACTATCAGACTTCAAAGAAAATTGAACACTCCTCTTCGACTATAGGAGAAAGTCTGAACCCAATTGGAGAAATTCATTCATTAAGGAAATACTGTCTGGAAAAGTCTTCAGACTTCAAGATCATGATGGAATCGAGTTACCAGAACCAACCAACCTTGACCAAATCAAACGGTACTACATTTAAGGAGGACATTTTTGGCCGAATCAATTTTCCTATTACCTAATTCTTTATCTCCTTTCTCAACCCCTTTGCAGCCTGTTCAAAAAGAGAAAAATTGTGCCTTTTATTTCTTAGCCTGATCACCTAACCTAGGGGAGGAAAAAATCCGAACTACGTTTTGGTCTGATCCCAAAAAATTTGGGGTACGTAGGTAACCTGAGAAGTTACTTCAGGCCCGACCACACCAAAATAAAAAAATAGATTCCCCGATGAAAAAAAATCTAAAAAGAAAAAATTCAAAAGAATGGGGAAGAAAATTCAAGAAATAATTTAAAAGGAAATGCCACACAAGGGGCATTTGTGTTTTTGAGCCTCAAAATCCCTTTCTTTTTATACCCAGTCCCAAGCCTACCCATGAAAGTCCTCCTAAGTACCGTGCGAGAAGTCAAGGAAGATAGCAAAACATGATCAGACAGCAACTCCAGAAGTGCAGAGGAGAAAAAGAAGAAAAAAAAAATGATGAAGCCTGCTAAGTTGAAAATTCGAAAAGGACGACTTAGGCAAAAATTAAGGCAAGCTCGCAAGGTTGAAAATCTGAAAGGACAACTTTGGCAACAATTAGAGCAAAGAAAAAAAAGAAGAGCTCGCTAGATCGAAAACCTGAAAAGGCGAAAGTTAGAGCAAACTCGCTAGATTGAAAATCTGAAAAGGCGATCTAGGCAAAAGTTAGAGCAACAAAGAAAAACAAAAGAAAATCCCAAGCTGAGAGCAGTTCGAGCTGAAACATCAAAAATCCGAATAATCAAGTTCAATACTCAGCTTAAACCTGACATAAATTCAGAAGCCACAAGTATCTTGTCTACGATCAATCTGAAAATTCTTACTTCCCCAAGTGAACCAATGGAGAGAATGGTGAATTCTATGATGAGTCTCAAAAGGAAACATTTTGTTCTCTTGAGCCTGACTGAAAATCTTTAATAAAATTAATCAAAATTAAAAGTTGGATCTTTATTGCGCTTGTGGTAATCAAATATTTCAAACCTTCATACAAGGGGCATTTTTTTTTCTTTCTCCTCTAGATATGTAATTTCCCCCCTTTATACTAGGGGCATTTTTTAATGATGTGTTCAATTATTTTCAATGCCATGTTTATTGTCAAACTAGGGACATTTTGTTTTTGAGCAATGTTAATCCTAAAATGAGAACTCCAAACCTAAGGTTACCCTCTTGATAGCAGTTTTTCAAAAAAAAAAAACTCCTAAGGTTCAAACTCAGGTTTTAAATTTACAAAACTTTTTTTGATAAAACCTTGAGGTTCAAACAAATGCATTCTGAATCTCACATAAGAGATAGGACATCCATTCTGTCCCAAATCTATTCATGCCCAGATTCAACCACTCTTCTCCAGACTCATTTTTGATCGTTTCTCTCCCAAATTTATTTCTTTGTTCTCAGTTTTACTCAGTCAGTCTCTACCAAGGGTTATCTGGATTTTGCTCTCAGTTGCCGCCAAGGGTTATCTTAGATTTTGCTCAGTTGCCGCCAAGGGTTATCTTGGATTTTGCTCAGTCTCCGCCAAGGGTTATCTTGGATTTTGCTCAGATGCCGCCAAGGGTTATCTTGGATTTTGCTCAGTCTCCCAAGGGTTATCTTGGATTTTGCTCAGTTGCCGCCAAGGGTTATCTTGGATTTTGCTCAGTCTCCGCCAGGGTTATCTTGGATTTTGCTCAGATGCCGCCAAGGGTTATCTTGGATTTTGCTCAGTCTCCGCCAAGGGTTATCTTGGATTTTGCTCAGTTGCCGCCAAGGGTTATCTTGGATTTTGCTCAGTCTCCGCCAAGGGTTATCTTGGATTTTGCTCAGATGCCGCCAAGGGTTACTTGGATTTTGCTCAGTTTCCGCCAAGGGTTATCTTGGATTTTGCTCAGATGCCGCCAAGGGTTATCTTGGATTTTGCTCAGTCTCCGCCAAGGGTTATCTTGGATTTTGCTCAGATGCCGCCAAGGGTTATCTTGGACTTTGCTCAGTTTTCGCCAAGGGTTATCTTGGATTTTGCTCAGTTGCCGCCAAGGGTTTTCTTGGATTTATGCTCAGTTTAAATTTACTTCATTTTGACTCTTTTCCAACTCAAACTCTTTGAAATCTATCTCAGATTTTGAGCCAACACACTTGCATAGTTGTTATATCAGTCAAGGAGAATTTTTTTAATTCAAGGATCTGACACTGCCAGTGAGAGCTCGCGCTCAAGGACCTGACATTTTTTCTAGTTCGGGAAGAGTTTCATGCTCAATGATCCGAATACCCCGACGAATTGTTAAATCAGGCTGCAAAATGAACTGTCACTAGCTTTGGCATTCGGATATCGCACTAATGTACCAAGATAGATTTGCTATCTAGTTTGCTTCAACCCTCTGCCAAAGAGGGGCATCTGTAGACACCCCATTTTTGCATCCGCCTGATTAATCAAGTCGTCAACCCGATCGCAAAGGTTCCCAATGATGGATGTCTATTCCAATGCTTTATTTTGTTACCAGATATGTTTCAAAAATCCGGATGAGGTATCTCGAACTGACAAAACTTAGAAACCACGCTACGCTAGGAAAATACGACCCCAGAAACATAGAAATCATCATCTTGCAAACCAAAAAGAAGCTTCACGATAAAAATCACTAAAAATGATTAAATTGCCAAAATACCCCTAACCTCAAAAAAACCTTAGAGCCTACATTACGCTTAGGAAAATCCGTTCAAACACATAAAACAACAAATCGAAACCAAGTAAACCACTTCGCCAATTTTCACAAAATTTGACAAAATTACGAAAATACCCCTCATAAAGTTCACGATCATTTCATACAAAAAACTTCATAAATGACAAAAACCAACATTCCCATTGGATTCCTTATGAAAAACTGATTCCAAAACATCCTGGAACATTGAAAAATGACTTAAACGTAAAAAAAAATCCTCTTAGAGGGCAAAACGGTAATTTCACAATTTTCATAATTAAAAAATTCGAAATTAATAAATAAAACATTAAATAATTAAAGTGAAACATTAATGAAATTAATTTAAAAAGTTGAACCTAAAAAATCGATTAATTGGACTCTTAGGCAAAATTGTTGAGGGTTCGTGGGATATTTCTTTAAGGACCCCTCCATTTGGGGGTCCAAAGAATTAAAGATATATAGAAGGGGGTTCTCCAAAAATTAAAAGTAAATCAAGCAAGACTGAAATCAAGGTATTAAAGTCAATTAAGTGAGACTGAAGTCAAAATTAAAGTCAATCAAGCAAGACTGAAGTCAAGGTACTAATCGAGTCAATCTCATAAGACCAAGGTCAAAACCCTAAATCAAAACCCTAATCTAAATTAATCAAGTCAATCTCATAAGACTAAGGTCAAAACCCTAAATCCAAACCCTAATCTAAAACTAATCAAGTCAATCTCATAAGACTAAAGTCAAAACCCTAAAACCCTAAAGACTAAGTCAAAACCCTAATTGAAACCCTAAAAGAAACCCTAATCAAACCCTAAATGCTTCTAAAAATTTTATAAATAGGAGCCTCCACACCCTATTTTCGTAAAAAAGAAGAAACCCTAGAAAAAGTAGGTGAAGAAGCCTCCACAACCTCCCCAAAACCCTAATTTTGGAGCCCCAACTCCTTCCCTAACACCCCTACTCCGATTTTAGCCTAAAAAACACCCAAAAACCTCTCAAAAACTTCCAAAAATCCACAACAAATTCGAAGTACCCATATCCAAGAAGGAAATACCTTACATCGGAGATCAGGAATCAGATCCGGAGATAGAACGAAGTAAGGAATACGGTACAAGGAGCCATTCTCACCAGATCTGAGGGAATAACACTTTTGCAGATCAAAGGTAAATTTTTTTTATTTTTTTTAATCTAGGTTTATCATTAGCAATGTAGATCTATTTGGGATAAGTAGAGACCGGCATTGGCCGGGTGGGGTTGGTGCCTAACACCTTCCAACCCCGTAACATGATCCCCGGATTCAGATTTCTATGGTAGATTAGTTCTTTTTATCCATTGTAGGGTCAATTTGGTTCCTAGACCGCAATAACTAGGTGGTGACTCCCAAACCTCAAGGGTCAAAAGCGGATCCGCGCACCCCGCGGATCGAGGGCACTTTCATATATATATTTATTTTATTATGCCTTCGTTTTGCATATTTCTTTTACGTGGATGTCATTTTTCCATTTTATTTTCTTATTGATAGAATTAGAATAATTTCTTAGTTTGTGAAGAGAAATTTTTTTTTATGCTTCTGTTTTGATTTTTTTTATTATTATTCTTGACTTTATTTATTTTTTATTTTTTTGAATCAATTCACCGATTTTTAGGGTAGGCGTGGCACTATGGCAATCTTTACAATTTTGAACTATTAGTGGATCGATTCGCACATTTTGTTCATAAATTGATTGGTTAACTTGTTAATATCAAGATGGTGGACCGACTTATTGTTGATATTTATCCCGTCGATTTTTCGATTTTTGAGGTTATTGGGTCAACTCATCAATGTTGATATTAATCAACTCATTTTTTTTCTGTGTACATGAAAAATTAAATCGATTTTTCCAATAAAAATCAACAAGTTGACTCGCTGATTTTTTGTGTGCATTGAAAATTCTAAATCGAAATATTCTATGAAATTGGGCATTTGAGCCAACTCGTTGGTTTTAATACACATGGCATTTCAAAAATCGAGTTTTTTTTATAAAAATTCTGAGTCAACTCATTGATTTTAATGTACGTGACGATTTCCAAAAACAAATCAAGATCCTTTTGATTAACAAATTACGAGTCGACTCGCTGATTTTGGGGACATTAAAAATTTGAATCGATTTTATTTTTAAATTAGGCACGTGGGTTAACTCATTGATTTTAATGTACATGGCGATTTCCAAAAAAAAATCAAGATCCTTTTGATTAACAAATTGCGAGTCGACTCACGGATTTTAGGGACACTGGAAGTTTGAATTGATTTTTTTTATAAGTTGGGCATGTAGGTTAACTCACCGATTTAATACACGTGGCGATTTCAAAAATCGAATTTCTTTGATTAAAAAAAATATGTGAGTCGACTCACTGATTTTAATGCACGTGGTGATTCAAAAAATCGAATTTCTTTGATAAAATGTCGTCAATGATCCAATTCACTAATGTTGTATATGTGGCATTGAAAATGGATTCCATATTATTCAAAATGTGACCGAATTGATCCATTAATTTTGGCGCCACGTAAACCTTATTAAATCGTGGGATTCATTTATGCAAAATTCAAGAATTTATGTAATTATCTTAACCATAGGATTTTTTTAGTAAATCCAATGCGATTTGATGATAATTGGACCCTAGTTGCCCTTTAGTCTTTGAATGTTGACCGTAGGATATTTTTGGATCATAGTAAAGATTGATCATCTTGATTAGGCAGGTTCGGTGCCTAACATCTTCCGAAACCCGTAACCTGACCCCTTACCCATCTTTTTAATCTGTGGACCGACTCATATCCATTTGGAGTTAATTTTGGTTCCTAGACCTAAACTAGGTGGCGACACCTTATTCTTTAAAAATCTTTGAGATATGTAGATCAAGACCCCTATCCGCTATTTAGCGGACGGCCGGGGGTCGAGGCAATTTCACTATGAAATTCATTTTTATCTATAACATTGAAAAAATACAAAACTTAAATCAAAATAGGGTCCAAGCGGTATACAGGACCCAACTGACGAAAATAATCCGGTGAAATATCCTACCAACGTATAATTTGTTATAAAATACAATTAAATATATCAATATGCAAATTCTTGCGTGAATTTGAAACAACGAAAAAGAATTCTATATTTTAGAAATATATAATAAATTTTCAATAAAATCCTCCAATTTTCATAAATCTACAGTTACCGATAGAGATTGAGAGTCATTTCAATCTCTGTGAGAAAGGATCGAAACATGTGCACGAAAATCGAGATGATCAACGTGAAAATTAAGGTGGATCGAACTTCGAGGTGGTTGCTTTTTGAATTTGGCCCGTGGTTTCGAAGATCTCGATGCCGTCGTCCTTTCTCCCTTCTATGGCAGATGACAGTTTAACCCTAAAATAGATGAAATCCGAGGTGGAAGTTACGAAACCTCCAAATATATGAATGATTTTTTATGATATGAGACGAAAGAGAAGATGAAACGAAGAGATCTTGGGTGGGTTTTGTAGATATCAAGGCTATGGACCTTTTTTCCTTTTGAGTCGGTTGTCGAAGGCGAAGCGTTTACGACGAATCTAAGTTTGAAGTTTGAAAAAAAAACAAAATTTTTATTGCAATTATGTTGGCTGCTTTTTAGGTTGTTTAAAACGAAGATGAATAGTAAACAAAAATTTTAATTTTTTTGGGACAATTTCGATATTTTGCTTATTGTTTCGTTTGACGTTAACATGACCATCTGGGCTCCAAAGGTAATGAGTGAATACTCTATTTTGTATAATTTTTTATTCCGGATCTAATGATGTGATCAATTTTTACAAATTCTGTGTCTAGCAAAAATTTACATTTTTGGCCTGATGGGACCTTAAAATTGATGTCGTTTTCGTTTTTGACAATAATTCAACTTCCTGATCTCCAAAAAGTACAAGTAAGTAGTCTATTTTCTATAATTTTTTGCTATGAACCCAATGATATGATCGAATCTTAACAATTTTTATTCTAACAAAAAGTTATTATTTTAGCATGGTCCGACTCAATAATCGATGATTTTATAATTTTTCTGTTCGGACTTTCATTTGAGCGTATTTATAGGCTAAAGTATGTTTTTTGATCATTTTGAATCCAGTAGTGAGGTCAAATTTTATTAAAAATGATCAGAATAAAATTCTACAGTTTTACCCTAAGTCTCACTTTTAGGATTTTCTCAAAATTTCACTATTTATTTTTTATCGAGATACGAATAAAAAACTCGGGATTTTACACCATATCTATTCATTTGCTCCAAAATTCTTATCAATCGGTAAAAACCTAACCTCTTTAAGGGCTCCAATTAGCCACTTCCTCTCGTTGTTGACAAAAGTCAGTTACGATTAGCTTCTATCTCTACCTCTCCTCTCCACCAATCTCCATGCCAAGTTGTTTTTTAACCAGCACAAGTGAACCTCAAAGACTTTCTGATCTACCTATACTAACATCAGTCACCACTGAGTTGGATTGGGTTGAAATCGCCTCGACCCCCGGCCATCTCGCTAAATAGCGGATACGGGGGTCCGATCTACGTATCCCGGGAATTTTTAAAAGAAAAGGGAGTCACCACCTAGTTTAATTCTAGGAACCAAAATTAACTCTAAATGGATATGGGTTAGTCCGCGGATCAAAGAGATGGGTAAGGGGTCAGGTTACGGGTTTCGGAAGGTGTTAGGCACCGAACCCGACTGATCAAGATGATCAGTCTCTACTACGATCCAAAAATATCCTACGGTCAACATTCAAAGACTAAAAATCAAACTATATTCCAATCATCATCAAATTGCATTGAATATACTAAACAAATCCTACAGTTAAAATAATTACATGGATTCTCGAATTTCGCATAATAGAATCCCACGATTGATGAGGTTTATGTGGCACCAAAATTTAGTAAATCGATTCGGTCATATTTGGAGAAAAGTGAAATCAATTAATACCTTGTACACAAAATTAATGAATTGGCTCATTGATGATATTTATTAAAGAAATTTGATTTCTGAATTGTCACGTACACTAAATTAGTGAGTCAATTCATACATTATTAATCAAAGAAATCCGATTTTTTGAATGGCCACGTGTATTAAAATCAGTGAGTCAACCCACACATTTTCAACCAAAGAAATTCGATTTTTGGATTGCCACGTACATCCTAAAATTAGCAAGTTAACTCACCAATTATTAATCAAAGAAATACGATTTTTGGGTATATTAACATTAGCGAGTCAACTCACATGCCCAATTTCATAGAAAATCGAATCAAATTTCCAATGTCCCCAAAATTAGTGAGTCGACTCACAATTTGTTAATCAAAATAATCTTTGATTATTTTCAAAATCGCCACATGTATTAAATCGGTAAATTAACCCGTATGCACAATTTATAAAAAAATCGAACCAAATTTCCAATGTACCAAAAATCAGCGAGTCGACTCGCAATTTGTTAATCAAAATAATCTTTGATTATTTTTTAAAATCGCCACATGTATTAAATCGGTGATTTAACCCACGTGCCTAATTTAAAAATAAAATCGATTCAAATTTTCAATTTCCCTAAAATCAGTGAGTCGACTCGCAATTTTTATTATGAAAATCTTTTTTTTTTTTTAATCTTTCGGGTACACCATTAATTTTTATTGAATAAATCATCATTAATGAGTTAACCCAATAACGTAATAAATCGACCTGATAAATATCAACACCCAATGAGCCGATCCACCAACTTAATATTAGCGAATTAACCAATCAATTTATCGACAAAAATGAGCGAATCAATCCACCAATATTTTGAAATCGTAAAGATTGCCACGGCGCCACGCATACCCCAAAAATCGGTGTATCTATTCGGATGTATTAAAAATGCGATCGAAAGTGAAATAAATAAATAAATAAATAAAAATAGAAATAAAAATAAACAAACAAAGGCAAAAATAATTCTCCTAATCTATCAACATACAAAATAAAACATAAAAAATATTCCTCTAACCTATCTCCATGCAAAAATAAAATGAAACATATAAAAGAGTGTAAAAAAATCTAAACTTGTCGATAAAAACTCAATACCGCATAAAGTAAAAAAAAAAAAAATTTAATTCTATTGATAAACAAACATAAGGAATACACAAGAGAATTTCTAATCCTACCAATGTACATGAGCAAGTAAGAAAATAGGATTTCATAAAATTGTTTTCTTAATCTTATTGACATGCGGCGATAAACAACACACATAAACAATGCATCTCGTTCAAAATATCACGTGGTATCGAAAAAAGAAGGAAAAGAAAAAAAGTAAAAAAAAAAAAAAAAATCATCTCATAACCATGTCTATGATAATCATAACACCAAAATTAACGAGAAACTTCAATGTGAACGGGGCAATTTTTACATAAAAGGAGAAGATAAAATAAAAATAAATAAAGAAGGGCTTACCGAAGAATAGCGGATTGTTTCCTTCAGGTATAACTCGAAGATCGGTGAGTACTCGATTGACGTTTGTTGTGAGCAGCGAGGTTGATCCGAGAGGTATTATAATGGGTAGAAAAGAGAAAAAAGAAAAAAGAAAAAAAAATGGTTGGCTTATTGTTTCATGTATGAGGCCAAGAGGTGGTGGTTGCTTGAGAGAAGTAGATGGAGGTTGGGAGATGGAGAAAGGTCTGAGAGGGTGTGGGGCAGCAAGGAGGGTTTAAAACTTGAGAGAGATAGAGAGGAAGGTTGAGAGAGGAGGCTTGACAGATGACGTTGCAGCAATGGCTGCTATAGAGTGGAGGTGAAGAAAATGGAGAAGGGACTGGCAGATGAAAGGGAAGAAGAGACCTATTAGAGGAGAACGTGGGTGAGAGAGGGCTGTGCTGGGATACGAAGTAGATAAAGATGCAAGGGCTGAGATGTAAGAGATGAAGTGTAGAGAATGGTTGTGGGCGTTAATGGAGTTATTGCTGTTTTTTTTTCTTTAATGGCTGCCTCTAAGAAAACATATTCCCCCTTTTGTTCTCTTTCCCCTATTTTATAATGGTTTCTCTATGAAACATGGGTGTGTGTGTGTGTGTGTGAGAGAGAGAGAGAGTGGGGAAGAAAGTGGCTGTTGTGTGGGTGGTTATACAACAAAAAAAAACGTGAGAGAATGTTGCTGGTTTTTGTTGTGAAGAAGAAAAAAGGTGGAGCACGTGGGTTGATGGGAGAGATCAAGGGAGAGAGTGAAGAGGAGGGGAAGAACGTGGCTACTGTGTGGGTGGTTCAAAATATGGGTTGTTGGAGAAGATAGAGAAGGAGGAGTTGGAGAAGAAGACCATGGGAGCACGTGGGGAAAAAGAAGAAACGTAGTTTCTTCTTCTTTTTTTTTATTTAAATTTTTCTTTTTGTTTTATTTTTTAAAAGAATGAGAGAGGGGGATCCTACGCTACTCGTACTACGGTAACTCTCCGCCAATGAGTCGTGATTGGTCGATTTAATTTTCCTTTCGATTGGTTGAAATTTTTTATTTTTTTTTTAGTCGATGCTTTGATTTGAAATTTAATTTGATGTTTTAAATTACATTTAAATTTGTATTTGATTTTAAATTTTGAATTTTGAATTTTGATTAAAATTTAATTTGAATTTTGATATTAAATTTTGTTGTTGGTGTGTTTTAATTTGAAATTTAAATTGATTTTAATTTTTAATTGGTCGGTTGACTGGATTTCGATTTAAATGTGATCGAATGGATTTTAATTTGTTAATTACATTTTTGGTTCATTGATTTGGTTGATTGATTTAAAATTTTAATTCAATTTTGCATTTTAATTGGTTGAGTGATTTTTAACTTGATTTTCAATTTGATTTTGATTTTGATTTTGTATTTTAATCGGTTTTTGAAAATGTAATTTTTATTTTGTATTGAAATTTAATTTGATTTTAGGATTTTAAATTAATTTTAAATTTTGGATTTTAGTTTAATTTTCAATTTGAATTTTATTTTAGTTTAATTTTTTTTATTTGAATTTTATTTTCCTAGGGATCAAGGTCTCTATATTAGAGTTAGATGTTAAGGGGCGTTTTGATCATTTTTACGATTTTTCTTGAATTTCTCTGTTTTCATGGATTTGGGTCCCGTTAGACTCGAAATCACATTCTGAGTGCAATGGAGGTACTTTCGAGACTTTTCGGACATCCAAAATTTATGAGGGGTATTTTCATCATTTTGATGATTTTTTACAAATTTTTACCAATTTCTCTGTTTTCATCGATTTGGGTCCCGTTAGACTCGAAATCACGTTCTGAGTGCAATGGGGGTACTTTTGAGACTTTTCAGACATTAAAAATTTATGAAGGGTATTTTCGTCATTTTTGTGATTTTTACAGATTTTTAAGAATTTCAACGTGAGATTTCTTTCAGTCCCTGTGTGTTTATTTCTAAATCTCAAATCCATATTTTCCTAGCGTAGCGAGGTCTCTAAGTTATCGAACTGTGTAGCGAACCTATGCGTACGCGTTTGCTAAGTCAGGTATTAGATGTAACGATCTGAAAGCGCCCTCGATCTGCGGGGTGCGCGGATCCGTTTTTGACCCTTGAGGTTTGGGAGTCGCCACTTAGTTATTACGGTCTAGGAACCAAACTGACTCTAAAATGGATAAAAAAACTAATCTACTATAGAAAAACTGAATCCGGAGATCACATTACGGGGTTGGAAGGTGTTAGGCACCAATCCCGCCCGGCCAATGTCGGTCTCTACTTATCCCAAATAAGACTACATTGCTAATGACAAAACCTAGATAAAAATATAATAGAAATGTTACCTTCGATACGCAAAGGTTCTATTCTCTCAAATCTTGTGAAACTGCTCATTGTACCGTACTCCTTGCTTCGTTCTGTCTCCTGATCTGATTTCTGATCTTCGAGGCAAGGTATCTCCTTCTTAGATCTAAATTCTTCGAATTTGTTATGGATTTTGGGGTGTTTTTGAAAGGCTTTTAGGTATTTTTTAGGTTAAAATCAAAGCATGTGTGTTAGGTAAGGAGTTGGGGCTTCAAAATTAGGGTTTTTGGGAGGTTGTGGAGGCTTCTTCACCTACTTTTTCTAGGGTTTTTTCTCTGGTACGAAAATAGGGTGTGGAGGCTCCTATTTATAAAGTTTTTTAGAAGCATTAGGATTTGATTAGGGTTTCTTTTAGAGTTTTAATTAGGGTTTTGACTTTGGTCTTATGAGATGGACTTAGTCTTTAGGGTTTTAATTTAAGATTTTGACTTTAGTCTTATGAGATTGACTTGATTAGTTTAGATTAGGGTTTTGATTTAGGATTTTGACTTTAGTCTTATGAGATTGACTTGATTAGTTTAGATTAAGGTTTTGATTTAGGATTTTGACTTTAGTCTTATGAGATTGAATTTAATACTTTGATTTTAGTCTTTCTTGGTAGGCTTTTAATATCTTGAGTTTAGTCTTACTTGATTGACTTTAAGATTGACTTTAGTCTTACTTGATTGACTTTAATGTTTCACTTTACATTATTTAATGATTTATTTATTAATTTTGAAAATTTTAATTATTAAAGTTGTAAAATTACCGTTTTACCCTCGGAGAGGATTTTTTACGTTTTAAATCGTTTTTCAATGTTTCAGGATGTTTTGAAATCAGTTTTTCGTAAGAAATTCAATGGGGATGTTGGTTTTTATCATTTATGAATTTTTTTTTGTGAAATGGTCGTGAATTTTATGAGGGGTATTTTCGTAATTTTGTCGAATTTTGTGAAAATTGGCGAAATGATTTTTTTGGTTTCGATTTGTTGTTTTATGTGTTTGAATGAGTTTTTCTAATTGTAACGTAGGCTCTATGATTGTTTTGATGTTAGGGGTATTTTGGTAATTTGGTCATTTTTAATGATTTTTATCGTGAAGTTTCTTTTTGATCTGCAAGATGATGATTTCTATGTTTCTGGGGTCATATTTTCCTAGCGTTGCGTGGTTTCTAAAGTTTTGTCAGTTCGAGATACCTCATCCGGATTTTTGAAACATATCTGGTAACAAAATAAAGCATTGGAATAGACATCCATCATTAGGAACCGTTGCGATCGGGTTGACGAGTTGATTAATCAGGCGGATGCAAAAATGGGGTTTCTACATGATCCTAAGCGTACGTAAATTTTTAGGTCAAGTTGTGACGAGTAGGGGGGATGAAAAGAAACTAGAAACAGAAGGAATCAAGCAGTACTCACCAGTCTTCGAGTTCTTTTATATTCATCATTAGGAATCCACCAAAATCGGGTGACGAATTGTTGAATTAGGCAGATGCAATAATGGGGTGTCTACAGATGCCCCTCTTTGGCAGAGGGTGGAAGCAAACTAGATGTCCAATCTATTGTGGTAGATAGTGCGACATCCGAATGCCAAAGCTAGTGACAGTCCATTTTGCAGCCTAATTCGGCAATTTTTCAAAGTGTCTAGATCCTTGAGAATAACCTCTCATTGGAAAAAATGTCAGATCCTTGAATTTTGAAAAAAATTCTCCTTGACTAATGCAAATGCAATGTGGGTGCACGTGTGTGCCATTGTGTAGTGATTTTTTTGAAAATGCGCATCTCCATTCTGCACATTCATGCTGAGAGGATAGCAAACTGCGTAAGGTCAACATAAAATCCGTGCAACATGTTTTTGTAAAAAATCAGATAAAACTGAGTAAAATCTAAGAATAAACTGAGCAGGTCTGAGTAAAATCTAAGTAGATCTGAGTAAAATCCGAGATGACCTTCGACGGTATCTGAGTAAAATCCAAGAAAGAATCTCGGCAGGTTTGAACAAAATCTGAGTAAGTCTAAATAAATTCTGAGATGACCCTCGGCGGTATCTGAGCAAATCCGAGACGAATATCGGCGGGTCTGAGCAAAATCTGAGTAGGTCTGACTAAATTCCGAGATGACCCTCGGCGGCATCTGAGCAAAATCTGAGAAAACCCTCGGCGGTGTCTGAGCAAAATCCGAGAAAGAATCTCTGCAGGTCTGAGCAAAATCTGAGTTGGTCTGAGTAAAATCCGAGATGACCCTCGGCGGTATCTGAGCAAAATCCGAGAAAGAATCTCGACAGGTCTGAGCAAAATCTGAGTAGGTCTGAGTAAAATCCGAGATAGCCCTCGGCGGCGTCTAAGCAAAATCTGAGTTGGTCAGAGTAAAATCCGAGATGACCCTCGGCGGTATCTGAGCAAATCCGAGAAAACCCTCGGCGGTATCTGAGCAAAATCTGAGAAAGAATCACGGCAGGTCTGAGCAAAATCTGAGTAGGTCTGAGTAAAATCTGAGAAAACCCTCAGCGGTGTCTGAGCAATCTGAGAAAAAATCTCGGCAGGTCTGAGCAAAATCTGAGAAAACCCTCAACGGTGTCTGAGCAAAATCCGAGAATGAATCTTGACGGGTCTGAGCAAGATCTAAGCAGATCTGAGTAAAATACTAGAGTAAAAATCTCACTCTACAGGAATCATTTTTTATTTATTTTTAGATAGTCAGGTCAACATTTGAACCTCAGGGGTTTTCAAAAAATGCTATCAAAAGGGTAAACTTTAATTTCAGATTTTCCTTATCCTTTGGGGCTGGAATTGATAAGGCTTAAAAAAAATGCCCCTAGTTTGATAAGACATTACACTGGGGATAATTGAACATATTTTGAAATGAATTGCCCCTACTGTAAGGGGAAAATAAATACGCTTCCAAACAAAAGGAGAGGTGCCCCTAAATATGAAAATTAGAAGTCTTAGATTACCACAAGTGCAATAAGGATTCACTTTTATTTTTGATTTTATTGAAGATTATGAGTCCAGCTCATCTGTTGGGAACAAATATTCACTTTTGAGATTCATCTTGGAGATCACGTTCTTTCTCCTTTGGTTCACTTAGAAAAGTAAACTTTTCCAGATCAGTCGTAGACGAGATACATGTGGCTTCTAAGTCTTTGCCTGTCTTAAACTGGGTTTGAAGCTTGGTCATTTCAAATTTCTGATGCTCTGACTCAGCTCGTCTTTTCAGATTCTCGATTCGATAGAGATTTTCTTTTGATTGCTCTATCTTTTGCCTAGATTGCCTGTTCAGATTTTCAATCTAGCAAGCATGTTCTAACTTTTTCCTAGACCGCCTTTTCAGGTTTTCGATCTAGCGAGCTTACAATTTTCTTTTTCTTTGCTCTGATTGTTGCCAAGGTCGTCCTTCCGGATTTTCAACCTTGCGAGCTTGCCTTAATTTTTTCCTAAGCCGCCCTTTCGGATTTTCAACCTAGCAGGCTATCTTTTTTTTTTGGAGTTCTGGAGTTACTATCTGATCACGCTTGCTATTTTCCTCGACTTTTTCATGCGGTTCTTAGGAGGACTTCCGTAGGTGGGCTTAGGAATATGCTAAGAAAGAAAGGAGATTTGAGGCTCGAGAACCTGAATGCCCCTTTTGTGGCATTTCTTTAAAATAGTTTTCTTTTCCTTCCCCATTTTGACAATTTTTCTTTACGGGAGAACATATTTTTTTATTTTTTGAACTGGTCGGGCCTGAAGTAACTTCTCAGGTTGCCTACGTACCCCAAAATTTTGGGATCAGACCAAAACGTAGTTCGAACATTTCCTTCCCCTAGGTTAGGTGAACGGGTTGAGAAAGAAGAAATTTTTTTTTTAAATGGCTGCTAGGGGCTTAGAAAGGAGATATTTAATTGGGTGATAGGAAAATTGGTTCGACCGAAGATGGCCTCCTCAAATGTAATACCGCTTGATCTGGTCAAGGTTTGTCGATTCTGGTAATTCGATGCCATCGTGATCTTGGAGTTTGACAGCTTTCCCAGGCAGTACCTCTTTGACAATGAAAGGACCTCCCCAATTGGGCTTGAATTTGCCTCTAGGATCGAAGATGGGTGCTTGATTTTCTTTAAGTACAAGGTCTCCAGCATATAAGTCGCGAACTTTAACTCTTTTATCAAATGCCCGAGCGACTCTTCTCTGATAGGCTTGCACGTGGTACAATGCTTTAAGTCGTTTTTCATCGATTAAGTTCAACTCTTCGTACCGGTGACGAACCCAGTCTGCTTCGGATAACTGACTTTCCATTAGAATTCTGAGGGACGGGATTTCCATTTCAACTGGCAAGACAGCTTCCATTCCGTACACTAGTGAATAAGGGGTGGCTCCGGTGGAAGATCGTATCGAGGTACGGTATGCCCAGAGCGCAAATGGTAATTTTTCAGACCAATCCCTATGAGATTGACACATCTTCCTAATGATTGTCTTGAGATTCTTATTGGCTGCTTCAACTGCTCCGTTAGTCTGGGGACGGTAGGGTGATGATTTGTGGTGTCGGATCTTGAACTTTGAACACAGGGAAATAAATTTAGCTTTGAAATGTGACCCGTTACCAGAGATCAGTTCAGAAGGTATCTCATATCGACTGATAATATGTGTTTGGACGAACTTGGCAACTTTGGATGTAGTGAGAACAACATATGAAGTAGCTTCCACCCATTTTGTAAAATAATCAATAGCCACGAGAATGTACTCATGTCCATTCGATGTTTTAGGTGTGATTTTGCCAATTATGTCGATACCCCAGACAGAAAATGGCCATAGAGAAGTCAAATCAACTAACTGAGATGGAGGTACATGTATGAGGTTAGCATGTACTTGACATTTATGGCAGGTCTTGACCAGGTGATGACAGTATGTTTCCATTGTTGGCCAATAATACCCCTGTCTCATGATTCGTTTGGCTAACATTTTCCCACTCATATGCGGTCCACAATCTCCGGAATGTAACTCTTCCATTAACCGTTCAGCTTGATTTTCATCAACACATGACAAATGGATTCCATCATAAGACCTCCTATATAAGTTTCCTGCGCACAGGATGAACTGGGATGCGAATCTCTGTAGGGTTTGTCGTTCTTTCCTTGACGCTTCAATTGGAAACTCTTGTCTTTCCAATACTTTCTGGATGTCAGTGTACCATGGCTTTCCGTCAGGGAGTCGAGCAACGATGTCGACCTGATAGTAATATGCAGGTTTATCTTTGATTTCGATTGTGATAGGCCTTAGTTCCATGCCTGAAGGCAAATGGATCATCGAAGAAAGAGTAGCCAGAGCGTTAGCGAATCTGGTATCTTCCCTTCAAAGATGTTGGAACAAGATGGCTTTGAACTTCCTTACGTAATTTAGCAGGTACTCGTGATAGGGCTTCAGTTTCACATATTTAGTTTTCCATTCTTCCAACGAGTGATGTATAACCAAGGCTGAATCTCCAAATACTTCAATTTCTGTGATACCCAGATTCAAAGCAGCCTCGAGCCCGGTAATGCATGCTTCGTATTCAGCTATATTATTAGTATTGGAGAAAGCGAACTTAATAGCAATCAGAATGTGACATCCTTCAGGAAAGAACAAGACTGCCCCTATTCCGTACCCGTTCTGATTCGCTGCTCCATCAAAGTATAACCACCATACTCTATCTCGTGATTCTTCTTCACGGTTCAGGATATTTTCATCTGGGAATTGATCATAGGTCTTGTTCCTTCTGCCACTAAGTGATCAGCCAAGTATTCTGTTATTGCTCTTCCCTTGACAGACTTCTGCGTAACATGCGTAATATCGAATTCTGATAAAAACAACAACCAACGTGCAGTTCTACCTGTCAATGCCGGCTTCTCGAAGAGATATTTTAAAGGGTCCATCCGAGATAACAGAATAATTGAATGAGAGAGCATGTAGTGCCGAAGCCTTTGAGTAGCCCATACTAGTGCTAGGCAAGTCGTTTTGAGAGCTGAAAACTTTCGTTCTTATTCTAACATCTTCTTGCTGATATAGTAGATGGCCCTCTCTTTGTGATTGTCTTTGTCGTACTGTGCCAACATGCATCCCATATCTTCTTCCGTGACTGACAAATAAAGGAGGAGAGGTTACCCGGAGTAGGTGGAACTAAAATGGGTGGATTTGAGAGATACTCCTTAACTTGGTCGAAAGTTTTTTGGCATTGCTCATTCCATATTGTCGGCTCATTCTTCTTGAGAAGCTTGGATATAGGATCACACACATTGGTGAGCTGAGCGATAAATCTGCTGACATACTGAATTCTGCCTAAGAACCCCCGAATCTGTTTTTCAGTCTTAGGAGGTGCCATTTCTTGTATAACTTTGATTTTTTCAAGGTCTACTTCGATTCCCCTTTGACTGACTACGAATCCAAGTAATTTTTCAGAAGTCACTCCGAATACACATTTTTGAGGGTTAAGGCGTAACTGGTATTTTTGGATCCTTGTAAGAAACTTCTCTATTGCAGCGACGTGTCCCGATCGTTCTTTGGATTTCACTATCATGTCATCCACATAGACCTCGACCTCTTTGTGTATCATATCATGCAATAAGGTCGTAGCTGCTCTCTGATAGGTAGTCCCAGCGTTCTTCAAATCGAAAGGCATAACTTTGTAACAAAATGTTCCCCATTGCATGATGAATGATATCTTTTGCATGTTGTGAGGGTCCATCTTTATCTGGTTGTACCCCGAAAACCCATCCATAAATGAAAGCATGGCTTGCCCTGCTGTATTATCGACCAATACATCTATGTGAGGCAACGAAAAACTATCTTTTGGACTGGCCTTATTTAAATCTCTGAACTCCACGCACATTCTCACTTTTCCATCTTTTTTTAGAACAGGGACTACATTAGCAATCCATTCTGGGTACTCTACCACTTTCAAGAATCCAGCATTGATCTGCTTAGTGACCTCTTCCTTAATCTTCAAAGTCCATTTTGGCTTCATACGTCGGAGTTTCTGCTTTACTGGCCGAGTATCTGGATGCAATGGAATCCGATGTTGAACAATATTCGTACTTACTCCTGGTATGTCCTTATACGACCACTCAAATACTTCCTTGAACTTTCTGAGCAAATCCACTATCCCTTCGCGTTCCTCGAGAGATAAGGTGACTCCAATTTGAATCTCTTGAGGAATATCTTTAGTCTCGAGATTGACTAGTTCTGTTTCTTCCATTACAGGTTGAGCCCGACGTTCATCTTCTTCTTCAAGTAGTTTAATTAATTCGATAGGAGTTTCTTCATCAGAAGATTCATCCATCAAAGTCAGATTATCAGTTAAATTATTATTGCACTCGGGGTAATCAAAAACTTCTTTTATTTCATTAAAGATAGATGGGGTGACAGGACTTACTACGGACTCGACAGACTCATCATGACCAGACCCGACATACAACAAAGGACTCATTACATGGTAATTAGAAAGGGACCCGACTGTGGATTTGATTACAGACTGTGGGTTTTGAGCACCACTTTTGACTGACAAAACTAACACGTTTCCTTCTTCGAGAAACATCTGAGCAATATTGAGTGAATCCACAGTTGTCTGCCAATCATCTGCTCCTTCGAATTCTTCAGATGCTCTATCTTCTTTCTTGTCAGGCCAACCTATCCCAAAGAAAATCTCAAATCCTGGTTGGCGAGTACCTGTGACATGGTCGATAAAGGATTCTGGAAAATCACAATAAGGAAAATCTTCCCTTACTTTCACAAAGCACCCATTTAGGGTTTTATGATAAGGCTTCATGTTGATTAGGTCAATGACATGCCCTTGCCTCCTCGTATTCGTCTTATCTTTCCTTATTTTCCAATATCGAGCCCAGTCTTCTTTAGTAGGTTCGTACCCCAATCCGGATGTCCCAACTACTTCTTGAATGGCTGGTACAGCTTGATCCCCTGTTGTCTACGACCCAAACCCATGCCTGGGAAGAATCTCATGCTTTTGAACATGCTGGCTACGCAACAATTGAACGTATTATCGATAGGTACCAGCTCTTTCGTAGAATCGTCCCACTGAACAGCATGAATATTTTTAAATTTAAACCCGCTGAGTTGTATTTCTTTTTGTTCGAGTTGAATTTCAGACAACGATTTATCTTTGATTTCTATATCGTTCACAATCTCCATAATTTCGGTATCCCCATGAAGTGTGATCACCAAACCGTCCTTGATGAATTTAATCTTCTGATGTAAAGTAGAAGGTACAACCTTGATCTGATGCAGCTACGGTCTCCCTAGTAATAAGTTGAAGGACAACTGAATATCCAAGACTTGGAATTCCACAGGGAAGTCTGCTATACCCGTGGATATTCGTAGCTGCAAAGTCCCTAGTACATCCCTTTTCGTATTATCATAAGCTCTAACGCCTTGGCTAGTTGGTTTGAAGTCGTCTGTCTTGAACCCGAGGCAAGTCGCGGTCTTCAGAGGACAGACATTTAATGCACTTCCATTATCTACCAAGACTAGAGGGACTCTCATTCCGTTGCAATCAATTGTGATATGCAGTGGTTTTGTGTGCCTCGGTCCTTTTTTCGAAAAATCTGAATCTGAGAAGGACAAACTATTTTCAGCATAGGTTGCCCCTACTATACTGGCTAATTGATCCGGAGATGTGTCGAGGGAAACTTGGGCTGCACTTAATGCTTTGAGAATAGCTACCCTGTGAGCTGTGGAGGCCATGAGCAAACCCCAAACTGAAATGTTGGCACCTGTCTTCTTTAACTGTTTGATCACAATATCATCCTCTTCAATGATTTCTTGGATGGGGTCCACTTTTTCCTTCCTTGCCAAGACCGTTGGATTATCAACACTGAGTTTTGGTGGCTTAAAGACTCTTCCTCCTCGTGTCATGTGCTTAACTTCATCACAAGAAAGTGGAAATGACTCGTCTTCTTCGGCCAATAGGTAAGGATCTTCATCTGTTACAGAGAATTGACTTTTCTAGATCATTTGTGCCAAGAGGTAGCTAGTATATGATGGGCTATCATAGTGAGGTGGGGATAGACAATATGATTCATCTTCAGTTAGATCAAATGGCTCATGGCTTGTGGCATAGACCTCATTATTGAAAGTTATTCTAACAAGAGGATAACTGGGTGGTTTGGCATAAATTGGGTGGATGAGAGAAGCTGGGTCAAATGATAGTTGGGTGTTGGAGACCATATTCAATGTTGGCGGAGGTTGATATGTAGGTAGTGGATTGGTAGTGACATTTGGATGTGTTGGGGTAGGAATGATGACTTTTTTTTATCATCAATGAGATTTTGGATGGCATGACGGAGAGAGATGCAACGGTCAGTATGATGACCAGGACTTTGATGGAATTCATAAAAGACGCTAGGGTTATGGGAAACTGGTAAGGGGTTTCGCAAAGGTCGAGGCTGGAGAGGGGTGAGGAGCCTTTTTATTAATAGTTTTTGGAAGGCCGCAATGAGGGTCATCCCTAGATTTGTGAACTGTCGAGGGGGGGCTCTACCCAAATTTGCCTGATTATTGGTTCGAGCTGGAGGTTGAACTGGGGTAGTGGAAGTGTTAGCTATATAGGCATGGTTGATGTTGGGTTTGGAATTAGTGAAGTGTTTTTTGGCTTTATTGTCAGTTAAAATAATTACATGGATTCTCGAATTTCGCATAATAGAATCCCACGATTGATGAGGTTTATGTGGCACCAAAATTTAGTAAATCGATTCGGTCATATTTGGAGAAAAGTGA
This sequence comes from Akebia trifoliata, assembly GCF_017979445.1. Lineage (NCBI taxonomy): Eukaryota > Viridiplantae > Streptophyta > Magnoliopsida > Ranunculales > Lardizabalaceae > Akebia > Akebia trifoliata. The sequence continues at coordinate 13,634,817 of NC_141375.1, forward strand.
AATCAATTAATACCTTGTACACAAAATTAATGAATTGGCTCATTGATGATATTTATTAAAGAAATTTGATTTCTGAATTGTCACGTACACTAAATTAGTGAGTCAATTCATACATTATTAATCAAAGAAATCCAATTTTTTGAATGGTCACGTGTATTAAAATCAGTGAGTCAACCCACACATTTTCAACCAAAGAAATTCGATTTTTGGATTGCCACGTACATCCTAAAATTAGCAAGTTAACTCACCAATTATTAATCAAAGAAATACGATTTTTGGTATATTAACATTAGTGAGTCAATTCACATGCCCAATTTCATAGAAAATCGAATCAAATTTCCAATGTCCCCAAAATTAGTGAGTCGACTCACAATTTGTTAATCAAAATAATCTTTGATTATTTTCAAAATTGCCACATGTATTAAATCGGTGAATTAACCCGTATGCACAATTTATAAAAAATCGAACCAAATTTTCAATGTACCAAAAATCAGCGAGTCAACTCGTAATTTGTTAATCAAAATAATCTTTTGATTATTTTTTAAAATCGCCACATGTATTAAATCGGTGATTTAACCCATGTGCCTAATTTAAAAATAAAATCGATTCAAAATTTTAATTTCTCTAAAATCGGTGAGTCGACTCACAATTTTTATTATGAAAATCTATTTTTGTTTATTTTTATCTTTCGGGTACACCATTAATTTTTATTGAATAAATCATCATTAATGAGTTAACCCAATAACGTAATAAATCGACCCGATAAATATCAACACCCAATGAGTCGATCCACCAACTTAATATTAGCGAATTGACCAATCAATTTATCGACAAATATGAGCGAATCAATCCACCAATATTTTGAAATCGTAAAGATTGCCATGGCACCACGCATACCCCAAAAATCGGTGTATCTATTCGGATGTATTAAAAATGCGATCGAGAGTGAAATAAATAAATAAAAATAAACAAACAAAGGCAAAAATAATTCTCCTAATTTATCAACATACAAAATAAAACATAAAAATATTCCTCTAACCTATCTCCATGCAAAAATAAAATGAAACATATAAAAGAGTGTAAAAAAATCTAATCTTTTCGATAAAAACTCAAAACTGCATAAAGTAAAAAAAAAAAATTTAATTCTATTGATAAACAAACATAAGGAATACACAAGAGAATTTCTAATCCTACCAATGTACATGAGCAAGTAAGAAAATAGGATTTCATAAAATTGTTTTTTTAATCTTATTGACATGCGGCGATAAACAACACACATAAACAATGCATCTCGTTCAAAATATCACGTGGTATCGAAAAAAGAAAGAAAAGAAAAAAAAGTAAAAAAAAAAAAAATCATCTCATAACCATGTCTATGATAATCATAACACCAAAATTAACGAGAAACTTCAATGTGAACAGGGAAATTTTTACATAAAAGGAGAAGATAAAATAAAAATAAATAAAGAAGGGCTTACCGAAGAATAGCGGATTGTTTCCTTCAGGTATAACTAGAAGATCGGTGAGTACTCGATTGACGTTTGTTGTGAGCAGTGAGGTTGATCCGAGAGGTATTATAATGGGTAGAAAAGAGAAAAAAGAAAAAAAAATGGTTGGCTTATTGTTTCATGTATGAGGCCAAGAGGTGATGGTGGCTTGAGAGAAGTAGATGGAGGTTGGGAGATGGAGAAAGGTCTGAGAGGGTGTGGGGCAGCAAGGAGGGTTTAAATCGTGAGAAAGATAAAGAGGAAGGTTGAGAGAGGAGGCTTGACAAATGACGTTGCAGCAATGGCTGCTATGGAGTGAAGGTGAAGAAGATGGAGAAGGGACTGGCAGATGAAAGGGAAGAAGAGACCTATTAGAGGAGAACGTGGGTGAGAGAGGGCTGTGCTAGGATACGAAGAAGATGAAGATGCAAGGGCTGAGATGTAAGAGATGAAGTGTAGAGAATGGTTGTGGGCGTTAATGGAGTTATTGCTGTTTTTTTTCTTTAATGGCTGCCTCTAAAAAAACGTCTTCCCCCTTTTGTTCTCCTTCCCCTCTTTTATAATGGTTTCCCTATGAAACGTGGGTGTGTGTGTGTGTGAGAGAGAGAGAGAGAGTGGGGAAGAAAGTGGCTGTTGTGTGGGTGGTTATACAACAAAAAAAGAAACGTGAGAGAATGTTGCTGGTTTTTGTTGTGAAGAAGAAAAAGGGTGGAGGACGTGGGTTGATGGGAGAGATGAAGGGAGAGAGTGAAGAGGAGGGGAAGAACGTGGCTACTGTGTGGGTGGTTCAAAACATAGGTTGTTGGAGAAGATAGAGAAGGAGGAGTTGGAGAAGAAGACCATGGGAGCACGTGGGGAAGAAGAAGAAACGTGGTTTCTCTTCTTTTTTTTTTATTTAAATTTTTTATTTTAAAAGAATGAGAGAGGGGGATTCCTACGCTACTCGTACTACGGTAATTCTCCGCCAATGAGTCATGATTGATGATCGATTTAATTTTCCTTCTGATTGGTTGAAATTTTTTTTTTTTTTAGTCGATGCTTTGATTTGAAATTTAATTTGATGTTTTAAATTACATTTGAATTTGTATTTGATTTTAAATTTTGAATTTCAATTAGAATTTAATTTGAATTTTGATATTAAATTTGGTTGTTGGTGTGTTTTAATTTGAAATTTAAATTGATTTTAATTTTTAATTGGTCGGTTGACTGGATTTTGATTTAAATGTGATCGAATGGATTTTAATTTGTTAATTACATTTTGGTTGGCGGATTTGGTTGATTGATTTAAAATTTTAATTCAATTTTGCATTTTAATTGGTTGAGTGATTTTAATTTGATTTTCAATTTGATTTTGATTTTGATTTTGTATTTTAATTTTCGATTTTTCTTGAAAATGTAATTTTTATTTTGTATTGAAATTGAATTTGATTTTATGATTTTAAATTAATTTTAAATTTTGGATTTTAGTTTAATTTTCAATTTGAATTTTATTTTAGTTTAATTTTTTTTATTTGAATTTTATTTTCCTAGGGATCAAGGTCTCTATGTTAGAGTTAGATGTTAAGGGGCGTTTTGGTCATTTTTACGATTTTTGACGATTTTTCTTAAATTTCTCTATTTTCATCGATTTGGATCCCGTTAGACTCGAAATCACGTTCTGAGTGCAATGGAGGTACTTTTGAGACTTTTCGGACATCCGAAATTTATGAGGGGTATTTTCGTCATTTTGATATTTTTTACAAATTTTTACCAATTTCTCTGTTTTCATCAATTTGGGTCCCGTTAGACTCGAAATCACATTCTGAGTGTAATGGGGGTACTTTTGAAACTTTTCGGACATCAAAAATTTATGAAGGGTATTTTCGTCATTTTTGTGATTTTTACAGATTTTTACGAATTTCAGCGTGAGATTTCTTTCAGTCCCTGTGTGTTTATTTCTAAATCTCAAATCCATATTATCCTAGCGTAACGAGGTCTCTAAGTTATCGAACTGTGTAGCAAACATATGCGTACGTGCTTGCTAAGTCGGGTGTAAGATGTAGCGATCCTTAGCGTACGTAAATTTCTAGGTCAAGTCGTGACGAGTAAGGGGGATGAAAAGAAACTAGAAACAGAAGGAATCAAGCAGTACTCACAAGCCTTCAAGTTCTTTTATATTCATCATTAGGAATCCACCAAAATCGGGTGACGAATTGTTGAATTAGGCAGATGCAATAATGGGGTGTCAACACTTTTGAATCTCTTCGCCATCCTCAGAACAAGTTGATGATTAGGGTGGGCCAATTTTATAGGATATTGACAACCCAAGAGCTAATCCAAACCAAACTTAGTCCAATTTGTTTGGGTTAATTCTATGGTCAATTTTGTCCAATTTTGAACTAAGTCAGTTTGGTTTAGATTTGGACCCAAACTAAACAAAGTTACACCCTTGGTTGTAACCACATGTTGACATGCATTAACGTATGGACGTACCTATGATCACGTGGTTGCCATGATCACCACATTGTCCGAATACAGATTTTTGGGCAATGGCATCAAAATTTAAGGTTTTGACACCACCAAGTCAATTTTCACGAGAGGTTGAGGACAAAAATATTTTGATTTTTTTATTAGGAAAAACATTTTCCTTACTATGGACACGAGATTTTTGTTTTTCGAATATCTCAACCACTTTGGGGGGTTTTGGATTCGCCACCATTCTTTTTGGAAAATGGTGTGAATAGTTACCCATGTTGCATTTTTTGAAAAATCATATTTTTTGGCATCTAGTGACTCTCGTATGGATAAGGTCCATTGGTCTAGGGGTCCATATATGGAGTAGGGAAGGTGTTAAGCACCCTACTCCCTCCACCATTGGTGGTAACCTCGGATTCGATCAATTTGAAAATAAAATAAAATAAAGAGTAAGAAAGATCCGATATGTGCCCTCGAGTGCGAGGGACTTCGATGTTGGTTCACACCATTGATGGCGCCCTTATTGAAAAATGGGTTTTTGATAACTCAAGCCTTTTGTGGTGTGTGCATAGGTATAGAGAAAGGAGAGAAGTATAAGAAGGGGAGTGGAGAGGGGAAAATGGGGATATTTGTTTCTTTTTTTTCCAAGACCCACCTCGTTCTTTTTGACTTTTTGATTTACTTGAGAGAAACTTACGAGTTAAGAGTAGAAAAGTGAGTTGAGAGTAGAGAGAGTTGTAACTTTTGAGGGTATTTTTCTTAGTTTTTCATTAGGTAGGACTTGTCTTGAGGATGGGGGGATTTTATAGAATTTTGAGGGTTATTTTAGGGGTAAAATGGGATGAATTGATGAAAAATAGTAGAATGGTTAGGGGTTTGTGAGAATGGGGTGTGTAAATTGAAGATGATAAAAGGGCATTTGTGATCCAAATGAGTTAGATCTTTCAATCAATTTGTGTTGAGTGTTAGGTGGAATGAAATAAGTGGTGTTCGGTTGAGAGAATGAGGGTGTACAATTATGGTTGATTGATTGAGTATTTGGTCAGTTGAGAAGAGTGGGTTTTGATTTAAAAATGAGTTATGTAAGAGGATAATTGATTAGGTTTTTGGGAGGGTGGAAGAGGTGGTGACATGTGTAAAAAAAGGTGTGGAGATGTAGTGTTAGATGAGTTGATTGGAGAGAATGAGTGTTTGATTAGAGATGATAGGTATGGGTTTGACTTGTGAGAATGAGTTTATAGGGAATGATGAGGGTAGGTTAGAGGAAGGTGATGGATTGATGTGAATTTTAGAGAAAAAGGTAATGAAGGAAGATGATTTTTAAAGAAAAGGGGATGGGGATAAGTTATTGGATGAGGGAGGTGAGTTGAGGTAGTAACATGTGTCCCATCTTGATGATCTTAATTAATTGGTTGTGATGTTAGGCTTGGGTAGATTGGTTGGGCTTGAATTGTTGGGTTTTGAAGTCAATGGGTTTAGATGGTAGGTTGGGCTTGGGTATAGTAATGGGTAGTGGGTAGTGGATTATTGGGTGTGGTGTTGGTCTTTGAATCCATTGGGCTTAAGGAGATGGGTAGAGTAGGTATAGTAATGGGTTGGACTAATATTGGGTTGGGTTGAGGAGTGTAGAAGAGTAGTGAGGAGTTTGGGTCAATGGGCCATGTGTATAGGGCCATTTACTGAAAGAAAGGAAATTTTGTGAATGTTTGGGTTTCGAGGCTCATTCAAAATTTGATAGATTTCGGGCACTTTGCATCGAAGGCCCGATCAAATTTGGGTGTCTACAGCTGCTCCTCTTTGAAGGAATTTTATGTAAAGAATAGACGAAACCCTGATTTGTATAGGCCCAAGGATTTTGCTCAGATAAATTTTGAAAATACCGATTTGGTTTGACAGATTTGAAGATAAAAAGTGGCTACCCAAGCATGGGGTCTGACAGGGTAAGCCTTTTTATTTCCTCGACCTCATGGCGTGGAGCTCATGGGAGGTCTCAGATTTATGATAATTTTGTGAAAAACTTTGAAACGAAAGTTTTCTAATGAGTCTTGAACAATTTGAATTGAGCTTTTCAAAAATGTTTTTTTTTTTTTGACTTTTTTGAATTTTTTTATTTTATTTTATGTTTTTTTTTTAATTGAATGATCGGGACTCGTGGGAACCCTATGCCTTAGTTTAAGCACAATACAAAAATACAAAAAAGTTGAACATACTGGTTCGTGCATAAAGCACGGATTGTGCAAATTTTAATAGGTTCGTGCTCTATGCATGGACTGTTTAGATTATACCCATTCTGTACATGGAATACATACTTTAATTATTTTCTTCAGTCCGTGCTCTATGTGCAAACCAAAACCTTCTTTTATCACTTTTTACTTGACAAAACCTCATTTGTTCTCTTTCTTCACGATTTAGAGACTTTCACACATTCTAGGGCATCAATGGAGCCTACTCAATTTTTGAGATTTCAACCAACTTTGATCTCACGGTTGAAAGCTCATATCCTTCTCTTAGAGGTGGTCCCAACCATCCAAATCTCAAAAGGTACGCTGTTGTAGACCCATTTTTACAATAATGACTTAACTCTATGACTAATGAAGAGAGGGTTAAGTGGTACTCCAATAAGCTTGGGTTCACTTTCTCTTTGTTTAAGGTTACCATCCTATGGGATTTGATAGAGGCTCTAATGGGATTTTGGATCTCGGAGATCAATTTGTTTCATTTTGGAGACAAAGAAATGACTTCTACAATTGAGGAGTTTGAACGCATTCTCGACCTTTGCCAATCACCTCGGGTGGTCGTACCACCCTTGCGTGAAAGCTACAGAAAAGAGGTGTCAGGATTCTTTGGGATCCCAAAACAACAATTGGAACGAATTGATAGGAGTTTGAATCTCCTCAAGGTTTCTAAAACATTTTTGTTTCGGTGGCTTGAGGATGTAGATTTCCTATCTCGGTTCGATATTATGACATTGGTAGTGATGAATCAACTTTTGTTCCCTTGGAACGATAAGTATGTGAATCCGATTTTTATAAGCGTACTCGATCAAGTTCGACAAGATTTTAGATTGGCTCCTATGCTTTTAGGGGAAACCTATTTATCTCTCACGGCTTGCTCGAGCGGGAGAGAGAGAGTGTATCATGGGTGTGCTCCATTGTTGCAGGTAAGGTATTCATTTTGTTCATTTTAAATTTGGGAGTATCGTGATTAGAGTTGACTTCCCTTTTTGCACAACTTTGGTTCTTTGATCATTTAGCTTCAACTACAACTATTAGTCGTCCTTTCAACGTCCATGCCGATCTAGTGGTTTTGATGAACAAGAGGAAGCTCCTTGTCAGTTCTAGTGGCAAGTTGGGTTGGTTTGAAGGTTTGCAGGATATGCCCGACGATGAGGTATGTTGGTTGGGTACCTTCTAGCCTTTGGTTTCACCTGTTCTTTCCTTCTCACGGAGTTGTTTTGCCATATTGATTGGTTTGACTGGGGCTACTCCTACATCCCTCTTCGTGTGTTGAGGAAATTTGGTGATAAGCAAGGCATAGTAACCCATGGAGATTTTAGTGAATTGGTTGGGTCATTTTCTCCTCATCCTCCCTCATGGCAATTGCGTGATCGACTAGAGAAAGCTTGGAAGAACTTGGTGACTCTTGACAACCCTGTATTTCTAGGCCATTCTTTTTCAAATTATCAGTTTTGGATACAACAACAGATTGCTTAGAAGGCTTCTGTTTTGCTTTTGATTCAAGTGAGGTCTTCTTGTTCTCGTTTCTCCAACCACCGTGATCGATTGGAGGAGATGAGGATGTCTCACAAAAAGATTGAGATGTTTTGGCTGTGTTTTGAGACTAAGTTGAAGACCCAGCTAGCTTAGCTTGAGTCTATGAGGAGCGAGGAGTCTTCTATCTGGAGAGCTGAGATAGATGATCTGCAAGAGAAACTTGCTCAAGGTCCTTACTTTGATGTTTTCGCGTCTTACCCAGTGGGTCATGATGCTTTAGACGCTAAGATGGTGATGGTAGGGCAAGCTGCCCGAATTCGTGCGTTGGAAGATAGACTTGATTTTTTCTTCATTTCTCATCGAGACTTGTGATTGGCACCATATATTTTTCATATTTTCTTTTTGTTAGCAAAAATGTAATGTGAAACTTTTTGAAATAAAAATAGAATAGGTTTTTTACTTACTTGGCCTCAAGTGTATCTATTGCTTTGAAAACATGAAATTTGAGTAAGTCCTAGATTTTTCATCATTGGCCAAAATAGTAGTTATGAAAACATTTGAATTTTTGTGAGTTATCTTAGTCGAATAGATATTGTAGATCCAAAATATGAAGACTTTTGAAAAACCTTTGTTACTGAAATCGCCTCGACCCGGTCGTCCGCTTCATAGCAAATAGGGGTTGAGTTTTTTTCTTTTATTATCTTCTTCTCCAATGGGGGCAGCAAGATGAGAAAAACGTCCTACTTTCCCTCTCTCTCTCTACCCTTCTAATCACTCTCTCTCTTTACAACGACTTGATGAAGATCAAACGCTGGTGGAATTTCTCAAGAAATTTAATTGAGAAAAAAGGTGAATCGTCAACAAATCATTCATGTAATGGCGACTAGTTGGTGAAATCTAGTATGGATTGTATGGTGTTGTAGTTGGTAATCATTGTTTGCAACTGTTTTCAACTAATCCTGCAAAAAAAAAAATTGATTTTATTCATGTTTTTTAATGGGTTTTGTTTTATTCCGATCGACGCTCTAAGCTCATTATTGGAAATATAATATTCTATTTCCTAAATAGGATAAAAATTGTTAAGTGAACTCGGAAAGATTTGATTTTTTGGAAAACTTGTGAAATTGATTGGTAGGCCATACGATCGTCTATCTTTTATAAGAAAAGGTTTCAAATTTGTCAAAAAAGGAAGAAACCCAACAATGATTCTATATTGATCTTGAATTCGAGATTCATCTAAGAAATCTGAAAGAAGGATCTCGTGAGGCTGGTCGCGACAGATTGCTGCCTCTACCTTCTTCATCTTCGTCTTCTTTTCAACTTGCAAGAACAGAATGGCAAGCAATTGTAGAACAATCAGCTCAAAATAAACCTAATGAGAAGTTGGAGCGATCGAAGTTGGTGCAATCAAATGAAAGAACGATATATGAGGTGCAGTACGAATCTGGGCTTTTCGATGATTGACTTCTGTTCAATTACAGTCGATCAGAGTGTGGATGATAACTTGTTGCAGCAGTGGCTGCGCAAGGTATCTGGGCCAAAAGAGGAGGTTGTGAATGTTGCTGGCAGCAACATAAAGAAAAAAACAGCAAGTGAGTTATGTGCGTGAGTTGTGTCTGGTTGGAGTAAAAAAAAAATGGGAGTTCTGTGCGTTGGCAACAACGAAACAAAAACAAGAAAAATAAAATAATGGTGTGAATGGTGTTGCTACCAGCAAGGTATAAAAAAAAATTTTGATTGAGTGCATTGGTGGCAGTATTTTTTTTAAAGAAAATTTTTGTGTGTTCAAAAGTGATGGGTTGTGAATGTTGCTGACAGCAACATAAAAAAGCTTTTGTTTAATAACTTTTTTGAATGGGACTAGCCTTACTAATCTAATAAGGTTTTTTTATTAGTGAGAGTCGTTGAAGTTATCGTGCGCCACTTGAAATCATCATCCAATGTCATAAGCTTGTGGAAGTCGAATTTAAAAAAAAAAAAAAACATTCAAAAGATGATTTTCAAGAAAATAATTCATTTTTATTTTGAATGTTAATTTTAGATTTGGGATTTCGTAATCGCTCATCTTCAAAACCTTGGATCAAAGCTGAAAAAAAATGTGAATTTTAATTTTGGATACAAACTTTTCCATTAAATCTAGAAGATTATGACATTGGATTTGCGACATGATGGTCCACGTGAATTCAATAACCCTTAGTAAAGTTTGAAATCTTACTTAGTTTGTTAGGACAGCCCAATTCCTTACTCACAAGATTGGTTGAGTAGCAAACCAACAAGGCAAGGGAATTTTTGTGCTAAAAATGCAACAAGTCTACTTGATAAATAAAAAATAAAAATAAAAAAGGAAAAAATGTTGGTGTTTTTTGTGCTCATGTCTGATTGATGATTTATATTCTTTTTAGTGCGGTCCTGATTTGATTGATCATCTTACTCTCTTTTGCACTACCTTGATTGATTGCTTATCTATATGCCATGATCTTGATTGATATACATTTTGATGTGCATGCTCTAATTTTGATCTTGATGCTTTGGATATTTATGTTGTATGATCACATTTTCTAATATCCATATTTTGGTGGTTTGATCTAGCCCACGAGTCCATTAATTTCGAAAAAGGCCCCGGGCATACCTCACCCTGTATTGCACATACCACATGCACGTTTACTGTTTTGCACGTTTGCACGTCCCATATAGCCAACGTGGCACTAGTGCGTGGCTCGGTCTCTCCGGAGATGTGACATCATTCATGAAAACCACAACTCCAGTCACGTACCTTAGGGTATATCAAATTGGGACATCAGTACCGTCTGATCAGGTGACTCTGAAAGGTATATCGATGCACCCAGGTTGGAGCGACCTGAGCCTTTGACCTATTGTGAGCCACATAGTCACATGTCCCGATCGCCAACGTAGTACTAGTACGTGGTCGGTCCCCTTGTGGGATGCCAAACCATTTATAAAAGCTACAACTCTTGACTCGTACCCGTAGGTATATAAAAGATAATCCAAGTATATCAATTGCATTTCTTGATCAAAAACGGTGCCTAAGCGAGATTTTGCCCCTCTGTACCTTACTGTACGAGGGGGATAGACTATGTCTATTCTAGATGAGAGGTATTTAAGTGGGCCTTTGCTCAGCATCGTGCGCCACCTCTCAACTGGAGATCAAACTGGCTGTTTTTAACTTCAGAGAAGTGAGTTGAAGTTTTAGATTATCACCTATACGGTATATCAAACCAAGTTACCATGTATCAAGAGATATATAGGTGGATTTGGGCAAGGGTGGCCAGATAAAAATGCATTGCACGTAGTAAGCTTAGAGTCTAGAAACCTTCCCTGTAAGTCACGACTCGAACTTATCGTGGGTGTTCCCGGATTGTTTATTGCATGGGATTTTGTGAATGATGAATGTATGTGAATGATGATATCAAAATGCATGTGAATGATGATGTGAATGTATGTGAATGATGAGATCATAATGTACGATTTTGTCCTCAAGGATCAATCTTTTCTGTTTAACTTGATCACTAGGTGCACCAACCCAATAAAAAATCCATTTTAAACTTGACCCAGTCCATCTCGATCCAACGATCATTATGGACCGAGCCATTTAAATCAAAATGAAATTCAAACTTTTTTTGATACGGATTTTTAACCCATTTTAAAGGAAGAAAAATATTTTTTAGAAAAAAAATGGTTTACAAAAAATCTATTTTTGCATGAAAAATTATTGAAATATGTTTGTGGAAGTTGTTATTCAATGAAAACATTATTTGTCAATATTTTTCAAGAGTGCAATAAAATTATTTTTCTGAATAATCATTACATTAATGAATGGTTTAATGGATTGGTGCACAGAATTCAATAAAATCTCAGGGTTCATTTAAAATGTTATCAAGGGGGTGACACTGAAACTGGTTAATTTCACCTTCAATGAGGTTTTAAGGGTTATCATTGTACCTAAGCTCAATCATCCATCGTCTAGCTAGGGTTGTAAATTCGGTTAGTTAGAACAAACGTCAATATCAAGTCAATAGTCAGAAAAGACCTCAAAATTTCTCAACATCGTCCAGTTGTTCCTTAAAGATCATAGTGCCTCAGTCCTACTGGTTGTGAGCAATATCTCGAGACCGTCCATAATCAAACCCGTTGTGGGTACTTGTCTTAAGTTTTCATGAATCATGTAGTTTAACTTGAGTCCAATTCCTTTTATCAATCCATCAAGGTCATGTCTTCTTTAGATTGAGTCTATTCTTTTCTATGAGTCGAGTTCGTTTGCTAAGTTTAGAACGATGTCTGTCGCCCCATTTGAATAAAGGAAATTTTTGAATACCTCGAGCGCATTAACGAATTAACTACTAATCTGGCTTCAAGGATATATTTCATTCCTGAGCAAGAAGATAAGAGTCAGGCTCAGCTTTTAATCGAGAAAGCACGGGTCATTGACCTCGGAACAGAAAATGATTCCTAAAGAGATTCAAATAAAAATCATCATATCCCTAAAGGAGCACGAGGGGATATTGAATTTACTCAGAAATTTCAAAAGACTTGTTCGCGTGGGCCTATAAAGATATGTTAGGTACAAACTTGGGTGTTGTCTGACACGGATTAGATATTGAATTGATAAAATGAGATAAAAAAGATCTTACAAAATGTATCAGTGCTAGACTTCTCAACATGGTAGAGCTCCCAGAACAGATTACCATTATCAGATTAATGAAACAATTGAAACGGTATTGATCTCTGATAATGGGTCGTACATCAAAGCTTAGGTTATCACTCTGTGTTCAAAGTCCAAAATTCGACATCACATTATCTCTCTACCATCCTCAGATTAATGGAAAGGTTGAAGTAGCCAATAAAATATCTCAAAACAATCATCAAGGAAATGTGTCAATCACACCAGGATTAGCTAGAGAAGTTACCATTCACACTAGGGGCACATCATACTTCAATACAGTCTTCCACTGGAGCTATTCCCCACTTTCTAGTGTATGATATGGAAGCAATCTTACCAGTTGAAATGGAAATCCCGTATCTCAAGGCCATCAAGGAAAGTCAATTGCTAGAAATAGATTGGGTTAGTCAGTGGTATAAAAAATTAAACTTGATCGGAGAAAAATGACTAAGAGCTTTGTACCACTTGCAAGCTTATCAAAGAAGAATCGCCTGTGCATTTGACAAAAAGATCAAGGCCCGTCACTTGCAAGTCGAGGATTTAATACCCAAAGAGAATCAGGCACCTATCTTTAACCCTAGAGGGAAGTTCAAACCAAATTGGGGAGGTCCGCTCATCATCAAGGAAATATTACTAGGAAAAGCTATCAGGCTTCAAGATCATGATGGAATCGAGTTACCAGAACTAACCAACCTTGACCAAATCAAACGGTACTACATTTAAGGAGGCCATTTTTGGCCGAATCAATTTTTTTACTACCTAGTTCATTATCTCCTTTCTCAACCCCTTTGCAACCTGTTCAAAAAGAGAAAAATTATGCCTTTTACTTCTTAACCTGATTACCTAACCTAGGAGAGGAAAAAATTCGAACTACATTTTGGTCTAATCCCAAAATTCTGGGGTACGTAGGCAACTTGAGAAGTTACTTCAGGCCCGACCACATCAAAATAAAAGAATAGATTCCCCGACAAAGAAAAAAATCTAAAAAGAAAAAAATATCATCCAAAATGGGAAACAAAATTCAAGAAAAATTTCTTTAAATGAAATACCACACAAGGGGCATTTGGGTTTTTGAGCCTCAAAATTCCTTTCTTTTTGTACCCAGTCCTAAGCTTACCTATAAAAGTCCTCCTAAGTATCATACGAAAAGTCAAGGAAGATAGCAAAGCATGATCAAACAGTAACTCTAGAAGTTCAGAGGAGAAGAAAAAGATTAAAAAAATGATGAAACCTGCTAAGTTGAAAACTCGAAAAGGGCGACTTAGGCAAAAATTAAGGCAAGCTCGCAAGGTTGAAAATCTGAAAGGACAACTTTGGCAACAATCAGAGCCAAGAAAAAAAAAAGAAAAAGCTTACTAGATCGAAAATCTGAAAAGGTGATCTAGGCAAAAGCTAGAGCAAGCTCGATAGATTGAAAACCTGAAAAAGCGATCTAGGCAAAAGTTAGAGCAACAAAGAAAAACATAAGAAAATCTCAAGTTGAGAGCAGTCCAAGCTGAAACATCAAAAGTCCGAATAATCAAGTTTAATACTTAAGCTTAAATCAGACATAGATTCAAAAGCCACAAGTATCTTGTCTACGATCGATCTGAAAATTCTTACTTCCCCAAGTGAACCAATGGAGAGAAGGGTGAATTCTATGATGAGTCTCAAAAGGAAATATTTTTTTCTCTTGACCCTGACTCAAAATCTTTAATAAAATTAATTAGAATAAAAAGTTGGATCTTTATTGCGCTTGTGGTAATCAAATATTTCAAACCTTCATACAAAGGGCATTTTCTTTTTTCTCTAAATATGTAATTTTCCCCCTTATACCAGGGGCATTTTTTAATGATGCGTTCAATTATCTTCAATGCCATGTTTATTATCAAACTAGGGACATTTTGTTTTTGAGCAATGTTAATCCTAAAAGATAATGGGAACCCTAAACTTAAGGTTACCCTCTTGATAACAATTTTTCGAAAAACCCTTGAGGTACAAAAGAGATAAAAACTCAGGTTTTAAATTCATAAAACTTTTGGATAAAACCTTGAGGTTCAAACAAAAGTACTTCGGATCTCACATTTGACTGTGCCCAGAGATTAACTAATAATTCATTTACCTAGAGTAGGACATATGGCATTCTTTCCTTCCTAGATTCTTTTTCAGATCTATTCATTCTTGGATTCGATCATTCTCTCCCAGATTCATTATCTTCAAGATTTATTCGTTCTCCGATTCATTTTAATCAGTCTTCTCCAAATTCATTCATTCTTTTTCAAAATTCTTTCATTTCTCTGCCAATTTTGCTCAGATGCTGCCAAGGGTTATCTTGGATTTTTCTCAGTTGCCGCCAAGGGTTATCTTGGATTTTGCTCAGTTGCCGCCAAGAGTTATCTTGGATTTTGCTTAGTTACCGCCGAGAGTTTTCTCAGAACTATGCTCAAATGCCGTCGAGGGTTTTCTCGGAATTATGCTCAGTTACCATCGAGGGTTTTCTCGGAACTATGCTCAGGTTTTCTCAGAATTATGCTCAGCTACCGTCGAGGGTTTTCTCAGAACTATGCTCAGTTACAGCCGAGGGTTTTCTCGAAACTATGCTCAGATGCCGCCAAGGGTTTTCTCGGAACTATACTCAGATGTCGCCGAGGGTTTTCTTGGAATTATGCTTAGTTACCGTCGAGGGTTTTCTCGAAATTATACTCAGATGCCGTCGAGGGTTTTCTCGGAATTATGCTCAGATGCCGCCGAGGGTTTTCTCGAAATTATGCTCAATTACCGCCGAGGGTTTTCTGGGAATTATGCTCAGATGCAGCCAAAGGTTTTCTCGGAATTATGCTCAGATGCCGTCGAGGATTTTCTCAGAATTATGCTTAGATGTCGTCGAGGGTTTTCTCGAAATTATGCTCAGATAACGCCGAGGGTTTTCTCGGAATTATGCTCAATTACCGCTGAGGGTTTCCTCGGAATTATGCTTAGATGCCGCCGAGGGTTTCCTCGGAATTATGCTTAGATGCTGTCGAGGGTTTTCTCGGAATTATGCTCAATTACCGCCGAGGGTTTTCTCAGAATTATGCTCACATGCCGTCGAGGGTTTTCTCAGAATTATGCTCAGTTACCGCCGAGGATTTTCTCGGAACTATGCTCAGATGCCGTCGAGGGTTTTCTCAGAATTATGCTCAGTTACCGTCGAGGATTTTCTCGAAACTATGCTCAGTTACCGCCGAGGATTTTCTCGGAACTATGCTTAGATTCCGTCGAGGATTTTCTCGGAACTATGCTCAGATGCCGCCGAGAGTTTTCTTGGAATTATGCTTAGTTATCGCCGAGGGTTTTCTCGAAATTATGCTCAGATGTCGTCGAGGGTTTTCTCGGAACTATGCTCAGATACCGTCGAGTTTTCTCAGAATTTTACTCAGTTACCGTCGAGGGTTTTCTCGGAATTATGCTTAGATGCTGCCAAGGGGTTTTCTCAGAATTATGCTCAGTTACCGCCAAGGGTTCTCTCAGAATTATGCTCAGATGCCGTCGAGGGTTTTCTCAGAATTATGCTCAGATATCGCTGAGGATTTTCTTGGAATTATGCTCAGTTACCACCGAAGGTTTTCTGGAAATTATGCTCAGATACCGCCGAGGGTTTTCTCGGAATTATGCTCAGATGCCGCCGAGGGTTTTCTCGAAATTATGCTCAGTTACCGCCGAGGGTTTTCTCGGAACTTTGCTCAGATGCCGCCGAGGGTTTTCTCGGAACTATGCTCAGATGTCGCCGAAGGTTTTCTCAGAATTATGCTCAGTTACTACCGAGGGTTTTCTCGGAACTATGCTCAGATGCTGCCAAGGGTTTTCTCGGAATTATGTTCAGTTACCATCGAGGGTTTTCTCGAAACTATGCGTAGATGCCGCCGAGGGTTTTCTCGAAACTATGGTCAGATGCCGTCGAGGGTTTTCTCGTAATTTTGCTCAGTTACCGTCGAGGGTTTTCTTGGAATTATGCTCAGATGCCGCCGAGGGTTTTCTCGAAATTATGGTCAGGTAGTATCGCCAAGGGTTTTTTAGGAATTATGCTCAGATGCCGTCGAGGGTTTTCTCAGAATTATGCTCAGATGCCGCCGAGGGTTTTCTCGGAATTATGCTCAGTTACCGCCGAGGGTTTTCTGGGAATTATGCTCAGATGCCGCCGAGGGTTTTCTCGGAATTATGTTCAGATGCCGCTGAGGGTTTTTTCCTAATTATGCTTAGATACCGTCGAGGGTTCTCTCGAAATTATGCTCAGATGCTGCCGAGGGTTTTCTCGAAATTATGCTCAGATGTCGTCGAGGGTTTTCTCGGAACTATGCTCAGATACCGTCGAGTTTTCTCAGAATTTTACTTAGTTACCGTCGAGGGTTTTCTCGGAATTATTCTCAGATGCTGCCGAGGGTTTTCTCAGAATTATGCTCAGTTACCGCCGAGGGTTCTCTCAGAATTATGCTCAGATGCCGTTGAGGGTTTTCTCAGAATTATGCTCAGATGTCGCTGAAGATTTTCTCGGAATTATGCTCAGTTACCACCGAAGGTTTTCTGGGAATTATGCTCAGATACCGCCGAGGGTTTTCTCGGAATTATGCTCAGATGCCGCCGAGGGTTTTCTAGAAATTATGCTCAGTTACCGCCGAGGGTTTTCTCGGAACTTTGCTCAGATGCCGCCGAGGGTTTTCTCGGAACTATGCTCAGATGTCGCCGAAGGTTTTCTCGGAATTATGCTCAGTTACTACCGAGGGTTTTCTCCGAACTATGCTCAGATGCTGCCGAGGGTTTTCTCGGAACTATGTTCAGTTACCATCGAGGGTTTTCTCGAAACTATGGTCAGATGCCGTCGAGGGTTTTCTCGTAATTTTTCTCAGTTACCGTCGAGGGTTTTCTTGGAATTATGCTCAGATGCCGCCGAGGGTTTTCTCAGAATTATGCTCAGATGCCGCCAAGGGTTTTCTGGGAATTATGCTCAGTTACCGCCGAGGGTTTTCTCAGAATTATGCTCAGATGCCGCCGAGGGTTTTCTCGGAATTATGCTCAGTTACCGCCGAGGGTTTTCTGGGAATTATGCTCAGATGCCGCCGAGGGTTTTCTCGGAATTATGTTCAGATGCCGCTGAGGGTTTTTTCCTAATTATGCTTAGATACCGTCGAGGGTTCTCTCGAAATTATGCTCAGATGCTGCCGAGGGTTTTCTCGGAATTATGCTCAATTACTGCCGAGGGTTTTCTCGGAATTATGCTCAGATGTCGCCGAGGGTTTTCTCGGAACTATGCTCATATGCCACCGAGGGTTTTCTCGGAGTTATGCTTAGATGTCGCCAAGGGTTTTCTCGGAACTATGCTCAGATACCGTCGAGGGTTTCTCGAAATTATGCTCAGTTTATGCTCAGTTCAGCTCAATTTATATTCACTTCATGCTCAGATTTGACTCATTTCCATCTTAAACTCTTTGAAATTTTTCTCAGATTTTAAGTTCACACACTTGCACAGTTGTTACATCAGTCAAGGAGAATTTTCTAAAATTCAAGGATCTGACACTGCCAGTGAGAGCTCGCGCTCAAGGACCTGACATTTTTTTAATTTGGGGAGAGCTTTACCCTCAAGGATCCGAACACCTCGACGAATTGCTAAATCATGCTGCAAAATGAACTGTCACTAGCTTTGGCATTCCGATATCACACTATCTACCAAAATAGATTTGCTATCTAGTTTGCTTCAACCCTCTGCCAAAGAGGGGCATCTGTAGACACCCCATTTTTGCACTCGCCTGATTAATCAACTCGTCAACCCGATCGTAACGGTTCCCAATGATGTATGTTTATTCCAATGCTTTATTTTGTTACCAGATAAGTTTCAGAAATCCGGATGAGGTATCTTGAACTGACAAAACCTTAGAAACCACGCTACGTTAGGAAAATACGACCCTAGAAACATAGAAATCATCATCTTACAGACCAAAAAGAAGCTTCACGATAAAAATCACTAAAAATGATCAAATTACCAAAATACCCCTAACATCAAAACAACCCTAGAACCTACGTTACGATTAGGAAAACTCATTTAAACACATAAAATAATAAATCGAAATCAAATAAATCATTTCGCTAATTTTCACAGAATTCGACAAAATTACGAAAATGCCCCTCATAAAGTTCACGATCATTTCATACAAAAAATTTCATAAATGATAAAAGCCAACATTTTCATTGAATTCCTTATGAAAAACTGATTTCAAAACATCCTAGAACATTAAAAATGACTTAAAACGCAAAAATTCCTCTCCAAGGGTAAAACGATAATTTTACAATTTTAATAATTAAAATTTTCAAAATTAATAAATAAACCATTAAATAATGTAAAGTGAAACATTAATAAAATTAATTTAAAAATTTGAACCAAAAAATCGATCAATCAGACTTTCAGGCAAAATTGTTGATGGTTGCTAGGATATTTATTCAAAGACCCCTCCATCTGGGGGCCCAAAGAATTAAAGATATAACAAATGGGCTTCTCCAAAAATTAAAGTCAATCAAGTAAGACTAAAGTCAATGTTAAAGTCAATCAAGTAAGGCTAAAGTCAAGATATAAAAGTCAACCATGAAAAACTAAAGTCAATCTCATAAGACTAAAGTCAAAACCCTAATCTAAACTAATCAAGTCAATCTCATAAGACTAAAGTCAAAATCCTAAATCAAAACCCTAATCTAAACTAATCAAGTCAATCTCATAAGACTAAAGTCAAAATCCTAAATTAAAACCCTAAAGACTAAGTCAATCTCATAAGACTAAAGTCAAAATCCTAATTAAAACCCTAAAAGAAACCTTAATCAAACCCTAATTATTCTAAAAAACTTTATAAATAGGAGCCTCCACACCCTATTTTCGTATCAAATCAAAAACCCTAAGAGAAATAGGTCAAAAAGCTTCCCTAGCCTCCCACAAACCCTAATTTTGAAGTCCCAACTCCTTACCTAACAACCATACTTTGATTTTAGCCTGAAAAACACCTAGACGCCTTTCAAAAACACCCGAAAATCGATAATAAAATTCGAAGAATCCAGATCTAAGGAAGAGATACCTTGCCTCAGAGATCCGAAATCAGATCCGGAGACAGAACGAAGTAAGGAGTATGGTACAAGGAGCAGTTTTATCAAATTTGAGGGAATAGAACCGTTACGTTCGAAGGTAAAATCTCTTTTATTTTTTCTATCTAGGTTTTTGTTAGCAATGTAGTCTTATTTGGGATAAGTAGAGACCGGCATTGGCCAGACGGAGTTGGTGCCTAACACCTTCCAACCCCGTAATGTGATCCCCGGATTCAGTTTTTCTTTAGTAGATTAGTTTCTTTATCCGTTTAGAGTCAGTATTCGGTTCCTAGACCGTAATAACTAGGTGGTGACTCCCAAACCTCAAGGGTCAAAAGTGGATCCGCGCACCCCGCTGATCGAGGGCGCTTTCAAGTCTGAGCAAAATCCAAGAAAGAATCTTGGCAGGACTGAGTAAAATCCGAGAAAAAATCTCAACATCTTTGAGCAAAATCCAAGAAAGAATCACGGTAAGTCTGAGCAACATCTGAGGAGGTCTGAGAAAGAATCTCGATAGGTTTGAGCAAAATTCGAGAAAGAATCTCGACAGGTTTGAGAAAAATTTGAGTAGGTCTGAGAAAGAATCTCGGTAGGTCTGAGCAAAATCCAAGAAAAAATCTCGGTAGGTCTAAGCAAAATCCAAGAAAGAATCTCGGCAAGTTTGACCAAAATCTGAGCAGGTTTGAGAAAGAATCTGAGCAAAATCCAAGAAAGAATCTCGACAGGTATGAGCAAAATCCAAGAAAGAATCTCAATAGGTCTGAGCAAAAGATTAGGGTAAAATCTTATTCCATAGGAACCATTTAAAAAAAAAACGAATTGGAAATTTTAAAAGTTAGGTTAACTTCTCTTTAAACTTCAGGGGTTTTCAAAATTGCTATCGAGATGGTAACCTTCAATTCTGGATTTTCCTTATCCTTTGGGGCTACTATTGATCTGGCTTAAGAGCAAAAAATAATGCCCCTAGTTCGATAGGACCTTACACTGAGAATAATTGAACACGTTTGTAAAAGGCATTGCCCTAATGTAGGGGGAAAATAAATATGCTTCAGGAAACATAAAAAGTGCCCCTCAATATGAATATTAGAAGTCTTGGATTACCATAAGTGCAATAAGGATTCACTTTTAATATTGACTTATTGAAGATCATGAGTCAGGCTCAACTGTTGGAAACAAATATTCATTTTTTGAGATTCATCTCGGAGATCACATTCTTTCCCCTTTAGCTCATTTAGGAAAGTAAACTTTTCAGATCAGTCGTAGACGAGATACATTGGCTTCTGAGTCTTTGTCTGATTTAAATTGGTATTGAAGCTTGGTCATTTGAACTTCTGATGTTCTGACTCAGCTCATCTTTTTGAACTATCGACTCGATAGAGATTTTCTTTCAATTGCTCTACCTTTTGCCTAGATTGCCTTTTCAGGTTTTCAATCTAGCGAGCATGCTCTAATTTTTGCCTAGACCGCCTTTTCAAGTTTTTGATTTAGTAAGCTTATAATTTTCTTTTTCTTTGCTCTAATTGTTGTTAAGGCCATCATTTCGGATTTTGAACCTTGCAAGCTTGTCTTAATTTTTGCCTAAGTCGCCCTTTTGAGTTTTCAACCTCGTAAGTTTTTTTTTTTTTAACTTCTGGAGTTACTGTTTGATCACACTTTGCTACCTCCTTGACTTTTCCGTACAGTACTTAGGAGGACTTCCATAGGTGGGCTTAGGAGTAGTCTAAGAAAGAAAGGAATTTTGAGTCTCAAAAACCCGAATGTCCCTTATGTGGCATTTCTTCTAAATTGTTTTCTTTTTTTCTTTGAATTTTCTTCCCTATTTTGAATTTTTTTATGTGGTCGGGCCTGAAGTAACTTCTCAGGTTGCCTACGTACCCTAGAATTTTGGGATTAGATCAAAACGTAATTCGAAATAATTCCCTCCTCTAGGTTAGGTAATCAGGCTGAAAAAGAAAAAAACTTTATTTTTTTTTAATTATAAAATGGCTACAAGGGGTTGAAAAAGGAGATATTTAATTGGGTAACAAGAAAATTGGTTTGACCGAAGATGGCCTCCTTAAATGTAATACCGCTTGATCTGGTCAAGGTTTGTCGATTCTAGTAATTTGACGCCATCGTGATCATGGAGTTTGACAGCTTTCTCAGGCAGCACTTCTTTGACAATGAAAGGACCTCCCCAATTGGGCTTGAATTTACCTCTCAGATCGTAGATAGGTGCTCGATTTTCTTTGAGTACTAGGTCTTCGACTTGTAAGTCGCGAACTTTAACCATTTTATCAAATACTCAAGTGACTCTTCTCTGATAAGCTTGCACATGGTACAGAGCTCTAAGTCATTTTTCATCGATTAAATTCAACTCTTCGTACCAGTACGAATCCAGTCTGCTTCTGATAACTGACTTTCCATTAGAATCCTGAGGGAGGGGATTTCAATTTCAACTGGTAAGACAACTTCCATTCCGTACACTAGTGAATAAGGGGTGGCTCTGGTGGAAGATCGTTTCGAGGTACGGTATGCCCAGAATGCAAATGGTAATTTTTTAGACCAATACCTATGTGATTGACACATCTTCTTGATGATCATTTTAAGATTCTTATTGACTGCTTCAAGTGCTCCGCTAGTTTGGGGACGGTAGGGCAATGATTTGGGGTGTAGGATCTTGAACTTTGAACACAAAGTAATAACTTCAGCTTTGAAGTATGACCCATTCAGAGATCAATTCAAAAGGTATCCCATTGTAGACACCCCATTTTTGCACTCGCCTGATTAATCAACTCGTCAACCCAATTTCGACGGTTCCTAATGATGGATGGTTATTCGATTGCTCTATTTGGTTACCATATGTGTTTCAGAAATTTAGATGAGGTATATCTAACTAACAAAACTGTAGAAAGCACACTACGCTAGGAAAATATAACCCCAAAAACATAGAAATCGTCATCTTGTAGACAAAAAGAAGCTTTACGATAAAAATCACAAAAAAATGACCAAATTATCAAAATACCCTTAATCTCAAAACATCCCTAGAGCCTACATTACGATTAGAAAAATCCTTTCAAATACATAAAACAACAAATTGAAACTAAATAAATCATTTCACCAATTTTCATAAAATTCGATAAAATTACGAAAATGCCCTTCAAAAGTTCATGATCATTTTGCATAAAAAATTTCATAAATGACACAAACCAATATTCCCATTGAATTTCTTACAAAAAATCGATTCCAAAACCTCCTGAAACATTGAAAAATGACTTAAAATACAAAAAGTCCTCTCTAATGGTAAAATGGTAATTTTACAATTTTAATAATTAAAAATTCTGAAATTAATAATTAAAATATTAATTAATGTAAATTGAAATCCTAATTAAAATTAAAGTCAATCAAGTAAGACTTAAGTCAAAATCCTAAAATCAAGTCAATCAAGTAAGACTTAAGTCAAAACCCTAAATTCTAATAAATCAAGTGAGACTTAAGTCAAAACCCTAAAATAATTCTAATTAAACTCTAAAACTATCTTAAAGAAACATAATTAAAATATAAAACTACCTAAAAGAATTCTAATTAAACTCTAAAACTACCGAAAAGAAATATTATCTAACTCTAACTCTATCTAAAAAGCTCTTAAAAAATCTATAAATAGGGGTCTCTACAACCTATTTTCGGATCAAAAAAGAAACCCTAAGAAAAGTAGGTCCAAAAACTTCCCTAGCCTCCTTTAAACCCTAATTTTGTAGTCCTAACTCCTTACCTAACATCATACCCCAACTTTAACTCAAAAAATACCCAAAACCCTTCTAAAACACCTATAAATCTATAACAAAAAAATCAAAAATCTCATAGATCTAAGAAGAAGATACTTCAACTTGGCGATCCAAAATCAGATCCGATGACGGTTGAATAGCATGGAAATACATACGAGGATACTCTCCGTCAATGTTGAGGGAATCATTGTAATCCGTGAGGTAATTTTTTTATTATTATTATTATTTGTTATGGTCTACTGTGCAATGTAATCATTTTTTGAGAATTAGTAAAGACGGGCGTTTGCTGGGCGGGGTTGGTGCCTAACACCTTCCGACCCTATAACGTGATCCCCAGACTTGTATTTTCTTTCGTAGATTAGTGTTATTTACCTTTTAGAGTCAATGTTTGGTTCCTAGACCATAATAACTAGGTGACGACTCCCAAACCTCAAAAATCAAAAGTGGATCCGCACACCCTACGGATCAAGGGCGCTTTCAGTAACGACTCCACTGGGAACTATTGAGGATCAAACTTAAAAAGCTCCAAGTATGGGAACAGTACCAAATCGACCAAGTTTTTATTGTATTTTATTTTGGTTTATTTGTTTAGTTAGTTTGCCTTGATTGTAGATCATTTGTTTAATTTTTGAGTATTCTAGTTTGTTTGTTTGCTTTATGATAAAATCAAAGGTCACTTGTGATGATCCTAAATAATTCAAGATTTCAAAGATTAATAAGAAAAGGATAAAATGATGGTGGTTGGGATGAGAAGAATGTTTTTTTTTTTTTTAAATAGCACTTGAGCATGGTGCTCCGATAGTGAAAACGTTTTTATTTCTTTTTCTATCTTCTTCTTCATATGTGTGCTGAAAGGGACAACAAAGAGAGATGTTTCTCTCTCTCTCTCTCTCCTCTCTCTCTCTCTCTCTCTTTTTATCGACTCACCTAAATGACGATTTCGAGAATTTTAATTTGGATTTTAATAATCTCAACAATGGCGTCGAAGCATCTCATAATGTTTACCTAGAATACTAATCTGTAAATCTAGAATTGTTGTTGAATGAAGGTTGGGACAGCAATGTTAAAACGTTTTTATAGAACGTTCTAGTAAGAATTAAGTCTAGGCACCTATTAATAAAATGTATATCTCATCGAGTAGATTAATTTAGAATCTAAATTCACTTAATTTCGTTATCGGGAGTCTTGGATATCATCGACGCAATTTCAGATTAATCTGTAAATTTGGAATTGTTGCTGAATGAAGGTTGGGACAGCAATGTTAAAACATTTTTACAGAACATTCTAGCAAGAATTAAGTCTGGGCACCTGTTAATAAAACGTAGATCTCATTAAGTAGATTAATTTAGAACCTGAATTCACTCAATTTCGTTATCGAAAGCCTTGGATATCATCTATACAAGTTTGGATTAATCTGAAAATTTTGAATTGTTGCTGAAAGAAAGTTGGGACAGCAATGTTAAAACGTTTTTGCAAAACATTTTAGTCAGAATTAGGTCTGGGCACCTATTAATAAAACGTAAATCCCATCGAATAGATTAATTTAAACCTAAATTCACTCGATTTCGTAATCGGGAGCGTTAGATATCATCGATGCAAGTTCGGATTATTTTTTCCTAATTCACAAAAAATCTGAATTTATATAGTGTTAGTACAGTTAATGTTCCTGATTTATTTTGTGAGAGCGAGCTCATTTGGCACTAGGATCTTTCTCTTTGATTTTCTTTTGGGATGTGTTTCTAGTTTTTTTTTTTATAATTAAAAAAAAAGGGTTCATCACTCTTTATCCCTACAACCATGATTCTATCATCAATTCAATATTTGTTAGAATCTTGATTTATGTTGGATCACCTAAAGTGATCCTTGATGAACCATTGATAAAAAAAACAAAAAAAATTTGATAAAAAAAAAAAATATCAAACTAGGGGCATTTAGAAAAAAATCAAAATAATTGATAGAATATAGAGAATATCAAATTAGGAGCATTTTGGGAAGTTGGGCCATATATCTTTTCTTTCTAAACCATATCCTAAGCCCACCTATTAAGTCCTCCTGAATGCTAATTGATTCGGTTAAGGTCTAGGGAACTAAGAAATTGTTGAGTTGGTTATTCGAGATCATCAAGAAGAAAGAAAGTCCGTTAAGTCGAAAACCCAAAAGGGCGACTTTGGCAAAAGTTAGGGTATAACCATAAAAAAAGGCCTACTAGGTTGAAAACCGAAAAATGAAACCTAGGCAAAAATCAAGGCATCCTCAAAAAAAGAAAAGGAAAACCCGCGAGGTTGAAAACCTAGAAAGGCAACCTAAGCAAAAATTAGGGCATCATCAAATAGGAGGAAATATCCCATCAAGAAGAAAAATTCAAAAGGAAGCTTATGAAGAAACTAGAAAATGCAGAACCATTCAAGCCACAACATTTGTTTTTCAGCCAAGAGCTCACATCCGATGAAGACAATGTTGAAGTCGAAAAAATTAGAAGTCATCTTGAATATTGTAAGATCTTCACGAGTATGTTTACTTGTTCAAGTGTTCGCTAATGGAAGAAGTAGAATCATCAACTACTTTGAAGAGAAAGATCTTCTATTCTAATATTTATCAAGATTTTTTAAGTCCAGCTCAAGCATTTTTCAAAATAAATTCGAACGAAAATGATCAATCCCTTATGGCATAGATGATAATCTTAAGAGTCTTAAATTTAAGGGAATATTAGTTTTTCTATCTATTATTTAGAGTCCATATTTTTCAAGCGTAATCCATTCCATCAATCTCGTAGTTAAGTTCCAGTTAAAGCCAACCTTGAAACTAGGGGCATTTTTGAAAGTCATTTAATTCCAAAGTTTTGTTCTTAATCACATGATAAAAAAGAAAAATCTTACTTAAAAGTCCGATGAAGTCTAATGATAATTATGAATCCAGATGCATGATAAGCCAATAAAGGCCCGATCTTTCAAACTTTGAGTTCGATTTTTAATCATAGAATGAATTAATAGGATTGTTCAAGTTCCTGTAAATCTAAGTCAGAGAAACGTGGTTTAGTAAGTTCGAGTCCGAGAAACTAGACTCCAACATTTTTTGAATAATAGACTGAATTAATAGGATTGTTTAAATTCCTATAAATCTAAGTCCTAGAAACATGGCCTAGTAAGTTTGAGTCCAAGAAACGAAGCTCCAACTTTTTTTAAATCATAGAATGAATTAATAGGATCGTTTAAGTTCCTATAAATCTAAGCCTGAGAAACGTGGCTTAGTAAGTTCTAGTCCGAGAAACGAGACTCCAACTTTTTTTGAATCATAGAATGAATTAACAGGATTTTTTAAGTTCTTATAAACCTTAGCCCGAGAAGCGTGGCTCTAATAAGTTCGAGTTCGAAAAATAAGACTCCAACTTTTTTGAATCATAGAATGAATTAGCAGGATTGTTTAAGTTCTTTAGCCCGAGAAGTGTGGCTACAATAGGCTCGAGTCTGATAAACGAGACTAAATCTTTTTCGAACTCTAAAAAAGAATTTCAAATAGGATTTAACGAAGTTCCTATAATGTTATGACTCCAATTATCTCATTGTTCAACTTTGCCATTATTACTTTTATTGCATAAGCACATTTCAATTTTGAATCATTATTGTCAGTGAGAGAAGATCTCTAGGACTTGATACATTTTTACTCAGTAAGTATCACACCATTGCACAGACGTGCACTTTTTTAATTAGTTAGAAAGAATTTTTTAAAATTCAATGATCTAACACCGTCAGTGAGAGTTCAGGCTCGAAGACCTGACACTTTTTTGTTCGGGGAAAGTTTAACCCTCAAGGATCCTAGCGTCCCGACGAATTGTTAAATCAGGCTGTAAAATGAACTCTCACTAGCTTTGGCATTCGGATATCGTACTATATACCACAATAGATTTACTTTCTAGTTTGCTTCAACCCTCTATCAAAGAGGGGCATTTGTAGACACTTCATTTTTACACTCGCCTGATTAATCAATTCGTCAAGCCAATTTCGACGGTTCTCAATGATGGATGGTTATTCCAATGCTCTATTTGATTACCAGATGTGTTTCAGAAATTCAGATGAGGTATCTCGAATTACCAAAACTGTAGAAACCACACTACGCTAGGAGTATATAAACCCAAAAACATAGAAATCATCATCATGCAGACAAAAAAAAAAGATTTACGATAAAAATCAATAAAAAATTATCAAATTATCAAAATACCCCAAACCTCAAAACATCCCTAGAGCCTACATTACGTTTTGAAAGACCCTTTCAAACACATAAAACATCAAATTGAAACTAAATAAATCATTTCGCCAATTTTCACAAAATTCGACAAAATTACAAAAATACCCCTCATAAAGTTCATGACTATTACGCACAAAAAATTTCATAAATGACACAAACCAATATTCTCATTGAATTCCTTACAAAAAATCGATTCTAAAACATCCTGAAACATTGAAAAACGACTTAAAATGCAAAAAGTAAAAAAGTCCTCTCCGAGGGTAAAATGGTAATTTTACAATTTTAATAATTAAAAATTTAGATATTAATAATTAAAACATTAATTAATGTAAATCGAAATCCGAATTAAAATTAAAGTCAATCAAGTAAGACTTAAGTTAAAATCCTAAATTCTAGTTAATCAAGTAAGACTTAAGTCAAAATCCTAAAATCAAGTCAATCAAGTAAGACTTAAGTCAAAACTCTAAATTTTAGTCAATCAAGTGAGACTTAAGTCAAAATCCTAAAAGAATTCTAATTAAACTTTAAAACTATCTAAAAGAATTCTAATTAAACTCTAAAACTATCTAAAAGAAATATAATTAAACTCTAAAATTATCTAGAAGAATTCTAATTAAATTTTAAAACTACCTAAAACAAACATAATCGAACTCTAACTCTATCTAAAAAGCTCTTAAAAAAGTATAAAATTAGGGGTCTCTACAACCTATTTTTTGATCAAAAAATAGGTCAAAAAGCTTCCCTAGCCTCCTTCAAACCCTAATTTTGTAGTCCTAACTCCTTACCTAACATCCATACCCCAACTTTAGCTCAAAAAACATCCAAAAACCCTTCTAAAATACCTTGAAATCCATAACGAAAAAATCAAAAAATTCATAGATCTAAGAAGAAGATACCTCAACTTGGAGATCCAAAATTAGATCCGATGACGGGCGAATAGCAAGGAAATACATACGAGGATACTCTCCGCCAGTGCTGAGGGAATCGTTGTAATCCACGAGGTAATTTTTTTTTTTTTATTATTATTTATTGTGGTCTACTGTGCAATGTAATCATTTTTTGAGAATTAGTAGAGACCACCGTTTGCCAAGTGAGATTGGTACCTAACACCTTCCGACCCCGTAACGTGATCTCCGGACCTGTATATGCTTTCGTAGGTTAGTGTTATTTATCTTTTAGATTCAATGTTTGGTTCCTAGACCGTAATAACTATGTGGCGACTCCCAAACCTCAAAAATCAAAAGTGGATCCGCACACCCCGCGGATCTAGGACGCTTTTAGTGGCGACTCCACTGGGGACTATTGAGGATCAAACTTGAAAAGTCCCAAATATGGGAACAGTGTCAAATCGATCAAGTTTTTATTATATTTTATTTTGATTTATTTGTTTAGTTAGTATAGCTTGATTGTAGATCATTTGTTTGATTTTTGAGTATTTTAGCTTGTTTGTTTGCTCTATTATCCAATTGAGGGTCACTTGTTATGATCCTAAATAATTCAAGATTTAAAAGATTAATAAGAAAAGGATGGAATGATGGTGGTTAGGATGAGAAGAATGTTTTTCTTTAAAAAAAAAATAGAACTTAAGCATGGTGCTCCGATAGTGAAAACGTTTTTATTTATCTTTCTATCTTCTTCTTCATATGTGTGCTGAAAGGGACAACAAAGAGAGACGTTTCTCTCTCTCTCTCTCTCTCTCTCTCTCTTTATCGACTCACCTTAATGGTAATTTCGAGAATTCTAATTTGGATTTCAATAATCTCAACAATGGCGTCGAAGCATTTCATAAGGTTTACCTAGACTACCAATCTGTAAATCTAGAATTATTGTTGAATGAAGGTTGGGACAGCAATGTTAAAACATTTTTACAGAATATTTTAGTGAGAATTAAGTCTGGGTACCTATTAATAAAATGTAGATCTCATCGAGTAGATTAATTTAGACTCTGAATTCACTCAATTTCATTATCGGGAGCCTTGGATATCATCGATGCAATTTTGGATTAATCTGTAAATCTAGAATTATTGCTGAATGAAGGTTGGGACAGCAATGTTAAAACGTTTTTACAGAACATTCTAGTGAGAATTAAGTCTGGACACCTGTTAATAAAACGTAGATCTCATTGATTAAATTAATTTACAACCTAACTTCACTCAATTTCGGTATTGGTAGCCGTGGATATCATCAATGCAAGTTTGGATTAATCTGTACATCTGGAATTGTTGCTGAATGAAGGTTGGGATGGCAATGTGAAAACATTTTTACAGAACATTCTAGTGAGAATTAAGTCTGGGTACCTATTAATAAAATGTAGACCTCATCGAGTAGATTAATTTATAACCTGAATTCTTTCAATTTCGTTATTGAAAGCCTTGGATATCATCGATGCAAGTTCGGATTAATCTGTAAATTTGGAATTGTTGCTGAAAGTAGGTTGGGACAGCAATGTTAAAATATTTTTACAGAACATTCTAGTCAGAATTAGGTCTGGGCACCTATTAATAAAACGTAGATCCCATCGAGTAGATTAATTTAAACTTGAATTCACTCAATTTCATTATCGGGAGCTTTAGATATCATCGATGCAAGTTCGGATTATTTTTTCCTAATTCACAGAAAATCTGAATTTATTTAGTGTTAGCACAATTAATGTTCCTGATTTGTTTTGTGAGAGCGAGATCATTTGGCATTAGGATCTTTCTCATTGATTTTCTTTTAGGAAGTGTTTCTAGTTTTTTTTATAATTTAAAAAAAAAGGGGTTCTGAAAGCGCCTTCGATCCGCGGGGTGTGCGGATCCGCTTTTGACCCTTGAGGTTTGGGAGTCGCCACCTAGTTATTACGGTCTAGGAACCAAATTGACCCTTAAATGGATAAAAAAGAACTAATCTACTATAGAAATCTGAATCCGGGGATCATGTTACGGGGTTGGAAGGTGTTAGGCACCAACCCCGCCCGGCCAATGCCGGTCTCTACTTATCCCAAATAGATCTACATCGCTAATGATAAACCTAGATTAAAAAAAATAAAAATTAACTTACCTTTGATCTGCAAAAGTATTATTCCCTCAGATCTGGTGAAAATGGCTCCTTGTACCGTATTCCTTACTTCATTCTATCTCCGGATCTGATTTCTGATATCCGAGGTAAGGTATCTCCTTCTTGGATCTGGATGCTTCGAATTTGTTGTGAATTTTTGGGATGTTTTTGAGAGGTTTTTGGGTGTTTTTTTAGGCTAAAATCGGAGTAGGGGTGTTAGGGAAGGAGTTGGGGCTCCAAAATTAGGGTTTTGGGGAGGTTATGGAGGCTTCTTCACCTACTTTTTCTATGGTTTTTTCTTTGATACGAAAATAGGGTGTGGAGGCTCCTATTTATAAAGTTTTTAGAAGCATTAGGGTTTGATTAGGGTTTCTTTTAGGGTTTCAATTAGGGTTTTGACTTAGTCTTTAGGGTTTTAGGGTTTTGACTTTAGTCTTATGAAATTGACTTGATTAGTTTAGATTAGGGTTTGGATTTAGGGTTTTGACCTTAGTCTTATGAGATTGACTTGATTAGTTTAGATTAGGGTTTTAATTTAGGGTTTTGACTTTAGTCTTATGAGATTGACTTTAATTTTGATTTCAGTCCTGCTTGATTGACTTTAATTTTGACTTCAGTCTCACTTGATTGACCTTGACTTCAGTCTTGCTTGATTTACTTTTATTTTGACTTTGGTCTTATTTGATTGACTTTAATATCTTGACTTTAGTCTTGCTTGATTGATTTTAAATTTTTGGAGAACCCCTTTCTATTATATCTTTAATTCTTTGGACCCCCAAATGGAGGGGTCCTTAAAGAAATATCCCACGAACCCTCAACAATTTTGCCAGAGAGTCCAATTAATCGATTTTTTAGGTTCAACTTTTTAAATTAATTTCATTAATGTTTCACTTTAATTATTTAATGTTTTATTTATTAATTTCGAATTTTTTAATTATGAAAATTGTGAAATTACCGTTTTGCCCTCGGAGAGGATTTTTTACGTTTTAAGTCATTTTTCAATGTTCCAGGATGTTTTGGAATCAGTTTTTCGTAAGGAATTCAATAGGAATGTTGGTTTTTGTCATTTATGAAGTTTTTTGTATGAAATGATCGTGAACTTTATGAGGGGTATTTTCATAATTTTGTCAAATTTTGTGAAAATTGGCGAAGTGGTTTACTTGGTTTCGATTTGTTGTTTTATGTGTTTGAACGGATTTTCCTAAGCGTAATGTAGGCTCTAAGGTTGTTTTGAGGTTAGGGGTATTTTGGCAATTTAATCATTTTTAGTGATTTTTATCGTGAAGCTTCTTTTTGGTTTGCAAGATGATGATTTCTATGTTTCTGGGGTCGTATTTTCCTAGCGTAGCGTGGTTTCTAAGTTTTGTCAGTTCGAGATACCTCATCCGGATTTCTGAAACATATCTAGTAACAAAATAAAGCAATGGAATAGACATCCATCATTGGGAACCTTTGCGATCGGGTTGACGACTTGATTAATCAGGCGGATGCAAAAATGGGGTGTCTACAGATGCCCCTCTTTGGCAGAGGGTTGAAGCAAACTAGATAGCAAATCTATCTTGGTAGATTAGTGCGATATCCGAATGCCAAAGCTAGTGACAGTTCATTTTGCAGCCTGATTTAACAATTCGTCGGGGTATTCGGATCATTGAGCATGAAACTCTCCCCGAACTAGAAAAAAATGTCAGGTCCTTGAGCGCGAGCTCTCACTGGCAGTGTCAGATCCTTGAATTAAAAAATTCTCCTTGACTAATATAACAACTGTGCAAGTGTGTGGGCTCAAAATCTGAGATAGATTTCAAAGAGTTTGAGTTGGAAAAGAGTCAAAATGAAGTAAATTTAAATTGAGCGTAAACTGAGCATAAATCCAAGAAAACCCTTGGCGGCAACTGAGCAAAATCCAAGATAACCCTTGGCGGAAACAGAGCAAAGTCCAAGATAACCCTTGGCGGCATCTGAGCAAAATCCAAGATAACCCTTGGCGGCATCTGAGCAAAATCCAAGATAACCTTGGCGGAGACTGAGCAAAATCCAAGATAACCCTTGGCGGCATCTGAGCAAAATCCAAGATAACCCTTGGCGGCATCTGAGCAAAATCCAAGATAACCCTTGGCGGAAACTGAGCAAAATCCAAGATAACCCTTGGCGGCATCTGAGCAAAATCCAAGATAACCCTTGGCGGAGACTGAGCAAAATCCAAGATAACCCTTAGCGGCAACTGAGCAAAATCCAAGATAACCCTTGGTGGCATCTGAGCAAAATCCAAGATAACCCTTGGCGGCAACTGAGCAAAATCCAAGATAACCCTTGGCGGAAACTGAGCAAAATCCAAGATAACCCTTGGCGGCATCTGAGCAAAATCCAAGATAACCCTTGGCGGAGACTGAGCAAAATCCAAGATACCCTTGGCGGCATCTGAGCAAAATCCAAGATAACCCTTGGCGAAGACTGAGCAAAATCCAAGATAACCCTTGGCGGCATCTGAGCAAAATCCAAGATAACCCTTGGCGGAGACTGAGCAAAATCCAAGATAACCCTTGGCGGCATCTGAGCAAAATCCAAGATAACCCTTGGCGGAGACTGAGCAAAATCCAAGATAACCCTTGGCGGCATCTGAGCAAAATCCAAGATAACCCTTGGCGGAAACTGAGCAAAATCCAAGATAACCCTTGGCGTAACCCTTGGCGGAAACTGAGCAAAATCAAAGATAACCCTTGGCGGCAACTGAGCAAAATCCAAGATAACCCTTGGCGGAACTGAGCAAAATCCAAGTTAACCCTTGGCGAAAACTGAGCAAAATCCAAGATAACCCTTGGCGGAGACTGAGCAAAATCCAAGATAACCTTGGCGGCAACTGAGCAAAATCCAAGATACCCTTGGCGGAGACTGAGCAAAATCCAAGATAACCCTTGGCGGCAACTGAGCAAAATCCAAGATAACCCTTGGCGGAAACTGAGCAAAATCAAAGATAACCCTTGGCGGCAACTGAGCAAAATCCAAGATAACCCTTGGCGGAGACTGAACAAAATCCAAGATAACCCTTGGCGGAGACTGAACAAAATCCAAGATAACCCTTGGGGGAGACTGAGCAAAACTGGCAAAGGAATGAATGAATTTTGGAGGAAACTGATTAGAACGAATCGGAGAACGAATAAATCTGGAAGATAATGAATCTGGAAGAGAAATGATTGATTCCAAGAATGATTGAATCTGGAAAAGAATCTGGAAAACGAAAGAATGTTATATCTCCTATGTGAGATCCAATATGCTTTTGTTTGAACCTCAAGGATTTATCAAAAAGTTTTATGAATTAAAACCTGAGCTTTTATTTCTTTTGAACCTCAAAAGTTTTTCGAAAGAACTATTATCAAGAGGGTAACCTTACTTTGGGGTTCCTATTATTTTTTAGGATTAACATTGCTCGAAGACAAAATGCCCCTAGTTTGACAATGACCATGGCCTTGAAAATAATTGAACACATCATAAAAAAATGCCCCTAGTATAAGGGGGAAAAGTTACATTAACAAAAGAAAGAAAATGCCCTTTGTATGAAGGTTTGAAATAATTGATTACCACAAGCGCAATAAAGACTCAACTTTTAATTTTGATTAATTTTATTGAAGGTTTTGAGTCAGGCTCAAGAGTACAAAATTATTTCCTTTCGAGACTCATCATAGAATTCACCCTTATCTCCCTTGGTTCACTTGGGGTAGTAAACATTTTCAGATCGATCGTAGACAAGATACTTGGGGCTTCTGAGTCTATGCCTGGTTTAAGCTAAGTATTGAACTTGATTATTCGGACTTCTGATGTTTCAGCTTGGACCGCTCTCAGCTTGGGATTTTCTTCTGTTTTTCGTTGTTGCTCTAACTTTTGCCTAGATCGTCTTTTCAGGTTTTCAATCTAGCGAGCTTGCTCTAGCTTTTGCCTAGATCGCCTTTTCAGGTTTTCGATCTAGCGAGCTTTTTTTTCTTCTTGGCTCTCATTGTTGCCAAAGTTGTCCTTTCAGATTTTCAACCTTGCGAGCTTGCCTTAATTTTTGCCTAAGTCGCCCTTTTCGGGTTTTCAACTTAGCAGGCTTCATCATTTTTTATCTTTTTATTTTTTTTTGTCTCTGAACTTCTGGAGTTGCTGCCTGATTATGCTTTGCTATCTTCCTTGACTTTTCGCACGGTACTTAGGAGGACTTTTATAGGTAGGCTTAGGACTGGGTATAAAAAAGAAAGGAATTTTGAGGCTCAAAAACCCAAATGCCCCTTGTGTGGCATTTCATTTAAAAATTTTTCTTGAACTTTCTTCCCCATTTTGGATGATATTTCTTTTTCTTTTGAATTTTTATTTTTTGAATTTTTTTTATTTTTTGTGTGGGGAAATAGATTTTTTTATTTTGATGTGGTCGGGCCTGAAGTAACTTCTCACGTTGCCTACGTACCCCAGAATTTTGGGATCAGACCAAGACGTAGTTCGAATTTCCCTCCCCTAGGTTAGGTGATCGAGCTGAGAAAGAAAAAGGCATAATTTTTCTTTTTGAAAAGGCTGCAAAGGGGTTGAGAAATGATATATTGAACTGGGTAACAGGTGAATTGATTCGGCCAAAGATGGCATCCTTAAATGTAGTACCATTTGATCCGGTCAAGGTTGGTTGACTCTGGTAGTTCACTTCCATCATGATCTTGAAGTCTGACGACTTTTCCAGACAGTATTTCCTTAATGAATGAATTTCTCCAATTGGGTTCAGACTTTCTCCTATAGTCGAGGAGCAGTGTTCAATTTTGATAGTTAAATCCTTGACTTGTAAATGATGAGTTTTGACATTTTTGTCAAATGCACGAATGACTTTTCTTAGATAAGCTTGCACATGGTACAGGGCTTTAACTCGTTTTCTTCGATCAAGTTTAATTCTTCCTACTGCTGACGAACCCAGTCTACTTCTGACAACTGACTTTCTAACAGAACCCTGAGAGACAAAATCTCCATTTCAACTGGCAAGACTGCTTCTATGCCATACACTAAGGAGTAGGGAGTAGCTCCGGTGAAGTATCGAATTGAGGTTCGATATGTCCATAGCGTGAATGATAATTTTTCTGATCAATCTC
Organism: Akebia trifoliata; assembly: GCF_017979445.1. Lineage (NCBI taxonomy): Eukaryota > Viridiplantae > Streptophyta > Magnoliopsida > Ranunculales > Lardizabalaceae > Akebia > Akebia trifoliata. The sequence goes on from NC_141375.1 coordinate 13,670,364, forward strand.
GATGTGATTGACACATTTTCCTGATGATAGTCTTGAGACTCTTACTAACTGCTTCAACCGTTCCATCGATCTGAGGACGGTAGGGGGATGATTTGTGATTCCGGATCTTCAACTTTAAACACAGAGTAGTGATTTATGCTTTGAAGTACGACCCATTATCAGATATCGATTCAAAAGGTATCCCCATATCGACTGATAATATATGATTTGCAACTTAAGATGTAGTGAGGATAATACTGATACATTTTATAACATCTCCTTTGATTCCATTGATATAAACGAGTATCTAGTCCATGTTGAACAACACTCAAGCTTGTACCTAAAATACCCTCATATGATCACACGAACAAGTCTTTTGAAATTTCTGAGAAAATTCATTATCCCTTTGTGTTCCTCTAGAGATAAGATGGTTTCTATTTGAATCTCTTTAGGAATTTATTTCTGTTCCGAGGTCAATGACCTTTGCTTTCTTGAGCCCGACTCTTATCTTCTTGTCTTTGAAGCTAGATTATTAGTTAATTCGCTAATGCGCTCGAGATATTCAAAAATTTCTTTTGTACGATCAATTCAGAAGGGGCGACAGACACCTCTATAAACTCGACGAACTAACTTGATTCAATAGGAAAGAGTAGACTCAATCTAAGGAAGACATGACCTTGCTAGAAAAAAAAAACTCGAGCTAACCCAAATGACCCATGAAAACTCAAGACTACCCAAAACGGGCTTGATGATAACTGAGACATTGCTTACAACCGGTAGGATTGAAACACTATGATTTTCAAAGAACAATTGGATGATGTTGAGAACTTTTGAGGTCATTTCTGACTGTTGACTTGATATTGACGTTTACTCTAACTGACCGGATTTACAACCCTAGATAGACGATGGACGATTGAGCTTAGATACAATGATAACCCTTAAACCTCTTTGAAGGTGAATTTAACCAATTTCAGTGTCACCCCCTTGATAACATTTTAAATGAACCCTGAGATTTTATTGAATTTGGTGCACCAATCCATTAAAAAATTCATCCATTCAATGATTATTCAGAAGAAAAATAATTATGTTGCACTCTTGAAAAATATTGGAAAATAATGTTTTTATTTCACAAATCTGATTATTTTTTGCAACATTTTTTGGTAGTTTTCCAAGGTCCATAAAAACTTTTCATGCAAAAATAGATCTTTTGCAAATTTTTCCTTTTTTTCTTTTCTTTTGGAAAACATTTTCTTCTGGAAAACATTTTTTTTTAGAAAATATTTTTTTCTTAGAAAACATTTTTTTTCTAGAGAATAACACTTTTTCTGGAAAACACTTCTTTTGGAAAATATTTTATTCTGGAAAATATATTTTCTGAAAAATGTTTCTTCTAAAGAAGCCTTCTTTTGGAAAATAATCTCCTTTGAAAAATATTTTCTTTCTCTTCTTTGAAAATTCGATTTCCATTTTGATTTAACTGGCCCGGTCCATCATGATTGTTGGATCGGGATGGACTGGGTCATTATTGTAAAAGAATGGACTCTTTACTGGGTCGGTGCACCCATTTTAATTTTCAAAAATAAAATTTCTTTGATCCTTGAGGACAATCATACACCTTGATCTCATCATTCACATCACTCACATACATTCATCAATCACATGCATTCATTCAATAAACAACCCGGGAACACCCACGATAAGTTCGAGTCGTGACCTACTGGGACGGTTTCTAGACTCTAAGCTTACTACGTGCAATGCATTTTCATCTAGCCACCCTTGCCCAAGCACACCTATATACCTTTCGAGACATGGTGACTTGGTTTGATATACCGTGTAGGTGATAATCTAAAACCTCAATTCACTTCTCTGAAGCCAAAAACAGCAGTTTGATCTCCAGTTGAGAGGTGGCGCACAATGCTGAGCAAGGGCCCACTTAAATACCTCTCGTCTAGAATAGACGTAGTCTATCCCCCTCGTACAGTAGGGTACAGCGGGGCAAGATCTTGCTTAGGCACCGGTTTTGACCAAGAAGTGCAATTGATATACTTAGATTACCTTTTATACCTAGGGTACGAGTCAAGAGTTGTAGCTTTCATAAATGGTTTGGCATCCCACAAGGGGACCGACCACGTACTAGTACTACGTTGGCAATCGGGACATGTGACTGTGTGGCTTACAAATAGGTCAAAGGCTCAGGTCACTCCAGCCTGGGTGCATCAACATGTCTCTCAGAATCACCTGATCAGACGGTATTGATGCCCCAGTTCGATATACCCTAAGGTACGTGACTGGAGTTGTGAGTTTCATGAATGACGTCGCATCTCTGAGGAGACCGGGCCACGCACTAGTGCCACGTTGGCTAAATGGGACGTGTAAGTGCTCAAAACAGTAAACGTGCATGTGGTGTGTGCAAAACAGGGTGGGGTGTGCCCGGGGCCTTTTCCAAACAAATGGGCCCATGGCCCTGATCATACATTTAATCAAAACCAAAATCATTCAAATCATATGAATATTCAATTAAAATCACATTATTCCCATCACATAAGCACATTAACGTTACGATCAACATCAATCATGTATCTCAAGCAAGATCATGGTAAATTAATCAATAAATATGGCATATGATAATGAATTAAATCTGATCATTGCAATAAGCATGATTTTGTGACTTTCATAGTCCAATCAAAGGTTGTTTTGAGCGATCCTAAATAAATTAGGATTCCCAAGAATATTAGACTAAGGATGGAGATACACTGGGTGGAACAAAAGGTGATTTTCATTTTTTTTTTTAATTGATTTTTCCTTTAAAAAAAACCTTTTTCTGTCCATTTTTTCTTTTAATAGAAGTACGAGACCCCAAAAAATATCATTTTCTTTAATATATGCGTTTGTCTATTACACTCATAGGAAGGAAGAAAGGGGGAAGAAAGAGAGAGAGAAAAAAAAAAAAACATTAAAAAAAAAAATTAAAATCCAACACCCCAAATGCCCGTTGTTATTATAGCGTTCAAAGAAAAACTCCATCCGCGACCGGATCTGAAACTCTTCTTAGAATCCAGATTGTGTTGGATTGAAAATTTTTTATTTGCTTAATGATTCTATCGATCTCGACCAATCGACCAATCTATTTATTAAGAGAGCAAAACAATCCAAAAAAATTTTGAATTGATGAACCCCAGAATTTCCATAGCAATGGCCGGTTTTAATAAAATCAAAGAACCGATGTTCTGATTTTTAATTTTTGATCGATCTCGCTATATTCAAATCAAAAGGAAATTGGGAATTGATCCTCTTCTCGGAAATTTAGGATTTTCTAACGATCTGGACAAGAGAACAAGCTGAAAAATTTTCGTTAAGAAACCCTCTTTAGGTAGCAATCGATCAGAATCGGATTCAATTCGAATAATGCAATGATCTCAAGGTCTGAAACGCAAAATCCAACCCTTCCAATCGTGATTCAAGCTTTCAAACACAGTCTAAAATACGCCTTTGCTCGACGAACGAATCAGAGATTGGTAGATAACAAAACGAAACATTCAATGAAGATCTCTAGTTCTTCAAGTGAAATCCATCGTTTTACTTAAAAATGGTTTCTAACGATCTGAATCAGCACCCCATTAAACCTCCTTCGACAGTTGAACAACAAAGATGATCCCCATTAATCTGTTTTAGATCAAATAAATATCAAAGGGGGCCATCGAGTTAGAGTTCTGTATCAGGAGAACTCGGCATCTTTTTATTTTTCTCTTTTTTGAAAAGAAACATGATCGATCATGTAAAACCGATCCCTCCATGAGAACGCCCCCATCGTTCTCTGTTGAAGACGATGGAGTTTGGGGAAGAAGACATAAACAAATTTTTTTTTTTTTAAAATGATGAAGAATGGTTAGAATAAAATAAAACGTTTATTTTGCTAACCGCACCCCAATTGAAAACATGTTTGGAAGTTGTTGCCAACAGCCCAAAACTTTTTTTTTTTATTTTTTTTTTCTCATGCTTTTTTTTTTGTTAGTGGACAGCAACACACAAAACAAATTGATTTTTTAAGTGCTGTTTTTCCTTCTTGCTTGACATAGGCAGCACAACACTAACTTGAAAATCACCCTTCTTTTTTTTTTTTTTTGGTTTATTATTCCATCCTTCAAAAAAATTATCTTTTGGAATTCTTCATTATTTAAAATCACTCTATGCAACTCTCGATTGAACCATAAAACGAACATGCCAAAATCGAATATTCAAAGTCCAAACACGTGACCAACAATCGAACGAAATATAAAGAAATAAATAAATAAAATGAGCAAAAAATAAATAAATAAAACATCCTAGGTTGCTTCAGCAATGCTCCCATACTTGGGGTTTTTCAAGTTTGATCCTCAATGTCCCCAGTGGAGTCGCCACTGAAAGCGCCCTCGATCCGCGGGGTGTGCGGATCCGCTTTTGACCCTTGAGGTTTGGGAGTCGCCACCTAGTTATTACGGTCTAGGAACCAAATTGACCCTTAAATGGATAAAAAAGAACTAATCTACTATAGAAATCTGAATCCGGGGATCATGTTACGGGGTTGGAAGGTGTTAGGCACCAACCCCGCCCGGCCAATGCCGGTCTCTACTTATCCCAAATAGATCTACATCGCTAATGATAAACCTAGATTAAAAAAAATAAAAATTAACTTACCTTTGATCTGCAAAAGTATTATTCCCTCAGATCTGGTGAAAATGGCTCCTTGTACCGTATTCCTTACTTCATTCTATCTCCGGATCTGATTTCTGATATCCGAGGTAAGGTATCTCCTTCTTGGATCTGGATGCTTCGAATTTGTTGTGAATTTTTGGGATGTTTTTGAGAGGTTTTGGGTGTTTTTTTAGGCTAAAATCGGAGTAGGGGTGTTAGGGAAGGAGTTGGGGCTCCAAAATTAGGGTTTTGGGGAGGTTATGGAGGCTTCTTCACCTACTTTTTCTATGGTTTTTTCTTTGATACGAAAATAGGGTGTGGAGGCTCCTATTTATAAAGTTTTTAGAAGCATTAGGGTTTGATTAGGGTTTCTTTTAGGGTTTCAATTAGGGTTTTGACTTAGCTTTTAGGGTTTTAGGGTTTTGACTTTAGTCTTATGAAATTGACTTGATTAGTTTTAGATTAGGGTTTGGATTTAGGGTTTTGACCTTAGTCTTATGAGATTGACTTGATTAGTTTAGATTAGGGTTTTAATTTAGGGTTTTGACTTTAGTCTTATGAGATTGACTTTAATTTTGATTTCAGTCCTGCTTGATTGACTTTAATTTTGACTTCAGTCTCACTTGATTGACCTTGACTTCAGTCTTGCTTGATTTACTTTTATTTTGACTTTGGTCTTATTTGATTGACTTTAATATCTTGACTTTAGTCTTGCTTAATTGATTTTAAATTTTTGGAGAACCCCTTTCTATTATATCTTTAATTCTTTGAACCCCCAAATGGAGGGGTCCTTAAAGAAATATCCCACGAACCCTCAACAATTTTGCCTGAGAGTCCAATTAATCGATTTTTTAGGTTCAACTTTTTAAATTAATTTCATTAATGTTTCACTTTAATTATTTAATGTTTTATTTATTAATTTCGAATTTTTTAATTATGAAAATTGTGAAATTACCGTTTTGCCCTCGGAGAGGATTTTTTACGTTTTAAGTCATTTTTCAATGTTCCAGGATGTTTTGGAATCAGTTTTTCGTAAGGAATTCAATGGGAATGTTGGTTTTTGTCATTTATGAAGTTTTTTGTATGAAATGATCGTGAACTTTATGAGGGGTATTTTCGTAATTTTGTCAAATTTTGTGAAAATTGGCGCAGTGGTTTACTTGGTTTCGATTTGTTGTTTTATGTGTTTGAACGGATTTTCCTAAGCGTAATGTAGGCTCTAAGGTTGTTTTGAGGTTAGGGGTATTTTGGCAATTTAATCATTTTTAGTGATTTTTATCGTGAAGCTTCTTTTTGGTTTGCAAGATGATGATTTCTATGTTTCTAGGGTCGTATTTTCCTAGCGTAGCGTGGTTTCTAAGTTTTGTCAGTTCGAGATACCTCATCCGGATTTCTGAAACATACTGGGTAACAAAATAAAGCAATGGAATAGACATCCATTATTGGGAACCTTTGCGATCGGGTTGACGACTTGATTAATCAGGCGGATGCAAAAATGGGGTGTCTACAGGTTCATCGCTCCTTATCCCTACAACCATCATTTTATCATCAATTCAATATTTGTTAGAATCGTGATTTATGTTGGATCACCTAAAGTGATCCTTGATGAACCATAAATAAATAAAAAAATAAAAAAAAAATTGATAAAAAGAAAATAATGTCAAACTAGGGGCATTTAGAAAAAAATCAAAATAATTGATAGAAAAGAGAGAATATCAAACTAGGGGCATTTTGGGAAGTTGAGCCGTATATCTTTTCTTTCTAAACCATATCTTAAGCCCACCTATTAAATCCTCATGAATGCTAATTGACTCAGTTACGGTGCAGGGAACCAATAAATTGTCGAGTTGGTTTTTCAAAATCATCAAGAAGAAAGAACGTCCGCTAAATCGAAAACGCAAAAGGACGACTTTGGCAAAAGTTAGGGCATAACGATAAAAAAAAAAGGCCTGCTAGGTTGAAAATCGAAAATACGACCTAGGAAAAAATCAAGGCATTATCAGAAAAAGAAAAGAAAAACCCGCTAGGTTGAAAACCTTGAAAGACAACCTAAGAAAAAATTAGGGCATCATCAAATGGGAGGAAAGGTCTCATCAAGAAGAAAAATTCAAAAGGAAGCTTGTGCAGAAACTAGGAAATGCAGAACCATTCAAGCCACAACATTACGCTTTGGAAAACTCTTTCATACACATAAAACAACAAATTGAAACCAAATAAATCATTTCTCTAATTTTCATAAAATTCGATAAAATTATGAAAATGCCCTCATAAAATTCATGACTATTTCGCACAAAAAATTTCATAAATGACACAAACCAATATTACCTTTGAATTCCTTACGAAAAATCGATTCCAAAACATCCTGGAACATTGAAAAACGACTTAAAATGCAAAAAGTAAAAGTCCTCTCCGAGGGCAAAATGATAATTTTATAATTTTAATATTTAAAAATTCTGAAATTAATAATTAAAAAATTAATCAATGTAAAGTGAAATCCTAATTAAAATTAAAGTCAATCAAGTAAGACTTAAGTCAAAACCCTAAATTCTAGTCAATCAAGTAAGACTGAAGTCAAAATCCTAAAAGAATTCTAATGAAACTCTAAAACTATCTAAAAGAATTCTTATTAAACTCTAAAACTATCTAAAAGAGATATAATTAAACTCTAAAACTATCTAAAAGAATTTTAATTAAACTCTAAAACTATCTAAAAAAATTATAATTAAACTCTAAAACTACCTAAAAGAAACATAATCTAACTCTAACTCTATCTAAAAAATTCTTTAAAAAATCTATAAATAAGGGTCTCTACAACCTATTTTCGGATCAAAAAATAAACCCTAAGAAAAATTGGTCAAAAAGCTTCCCTAGCCTCCTTCAAACCTTAATTTTGAAGTCCTAACTCCTTACCTAACATCCATACCTAAACTTTAGCTGAAAAAACACCCACAAACCCTTCTAAAATACCTTGAAATCCATAACGAAAAAATAAAAAAATTCATAGATCTAAGAAGAAGATACCTCAACTTGGAGATCCAAAATCAGATCCGATGATGGGCGAGTAGCAAGGAAATACATACGAGGATACTCTCCGCCAGTGCTAAGGGAATCGTTGTAATCCGCGAGGTAATTTTTTTATTATTATTATTATTATTATTTGTTGTGGTCTACTATGCAATGTAATTATTTTTTGGAAATTAGTAGAGATCGATGTTTGCTGGGTGGGGTTGGTGCCTAACACCTTTCAACCCCGTAACGTGATCCCCGAACCTGTATTTTCTTTCGTAGATTAGTGTTATTTGCCTTTTAGAGTCAATGTTCGGTTCCTAAACTATAATAACTAGGCGACGACTCCTAAACCTCAAAAATCAAAAGTGGATCCGCACACCCTGCGGATCGAGGGCGCTTTCACCCATATCGACTGATAATATGTGTTTGGACGAACTTGGCAACTTTGGATGCAGTGAAAATAGCATATGAAGTGGCCTCCACTCATTTTGTAAAGTAATCAATGGCCGCGAGAATGTACTCATGTCCATTCGATGCTTTAGGTGTGATCTTGCCAATTATATCAATTTCCTAGACAAAAAGTGGCCATGACGAAGTCAAACCAATTAACTGAGATGGAGGTACATGTTTGAGGTTAGCATGTACTTGACATTTATGGCAGGTCTTGACCAGGTGATGACAGTCTGTTTCCATTGTTGGCCAATAATATCCCTGTCTCATGATTTGTTTGGCTAATATTTTCCCACTCATATGCGATCCACAGTCTCCAGAATGCAACTCTTCCATTATCCGTTTAACTTGATTTTCGTCAACACATGACAAATAAATTCTGTCATAGATCTCTTATACAATTTTCCTACGCACAGGATGAATTGGGATGCAAATCTTCATAAGATTTATCGTTCTTTCCTTGATGCTTCAATTGGGAACTCTTATTTTTTCAATACTTCCTTGATGTCAGCATACCATGGCTTTCCGTCAAGGAGTCGAGCAATGATGTCGACCTGATGATAGTACACAGGTTTATCTTTTATTTTGACAGTGATAGGCTTTAATTTCATGCTTGTAGGCAAATGGATCATTGAAAAAATAGTAGCCAGAGCGTCAACAAATCAGTTCTCTTCCCTTGACAGATGTTGGAATAAGATGGCTTTGAACTTCCTTACTAAATTTAGTAGATACTCGTGATACGATTTCAGTTTCACGTCCTTAGTTTTCCATTCTTCTAACGACTGATATATGATCAAGGCTGAATCTCCGAATACTTCAATTTTTATGATACTTAGATTCAAAGTAGTTTCGAGTCCGACAATGCATGCTTCGTATTCAGATGTATTATTAGTATTAGAGAAAACTAGCTTAATAGCGATCTAAACGTGGCATCCTTCAAGAGAGAACAAGACTGCCCTTATTCTATACCCATTCTGATTCGTCGCTCAATCAAAGTATAACTGTCATACTTTGTCTCATGATTCTTCTTCAAGGCTCAAGATATTTTCATTTGAGAATTGATCGATAGGTCTTGTATCTTCTGCCACTGGGTGATCAGCCAAGTATTATGTTATTCTATTCCCTTGACAGACTTTTGCGTAACATGCGTAATGTCGAATTCTGATAACAACAACCATCGCTAGTCCTTCCTATCAATGCCGGCTTCTCAAAGAAATACTTTAGGGGGTCCATCCGAGATAACAGAATGACTGAATGAGAGAGCATGTAGTACTGAAGCTTTTGAGTAGCCCATACTAGTGCTAGGCAGGTCTTTTCGAGAGTTGAATATTTTTGTTCATACTCTAACATCTTTCTTACTGATATAGTAGATGGCCCTCTCTTTGTGACTTTCTTTGTCGTACTATGTCAGCATGCATCCCATAGCTTCTTCCATGACTAACAAGTAAAGGAGAAAAGGTTCACCCGGGGTAAGCGGAACCAAAATGGGTAGATTTGAGAGATACTCCTTAACTTGATCGAAGGCTTTTTGGCATTGCTCATTCCATATGATCGACTCGTTCTTCTTGAGAAGCTTAAATTTAGGTTCGCACACATTAGTAGGCTGAGCGATGAATCTGCTAACATACTGAATTTTGCCTAAGAACCCTCGAATCTATTTTTTAGTCTTAGGAAGTGCCATTTCTTGTATAGCTTTGATATTTCCAAGGTCCATTTCAATTCCATTTTTGACTGACCATGAATCTTAACAATTTTCCAGAAGTTGCTCCGAATACTCATTTTTGAGGAGTGAGACGCAACTGGTATTTTTTAATCCTTATGAGAAAATTTTCTAGTACAACGACGTGTCCCGATCGTTCTTTAGATTTTATTATCATGTCATCTACATAAACCTCGACTTCCTTGTGTATCATGTCATGTAATAAGGTCGTAGCTACTCTCTGATAGATGGCCACAACGTTCATCAAGCCAAAAGGCATGACTTTGTAGCAAAAGGTTCCCCATTGTGTGATGAATGGTCCATCTTTATTTGGTTGTATCCCGAAAACCCATCCATAAACGAAACCATGGCATGCCCTGCTATATTATCGACCAATACATCTATGTGAGGTAACGGAAAGCTATCCTTTGGACTAGCCTTATTTAAATCTCTGAAATCCACACACGTTCTCACTTTTCCATCTTTTTTTGGAACTAGGACTATATTAGCAATCCATTTTGGGTACTCCACCACTTATAAGAATCCAGCATTGATTTGTTTGGTTACTTCTTCTTTAATTTTCAAAGTTCATTCTGGCTTCATACATCGGAGTTTCTGCTTTATTGACCGAGCATCGGGATGGAATGGAATCTGATGTTGAATGATATCTGTACTTACTCCTATCATGTCCTCATACGACCACGGGAATACATCTTTGAACTTTATAAGCAAATCCACTATCCCTTTGCGTTCCTTGGGAGATAAGGTGACACTAATTTGAATCTCTTGAGGATTTTCTTTAGTCCCGAGAATAACTACTTCTATTTCTTCTATTACAGGTTGAGCCCGACGTTCATCTTCTTGTTCAAGTAATTTAATTAATTCGATAGGAGTCTCTTCAATAGAAGATTCGTCCTTCGAAGTTAGATTATTAGCTAAATCAATATTGTACTCGAGGTAATAAAAAACTTATTATATTTCATTAAAGATAGATGGGGTGACAGGACTTACTACGGACTCGACAGACTTAACATAACTAGACTAAACATATACAGAGGACTCATTACATGGTTATTGGAAAAAGACCCAACTGCGGGTTTGATTACAGACTATGGGTTTTGAGCACCACTTTTGGCTGACACGTTTCCTTCTTCGAGAAACATTTGAGCGAAATCGAGGAAATCCGCAGTTGTCTACCAATCATCAACCCCTTTAAGTTCTTTAGATACCTTATCTTTTTCCTTATCAAGCCAACTCATACCAAAGAAAATCTCAAATCCCTATTGGAGGGTACCTGTGAGGTGATCGATGAAAGGTTCTGAAAAATCATAATAAAGGAAATATTCCCATGTTTTCACGAAACGCCCATTAAGGGTTTAGCGATAGGGCTTCATTTTGATCAGATTGGTGACATGTCCTTGTCTCCTCGCGTTTGCCTTATCTTTCCTTATCTTCCAATATTGAGCCCCATCTTTTTTGATAGGCTCATACCCCAATCTGAATGTCCAATTTACTTCTTGAATAGCTAGTGCAACTTTGATCCCTTGTTGTCTAGGACTGAAGCCCATGCTTGGTAAGAATCTCATGCTTTTGAACATATTGGGCACACAATAGCTGAATGTATTATCAATAAAAACGAACTCTTTTGCAGAATTATCCCATTGAACAACATGAATATTTTCAAATTCAAACCCGTTGAGTTGTATTTCTTTTTGTTCGAATTGAATTTCAAGCAGCGACTTATCCTTGGTTTTTATATCGTTTAGCATCCCCATGAAGTGTGATTACCAAACTGTCCTTGATGAATTTAATCCTCTGATGCAAAGTAGAAGGTACGGCCTTGATCTGATGCAGCCACAGTCTCCCTAGTAGTAGGTTGAGTGATGACTGAATATCCAAGACTTAGAATTCCACAGGGAAGTCTGTTATACCCATGGATATTCATAGCTGCAAAGTTCCAGTACATCCCTTTTTCGTATTATCGTAAGCTCTGACGCTTTGGCTAGTTGGTTTGAAGACTTCTGTCTTGAACCCGAGGCAAGTTGCGGTCTTCAAAGGACAAACATTTAATGCACTTCAATTATCTACCAAGACTAGAAGGACTCTTATTCTATTGTAATCAATTGTAATGTGTAGTGGCTTGATTGGGAGATCTGAGTTTGAGAAGGTGTAGACACCCCATTTTTACACTCACCTGATTAATCAACTCGTCAACCTGATTGCAACGGTTCCCAATGACGGATGTTTATTCCAATGCTCTGTTTGTTACCAGATATGTTTCAGAAATTTGGATGAAGTATCTCAAACTAACAAAATTGTAGAAACCACACTATGCTAGGAAAATATAACCCCAAAAGCCTAGAAATCATCATTTTTCAGACAAAAAGAAGTTTCACGATAAAAATCACTGAAAAATGATCAAATTATCAAAATACCCCTAACCTCAAAACATCCCTAGAGCCCACATTATGCTTAGAAAAATCCTTTCAAACACAAAAAATAATAAATCGAAACCAAATAAACCATTTTGCCAATTTTCACAAAATTTGACAAAATTACAAAAATACCCCTCATAAAGTTCACGACCATTTCACACAAAATTTCATAAATGATACAAACCAATATTTCCATTAAATTCTTTCTGAAAAATAGATTTCAAAACATCCTGGAACATTGAAAAATGATTTAAAACGCAAAAAGTCCTCTCCAAGGGTAAAACGATAATTTTATAATTTTAATAATTAAAAATTCTGAAATTAATAATTCAAACATTAATTAATGTAAAGTGAAATCCTAATTAAAATTAAAGTCAATCAAGTGAGACTTAAGTCAAAATTTAAAATCAAGTCAATCAAGTGAGACTTAAGACAAAACCCTAAAATCAAGTCAATCAAGTGAAACTTAAGTCAAAACCCTAAAATCAAGTCAATCAAGTAAGATTTAAGTCAAAATCCTAAAACCAAGTCAATCTAGTAAGTCAAAATCCTAAAATCAAGTCAATCTAATAAGACCAAAGTCAAACCCTAATCAATTTAATAAGACCAAAGTCAAACCCTAACCCTAATAGAATTCTAATTAAACTCTAAAACTATCTAATAGAATTCAAATCAAACTCTAAAACTATCTAATGTAATTCTAATTAAACTCTAAAACTATCTAATGTAATTCTAATTAAATACTAACTATATCTAAAATAATTTTAATTAAACACTAACTCTATTTAAAATAATTCTAATTAAACACTAACTCTATCTAAAAAGCACCTAAAAGAAATCTATAAATAAGGGTCTCTACAACCTATTTTCGTATGAAAAAATAAACCCAAATAAAAGTAGGTCAAAAAGCTTTCCTAGCCTCCCATAAACCCTAATTTTGAAGTCCTAACTCCTTACCTAACATCCATACCCCAATTCTTACTCAAAAAATACCCAAAAATCTATTAAAAAAATCAATCAGAAAACTCATAGATCATTGTTATCGAGTTTTCCATTCCCCAGTTGTCTGGTAGACTACTAGACTTGAATCCCTGAATACAACGATTTTATCCACTTCCGGGTCGATTGTTGCCTTCAACCCTGCAATGCATGCTTTACCTCGTTATTGGAACATTGAAATCTCAATCGGATGGCAATGGGAACATGAGATCCATCTGGTTTGATCAAAATTGCCCCTATTTCGTTTTCTTTCTGGTTTGTAACTCCATCGAAGTACATTTTACAGCCTTATTTTTCATCACCGTTTTCAACTTCAATCAACAAGATGGCTTCATCTGGGAATTTTTCTTTAATGACTCATAATCAGGTAAGGGATGCTCAGCTAAGTAATCGACAATGGCTTTCCTCTTGATGGCCTTTTGAGTGACATAGGTGATCTAAACTTAAATAACAATAGTTACCATTTTGCAGTGCGACCTGTTAGTGCTGACTTCTAGAAGAGATGCTTGAGAGGATCCATTCGAGCAATAAGCATAGTTGAATAGCTGAGGAGGTAGTTGCATAGTCATTAAGATGCCCAAACCAGTGTGTAACAAGTCTTCTCGAGTGCAGAGTACTTTTCCTCATAATTGGTGAACTTCTTGTTGAGATAGTAAATGACTTGCTCTTTTGGACCTGACTCATCGTGTTCCCCAGTACATAGTCCATAGACGTTTCTTACACCGAATTATATATCAGTAAGGGGTGTAGGAGGAACCAAGACTGGCAGATTGAGAAAATATTTCTTTATCTTGTCGAAAACTTCCAAGCAGTCCTCATTCCATGCTTTTGGTACATCTTTTCTAAGTAGCTTGAAGACTGGTTCACAGATAGGTGTGAGTTGTACGATGAACCTGTTGATATATTGTATTTTACCCAGAAATGTTCTAACGTCCCTTTCTAACATTGGTGCTTTCATTTCGAGAATGTACTTGATCTTTGCTGGATCTATCTCAATGCCTCTTCTACTAACGATGAAGCCTAACAATTTTCTTGATGTTGCTCCGAAGATGCATTTTGCTAGGTTGAGCCTCAGACTATAATTATTTAATTGATCAAATAACTTTATAAAGTTTATCAAATGGTCATCTTCCAAGTTAGACTTAGCAATCATATCATCTACATAAACCACCATTTCTTTGTGGATCATATCGTAAAACAAAGTTGTCATTGCACCTTGATAAGTTATCCTGACGTTCTTGAGTCTAAATGACATGACTTTGTAATGAAAAATATCCTAAGGTATGATAAATGTTGTCTTCTCATAATCTTCTTCTGACATTCTTATTTGATTGTAGCCGAAGAAATCATCCATGAATGAAAACATGTTGTGCCCTACTGTACTAGCGACTAAAGTGTCAATATGGGATAATGGAAAATTATCCTTAGGGCTAGCTTTATCCAAATCTCAATAGTTAGTGCACATTCGTACTTTCTTGTCCTTCTTCAGTATTAGAACGACATTGGCTAACCATTCAGGATATGTAGATACTACAAGGAAACCTACTTAGAACTGTTTCATTACTTCATCTTTGACCTTGAGTGTCCATTCTAGTTTGAGTCTTCTTAATTTCTATCTGATCGACTTGCTCCCAGGAGCTATTGGTAGTTTATGAATGACAAGATCTATGTCTAACTCGGGCATATTTTTGTGGGGCAAAGTGAAGATGTCTTGATAGACTTGTAGTAGTTTGATCATTTTTTTTCTATTGTGGTATTAACAAGGCTTCGATACAACACGTGGATCATCTTCAATGTCGAGATTAATCGAGCTTATATCCTCAATGTTTGCTTGAACACTCTTTTCATGTCGTTCTAAAAGGTCTTTGATTTCTTTAGGAGGGTATTTCACTTCGTCTTCTGACTCTTCTTCGATTCCCATGAGGTCGAAGTCGAGTTCGAGATCAAAGTCATACTCATCCCTTTCATATTATGTTCTGTCCAAAGGTTCATTCGGTCGAGACAATTCCCTCAAATTCTGAGAAAACTCCTTTTTTGGTTTTTGAAAAATATATTTATTTTATTTAGATTTTGAAAGCTTATTGATTTTTTTTAGTGTTAGTTTTTAGACACTTGAAATAAGAAGAGCAATCATGCATTCATTATTAAAGATAAGGAGCCTTCAAAATAGTCTTTACCCGAAGATGAGGGCTTGTTATGATCCTCGGGCAAATTGAATTTGTCTAACGACATTTTTTTAGAGGCTTCGTAGGCTCAAGTGTGATAGGGAATTCTTCCCAATTGTTCAGAATCTCCCTCCTCCTTGATGGGATAGATAAGGTGAGAAAGTGGTTTTTTGGACGGTCCTGAGATGACCATTACCTCTGGTTGACCATTGTTAGAGTCGGGTTTAGGTCCTCCCAAGTTAGGTGGAATGATGATTGATGCCTAGTCAATGCTGATTGGAAATGGTGAATCATTTTTCTTGCTCATGGCAACTTCCACTTTCCCGGGCTCTCTTGTCATCTCTTGTGAATTCTCGTCGGAATCCTCATTGAATAGAATATCGATGTCTTCCATGAAGGAGGGTTGGGACTCAACAATCGAGCCTTTCTGTACGTATTTGAGACTTACAGTTTTTGACTTCCTTATTGGCTTTGGTAGTATTTGTTCAGGTTGGCTGCTCGGTCTAACTTAAGATTTTGGAAAGTTGACGCTGATGTGAGGAACTTTTCCTAGATTCCAAACATTTGGCTCTCACTTTTATTTTTTCATTAGTCGAAGTTCTCTCTTCTTTTCATTCATATCCGATATATCTATTTTTGTAAGCCTGAATCTCAAACCGAAATAAGGGGTGTGTTTTTTTTGCTACAACTGGCATGTTTTTCCTTTTCCTCCCTATCCTAACCCTTGTTCGGATCGGTAACCTTCTTCAAGACTCGTCCGATCATCAAATTTTCCCTTGATAATTCTACCCTTACTTTTTACCTTTCCCTTTTCGACGTGGTTAGCTGCAATGAATTGGTAGGAATGGTATAATGCTTTGTCTTTCGTCAATTCTATGTCGATGAAAGGAACATCCGAGACTCTCCTAATTGGGATCAAGTTTTCTACTAAGACAAATATCATCTTCTGTCCCATGATAAATTTGACTATTTGGTGCAAAGAGGAAGGTACTGCTCTTGCAATGTGGATTCACGGCCTTCCCAACAGTAAGTTGAAGGCTGTCGATATTTTCATGACCTCAAATGTTACCTCGAATGTACAAAGGGTTATAGTGATCAATAGGTCCACTTCTCCTAGAAAATCCCTTCTCGAATTGTCGAAACCTTGGATAACTTCATTGTTGGGTTTGATATGCGACCAATCAGCGTTGAGGTTGCGAAAGGTTTCTAGAGGACAGATATTGAGAGCTGAGTCATTATCGATTAACACCTTGGCAACCATCATGCCCTTGCACATGACCATGATATTTAATGGTTCGACGTGTCCTTGTCCCTCTAGTACGAATTCCCTTTCAGTGAAGATAATAGGATTGGGGGTCATAATCTGACCAACTATCTGTTCTAATTGTGCAGGCGAAATGGTCGTAGGTACATGCAATTTTCCCAGAACTTTCAACACTACTTCGTAGTGTTCCTCTGACTTTTGTAGAAGACCCAGAATGCTGATCTGAGCCGGCTGTTTGTTCAATTGGTCCATTATATTATGCTCACTCTTACAAATAAGCTTAATGAAGTCTACTGCCTCTTTATCTAATATTTTCACCTTTTCTTATTTCTTGTCATCCTGCTCCATCTTGTCCTTTCCTTTTTTTTTCATCTACTATCTCTTTTGCTGTCTCTTTCTCTTTGATCCTTATTCCTTTTATTGGCACCTCCCTACCTTTGTCATGTGACCAATGTTATCCACCATTGCCTTTTTTATTGTTTCGACTCTACCGATCTGATGATGGTTGTTTCGTAGCTCCACGGGACTACTTGGTTAGAATTATATAGGAATGGCTTTGGTGAAATATGGTTATTGGGGGTAGGTCAAGTTTTACATTGAGGATAAGGGTGGTGGTTGTGATTTGGATGTGGGGGTGGTGGGAGGAGCTACTCGAGGGGTTGATGGAGTACAGAGAATGACGAGTGATGGTCGTAAGGATGGAATGTAAGGTATGTGAAGGAGTAGTCGGGTCGAATTTTGAGGATTTGGCGATATGTAGGGTATGATGAGAAGTGGTCGGGCAGTAGCTTGATAATTGGGGTGGATATTCTGATTGGCAATTACAAATTTCGAGATGGGTTTGTCGTATACTAGGGAGAGCGTTAACTATCAGTGCTTCTAGTTCCCTAGTTAGGTGGATCCTGACCTTCGATCCAATGAGAGCTATTAAAATTAATGGACTAAAATCTGGTTCCTCTCCTAAAATGAAGTTTTATGTGCGTTTGTTTCCTCTTCCATTGTGGATAGGTAGGGGATTCTGGTTGATGTTCTGTTGCTTAGTCAGATTCGTTGGTCCATCTAATATGAGGGCCCTTTTGTCTATCAGGTTTTGTACTTGATGCTTGAGTTGCTAGCACTAGCCTGTAGAGTGCCCTGGTGCACCCATATGGAATTCACAAAATAAATTGGGATTTTACTCTGGTCTTTTTGCAGCTTTTGGATTTGGTGGTCATTTCGTGAGGTATTCCCCCTTGAACAATATCGGAAGTAACTTTGATAGTGCTATAGGAAATCTGGTGAACACCATGTTTACTCTATTAGGTAATGTTTGTTGATTCTACCCATACTATTGTGGCGGCTGTGTTGGCATAACTTGTGGAGGAACCATTTGGAAGGGATTTTATAGCGTTGGAGCCCAAGCAACTCGAGGTACTGGCATCCAAGGGACTTGTGGTGTCTGTGGCCTCTGAACCGGTGCCTGAATAAAGAGAGATTGGTTGGGTTGTTCATTGTTGACTTAAGTCTCCTCTATTTTCTTGATTAAAGGCACTGATTTCTTTTGTGCCGATGTCCCTGTTGCTGCACTTAGGGCTGTGAAGTCAAATATTAGACTAGTTCGAATCCTGTCCTCAACCCGGTTTACTACTTGAACTAGATTGGAGAAAATGTCTGTGGTATGCCCCACTAGATAGATGTAGAATGAATGCCCCAATGTAGAGATGAACATGGTGTTCATCTCTTATTCGATCATAGCGGGCCTTATTTGAGAAGCTAACTTCCTCCATCTTTGGGCATATTCCTTCACTGTTTCCTTGTCACCTTTTCCATGTCATTTATATCCAACTCGACATCTGTGTTAAACCTGTAATTGTGCCAGAACATTTCAGCTAGATCCCACCAGTTCTTAATGAGTGATGATCCAAATCAGAGAACCATTTAAGAGCCAGCATTGCCAGACTTCTCTGGAATAACTATACCAGCAATCTGTCGTCTTCACCATATTGACACATTGACCGATAGTACAATTTGAGGTGTAACAGAGGACACCCTACCCCATGTATTTCTCGAATTCTAGGCATTTGAACTTAGTTAGCAGTTGTGTGTTGGGGTAGAAGTAAAAGTCTCTGAATTTGGTCCCTCCTAGGGTGTTTGTGCCCTTGATTCTTCTCATTTCCTCTTGGAGAGATTCGATCTATTGGGTCATTTTTTCGTCAGTGGCACTTTTGACTTCGGGAACCCTGAAGTCACACTCGTCATCTGGGATAACCACCGGAGGTGGTTGATTCTATGGGATGTAAAGTAGATGGCCTTAATACACTAGCATAGTAGGAGGTGGGGTGGTCTGTTGATCTGGTCATGGCTGCTCAAGAAGTTCGGGGTCCGACCAAGATGCTTGATGTTGAGCAGCTTGTGCTTATAGAAAATTAGTATTACTCAAGATGACTGTCAGTATTCTTTCTTGCCTCTTCGTTGTTTCCAATAGCCTTGCTATCATTGCGTTAGCCTCGGCTAGTTTATTCGTCGCAAGTTGTGGGTCCTCTAAGTTGCTCATAGTTGACGAAGATCGAAAGAAATACGAAGGCTTCTCAGGGTATTTGTACTTCTTTCATTTGGCCACCTATGAGTATAGAAAATCAAACGTTGTTATCTTATTTACAAAAAAGAAAATGCATGATGTTTTATTAGGTCTGATAATTATTAGGGATGGCACCCAAAATGAATTTTAGTTAAGTAAATTTAAAAAGCGTGGTTTGCCAATATGGAGCTGGATTGTTTGAAAAGGAAATTACATCAGCACGGAGCTGGCATCAACACAGAGTTGATAAAATATTTTGAAAAAGAGGATTACATTATAAAGGAGTTGGCATCGACATAGAGTTGGTAAAATATTTTGAAAAAAAGATGATTACATCAGTACGGAGTTGGCATCGACACGGAGTCGGTATTTTAAAAAAAAAGATTACATCAGCACGGAGCTGGCATCGACACAAAGTCAATAAAATTTTGAAAAAAGAGGATTACATCAACACAGAGCTGGCATCGACACGGAGTTGGTATTTTGAAAAATATGATTACATCAGCACAGAGCTGGCATCGACACGGAATCAGTAAAATTTTGAAAAATGGATTAATCAACACGGAGCTGACATCAACATGGAGTCAGTATAACATTTAGAAAAATAGGATTACATCAGCACAGAGCTGGCATCACACAGAGTCAATAAAATTTTAAAAAAATGGATTAAATCAGCACGAAATTGGCATCAACACGAAGTCGGTATAACATTTGAAAAAAAAAGATTACATCAGCATGTGGCTGGCATCGACATGGATTCGATAATTTTTTTGTAAAAGTAGATTGCTGCAAACAAGTTGGGTTGGGAAAACACATTTTCTATTAGCCCCTAATCCAATTCTTTGAAATCAAGATTGGCTAATCAGATCCCTAGAGAAGAGGTGGCGTAGCACACAATGTTTTAGCAAAGGCACTCTTAAATCATCTCATTTATTTGAATAAACGTAGTATATCCCCTCGTATCGACAGGGTAAGATCATTCTTATGTATCAACTTTGATCAAGAATTGCAATTGGTACTTTTAAATATATTTTTTTTGTTTGAAGTCTTTTTTTAAAACATTTCCTTTTCAAATCTAATTTGTTGAAAAATAACTAGATTCGTTTGGATTGGTCGTTGACTTTGATGGATCGTGATTTGATATGAATGTGGGTCGTGGATCCAGTTTAGATTGGATATGAGTCGTAAACCCAGTTAGAGATGGATATGGGTCGTGGACCCAACTTGAAATGGATATGGGTTGTGGATCCATATTCGAAGTAGATATGGGTCGTGGATCCATTTGGAGTGGATATGGGTCGTGGACCCATTCTGAAGTGGATATAGATCATGAACCTATATTTAAAATAGATATAGGTCGTGAACCCAATTTAAAGTGGATATAAGTCGTGGATCCAATTTGAAGTGGATATGGGTCGTGAACCCAATTTAAAGTGGATATGGATCGTGGATCCAATTTGAAGCGGATGTGGGTCATAGACCCAATTTGAAAAGGATATGGATCATAGACCTAATTTTAAATCGATATGGGTCGTGGACCCATTTTGAAGTGAAGTGGATATGGGTCGTGGACCCACATTTGAAGTTGTTATAGGTCAATTAAAGTGAATATGGGTCATAGACCCAATTTGAAACGGATGTGGGTTATTAGGGTCGTTATTTTGAAATGGATATGGCTTGTGGACCTAATTTGAAATGGATATAGGTTGTAGACCTAATTTGAAATAGATATGGGTCGTGGACCCATTTGAAGTGGATATGGGTCGTGGACCCATTTGAAGTGGATATGGGTCATGCACCCATTTGAAAGTGGATATAGGTCGTGGACCCATATTTGAAGTGGATCTAGGTGATGGATGATAGTGGGTTTGATTGTAGCTAAGGTTGATAGTGTGCCATGTTGGGTATGGATCAATTTCGATCGGTAGAGAATAGGCGAACTCCATTTGGATCAAATAAAAAGTGACGAGTAGTAGGCCCTAAGCTTAACGATAAAAGTGGCACATTTGATCATTTTTAAGCTTTAAAATTCAAAACAAAAATAAAATCCAAGAGAAAAGTTGTTAGGACTGATGTAAGAGATGAAATGAGCAAAAAACAAATTAAGGTCTATTTTTAATGCATGGACCAGAATGCTTTTGTATAGGTTTGTGCTTTAAAAACGGACCAGAACCTTAATTTTTGAAAAAAACAATTTCTTTGGGCACATTGCATCTGGTTTTTAACTTAGGCAATTTTTTATTTATGATGTTCAACATTAAGGAATAACAAATTTCCCCCTTTACCTAGGGAGACATACAAAGAAAAACTAAGGAAAAACGGTCTAAAATCTATACAACTTGCCTTCATGGACTAAAATTAAAATTACAACATATAAACATGGGATGGATACACACATGATTTTGAAGACTTTAGTGTCCTACGTCTATTAATTATGCTTCGATGCATGCGGGTTTACAAATGATTTTCAAACCTCAATGCACACTGAAGTGTCCACATCTTAGGTTGGTGAATAGGGTGTATGTTCTCCTTCCCACCACCCAAAATAACGATCTCGGGGGTTTGAGAGTACCGGCATCCGGGGCTAAGATAATAACAAGGGAGGGGGTGGCTTGTGCATTGGGTTATGAAACGTATGTGCACATGCATTTTTTTTTTTAAGTGTATCCATCCTTACATCATTTGTCCAACAAAAATAAAATAAAATAATACAAAGCATGAAATAAGTAAATATTACAAGCATTCTCCAATAACAATGAAAAAAAATAAAAATAAAATAATAGACATAGAAAATGTTAAAAGATAAGCACAAATGTAAATAAATGGAAGCGTTTTTTTTTTTTTTTAAATGACCGAATCGAAAAAGAGGGTCGTACCCGCTAGTGTGGTCCCCAGCGGATTCGCCAAGCTATGGACACGAGATTTTTATTTTCTGAATATCTCCACCACTTTGGGGGCATTTTGGAGTCGCCACCATTCTTTTTGGAAAATGGTGTCAATGGTCACCCGGGTTGCATTTTTTGAAAAACCATGTTTTTTGGCATCTAGTGACTCTCGTAAGGATAAAGTTTGTAGGTCCAACTTTTAATCTAGGTAAGGGGGTCCATATTAGGAAGTAGGGTAGGTGTTAGACACCCTACTCCCTCCACCATTGGTAATAACCTTAGATTCGGTCGATTTGAAATTAAAATTAATAAAAAATCAGAAAGATCTGATATATTCCCTCGAGTACTAGGGACTTCGATGCTGGTTCAAACCATTGAGGGCACCCTTATTGAAAAAGGGGTCCTTTGATGGCTTAAGACTTTCGTGGTGTGTGCCTAGGTGAGGAGAAGGGAGAGAAGTAGAAAAAGAGAAATGAAAAGGGGAGAAGGGAGATATTTGTTTCTTTTTGTCCAAGACCCACCTTGTTCTTCAAACATGAAGGGGAAATCAATCACCATCTTGTTTGATCCGCGTCTTTCCCCACCACGTACACATGAGTAGATTTCTTAATTAAAAGAATCTTGGAATCAAGATCGTTCCTTCATGAACATATCTGATTTTGGTTATAAATCCTCAAGAAGCGAACATCAAAAACCTTTTTACCTCTTTCACTATCGATTTCGATTGTAGAGGAATGATGTCAAAACACGAATGTCTCTGATCATTAAGAACTCATATCATATTTGCTTGATCAAAAATGGATCTAACCCTTTCTTCCACTAGAAACTCAAAACGCTGAGTTTAGTCTTGCCAATCTTTTCGAGTAAACCTCATGATCAATGAATTGTATCAACACTTGATCCTCACATAAAAAAAGAAACCCTAAAATCGCAAGGGTTGATATTGACAGTGGCCCACAACTCCCAATTTGGATCTCGACCATTCCTTCCCTTAGGATTAAGTTTCTTGATCCATAATTACCATTGTCCTGACCATATGTATATTGTGTCCTTTATACTATTTCCCACGGACAAAGCCAATTGTAGAGGTTGATTATATGTTAAATCAACCTCGATCACGATTTTATCATTAAATCCATAAAATAATAGAAAAAACATGGAAAAGAGATAACATAAGGGTTTTTTACATGGTTCAACAAACGTGCCTACATCTACAGGCTTAGAGAGTAATTCCACTATAAATCTCATGATTACATAAACTATTCTCCTCGGTCTCCCTCATTTCTCCTCTTCATGGATTTTTCCCTTTTCCCTTTTACAATGGCCTTTAGCCCTTTAAATAAAAAATTCATAATCTTCCTTAAATTACAATTGATCATATTACCCCTTATCCAAATTAGTCATTACATAAAAGGGAAAGAATCATCTTAAATTGGGATTGTTCTCAAGTAAAATAGTCTTCTTTAAACAATGCCATGTGTTTGCATCAAGATGCATGTTAACAATGCGAATGAACACTCCAGATCGAAAATGATTTTATCCATCAACATCTCACAACTTTCCAAAGCCTCAACCAGATTTCTCCAAACCTTCTAGGATACAAAGAAAGGTAGCCTACCCATTGGACGCGTACTCAGAGATCTTCACAAATCTGTCGTGTTCGTTCTGGTAATCACAAGCTAGCTAGCAAATGCCCATCTCTATTAATTTGCTCTAAAATTCTTATTGGTCGATAGAAAGCTAAGCTCTTTAAGGGCTCTGATTAGCCAATTCCTCTCTTTGTACAAAATTCAGCTACGGTTAGCTTCTACCTGTACCTCTCCTCTCCACCAATCTCCACGCCAAATTGTTCTTTAACCAACACAAGTGAACCTCAAAGACTTTCTAATCTACCTGTACTAACGTCAA
Organism: Akebia trifoliata; assembly: GCF_017979445.1. Classification (NCBI taxonomy): domain Eukaryota; kingdom Viridiplantae; phylum Streptophyta; class Magnoliopsida; order Ranunculales; family Lardizabalaceae; genus Akebia; species Akebia trifoliata. The sequence continues at coordinate 13,694,385 of NC_141375.1, forward strand.
CCAACCCACTGAGTTGGATTGGGTCAGAATCACCTACTTCGACATTCTCTTTCCTTTGAATCTCCTCGCCATCCTCAAACCAATTTGATGATATTGACAATTTTATAGGATATTGACAACCCAAGAACTAAACCAAACCAAACTTAGTCCAATTTGGTTTGGTTCAATTCTATGGTCAATTTTGTCCAATTTTGATTAGTACTTAACGGAATTGACCTAGGTCAGTTTGCTTTAGATTTGGACCCAAATTGAGCAAAGTTGCACCCTTGGTTGTAACCACATGTTGACCTGCACTAACACAAGGGCGTACCTACGATCATGTGGTTGCTAGGATCACCACATTGTTCGAATTCTAATTTTTGGGCAATAACATCAAAATTCAAGGTTGTGACACCACCAAGTCAATTTTCACGAGATTAAAGACAAACATATTTTGATTCTTTTTGTTAGGAAAAACATTTCCTTCCTGTGGAAATGAGATTTTTGTTTTCTGAATATCTCAACAACTTCGGAGGGGTTTTGGAGTTGTCACCATTCTTTTTGGAAAAGGGTGTGAATGGTCACCCGAGTTGCATTTTTTGAAAAATCATATTTTTTGGCATCTAGTGACTCTCGTATGGATAAGGTCCGTAGGTCCAAATTTTGATCTAGGTAAAGGGGTCTTATTAGGGAGTAGGGAGGTGTTAGGCACCCTACTCCATCTACCATTGGTGGTAACCTCATATTCGATCAGTTTGAAAATAAAATAAAAAAAGAGTCGGAAAGATTCGATATGTGCCCTTGAGTACGAGGGACTTCGAGGTTGGTTCAAACCATTGAGGGCACCTTTATTGAAAAGGGGGCCCTTTGATAGTCAAGCCTTTCATGGTTTATGCATAGGTGTAGAGAAGGGAGAGAAGTAGATGGGGAAAAGTGGAGTGGGGAAAATGGGGATATTTGTTTCTTTTTGTCAAAGACCCATCTTGTTCTTCTTGACTTTTTTTTACCTTCTTTGACCTTAAGAGTAATACTTCATTGACTTTTCTTAATTTACTTGAGAGAAATTAAAGAGTTAAGAATAGAGAGGTGAGTTGAGAGTAGAGAGAGTTGTGGCTTTTGAGGGTATCTTTCCTAGTTTTTCATTAGGTGACAATTTTGTTGAGGATAAGGGGATTTTATAGAGTTTTAGGGGTTATTTTAAGGGTAAAATAGGATGAATTGATGAAAAGGAGTAGTATGGTTAAGGGTTTGTGAGAAATGGGTATGTGAATTAAAGGTAATAGAAGGGCAGTTATGTAAGGAGGTTAAAATGGATCATTTGTGACTCAAATGGGTTGGATCTTTCAACCCATTTGGGTTGAGTGTTAGGTGAAATGAAATGAGTAGTATTTGATTTAGAGAATGAGGGTGTAAAATGATGGTTGATTGATTGAGTGTTTGGTGAGTTGAGGGGAGTAGGTTTTGATTAAAAAAATGGGTTGTGTAAGAGGATAATTAATTAGGTTTTTGGGAGGATGGAAGAGGTAGTGACATGTGTAAAATGGGGTGCAGAGATGGAGTGTTAGATGAGTTAATTGAAGAGAATGAGTGTTTGATTAGAGAATAGAGGTGTGGTTGACTGTAGACACCTCATTTTTGCACTCGCCTGATTAATCAACTCGTCAACCCGATTACAATGGTTCCCAATGATGGATGTTATTTTCATTACTTTATTTTGTTACCAGAAATGTTTTAGAAATCCGGATGAGGTATCTCGAATTGACAAAACCTTAAAAATCACGTTACGCTAGGAAAATACGACCCCAGAAACATAGAAATCATCATTTTACAAACCAAAAAGAAGCTTCATTATAAAAATCACTAAAAATTCACAAAATTACCAAAATACCCCTAACCTCAAAACAACCCTAGAGCCTTCGTTACGCTTAGGAAAACTCTCTCAAACATATAAAACAACAAATCTAAACCAAATAAATCATTTCACCAATTTTAACAGAATTCAACAAAATTATGAAAATGCCCCTCATAAAGTTCACAATCGTTTCACATAAAAAATTTCATAAATAACACAAACTAATATTTCCATTGAATTCCTTATGAAAAATCGATTCTAAAACATCCTAGAACATTAAAAACCGACTTAAAACGTGAAAAGTCCTCTCCGGGGGCAAAACGGTAATTTCATAATTTTCATAATTAAAATTTTCGAAATTAATAAATAAAACATTAAATAAAGTGAAACATTGATGAAATTAATTTAAAATTTTAAATTAAAAAATCGATCAATCGGGCTTTCAAGTAAAATTGTTGAGGGTTCGTGAGATATTTCTTTAAGGACCCCTCCATTTGGGGGTCCAAAGAATTAAAAAAATAATGGATGAGGGGTCTCCAAAAATTAAAAGTAAATCAAGCAAGACTAAAGTCAAGGTATTAAAGTCAATCAAGTGAGACTAAAGTCAAAATTAAAGTCAATTAAGCAAGACTGAAGTCAAAATATTAAAAGTCAATCAATTAAGACTAAAGTCAAAATATTAAAAGTCAATCAAATAAGACCAAAAGTCAAAATCATAACAGAGTTCTAATTAAATAATAACTCTATCTAATAGAGTTTTAACTAAAAAATAATTCTACCTAAAATAATTCTAATTAAAACATAATTCTACCTAAAACAATTCTAACTAAAACACAACTCTAATTAAATACTAACTCTATCAAAATCAACCCCTAAAATATCTATAAATATAGGTGCTCACACCCTATTTTCGTATCAAATCATAAACCCTAAGAGAAGTAGGTTTAAAAGCCCCCCTAGCCTCCCATAAACTCTAGTTTTGGAGCCCCAACTCCTTACCTAACATCCCTTCTTCGATCTTTGCCTAAAAGACACCTAAAAGCCTTCCAAAAACACCTCAAAATCCATTAACAAACTTGAAGAATTCAGATCCAAGAAAGAAGAGATACCTTGCCTCGGAGATCGGCAATCAAATCCGAAGACAGAACAAAGCAAGGAGTACGGTACAAGGAACAATTTTTGTCGGATCTGAGGGAACAAAGTCTTTGCTATCGGAAAGGTATAATCTTTTTTTTTTATTTTTTATTATTATCTAGATTTTTAGCAATGTAATTTATTTGGGAAGTTAGTAGAGACCGGTTTTGGCCGGGCGGGGTTGGTACCTAACACCTACCAACCCCGTAACATGATCTCCGAATTCAGTTTTTTTCTGTTCTAGATTAGTTCTCTATCTATTTAGAGTCATTGATCAGTTCCTAGACCGTAATAACTAGGTGGCAAATCCTAAACCTCAAAGGTCAAAAGCGGATCCGCGCATCGAGGGCACTTTCAGTGGCGACTCCGCTGGGGACATTGAGGATCAGACTTGAAAAACCCCAAGTATGGGAGCATTGCCAATGACCTAGTTTTTTGTTTTAGTTTATTTCTTAGTTAGTTTCTTTTTATTATTCGTGTATTGTTTGTATCTTTATTAGTACATCATTAATTATCTTATTATACTCGGAGCACTTTGATCCAACATGTTAATCTTTATGATTTAATCAAGGGCCATTCGGAATGATTTTAAATAATGCGATATTTCAATATGGATAATTTTGTTGATGGTGGAATGATGATCATTGAGGATGGAATAATGAAACGAAAAAGATTTTTTTTTATATAGTTTTTCCTCCTTTTGGGGTATGTCGATCCATTTTTGGATAACAAAATTATTGTTTTTAGGAAACATGTTTGATAACGTTTTTTTTTTTTTTGAAAAAAAAAAGGAGGAATTTTTTTTTGATTAGTTATTTGTTTTTTCGCTTATTACGTAGGTATTTAATTTTTTAGTAGGCAAGACATGATGTCCATTGACAGCATATAGAATTTTAATAATAATAAAATTTAAAAATTTAAAAAAAAAATTCTGCCGACAGAAGCTTTTGGTGGTGTGTGCTTAGTAAATCAATTAATGATTTCAATGGTGTGATGTTAATAGGAGACCCCTTCTACTTATCTATTTATCATTCAACCCTTTAAAACCATTTTGTTTTAAAAAGAATCCATCATCTTCTCCAGTTGGTTCTCAACAGAGAGATGGACTCCTCAAGGGTTTCAAACCCGTATTTTCGGTTTGCGAAGTTCGAACGATCCAAAGCTTGGACGTTTGAGCTTGCTTTCGACCTCACGCCATCTTCTTAATCGGTTTTCAGCCGTGTTCTTCGCGTCTTCAACAAAGGCCGATCGGTTTGCTCTCTCAATCCAGTCGAACCTTCCATCTTTATCGATTTTCAGCCATGTTCTTCGCATTTTCAACAGAAACCGATCGGCCTGCTCTCTCTATCCAGTCGAACCCTCAATTCTAAACGGTTTCCAACTGCGTTCAGTGCGTCTTCAACAGAATCTGATCGGTTTTTTCCTTCAGTCCAGTCGAACCTTTTATTCTAATTGGTTTTAAGGCCGTTAATACTCGAAGAAAATTTCTGATCTCATCTGACTTGGAGGTGCGAAATCGGAAATCGTTGAACCTAATCTTGAAGGTTTATTTTCGTGAGCATCCATGCCTCTTGTGGCTGTCATAGAAGTGCATATTTTTTACCGATTCGGATCGACAGGAAACCTTAGGAAATGGCCATATTCTGCCATTACTCTAAATTGGCTCCTCATGCTCGTTCAATTTATTTGCAAACTCCCTCTGTGAAATTCTGGAATTTGATGTACCTGTAGATCAAAAGGATAGAGAGAGAATGGAAAATGGTAGATTTTGAAGAATTTTGCAAATACCATATTCGCCAAACCGTTGAGAGAGAAAATTAAAGTTTCTATTCCTCTATTTTAATTCCGGTCTTGCGATCCCCTCTTAGTAGCTTGAGTTGTTTAAAGTTCACTCGTTTCAGAAGTTTTAAAAAAAAAATTAAAAAAAAATGCATATATATGGTATATGAAGGGAAGGACTACTAACAACACTTTATATTTGGCTACTAAGAGATCTTTGAGGTCACACCAATACACCATCAAGATTTTTTTTTGGCATGGCAAATTTTGATGGTTTTGTTTTAATTTTTTTTCAAGTTTTGTTAAAAAAAATGTATTCTTTTAAGTTTTTTTTTTTAAATGATTTTTTAGTGTTTTGTTTTTTTTTTTTTTTTCTTTTCTTTTTCAATTCATCTAAAGATCATCATAACCTCTCATCCCAACGATTGTCACTTCATTCTTAATTCAATATCCTCAAAAATATTGGACTTGGTTAGGGTTACCCCGAAATAACCTTTTGATTGGACCATGAAAATTGTAAAATTTGTGCCTATTGCGATGATTAGATCTAATTAATTATTATTGGCCCTTATTCATTAATTGATTTGTTGATTGATGAATGCTAGAGATGTGCATGTTTAAAGCTTAAATTAAACCATATGAATATGTTTCTGATCGATGTATGCATGCACTTGTATGATTTAATATCCTCTCTTGATTGGTTTGTTTGGGCCCATGGGTCCACTTGTTTGAAAAGGCCCCGGGCACACCCAACCCTGCTTTGCACACACCACATGCACGTTTATTGTTTTACTCACTTACACGTCCCATATATCCAACGTGGCTCTAGTGCGTGGTCCGGTTTCTTCGGAGATGCGACGTCATTCATGAAAACCACAACTCCAATCACGTACCTTAGGGTATATCAAACTAGGGGCATCAATACCGTCTGATCAGGTGATTCTGAGAAGCATATTGATGCACCCAGGCTGGAGCGACCTGAGCCTTTGACCTATTGTGAGCCACACAATCACATGTCCCGATTGCCAACGTAGTACTAGTACGTGGTCGGTCCCCTCGTGGGATGCCAAACCATTTATGAAAGCTACAACTCTTGACTCGTACCCGTAGGTATAAAAGATAATCTAAGTATATCAATTGCACTTCTTGGTCAAAACCGGTGCCTAAGCAAGATCTTGCCCCGCTGTACCCTACTGTACGAGGGGGATAGACTACATCTATTCTAGACGAGAGGTATTTAAGTGGGCCTTTGATCAGCATTGTGCGCCACCTCTCAACTGGAGATCAAACTGGCTGTTTTTGGCTTCAGAGAAATGAATTGAGGTTTTAGATTATTACCTATACGGTATATCAAACCAAGTTACCACGTATCAAGAGGTATATAGGTGTGCTTGGGTAAGGGTGGCCAAATAAAAATGCATCGCACGTAGCAAGCTTAGAGTCTAGAAACCTTCCCAGTAGGTCACGACTCGAACTTATCGTGGGTGTTCCCGGGTTGTTTGTTGAATGGAGCCTGTTCATTGATGAATGTATGTGAGTAATGTGAATGGTGAGATCAGAGTTTATGATTGTCCTCAAAGATCAAAAATGTTATTTTTGAAAATTAAAATGGGTGCACCGACCCAATAAAGAATCCATTCTTTTACAATAATGACCTAGTCCATCCCGATCCAACAATCATGGTGGGCCGAGCCATTTAAATTGAAAATGGAAATCAAATTTTCAAAAGAAGACAAATAGTTTACAGAAAGAAAATATTTTCCAGAAAAGATTATTTTCCAAAAGAAGAAATGTTTTCCGAGAAAAAATATTTTCTGAAAAATGTTTTCTACAAGAACAAGACTTTCTGAAAAAAAAATATTGATATTTTACATGGACCTTGGAAGAGAACTAAAATACCCTTTTGTGTCAAACCAGGATGTTAGCCGCCGGCGATAACCCAATCGATCAGTTAGTCAAAACAACCATCATAGGAATGCACCCTGTAGAGAAGATCAATTTTAGGAGATTCATGTTGAGGAGTGCTCCTACTTCCACGAATTTGAGATAGACTGGAACCTCTTACACGCCATGGCTAAGCGATGGAACCCCTACCTCCACATATTCCATATGGGGTATATGCATTTATGCCCTACTCACGAGGATTATTGTGGCACCATGAGGATATCAACTTCAGGACCTCTAGTCAGGCCCTCATTGAAGACCGGATATTCTGGTGAACTCGCCACAGGACTAAACATTTCCAAAGAAGAAGCCAAGGCCTTAGTCCACGACGGGAGATTGAACTTAGTACCTTTATTGAGCCCGTATCGCTCCCGTAGTCATCCTATCAATGTAAAACCCGAAGCCTGACGAGCCACTAGAGATTATCGATTGTGCCTAAGAATCCTAGCCCAATACATACTGACCTCCAATAGTGATGGCCAAACTATCCCTGAGTCCTTCATAGATATAGCCTCTCAACTCTCAAGGAAAGCCAACCCGGTACCTCTCATCCTAGCTGAAACTTTCTCAGGTTTAGATGCCATAAAAAATGGTGAGCGGGAAAGCTTCAAAGGAAGCCCCTACTTACTCTAGTGGCTTTGTGACCGTCTCAAAATTGTAGAGGTTCCCTCAAACCTCGAATATGGGCCAGAACACTTTTTCAAGAGAAACCTGTTAGTGCGTCACAACTCAGTCAAAGCTTGGAGCAAATGGTTAGATTCTCGCCTCGCCTGTCATATCGATTTTAGGTGCCCTTGGTAGATGACTGATCCCCCCGTTCTAGGAACCAAAGGATCCTACTATGTCCGTCTGATTGGCTTAGAAGAAACACCTTTTTACCATCCTAATCTGATCCCAGAACAGTACGATGTACCTACAGAGTTATCCTTACCTCAGCACAAAGCTTTCTTTTCCCCTGAGCCTTTGACTAAAAAGTTAGTACACCTCATTGAGAAAGCTTGGAACAAGCGCACCTTAGGATATCCAGACGGACCAGCAGAATTCAAAGAGCCAATTGTTAGAGCCAAGAGGGTCAAACCTGACAGCAACACTGATGACCATCAAGACAAAGCCAAGCGTCCATGTAAAAATAGTTCAAGTCAAAGTTATTGAAAGAAGTTTTAATAAGAACATATTCGTTGTTAATCATTTTTAATAAAACTATCTTTCTTTTTGAATAAATATCTATTTCCTTTTCGAATATTCATTGTGTGAACGGATTAATTAATGGATTGGTGCACAAACCTCAATAAAATGATTTTCTAAAATGTTATCAAGGGGGTAATACTACAAATTGACTAAATTTACCTTTGATGGGGTCATATAGGATTATCATTGCGCCAAAACTCAAGCGTCCACCTCCTAGTTGGAGTCGTAAGTCCAGTCGGTTAGAAAGAACCACAGTACCAAGTCAACAAGCAGAGATGGCTTCAGAATCTGAGCTCACAGAGATCCGTAAGATCTTGGCAGCCTTTGCCAATGATATCAACAATATAAAAGACAAGGTAGAAATGTTGGAACAGAACTCGGAATCGACGGGAATTCCTCTAGATGACCCAAAAGGAAAAAAGGTAGAAGAGAAACGTCCGCGTGAAGTCTTCGAACTCGATGGAGACGAAGAGTATGTTGATGAAAATCCGACGTTATCTAACAGAATGTCTCAATTGGAGTCAGCTATGAAGAGTATAAAGGGTATTGATGAAATTGCAGCAGGCATTGAAGCTCTGAACCGCATCCTTAGAATCCATTTGCCAGAGAAGTGTGTGATGCCTGAATGGACAAGTTCAGTGGGACAGGGTGTGCGAAAACGCATCTTAAGGTATATGTTACCAACATGAGCACTATGGGGCTCAGCGACGAACAGATGACATTATTGTTCCAAAGAACTTTATCAAGATCAGCACTACGTTGGTTAATGTCTCAAGATCCAATTACTGTGGGTACATGAGAAAACATGTCAAAGGCCTTTTGGCATCAGTATAAATACAGTACTGAGATTGAGACCTCAAGAAGGGATTTGAAAGCAACTAAACAGAAAAATGGGGAGACATTCACTGATTTCATTGGTCGTTGGAGGGCCAAGGCTACTCAAATGTAGGATAGGCCTTCGGAGAAGGAACAAGTAGCGATTATCCTAAATAACCTCTCTCAAGGATATGCTCAGCACCAGTGGCCCATTACCTCCCTACTTTTGAATCCTTGCTACATGCCGGAAGCCAACTCGAGGATGCATTTGCCTCTGGGATTTTTTCCAACCCCTCAGATAACAAGCCTAAGAAACCATATGTTCCCAAACCCAATATCAACCATACTTACATCGCCAATACCTCCGTCACCCCAACTCAACCCCCGGCCAGGGCTAATAACCAGGTTCACCCAAGTCAACCTCGAACTCCGTGTCAATTTACCAATTTAGGGATAACCCTTACCGTAGCTTTACAAAAACTGTTGAAAAAAGGGTTGCTTACCCCGATTCAACCTCGTCCTTTACCAAATCCCTTGCCAGCCGGACACAACCCCAACTTATTCTGTGAATTTCATCAAAATCCCGACTATCACACGGATCGATGTATCACATTGCGCCATGCCATTCAAAACCTTATTGATAACAAAAAGATCACAATTCCCAGCCCACCAAATGTCACCACTAATCCACTACCTACCTACCAACCTCCACCAACCCTAAATATGGTTTCTCACATCTCATTTCCATTTGATCCCGTCTCTCTTATCCACCCAGGCCAAGTCAAACCACCTAGTTCCCCCTTGCCGGGATAACTTTCACTGATGAGGTTTTCACCACAAACTATGAACCATTTGACTTAACTTCAGATGATACGTATTGTTTATCCCCGTCCCGTTACGATAGCCTCGCATTCACTAGTTACCTGTTGGCCCAAATGAATCTGAAAAACCCTGTACCTTTGACAGACGAAGATCCATACTTGTTGACTGAAGAAAATGAGTCTTTCTCCCTTTCCTGTGATGAAGTTAGACATATGACTCGAGGGGGAAGAGTTTTTAAGCCACAAGAACTCTGTGTTGATAATCCTACAGCCCTGGCAAGAAAAGATGGAGAAGATCCCACCAAGGAAAGCATCGAAGAGGATAACTCCATGATCAAACAGTTGAAAAAATCAGGGGCCAATATCTCAGTATGGGGTTTACTCATGGCTTCCACTGCTCATAGGAAGGCTGTTCTCAAAGCACTAAACACAGCCCAAGTCTCCCTTGAAACTTCTCCAGATCAGCTGGCCAGTATAGTAGGGGCAACTTACGTGGAGAATATCCTATCCTTCTCGAACTCAGATCTCCCAAAAGAAGGGGCAAGCCACACTAAGCCGTTGCATATTACAGTTGACTGTAACGGGATGAGGGTACCTCTGATTTTGATCGACAACGGGAGTGCACTGAACGTTTGCCCGCTGAAAACTGCTACTTGTCTCGGGTTTAAGATTGAAGATCTCAAGCCCACTAATCAAGGTGTTAGGACTTATGATAACACCAAAAGGGATGTACTGGGAATTTTGCACCTTCGATTGTCCACAGGCATAGCTGAATTTCCTGTGGAATTTCAAGTTATTGATATCCAATCCTCTTTCAATTTACTGTTAGGGAGACCATGGTTACACCAAATAAAAGCCATCCCTTCTACGCTACACCAGAAGGTCAAGTTTATCAAGAATGGGCTAGTAATTACTCTTCATGGAGACGCTGAAATTGTAGGGATCGTAAATAGTACTGAGGCCAAGAATGAGCCACTGCTTGAGATTCAGCCAGAACAACAGGGGATAGAACTTAGTGGTTCGAATTTGAAAAGATATGCTCAGTCCAATGGGATCAAGCCATGAAAGAACATTTTCCAATGGAAAATACCTCTAATTGCTACATGGCCAATATATTCAAGAAAATGAGATTCTTCCCTGGTATGGGCTTAGGTCGCAAGCAGTAAGGTATTAAAAAGGCACCAGTGATTAAAGAGGTCATCGGCACATTCGGACTAGAATATAAGCCTACTAAGGAAGATTGGACCCAATACTGGAAGACAAAACGGGATAAGGCCATTGTTAAAAGGCAAAGGCGTACCACAGATCTCATTAAAATGAAACCCTATCGAAAGACCCTCAATGGTTATTTTGTGAAAGAAGGAGAAGACTTCCGTTACTGTGGGTTCCCAGAGCCTTTCATTGATCACATCACAGGTACTCATTTGTCGGGGTTTGAAATCTTCTTTGGCATGGAATGGCCCGAAAAGGAAGCGAGCACAGAAGTTAAGGAGAAGAAGGTTGAAGACTGGCAACTCGATCTGGACTCCCTCAACATCGATCAGCTATTCATTGAAGATCATAGTATCTTAGTGTTGTCAGTTGAGAAAGGAATCCCAAATCCTCAGTCTGTAATCAAACCCGCTGTTGGGTCTCTATCAAATTATCATGTAATCAGTCCTGTGTTGCATGTCAAGGCTGGGTCTGTCGGTCCCATTAGTCCTGTTCAGTCTGACATGCCAGTTGAGTTCTTTATTTCTATTGAGTCAAATAAGTTAGTTGTTTCTGCTGAGTCTGTTTTTCCTGCTAAGTCAAGTGAGTCTGTCAAGTCTACAATGAGTCCTATTACCCCATCTCTTTTCAATGAAATGAAAGAAATTTTTAATTACCCCGAGCGCAATAATAATTTAACTAATAATCTGGCTTCGGAGGGAGAGTCTTCTGACGAAGAACCTCCTCCTGAAATAATCAAATTACTTGAACAAGAAGAGGAACGTCGGACTCAACCTCAAATAGAGGAAGTAGAGGTTATCAACCTTGGAACAAAAGAAAGTCCTCAAGAAATTCGTATAGGGGTCACTTTATCTCCTGATGAACGCAAAGGGATAGTAGATTTGCTCAGAAAGTTCAAAGACGTGTTCGCGTGGTCTTACGAGGATATGCCGGGGGTAAGCACAGATATTGTTCAACATCGGATTCCGTTATATCCTGATGCTCGACCAATCAAACAGAAACTTCGACGTATGAAGCCGGAATGGACTTTGAAAATCAAAGAAGAAGTTACGAAGCAGATTAACGCTGGATTTTTGAAAGTAGTAGAATACCCTGAGTGGATTGCTAATGTCGTTCTAGTACCGAAAAAGGATGGAAAAGTTAGAATATGTGTGGATTTCAGAGACCTAAACAAAGCAAGCCCAAAGGATAGTTTCCCTTTACCACACATAGATGTTCTAGTGGACAGTACAGCAGGACACGCTTTGTTGTCCTTCATGGATGGATTTTCAGGGTACAATCAGATAAAGATGGATCCTCGAGATATGCAAAAAATGTCGTTCATCACACAATGGGGAACCTTCTGCCACAAGGTCATGCATTTTGGTTTGAAGAACGCTGGAGCCATCTATCAAAGAGCAGCCACGACTTTACTACATGACATGATACATAAGGAAGTCGAAGTCTATGTAGATGATATGATAGTCAAATCTAAGGAGCGACAAGGGCATGTTACTGCGTTAGAAAAGTTTCTCACAAGGATCCAAAAATACCAACTCCGCCTCAACCCCCAGAAATGTGTATTTGGAGTAACTTCTGGAAAACTATTGGGATTTGTGGTCAGTCAGAGAGGGATCGAAGTAGACCCTGTGAAGATTAAACCTATCCAAGAGATGCCGTCGCCTGAGACTGAAAAATAGATTCGAGGTTTTCTGGACAGAATCCAGTATGTTAGCAAATTCATCGCTCAACTCACCAACGTCTGTGAACCTATTTTCAAACTTCTCAAGAAGAATGAACCAACAGTTTGGAATGAGCAATGTCAAAAGGCTTTCGACCAAGTCAAAGAGTATCTCTTAAACCCACTTATTTTGGTCCCACCTACATCGGGTGAACCGCTTCTTCTTTATCTGGCAGTCACAGAAGAAGCTATGGGATGCATGCTTGCACAGTATGACAAGGATACTCGCAAAGAAAGGGCCATCTACTACATCAGCAAGAAGATGTTAAAGTATGAACGAAAATATTCATCCTTGGAGAAAACTTGCTTAGCACTAGTGTGGGCTACTCAGAGACTCCAGCACTATATGCTGTCTCATTCAATTATCCTGTTATCTCGGATGGATCCTCTCAAGTACCTTTTTGAGAAGTCGACGTTGATAGGGATAACCGCATGATGGTTATTGTTGCTATCAGAGTTTGACATCACGCATGTTACACAGAAGTCTATCAAAGGGAGAGTTGTAGCAGAATACTTGGCAGATCACCCTGTAGTAGAAGGAATAAAGCCTGTCGATCAATTCCCAGATGAGAACATCTTGCACGTTAAAGAAGAACCGCATAACCAAACATGGCAGTTGTACTTTGATGGAGCCACCAATCAAAATGGGTATGGAATAGGGGCAATCCTGTTTTCTCCGGAAGGATGCCACATTCCTATTGCTATTAAATTAGCCTTTTCGAACACTAATAACACGGTTGAATATGAGGCGTACATTGCGGGGCTCAAAGCTGCTTTGAACCTAGGCATTACAGAAATTGAAGTTTTTGGAGATTCAGCCTTAGTCATACATCAGTCATTGGAAGAATGGAAGACTAGGGATGAAAAGTTGAAACCCTACCATGAGTATTTGTTAAACTTAGTCAATAAGTTTGAAGCTATCCTGTTCCAGCACTTGTCAAGGGAGGATAACAGATTTGCTGACTCCTTAGCAACTTTATCTTCAATGATCCATTTACCCCCTGGCATGGAATTAAGACCGATCACTATTGAAGTTAAAAACAAACCTGCATACTGTCATCAGATCAACATTACTACTCGGCTACCTGATTGAATGCTATGGTACATAGATATAAAGAAAGTGTTGGAAAAATAAGAATTCCCGGAAGAAGCATCGAGGAAGGAACGACAAACCCTACTAAGATTAGCATCTCAATTCATCCTGTGCACAGAAAGTTTATACAAAAGGTCTTATGATGGGATCCATTTGTCGTGTGTTGATGAAGATCAAGCTGAACAGATAATGATTGAACTACATTCAAGAGAATGTGGCCCTCACATGAGTGAGAAAATGTTAGCTAAGAAGATTATAAGACAAGGATACTATTGGCCCACGATGGAAACAGATTGTCATCACATGGTCAAAACCTGTCATAAGTGCCAAATACATGCGAACCTTATACATATGCCACCATCTCAATTAGTGGGTCTGACTTCACTATGACCATTCTCAGTCTGGGGAATTGACATTATTGGTAAAATATCGCCTAAGGCATCAAACGGGCATGAATACATTCTAGTTGCCATCGATTATTTTACCAAATGGGTCGAAGCTGCCTCTTATGCTGTCCTCACTGCGTCTCGAGTTGCCAAGTTTATTCAAACGAATATCATCAGTCGATACAGGATACCTTTGGAGCTGATCTCTGATAACGGGTCGCACTTCAAAGCTGAGGTTATCAAATTGTGTTCAAAGTTCAAAATCTCACACCATAAATCATCTCCTTACCGACCTCAGACTAACGGAGCAGTCGAAGCAGCTAATAAGAATATTAAGACTATCCTCAGAAAAATGTGTCAATCACATCGAGATTGGTCAGAAAAACTGCCATTTGCATTATGGGCATATCGAACCTCAATTCGATCCTCCACTGGAGCTACTCCCTACTCCTTAGTGTATGGCATGGAAGCAGTCTTGCCAGTTGAAATGGAGATTCCATCTCTCAGGGTTTTGTTAGAAAATCAGTTGTCAGAAGCAGATTGGGTTCGTCAACGGTATGAAGAATTGAATTTGATCGAAGAAAAACGACTAAGAGCGTTGTACCACGTGCAAGCTTATCAAAGAAGAGTCACCCGCGCATTTGACAAAAAGATCAAGACCCGTCACTTACAAGTCGGGGACTTAGCACTCAAAGAGAATCGGGCACCTATTTTTGATCCTAGAGGGAAGTTCAAACCAAATTGGGGAGGTTCATTCATCGTCAAGGAAATATTACCAGGAAAAACTGTCAGACTTCAAGATCATGATGGAATCGAGTTACCAGAACCAACCAACCTTGATCAAATCAAACGGTACTACATTTAAGGAGGCCATCTTTGGCCGAATCAATCATCATATTACCTAGTTACCCAGTTCAACATATCCTTTCTCAACCCCTTTGCAACCTTTTCAAAAAAAAATTATGCCTTCTTCTTTCTCGGCCTGATCACCTAACCTAGGGGAGGGAAAACTTTGAACTATGTTTTGGTCTGATCCCAAAATTCTGGGGTACGTAGGCAACCTGAGAAGTTACTTCAAGCCCGACCACATCAAAATAAAAAAATATTTCCCCACACAATAAAAAAAAAAAATCCAAAATGGGGAAGAAAATTTAAGGCAAAGTAAAAGAAATGCCACACAAGGGGCATTTGGATTTTTGAACCTTAAAATTCCTTTCTTTTTACACCCAATCCTAAGCTTACCCATGAAAGTCCTCCTAAGTACCATAGGAAAAGTCAAGGAAGATAGCAAAGCATGATCAGACAGTAACTCTAGAAGTTCAGAGGAGAAGAAGAAGATAAAAAATGATGAAGTCTGCTAAGTTGAAAATCCAAAAAGGGCGACTTAGGCAAAAATTAAGGCAAGCTCGCAAGGTTGAAATCTGAAAGGACAACTTTAGCAACAATCAGAGCCAAGAAAAAAGAAAGAGCTCGCTAGATCGAAAACCTTAAAAAGCGATCTAGGCAAAAGTTAGAGTAACAAAGAAAAACATAATAAAATCCCAAGCTGAGAGCGATTTGAGCTGAAACATCAGAAGTCCGAATAACCAAGTTCAATACTTAGCTTAAACCAGGCATAGACTCAGAAACCACAAGTATCTTGTCTACGATCGATCTGAAAATGTTTACTCCCCCAAGTGAACCAAGGGAGATAAGGGTGAATTCTATGATGAGTCTCGAAAGGAAATAATTTTGTACTCTTGAGCCTGACTCAAAACCTTCAATAAAATTAACCAAAATTAAAAGTTGAGTTTTTATTATGCTTGTGGTAATCAATTATTTCAAACCTTCATACAAGGGGCATTTTCTTTCTTCTTTTCCCCCTTACACTAGGGGCATTTTTTTTATTTTTTGCACGATGTGTTCAATTATTTTCAAGGCCATGTTCATTGTCAAACTAGAGGCGTTTTGTTTTTGAGCAATGTTAATCCTAAAAGATAATGAGAACCCCAAACTTAATGTTACCTTCTTGATAACAGTTTTTCGAAAACTCTTGAGGTTCAAAAGAAATAAAAACTCAGGTTTTAAATTCATAAAACTTTTTGATAAATCCTTGAGGTTCAAACAAAAGCATTTTGGATCTCACATAGGGGATATGACATTCTTTCGTTCTCCAGATTCTTTTTCAGATCCAATCATTCTTGGAATCGATCATTTCTCTTCCAGATTTATTCCTTCTCCGATTCGTTCTAACCAGTTTTCTCCGAATTCGTTCATTCTTTCCCAAATTTATTCATTCCTCTGTCAGTTTTGCTCCGTTGCCGCCAAGGGTTATCTTGGATTTTGCTCAGTTACCGCCAAGGATTAACTTGGATTTTGCTCAGTTGCCGCCAAGGGTTATCTTGGATTTTGCTCAGTTTTCGCCAAGGGTTATCTTGGATTTTGCTCAGTTGCCGCCAGGGGTTATCTTGGATTTTACTCAGTTATCACCAAGGGTTATCTTGGATTTTGCTCAGTTTTCGCCAAGGGTTATCTTGGATTTTCTCAGTTGTCGCCAAGGGTTATCTTGGATTTTGCTCAGTTTTCGCCAAGGGTTATCTTGGATTTTGCTCAGTTATCGCCAAGGGTTAACTTGGATTTTGCTCAGTTTCCGCCAAGGGTTATCTTGGATTTTGCTCAGTTGCCGCCAGGTGTTATCTTGGATTTTGCTCAATTGCCGCCAAGGGTTATCTTGGATTTTGCTCAATTGTCGCCAAGGGTTATCTTGGATTTTGCTCAGTGTCCGCCAAGGGTTATCTTGGATTTTGCTCAGTTTTCGCCAAAGGTTTTCTTGGATTTTGCTCAGTTGCCGCCAAGGGTTATCTTGGATTTTGCTCAGTTTTCGCCAAGGGTTATCTTGGATTTTGCTCAGTTTCCGCCAAGGGTTATCTTGGATTTTACTCAGATGCCGCCAAGGGTTATCTTGAATTTTGCTCAGATGCCGCCAAGGGTTATCTTGGATTTTGCTCAGTTGCCGCCAAGGGTCATCTTGGATTTACGCTCAGATTATACTCAGTTATGCTCAATTATGCTTAGTTTATATTCAAATTATGCTCAGTTTATGCTCAGATTATGCTCAAATTATACTCAAATTTTACTCAGTTTCACACAGTGCACACACTTGCACATTTGCACTTTTTAGTCAAGGAGAATTCTTTAAAATTCAAGGATCTAACACCGTCAGTGAGAGTTTGGGCTCAAGGACCTAAAAACTTTTTAATTCGGGGAGAGCTTTACCCTCAAGGATCCGAACACCCCGACGAATTGCTGAATCAGGCTGTAAAATGAACTGTCACTAGCTTTGGTATTCAGATATCGCACTATCTACCAAAATAGATTTGCTATCTAGTTTGCTTCAACCTTCTGCCAAAAGGGGGCATCTGTAGACACCTCATTTTTGCACTCGCCTGATTAATCAACTCGTCAACCCGATTGCAATGGTTCCCAATGATGGATGTTATTTCCATTACTTTATTTTGTTACTAGAAATGTTTCAGAAATCCGGATGAGGTATCTCGAATTGACAAAACCTTAGAAACTACGCTACGCTAGGAAAATACGACCCCAGAAACATAGAAATCATCATTTTGCAAACCAAAAAGAAGCTTTACGATAAAAATCACTACAAATTGACCAAATTACCAAAATACCCCTAACCTCAAAACAACCCTAGAGCCTACGTTACGCTTAGGAAAACTCTCTCAAACACATAAAACAATAAATCTAAACCAAATAAATCATTTCACCAATTTTAACAGAATTCGACAAAATTACGAAAATTCCCCTCATAAAGTTCACAACCGTTTCACACAAAAATTTTTATAAATAACACAAACTAATATTTCCATTGAATTCCTTACGAAAAATCGATTCTAAAACATCCTAGAACATTAAAAACCGACTTAAAACGTGAAAAGTCCTCTCCGGGGGCAAAACAGTAATTTCACAATTTTTATAATTAATAAATAAAACATTAAATAAAGTGAAACATTGATGAAATTAATTTAAAATTTTGAATTAAAAAATCGATCAATCGGGCTTTCAAGTAAAATGTTGAGGGTTCGTGAGATATTTCTTTAAGGACCCCTCCATTTGGGGGTCCAAAGAATTAAAGAAATAATGGAGGAGGGGTCTCCAAAAATTAAAAGTAAATCAAGCAAGACTAAAGTCAAGGTATTAAAGTCAATCAAGTGAGACTAAAGTCAAAATTAAAGTCAATTAAGCAAGACTGAAGTCAAAATATTAAAAGTCAATCAATTAAGACTAAAGTCAAAATATTAATAGTCAATCAAATAAGACCAAAAGTCAAAATCATGACAGAGTTCTAATTAAATAATAACTCTATCTAATAGAGTTCTAACTAAAAAATAATTCTAATTAAAACACAATTCTACCTAAAATAATTCTAATTAAAACACAACTCTAATTAAAAGAACTCTAATTAAACACTAAATCTATCAAAATCAACCCCTAAAAAATCTATAAATAGAGGTGCTAACACCTTATTTTCGTATCAAATCATAAACCCTAAGAGAAGTAGGTCTAAAAGCCCCCCTAGCCTCCCATAAACCCTTGTTTTGGAGCCCCAACTCCTTACCTAACATCCCTTTTTCGATCTTTGCCTAAAAATACCTAAAAGTCCTCCAAAAACACCCCAAAATCCATTAACAAACTTGAAGAATTCAGATCCAAGCAAGAAGAGATACCTTGCCTCGGAGATCGGAAATCAAATCTGGAGACAGAACGAAGCAAGGAGTACGGTACAAGGAGCAATTTTTGTCGGATCTGAGGGAACAAGGTCTTTGCTATCGGAAAGGTATAATATTTTTTTTTATTTTTTATTATTATCTAGGTTTTTAGCAATGTAATTTATTTGGGAAGTTAGTAGAGATCGGCTTTGGCCGGGCGGGGTTGGTGCCTAACACCTTCCAACCCCGTAACATGATCCCCGAATTCAGTTTTTTTTCTCTTCTAGATTAGTTCTCTATCTATTTAGAGTCATTGATCAGTTCCTAGACCGTAATAACTAGGTGGCGACTCCTAAACCTCAAGGGTCAAAAGCGGGTCCGCGCACCCCATAGATCGAGGACGCTTTCATTGACTTGTAATAATAGGTTTGTAGGGAATGATGAGGGTAAGTTAGGAGAGGGTGATGGATTGATATGATTTTTTAGAGAAAATGTGATGGGGGTAGGTTGTTGGATGAGGGAGGTGAGTTGAAGTGGTGACATGTGTCCCACCTTGATGATCTTAATTGATTGGTTGTGATTTTGGGCTTGGGTAGTTTGGTTGGGCATGGATTGTTGGGTTTTGAAATCAATGGGTTTAGGTGGTAGGTTGGGTTTGTGTATAGTAATGGGTAGTGGGTAGTGGGTTGTTGGATGTGGTGTTGGGTTTTGAATCCATTGGGCTTAGGGAGGTGTATCGAGTAGGTATAGTAATGGGTTGGACTAATGTTGAATTTGGTTGAGGAGTGTAGAAGAATGGTGAGGAGTTTGGGTCAATGGGCCATGTGCATAGGGCTAATTACTGAAAGAAAAGGAATTTTGTGAATATTTGGACTTTGAGGTGCATTCTAAATTTGATAGATTTCAAGCATTTTGCATCGAGGGCCTGGTCAAATTTGGATGTCTATACTTACTAATGAAATTCTAGACTTTGCATTGTGTCTAGACCTCGAGGGGGCGAATATGTAAAAAAAAATTCCTTTTAATTCTCCTAGATTATCTACATAAGTCAATTGATGAGATCAAGGAACCAAGATAAATTCACCACGCAAGAAGTAACCTAGGTCTCAAGACTATGCTAAAGCAAGTTAATACTTAGAAATGCACAAATTCAACTTAAGCAATTCATGGCAAAACATACAACTCTAAAATATGATGTAGACATTTTAATAAACATTTGATATGAAAGTCATGTCATTCATTCAAAATAGAGCATAAATTATAATCGTAAAGGAAACACAAGATTTGTAGTGGTTCAGCAACTTGTCTACATCCACTACCAAGTACCATACTCTAAGGTCTTAGGCTCTACTAACAAATGAGGTTTATGATTCACTTCAAAATCATACAACTCAAAATTTCTCTAAGCTAAATCTAAATCTATGGGTTTAGAAGAACGTTTTTTCTTCAAACTTGTGGATTTTGCCCCTCGTGAACCCACAACCTAGTTTCCTTGAGTAGAGTCCTCAACTCTTCTCAAGAGTTTGGTTTTAACTAGGAACCAAGAACTTTTAGATAATGAAATAAAATTAAAAACAAACTTACAAGGACTTGACTCAACTTAATTGATCTTCCAATTAATTGCTTGAGTTCTTTATGTTCTTGATAATTTCTTATTCATCACTTTGAACTCCTTACTTCAAGAGGATGCTCCAAACACCATTGATGTGCTCCAATATGTGTGTAAGGCAAGCGTTAAAGGGATGAAAATGGTCAAACAAAAAAGAGCTTAGGTTGAAGGTGGGTTCAATTAAGATTTGGACCTTCCATGGCTAGAGGAGACTCTCTAGATAATATGGGATGAGAGCAAGTCTTCTCTATAGTTTGAGTTAATTAAAAAATGAACTCAAGAGCAGAGTTTTAAAGAGATTTGGGGAACAAAATATACCAACCAATGACACCGGTAGCTCCAATGATCATATTTTTGAAATTTTGGATCGTTGGAGTTACTCTACCGACGACCCTGATGGACACCCTAGTAGATACCCCGATGCCCCTAGTGTAACATGGTGCTTGTTGGTGAAGGCCCTGGTAATTTTATCCGGTGGCGTAAATAAAATTATTAAAATGTCCTTTTGGGTTATTTTGAGCTCCCAAGAAGTCCAATGACAAAACGATTTGGGGATTTTAAAAATATTACCAACATAAGATCCACAAACACTCGTCAAGGGACAAGAGATAACCTAACGGTGGTAAAATTACCATGCCTTTTTGGCCATTTTGACTCCTAACAAACCATTTTCGACTTCCAGAAGTTCCAATAAAAGAACGAATCGAGGAAAATGATGGTCTTATCAATATGAGCCGACCTAACAATCATCTAGGAGTTAGGAAAAGATTTAGGTGGTCTCATTACCTTTTAGGCTATGTGCACACACATTTAGAGCTTTTTGTCAAAGTGCTTGAGGTTAAGCGACTTTACCAAAATCTTCATACGTCTTGAAATACAAACCAATCCGACCTCAACTTAAGTCTCACAATTGACAAAATATGTAACTAACAACTAACATAGTAAGATTTTAAGCCTTACTAAGGGTCATTTTGCTCAAATGGATTATCACATTAGAAAAATCCAAAACTACAATTAGGGTTGTCAATAGATTGGATCTGACCCGAATCCTATAACTTCGGACCTAGATTGATGTTTTGGATTTTAATAAAGATCTGATCCAATAAGGTTTTAATTCAATATTTTATTGGATCAGATCTAGATCAACCATGTCTCGGTCTAATAAGGACCCAATCCGATAATATGTTAGAAAATATATAAGTTATATTCTATATATGTTGAGATGTATGAAATTTATCTAAATTTTATATATAAAATCAGGTTTGGCCCAACCTAATTGCTAATGGATCGATTTTGCCCTCGGATGCGGATCTTAATATTAAGTTCCAATACATACCTGATCCAATAAGGGTTCGATCGGATACTTATTAGATCAGTCCTAAATGTAGTCTGATCCTTATTGAATTGGTACCAAATCAACCCGATCCATTGACCGCCCAACTCTAAATTTTCTCCAATAACTTACATAAAAAATAAAATTAAAATTAAAAAATTTCTCTCGAACTTGATCCAAGGTTTTGAAAATGGACTACTACAGAAGTTGCATCTAACTCCCAAATTTAAAATTAAAAATCAACAGTGAGAAATAACTTTCTAAATTTTGTTTTTCCAAAATTCATAGAACTTTGTCCTTCACAACCCTAAATAATCGATTATGATTTTGGATGCCACAAGGCGGCGAGTTCAAGGACCTTTGGTAAGGGTGAAATCCTAGTCGGCTCGTTTGTTGAGTAGAAAATTGGTGTGAAAAGCAGTTGTAACAATAAAAACAAAAATCAAAATAAAGAAAACAAAATACTTGATTTACACGAGTAGACAAGATAGCCCCCACAAACAAAGATGAGAACCTTTTACTTTCTATAAATTAAAAAAAAATGATTAAAATCCAATTAAATATGAATTTATAATTGATATAAGGAAAAGGACCAAATTTCCCACGATGGTGCACTATTAGTCTGTTTGGAAAAGTTGTATGTAAAGTTGCTGATGCTGAGAGAAAGTTGTTGTTGCTGTTGCTGAATTAAGTATATTATTTGGTAATATGCTGTCTAATTATGTTGTTAAGATGTTAAACTGTTTGGTAACCTGCTGTCTAAAAATTGCTAGATGAAATTAAAAATAATATTAAAAAAATATATTATTTTTCTGATATAAGTAATAATATGTTAACCATAAATATAAACATAGGATTTAATATTAAAAAAAAAAAAAAAATTCAATTTCATTTTTTCTGTACTAACATATTTAATGTCTATCAAATAAATAATAAATAATTAAATATAATTTTACATCATGTATACATGGCATTATAAATTTATTGAGCAATCTCATCTCGTATAATATTCATGTTAGCAATCAATTCATCATCAACTTCATTTGGTGTCGTATTAAATGCGCCTCCTCTATCAATGTCAACATTTTCATCCTCATATTGTGTAAGCCAACTATTAGTAACTGATTGTTGTCGAATGAAATTATGTAAAACCACGCATACGCATACAATATATATCTGAGTCACAAAAGAATATGAAGCCATCCGTTTCAAAATCGGGAATCGTTTCTTCAGTATACTGAAACAATGTTCAATAACGTTTCTACACGAAGAATGATAATAATTGAACTATTCCTCATTTGTTCTTGGCCCATTTCCTCTACGAAAATCATGAATGTGATACTGTGTATTACGATATGATGCAAGATATCCTCGTATATTTTGGTAATCCGCATCAACCATGTAATATTTTCCTAAGACAATTAAGATATTTTTTTTAATAAATTTAAATTACCTTAATAGACATAAAAAAATATCAAAAATAAGAAAATAAAATAACATTTCATTACCAACAGGAGGATGTGGGAAATTCAAACTCGGATCGCTCAGCGCAGATTGAAAAACTCGCCAATCGTGTGCCAAACCTTCCCATCCAGTCAAAACAAAAGTTAACTGCATGTCAAATGAACAAATAGCCAAGACATTTTGTGTACATTCGTTCTTTCTTCCTGATCGAAATGGTATTTGTTTGTCAAATGGTATAACTACAGGTATATGAGTCACGTCAATTGCACCAACGCAATCCTATTTCATTTAAAAATAAACATTAAACAATTATTATATTATTAATTATATTAATTCAAATATTAAATAATTAATTACCTTAAACCATGGAAAATATCGTCGATCTACTAATATTTTTGATGGTGTGACGCTCAAGTCAGGTGATTTTATTAAGCCATGGGCAAAACTATATAATGCTTCCAATACGTGATGAAAATATCGACTTATCGTTTTATCAGAATGTTGGAATCTATCATGATTATTTCTATTCCTAACATTATACCCAACTGTATATAAAAAAATTGCAATTTGTTCTTCAACTCTAACCGCTCTACTATCTCTCAGTAATCCTCTATCTCTCATAAAATAACATAATCTATTGAAGACATACTTATCCATACGAAAATTTTCATAACAAGGCACTGGATTGTCTGAATCAAGTATTTCTCTGACATATGAATCACCAGAAAATAGTGAAATTCGACATGGTTGCTTCATACGTCGATTCCTTGTACGGTAGTAATGCCACAGTAAAATAAAGAAGAAAAGTTTCTTCTTTGTGCTATCATCCATCTGTTATTGCATATATGCAAATCACATGATTATAAACATAACAATTCATAATCATCAAATCATATAGAGTTTAAATAAAAAATAAAAATTTTAAACACAAACATTCCTACCAACCATAATGTAAAACTATTAAGTAAAAAATGAATTTAAGAATTTAATAATCTAAAATAATGTCTTCTAACAACTATGGTAATAAAAAATAATAATTAATATCACTATTCTATTATAGCATTTAATAGAATTTGTAATCATAAATCTACCCTATCATCATAAGATTGTCCATCACGAAATTCCATGAGCCTCTTCAAACGTCATTTTAATCCACTCTGATGCAGACGTACAGTCAATATCTATCAATCCAACAAAAATCTCTCTACTAGAAGACTCTTTAAACAATTTGTCAACTAAAAACATTCATACTGGTCCACATCGATCCATGACATGGAAAGTACTCAACAGGTTGATGCATGAGATAATAGAACTGTCTTTCTTTGCATTCTGCGTCATTTCTTATTTTCTCAAATCCGCTTCTATACTATCAGCCATCACACAAAGCATTCTATGAACTTCAACATCGCCTATTTTTGCATTCCTTTTCACTTCCACACTTGTGGTAGAAGAGGGGTCAAACTCACTCGATCTCTTATGATGTCTTCTAGGCATCTCTTCAACAGATTTTTCAACTTGATCAATTGAAGTATTTGGTGTTGACCCTTCATTCACATTATCAATATCTACATCCAAATCATCGAGAGAAACACGACTATCTTGCATGATTGAAGAAGAAGTCTCGTTTGGGGTCATACAATATTTTCCAGTTGAAATGGTCCCACCAAATATTTGGTATAGTTTATCTTCGTACTCTAATGTCTTATATCAAAATTGATTGGAATGTTTATTTAACTGATAAAAGATATAAAACATAATTAGAAAAAAAAATTAACTAACTCATTTAACTTCAATTATCATATGAAAAAAAAATTACCAAAACATATGACTTCCATTGTTCATCAGTTGCTTCAAAGGATCCCGTATTCACATCCCATCTTAATCCAAATTTCATCCTAAGATTCTTCCATGCTTTTCATCTATCCTTCACGTAATCCCAACGATGTTTGTATTGAACTTTGGTGTAAGATTTTTTTGATTTTTCTTCAAATATAGTTATAAAATAATCATGTCCTTTTGAGGTTAGACCCCCTCCTCCTTTACCATACTTTTGAACTACTTCAACATAATATTCCACCCAAATTTTATGTATTGCTGAATCCCAATATGTCTTTACTGATGGTTGACTAGACATTATCTTGATAAAAACTACAAAAGTAAAATTTAAATTAAAAAAAAATTAAGAAAAAGAAAATAATAAATTAATCCACACACAAATTTGTCTATGCATCAACTTGACTAAGTTCTTATTCAACTTACTTGTAGACATGTCACCAAGCACTCTAATTAAAAACCTATTGTAACTCAAATATAGAATGAGTTTGCATTTTGTAAGACAGGACTTTGAATTTTCATTGACATGTGGAAATTAGATTAAAATATAATTATTATTTGGATTAAAGTCTTAAAATTCTATCAAATAATTTAATATTTATGTCCACTTACAATATCAAATATGGACCAAAGATGTATCTTTTAGCTTCTTTGCAAGTTTTCTGTATTGTTGTGTTCTATTTTTTTATTTATTATTAAAGTTTGCCTCTAATTACTATCTCAACAAAATAAATTATTATAGCACTCATTCAAACAATTTCAATAGTTTTTACAATTAAAAAAAAAAAGATTCATATATAATCTTAAAACGAAAACAAAAGAATTTAAGAAAAAAAAATTGAGAGTTTCTATTGGCACCCCAACTTTTACTTATTCTCAACCATTCACCTATTTTTTTTTTTATTACTAAAGTTTGCCTCTAATTACAATCTTAATAGAATAAAATATTATAGTATCATTCAAACAATTTCAATAGTTTTTTACAATTAAAAAAATGTTCATATAAATCTTATACCTAAAATAAAAGAATCTAAGAAAAAAAATGAGAGTTTCTATTGGCACCCCAACTTTTACTTATTCTCAACCATTCTCCTATTTTCTTTATTTATTATTAAGTTTTGTCTCTAATTATAATCTCAACATAATAAAATATTATAGCACTTAATCAAACAATTTCAATAGTATTTTACAATTAAAAAAAAAGGTTCATATAAAATCTTAAACCTAAAACAAAAGAATCTAAGAAAAAATAAATTGACATAATAAAAACACGACAATAAAATCTTAAAAACATATATAAACACACTTAAATTCCTTAGGAAATATCTTCATATCTCAATGGTTTGTTGGACACTACAATTTTCCAAGGAAAATTAAAGGATACGAAAGTATTCACTTTTAAAAATAGAGAGCTTCTATTGCCACACAAACTTTTATTAAGAAGAATGCAAGATAGATGCTAATTCCTTGTTGATATCATAAGAATGGTGGTGTTGTTAGTAAAAGTTGTCAAGACAATCGAATCTCTTTAAAAATAACATTATTAGTAGTCTTACACATTCTTTGATAATGTCCATTAAACAAACGGTTGAGATGGGTGCATAGTCCCAAGGATTTTCATAAAAATGTAGATCTAAACTAATTCCTAAAAACTAAGAACTCATTTTTGGAAATTTTTAATCTCTCCACTTATCTCAACCACATTTTAATAGAGATCTCGGGCCTAACAATGAATTAAATTTTTTTTCCGATATCCGAACCGTCGTGTTAGATCTTTCTCAATCCAACGGTTGTAATGTTAAGGAAAAAAATATGTCACACCCACGTTTACTAAATGCACACCAATTCACATTATCACTATTAAATTCCATCACTATCCCCAAATCTATAAGAAAATGATAGAACCATCAAATTGGATAAGAAAATAACAAATAGTGAAATACGTTTTGACTTGTTGATTATTTGGATGAGCTTCAATCATTGTTTATTTCCCATTATAATTGTACTCTACTCAATAACGTTTTTTAAAATTTTAAAAGATAATATTTATTTAATCCCTTTAAAAATATTTCAATGTATCTTATTTTATATGTTTTTATTTAAAAAAAATAGAAAAAAAATGTAGGAAATGAGTATCTCAAATTGCTGCTTCATCTCTATTTGTTGTCAAACCAGTGAACAATCTCTAGAAAAGTAAAAGGATTTTTAAGTAAAATAAAAGGAAAAATTACTTACCTTTTAAAACCATGAACTCAAATTATCAAAATTAACATTTCAAATTGTTGATCTCGATGTTTCATGTTGAAACGTTGGGATTGATGATTGTTCAATGTCAATGATTAGAAAAAAGTTTGTGTAATGTTAACAAAAGTTGGTGTGGCAATATAACTTTATTTGTTAAGTCTGTTTCTAACACACAATTTTTTTGTGGCTGTGGGAGAACATTGTTGTCTTTAGGGTCTCAAGTTCGATTGATTCAGAGAGGTGTGTGGGTGAGTTTGTGGGTGCTGTCAAGAGCCCAAACGCATGTTGAATGCGATGAAGGTGGGTTCCATGGGTGAGTCGTGAGTGAGAGAGGGTGTTGAGAGAGTTGGCCATTAATGGATGGCTAAGGTGCTGTTGTGTAACTAAGTGATTATTTGGTGTTGAGAGAGTTGGCCATTAATGGATGGCCGTGATGAAGGTTTGTGAGTGATGGGTGAGAAGACAAGGATGTTTGTGCCTTAATGGTGAACATGAGTGAATGAGGGGAGATGAAGGTGTTGGGACAAAGAGAATGAGGGTGAGTTTGGGTTCGATTGAACTATTGGAGAAGATGACAATGGTGTTGAGACTGAAGGTTTGTAGGTGAGTGAGCATTGAAATCGATTGATGAATGGATGCAAATTTCTGTCCTACTCTTCTTTCTCTTTTCTCTTTTTTTTTCCCCCTCTTTTACTTCTAGAATCTCTGAAATTTTTCGATTGAGCTCTTGGAGAAAATGACAATGGATTGCTTAAAACACGAAAATTGAAAAAAAAAAAAAAAAATTGCTTACCTGTGTGAGTTGCAGAGATGAATTCCTGATTGTTAGATCAGAGAGAGAGAGAGAGAGAGATGACGCCAAGTAAGTTGTTCATTCTGTTTTTGAGGAACCGATTGATTTTGCGGAGCCTCCGTGAAGTGATGGTAGTCGATAGAATCGGCTGGTTTTGACGAAAGAGTCGGCAATTAAAAAGAGGTCCAATCCATTCCAAACACTGAGGTTTCAAAAAATCGAGCGTGTTCGGATGAATTTAACCGACCCACGACTCTTCCAAACACAGTATATGCCCCCTCCCATGGTGCAATCTCCACTACGTGAAAAAAAAAGCCCATATTCAACCACCCGGGCTAATCGAATTTTGAATTATAGGAGATTGAGCTTCAAAATGAATATAACAAAAAAAAAAAATAGATGGTCTACGACTGTAGAATATGGGAATTTAACAAACAATAAGTTAATCTTAATAACAGTCGTTTTTTTGCTGTAGGACTACACCTGAACATTAGTAAAACTTAGAAATAATAGTAATAATAATCAAGATGACGTACAGATTCTATAACATTATTATAATGAGGGTTTCTCGCTACTTTTGTCTGTAGAGGACTGTAAATCATGTAGACTCACTCACTCCTTTGAGCTTTGAAATAATGGTGCATCGATTCACTTCCTTTCAACTTTTGGGAAGTGGAATCGGGCAGTGTCTGATTCATCTGAATGCCTAAAGGTCTTTTGCTCCTTATCATCAGTGTTATCATTCATGCCTACCGTTGCATCTCTCACATCTCTATGTGGTGGTCAGTATTGTCATGCCTTCCATTGACTCCAGAAGATCTTCCATAGGCCTGCACCAAAATTAATATTGCTCTGAGTAACTAAAACAAATATGGAATCTAAAATATGATAACAAGAAACTCATTTTTAGTTTTATTTTCCCCACTTTTTTCTGATATTGTCCAAAGTTTTTCCTTGCCAAATTATTATCAATACAAAAATAAAATGGTAAACAACATCATTTAGAATGATCATGTGACCAAGATCCTTGAATAAATAATAAGAACCAAAAAATAATTATTAAACAGATTATGCGTAATTTCTTGCTGCCCCCAACTGTCGTAAGTTGGTCCATAGATGTTAAGGATAAATTGTTTCGTGCACAAATAATTTCATCCATGTAAAGAAAGTACTCTTAAATGCAATGCAACGCAATGATTTCTGAAAAACTTATGATAAGTTCTTCTATAACAATGGCATAAAGCAACAGCGTTAAGCCATCAAGATACACCTGATAAAAGAGCTTCTAGTAGTAGTTAAGGCCCTAACCTGCATGAGCTGGCTATTGACCGCCAGCCTGGACTGGTTTCTTACAATTATTGCAACAAACCTTCATCATAGATAATGAATAATCAAACTATGTATCAAGTAAGAAATCAAGATATGGAACTCGAACAACTTTCATCAATGTAAAATAAACGTGGGGACTAACATGCCCGCAAGCTAGAAGTTTATCTTATAAAGGAGCTTCATGCCAATGGATGTGACCACAGTTAGTTGGGATTTAGGAGAAATTAAAGAAAATTCTTATCCAAAAAAGGATAAATCATGAACAAAATCTTGTTTCAAGATGATGGAAGCAGCCTTTAAACCGAAATACACATTCAAGTGAAAAATAAAAATAAAAAAATGTTAGAAAATAGTCTTTAAGAATATCAACTATGGACATTGCGACAAAGTTGCAACTTAGTACATAATAAAATAGCTATCAACTACTTACCCTTATAGAAGAGCTTGGTTTTACACTCCTTAGACTTGGAAAGTGCTTTCTTCCTCTGCCCAAGCATATATTGGTGTATGTGCGGGCTTCCTGTAATAAGATCAAGTTATCCAACCAAAGAAAAGTCAGCCAAACTACAAAAAATGACAAATCACAAGCCAACTAAATTCTAGAAGAAAAATCTTGCCAAGTTGAGAGTGAATTCCAGGCTAAATTTATATGATGTAGGGCATCCATTGCAACAATTATTTATTTTAGAAGAGTTATCCCATTATTTTCCTTAAAACATGAAGGACTACACGCATTCTTACAATGTTGTGATGGCTAAATTTGATTTAGTACTCACAGAAGTTCAAGGATTGATTCCATCTCTACACGTAGACATGAAAAATAAAAATTAGAGTTTCATTTGTATCCACCCCATCAACTGTGTTACATTATAGTTGCCATCTTTACTGAAAGAGGTTTAAGAACAATGAAATTTAAGTGTGTGAAAGGGATCCACATGAAAAGCAAATGAATCATGCAAGAAAGAGAAGGGATCAACTACCATTACCATCTATATACACAACTCAGGATCCACCAAGAATAATAAATTTACATTAGTAGCATAGGACAGCCTACTTAGGAAAATAAAAGAAAAAATCCATTTTATGTTCACATCAGAACCGATTCTAGAACTTCTTTTACATCATTTAGGTTAAACATGAAAACTTAAAGAAATCCCATTCTATTTCACCATTTCTCACACTATTCCACGAAACAACTCCCATTTTTGCTCTTGCAACCTTTACAAAAGGTGTAAAATGAACAAATTATAAAAACCATATTAAAGAGAACTAGAAACACATCATAATAACACATGTAAGTAAATTTAGGAGATGAGAATACCTTTTAGGTCTTTGTTGCATATATAATGAATATGTTAACATAGTTTAGTTGAAAACAATGCCCATAATGCATTGACTATAGCAATTAATATAACACTAGGCATTACAAGGGACAAGTCATACCAGCTACAGATCAAGTGGTTCAAGAGGTATTCTCAAGTATTACTAAATGGAGAGAGAAAAAACACGATCAAGTTGGAATGGAACTTATGTTGGTGGCACAAACACAAAGAGGCTCCTTGCATCAGTAAAATGAACATTGGAAAGTTACTGCGTGTCGGCCGGCCCAAGATCAAGAAGCTTCATTGTTAGTCATTCTGTAGACTAACATGGCTGAGAAGTACAGGAACAAAACTAGGCAATTAACCAAAAAAAAAAAAATGAGCTCTTTCCTTATGATCTAAAAAACAGGAGCAATTAGTGTCCATCCAAATGAATTTGGATAAATCTAACAAGACATGTTTAAAGAAATTTTAGTGATCAAAGAATCCATTTTCGGTATAATAGAAGTCAACTGCAGGGAAGATGGGTATTTCATCCTTTTCACCATGCAGGGTCATCTCAAATATTCACCGGAACCCAGAGAATTATATATTCAAATAACCCTATATTTTCTAGGAGACATGAATCATTCCTATATATATATATATATATATATATTTTTAAACATAGAATACATTCTTTCTTTTATCAATGGGTTTCTTCTTGAAGAAAAAAAAATACATATTAACAGTAATGTTTATGAATTAAAACAAATACAATCCCACCAAGCACTGGTATCTAACATAACGTTAATGTATGAGACATCATATAGCCAAATCTACTAAAGAACAGAATAGAACAGAACACAGAACACAAATCAAGAATCCTCCCCTGTGCCATTCTCCACTCCATCATCCTGCAACATATTCATCAACATGGAGACCTGGTTCTGCAACATTGCATTTTCCCTCTCTACATTAGCACGTTTGCCCCGCTCTTGCAGTAGTTGAAGCTGCAAATGCTCTAGGGCCTTTGCATCCTCTTCTAACTGCTCATTCAACCCATCAATCTCCCGATCCTGCAAGTAAGATGAAGTTTAAATGGATCAATTTAGCTTTGAATTGTCAGTTTTATTTAGCCATTTAGGGCAGACAGGCAAGGGAGTAGTACAAGAGAGACCTTCCGGTTCATTTCTTGAATCGCAATTCG
This sequence comes from Akebia trifoliata, assembly GCF_017979445.1. Taxonomy (NCBI): domain Eukaryota; kingdom Viridiplantae; phylum Streptophyta; class Magnoliopsida; order Ranunculales; family Lardizabalaceae; genus Akebia; species Akebia trifoliata. Next base: position 13,726,131 of record NC_141375.1, read on the forward strand.
CCTCATGCTTTCAACAACATCGACATTTACAAGCTTCCGTTTCTTACCGATCAACCAGCCTTTGGGGTAGCTTGCAGAGTCAAAGTCTGGAGGGGGGAGTAAGAATTCAGCTGAGGGTGTAATATCCTTGCTCGGTCCCAATGGCTCGAAGAGAGCTTTTCTGCGCTCAGAAAGACATGGAGTTGTTGATGATTCTTCCTCAACGGACATCATCGGGGATTCCTCTTGTTTGTTGAGTAGTGGTGGTTGTGTTTTAAGGTTTTCTTCTGTTGGCTTCTCCAACTTCCTTCCACTGGCTGTCATAAATGCAGTTAGATCAATCAGATATATACTTGGGGGGGCATAATACAGTAGTTTTCACGTAAAATATGTTATTTTAGCAATAATTCCTCCTAAATAAAGTGTCAAATTTGACCCAAACTAATAATATTGAATTGTTTCCACTTTTCAAATTAACATGACTAATATGAAATACAAGCATGGTTTTAAACCTCGGATGGGACCGAAACAACTTGGGCGAGAGTCATCTTGGTCTCAAAGGCATCTGTGTGTGATTTTCACTATGAGTTAGCCAGCCTTCTCAAGGACTCGTTTGAGATCCAACTCATCTCGTCAATCTTGTCCAAGATTTAAAACCATTTACTTAGTCCCACGCTCCTCTACAACCTCACCTCTTCTTCTTCCTGTATACCTCAACCAACCATCTCTAGCACTCGAAATCTCAGATCTGCCTTTATAGAAATAAAAACCAGAATACATCTTATTTCGAGAGCTTAGTGTTGGTTACTATTGCTCTCCTTTTGCTACATCTTAGGCTCTCAACCGTCTCAAAACAAGTTTTTAAATACAGCTGGAATTATTTAAATTTTGAAATTTCAACTATTAAACTTTGAAAACAAGAATCTCTACAAATACTCCATTCATACAACATGTTAATCCAGTTTCTCTATTCTTCTACTCTCATTTAAACTTACTTTCATATAACATATTGTCACTGATAGGGATATCAAATCTTGAAGAGTAGATTTTAGTTTTTATTTAGATTTCTGTTTTAAGACTTTTATTTTATGTTTTTTGGGATTATTTTGAGATTTTATTGGCCCATAGTATAAGTATAATATTTAGGAGCAATTTAATAACTTTAATTTATTTTTTATTTAAGTTTATTCAAATTTGAAAATTACGAAAATTAGGTTTATTTATTTGGTGTTTTAGTTTAATTAAGATTCTTAATTTATTTTCTTTATATAGATTGTATTAGATTTATTTATTTATTTATTTATTTATTAATAACGAAGATTTTGATGAATAAAGAATGAGTTTCTTTCATGAAGTGAAGTGAGTTCTCCACCATTGTTGGTGTGATTCCAAGAAACCCTTGGTATAATTCTAAGGTTCTATCTTTCTATCCCTTTCTCTTTTTTTTTCTTCTAATCTTTATTTTTCTATTCTATTATTTTGTTTTTCTTAACTTTCTTTTAGTTCCTTGTTCTTAATTCTTAAAACCCCTTTCTTGATTCTTGATTCTTGATTCTTGATTCGTGATTCGTGATTCGTGATTCGTGAATGCTACAAACCTCAACCCTTAATCATTTCCCCATTTTATTTTACCATTAATCCTTCCCCACCACCGTTAACCTTTTTCTTTATCCTAAATAAAATTTTCATTTTACATAGTAAACCCAATCTCAAATCCTTAATCCTTACCTAAAATCTTAACCAAATTCCCTAAAACCCCCATATTTTCTTTTCTCCTCTCACCGTCCTGCATGAGTCACACCTGTAAACTAAGTTCACTACTTTAAGTTACACTCACATAAGTTACATTTACAATTTAAATTTGTCTTAGATGATTAATTGTACATATGAATTTATGTTCATTAACCATAACTAAACTTTCAACATATATATATATATATATAGAAAAATGTTCGACACCCGACTATTTGCCCTACATGTTTTGTCCTACATGGGTTAGAAGTTTTGGAGTGGGCTAATTTTTTGTGAGGATGATCTCTATAATGAGAAGATCATCCTCGGCAAAAATCAGCCCATTCCAAAACTTCTAGCCCAATGTTTACAAGTTGAAGAATCGTGGACAGTCCATTTTTTGTAAACCATTTTTTATGGAGTTAGAAGTTTCAGAATGGGCTAATTTTTGGTGAGGTGATCTCCTCACCATAGTGATCATCCTCACCAAAAATCAGCCCATTCCAAAACTTCTAACCATGTAGGACAAAACACGTAAGGCAAAACGTAGGGTAAATAATAGGGTGCTGAACATGCCCCATATGGGGATGGTTCATGGGACATAAGTAAAAACATATGTAAAAACAATGGGATTTCAAAATAGATCATCCTCACAAAAAATCAGCCCAGTCTGAACCTTCTAACTCCATCAAAAGTGATTTAGAATGTGGACCATTGATTTTTTTACCAATAATTAGTAATCACTTTTGATGGATTTCGAAGTCTCAGATTAGATTGATTTTTTGTGAGGATGATCTTCTCATCATAGAGATCATCCTCACAAAAAATCAGCTCAATCCAAAACTTCTAACCCATATTTTGCAAAATAATTGTTTTACCACCCTATATATATATATGTTCAAAATTTTGAGTTTATGCAGTTTTAACTTTTAATTATTTGGTAAATATGAAAATATAGGAAATATAATGAAATTGAAAACAATACATCATAAAAATATTTTTTATAAAGTTAATTTAATAATTTCAACAAAAAAAAACAATTATATTTTTTAATTTTTAAGTTAGAAATTAAATTTTTTTTTCTAAATTTGTCCAGCTCAAGAGCTACCTAGAAGAACTCAAGAAAGCCAGTCAGAGTCTAAACAAAATCTTTGAATTATCATTATTTATTTATTTTAAAAAGAGGTATTTTTTTTAGATCATTCAAATTTACTACTCTACATCTTCAGATCTACCTACAAAATCCCTTAAAAAAAACAAAAAACAATCTGAAATCATTCAAGTTTCACAAATCAACCTCAAATCTAAACCCTTTATGAGACAACCACCCCCAGAAAAGAAAAATAAATATATAAATAATATCAATCTCACATAGCTATGTTTAATTACCGGATCTTTTGCGAGAATTCCAGAAGATCCGCGTCTGAGAGATGTTAGAGAATCCATCTAGACTCCTCTCCAGTTTTTTCTGCTCTGAATTCGGCAGTTCCATCTAAAAAATGGAAGGTCGATCTATCTGGCCACACCCTAATTTCGATAATTCCACATTAGATAGACTGTTTCTTGTTTTAGTGGGACAAAAACCCTAAGTTTGATGGGAGGAACAAGACGATAATCTCTCTCTCTCTCTCTTCTTGTGTCCGGAATTTTGCGACGATGAATTCGCATGCCATTCTCATGTCATTAATGACAAATCTGTCGTTTTCCCACGCACTTTCGTGTCTAAAAACTCTAAATTAGAGAGATTATTTTATTACCACACCCACCTTCACGCTATCCCAATTCATATATATATCACCAAAGTAATAGGTTGGTTACCCTATGTTCGGTGAATAGGCAAAAATTCAGTTCTCGACTATTCATTTTAATTCTCAAAACTATGTGTCTACACTCAAATTTGACCGGGCCTTTGACATAAAATGCTCAAAAAGATAGTAAAAAACAGATTGGGTCCTCAAAGTTCATACCTCCAAAAGTCTTCTATTTCTTTAAATAAATGGCCTAAAGCTTCCCGCGTGGCCCATGGATCACAATTCCTCACCATCCTTCTACACTCTTCAACTCAATCCAATATAAGTCCAAACCCATTTTTATTCTATCGATTACCTAAGTCCATTCAACTTTACCCAAATCCATTATTATTCAACCCTTCACCTCAACTCAACCCCCAAACTCATTCTTATTCAACCCCTCACCTAAGTTCACTCAACTCAAAATCATTCATATTCAACCTACAACCTAAACTCAATCCAACAATATACCTACCCAACACTCTACCCAAGCCCAACTCATTACCCAAACCCAATTCTCAACCCAACCCAACATCACAACCAATCACCACAATCATCAAGGTGGGACACATGTCACCACCCCAACTCACCTCCCTCATCCCCAACCTATCCCATCACCTTTTTTTAAAAAAATCTAATCTACCCACACCCCTAACCTATACCTCCCCCTAATCTACTCACATCAACCCATCACCTTTTTTCTAAAAAAATCTAATATACCCACACCCCTAACCTATACCTCCCCCTAATCTACCCACATCAACCCATCACATTTTCTCTAAAAAAATCTAATATACCCACACCCCTAACCTAAACCTCCCCCTAATCTACCATCATCATTCCCTACAAAACTCACATCTACAATCTAACCCACACCCCTCCTCTCAAATCAAACACTCATACTCTCCCATCAATTCATCTCCACCCTTCATTTCCACCCATTTTAACACATGGCATCATCTCCCACACCCTCCCAAAATATCATCAATCACCCTCTTACACCTTTCATTCTCTCAAATCCAAACACCACTCCTCAAACACTCAACCCATCCATCACTCTCTTACACTTCATCTTCACTATTTATTATCCTTCACCTAACACTCAACCCAAATGGGTTGAAAGATCCAACCCATTTGGGTTGTAAAACAACCCATTTAACCTTCTTACACAAATACCTTCCAAATCCTTCTAATTTACCCCTACCTTTCTCTTAAACCCCATACCATTCTACCATTCCTCCTCATTTCACCCAACTTTACCCTTAAAATAACTCCAAACTCTATAAAACCCCCTTATCCTCAACTTTCACTACCTAATGAAAATTGGAAAAAGTACCCTCTAAAATTATAATCCCCTCCATTCTCAACTCTCAACCCTCAATACTCAACTCTCAACTCTCAATCATCAACCTTCTCTCAACTCTCAACTCTCTCAAGTAAATCAAAGAAAATCAAAGGGACTCATCAAGGAAAGTCAAAGGAAGTCAAGAAATGAACAATGTGAGTTTGGACAAAAGAACACCCCCTCCAACCCCTCTTTTCTACTCATCCATTTCTCTACACTTCTGCACATACCACAATGGTTTGAATCATCAAAAGGGCCCCTTTTTCAATAAGGGTGCCCTCAATGGTTTGAACCAACATTAAAATCCCTCATACTCGAGGGCACATATCGGATTTCTCGATTCTTTTTTATTTTATTTTACTTTTAAGAAGTGATCGAATTAGAGGTTACCACCAATGGTGGATAGAATAGGGTGCCTAACACCTTTCCTAATCTATAAAATGAACCTCCTTACCTTGAATCAAAAGTTGGACCAAGTATACCTTATCCGTACAAGAGTCATCAAATGACAAAATAACATAGTTTTTAAAAATGTGGCATCGGGTGACCATTCACACTCATTTTCAAATATGAATGGTGGCGACTCCAAAACCCCCCAAAGTGGATGATATATTCAAAACTGAACAAATCACGTGTCCACACTATGAATTGTGACTTTTATAATTAATGAAATCAACAATAAATTATTAATGTGTTTTGACGATCCTATTATTAATTTATCATCGAATTCATTAATTATTAAAATGACGAATTCATTGAAAAAATATATTTTGAAAACTAAAATGTACAGTGCATTAAGAGTGGAATTTTGTCATAAGTTGCACACATTTTAAGGAATGTATGTAGAAGAATTAGCACACATCTTATGTGACATTAGCAAAATTAGGTGTGCCAATAGAACTCTCATAAATTACAAATTTTCCTCTAATCTACTCGTCTCAATTTACCTAAATACACAGTTACATATCCACTTTTGAATTTTGAGAAATAAAATCTTTTTTTGAGATTTGAGGGGTCGCCGCCTAGTTTTATGGTATAGGAATCAAAATCAACTCTAATATGGAAAAGAAAGTTGGGATCTATGAAGAAATCGGATCCAAAAATTAAATTACAGGATTGGAAGGTGTTAGGTACCAATCCTACTAGATGAAAGTCAATCTCTACAAAAATCAAAATTTACATTGTAAAAAGAACCTATATTTTTTAATGTTTGTGTGATTACCTTCGAAATGTAATTAACGATTGATTGCTAGTGGTGTGTTGCTTAAAAAACTGGTGGTAATCGTTCCTCTAGTGATTTTCCTTGATCCGTATCCATTTCTAGATCTGCTCCAAAGCTCTAAAATGAGAATTTCATCAACTAGATCCAAGTGTTTCTGAGATTTTTTGGGTGCTTTTAGATTGAAAATTGAGGTTTAGGGTATGAGTATTGAATTGGAGATTTAGATTTAGGGTTTTGGTGAAGTTCTGTAGAGGTTTAGACCACTTTTTCCTAAGGTTTCTGAAGGCATCCGAGATTTACTAGTAGGGTTGCCTTTTAAAAAATGTTTTTGGATAATGTCTAAGCTAAATTAGGTTTATTTTGATAAGGCGTATTTATAATTAATTTTTCAGTGATTTTAAATAAAAGTTCAAGTGGTTTTGAGTTGGAGTCAATTTATTTGACTTACGTATAATAAAATCTTTTAAATTTTTAAAATCCCCCATGGAGGGTTTTTTATTTAATTATTTGATGTTCTTTGAGACCACCCATTAAAGATTATTTAATTAAATATTTGGGGGATCCTTCTTAAATAAATAGGCCGCCACTTGTAATTGGTCTCATAACATTAATTAGTTGTATTTATTTGTTTAAAAAATTTTAATTGAATTTATTAAGATTTTACTTTATATTTATTAAGATTTTCAATTATTGACTTCATACTTTTAAATTTTAGAATTGGAAAATTAATGTTTTACCCTCAAAGAGGACTCTTGTTTTACGAAGTCATTTTTTAACATTCTAGGGTGTTTAGAAATCTATTTTTACAAGGAATTGATTGGAGATGTCATTTTGTGTCATTTATGATTTTTTAACGTGAAATGGATGCATACATCATGAGGGATATTTTGATAATTTCCAGTTTGTAATTTTATTGTTCAAAAGGATTATCCTAAGCAAAATATGGTTATGGCGCCCCACCAAACACTAACACAAAGCCCCATGTCAGATCTCGAGGTACAAGGTAGTGCCTCGAAATTTCGGCATGGTCTCTTCTGTTTATGTTAACATTCCAAGGCGTTCAACCTACACCTGATAAATGACATACATTATCCTACATATATACATATAAAATATAATACTAGCAGAAGCCTATATAAATCTAATAACGTACGATAAATTAGAATACGGAAGGATAAATAAAATAGAAGATTATATAAAAATTCCTCATTCTAACAAAAGTCCTAATACTAAATATAGAATGCATAATACTTCTAGACGAACTGACCCCACTAGAGGATATAGTCCTAGTACTCACTAGGTAACGGACTCTGGTCATCTATCTGACCTACCAGATAGTTCTCACTCGTTTTCTACACTTACTTCGCCAAACTCCAGATCTGAAACTAAAAAAAATGGATAAGGAAATGATGAGTAACAATGGTTACCCAGTAGGAAAACAAACAATTTCTGCCAATAACCTCTCCTAACATGAACAAATAACCATACTAAATTATTTTAACATATGCAAAATTTTACATAAGAAACTTTGATTAACTGGTACATATAGCCAAGGATGAGCAATTAAACATTTTAAAACTCACATTACATTCATCAGCAATACTCACTATAACATTTTTTTTTATACAAATCTAACTGATCAAATGAAAACATTAAACATGCATTTCATTTTATATATTAAAATAAGGCAACAAATACATAATACACAATTGAGTAGTGGAATTAGAGAGATGGGATTTACGACTAGATCGCTCTCAGTCGGGACATGATGTTACAATTCCTTACTCGCTTTTAGTTCCTGATTTTGTTGTCATTTGTTGCATTTACCATACTTGGTTGACCATTTATCCAGCTTAGACTAGCCGTTTGATGTGACCGTAAGCAATGAATTTCTTTTCGATGTGTCAGAACGTTCGACTACTATAGATTGTTAGTGATCACTAACTAATCATCTACGTCTATGCCTATCAGGCGTGCATGTGATTCTTAAATATACAAACCATTCATATACGACCACCTTTACATTATAAGTTCACTAGTAAGATAGAGAGGAATAAATATGGATTCTAATTATGACTCCACTCTTATACACGACCAATACCACGTATGAGCTTGGTGGTTCCTACCATACATCCCAGTATAATATACCACTTTAGATGATATGACGTATTTTCCCTTCAAGCATTTACAGACACTTTAACAACTACATATATATAGGAGGCGGTTCAAAGGACATATGTAAAAACAATGGTTCTTCAAAATATGGGTTAGAGGTTTTGGATTTAGCTGATTTTTTACGAGGATGGTCACTATGATGAGAAGATCATCCTCACAAAAAATCAGCTCAATCAGAAACTTCTAAATCCATCAAAAGTTATTTATAAATTATTGACAAAAATTGGCAAAAAATCAACGGTCCACATTCTAAATCACTTTTAATGGGGTTAGAAGTTTCAGATTGGAATGAATTTTTTTTCGAATGATCTTCCCATTATAGAGATCATCCTCACAAAAAATCAGCTCAATCCAAAACTTCTAACCCATATTTTGAAATTTTATTAATGTTACGTTATTTTTACATATGTTTTCTCATATGTCCCTTGATCTTGACCCATATATAATATATATATATATATATATATATATATATATATATATATTAATATTATTTTCATTTGAAAAAAAAGAGAAATTAACAATACAAGGTTGAGAATAGATATCTAGTTTCCTACCTCGCAACTGTGGCCACCCGACCTAAAATAAATAATAAAACTCGGAGCTTCTACGCCAACAGAATTTAAATAAACATGCAACCAATCATTATCTTTGGATATCCGTTCACCAACCTACACACAACACAAAAATGTAAAATGCAGACATCACTCCTTAACCATATTTCCAACCCACAGTCACGTGTCAGCTCATCGCTATCCCAGTTGATCACGGGCCCAGTTTGACATATGCATGAGGTGTGACATCCCATCTTTTCAGATGTAAAATTTAAACATCACCCCTCCGGTGTGATTCTGACATTTTACCGTTTCATCCTTTTTTTTCTTTTTTCAATTTTCGTAATTCTCAATTTTTTTAAAAAAATATTCACTTTCTGATATTCGTCAACTCAATATGAGTTCACTGAATATTAAATCATTTTTTCAACTACGAAATTCATTTTTTTCAATAACATTAAAAGAATATAAAATTTATATCAAAACGGGGTCCAAACGGTGCACAAGACCCAACTAACGGAAATAACTCAGTGAAATATCCTATCCACGTATAATTTATTATAAAATACAATTAAAGATATCAAATATGCAAGTTCTAACATGAATTTAAAATAATCAATTGAATTATATATTTTTGAAAACACATCACAAATTTTTAATAAAATCCTAAATGCAATTTTCATAATCTATGATTACTAATAGAAATTGAGAGTTTCTTACTATTTATGTGTGAAAGAATTGAAGCGCGTGTACGGAAATCGATACTGTCAGCACAAAAATCGAGGTAGATCGAACTTCGAGACGATTGATTTTTGAATTTAACCCGATAGTTTCAAAGATCTCGACGCTATCGTCCTTTCTCTATTTTGCGACGAAAGACGATTTGACCCCAAAATAGGCAAAATCGGAGGTCGAAGTTATATATATATACGACTAATTTTTTATGATACAAGATGAAGGAGAAGATGAAACAAAAAGAAGTTGGGTGGATTTTGTAGATGTCGAGGTTACGGACCTTTTTTCCTTCTACAACGGAAGTCAATGACGGCCCGTTCGTAACGGATCTGAATTTGAAAAAAATAATTTTTTTAAAAATCCGTTGGCTTGTTTTGAGTTGTTTAAAATGAAGATGAATAGTAAAAATAATTTTAAAATTTATTTATATAAAATTTAAAATAATTTCGATATTTTACCTATTGTTTCATTTGACGATAACTTGACCGTCCGGACTCTAAAAGTGACGAATGAATACTCTATTTTATCTAATTTTTCGTTTCGGATCTAATGGTGTGGTTAATTTCTATAATTCTATCTCTAACAAAAAATTATATTTTTTGCCTAATGGGATCATAAAATTGACGTCATTTTTATTTTTAACGATAATTCGACTTTTTAGACTCTAAAAATACAAGCAAATAGTCCATTTTCTATAATTTTCGTTGCAAACCCAATGATATGATTGAATTTTAATAATTCTTACTCTAACAAAAAGTCATTATTTTAGCCTGGTTCTACTCAGTAATCAAGGATTTTGCAACTTTTCTGTTTGAACTGGCATTTGAACGTGCTTATAGGCTAAAATATATTTTTAATCATTTTGAATCTAATAGGAAGGTCAGATTTCATTAAAAATGATTAGAAAAAGATTCTAAATTTTTATCCTAAGTCTCACTTTTAAGATTTTTTCAAACGGTCACTATTTATTTTTTCTCGAGATACGAATTAAAAACCCGGGATTTTACATTCTTCTCCCCTCCTTAAAAAAAATTCGTCCTCAAAATTGAAATCATACCTTATCAAGCTTTGTCACTATTCCACTAACACGACATGTATAATTATCTTCTATTATTAATCCCAAGCCAATCTCATTTATAACTCATAACCTTATGTTACATATATTGTGTCACCCCAACACATTCATTAATTAATCACTCCAATTAATCCATTATTTGTATAACCCTAAGATAATAATCAATTTACATTATATTACTTCCCTATCAGTATCTACCAACAACAATCATTTCCCATATTCTATATTATTTACCTTTACTTCTCTCACCAATTACACTATCTATTATGTTTTACTCATACTTGCCACAAATATTATTCCTCAATGCATAGACTTATCGTAGACACACCACTACTATTTACACATCATTTAATACTTCTTAATAAAATAATACGCAACATCCACACTTAATATACCCTTACTATAATACAAATATCTACTAACATTAAATTCGCAAACTACATTAAAATCTCCATTCCCAATACACCACTATCTTTATATTCAATACAATATTTCATTTTCTACTCTACCTTACCATATCTATTTCATTAACATTCTTTGTCCATACTACCTCAATAAATTTTTATCAATCATAGTCTCCATGTGGTGTATATGATTTCATTACTCGACCCATGTCAATAGTTTCTAACTCTAATAAGTATGCAAAATCTCAGTAGAATTATGTGATCTAGAGGAACCAGTATTGAATAGAACTTCACTTTCTAACATTATAATTAGAAATCATACCTTCCAAAACTTTGTCGAAAATAGGTAATTTCTCTTAGGTCACAACCCTTGATCGTGACTGTGATAGAGGGCAGTCTCTCCTAATATGTCCCACCTGATCACACGCATAACATGTCAATGATCTTGTCTTCGTAGGTTTCTCAAGCATAGGTAGTTGGTAAACTGGAGCCGGCATGCTCTGAACCTGCCTTGTTGGTTCCTTTGGCCTTGTTGGCATCATTGGAGCTCTAGTTGCTATATAACTCAGTGATGGGGGAACTCTACAACTCGGAAGTGGAGGAGTTTTATGTTGTGGATATACTGATCCGGAGGAGATTGGCTTCAAATACATCGGCCTCTTGGTCAGATCTAATCTGGGAGGAAAAGAAGTCTAAGGTCGACTAATTTACCCCTTAGAGGTCTATAACTCCATCTCCTCTCGTTCTACCCTCTAAGCTCAATTCATCGTATCTCTATAATTGACAATCTCAATCATTGACCTCCTACCCCTTAGGTAGGGTTATAGTTCTCTAAAGAATCTACAACCTTTTGCAGATCTGTTAGGATAAGTTTGAGTACATATCGTTACAACCTAGTGAACTTCATACTATAGTCTGTAATCGATAGATTACCTTGCACTAATTTCAAAAACTCATATTGCTTGATTTCTCGAGTAGTCTCTGATATAAATCTATCAACAAACATCATCTCGAAATCTATCCACTTAAAAGATCCATCTCCCAATACATTCTTCTTAAAACGTTACTAATGATTGGCATCCTCGTCCAACTGGAATGTAGTCAATGTCACCCACTGATCTCTCAGGCACTACATGACACTCAAAATCTCATGGGTTTTCAAAACCCACTCATTAACCTCAACTAGATCGAAAAAATTCTCAAATCTCGGTAGACATAATCGTTGCATATTCTACAACCACATCCCTGGATTTACCTATCCTTTGGACTAGGGAATTCTCTCATTCTTCAAAGGCACGACCTGTGATAGTGGTCCCTGAGGTGGAATAGTAGGTGCCTCTTGCAAAGAAGTCCAGCGCTTCATCATTTCTTGGATTTATTAGTGCACCTTGCAATTGTGGTAATAAGTCTTGTACCATTTCTCTATTCTGATTGCTAGTCTTGTCTATTCGGGATGGCATGAGTACGTTATCAACTTTATTAAAATCCGGCAACCTTATTGATCCCTGAATTGGTTTGTCTAACATCTTTTTGAGCTACGCATCCTTAATCGGTTGACATCGACCCGAACATTGCTCTCCTTTATGTTCCGATTTGCCACAGTCATTGTGGCGCCCTGCCAAACACTAACACAAATCCCCATGTCAAAACTCGAGGTACTAGGTGGCACCTTGAAATTTTGGCATGGTCTCCTCTGTTTATATTAGTATTCCAAGGCGTTAACTTGCACCTGATAAATGACATACATTCCTGCATATATACATTCAAAATATAATACTAGCGGAAGCCTATAAAGTACAAAAATCATAGTGCGAAAGAAGAAGTTTATATACACGATTATACATAAATTCCTCAATCTAACAAAATTCCTAACGCTGAAAACCAAAATCTATATTACTCTTAGACAAATTGATACCACTAGGGGTAATAACACCAGTACTCACCAGGTAATGGATTCTAGTCGTCTATCTGACCCACCAGATGGTCCCCACTCATTAGTTCTACGCCCGCCTCACCAACTGTAGGCTCTGAAGCTAAAAAAAAATAGGAAGGAATGGGTGAGTAGCAATGATTGCCCAGTAAGAAAATAAATAATTTATGTTAATAACCCCTCCTAACATGAACGAATAAATATACTGAATCATTTTAAAATATACAAAATTTTACAGAAGAAACTACGATTAACTAGGATATATAGTCAGGGATGAGCAACTAAATATTTTAAAACTGACATTACATCAACCAACAGTACTCACTATAGCATTTTCTTTATATTCAAATTAATTAACCAAATAGAAACATTAAACATGCATTTCATTTTATATATCAAAGTAAGGCAACATATATATAATACACTATGGTGGAGTATTGGAATTAGAGAGTTGGGATTCACGATTAGATAGCTCCCAGTTGGGACATGATGTTACAATTCTTCTCTAGCTTTTAGTTCCTGATTTTGTGGTCGGTTGCTACACTTACCACACTTGGTTGACCATTTATCCGGCTTAGGCTGACTGTTTGACATGACCGTAAGCAATGGGTCTCTTTTCGATGTGTCAAAATGTTCGATTATTATAGATTGTTAATGATCACTGTCTAATCATTTTCATTTATGCCTATCAGGCGTGCATGTGATTCCCAAATATACAAACCATTCGTATACGACCACCTTAAATTACAAGTTCACTAGTAAAGATAGAGAGGAATAACCCAGATTCCAGTTGTGACTCCACTCTCATATGCGTCATATACCACGTATGAGCTTGGTGGTCCCTACCGTACATCCCAGGATAATACACAATTCCGGATGATATGATGCACTATCCCTTCAGACATTCACAGACTCTTTAACAACTCACAAATAACAACATATATATTATTTTCATTTGAAAATAAAAGAGAAATTAACAATACAAGGTTGAGAATGGATATCCAGTTTCCTACCATGCAAGTGTGGCCACTTGGCCTAAAATAAATAATAGAACGGAAAAGTAAACAGCGCCTCGCGCTAACAAAAAATAAATAAACATGCAACCAATAACATTATCCCTGGATATCCGTTCACCAACCTACACACAGCACAACAATGTAAAATGCAGATATCACCTCTCGGGTGTGATTCTAGTATTTTACCGTTTCATATCTTTTTTTCTTTTATTTTTTATTTTTACCATTTTCAAATTTTCAAACAAAATATTCACTTTCTGATATTCATCAACTCAATATGAGTTCATTGAATATTAAATCATTTTTCCAACTATGAAATTCATTTTTATCAATAAAATTGAAAAATTTTCAAAACTTAGATCAAAACGGGGTCCGAACAGTGCACAGAACCCAACTGACGGAAATAACCCAGTGAGATATCCTACTAACGTATATTTTTTTTATAAAATACAATTAAACATATCAAACATGCAAGTTCTGGTGTGAATTTGAAATAACCAATTGAATTCTATATTTTTGGAAACTCACCATAAAATTTTAATAAAATCCTAAATGCAATTTTCACAATCTACGATTACTAATAGAAATTGAAAGTTCCTTATAATCACTAGACGACGAAATTGAAGCACGTGCACGAAAATCGATATGATTAGCACGGAAATCGAGGTGAATCATACTTTGAGGCAGTTGATTTTCGAAACAAGCCCAGTGGTTTCGAAGATGTCGATGTCGTCGTCCTTTCTCCTTTTTGCGGTGAAGGACGGTTTGACCCCGAAATGGATGAAATCCGAGGTCGAAGTTATGAAATTCCCGTATATATACGACTATTTTTTGACAATACGGGGTTAAAAAGACGAGAAAACGAAAGGAATTTGAGTGGGTTTTGTAGAAAACGAGGCTGCGGACGTTTCTTCCTTCTACGTCGGACGTCGACGGTGAACGGTTCGCGACGAATCGGAGTTAGAAGATCAGGAGAAAAAAAAATTAAAAAAAAAACGTGGCTGGTTTTTAACGAAATTGGAAGATGAATAGTGAAAAACAAATTAAGAATTTATTTATATAAATTCTTGGGACGAAATCGGTATTTTGCCTATTATTTCGATCGACGATAACTTGACCATCCGGACTCGAAAACTGACAATTGAATACTCTATTTCGTCTAATTTTTCATTCCAGATCTAATGGTATGATCAATTTATACAAATTCTATCTCTAACAAAAATTTACATTTTTGACCTAAGGTGACCCCTAAAATTGACGTCTTTTTCGTATTTGATGATAATTCAACTTCATGATCTCCCAAAATGACAAATAAATAGTCCCTGTTCAATAATTTTTCATTACGAACGCATTAAGAAATTAACGAATTAACTAATAATCTGACTTCAAGGATAGATTTCTTTCCTGAACAAGAAGATAAGAGTTAGGCTTAACCTTTAATCGAGAAAACAAAGGTCATTGACCTCGGAATAAAAAATAATTCCCAAGAAATTCAAATAGAAACCATCCTATCCCTAGAGGAACACAAGGGGATAATAAATTTACTCAAAAATCTCAAAAGACTTGTTCGCGTGGTCTGATGAGGATATGTTAAGTGCAAGCTTGGGTGTTGGTCAACACGGAATAGATACTCTCCCGATAAGATAAAAATATCGATAGAGATGTTATAAAATGTATCAGTGCAATTCTCATTGCATCTTGAGTTGCTAATCACATATTATCAGTCTATATGGGGGTACCTTTTGAGCTGATATCTGATAATGGGTCGTACTTCAAAGCTTAGGTCATTACTCCGTATTCAAAGTTCAGGATTTGACATCACAAATCATCTCCCCGCGTTCTCAGAATAATGTAAAGGTTGAAATAGTCAATAAAAAAAATCTCAAGATAATCATCAGGAAAATGTGTTAATCGCACTATGATCCGTCAAAGAAGTTACCATTCACACTATGGGCATATCAGTCTTCCATTGGAGTTATTCCCCACTTTCTAGTATATGATATGGAAGTAGATTTAACAGTTGAAATGAAAATCTCGTATCTCAAGGTCTTGATAGAAAGTCAATTGTTAGAAACAGACTGGGTTCGTCAGTAGTATGAAGAAGTAAACCTGATCAAAGAAAAACAACTTAAAAGTTCTGTACCAAGTGTAAACTTATCAGAGAAGAGTCACTCACACGCTTGATAAGAAAATCAAAGTTCGCTACTTATAAGTCAATGATTTAACCATCAAACTTCAAGATCATGATAGAATTGAACTACTAGAGTCAACCAACCTTAACCAGGTCAACTGGTACTACATTTAAGGAGGCCATCTTTGGCCGAATCAATTTTCCTACTGCCTAGTTCATTATCTCCTTTTTCAGCCCTTTGTAGCCTTTTAAAAAAATATATATATATACCTTTTTTCTTTCTCAGCTTGATTATCCAATCTAGGGGAGGGAAATTCGAACTATGTTTTGGTTTGATCCCAAAATTCTAAGGTACGTAGGCAACCTGAGAAGTTACTTCAGGTCCGACCACATTAAAATAAAAAAATAGATTCGTCGACAAAGGAAAAATCTAAAAAGAAAAAATTCAAAATTCAAAAGAAATATCATCCAAAATGGGGAAGAAAATTCAAGAAAAAAGAAAACAATTTAAAAGGAAATGCCACACAAAGGGTATTTGGGTTTTTGAGCCTCAAAATTCATTTTTTTTTATGCCCAGTCCTAAGCCTGCCCATAAAAATTCTCCTAAGCGAAAAAGTCAAGGAAGATAGCAAAGCATGCTCAGACAGTAATTCCAGAAGTTAAAAATGGAATAAAAAGGAAAATGGAGCCTGCTAGGTTGAAAACGCGAAAGGACAACTTAGGCAAAAATTAGGGCAAGCTCGCAAGGTTGAAAATCTGAAAGGACGACCTTGACAACAATCAGAACAAAGAAAAGAAAAAAAAATTGTAAGCTCACTAGATCGAAAACCTAAAAAGATGATCTAGACAAAAGCTAGAGCATGCTCGCTAGATTGAAAACCTGAAAAGGCAATCTAGGTCAAAACTTAGAGCAACCAAAAAATAAAAGAAAATCTTCGTTGAGTTGAGAAGCTGAAAAGGCGGTCCGAGTCGAAACATCAAAAGTTTGAATGATCAAATTTCAATACTCAGTTTGAAGCAAATATAGACTCAGTGGATACAAGTATCTTGTTTATGATTGATTTGAAGAGTTTCATGTCCCTAAGTGAACCAACGGGGAGAAAGAGCAAATTCTATGATTAATTTCAGAAAGAAATATTTTGTTCAAATTTCTCTGAGCCTGACTCAAAATCTTCAATATAAAAAGTCAAAATTAAAAGTTAAACCTTTATTGCGCTTGCGGTAATCAAGGATTTCAAACTTTCATAACAAGGGCACTTCCTTTTTCTAAAGAATACAATATCCCCCCTTACACTAGGGGCATTCGTTTTTAAATTATGTTCAATTATCCCCAGTGCAATGTTCCCTGTCAAAGTAGGGGCATTTTGGTTTTGAAACCTGATCAATTTCAACCCCAAAGGATAAGGTTAACTTTGAATTAAAAGTTACCCTCTTGATAGCAATTTTGAAAACTCCTAAGATTCAAAGAGAGTTAAAATGTTTACCGGACCTTCATAAAATCTAATTTTTTATTTTAAAAAAATCAAATGCGGTATAAATCCCCTATTTATTTTCAAAAAAATTAGTTCATTACTCTTTCACCCTGGGCAGGTAGAGTAGGACTTCCAAAAAATTAGTTCATTACTCTTTCACTCTGAGCAGATAGAGTAGAACTTCCCAAAAAATTAGTTCATTACTCTTTCACCCTAGACAGGTAGAGTAGGACTCCCAAAAAGTTTAGTTCATTACTCTTTTACTCCGAGTTGGTAGAGTAGAACTTCCTAAAAAAATTAGTTCATTACTCTTTCACCTTGGGCAAGTGAAAGCGCCCTCGATCCGCGGGGTGCGCGGATCCACTTTTGACCCTTGAGGTTTAGGAGTCGCCACCTAGTTATTACGGTGTAGGAACCGATCAATGACTCTAAACGGATAAAGAACTAATCTAGAACAGAAAAAAAAATTGAATTTGGGATCATGTTACGGGGTTGGAAGGTGTTAGGCACCAACCCCGCCCGGCCAAAGCCGGTCTCTACTAATTTCCCAAATAAGTTACATTTCTAAAAAAAACCTAGATAATAAAAAAAAGTAAGAAATTATACCTTTCCGATAACAAAGACCTTGTTCCCTCAGATCCGACAAAAACTGCTCATTGTACCGTATTCCTTACTTCGTTCTATCTTCGAGGCAAGGTATCTCCTTTTTTGATCTGGATTCTTCGAGTTTGTTATGGATTTTGGGGTGTTTTGGAAGGACTTTTAGGTATTTTTTAGGCTAAAATCGAAGGAGGGATGTTAGGTAAGGAGTTAGGACTTCAAAACTAGGGTTTATGGGAGGCTAGAGGGACTTTTAGACATACTTCTCTTAGGGTTTATGATATGATACGAAAATAGGGTGTGAGGACCTCTATTTATAGATTTTTTTAAGGGTTGATTTAGATAGAATTAGTGTTTAATTAGAGTTCTTTTAGTTAGAGTTGTATTTTAGTTAGAATTGTTTTAGGTAGTGTTGTGTTTTAATTAGAATTATTTTAGGTAGAGTTGTATTTTAGTTAGAACTCTATTAAATAGAGTTATTATTTAATTAGAACTCTATTAGGATTTTGACTTTTGGTCTTACTTGATTGACTTTGAATATTTTGACTTTAGTCTTGCTTAATTGACTTTAATTTCTTGACTTTAGTCTTACTTAATTGACTTTAATTTTGACTTTAGTCTTACTTTGATTGACTTTAATACCTTGACTTTAGTCTTGCTTGATTGACTTTAAATTTTTGGAGAACCCTCTCTATTATATCTTTAATTCTTTGGATCCCCAAATGGAGGGTTCCTTAAAGAAATATCTCACGAACCCTCAACAATTTTCATGAGAGTCCGATTGATCGATTTTTTAGTTCAAATTTTAAATTAATTTCATTAATGTCTCACCTTAATTATTTAATATTTTATTTATTAATTTAAAATTTTTAATTATGAAATTGTGAAATTATCGTTTTGCCCCCGGAGAGGACTTTTCGCATTTTAAGTCGGTTTTTAATGTTCTAAGATGTTTAGAATCGATTTTTCGTAAGGAATTCAATGGAAATTGTTTGTGTCGTTTATGAAATTTTTGTGTGAAATGGTTGTGAAATTTATGAGGGCATTTTCATAATTTTGTCGAATTCTGTAAAATTGGTGAAATGATTTATTTGGTTTCAATTTGTTATTTTATGTGTTCGAAAGGGTTTTCCTAATCGTAACGTAGGCTCTAGGGTTGTTTTGATGTTAGGGGTATTTTGGTAATTTGATCAATTTTTAGTGATTTTTATCGTGAAGCTTCTTTTTGGGTCTGCAAGATGATGATTTCTATGTTTCTGGAGTCGTATTTTTCTAGCGTAGCGTGGTTTCTAAGGTTTTGTCAGTCGAGATACCTCATCCGGATTTCTAAAATATTTCTGGTAACAAAATAAAGCAATAGAATAAACATCCATCATTGGGAATCATTGCGATCGGGTTGACGAGTTGATTAATTAGGCGGTGCAAAAATGGGGTGTCTACACAAGTAGAGTAGGACTCCCAAAAAATTAGTTCATTACTCTTTCACTCCGAGTAGGTAGAGTAGAACTTCCCAAAAAAATTAGTTCTTTACTCTTTCACCCTGGGCAGGTAGAGTAGGATTCCCAAAAAGCTTAGTTCATTACTCTTTCACTCTGAGTAGGTAGAGTAGAACTTCCCAAAAAAAAGGATTAGTTCATTACTCTTTCACTCTGGGCAGGTAGAGTAGGACTCTCTGAAAAGCTTAGTTCATTATTTTTTCCGCCTGGGCAGGTAGAGTAGGACTCCCCAAAAAAAACTTAGTTCATTACTCTTTTACTCCGAGTAGGTAGAGTAGGACTTTCAAAAGAAAAATTACTTCATTACTCTTTCACCCTGGGCAGGTAGAGTAGGATTCTCAAAAAACTTAGTTCATTACTCTTTCACCCCGAGCAGGTAGAGTAGGATTCCTAGAAAAATAATTCAGTATTTTTTCGCCCCGAGTAGGTAGAGTAAAACTCCTAGATCCATTCATTCTTTCTTAGAATTGTCTATTCTTTCTCGAATTATGAAGCCACCGAGGCTTTTCTTGGACTATGCTCAGCCAGTTGCCGCCGAGGGTTTGCTCGGATTATGCTCAGCCAGTTGCCACCGAGGATTTGCTCGGATTATGCCCAGCCAGATGCCACCGAGGGTTTTCTCGGTTTTCACGGTTTTCACTTAGACCCTTTGAGATTTATCCCAGTTTTAAATGCACACACTTGCACATTTGTTTCATTAGTCAAGGATAATTTTTTAAAATTCAAAGATCTGACACCGTTAGTGAGAGCTCGTGCTCAAGGACCTGACAACCTTTTAGTTCGGGGAGAGTTTTACCCTTAAGGATCTGAATGCCACAACGAATTGCTAAATCAGGTTGCAAAATGAATTGTCACTAGCTTTGACATTCGGATATCGCACTATCTATCAAAATAGATTTGCTATCTAGTTTGCTTCAACCCTATGCCAAAGAGAGGCATGTGGAAACACCCAATTTTTACATTCGCCTGATTAATCAACTCGTCAACCCGATTGCAACGGTTCCCAATGATGGATGTTTATTCCAATGCTCTATTTTGTTACCAGATGTGTTTCAGAAATTCGGATGAGGTATCTCAAGCAAACAAAATTGTAGAAACCACGCTGCGCTAGGAAAATATTACTCCAAAAACATAGAAATCATCATCTTGCAGACAAAAAGAATCTTTATGATAAAATTACTAAAAAATGACCAAATTACAAAAATACCCCTAACCTCAAAACATCCCTAGAGCCTACCTTACACTTAGGAAAATCCATTCGAATACATAAAACAACAAATCAAAACCAAATAAATCATTTCGCAATTTTCACAAAATTCGACAAAATTACGAAAATGTCCCTTATATAGTTCACGACTATTTCACACAAAATTTCATAAATGACACAAACCGATGATCCCATCAAATTTCTTACGAAAAATCGATTCTAAAAACATCCTGAAACATTGAAAAATGACTTAAAATGCAAAAAAGTTATCTCCGAGGGTAAAACGATAATTTTACAATTTTAATAATTAAAATTTTTGAAATTAATAATTAAAATATTAATTAATAATTAAAATTCTAATTAAAATTAAGTCAATCAAGTAAGACTTAAAT
This sequence comes from Akebia trifoliata, assembly GCF_017979445.1. Taxonomy (NCBI): domain Eukaryota; kingdom Viridiplantae; phylum Streptophyta; class Magnoliopsida; order Ranunculales; family Lardizabalaceae; genus Akebia; species Akebia trifoliata. The sequence continues at coordinate 13,747,385 of NC_141375.1, forward strand.
CAAATCCTAAAATCAAGTCAATCAAGTAAGACTTAAGTCAAATCTTAAAATTAAGTCAATTAAGTGAGACTTAAGTCAAAATCCTAATCAATCTAAAACAATCTAAAAGAAACATAATTAAACTATAAAACTATCTAAAAGAAACATAATCTAACTCTAACTCTATCTAAAAAACACCTAAAAAAAATCTATAAATAGGGACTTCTACAACCTATTTTCGGAGGTCAAAATAAATCCTAGAAAAAGTAGGTCAAAAAGCTTCCTTAGCCTCCCCTAAACCCTAATTTTGAAGTCTTAAATCCTTACCTAACATCCATACCCCAACTTTAGCTCAAAAAACACATAGAAACCTTTCAAAAAACCCAAAAATTCATAAACAAATAAGAAAAATTCAAATCTAAGAAGGAGGTACTTCGTCTTGGAGATCTGAAGCGAATTCGATAACAGAACGAAGCGAGGAGTGATGTACGAGGAGCTGTTCTATCAGATCTGAGGGAACAAAATCGTTGCGTTCGTAAAGGTAAATATTTTTTTTTATCATTTAGGTCTTTTTAGCAATGTAGTTTTATTTGGAAAAAGTAGAGATCGACGTTTGCTAGGCGGGGTTAGTGTCTAACACCTTCCAATCCCGTAACGTGATCCTCGGACCCATATTTTCTTTCGTAGATTAATGTTATTTGCCTTTTAGAGTCAATGTTTGGTTCCTAGACCATAATAACTAGGTGGCGACTCCTAAATCTTAAAAATCAAAAGTGGATCCGTGCACCCAACGGATCGAGGATGCTTTCATTAGCAGGCATAGTGGGGGCAACTTGTGTGGAAAATATATTATTTTTTTTAGATTTCGATCTCCCGAAAGCAAGGTCGAGCCATACAAAGCCTTTACATATTACAATCGACTATAACGGGATGAGAGTCCCTCTGGTTTTGGTTGATAATGGAAGCGTACTAAATGTTTGTCCTTTAAAGATCGCAACTTGTCTTGGATTCAAAATAGAAGACCTCAAACCAACCAATCAAAGTGTTAAAGCTAGTGACAATACTAAGAGGGATGTATTGAGAATCTTGCATCTCCGATTAGCCACGGGTATAATAGATTTTCCTGTGGAATTTCAAGTCTTGGACATCCAGTCCTCTTTCAATCAACTGCTGGGGAGACCATGATTACACCAAATCGAGGCCTTACATTCTACATTGCATCAAAAGGTTCAATTTATTAAGGATGGATTGGTAATTGCCCTTCATGGGTGTAGACACCCCATTTTTGCACTCACCTGATTAATCAACTAGTCAACCCAATTACAACGGTTCCCAATATGGATGAATATTCCAATGTTTTTTTATTTGTTACTAGATATGTTTCAGAAATTCAGATGAGGTATCTTAAACAAGTAAAACTGTAGAAACCAGGCTATGATAGAAAAATATGACCCCAAAAACATAGAGATCATCATTTTCAGACAAAAAGAAGTTTTACGATAAAAATCTCTAAAAAAAACCAAATTACCAAAATACCCCTAACATCAAAACATCTTTAGATCCCACATCACGCTTATGAAAAACCTTTTCAACATATAAAACAATCAAGTAAAACCAAATAAACTATTCCGTCAATTTTCATCAAATTCGATAAAATTATGAAAATACCCCTCATAGGGTTCACAATCATTTCATACTAAAAAATTCATAAATGACACAAACCTATAATCCCATCGAATTCCTTACGAAAAATCGATTTCAAAACATTCCAAAACATTGAAAAATGACTTCTCAATACAAAAGTCCCCTTCGGGGGTAAAAAAATAATTTTTCAATTTTAAAAATTTAAAATTTCAAAATTAATAATAAAATATTAATTAATGTAAAGTGAAACATTAATAAAATTAAATTAAAAATTTGAATAAAGAAAATAAATCAGTCAAACCCTCAAGAAAAAATTTAGGTGGTTGCCCACTTATTTAAGTAGAGCTCCCTTGATATTTATTAAAGGACCCCTCCATCCGGGGCCCAAAGAATTAAATATATAATTAGGGATTTTTTCTAAAAAACTTAAAAATATATTCTTTCATTGTACGCAAGATTAAAAATCATAAATTCAAAACCCTAATTTAAAATCCTAATTCAAAACCCTAATTCCACCTTATCCTAAGAGACCAACTCCAACACCAACTCTACCCAAAATACTCTATAAATATAGAGCCTCAAACCCTTAATTTCGGAAGAAAAAGAAAATCCTAAGAAAGAAGGTCAAAAAATCTCCTTAGCCTTCTCCAAACCCTGATTTTGAAGTCCTAACCTCCTACCTATCATTCAAGCCCTAGTTTTTGTTCAAAAAACTCTGAGAAACTTTCCAAAAACATCCAGAAAACCTTCAGAAAACATAGAAAACAATTAGATCTAGAAGAAAGATACTTCAACTTGGAGATCTGAAATAGATCCAATGACGGAGGAATATCAAAGAAACTCATACATGGACACTCTCCGCCAGTATTGAAGGAACCGTCGTAATCCATTAGGTAATTATTTTATTTATTTATTTTTTATATTAATTTTTAGATTTATTTTGCAATGTAGTGTTATTTGGGGAATAGTAAAAATCAGCATTCCCCGGATGGGGTTGGTGGTTAACACCTTCCAACCCCGTAACGTGATCCCCGGACCCGTAGTTTCTTTTTCGTAGATTAGTGTCATTTATCTGTTTAGAATCATGATTAGGTTCATAGACCATAATAACTAGGTGGTGATTTTGTAACTCAAAAAAGTGGATGTGCAACCCGTGGATCAAAGGCGCTTTTAGTGGCGACCCCACTGGGGAAACTTGAGGATCAAACTTGAAAAAAAGTCTCAAATATTGATGCATTGCTAAATAGACCTAATTTTTATGTTATTTTATTTTATTTATTTGTTTATTTATTCATTTTTTTAGATTGTATTATTTTTGTTATTTTGGCATCATTTGATTTGATTTTGAGTATATTATTTTGGAATATTATTGTCTATGGTTCAATCGAAGGTCACTTGGGTTGACTCTAAATAATTCAAGATTTCAAAAGGTAAATTTCATTAAAGATGGGATGATGGTTGTTTAACCATGATAAAATATTTTATTAATTACTTTTTAGGTACGTGCTTATGATTTTTGGCAATAAAAGAATTTTTTTTTGTTTGATGTTAACAACAAATAAACATTTTTATGAGTGGTGCACCGATAGTAAAAAGAAGTTTTTTCTTTTTTCTCTCTTTCTTCTTCGAGCCTGTGTGTGACAAAGGAACTAAAGAAAAAACAAAAAAAGAAAAGAAATTTCAGAAAGAGAGAGATAGTCGGTCTCATTCCACTTTGTCTTTGATGAGTGTTTCCAAACACTCAATTATACACACAATTTTTGAATATTTATCTTGATTTTTGTACCTATTTATCCATATTAAGATAATAATCATGATAAGCCTCAATCACCACGTTGCATGTTAATTAGGCTTAATTATATATAAATAAATTCATTTACTAGATAAATCTAATTACGTGTGTTTCTTGTGCAGAAATCAACAAATTGGAATCAAAATCTTAAGACAAAAGTATTTGGGCCCACTTTGGAATGCCCTAATCCTTTGGAATGCCCTAATCTTTAACTCATATTCTCCTCTTTTGTCTTTTTGTGCAAAGAAAAGTGGAGGCTACTTTTAGACTCTTCTACACACATTTTCTCTATAAATAGAGCCTTCATTTCTAGAGAAAGGATCCCATCTTGGTTCTCTTATCCAAGACTCCTTTAATCTAAGGCTCTTAGCCTATTCTCTTATTTTTTTGTATTTTCATCTTCTAGTTATTTTCTTTTACTTAAATAGTCTTGTAAGAAGTAGAAGAAGAAGAAGTTGTAATTTTCTCCATGAAATGAAGAAAAGTTCTTTCATCTCTTATCTTTCCTCTCTTGTAATGACATTAGGCTAAGTTCCTCTCCATTGGAAAGTGGAAAAGCCTAGAACAAGTTCTTGTGTTATTTCTAATTTTATGCCTTTCTTTTATTAAAATGCTTATGAATTCTCTTTAAGTTTCTTGCACATTTTATTCTCAATATAGATATTTTATGCTTAGATTAGATCAAGATAAGTATGCTTAAATTAGATAATTTTTAGTAAGAAGTTTTCAAGAATTCTACTTTGTTTTTGTTCCCTTATTTCATTTTATTAGCAAAACTTTTCGATCTAAGGAGCTAACACCAAGCCCTTATGATTGAGTTATAAAAAGGCTAGAGACTAGGATTTTCTCATTAACATGTTTTAGGTAGATCCACCTCCAATGGTGTTTTAATTCATAAGTTTACTTGCTTTTAATTTCATTTACTTTAGTTTATTTTCTAGCAATTTTACATCTTCTTATAAGTTCAAAAATACAAAGAAAAATAGTTTTAATTCCTTTTAGTTAATTTAGATTTTATCTTCTTAGCTTAGCTTTATTCCTCCTTTCTCTTGGGTTCGATCCCCTACTTGCCCCACAAGTAAGGTAAAACTAAGATTATTATTAACTCCGGTGAGAAGAACAATGATAGTCTCATCAGTTTTCTCCACAGATCCAAGGCCTGTACTACCGCTGTCTCGACCTCAATCCCTAAATCTCACCATCTAAATTGATAGATTGGGTTTTTTTTTTTGAAACTTTAGATTTTCTATTTTAGATCAGAAATGATTAAAACGATGTTGCTTCAGAAATCAAAAAAGAATTCTCAACAATCGAAAGGAAATCGTCTCTTGATCACTGTTACAATTCTTAGTAGCGCTGGTCTATTACGATTCCTTGTAAATAAAGAACTCGTTGCAGCTGATATCGATACAACTCTTAGATCTTACGCTTGTGAAGGTCGCTTACTTGTTCTCGGATCTGATTTCAATAATTTCCTCCTTTATTGCGCTAACCCAATACCTGATGCTTTGAATCTATAGGAATCGATTGGATCTCACGATGGAAGGAATTTTATGTTGTGTAAGAAACAAGGGAATCCAAAAGTCATTTTTCTTTCAAAAGATTTCTTCGATTGATCAAACCTTCAAAAAAAAAACAATTTTAAATGGGTTTTGTTTAGGGGATGAAGTGATTCTCACGAATAAACAGAAAAATATTTAAAAAAAAGATAGGAAGCTTCTTGATGAATGTTTTAGAGAGCTACTATTAACACATCAATTCTTACTTGTAACGCACCCATCTATAGGTAAACAATTATTTATTTTCAAAAGGATTGGTGTATTGTAAGTAAACAATAGGTGTGCCAATAATATCTCTCAATTTTTATTCCAATTGTTTTAAGGGACTACTGATAACTCTCTTTCTCACTAAGGAGAAAATAATTTTTTTCTATTGTCACACAAATTTTTTATCTATAACACACCATCGGGTGTTTGTTAATTCTTTATTCGAGTTGGTGTGGCAATAGGATATTCTCTTTGATTGGGTTGTGGTTTTAGTTTTTTTTTAAAAGGTTCATGCTCCCTACAAGCATCATTCTATCATCAATTCGATATTTGTTGAAATCTCAATTTTTTTTTGGAACGCCCAAAGTGATTCTTGATTGGACCATAGAAAAGAGTATTTTTTTTTTAGTTCATTTAAAAAAAAAAAATTTTGTGCCTGTTTCATGTTGGATCTGATAAATTATTTTGTGTTATATTCATTGATTGATTATCTGAAATGCCATGATTTTAATTGATATATAGATGAGATGTGTATGCTTTGTTCTTGAACTGAATGATATGAATATTTTATTTCTGTATTTTTTGATCAATATTTATCCTTGCTTGTATGGTTTGATCTGGCCCATGGGCATATTTATCTAAAAAATATCCCGGGCACACCCCACCCTACTTTGCACACACACCACAAGCACGTTTATATTATTGCATTGCACGCTTGCATGTCCCTTCTAGCCAACATGGCACAAGTGCGTTGCCCGGTCTCCTTGTGAAATACGACATCATTCATGAGAAACACAACTCCAGTCATGTACCTTTATGGTATATAAAACTGGGGCATCAGTATCGTTTGATCAGGTGAAACCGAAAGGTATATTGATGTACCCATATTGGGACGACCTGAGCCTTTTGTCCTATTGTAAGCCGCACATTCACATTTCTTGATTGCCAACCCTAGACTCGTACATATACGGTATATCAAAGTTAATCTAAATTCACCAATTGCACTTCTTGATTAAAATCAGTGCCTAAGCGAGATCCTGTCCCGATGTACTACGGTACAAGGAGGATAGACTACGTCTATTCTAGACAAGAGGTGACTTAAAAGTTCCCTTGCTTAGCATCGTGTGCCACCTCTCAATTGGGGATTAAACTGGCTGCTTTTGACTTTAGAGATTTGAGTTGGAGTCTTAGATTATTACCTATATGGTATATCAAGCCAAGTCACCATGAACCATCTGATTGAGTACGCTCAAGAGGTATATAGGTGTACTTAGGCAAGGGATGGCCAGGTAAATTGCATTGCACGTAGTAAACCTAGAGTATAGAAGCCTTCCTATAGGTCACGACCCGAATCGACTATGGGTGTTCCCGGGTTGCTTTATTTAATTCAACCAAAAGGTAAGTGGGTAGACCGATCCACACCGCTCCAATCGAACCCGTAATATCGATCCAACCTAATAGACTTAATTGATGAGATATGCAGGTCAATATCAAGTTAAACCAATTAACTCAATTGGTAAATGGATCTTATGGATCAACATATGGATCGGTTGAACTAATTGGCTTAAAAATATTGGATGAAGTGATACAAGTGGAATATTCAGATCCATTGGGTCAAACCGGCCCAAACTCAAATGGGTACATAGTCCCAATCACCTTGCATCGGCCAGTTTAATTCAATGGACTGAATATTTCATACTTAACAAGATTAGTAAATCATCTTCATGTAATATTTCTTGATCGAAATATTTCATTGGTTAGAGATTTTGAATCTAGGGGTCAACTTAACCCATGCTATCAAGAAGAGCCTCTATTTATTAAAAGTCTACTCTAAGGTTCGTAACTAGTAATCCACCTTTGATGGGATTTCAGGGTTATTATTGGGCCCAAACTCAAGCGTCCATCTCCTAGTTGGAGTCATAAGTCCAGTCGGTTAGAACGAACGTCAGTACCAAGTCAACAGTTGAAAATGGCGTCAAAATCTAAGCTTGCCGAGATCCGTAAGATTTTGGTAGTCTTTGCCACAGATATAAATAGTATAAAAGGAAAGGTGGAAGCTTTAGAATAGATTTCAGAATCAATGGGCAATCCCCTTGATGATCCAAAAGGAAAAAATGTAGAAGGAGGTACAACAAGACACTCACATGAGGTCTTTGAACTTGATGGAGATGAAGAACCCGTCAATGAAAATCATGTGTTAGCCAATAGGATGTCTGAACTAGAATCGACCTTGAAGAGTATAAAGGGCATTGATGAAATTGCAGCAGGTATTGAGGCTCTGAATCATATACCTAGGATTCATTTGCCAGAGAAGTTTGTAATGCCTTAGATGGACAAGTTCAGTGGAGTGGGTTGTGCAAGAATACACCTCAAAGTATACATCACTAATATGCGCACTATGGGTCTCAACGATGAACATATGATATTACTATTTCAACGAACTCTATCAGGATCAGCGCTATGATGGCTGATGTCTCAAGATCCAACTATAATAGGTATATGGGAAAATATGTCAAAAGCTTTCTAGCACTAGTACAAATATAGTATCGAGATTGAAACTTCAAGAAGGGATTTAGAATCAACTAAACAGAAGAATGGGGAAACGTTTACTAATTTCATTAGTCGTTGGAGGGCTAAGGCTGCACAAATGTAGGATAGACCTTTAGAGAAGGAACAAGTGGCTACTATCTTAAAAAATCTCGCAAGGGTATGCTCGATATCTAGTCTCCCAATACCTTCTTACATTCGAGTCTCTATTGCAAGCCAGTAGCCAACTGGAAGACGCCTTTGCTTCTGGGGTCCTTTCCAATCCTTCTGACGATAAGATCAAAAAGCCCTTCGCCAATTCCAAGCCTAGCACTAATCATGCCTATGTAGCCAGTTCATTTGCTACCCCTGTCCAATCTACCACCCTCTCTACTAACCAAGTTAACCCTAGTCAATCTCGACCATTTAGGAAATTCATTGATCTTGGGATGTCTTTGAGCTTTGTCTTTCAGAAACTATTAAGTAAATTGCTCATTGCACCTTTCCAACCTCGACCTTTACCAAATCCATTCCCTACTTCTCACAATTCAAACCTATTTTGTGATTTCACCAAAATCCCGATCATCCTATTGATCGTTGGATCGCTCTTCGTCACACAGTTCAAGATCTCATTGATGCCAAAAACGTTATTGTCCCTGCCCCTGAGTAGCCAAATGTTACCACTAACCCTCTAACCACTTACTCAACTCTCGTTTGACCCAGTCTTTCTCATCCACTTAGTCAATCATAAGCCTCCCAGCCCCCTCTTACTAGAGTGATGGTCCCTAATGAGGTTCTCGCCACCAAATGCAGTCTTGGCTAAGGGAGAAAAAGTAAGTTTGAACAAAGCAAAGAATCAAGAGAAGAAGACTCAATCCTTTTACTTGGAAATGATGTCTTGAGTTCTCAGTTTGTAATCAAGCCCGTTGTGGGTATTTGTCTCTAGTTTTTTGAGTGTTGAGTCCAATTTTTTTTTTTTATCAATTCAGCAATCAAGTCTGTCTTTTTTTTTTTTATCTCTTTTGAGTCAAATTAGTTTGTCGAGTTTGCAATGGCGTTAAATGCCCCATCTGAATTTAATGGAATAAATGAAATTTTTGAATACCTCGAGTGCATTAACGAATTAATTAATAAATTAACTTCAAGGAGAAATTCCCCTAATAAGGCCCCCTCCTGAATGAGGAGATAAATGTCTTACTTGACCTCTAACCAAGGAAGCGAAGGTCATTGACCTCGGAACAAAAAATAAGTCCCAAGAAATTTAGAGTGGAACTAATTTATTCCTAGAAGAACATAAATATATACTCATCCTACGAAAACACCACATGTACAAACCAGAATGGACTCACATAATCAGATGAAAAGTTACAAAATATATCAACATCGGATTTCTCAACATAATTGAGCTCCCAGAATAAGACCAATGGAGCAATTAAAGTGGCCAACAAAGATCTTGAAACTATCATCATAAAAGAGGTGTCGATTACATTCTTCTACGAAAGCTATATTGCTCGTTTTTATGTGATATGAAGAAAAATAACTTAGAGTTCTGTACCACATGCAAACTTATCAAAGAAGAGTCACTCACATGTTTGACAAGAAGGTTAAAGTTCGCCACTTACAAGTCAAGGATTTAACCATCAGACTTCAAAGAAAATTGGGCACCCCTCCTTGACCATAGATGGAAGTCTGAATCTAACTGGAGAGATTCATTCATCAACAAGGAAACACTGCCTTGGAAAACCGTTAGACTTCAAATAAAATTGAGCACTCCTCTTCGACTATAGGAGGAAGTCTGAACCTAATTGAAGAGATAAGTTCATATTGCTTGGAAAAGCCATCAGACTTCAAGATCATGATGGAATTGAACTACCAGAACTAATCAACCTTGACCAAATCAAGTGGTACCACATTTAAGGAGGCCATCTTTGGCCAAATCAATTTTCTATTATCCAGTTCAATATCTTCTTTCTTAACACTTTGCAGCCTTTTTCAAAATTAAAAAAAAACCTTTTTTTCTTTCTCTGTTCGATACATTAACCCAGGGAAGGAAACCATTCAAACTTCGATTTTGGTCTGATCCCAAAATGTTGGGGTACGTAGGCAACTTGAGAAGTTACTTCAGGCTCGACCACATAAAATATATATATATATATGTATGTATGTATTCATTCCCCTACGAATAAAAATTAAAACAAAAAAAAATTGTTAGAATGGGGAAGAAAATTCAAAGAAAAAGAAAATAATTTAAGAGAAATGTCACACAAGGGGCATTTGGGTTTTTGAGCCTCAAAATTCCTTTCTTTTTATGCCCAATCCTAAGCTTACCCATAAAAGTCCTCCTAAGTACCGTGTGAAAAATTCACGGAAGGTAGCAAAGCATGATTAGATAGTAACTCCAGAAGTTCAAAAAGAAAAAAATATAAAATCTGTTAGGTTGAAAACCTGAAAGGGCGACTCAGGCAAAAATTAAGGCAAGCTCGCAAAGTTGAAAATCCAAAAAGATGGCCTTGGCAATAATCAGAGTAAAAATAAAAAATATAAGCTCGCTAGATCGAAAACTTGAAAAGGTGGTCTAGGCAAAAGTTAGAACAAGCTCGCCAGATTGAAAACTTGAAAGGGCAATCTAGGTAAAAATTAGAGCAACAAAAAAAATCTTCGTGGAGTTGAAAAGCTAAAAGGCGGTCCAAGTCCAAACATTAAAAGTCAGAATGATCAAGTTTCAATATCCAGTTTAAATCAAATATAGACTTAGTGGATACAAGTATCTCGTCTATGATTGATCTGAAGAGCTTCATGTCCCTAAGTGAATCGACGGGGAGAAATAACAGATTCTATGATGAATTTCAGAAAAAAAAATTTGTTCCAATTTCTTTAAGCCGAACTCAGAATCTTCAATATAAAAAGTCAAAGTTAAAAGTTAAACATTTATTGCGCTTGTGAAAGCGCCCTCGATCCGCGGGGTGCGCGGATCCGCTTTTGACCCTTGAGGTTTGGAAGTCGCCACCTAGTTATTACGGTCTAGGAACCGATCAATGACTCTAAACGGATAAAAACTAATCTAAAACCAAAAAAACCGAATTCGGGGATCATGTTACGGGATTGGAAGGTGTTAGGCACCAACCCCGCCCGGCCAAAGCCGGTCTCTACTAAATTCCCAAGTAAATTACATTGCGAAAACCTAGATAAAAATAAATAAAAATAAAAATTTACCTTTCCGATAGCAAGGACTTTGTTCCCTCAGATCTGACAAAAAGAGCTCTTTGTACCATGCTCCCTTGCTTCGTTCTGTCTCCGGATTTGACTTCGGATCTCCTAGACCGAGGTATCTCCTTGCTTTTGGATCTGAACTCTTCAAGTTTGTTGCAGATTTGGGGGTATTTTTGGAGGGCTTTTAGGCATTTTCTAGACTAAAATTGAAGGGGGGATGTTAGGTAAGGAGTTGGGGCTCCAAAACCAGGGTTTATGGGAGGCTAGGGGAGCTTCTAGACCTACTTCTCTTAGGGTTTATTATTTTTGATACGAAAATAGGGTGTGAGCACCTCTATTTATAGAATTTTTTTAAGGTTGATTTGGATAGAGTTAGTGTTTAATTAGAGATCTTTTAATTAGAGTTGTGTTTTAGTAAAATTGTTTTAGGTAGAATTGTGTGTTTTAATTAGAATTGTTTTAGGTAGAATTATTTTTAAATTAGAACTCTATTAGATAGAGTTATTAATCAATTATAATTCTATTATGACTTTTGGTCTTATTTGATTGACTTTTAATGTTTTGACTTTAGTCTTAATTGATTGACTTTTAATATCTTGACTTTAGTCTTGCTTAATTGACTTTAATTTTGACTTGAGTCTCACTTGATTGACTTTAATACCTTGACTTCAGTCTTGCTTGATTTACTTTTAATTTTGGGAGAACCCCCCTCTAAAATATCTTTAATTCTTTGGACCCCCAAATGGAGAGGTCCTTAAAGAAATATCCCACGAACCCTCAACAATTTTACCCGAAAGTCCGATTGATCGATTTTTTAGGTTCAAAATTTTAAATTAATTTCATTAATGTTTTACTTTAATTATTTAATATTTTATTTATTAATTTTGAATTTTTTAATTATGAAAATTGTGAAATTACCGTTTTACCCCCGGAGAGGACTTTTCACATTTCAAGTCGGTTTTTAATGTTCTAGTATGTTTAGATCGATTTTTCGAAAGGAATTCAATGGAAATATTAGTTTGTGTCATTTATGAAGTTTTTTTTGTGTGAAATGATTGTAAACTTTATGAGGGGCATTTTCGTAATTTTGTCAAATTCTGTTAAAATTGCGAAATGATTTATTTGTTTTTGATTTGTTATTTTATGTGTTGAGAGAGTTTTCCTAAGCGTAATGTAGGCTCTAGGATTGTTTTGATGTTAGGGGTATTTTGGTAATTTGGTCAATTTTTAGTGATTTTTATCGTGAAGTTTCTTTTGGTCTGCAAGATGATGGTTTTATATGTTTTTGGGTCATATTTTCCTAGCGTAGCGTGGTTTCTAAGGTTTTGTCAGTTCGAGATACCTCATCCGGATTTCTGAAACATATCTGGTAACAAAATAAAGCAATGGAATACACATCCATCATTGGGAATCATTGCAATCGTATTGACAAGTTGATTAATCAGGCGAGTGCAAAAATGGGGTGTCTACAGCTTGCGGTAATCAAAGATTTCAAATCTTCAAAATAAGGGGTATTTTCCTGAAAGCGCCCTCGATCCGCGGGGTGCACGGATCCGCTTTTGACCCTTGAGATTTGGGAGTCGCCACCTAGTTATTAAGGTCTAGGAACCAAACTGACTCTAAATAAAGGTAAACTAATCTACGAAAGAAAAAAGGTCCGGAGATCACGTTACGGGGTTGGAAGGTGTTAGGCACCAACCCCGCCTGACCGAAGCCGATCTGTACTAACTTCCCAAATAAATTACATTACTAAAAACTTAGATAAAAATAAATAAAAAAATTTATACCTTTCCGATAGCAAGGACATTGTTCTCTCAGATCTGACAAAAATAACTTCTTGTACCGTACTCCCTTACTTCGTTCTGTCTCCGAATTTGATTTCGGATCTCCGAGGCAAGGTATCTCCTTATTTTTGGATCTGAATTCTCCAAGTTTGTTGTGGATTTTGGAATGTTTTTGGAAGACTTTTAGGCGTTTCTTAGGCTAAAATCGAAGGAGGGATGTTAGGTAAGGAGTTGGGGCTCCAAAACTAGGGTTTATGGGAGGCTAGGGGGGCTTTTAGACCTACTTCTCTTAAGGTTTATGATTTGATACGAAAATAGGGTGAGCACCTCTATTTATAGATTTTTTTAGGGGTTGATTTGGATAGAGTTAGTATTTAATTAGAGTTCTTTTAATTAGAGTTGTGTTTTAGTTAGACTTGTTTTAGGTAGAATTGTGTTTTAATTAGAATTATTTTAGGTAGAATTGTTTTTAAGTTAGAACTCTATTAGATTGAATTATTATTTAATTAGAACTCTATTATGACTTTTGATCTTATTTGATTGACTTTAATGTTTTGACTTTAGTCTTGATTGATTGACTTTTAATATCTTGACTTCAGTCTTGCTTAATTGACTTTAATTTTGACTTCAGTTTCACTTGATTGACTTTAATACCTTGACTTCAGTCTTGCTTGATTTACTTTTAATTTTTGGAGAACCCCCCTCTAAAATATCTTTAATTCTTTGGACCCCCAAATGGAGGGGTCCTTAAAGAAATATCTCACGAACCCTCAACAATTTTACTTGAAAACTCGATTGATCGATTTGTTCGGTTCAAAATTTTAAATTAATTTCATTAATGTTTTACTTTAATTATTTAATGTTTTATTTATTAATTTCGAATTTTTAATTATGAAAATTGTGAAATTACCGTTTTGCCCCCAGAAAGGACTTTTCACGTTTTAAGTCAGTTTTTAATGTTCTAGGATGTTTTAGAATCGATTTTTCATAAGGAATTCAATGAAAATATTAGTTTGTGTCATTTATGAAATTTTTTGCGTGAAATGATCATGAACTTTATGAGGGGCATTTTCGTAATTTTGTCAAATTTTTTTAAAATGTGTGAAATGATTTATTTGGTTTCGATTTGTTATTTTATGTGTTTGAATGGGTTTTCCTAAGCGTAACGTAGGCTCTAGGGTTATTTTGATGTTAGGGGTATTTTGGTAATTTAGTTAATTTTTAGTGATTTTTATCGTGAAACTTCTTTTTGGTCTGCAAGATGATGATTTCTATGTTTCTGGGGTCGTATTTTCCTAGCTTAGCGTGGTTTCTAAGGTTTTGTCAATTCGAGATACCTCATCCGGATTTCTGAAACATATCTGGTAACAAAATAAAATAATGGAAATAACATCTATCATTGGGAATCATTGCGATCGGGTTGATGAGTTGATTAATCAGGCGAGTGCAAAAATGGGGTGTCTACATTTCCTTTTCTAAAATATGTAGTTTTTCCCTTTACACTAGGGGCAGTCTTTTTCAAAACTGAGTTCATTTATTCCTAGTGCAATGTTTTTTGTCAAACTAGGGGCATTTTATTCTGAAGCTTAATCAACCCCAAAGAATAAGGTTAATCCTGAATTAAAAGGTTACCATTTTGACAGCAATTTGTTGAAAACCCCTAAGATTCAAAAGAAAGTTAAAATGTTGACCGGACCTTTATAAAATCCAACTCTTTGTTTTTCTAAAAGAAAATTCAAATGCGGTGTTAATCCCCCGTTTGTTTCCCCCCAAAAAATAGTTCATTACTCTTTCACCTCAAGTAGGTAGAGTAAGATTCCCACTCCGAGTAGGTAGAGTAAGATTCCCAGAAAATAGTTCATTACTCTTTCACCCTGAGTAGGTAGAATAGGACTCCTAGAAAATTAGTTCATTACTCTTTCACCCCGAGTAGGTAGAGTAGAACTCCTAGAAAAATAGTTCATTACTCTTTCACCCTGAGTAGGTAGAGTAGGACTCCTAGAAAAATAGTTCGTTACTCTTTCACCCCAAGTAGGTAGAGTAGGACTCTCAGAAAAATAATTCATTACTCTTTCACCTCGAGTAGGTAGAGTAGAACTCTAATAAAATTAGTTCATTACTTTATCACCTGAGTAGGTAGAGTAGAACTCCCAGAAAAATAGTTCATTACTCTTTCACCCCGAGTAAGAATGAATGAATCTGAGTAAGAAAGAATGAATCTGAGAAAGAATAAATAAATTTGGGGATGACTCAATGAATCTGAGAAAGAATGAATAAATCTAGGAATGGATGAATTTGAGAAAGAAAGAATGAATTTGAGAAAGAATAAATAAATCTGGAATAAGTATGGGAAGGACATTAATGAATCTGGGAAAAAGAGAATGGCCTATCTCCAATTCTAGGTGGAAGGGCAATGAGTTAATCTCTTGGTAAAACTAAATATGAGATCAGAAACGCTTCTGTTTGAACCTCAAAGTTTTTCAAAAATTTTATGAATTTTTTAATTTCTTTTGAACCTCAAGGGTTTTCAAAAATTACTATCGAGAGGGTAACCTTAAATTTGAGGTTCGCATTATCTTTTAGGATTAACATTGATCAAGTTTGAGAACAAAATGCGCCTAGTTTAACAGGAAACATTGTATTGAACACATCTAAAAAAATGCCTCTAGTATAAGGGAGAAACTACATATCAAAGAAGAAAGAAAGTGCCCTTGTATGAAGGTTTTAAATATTTGATTACCACAAGCGCAATAAAGATTCAACTTTTAATTTTGACTTTTTATATTGAAGATTTTGAGTCAGGCTCAAGAGAACAAAGTATTGCCTTTTGAGATTCATTGTCGAATCCAACATTTTTCCTCTTGGTTCACTTGGAGAAGTAGAAAATTTTTAGATCAATCGTAGATGATGTCGTGACTTCTGAGTCTTTGTTTGGTTTAAGTTGGGTACTGAAACTTGGTTATTCGGACTTCAAATGTCTCGGCTCGAACCTCCTGAGATTTTCTTTTATTTTTCTTGGTTGTTCTAACTTTTGCCTAGATCTCCTTTTAAGGTTTTCGATCTAGCGAGCTTGCTTTAGCTTTTACCTAGATTGTCATTCAGATTTTCAATCTAGCTAGCTTTCTTTTCTTTTTTTCTTTGCTCTGATTGTTGCCAAAGTCGTCATTTCAGATTTTCAACCTTGCGAGCTTGCCTTAATTTTTGCCTAAGTCGCCCTTTTCGGGTTTTCAACTTAGTAGGCTTTTTTTTTTCTGAACTTCTGGAGTTACTTTCTGATCATGGTTTACTACCTTCCTTAACTTTTTCGTACGGTACTTAGGAGGACTTTCATACGTAAGCTTAGGACTGGGTATAAAAAGAAAAGAATTTTGAGGCTCAAAAACCCGAATGACCCTTGTGTGACATTTCTTTCTTTTTCTTCGAACTTTCATCCCTATTTGACAATATATTTATTTATTTTTTTGTGTAGGGATATATATATATATATATATATAGGGTCAGGTTCCGTAGACACATAAATCTACTCATAAAGCTACAACAATTTTGTCTTATATGGTTAAAAAGATTCGGAATAAACTGATTTTTTGTAAGGATGATCTCTATGGTGAGGGGATCATCGTTGAAAAAAATCATCCTGTAGACACGTGATTTCATCATTACGACTGCCACATCTATGATGGTTTGGAGTCGCCACCATTCATGTTGTAAGTGGGTGTGAATGGTCACCCGATGTACATTTTGAAAAATTACCATTTTGGGTTCGTGGTGACTCACGATATATAAAGATAAATCAACCCTTGAGATTCGGGTAAGCGGCTCGGTTGGAGAAAAGGGAAGGTGTTAGGCACCCTTTTCTCCCCACTAAATAGTGGTAACCTCAACTCAACTCGGTCATTTTTTTTTACTTAAAAAGATGTGAAAAATAATGTGCCACGTGGGTGCATTTGTACCCTAGATAGGGGTTCATTTTCGATTTGATCATAGGGTCATTACATTGATGGAAATGACCCTTATAAACCTTTAGCCTTGGGGTCCATTCATCCTAAAAAATAAAATGAAGGGAAGAGGGGTGATAGAAGAGGGAGGAGGAGAGGGTGTAGAAGAGAATGGGGTTATTTTTGTTGCACCCACCTTGTATCTTCTTTCTTCTTTTCTTCTTCTTCTTTAAGTCTTCTTGAGTCCTTAGTATTTTAAGAAAATATAACTTTTGTATGGTTGAAGGAATAGAGAAGAAATGATGAGAGAGATGAGTGTAGTATGTGATTTTTTTATGTAAAACTTGGGGATGATTAGTGAGAGAGAATTGGTAATAGTGGTTAATAGGGAGAGTTGGGGGGATAATTTTTGTGGTGAAAGTTGGGAGATTTTTGGGAAGAGGAGGAGGGTATTTATAGATGTTGAGGAATTATTTTAGGGATATAATGGGGTGAAGTGAAGAAAAATGATAGAATGGTTATGAGTTTGAGAGAGAAGTGGGTGTAATTTAGAAGAGATTGGAGGATATTTAAGGAAAGGGGGTTAAATGGGTGAGTTTTGACCCAAATAATTTGGATCCTACCCAACCCATTTGGGTGGAGTGTTTGGTGAGGTGAGTTTAAGATGGTGGTTGTGATTAAATGGTATTTGATTAAAGAGAATGAAGGATTTAAAGAGGTGGTTGATGATATTTTGGGAGGGTGAAGGAGATGATGCCATGTGTCAAAGTGGGTGAAAATGAAGGGTTGAGATAGGTTGATGGGAGAGGTTGAGTGTTTGACTTGAGAGGATGGTGTAGGTTTAGGTTGTAGATGTAGGTTTTGTGGGGAATGATGAGGGTAGATTAGGGGAGGTATAGGTTAGGGGTGTGGGTAGATGTGTTTGATTTGAGAGAAAAGGTTATGGATTGATGTGTGGGTAGATGAGATTTAAAGCAAATTAATGGGGTTGGTAGTTGGGTGAGGGAGGTGAGATGGGGTGATGACATTTTTCATCTTTGATTATCAAGATGGTGATTGGTTGATGTGGGTAGTGGTTGATGGGTTAGGATTGTGGGTTGGATATGAATTGGATATGGATTTGGGCTTAGGGGCTTTGGAGTGTTTTTGGGCTTGGATTATGAAATGGTTTTGGATTTTAGGAATTGGTTGGGGGTTATTTTGGAATGGATTTTGAGGGTGTAGGTTGGTATTAGATTTTTAGGTGATGTAAGATTGAGTTTAGGTTAGGGGGGAGGTTAGAAAAGTGGATTTTGAAGAATTGAGGGTTTATGAGCCTTAGGTGGGTTTTGATTTTTTAGGATTCGGAGATGGAGCGGTGGAAGGTATAGGAGGTGGTAGGCATCCCAAGTCTCTTTTTTTTAATTTTATTTATTTTTTTGAGATTTTTGAAATCATTGGTTTGATCGAGATGTCACGTCTTGGCAAATCGGGCTTTTTAGGCCCGTTGGTGAACTTTATCGAAAATTTGACATTTTTGATTTTGGAAGCGGAGCGGTAGATATTGGGAAAGCGTAAGGTAGGCCGAGTCCTTTTGGTGGCCTCCTAAACCATTGAGAGGTCTTAGGGGCCTCGGTTTGGTCAAAATGTCACTTTACAATGACTTGGGCCCTTAAGGCCCGTTGGCCCATTTATTTGGAAAATCTGTATTTTTGGGCCTTTTCGAGTAGTGGCCCGTTCAAATTGGGGTGTCTACAGCTGCCCTTCTTTGTAGGAATTGCTTGCAAAGAACTGCAAAGAATAGACTAAACCCCTATTTGCACGGGAAAGAGAACTTTGTAAAACACGACTTCGAATTTCAGATTAAATTGATGAATTTTGTGAAAAATGGCGTCTCAAGCATGGGGTCTAACAGAGTTTTGCCTTATTAATTCCTTAATCTCGATAGCGCGGAGCTCGTGTGAGATCTTGGATTTGATGAAAATTTGATGAGTTTTGAAATCCGACTATTTCTTTGATCGTGTTTTGACAAATCAGAGTTGAGTGCAACTCGAAAGATTTTTGAAATTCTTTTGATTTTTTTTTTAATTTCCTCTTCATTGCCTTCTTTTGTTGATCTTGCTCTGTTTCTATCATAAGCTAACCCTCTCAATTCATGCATTGTCCTTTGATACCTTTGATCCTTTCAACGGTGTAAGCACTGAGGTTGTTAGCAGTCTCCACAAATCCAAGAGAGAGTTTTGCAGTTGGAGCACAAGCAATATGATTGTTAACAGCTGTCACTGATCCAAGAGAGAGTTTTGCAGTTGGAGCACAAGCAATATGGTTGTTAACAGCTGTCACTGATCCAAGAGAGAGTTTTGCTGTTTAGAACACAAGCAATATGGTTGTTAACAGCTGTCACTAATCCAAGAGAGAGTTTTGCTGTTTAGAGCACAAGCAATATGGTTGTTAACAGCTGTCACTGATCCAAGAGAGAGTTTTGCAGTTGGAACTGAATCGACCAAGACCTGTTGCGTCGGTGCTACTCTCTTGCAGTATCAACATACTCTTTCGCACTTTTTGATTCATTATCACACCAATATCTCTAGTTGGCATGTTACTAGTCATAACACTTGCCAGGCGTTCGCACTGTCAATCTAAGGTAGCAACCCATCACTTTGTTCCCAATCCAAGGTCAGAGTTAATCAGTATTCTATATGTACTGTGAACAGCTTTGTCATCCACTTCTATATGTTCGACCCATATGACCTCGGAGTGACCATTTGGCATTTCTTGGATTAACCACCCTGATGGCCTTCTTCGACACCTTG
The DNA here is from genome assembly GCF_017979445.1 of Akebia trifoliata. Taxonomy (NCBI): domain Eukaryota; kingdom Viridiplantae; phylum Streptophyta; class Magnoliopsida; order Ranunculales; family Lardizabalaceae; genus Akebia; species Akebia trifoliata. The sequence continues at coordinate 13,766,813 of NC_141375.1, forward strand.
ATATCGGGCTAGGACACAAATGATCTAAGGAAACATCGACCACCATTCAAATCCCTTTGGCATGTTGTTTACAATACCTTACAAAGAAATTTTCTCAAATCAGAACCAGAGGTGAAGGGACTTGAAATTCTACTGTCATCACTTGAAGGGTTCCATTGTAGTTTTCTGTTATGCTTGTTGATACGACCTCAAGAGTCATCACTCTTGAAACAATGCTAGAAAGTACGGTGGACTACTGATTCACATCCATAAGGATCTCAACAAGGTTAATGTGATTCATGATAACAACGGCCGTTTCTCGAGAAGCTTCTGACTTCAATCCAAATGGTTTTAGTCCAATTTCCCTCAGGAATGTTTGCATGTACTCATCTTCACTTAGAATCTCATAAGCATGATCAAGACTATGCACTCACAATGGTTTCCTTAGTTGGGCCATTCTTATAAACTTTTTCATTGCTGCAACTACGAGTTCGATGATCAATGGTTTATTTACCTCAGTAGGCCCGGAGAGTGATCTTAGGAGGAGCTTGCTTGGGGGTCCCTACTTCGATGCCTTCGCGTCTTTTCTAGTGAGTTGTAATGCTTCGGACGCTGGAAAAGTGATGATGAGTCAGGCTGCCCGGATCGGTGTTTTGGAGGAGCGCCTTGACTCTTTTTTCATGACGTTTGATCGACTGCGTTGTATTGACTCTTTTTATATTTTTCTTTTCATTACAAAATGTTGAAAGATTAATGCAAAGAAAATAGGTTTTGTACTTACTTGGCCTCAGGTGTATCTAATGCTTTGAAAACTTGAAGTTTGAATAAGTCCTAGAATCTTCATCATCGACCAAAATAGTAGTTCTTTTTTGAAATTTTATGAAATATCTTTATCAAATGAGTAGATAAATTCAGAGTTTGTAAAATCTTTGGTTGCGACGATCTTGGTGTTTTTGCCAACCACAGAGGATATAAACGTCAATTACTCTTTTGATTCCTTTAGATTCATTCCCAGTGCCCTGGTATTGGGAGACTATTATCCGTTTGGGTCTCGGGATTTTGGAAAGATTTTGCCATTCACAGTTTATACTTTTGCGGGCCAGGAGTTGTTTTTTTTTTTTTTTTGTTAACATTTATTGCCCCTGATGCCAATTACGATTTTCATCAGACCCGATTTCCACATTTTTTACGCATTGACGTCCCTTTTGGGATTTTCATCGTGCTAGTGGCTTTGATCTTGCCATAGTCTGATTCTTTTACTCATAGTGCCCTTTCAGGTTTTCACTATGCCTTTTCAGACCATGCTTGTATTTTTCTAGATTTTTCATTACAATTCTGCTCGGAGTCTCCGTGTCTTTGTGGCTTGGTGACTCAAGTTGAGCTGCAAGATCGACAATTCTACTCTTGTAGTGGCACTCTTTCTTGAGTAATAGATCTAGATTCCCCTCTCGAGCTTGCTGACGACTATTTGTGGTTCGACAACTCAAGTTGAGCCGCGAGATCGACTACTCTACACTTCGAGTACTCTTTTTTTTTCGAATATCCGATCTGGATTCCCCTCTCGAGTCTTCCAACGACTGACAAGACTTTGAGGTCCAGACCAAGTTGCAAGATCATTGGTGCTGCCACTATCGTTATGTTGCCCTAGAACATTTCCTGATCAAAAAGGACTTTAAGTAGGACGAAACGTTGGCTTAGGCTTATGGTAGTGGAAGGTTACAAAAAGGTTAAGGTCTGGGTTTTAGTTTATAAACATGGGGTTCGTCTATTTTTATTTCAGAAAAATGATCTATGTCTCCTCCCAGCGTCTCTTGAACTTGTTTAGGCCGGAGATTTGGATTGAGCCAAGATCAAGTGTTCGAGTTTTGGACTTTCTTGATTTTTTTGTATTTTTAGCCATTCACAGTTTATCCTCATGCGAGCCAGGAGTACTTTTGATGCTTTTGATTTTTCTATTTCTTTCTGATCTCTTTTTATTTTTTTTATTTTTTTGTATCATTTTATAGTTGTTGACTTTCCCCAATCTTAGGTTAAGAAATGAACGTGATGGCTCAAAAGGATTTGACTAAGGTTGATAGTTGGTTTAGAATAGCAAAGGTGGCCTTTCGTCGTCTCAGGATCAGTTCTAGGCGTAGTATTTCTTGACAGTGTCAGCATCGATCGATTGCGGAAAGACTTGTCCGTCCATTTCTGTGAGAATCAGAGCTCCTCCCGTCATTACCTTCTGCACGATGAATGGTCCCTCATAGTTCGGTCTGAACTTTCCTCTGGCGTCTTCTTGGATTGGCAGAATCTTCTTTAAGACCAGGTCTCCTGGCGAGAAATCCCTAGGCTTAACTTTCTTGTTATAGGCACGAGCTATTCGTCGTTGATAGATCTGTCCATGACAAATGGCTACAAGGCGTTTCTCTTCAATCAGATTCAGCTGATCAAACCGAGTTTGAATCCATTCAGTTTTATCTAACTCTGCTTCTTTTAAGATTCGGAGGGAGGGAATCTCAACCTCTACGGGCAAGACTGATTCCATTCCGTAGACCAATGAATACGGAGTTGCCCCAGTTGAAGTTCTGAACGAGGTTCGGTAGGCGTGTAGTGCAAATGGCAACATGTCGTGCCAATCTTTGTATGTAACTGCCATCTTCTCGATTATTTTCTTGATGTTCTTGTTGGCTGCCTCGACTGCTCCATTCATCTTAGGTCTGTAGGGTACAGAGTTGTGATGAGTGATCTGGAAGTCTTCGCACATTTTGATCATATCTTTGTTCTTGAAGTTCTTGGCATTGTCAGTTACCAATCCGCTTGGAAATCCATACCTGCAAATGATGTTGTTCTTGAGAAACTTCATGACGTTGCTTTTGGTGACATTGGCATATGATGCAGCTTCTACCCATTTTGTGAAGTAATCGATAGCAACAAGGATGAAACGATGCCCATTTGTAGCTTTTGGAGAGATCTGCCCAATGACGTCCATGCCCCAGAGTGAGAAGGGCCAATGAGTGGTCATATTATGTAGTTCTGAAGGTGGGGCTTTAATCTTGTTGGCGTAGATCTGACATAGATGACATTTGCGGACATGTTGATAGCAGTCACTCTCCATTGTCGACCAATAGTATCCATCCTCATGATCTTCTTAGCAAGCATATGACCATTCATGTGAGGTCCGCAGACTCCCCATGTACAGTCTCAATTAGTCGTTTCGTTTCTGTTTCTGCCACACACCTAAGTAAGATCTCATGGTGCGACTTTTTGTACAGAATACCGTTGCTCAAGAAAAATTGTCCTGCTAGCTTCTGAATGGTCCTTCTATCATTTGGCGTTGCGTCTGAGGGGAGTGTTCGATCTTCAAGATATGCCTTGATGTCAGAATACCATGGTTTTCTTCAGATTCTTCTACTTCGACGGGTAAGCAATAGGCTGGCTCATCTTGAATTCCAATCTCAATAGGGTCGATGATTAATCTTCCGAGATGTTGATCATAGAGGCAGTGTAGCTAGTGCATCTGCAAACTGATTCTTAGCTCTCGGCATGTACGTGAATGAAATCCTATCAAAGCGCGAGCTAGTTCTTCCAGATACTCGTGGTAAGGGACCAGTCTCTGCTCTCGGGTTTTCCATTCTCCAGTCGTCTGATAGACTACTAAGCTTGAATCTCCGAAAACATCGATTTCATCTACCTCGAGATCCAGTGCTGCCTTCAACCCTGCTATGCATGCTTCGTATTCAGCCTCATTGTTGGAACATTGAAATTTTAGTCTGATTGCGATTGGCACGTGGGATCCATCTGGCTTGATCAGAACTGCCCCTATTCCGTTTCCTTTCTGATTGGCTGCTCCGTCGAAGTACATTTTCCACCTGGTTCATCATTATCGTCTTCAACCTCAGTGATCAGTATGGCTTCATCAGGAAAGTTAGTTTTTAATGGCTCGTAGTCAGGCACGGGTGCTCGGCTAGGTGGTCGCGATTGCTTGTCCTTTGATGGCCTTTTGAGTGATATAGGTGATGTCAAACTCAGATAACAATAGTTGCCATTTTGCAATGCGACCTGTTAATGCTGGTTTCTCGAATAGGTATTTCAGGGGGTCCATCCTTGCTATTAACATAGTCGAGTAACTCAGCAAATAGTGACGTAGTTGTTGAGATGCCCAGACTAATGCGCAGCAAGTCTTCTCAAGCGTTAAATATTTTACTTCGTACTCGGTAAATTTCTTGCTGAGATAGTAGATGGCCTGTTCTTTCCGTCCCGATTCATCGTGTTGCCCTAGCACACACCCCATTGACGTTTCTTGTATCGAGATGTATATCAGCAAAGGTCACCCTAGAGTAGGAGGGACTAGGACTGGTGGATTGAGCAGATATTGCTTAATCTTGTCGAACGTTTCCTGATAGTCCTTGTTCCACTTCTTTGGCGTGTTTTTCCTTAGTAACTTGAAGACTGGCTCACAGATAGGCGTAAGCTGAGCAATGAAATGGCTAATATACTGTATCCTCCCCAAGAATGCTCGAACATCTCTCTCTGAAACGGGTGCTTTCATCTCGAGGATATACTTGATTTTTGCCGGATCTATCTCGATGCCTCTTCTGCTAACGATGAAACCCAGTAGTTTGCCCGATGTTGCCCCGAATACACATTTTGCAGGATTTAGCCTTAAACTGTATTTCCTCAGCCTGTCGAACAACTTCTTTAAATTTACCAGATGATCTTCTTCAATGCCGGATTTAGCAATCATGTCGTCTACGTAGACCTCCATTTCCTTGTGGATCATATCGTGGAATAGTGCGGTCATTGCCCGTTGGTAAGTCGCCCCTGCGTTCTTCAGTCGAATGGCATGACTTTATAGTGGAAAGTATCCCATGGTGTGATAAATGCAGTCTTTTCCTGGTCTTCTTCCGCCATTTTTATCTGGTTATAGCCTGAAAAGCCGTCCATGAACGAGAACATGCCATGCCCTGCTGTACTATCGACTAGAGTGTCGATGTGTGGAAGTGGGAAATCATCCTTAGGACTGGCTTTGTTCAGGTCCCGATAGTCAACACACATGCGTACTTTCCCATCTTTCTTGGGTACTGGGACGACATTAGCCAACCACTCAGGGTACGTAGAGACTGCAAGAAATCCGGCTTCGAACTGTTTCATGACTTCGTCCTTGACCTTGAGGGTCCATTCTGGCTTTAATCTTCTCAATTTCTGCTTGATCGGCTTGCTTCCGGAGGCAATTGGTAGCTTGTGCACAACAAGATCTGTGTCCAATCCCGGCATATCCCTGTACGACCATGTGAAAAACGTCCTGATAATTTGTAAGAGTTCGACCATTTCTTCTTTCTGTTGTGACGTTAATAAGGCTCCGATCTTGACAATTCGTGGGTCCTCTTCGGTACCAAGATTGATTGAATCTGTATCCTCAATGTTTGGCTGAACACCTTTCTCGTGACGTTCTACCAAGTCTTTGATTTCTTTAGGCGGGTATTCCATTTCGTCCTCAGACTCTTCTTCGATCCCCATGAGGTCAAAGTCGAGTTCAAGATCGAAATCATACTCGTCCTTTCAAATTCTGTTTTATCTGGGTACTCATTTGATTGAGACATATCCCTTGAAAACTCTTTTTTTGACTTTGAAAAATATCTCTTTTTTTTGCAACTTTGAAAGCTTTTTGATTTTTTTGACTTTTGAGAAATTTTTGATTTTTTTGCTTTTTGAGGAATATTTATTTTTTTGTTATTTTTCGAATACCTGAAATAAGAAGAACAATCATGAGAATTCATTAATAAAGATAGGGAGCCCTCAAAATAGTCTTTACCCGAGGACGAGGGCTCGTTATGATCCTCGGGCAAACTAGATTCGTTTAACGGCATTTTTTTTGAGGCCTCAACAACCTCAAGGGTCAATGGGAATTCCTCCCAATTGTTCAGAACTTCTCCTTCTCTGAGGGGGCGGATGAGATATGAAAGTGATGTGTTGGGTGATTTGGTTGGTGGTTCGGAGATAACCATGATCTCCGATTGATTTTTGTCAGATGGAGGCATAGTCCCTCCCAAACTCGGTGGGACAACGACTGATGCCCAGTTGATGCCAATGGGGAAGGGTCATTTTTCTCTTGGTTCGTGGTGATTTCTACTTTGGTTGATTCTAAGACGATCTCTGATAGACTTTCATTGGAATCCCTATTGAATAAAATATCAATGCCTTCTACGAAGGATGACTAGGACTCAACAATTGAGTCTTCATGAATGTGTACGGGTTTGAAATTTACCCTTTTTGGCCTTTTTGCTGGTAGTGGTTTTGATAAGCTGTCAGGTCTGATATGTGATTTTGGGAAGCTAACGCTGATATGCGGAACTCTGCCCAGGTTCCAGATATTTGGTTCACGGTTTTTCTTTCTCGCTAGTCGAAGCTCTTTTTTCTTTTCATTCATTTCTGCAATATCCTTTTTGTGGGCCTGAACCCAAGAACAAAATAAGAAGTATGCTTTTTGGCTTCAACCGGTGTAGCTCTCCCTCTTTCTCCCGGTCCCAACCCTTGCTTGGGTCGATAACCTGCCCTTTTCATGACCTGACCAACCATCAGATTTGGTCTTGATAGTTTTACTTTTACCTTCTCCTGCCCCTTTTCAATATGATTGACAGTGGTGAATTGATAAGAGTGATAGAGTGCTTTGTCCTTCGTCATCTCAATGTCGATAAATGGCACATCCGGAGCTCTTCCAGTCGGGATAAGATTTTCTGCCAGCACTGATATCATTCTCTGCCCCATGATGAACTTGACTCTTTGGTATAGAAAGGACGGTACTGCCCCGGCAATATGGATCCATGGCCTGCTCAGCAGTAAGTTGAAGGTTGTTGGTATTTCCATGACTTCAAACGTTACTTCGAATGTACATGGGCCTATTGTGACAGGTAGATCCACTTCTCCTAAAGAATCCCTTCTCGAACTATCAAAACCTCGGACAACCTTGTTGTTTGGCTTGACATATGACCAATCGGCGTTGAGTTTCCGGAAGGTCTCAAGCGGACAAACATTAAGCGCTGAGCCATTATCAATCAGCACCCTAGCAACCATCATGCCCTTGCATATGACCATGATGTTTAGTGGCTCGACGTGTCTCGTTCCTCCAGGCACAAATTCATCTTCAGTGAAAATAATGGGATTGGGGGCCATTATCTAGCTAATCGTTTGTTCTAGTTGCGCGGGTGAGGTAGTTGCAGGTACATGCGATTTTCCCAAAACTCTCAGTAATGCCTCTTGGTATTCTTTTGACTTTTGCATCAGACCCAGGATACTGATTTGAGTCGGCTGTTTGTTCAATCTGTCCACTATATTATGCTCACTCTTGAGAATGAGTTTAATAAAGTCTGCAGCTTCCTTATCGGTCACTTTCGCCTTCTCTTCTTTCTGTTCACTCTCGCTCATTTTTCTTTTCCTTTTACTTTTCTTTTCTCTTCATCCGTCAAGCCTTTTGTTGCTTCTTCAGTCTCTTCCCTGATGCTTACCCCTTTTTGATATTTTTTTGTATCGCCCTGCCCTTGTCATATGCCCAATGTCGGCCACCATTGCTTTCTTCATGGTTTCAACCCCGGAGGTTGTGGTGATGGTTGTCTCGTAACTCCAAGGGAACTGCCTGGATAGAGTTATAGGGGAATGGTTTGGGTGAGTGTATGGTCATGGGAGGCGGCTCAGGTTTTACATTGAGAATGAGGGGTGGTGGCGATGATTTGGATGAAATGGTAGCAGGAGTAGTCGATGGAGTGAATGGGATGATGAGTGGTGGACGTGAAGATGCGGTGTATGGTATGTGAAGGGGTGGTCGAGTCATATATTGAGAACCTTGCGATGCATATGGTATAATAAGAGGCGGTTGAGTAGCAGTATTGGGAGTTTGATGAGTGGGATGGATGGTGAGGTTAGACAATCTGAGAGGTGGTAGTGAATTTTGGGATGAGTTTGTTGTGTGGTGGTTGACTGTGTTAACCGGCAGTGTTTTTGATTCCTTTGTTAAGTAGACCCTGATTTTTGCTCCAATAGACGCTATTAAATCTAAGGGATTGAAGTCGAGTTCTCCACAGACAACATTTACCCTGTGCCCACTCCCCTCTCCATTGTGAGTAGGTAGGGGGTTTTGGTTGATGTTTTGTTGTTGGGGTGGGTTGGCAGGCCCATCTAGGATGATAGCCTTTTTATCGATCAGGTTCTGTACTTGATGCTTGAGCTGCCAGCATTGATCTGTGGAGTGCCCTGGTGCACCCATGTGAAATTCACAGAACAGGTTAAGGTTGTACCCTGGCCCTTTTGCAGCCTCAGGATTTGATGGACGTTTTACCAGATATTCGCCTATGAGTAAGAGTGACAATAATTCTGATAGTGTCATGGACAATCTGGTAAATACTCTGTTTACCCTATTAGGTCGTGCCTGCTGGTTTTGCCCATTCTGTAGTGTTGGTTATGCTTGCAGAGGAATTGTCTGAAAGGGATTTTGCAGTGCTGGAGCCCAAGCAGCTCGAGGTACTGGCGCTCAAGGGACTTGTGGTGCCTGCGGCCTCTGAACTGGTGCTTGAATGAAAAGAGGTTGGCTGGGTTGTACATTGTTAACTTGGGTTTCCTCTTTCTTTTTGACAAAAGGCACGAACTTCTTCTGTGCCGATATCCCTGTCGCTGTACTTAGGGCTGTGAAGTAAAATATTAAACCAGTCCGGATCCCGTCCTCGACCCGGTCTACTACTTGAACTAAATTTGAGAAGGTGCCTGTGGTGTGTCCAACCAGATGAGTATAAAAGGCATGCCCTAGTGTTGAGATGAACGTGGTGTTCATCTCTTGTTCAGTCATTGCAGGCCTTACTTGTGAAGCAGACTCCCGCCATCTCTGGACGTACTCTTTTACTGTTTCCCTTTGCTTTCTAGTCATCTTGGCCATATCATTTCGATCCAGACCTACATCTGTGTTGAACCTGTAATTATGCCAGAACATTTCAGCCAAGTCTTGCCAACTTTTGATAAGCGTATGGTCCAATCCGGAAAACCATTTAAGTGCTGGCCCTGTCAAGCTTCTTTGAAACAACTGCACCAGTAGCCTATCATCTTCGTCGTATTGGCACATGGATCCGCAGTATAGTTTTAGATGTGACAGAGGACACCCCACCCCACTGTACTTCTCAAACTCCGGACATTTGAACTTGGCTGGCAACTGTACATTAGGATAAAAGCAAAGGTCCCTGAATCTTATCCCTCCTAAAGTATTTGTACCCTTCATTCGTCTCATTTCTTCTTGGAGAGACTCTATTTGCTGGGCCATTTTGTTATCAATGGCTTTTTTGGCCTCAGGCACCCTGAAGTCACACTCATCATCTGGGATTACCACCGGAGGTGGTTGATTCTGTGGGATGTAAAGTGGAGGGCCCTAATACACTGGCACCGTAGGAGGTGGGGTGGTCTGTTGATCTGGTCGTGTCTGTTCAAGGGATTCCGGATTTGATCCAGATGCTTGGTGCTGAGCGGCTTGCGCTTGTAGGAAGTTAGTATTACTAAAAACAGCCATCAACATTTGTTCTTGTCTTTTTGTTGTTTCTACTAGCTTCGCTATCATTGCATTAGTTTCGGCAAGTTCACTTGTCGCAGGTTGTGGGTCCTCTGAGTTGCTCATAGTTGATGTAGATCGCAGGAAATACGGAGGCTTCTCAGAGTGTTTGTACTTCTTTCGTTTGGCCACCTTTGGGTACAGAAGACCAAGCATTACTATCTTGTTTACAAAGAAAAATGCCTGACATTTTATTAGGTCGAATTTTAAAGAAAAGAATTCTTCGGCTCGGAGCCGATATTAATGTAAAGTTGGCATAAATACGGGACTGGCAAAACATTTTGAAAAAACGAATTGCATCAGCCGGAGCTGGCATCGATACGGAGTCGGTGAAATTAAAAAGATTTCATCAGCACGGAGCTGGCATCGACACGGAGTCGGTAAAATTAAAAACGATTTCATCAGTACGGAGCTGGCATTGACACGGAGTCGGTAAAATTTAAAAACGATTTCATCAGTAAGGAGCTGGCATCGACACGGAGTCGGTAAAATTAAAAATGATTACATCAGCATGGAGCTGGCATCGACACGGAGTCGATAAACTTAAAAATGATTACATCAGCACGGAGCTGGCATCGATATGGAGTCGGTAAAATTAAAAAGATTTCATCAGCACGGAGCTGGCATCGACATGGAGTCGGTAAAATTTTAAAAAATGATTTCATCAGTACGGGGCTGGCATCGACACGGAGTTGGTAAAATTTAAAAACGATTTCATCAGCACGGAGCTGGCATCGACACGGAGTCGGTAAAATTTTTTAAAAATGATTACATCAGAACGGAGCTGGCATCGACACGGAGTCGGTAAACTTAAAAATGATTACATCAGCACGGAGCTGGTATCGACACGGAGTCGATAAAATTAAAAAGATTTCATCAACACGAAGTTGGCATCGACACGGAGTCGGTAAAATTTAAAAACGATTTCATCAGCACGGAGCTGGCATCGACACGGAGTCGATAAAATTTTTAAAAATGATTACATCAGCACGGAGCTGGCATCGACACGAAGTCGGTAAAATATTTTGAAAAAGAAGTTTCATCAGCACGGGGCTGGCATCGACACAGAGTGGGTAAGACATTTTGAAAAAGAAGATTATATTTTGAATTTTGTATACCAGCCCATTAAACAATTCATTTATGCAATGATTATTCATAAAGAAACTAAAAGAAATTTTGTTGAACTATTGAAAATTTATTTGACAAATAGGATTTTCATTGAATAACAACTTTCAATAACTCTGACTTAGACTTTTTTACATGGACGCTTAGATTTGTTTTGATCGTCATTAGGATTGCTAGGACAATTAGGCTTGCTTTTCTTGGTTCTAACAACTAGCTCCTTGAACTCTGCTAGTCCATCTGGATACCCTAAGATGCGCTTGTTCCTTGCCTTCTCAATGAGATGCACTAACTTTTCAGTCAATGGTTCGGGAGAAAAGAATTGTTTGTGTTGAGGTAGCGAAAACTCTATAGGTACTCCGTACTGTTCTGGGATCAAGGCAGGCTGGTAAAAAGATGTCTCCTACAGTCCAATCAAATGGACGTAATAGGATCCTTTAGTACCTAAAACAGGGTAGTCCGTCACCCACCAAGGGCATCTCAAACCAATATGACGGGCAAGGGGAGAATCCAATCATTTGCTCCAAGCCTTAACTGAGTTGTGACGCACTAACATGTTTCTCTTAGAAAAATGCTCTGGCCTATACTCGAGGGTTGAAGGAATGTCCACAATTTTAAGACGATCACAAAGCCACATATAAAGTAGGTGAGGGCTTCCTTTGAAATCCCTTCCCTCACCATTTTTTATGGCATCCAAACCTGAGAAGTTTTCAGCTAGAATGAGAGGTACAGGGTTGGCTTTTCTAAAGAGCTGGGAGGCTATGTCTATGAAAGACTCAGGAACAGTTTGACCATCACTTTTGGAGGTCAGTATGTATTGGGCTAAGATTCCTAAACACAATCGATAGTCTCTAGTGGCTCTCCAAGCTTCTGGTTTTACATTGATGGGATGACTACGAGAGTGGTATGGACTCAATAAGGGTACTAAATCCAATCTCCCGTTACAGACTAAGGCTTTGGCTTCTTCCTTTGAAATGTTTAGGCCTGTGGCGAGGTCACCCGAATATCCTGTCTTTAATGAAGGCCTGACTAGAGGACCTGAAGTAGATATCCCCATGATGCCACAATAGTCTTCATGAGCAGGACACAAGTGCATATGCCCAATGTGGAAGATGTGAAGATAAGGGTTCCAACGCTTAGCCATAGCGTGCAAAAGATTCCAATCTATCTCAAACTCGTGAAAGTACAAGGCGCATCTCAACATGAATTTTGCAAAGTTGAATTTCTCCACGGTGTGCATCCCCGTGATGGTTGTTTTGACCAATTGGTCGATTGGATTATTGCCTGCAGCCAGCATCCTGAGTTGACACAAAAGAATAGTTCCGTACATTTCCAAGGTCCATGTAAAATTACTTTTCTTTTGAAAATTTTTGTTCTTATGGAAAACACTTTCTTGAAAACACTTTTTTTTCCTAGAGAACATTCCTTTTGGAAAATCTACTTTCTGGAAAATATTTTTCTTTTGTAAATCACTTTTCTTTTTTTTGAAATTTTGATTTTCATTTTGATTTAAATGGCCCAGTCTATCATGATTATTGGATCGAGATGGACTGGGTCATTATTGAATTTTTGCAAGAAATGGATTCTTTATTGGGTCGGTGCACCCATTTCAATTTCTGAAAATAAAATTTTTGATCTTTGAGGACAATCATAAACTCTGATCTCATCATTCACATCATTCACATCAATCATCAGGTTCCATTCGATAAACAACCCGGGAACACCCATGATAAGCTCGAATCGTGACTTACAGGGAAGGTTTCTAGACTCTAAGCTTACTACGTGCAATGCATTTTTATCTGGCCACCCTTGCCCAAGCACACCTATATACCTCTCAAGCGTACTCAATCAGACGGTACGTGGTGACTTGGTTTGATATACCGTATAGGTGATAATCTAAAACTTCAATTCACTTCTCTGAAGCCAAAAACAACCAGTTTGATCCCCAGTTGAGAGGTGGCGCACGATGCTGAGCAAGGGCCCACTTAAGTACCTCTCGTCTAGAATAGACGTAGTCTATCCCCCTCGTACAGTAGGGTACAGCAGGGCAGGATCTTGCTTAGGCACTGGTTTTGACCAAGAAGTGCAATTGATGTACTTGGATTATCTTTTATATACCTACAGGTACGAGTCAAGAGTTGTAGCTTTCATAAATGGTTTTCGCATCCCGCGAGGGGACCGACCACGTACTAGTACTACATTGGCAATCGGGACATGTGACCGTGCGGCTTACAATAGGACAAAGGCTCAGGTCGCTCCAACATGGGTGTATCAATATACCTTTTAGAATCACCTGATCAAACGGTATTGATGCCCCAGTTTTATATACCTTACGGTACGTGATTGGAGTTGTGGTTTTCATGAATGACGTCGCATCTCCGAGGAGACCGGGCCATGCACTAGTGCCACGTTAACTATTAGGGATGTGCAAGCATGCAATACAGTAAAGTAAACGTGCTAGTGGTGTGTGCAAATAGGATAGGGTGTGCCCGGGGCATTTTCCAGATGAGTGGGCCCGTTGGCCATATCAAAGAGACCATGGCTTTTTAGATAATTAGTCCATAAGGGTTGCACATTCATAGTTAAGCATCAACCAATCGATTTTTTTTTTTTATTATTTTTTTTAAATTTTATGAATGAACTAATCATAAAAGGACTTCTCTCTTTATTTTTATTTTTTATAGTCCAACCGATGATCACTTTGAATTTTCATTTTGATTAATCAAAAAGTGGTGAGCGGTACGCCCTGAGTTTAAAAAAGATGATCCGTTTGATCTTTTGAAGCTTTAAAACTTAAACTAAAAATAAATTCCAAGAGGAAAGTTTCCAAGATGATGTAAGGAACAAGTTGAGCAAAATTTTTTTTTTTTAATTTAATTAATTTTTTTTAATTAATTTTTTTGTGCTCATTTTGAGGCACATTGCCTCTGGTTTTTGGCTTGGGCCAAAATTTTTTTCCTTTTTTATGCTCTTTTTTCCTACTCATTTTGTATCTCAACGAGACGTCAAACGGAAATGATAGCGTAAACGATAGTAAATGAGCTCAAAAATCGATTCTGACTTGTCAAAATGTTGCTGACTATGTCACATTTGGTAGAAAATTTTGTTCTACCTCAAATCGATATGCACTAATAGCTAATCGGAGATCGGACGAGAAAGTTATGATCATTTTAAGTTCGACTGTCCATTCGGCCAAAAAAAAAGAAAAAAGATTTTTTTTTATTTTTTTATACCCATTTTGAGGCACATTGCCTCTGGTTTTTAGCTTGGGCCAAAAAAGAAATTTTTTTTTTTCATTTGTTTGATGATATGTATGCTTAAAAGGACATAATCGGATAAATAAAGTAAAAATCGGATTTTTTTTTTATTTTTTTTTTCAAGTGAGTAAATAAATAAAAGAAACCTACCTAAAAAATAAATACAACAAACACAACAAGTATTGTTAGCTTGCAAAATAAAAGAAATTTGAAACATTTCTTTTTTTTTCAAATAACTGAGTTGACACGAGGGTAGAGCCTTTACTCCCCAGCAGAGTCGCCAAGCTGTAGATACGTGATTTCATCATTACGACGGCCACATCTACGATGGTTTGAAGTCGCCACCATTCGTGTTGTAAGTGGGTGTGAATGGTCACCCGATGTACATTTTGAAAAATTACCATTTTGGGTTCGTGGTGACTTACGATGGATAAAGATAAATCAACTCTTGAGATTCGGGTAAGCGGCTCGGTTGGAGAAAAGGGAAGGTGTTAGGCACCATTTTCTCCCCACTAAATAGTGGTAACCTCAACTCAACTCGGTCATTTTTTTTTACTTAAAAAGATGTGAAAAATAATGTGCCACGTGGGTGCATTTGTACCCTAGATAGGGGTTCATTTTCAACTTGATCATAGGGTCATTCCATTGATGGAAATGACCCTTATAGACTTTTAGCCTTGGGGCCCATTCATCCTAAAAAATAAAATAACGGAAGAGGGGTGATAGAAGAGGGAGGAGGAGAGGGTGTAGAAGAGAATGGGGTTATTTTTGTTGCACCCACCTTGTATCTTCTTTCTTCTTTTCTTCTTCTTCTTTGAGTCTTCTTGAGTCCTTAGTATTTTAAGAAAATATAACTTTTGTATAGTTGAAGGAATAGAGAAGAAATGATGAGAGAGATGAGTGTAGTATGTGGATTTTTTATGTGAAACTTAGGGATGATTAGTGAGAGAGAATTGGTAATAGTGGTTAGTAGGAAGAGTTGGGGGGATAATTTTTGTGGTGAAAGTTGGGAGATTTTTGGGAAGAGGAGGAGGGTATTTATAGATGTTGAGGAGTTATTTTAAGGATATAATGGGGTGAAGTGAAGAAAAATGATAGAATGGTTATGAGTTTAAGAGAGAAGTGGGTGTAATTTAGAAGAGATTGGAGGGTATTTAGGGAAGGGGGGTTAAATGGGTGAGTTTTGACCCAAATGGTTTGGATCCTACCCAACCCATTTGGGTGGAGTGTTTAGTGAGGTGAGTTTAAGATGGTGGTTGTGATTAAATGGTATTTGATTTAAGAGAATGGAGGATTTAAAGAGGTGGTTGATGATATTTTGAGAGGGTGGGGGATATGATGCCATGTGTCAAAGTGGGTGGAAATGAAGGATTGAGATAGGTTGATGGGAGAGGTTGAGTGTTTGACTTGGGAGGATGGTATAGGTTTAGGTTGTAGATGTGGGTTTTGTAGGGAATGATGAGGGTAGATTAGGGGAGGTATAGGTTAGGGGTGTAGGTAGATGTGTTTGATTTGAGAGAAAAGGTGATGGGTTGATGTGTGGGTAGATGGGATTTAAAGCAAATTAATGGGGTTGGTAGTTGGGTGAGGGAGGTGAGATGGGGTGATGACATTTGTCATCTTTGATAATCAGGATGGTGATTGGTTGATGTGGGTAGTGGTTGATGGGTTAGGGTTGTGGGTTGGATATGAATTGGATATGGATTTGGGCTTAGAGGCTTTGGAGTGTTTTGGGCTTGGGTTATGAAATGATTTTGGATTTTAGGAATTGGTTGGGGGTTATTTTGGAATGGATTTTGAGGGTGTAGGTTGGTATTAGATTTTTAGGTGATGTGAGATTTAGTTTAGGTTAGGGGGGAGGTGAGGAAAGTGGATTTTGAAGAATTGAGGGTTTATGAGCCTTAGGTGGGTTTAGATTTTTTTGGATTTGGAGATGGAGCGGTGGAAGGTATAGGAGGTGGTAGGCATCCCAAGTCTCATTTTTTTAATTTTATTTATTTTTTTGAGATTTTTGAAATCATTGGTTTGATCGAGATGCCACGTGTTGGCAAATCGGGCTTTTTAGGCCCGTTGGAGAACTTTATCGAAAATTTGACGTTTTTTATTTTGGAAGCGGAGCGGTAGATATTGGGAAAACGTAAGGTAGGCCGAGTCCTTTTGGTGGCCTCCTAAACCATTGAGAGGTCTTAGGGACCTCGGTTTGGTCAAAATGTCACTTTTCAATGACTTGGGCCCTTAAGGCCCGTTGGCCCATTTATTTGGAAAATCTGTATTTTTGGGCTTTTTCGAGTAGTGGCCCGTTCAAATTGGGGTGTCTACACATCCATTCCAAAACTTATAACTCCATCAAAACTTATAACCCCATTTCATAATAGGTTGATTTTTGGCAAAGATGATCTCCTCACCACAGAGATCATCCTCACAAAAGATCAGCCCATTCCAAACATTTTTTCCCATTTAAGACAAAACACGTTGTAGCTTTATGAGTAGCTTTATGTGTATACGGATCTTAATCCATATATATAAAATATTATTTTGATGTGGTTAGACCTGAGTAACTTCTCAGGTTGCCTACGTACCCCAGACTTTTGGGATTAAACCAAAACATAGTTTGGATTTTTCCCTCCCCTAGGTTGGGTGATCAGGTTGAAAACGAAAAATGTATTTTTCTTTTGACAAAAACTGTAAAGGGATTGAGAAAGGATATATTGAACTGGGTAATAGGAGAATTGATTCGACCAAAGATGGCTTCCTTAGAAGTAGTACCGTTTGATTTGGTCAAGGTTGGTTGGTTCTGGTAATTCAATTCCATCATGGTCTTGAAGTTTGATAGCTTTTCCCGATAATATTTCCTTGATGATGAACGGACCTCCCTAATTTGGTTTAAATTTCCCTCTAGGGTCAAAGATAGGTGCCCGATTATTTTTTAGTACTAAATCCCCGACTTGTAAGTGACGGGCCTTGATATTTTTGTCAAATGCCCAGACGACTCTTCTTTGATAAGCCTGCATGTGATATAAAGCTCTTAGTCATTTTTCTTCGATCAAATTTAATTCATACTGTTAACGAACCTAATCTGCTTCTGACAATTGACTTTCCAAAAAGACCCTGAGAGATGGGATTTCCATTTCAACTAGCAAGACTGTTTCCATGTCATATACTAAGGAGTAGGGAGTAGCTCTAGTGGAAGATCGAATTAAAGTTCGATATGCCTATAGCGCAAATAGTAATTTCTCTGAATTGACACATTTTTTGATAATCTTTTTAAGATTCTTATTGGCTACTTCAATTGCTCCATTGGTCTATATATGGTAAGAAGATGACTTATGATGAGTGATTTTGAGCTCTGAATATAGTGTAATGACTTAGGCTTTGAAGTACGACCCATTATTAGAGATCAGTTCAAAAGGTACCCCCATATTGGCTGATAATATGTGATTTGCAACTTAAGATGCAGTGAGGATAGCACTGATACATTTTATAACATCTCTATCGATATTTTCATTTCATTGGGCGAGTATCTATCCTGTGTTGAAAGAACACCCAAGCTTGCACCTAAAATATCCTCATCAGACCACGCGAACAAGTCTTTTAAAATTTTTGAGTAAATTCATTATCCCCTCGCATTCTTCTAGGGATAAGAGGGTTTCTATTTGAATCTTTTTAAGAATTATTTTCTGTTCCGAGGTCAATGACCTTTGCTTTCTAGATTAAAGGTTGAGCCTGACCATTATCTTCTTGTTCAAGATAAAAATCTATCATCGGAGCTAGATTATTAGTTAATTCGTTAATGCGTTCGAGGTATTAAAAAATTTCCTTTATCCGATCAAATTCAGATGGGGCGACAGGCACCTCTATAAACTCGATAAACTAACTCGACTCAACAGGAAAATAGTAGACTCAATCTAAAGAGATCATGACATTGATGGATTGATAAAAAAAATTGGACTCAAGCTAAACTATATGACTCATGAAAACTCGAGACAAGTACCTACAACAAGCTTGATTACAGACTATGGACTCGAGATATTGCTTACAACCGGTAGGACTGGGACACTATGATCTTTAGGGAACAATCGGGTGATGTTGAGAAATTTTGAGGTCATTTCTGATTGTTGACTTGATATTGATGTTTGTTCTAATAGACTGGATTTACAACCCTAACTATATGATGGACGATTGAGCTTAGGTACAATGATAACCTTGTGACCCCAACAAATGTGGATTATCAATTTCAGTGTTACCCCCTTGATAACATTTTAAATGAATCCTAAGGTTTTATTGAATTCTGTGCACCAATCCATTAAACAATTCATGTAATGATTATTCAGAAGGAAAATAATTTTATTGCACTCTTGAAAATTATTGACAAATAATGTTTTCATTAAATAAAAAACCTTCACAAATATGATTATTTTTTGTAGTCATTTTCTTTTTAGGAAAACATATTTTAGTAATTTTTCAAGGTTCATGCAAAAAAATAGATTTTTTGTAAAAATCCTTTTTTCTTTAGAAAAAATAATATTTTAGAAAATTTCCAAGGTCCATGTAAAAAATAGATCTTTTGTAAATCATTTTTCCTTGAAAAAATAGATCTTTTATAAGTCATTTTTCCTTCATTTTCTTTTCTTTTGGAAAATATTTTCTTCTGAAAAATATTTTTCTTTGGAAAAATTTTTTCATTTAGAAAACATTTTTTCTCTGAAAAATATTTTTAATTTGAAAAACATTTTTCTTTTGGAGAACATTTCTTTAAAATGAATTGAAAACCTAATTAGCAAAGAGTTTGAATTCCATTTTGATTTAAATGGTTCAGTCCATCATGATTGTTGGATCTAGATGGACTGGGTCATTATGAACCATTGCCAAATTTTTAAGATGAACTCTTTATTTGGTTGGTGCACCCAGTAATATAGTAATTTCGAATCAGGTTTAAATAAAAAGATTACTCCTTGAAGACAAATCGTACATTCCTGATCTCATCATTTATAAGGTCCATTTCCAATAAGCAACCTGGGAACACTCACGATAAATTCGAGTCGTGAATTATAGGGAGGTTTTTAGACTCTAGGTTTACTAGGTGCAATGTAATTTATCTGGCCACCCTTGCCCAAGTGCACCTATATACCTCGCGATACGTGGTGATTTGGTTTGATATACCGTATAGGTGATAATCCAAAATTCCAACCCACTTCTCTGAAGTCAAAAGCAACCAGTTTAATCCTCAATGAGAGGTGGCACACAATTTTGAGCAAGGGCCCTCTTAAATACCTCTCGTCTAGAATAGACGTAGTCTATCCCCCTCATATAGTAGGGTACAACGGGGCAGGATCTTGCTTAGACACTGATTTTGATCAAGAAGTGCAATTGGTGAACTTGGATTACCTTTAATATACTGTATAAGTACGAGTCTAGGGTTGTAGCTTTTATAAATGGTTTAGCATCCCACGAAGGGACCGACCACGTACTAGTACTACGTTGGCCATCGGGACATGCGACTATGCGACTTACAATAGGTTAAAGGCTCAAGTCGCTCTAGCCTGGGCGCATCGATATACCTTTCAGAGTCACCTGATCAAACGGTACTGATACCCTAGGTTAATATACCCTAAGGTACATGACTGGAGTTGTGATTTTCATGAATGATGTCGCATCTTTGAAGAGACCGGGCCATGCACTAGTGCCACGTTGGCTATATGAGACATGCAAGAATGCAAAGTAATAAACGTGCTAGTGGTGTGTGCAAAACAGGGTGGGGTGTGCCCGGAGGCTTTTTCAGATAAATGGCCCATAGCCAAAATCAAACCATTACAACATAGATTCCACATGAATATTAATCGAAGCATTCAAAATTCATAACATAGATCAAAGTAAGCACATCAGAAATATATATCAACTATGATTATGGCAAACCAATCAATGAATATGGCATGGAATAATTAATCAGATCCAATCATTGCTACAGGCACAATTTTTTCTTTTATAATTTTATGGTTCAATTAAGGTTTACTTTGGTTAACCCACAGCAAATCGAGATTCCAACGAATATTGAATTGAGGACATAATGATAATTATGGAGATAGGGAGTCATAATTTTAAGCGATGAGTTCAACGACTCTTAATAACAAAGAAACCTCTCTAAGTTAGTAAGACTAGCCCTATTCTTTGGATGTCTTTTGAAGTCAGAAGAAGGAAATTGATTTTCTCATAAAAACACATATGGGACCATATCAAAGTTCCTTTTCAAGTAACAGACTTCATAAAGTAGTAAGTTTTTGTGATGAAAATTCAACAACCATTCTATATTAATTTTAAAAGTAGACAAGGTAGCCCAGTCATGATTTGTTAAAATGAACACTTATAAAACAATTTTTCTTCTGCCACACACAACATTCATGACCATGTTTATGTTTGCTGCCAGTACATATAAAAAAAAACACCTTGCACGTTTGTCTCACCAGCAAACACGATGAGTTTTGCAAGACCTGCTTTGTTGACAGCAGAGCATCCGAATTTGCAACCCAGAACAATGTGACTGAGCCAAATACTAGAATTTCTACGAGAGTCTGGATATTTTGATTGCTCATTAAGAACATATCGAGTGATGGTCATCAAATATGTTCTGTGAGCATCTGCTACGTGAACCATGGTGTTTAAATCGCTTAAGATCTTTTCGATTTTAGTAAATTTCAGAGATGGATTCAGATTTTAAGGTTTCCCTTAAAGAGAAACAAATCAAATCGAGTTCTCCTCCAACAAATGTCCGGTCTCAGTACATGAGCAAATTTGAGCAACATAGAAATTAATCAAAACCACTGTCATTTGATCGAAATTCGATAATGCCCCCAATTTATTCAAAATACATTGCACCACCTCGATCAAAAACCAAACAACACAGAGAGATTTTGTATCTCAGTTTCCCTTTTCATTTTTTTATTTTTTATGATGTAGAAAAAAAAATTTATATAAAAAATAAAGGAAGTCGTGGTAGATGGTGTTGTTGCCGAAAATTGATCTAGATCTTTTCGTCTTATGTAATAATCGGTTCCTCCATTGAAGCTGTAGAGAGATTTAGTGAAGAAAGACTTGATTAAGAGATGAAAAAGAGAAGATGAGAGAGAGAGAGAAAGAGAGGAGAGAGACGTTCTCTCTATTTTTTTGTTATTTTTTGTTTTTGAACATATGGAGAAGAAGATAAAAACATCAAAAATTATTTTCTACTAACGACACACCATGTGAAAAAAAAAATATTTTTTTTTATTTTTTTTCTTGAAATCCTCTCCTCATCACGAACAACATTAAAAAAAGTAATTTTTTTATTTCTTAACACATTACTCACAAATAATTTATTTGAGAAGAAGATAAAAAATAAAAAATCATTTTCTACTAAAGGCACACCACGGACAAAAAATATATATATATTTTTTATTTTTTTTCTTGGAATCCTCTCCTCATCACGAACAATGTTAAAAAAAATAATAATTTTTTTATTTTTTACCACATCACTTACAAATAATTTATTTTCACAACTTACTACCTATGCATATTAACGTGCTAAAAAAATTCATTCAAGAAAAACATCCATAACTCTCATCCCAACCACTGTCATTCAATCCTCAATTCATATGTCAATTTGAATATTTCATTATTTAGAGTTATCCCAAAATGACCCTAGATTGAATCATAAAAAGAAAATTATATGCCAAATCAAAGTATCTAAATTGAACCAAAGGATACCAATAAAGGATAATACAAGCCCAAAAATAATTCAAATAATAAAAATGGGTCAATACCCATTTTTTCACATCATCATCCTCTCATCATCCTGCATTATTTAGGGTCATTCCAAATGACCCTAAGTTAAATCATAGCAAATAATATTCCATAATAATATGCTAAGAGACCATAATACCATTCTAAAAATAAATGAATCAAATAAACTAAAAAATAAACAAAATAAAAATAAAAAAAACTAGGTCTAAATGGCAATATTTCCATACTTGGGACTTTTCATGTTTGATCCTCAATAATCCCCAGCGGAGTCGCTATTGAAAGCGCCCTCGATCCGCGGGGTATGCGGATCCGCTTTTGACTTTGAGGTTTGGGAGTCGCCACCTAGTTATTACGGTCTAGGAACCGAGCATTGACTCAAAAAAAACAAAACAACTAATCTACAAAAGATACTAAGTCTGGGGATCACGTTACGGGGTTGGAAGGTGTTAGGCACCAACCCCGCCCGGCAAATACCGGTCTCTACTAATTTTCAAGAATATTACATTGCTAAAGACTTAAAATAAATAGAAAAGACAAAGAAATTATACATGTGACGATTGCAACGACTTTTTCCCTCAAATATGGTAAAACAGTTTCTCGTATAAATTCTCCCATTACGTCACAAATCAGAAAAAATGACTAAACATGGCGGAAAAAACGACGGACTAAGACCGTTGTTTATTTACGACGGATTTTGTTGGTTGTTTAACCCTTAACGACGTCCATAATTATTGATTATTAACAACTAACTTAATCCGTCTTTAAATAATAACTCGAGTTACTATTGTCGCACCCACTTTTACTAATGCTACACCAATTGGTGTGGCGTTAAAAACAACTATGGTGACAGTATTATTTGTATCGATTAACATTCAGACTCAAACCTTATTACCTTAACAATAGCCGATTCGAATTTTCTTCTAAAAAAAAAACCCTCGAATCTCAAATCTCAAATCTCAGACTCGATTCGATTTCGTCTCTCACGATTCTAAGTTTTTTAATTTTCGATATCTACTCACAAGATCCTCTTTCGCGATTTAGTGTTTCGGATTTTCGATCGTCCCTCTCTCGATCCCAACAAAGAGTCTTCAACAATCCAAGGGATTACGAAATCAGGCGAAGTTCGACACCATCTTCTCCGGCACAAGCTTTCGAGGTAGTTCTTTCTCTCTCTCTCTCCACGTTGTTGTATTTGTAACCCTAAGAATAATTTTAGAAGTATTAAACATTTACTAATTTCATAAATTCGATTAGTTTTGATTTTCAAGAGGGATCTATCTCTGCGATTTTTGATTAGTTGATATTTTGTGTTTCTTCTGCTATTTTCCTTGTGTTTTGGCCTGTTTTGTTGAACATTATTGCAACTTTGAGTATATTAATTAAGTCTCAACCTTTAGGTACTTTTGTGATTAAATCAGAAAAGATAAAAGATGACTAAAATCTTATTATCTTAGTAAGATAATGGTTTCACTAATTTATATTAGATTACAGGGGAAGAATTTAAACGTGATCCACATGATATAACAAATAGGGAATCGTTCCTCAATAGTAAGATAGCAGAAACTGTTACAAAGATGATCCGATAAGGTCCCGAAAATTAATGAGTCAATGAGTTATTGTTGGGGCTTGGACAGCCAACCAGCCTGCAATTTGATAACATGTGCATGTGCTGATCGAGCATCACTCACTGGTTTCGATAAAGACTTCAGTTACCTCTGTATTGCTTCAGTGAATTAAATATTAGTAAGGCTGAACATGTTTCATTAATTTACTACTGAGCAAAAAAAAAAAAAAAAAAAATGTTTCTTTAAATTACTTGCTTACCCAGTTAAAAATAGTTAATTAAATTATTTTATCATCATCGTTACAATCGTGTTTATTATTCAATTACATTGATTTTCATTAAGAAGTAGTGTAGGTAGGATGGACCTCCTTGTGTCCCATCCCTCCGCCTCTCCTCGCTATTTAAAAATCAGAAGAAAAAAAATTATAAAAAAAAAAAATACAGTGTAAGCGGGATTCATCGAGTGTCAATCCCATTAATTTACATACATAATATGGTAGACAGTCCATAGTTCTAGCAAATTTGTCCTTCACTTGTTATTCTATTTTATTTATTTTTTTATTTTTTTATTCCTTCTAAACTAACTTCCTTCACTTTTCATCATCGTTACCTTGATTGTGTTATATAGACATGTGGTTACTTGTAATTTAATATATGGTGATTAATTATTGTAATTTAACTTGATATTTGATTATGTAATATGAGAACAACACCTAGTAGGCACTAGGTTGATTTTTTCATGATTGTTTTCGATTTTATCATATTTTTCCCTTGCCGACTTATTCCCAAACACTAACTTGGTGACTGCTAGTTATAGAACAATGTCATAGTTTTGACTATGCAGAGATATGGGCTGGAAAACACTACACTAGGACACTTATTTCACTTATGTACCAGAACTTGATATGATCCATATTGATCTCTTTGTTGCAACTTATTACCGAAATAGCGACAAAAATATATCAGAGAAATAACTATAACTATAGGAGAAATGTTCTTGAAGACCTGACAAGTACCTACTGTTGGTACTTACCTCTATAATGATTCTGTTTTCTTTTCATTATTTTATATGTTTGTATATTGAAGGCCATTGTGCCTGTTTTTAAAATTCCTTCTTCTTTTAAGTTAATATATTTTTTCATATTCTTAAAACAAATATGGACAGCCTCAACTACTACTTAAACCAAATAATAATACTTGGATTACGAATAGCAATGCTTCTACTCATATAACGTCTGATTTCGTGAATATTTCTGTACATTATGAATATCATGGGTCAGATCGAGTTGCAGTTGGTAATAGTGCAGGTTTGGACATTAATCATATTGTATCTACTCAATTTAATCATTGTTCTTCCAATTTCCATCTCAACAATATTTCACATTGTCCATCAATTTCCCACAATTTACTATTTGTTCATCAGTTTTTTCAGGATGATGATTGTTATAGTGCCTTTATTTTGCGTTTCCAATAATATTGTACTGTTTGTTATCTAGTAAGTCCTTACCTTTACGAGGCTCTCTTAAATATAAAGTGTTTTGTGATTCTTGTCCATTAGGGGAAAGTAGTCGTTTACCTTTTTCCTTATCCACTTTTGTTTCACCTATGCCTGTGGAATTAATTCACTCTGATATTTGGACTTCCCCACATTATTCTATAAAAGGTTCCAAATATTATATTGTGTTTGTTTCATCTTCTTTTAAGTTAAGGCCATTTAGTGATGCTTTATAAATATGGACAGCCTCAGGTATCTTCTGTTAGTGTCAATCTTGCAATAGAGACAACACTTGTATGGCCTGTATCTGAAGCCAAGGCTACACCAAATTAGGAGAGACAGTTACGAAGCACTTGACGAATTGTGGATTTAAATCTTTCGAGGTCAGATTTTTGTATGACCACTCTGATTTAAATTTTAAGTTTGTACAAATCATTTCTTGCAACTACTTTAAATTACCACTCTGTTTTCTTAGATTAGTCTTATGATACTAACCAATCAGTGTTACTGTGCCTCCATCATAGACATGGTTAGAGCATTTAGGGAACCATTAGTAATATTGGAAAGCAATGTGCATATACATGCTGGTGCTATGTGAAAAAGTTGCCCAGATACAAAAATGTGCTGGTAGGGATACATATGCATTGAGAAGTATTAGATGTATTCATGTATATGTATACATGCATTGAAATAATTACATTTCCATGTAACACATTCAATCTCATTTTCATTACATTTCCGACCATTTTTGTCTTCTAATATTGCATTTTTATTGCCATTGGAAGTAGAAGATGGGTTAGATTAAATATACTTTGATGATTGTATAATGTAGACAATAGGTTAAAGTGAACCTATTAGATAATAAACCAGCATTTATGGCTGTGCATAAGATTTAAACCAGCATTTGATGCTCTAAGGGTTCTACCAACAACCATTAGGGAAGCATTGTTTTTCTAGTGCTAGGACCTTTACCCACTTTAGTTACTCTATAATCCAAGAGGAATTACATTCTGTTAGGGTTTTTGTGGATACCCTTTTATCCTGATTTGGTTTAATGAATGGAAATTAACAATTGTGGTAATCCTATTGATGTCGATACTGCACCATAATATATGTTTACGTTGTAACCACTCTCATCTACCAAAAAAGAATTAAGAAACAAAAAACAATGAAGGATTGTAATTAAGTTGATGATGTTTCTACATGCATTTAGAATCTACGTCACGAAACAACATAGTTTTGATTATTGAAATACTTCTATCTACATCAATGATATTTTTTAAGTAGATAATTTGTCGCCATCTAATTATTTTACTTCATTCGATTAAATGGAGAGCAGAGGATATACTTTTAAATTATTATCACTCAACTACACCGACAACATCCTTTTTAGATCGATTGAATAATGTATTGGGTTGGTAGGTTTCATGGATTTAAAACTCGTCCGAGACTAGAGGCTATCAACCAAGAAAGTGAATGCAAATCACTATATATATATATATATGTTTCATATAAAACAATATTATATGATTGATCATCTCTTGATTCAATTCTTAGTAGAGAAATAATTATTATATTAAACCAATTTAAATGAGATGATTCGAACAAGCCAAGATGACACACAAGTCGACTTAATCTTGGTGGGTACCATGGTAGGTAGAACAAGCCAAAACTTGATGAGACCAAGGCCCAAAACCAACCTCTTCACCCAAGTCCATTTTGTCCCTCCACGACATTTCGTGATCTCCAAACCCATTTGAAAAGGAAATCTCTAAAGGGTTTATGCTGTTTACTAATGCCATTCCTTACTTCTTTGCACCCTTTATGCTCTGAAAGGTTCACTTTCTTCTTTGTTCCCCATTT
Organism: Akebia trifoliata; assembly: GCF_017979445.1. Lineage (NCBI taxonomy): Eukaryota > Viridiplantae > Streptophyta > Magnoliopsida > Ranunculales > Lardizabalaceae > Akebia > Akebia trifoliata. The sequence continues at coordinate 13,793,428 of NC_141375.1, forward strand.
ATTTATTTATTATGTATAGTCTAGTTCTTGTAGTTAAGAGATCCAAATAAGACAAGGTTTGATGACTACTATATGAATTCACTCCTACATGCACAATGTGGAAAGTTTTGTGCATGGATAAGGAGAGAGGATGATTAGTAGCAAAAATTTGAAATGAAGAATGATTTTATTTTATTTTGTTTAGCAGGGTGGGTAGAAAAATCCAGGATTTTCATATTTCAAAAAACACAACAAACGCGTCGTTATTGAATACCTAGAAGATGTCTTCGAAGCCCATACCCCCAAGTAAGACATGGATGACTGCGCCAAGGCTTTCTGTTGAATATTTAGAAGGAATCAATTCATTTTTTGATTTCATAAAGGCTAATAAACATAAATTAGGGGATAATGATTGGTATTGTTGCCCTTGTGTGAAGTGTCATAATCTGATCGGGGGGAAGAAAACGATAAGCGATATTCGCACACATTTGATTTGTGATGGTATAGATACATCTTACATTACATGGATCCATCATGAAGAAACTCATCCTAGAAGTTGTGCAAACATTGGGGACAATACACTTGCTAGTGATCATATTGAAGATGTAGTCCCGAACATGGTTGACATGGTAAATGATGCTCAAGCTTATATGGGATCTTGTACATCTATATATATGGATGAAATTGATGATGTAGATGATGTTCAAGTTGAGAATGATTCTTCAGAGAATATTCAATACGAGAAGTTGATGGAAGAAGTGCTACAACCCTTATATCCATCGTGTGGAATTGGTGATACAAAATTATCGGTGACAGTTGAATTACTGAGTATGAAGGTTAGACATCAATGGTCTAATAGGAGTTTCACAGAATTGTTGCAATTAATCAAAAGAATTTTACCAAAGGAGAACACTTTACCTGATAGAACCTTCACTGCTAAGAAGATGATCAAGTCTTTGCGTATGAAACACGAGATTATTCATGTATGTCGTAATGATTGTATATTATACTGGAGAGAAAATGAAAATAAAGACAATTGTCCTACGTGTGGTGAAAGTAGATGGAAACTGATGAACTCATTGAAGTCAAGAAGCTCACGTATACCTTGAAAAAAGTTGAGATATTTTCCGTTAACACCAAGGTTGTAAAAAATGTACAGTGTACCGTGGATTGCAGAAAACATGACATGGCATGCAAATCCTGACTTAGTATCGAACGTATTAACCATGAATCACCCAAAAGATTCTTCTTGTTGGAAACAAGTAAATCGTAAATGGAGTAATTTTGGTGATGAGGCACGTAATATTCGGTTGGGACTTGCAACTGATGGATTCAATCCTTTTGAAAATAATAATAACTCTTATAGTTGTTGGCCTGTTATGATTGTTCCGTACAATCTTCTTCCATCGTTATGCAGGCGAAAAGGAGTTTACTATCTTAACATTATTGATTTTGGGAAAGAAAGGTCCAGGATACGATATTGATGTCTACTTGCAACCATTGATTGCAGAGTTGAAGGAATTATGGTCCATAGGAATTATAACGTATGACTCTTACACTAAGAGTAGGTTCAGCATGAAAGTAATTTTGTTATGGGCCATACACGATTTTTCAGCATATGGTCATTTGTCAGGTTGTAAGATCGCAGGAAAGTATGGTTGCCCTGTATGTAGTGAAAAAACAGAATCAATATGGCTAAAACATGGGAAAAAATTTGCTTACATGGGGCATAGAAGATTTTTATCAGATTCGAGACATCCATTCAGGAGCCAAAAATCACAATTTAATGGGCATGAGGAACATAGGAAACATCCTCTACGTTTGAGTAGTGTTGAAGTATTTAACAAAATGGAAACCATTCATACTAACTTCGGAAAGGTAAAAGACAATAAAATGAAAAGGTCCGCGAATCAGAATGAATCTACTGCATGGTCAAAGAGATTAATCCTTTTTGAATTGCCGTATTGGAAGGTACGTTAGGATTATCTTTCTAAACATTAATGTAATGCGGTATAATATTAACTCATTCATGCTAACATATGTTTTGTCAATCTATAGGATCTACCTATTCGCCACAATTTGGATGTAATGCATGTGGAAAAAAATGTGACAGAAAATCTCTTAGCAACAATCATGAATACAAAGAATAAGACGAAGGACGGTCTTCAAGCTCTTCAAGACCTAAAGGCTATGAAAATAAGGAAAAAGTTGTGGCCTGTAGAGATGAATGGCAAGTTGACTTATCCAGAAGCTCCTTTCTTATTGTCTCAATCAGAAAAAGAATTAATTTGTACAACTTTGTATCATTTGAAGGTTCCTATTGGATATAGTGCAAATTGGAAACATAATGTGAGTTTAGAGGACAATGAATTCAAGAACCTAAAGTCACATGATTATCACATCCTTATGCAACAATTGTTACCAGTGTTATTGATGCGCGCATTCAAGGGTCATAAGCCATTGCGGGCTGCTATTCAACAACTATCAATATTTTTCAATGTCTTATGTTCGAAGATTATTAATCATGTGGAACTTTCAAAGATGAAAGATCAAATTGTGAAAACACTATGTGTGTTTTAAAAGTATTTTCCTCCTTCTTTTTTTGTTTCCATGACACACCTTGTTGTACACTTGGCGGAGGAGGCGCAAGTTTGCGGACCCGTTAGATATCGATGGATGTATCCTTTTGAGCGGTAAATAAAATTTTAAATTAATGAGTTTATTTTTATAATTAAATTTTGCGTCAATCTGATATGTGATTCATGTATTAGGAAGATGAAAACATATAAGCGATATGTGGTGAATCAAACATATCCAGAAGGATGTATTACAGAATGTTACCTTATGGATGAATCAATGATGTATGCCATGAATTACATATTCAATGGGGAAAGAGGAAGTCATATGAAAGCGAGGGATACATTCATGGATGTTGATGGTGAATGTGCTTATCCTATTGATAAAAAGGGGAAGATTTTTCTTCTTGAAAATGTACAGTACCAGCAAGCGCTCAAATGTACTACGTCAATCAATTGAAAATGTTGAGTGGGAAAAGTAAGGAAAATTTTTATTTTACTACATACTTGTTTTGTTATGATGGTTTATAGTTCATAATATATGAATGTTGCATTTATATGCAGAAATTACACTACCTACGTTCAAAGCCATGTATCTAGTTGTCAAACTCATAGAGGTAATTCAAGAATAGAAAAACCAATGGATTACATACCTTGGCTTAGACAACAATTACAGAATGAGGAGAACTCTACCTTGAAAAGACTTGTTGATGGTCCAAAATTTGAAGCTATTTCATATAGTTCATACAAGGTAAATGGTTATGTATTTTGTACAGTGGATTCAGAAGTGAACAAAATAACACAGAACAGTGGGGTCTCTATGAAGGCTGTGACTAGCTTTAGGTCAAGTGTCAGGGATAAGAACGTTGTTAATAAAGAAGTTACTTATTATGGAATTGTCAAACAAATCTTAGAGTTGGATTATCATGATTTTAGAATACCGGTATTTTATTGTGATTGGGTTCGTATAGCACAAACGGATATATAGTTGATCTAGAAACGAATTTGATTTATGTTAATTTAGGGAAGTTACAGAGAACTACAAGAGAAGTTGATGAGCCATTTATTCTTGCTTCTCAAGCAACTCAAGTATTTTATTGCAAAGATTGTAGTAGGCCTACAGAAGATTGGCATATTGTCTTGGAAGTTCCAAAGAGATTGGATCTAGATGTTGATTCTTATGAAGATCCCTTAGTATTTGAGGCAAGAATGAATGGAAATTCATCAGCATCATTACTACAAGAAGATATCATAGAATATGATAACATGGATGAAGATGAATGAAAATATTTGTAAGCATGCATTTAATTTATTTATTTTTATTGTCATTGCCTTTATTTAAATTACTTGACTTGAAAATACTATTTGTGATTCCAGCACTATGTCATTTGGCCGATCATCATCGGCTCCTAATACGGCATCGGCATCGGCATCGGCATCGACATCAGTATCCGCATCCGTATCCGCATCAACATCCGCATCATCATCTACATCTACGATTGAGAATATGTATAAATGGTGAATAGATTGTATTCATTTGTTCAATATTTGTTATCACGTTTTTGTTAATTCTTTTCATTTTTCATAGGTGGGCTTATCCAAGTTCAGTTCAATTTAAATGGACAACCAATCGGTCCTAACTCATCTCAATTATGCACTACTATTGGGTGGGTAGCAAAGACACATGTGCCACTTATATATGATAGGTGGACTAATGTACCTACTAAGCTCAAGGAACAAATTTGGGAGTCTATCAGTGTGAGTGCATGTGTATTAAATGATTTATTTTTACTTGCAAATTGTAACTATGACTTATTACAAATATAACACATCTTATTTAATTTTCTTTGTAGGGCACCTATCAAATTCAAAAATGGCATAAGGATTGGGTAATCAAAAAAGCAAACTTATGTTGGAAAGAATGGAAAAGTAATCTCCGTCGAAACGTTTATGATAAATATCCAACGGATGCGGAAAGGAAAAAACATGTACCTCATTACGTGAGAAAAGAAGATTGGGAGAGGTTTGTCGACTTCAACTCGACACCTGAGGGCCAAGCTTTGAGGGCGACTGGGAAGCATGTTAGACAAGAAAATAAAAACACTCATACCTCTAGTAGAAAGGGACAAGCCCGACTTGCTGATGAATTGGTAAGTTTAATATCATGTTAGGAATGAAATATGTATATATTGTTCATTTACCTATTTGACTGTTTCATTTATAGAGTAAAGAAGATCCTCATAAGGAGATTACCAGGACAGACATTTACATTGCCAGCCATGCCAAAAGCCAACAAACGGTGAGAATAATTTATTTATTTATTTTCGTGATTTTCATCTTGTAATCTGAATGTGAACACCTCTTGTTCTAGTGTGAACACCTCTTCCATCACTCCCTCGGCAATAATTAATATATATTGTATTTGTGGTGCCAGTAATGTCATGATAACCCCATACAAATAGGAAAGGGAATTTATGACCACAAGGAATGATTATGAGTTGTCGTTCTAGAAACATGTAATCTCCATAACCAAAAAAATAAAATAAATTATAGTAGAAGTTATGCTAAAACTTAGTTGATCAAATCATTCAAAGCAATAGCAACTTACTTGTTCAAATCCAGAACAGTCCCAATGTTGAAAATATATAGGTTATATGCACTATTGAAATCACATCCCAATGGAAAAATGGCTGCATTATGACACATCCAGGAGTGGGCAGCAAGGAGGCAAATAAGTCAACAACTTTATTGGCCTCTCTATAACAAAAAGTGATATCAACGATTTGGAACTCGATCTGTAACACCCCGGATTTTCAACTCATATCTCGAGAAAATTAAATGGTGAGATTTGGAAGAAAATATCGAAGGAGAGACTTAAAGTAAAATACTCGGATTTTGTTATGATTAATTTCGAGGCAAATCGACTTCGCCATTAGATTCAAAAGGATCGAAATATATACATTAGCCTGTAAGCAAGTCCGAATTCGAATTCGGATAGAGAAGTTATAAAATCCTCGAATTTCGTGTTAAGTGGGATCCAAAATAGTGGAATTTCGTTAGAGCGAGAATCGAAAAGATTTGATGACACCATTAGATCCGAATCGAAAAATTATTCGAAATGGTATATTCGTTTGTCGTTTTCCGAGTCCGAATAGTTAAGTTATGATCGAAACTAGAAATGAGGGAAAATTACAAGTATGCCCTTAGCTGTGTTATAAAAGAAAAATCTGATTTTCTTTTATTTCATTTTTCTCTCATTCTCTAAGAAACCCCAAACGGCAGTCACTTTCAATCCAAGGGTTTCGACCCATTGCCATCAAGTTTGTGCGCAAACGAAGCCGAGTTGAACCCCGACGAAGAAGACAAAGTTGTCGGCCACGTCGAGAGCTATAACTTCACCATCTTTACTTACCCATTCTTGTTCGTTTTCTCCATCCTCCATCAAAACCAGCTGGGTAGTTCGAGTAAACCTCAACATCTTCTATCCAAGGGCTTCATCGAGTTAGGAGCTAGGTCTATACTTCATTATAGAGGAGAAGGAGAACGTCATTGTCGGATACCTTACAAACCCTCGCTCGTTTCGCATCTAAGTCAGTCCAACCTCAACTCTCGAGCCATCCAACCTCGAGTTGTAGTGTTAGCTTGGATCCTTGGCGTCCACAACCAAGTAAGGGACTTCCAATTCTTATTGGTAGCTTTAGATTTCTCAATGTGCATTTAGGGTTTTGAAACAAAACTTATTGTTTGCATTTAAATCGTAGAAATTGGTGTTTGATTTCAAATTCATGGTAGAAGTAGGTGTTTTGTTTATGTTTTATCGAATTTTGATAACAAAATCGTGGGTGGGTCGAATGGTTCGAAGAATGGAAGAAGAAATCGAAAAATGGATTGAAAAACCCAAAAATCGCGAGTGAGGTTCAGGTTGTAGGTGGGAAGGGTCGGTGCCACCGGCACCTACCGAAGGCATTCTGTCGGTCCCACCGACATAATGAGGTTTCTGCCACCGACAAAACCAAATAACGCGAGAAAATTTTGTTCTGTCGGCAGGACCGTCGGTCCCACCGACATCTGCCGATGACCAATCTGTCGGTTCCACCGACAGAATCCTGGTTCTGCCACCAACAGACACAGTTTTATTCAGAACAGTGTTCTGACTCTTGGCTTGACCTCCTCACACCTTATACACTATTTCTCACCCTTTATTTCATTAAAAACATTAAAGTAAATGTCCTCTTTAATTTTTACTTTCCATTTACTTTAAGTTCTTTAATGAAATTAAGGTTTTACCCCCCATTTCGGAACAATGAGAATGGTTTTAAGATCCAAATCTCAAAGGATCAAAATCCGAATTTTGGTTTCAAGAACAAAACGTAATTTTCGACGTTTTCGGCAAGTTTTCAAAATGAAATAACTTTCGCGTTCCTTTGAATTAGATTACAAAAACTATATGGTGTCGAATCTCATGATCAAGACTTTCATTTCGAAAAACCCGTTTTTAATTTCGAGAACTTTGAAAAATTGAGTTTTTGACACTTAGCCAAATTTTCACCAGCTTTCTCTATTTTTAACAGCTTTGGTCCCGAGCATCGCTGGGACCTTGTTTTTGAATAAACTTCGGTGGTTTTCAATGGAAAGATCAAAAGAATGACTTTGGAAGATTGAAAATGAATGGTTGATTTGAAAGGATGAAAAATGAGAATGTTGAGAGAATGGAAAAAGGGAATGAACGGTAAAATGTCAGAATCACACCCGAGGGGTGATGTATGCATTTTACATTGTATGTTGTGTGTAGGTTGGTGAAAGGATATCCAGGTTATTAATGAAAGGGTTGCATGCTTATTTTCGATTATGTTAGCGCTTGCGCTGAGTACTGTTATTTATTTTAGGCCGATTGGCCACGGTTGCATGGTAGGAACTGGATATCCGTTCTCAACCCTGTTCTGTTAATTTCTCTTTTGTTTTAAATGAAAAATCATATATGTACGTAGCTATTTTGTGAGCTGTTAAAGGGTTTGTGAATGCCTGAAGGGATAGTGTGTCACATCATCCGGAGGGGTACACTATCCTGGGATGTACGGTAGGGACCACCAAACTCATACGTGGTATGGGACGCGTATGAGAGTGGAGTCACAACTGGAATCCGGGTCCATTCCTTTCTTATCTTTACCAGTGAACGTGTATTGTAAAGGTGGTCGTATACGAGTGGAGTGTCATTTGGGAATCACATGCACGCCTGATAGGCATAGACGAAGATGATTAGTCAGTGATCACTAACAATCTAGTAGTAGTCGAACGTTCTGACACATCGAAAAGAGACCCATTGCTTACGGTCACGTCAAACGGCCAGCCTGAGCCGGATAAATGGTTCCGCAAGCGTGGTAGACACGACCAGCCACAAAATCAGGAACTACGATGTTATTGGGGAATATCATGTCCTGACTGGGAGCGATCCAGTCGTGAATCCCAACTCTTTAATTCCAATACTCCACCATTTGTAGTATGTATCTGTTGTTATATTTCGAATTATAAACTGAGAAGCATGTCATTTATTTAAATGTTGTCAATACTATTTGCATAAAATGGAAAATGTGTAATGAGTATGGACGATTGATGCTATGTGTAATTTTTAAACTGTTTTAGTTGTTCATCCCTGGCTATATGTACCAGTTGATCGTACTTCATCTTATAAAACCTTGCATGTATTAAAATGTTCAGTATGCTTTATTCGATCATGCTTAGGAAGGGTTATTAGTAGGAATTGGCCGTGGACTTACTGGGTAACCATTGTTACTCACCCTTTCCTTCCTATTTTTTTTAGTTTCAGCACTTGCAGCTACCGAGGCAGGCGTAGAGTTAGTAATTGAAGAGTATCTGGTCGATCAGATCGATGATCAGAGTTTATTGCCTGGTGAGCACTAGGGCCACATCCCTTAGTGTTGTTAGTTTCATCCAGGATGTATGCAGTTTTTGGATTGAGAGTTTAGGCCTATGTTAGAGTGAGAGTGTTTTGGGAAGCCTGTATATTGATAAATCTTCTACACTCTGATCTACTTACATGTTAGATGTAATTAGTCTTCCGCTGTTATTTTTCCTGTATCTACACTTTTATATACAGGTTTTGTTATAAATTGGTTTATCAGGTTTGAGTTCCGTGAAAAGCTAACATAAATAGAGGAGACCATGCCGAAATTTCGAGGTGCCACTTAGTACCTTGGGATTTGGCCTTGGAATTTGTGTTAGCGTTTGGCGAGGCGCCACACAATCAATAGGATCTTTATCTTCTTGGTAAGAGTTCTGAATCTCCAAGGGATCTCACAGCCTCCATTTAAACAATCTACATCAATGTTGGAGTTGATTCTTGACCTTCATGAGAGTAATGTCGTGCCGAATAGCTAGGATCAACCCACTTCTAATAGCTTCCGACTAATGAAAAAACACAAGCTCTGGATTACCTTGATAGGTGCTAAATACATCATGAACAAGAGGGGTGTGGTTAGATTTTAGGAAGACAAATGGTGTGGTACTTCTCTTCTTAAAGAGGATTTTCTAGTGGTTCGTGGGGAGGCTTTGTTTGGAACATCAGTTTCAAAAAAATCTGAATTTCTAAGAGATTGACTTGATTTCTGGCCTACCCTCTCACTTCGACAGTTGGTCTCATAGTCCTTTGAATGAAAACAGGATTGTTCTTGTTGAATTGGAAAGTACCTTTCTCAATAAGTTTCTACTATGTAGCTTTCATAGTCCTTTTGTTTGGGATTGTGGTTTTTGGATTGCTTGCTTTAACAAAATCATAATCATGGATAACTTGATCGCAAATGGATTATTATTGATTACTTTTTCACTTCTGCCAAATAAGCAACGAGTCTGGGAACTATCTTTTGCTATATTGTTATTTTTTCTTAACAAGTTCTAACTTGTCTCAACACATCTTGTGGGCACTTGCTTTGAAGGCCTTCCATTTGGAATCTTGTATGGTATTTGGAAAGAAAGGAATATGAAAACTTTTGAAGGGGAAGTTGTAGACATTTGTGCTCTTTTTTCTCTCTAAAAAAACCTTATATTGAAGTGTTTGTCATTTAACATAGAGTTCAAAGGATTGGGCTTTGAGGATTTTGTGTTTGGATTGGTTGTTAATAGGGATGATTAATTTGTCTTTGTTGTAGTAGTAGTAGTAGAAGTCTTCTTCTTATTTAACATTTCTCTTGGATCTTTTAAATTTGAAGTCTCAATAATTCAATTTACATGAATGGTGAGCATCTATTTTGCTGTCCTTTTATCTTCCCCACATTTTATTTCCATTGATGTATGCCAACATCAAGGTAAGTTCTAGGAGTTGAGAGAGCATACTATGCAACTAGCTAACTTGACTATAGACAAGGAGTCATGTGATGGAAGATGAAGCTAGTCCACAGGTGTAGACTATTGAGAAGGAGAAGAGTTGGCAATGTGAGTAGTGGGGTTGGTAGATGAGGATTTATTAAATTGAGTTGGACAACCATGTAGGTCCCAACAAGTCTCCTTGGTATGGCGACATCTTCCTATCAGTACATTTCAGCTTATCTTTGGAATCAATTGCTCCCTTGGTTTTAAGAAAGATATTTTGCTTGTAAATTTCTATTTAAAGACCTCAATCTCGCTGGGAAGGAGAACCCAACTTATACAAAAGTTGCACCAATGAATTGGCTCCAAGGAGCATGACAATAAATGTAATATTACTGTAGTTTCTTTAACTAGGATATAGAAATATGTCTCTTGTAGGTGATTTTGAGATCAAATGTGGCCTTTGATATTTTCTTGTCCTTGTTTCATATAAATATATTGTCTTCTCATGTCATGATTTATATTTCTTAATTATTATTTATTTTGCAGGAGGCCATCAATAGAATGATTGCTAATGACCCTTCTAATAAACATAACGATCTAGACCATGACCTCGTGGCTGTGGTATGTGCATTATTTTAATTAGGATATTTTTAATTATGATATAATGTTGTGTAGTAGGCATTGATATTAGTAAGTATGATATCATATCGTTAGTAGGTATTGATATTATACACTTTTTGTATAGGTTTGTGGTCTTGATAGTCGGGGTCATGTTCGGGGAATGGGTTCAGGTGTTTCCAAGACTTCCGTGCGTGCTTCAATTCCTTACAAGTAAGCCTTGGCATATGAGACGACAATCCTTCATAATAGAGTGGATAAGTTGACGGAAGCGGTGCAAAAGATGAATGAGACTTTACAACAATCAAAATTTTCTACTAGGACACCAATGCGGTCTTCCACCAATCTCGATAGTTTTTCACAGGTACAACATTGGCATTTTACTTTTGATAGATGAGTGAACTTCTATTGTTGCACTGATATTGTCTACATGATTTTATAGGTAAGGCCTGATTCTTCACATCATGAGTCACGTTCTAATCCACCAAGCATACAGACAGGTCCTTGTAAGGTGAATCGCTTACAACGACCACATGATTGTGTTGCCGAAGGAAGAGTGATTGGTGCATCTAATGTAGATTCAGATAGTTACGATATTCTTATAGATGAAGTCCTTGATGGGAATGTGATTCTACAGAGTGGAGAAGGAACATTCGCTGATTTGACATGCGGTGATATTATTGATTGGCCCAAATTTTGAAAAAAGTTTTACTGAACAGAGGTACTTTTCTTGCTTTATATTGTAGATAGACACTAAACATAAAAAATTATAGTAAAATAATTATATGTTTGACAATGATAGTTATGAGAACTCTTTTTTTTTGTAATTTAATATATTCATCTTTCTTGCATAATTACTTTGATTGCTTTAGATAGTCGGTGTCACTACTATATATCTGATAATGTTTTTAATTTTTCAACCACAGATTTCGGCAATATGTTGCAAGGAGGAATGTATGTTATCCTTAAGAATCGTGACGTCATTCTTCCAAGGACCGAGAAAGATAAATGTTGATTTTGATTTCTACAAGTCAAGTGAAGTGAAGTTGGTAGAAGATATTTTTTGAGAAACTATTTAAAACATTGGGATGTGTATTAAAATCGACACCATGAAAACGGGGCATGTTGGACTGTGTATTGTACATGTAAAATTTGAAGGAAAATGGTTTCCATTTGAAAAATGTAAATTTTTATTTTTTTTTTTGTTTGTGTGTATTTATTTATTTTGTTAAATTTCAATATTTTGTCTAATGAAATTGTCATTTTCTTTTTAGGTGAAAAATATTAAAAATGACAAACAATTGGGGTTAATTTAAAAAAAAAGTATGAAAAAAAAACGACGGCTCTAAGCCGTTGTTTATATCTATTAATTTAATTTAAATTCGTCAAAACAAATTACGGGTTTGGGGCCGTCGTTTTATTTTGACAGACCATAACCGTCATTTTACACAACACATTCTTGACATGGCCCAACCGTCGTTTACTAAAAACGACATCGATATTTACAACTGCTCTTGCGACGGCGGGGGCCATCATTTTTCTAAAAAAACGACGGCTTTGGCTCGTCGTTTTTTGTAAAATATGACGTAGTGTCCTCGTTTTGTTCTATCATCGGATCTGTTTTGGATCTCCAAAATGAAGTATCTCCTCCATAGATAGATATGAGTTTTTCCTAGTATTGTGATGGGTTTCTAGGTGGTTTTTAGGGAGTTTTGAGAGTCTTTTTGATAAAAATTAGGGTTTGGATGATAGGTAAGGGGTTAGGACTTCAAAATCAGGATTTTGAGAAGGATATGGTGACTTTTTGACCTACTTTTTCTAGGGTTTTCTTTTACCTATGAAATTGGGTTGTGGAGGCTCTTTATTTATAGAGTTTTTTGGATAGAGTTAGTGTTCGATTAGGTTTCTTTTAGGATTTTAATTAGGATTTTGACTTTAGTCTTATGAGATTGACTTAGTCCTTTTAGATTAGGATTTTAATTATGATTTTGACTTAAGTCTTATGAGATTGACTTGGTTAGGGTTTTGACTTAAGTCTTATGAGATTGACTTGGTTTAGATTTTTAAATTAATTTTATTAAGGTTTTACTTTACGTTAATTAATATTTTATTTATTAATTTCAAAATTAAAAATTTTAAAAATTACCATTTTATCCCCGAAGAGAACTTTTGCGTTTTAAGTCGATTTTCGATGTTTCGGGATGTTTTGGAATCGATTTTTCGTAAGGAATTCAATGAAATAATTGATTTATATCACTTATGAAATTTTTTGGCATAAAATGATTGTCAACTCTTATGAGGGGCATTTTAGTAATTTTATCAAATTTGATGAAAATTGGCTAAATGATTTATTTCATTTTTATTTGTTATTTTATGTGTTTGAAAAGATTTTCCTAAGCGTACTGTGGGCTCTAGGAATATTTTGATATTAGGGGTATTTTGATAATTTAATCATTTTTAGTGATTTTTATCGTAAAGCTTCTTTTTGTCTGCAAGATGATGATTTCTATGTTTTTGGAGTTATATTTTCCTAGCGTAGTGTGGTTTCTACAGTTTTGTTAGTTTGAGATACCTCATTTGAATTTCTGAAACATATCTAATAACAAATAAAACATTGGAATAATCATCCATCATTGGGAATCGTTGCGATCAGGTTAACGAGTTGATTAATCAGGTGATTGCAAAAATGGGATGTCTACAGGTATATAAAACTGGGCATCAGTACCGTTTGATCAGGTGATTCTGAAAGGTATATATGCACCCATGTTGGTGCGATCTGGGCCTTTGTCCGATGGTAAGTCGCATAGTCACATGTCCCGATTGCCAACATAGTATTAGTACGTGGTTGGTCCCCTCGCGAGATGTTAGACCATAAAAGCTACAACCCTAGACTCGTACCTATACCGTATATCAAAGTAATCTAAGTTCACCAATTGCACTTCTTGATCAAAATCAGTGCCTAAGCGAGATCCTGCCCCGATGTACTACGGTAATAGGGGGATAGATGACATCTATTCTAAAAAAAAGGTGACTTAAAAGTGTCCTTGCTCAGCATCATACGTTATCTTCCAACTGAGGATTAAACTGGTTATTTTTTATTTTAGGGATTTGAGTTGGAGTTTTAGATTATCACCTATACGGTATATCAAACTAAGTCATCACGTACCGTTTGATTGAGTACGCTCGAGAGTTATATAGGTGCACTTGGGCAAGGGTGGCCAGATAAATTGCATTGCATGTAGTAAGCCTAGAGTTTATAAACCTCCTCATAGGTCATGACTCGAACTTATCGTGGGTGTTCCCGGGTTAATTTGCGGAAATGGGCATTACAAATAGTTGAGATCAGGAAGTTACAATTTTGTCCTCAAGATAATTAAACTATTTGTATAACCTGATTCAAAGCTATTATATCAATGGGTACGCCAACCCAATAAAGAATCTATTTTAAATATGACAGTGATTCATAATGACCAGTTCATCTCGATTTAATGATCACGATGGGCCAGACCATTTAAGTCAAAAAGGCATTCAAGTTTTTTTTCTTTTTCTAATTCGGGTCCCAACCCATTTTAGAAGAAGAAAAATATTTTTCAAAAGAAGAGAAAAGGAAAATGATTTACAAAAGATTTATTATTGCAAAAAAATGGCTTACAAAGATATGTTTTGCAGGGACCTTGAAAATGTACTGAAATACCTTTTTGTATCAACTCAGGATGCTAGCTGCAGGCACTAACCCAATCGACCAGTTGGTCAGAACAACCATCACGAGTATGCACACCGTAGAGAAAATCAACTTTGGAAAATTCATATTGAGATACGCCCTGTACTTCCACGAGTTTGAGATAGATTGAAATCTTTTGCGCACTATGGCTAAGCGTTTGATCCCTTCGCAACGAATCTGAAGTTAAAGGTTGGGAAAAAAACAAATTTTTTTTGTTTAAAACTCTTAGTTGGTTTTGAACTATTATAAGGGATGATGAATAGTGAATTTTATTTAGAAATTATTTATATATACTAGCTGGACGAAATCGATATTTTTAATATTGTTTCATTTGACGATAACTTGATCGTTTGAACTCCAAAATTGACAATTGAATACTCTATTTTTTATAATTTTTCATTTCGAATCTACTAGTATAATAAAATTCTACAAATTCTTTCTCTAACAAAAATTTACTTTTTTTACTCGATGGGACCTTAAAATTGATGTTGTTTCCGTTTTTAATGATAATTCGACTTTCTGGGCTTCAAATATGACGAGTAAATACTTCATTTTCTATACATTTTTGTTATGAACCCAATGGTGCAATCAAATTTTAAAAAATCTTTCTCTAGTAAAAAATTATTTTTTTAGTCTAGTCTAACTCAAAACTCGAGGACTTTGTAATTTTTTTGTTAGGACTCGTATTTGGGTGTGCTTATAGGTTAAAGTAGGTTTTTCAACCATTTTGAATCTAATGATGAGGTTAGATTTCAATCAAAATGACCAGAATAAAATCCTAAAGTTTTACTCTAAGTCCCACTTTCAGAATTTTCTCAAAATTCTAGTATTCATTTTTCTCAAAATACGAATAAAAAAGTTGAGGTTTTACAGATTGAATGTTTTGGTTCATAAATCTCATATTTTATTTCCTCTCTTGTACCAAATTTTTGAACCATTATTTGTGTTGAATGTAATAATCCCTTTTTTAAATTATAAATTCAAAAAAATAATTTTTATTATAAATCCCAAAAACAACTATCTAAAATCATCGTTTTTGTCAACAGTCTAAAATAGTCTTTATTTTTTATGGTCTAAAACAATCAATTTTTTTTTAACTATAAAATAGTCATTGTTTTTTATGGTCTAAAGCTCTCGTTGTATTTAACGGTCCAAAGATGTTTTTTTTTCGAAGATAAAATAGTATTTTTTTTACAGTCTAAAATAGTTGTTGTTTTCAATGGTCTAAAACAGTCATTTTCTCGATGATCTAAAGTTGTTGTTTTCTTTGACAGTCCAAAGCAATCATTTTTTCTGACATTTTCAACTGTCGCAATTTAAACACGACTCCTTATAAGACAATTGCTCTTGTGAAAACATGAGCAGTCGTTCTTTAAAAAATTACTACCTATGATAGACATTTATTGCGCATTGTGACGTAATATATGTAGACACCCCATTTTTACCTACACCAGATTCGTCGACTCATTGCGAGTATTGTCCAATAATTCCAAAATTGGATTTTCAAACTACTATAAAAAGTAAATTGTTGAGAAATAGTAAAAGTTGGGGAGCTAATGTAAGCTCTTTTTCATTTTCTTACAAGATTTTTTCCCAATTTTTACTTATTACACTCTAACTTTATTTATCTTCTGGTGGTTTTTTTTAAGATATCCACCTCATGGACAGTGGACATGCAGTCATAGAGGAAGGTGTGAAATGGGATAAGTTATGAGCACTGCCCATCGATACTCTTGTACACTATCTTTAGCAATCTTATTATTTAGATAATTTACACCCTGGTGAATATATTGAGATTTAATGGAGAAGAAATAAAGAATTCCCATACGGTGTGTTCTTGAAAATTGAAGTCAGTTCTTAACTTTTTATTATAATTGTGCTAGTTTACCCACCCAATTTATGAATATTCCAATAGTTGTATTTTACGAATGGTATTGATTGAATGTTTCAACTGATAAATCTCGTATTTTAGTTCCTTTCTTATACCAAATTTTTAAACAATTATTTGTGCTGAATGTAATAATCCCTTTTTTAAATTATAAATCAAGAAAAATAATATTTATTATAAATCCAAAAAATGACTATCTAAAATCGTCATTTTTTCGACAGACTAAAACAGTCGTTATTTTTTACGGTCTAAAACATTTGTTTTTTTTACTATAAAATAGTCGTTGTTTTCGACTGTGGCGCCCCGCCAAACGCTAACACAAATCCCAAGGCCAAATCCCAAGGTACTAGGTGGCACCTCGAAATTTTGGCTTGGTCTCCTCTATTTATGTTAGCGTTTCACGGAACTCAAACCTGATAAACCAATTTATAACAAAACCTGTATATAAAAATGTAGATACAGGAAAATAACAGCGGAAGACTAATTACATCTAACATGTAAGTAGATCAGAGTGCGAAAGATTTATCAATATACAGGCTTACCAAAACACTCTCACTCTAACAGAGGCCTAAACTCTCAAATCCAAAAACTACATACATCCTGGATGAAACTGACAACACTAAGGGATGTGGCCCTAGTGCTCACCAGGCAATAAAATCTGATCGTCGATCTGATCGACCAGATACTCCTCAATTACTGCCTCTACGCCTGCCTCGACAACTGCAAGTGCTGAAACTAAAAAAATAGGAAGGAAAGGGTGAGTAACAATGGTTACCCAGTAAGTCCACAGCCAATTCCTACTAATAACCCTTCCTAAGCATGATCGAATAAAGCATACTGAACATTTTAATACATGCAAGGTTTTACAAGATAAAATACGATCAACTGGTACATATAGCCAGGGATGAGCAACTAAACAGTTCTAAAAATTTCACATAACATCAATCATCCATACTCATTATACATTTTCCATTTTATGCAAATACCGTTGGCAACATTAAAATAATAGACATGCTTCTCAGTTTGTAATTCGAAATATAACGACATATACATAATACAGATGGTGGATTATTGGAATTAAAGAGTTGGGATTCATGACTGGATCGCTCCCAGTCGGGACATGATATTCCTCAATAACATCGTAGTTCCTGATTTTGTGGCTGGTCGTGTCTACCACGCTTGCGGAACCATTTATCCGGCTCAGGCTGGCCGTTTGACGTGACCGTAAGCAATGGGTCTCTTTTCGATGTGTCAGAACGTTCGATTACTACTAGATTGTTAGTGATCACTGACTAATCATCTTCGTCTATGCCTATCAGGCGTGCATGTGATTCCCAAATGACACTCCACTCGTATACGACTACCTTTACAATACACGTTCACTGGTAAAGATAAGAAAGGAATGGACCCGGATTCCAGTTGTGACTCCACTCTCATACGCGTCCCATACCACGTATGAGTTTGGTGGTCCCTACCGTACATCCCAGGATAGTGTACCCCTCCGGATGATGTGACACATTATCCCTTCAGGCATTCACAAACCCTTTAACAGCTCACAAAATAGCTACGTACATATATGATTTTTCATTTAAAACAAAAGAGAAATTAACAAAACAAGGTTGAGAATGGATATCCAGTTCCTACCATGCAACTGTGGCCACCCGGCCTAAAATAAATAACAGTACTCAGCGCACGCGCTAACATAATCGGAAACAAACATGCAACCTTTTCATTAATAACCTTGATATCCTTTCACCAACCTACATACAACATACAATGTAAAAGGCAGATATCACCCCTCGGGTGTGATTCTGACAATTTACCGTTTCATCCCTTTCCCATTCTTTCAACATTCTCATTTTTCGTCTTTTCAAATCAACCATCCATTTCCAATCTTTCAAGGTCATTATTTCGGTCTTTCCATTGAAATTCATCAAAGTTTATTAAAAAACAAGGTCTCAGCGATGCTCGGGACCAAAGCTGTTAAAAATAGAGAAAGCTGGTGAAAATTTGGCTAAGTGTCAGAAACTCAATTTTTCAAAGTTCTCAAAATTAAAAACGGGTTTTTCGAAATGAAAGTCTTGATCATGAGATTCGACACCATATAGTTTTTGTAATCTAATTCAAATGAACGCGAAAGTTATTTCATTTTGAAAACTTGCCGAAAACGTCGAAAATTACGTTTTGTTCTTGAAACCAAAATTTGGATTTTGATCCTTTGAGATTTGGATCTTAAAACCATTCCTATTATTCCGAAATGGGGGGTAAAACCTTAATTTCATTAAAGAACTTAAAGTAAATGGAAAGTAAAAATTAAAGAGGACATTTACTTTAATGTTTTTAATGAAATAAAGGGTGAGAAATAGTGTATAAGGTGTGAGGAGGTCAAGCCAAGAGTCAGAATACTGTTTTGATCAAAACTGTGTCTGTCGGTGGCTGTCGGTGGTAGAATCAATATGCTGTCGGTGGAACCGACAGAATACACATCGGCAGGTGTCGGTGGGACCGACGGTCCTGCAGAAAGAACAAAGTTTTCGGCGGTTTCTTGATTTCGTCGGTGGCAGAAGCAACATTCTGTCGGTGGGACCGACAGAATGCCTTCGGTAGGTGCCGGTGGCACCGACCCTTCCCACCTACAGCCTGAACCTCACTCACGATTTTTGGGTTTTTCGATCCCTTTTTCGATTTCTTCTACCATTCTTCGAACCATTCGACCCACCCACGATTTTGTTATCAAAATTCGATAAAGCATAAACAAAACACCTACTTCTACCATGAATTTGAAATCAAACACCAATTTCTACGATTTAAATGCAAACAATAAGTTTTGTTTCAAAACCCTAAATGCACATTTCGGAAATCTAAAGCTACCAATAAGAATTGGAAGTCCCTTACTTGGTTGTGGACACCAATGGTGATGAATCAACACTAAGGATCAATGTTAGGCAGCTCGAAGTTCCGAGAGTGGTTGAACTCGGGTGCCCACGGAGTGGTTGGTTGTGAAACCCTCTTTGAAGGTGTTCTCCTCGCTTCCTAATGACCAACAACGACTCTCCTATGATTTGGATGAGGTTCCAAGTGATTATACAAAAACCCACTTGCTGATTCTTGTGGGAGACCAAGAGAAAAGAAGAGGAAATGGAGGTTGGATGGGGTGAGGACGTAGAGCTCGACAACGCCGACGACTTTGTCTTCTTCGTCGAGGTTCAACTCGGACTTGATTGGGATAGATCTTGATAGGAATGGGTTCAAACCCTAGGTCTAGAAAATGGCTGAGTTGAGTTCTTTGGAGAAGAGTGAAGAAGTGAAATGAAATAAAAGAAAGTGAGTTTTCTTTTATAAGAGGGTTGAGGGTATACTTGTAATTTTCCCATCATTTCTAGTTTCGATCGTAACTTAACTATTCGGACTCGAAAAACGACAAACGAATATACCATTTTGAATAATTTTTCACTACGGATCTAATGGTATCATCAAATCTTTTCGATTCTCACTCTAACGAAATTACACTATTTTGGATCCCACTTAACGCGAAATTCGAGGATTTGTTAACTTTTTCCTCCGAACTCGAATTCGAACTTGCTTACAAACTAATGTATATATTCCGATCCTTTTGAATCTAATGGCGAAGTCGGTTTTCCTCAAAATTAATCATAGCAATATTCGAGTATTTTACTCTAAATCTCTCCTTCGACATTTTCCTCCCAATCTCACCATTTAATTTCCTCGAGATATGAGTTGAAAATCCGGGGTGTTACATCGACGGTCCAAAGCTATCGTTGTTTTTGACAGTAAAAAAAAATATTTTTCGATAGTCTAAAGTAGTCGTTGTATTCGACGATTTAAACTTGTCGTTTTTTCTACTGTCTAAAGCCGTTTTGTTTTTTTTTTTACAATCTTAAGTCGTCATTTTTTTCAACATTTTCGATAGTTGAAATTTAAACGTGACTCCTTTTTAAACGACTGCTCTTGCGACGACAAGAGCAGTCTTTCTTTTCAAAAAATACTATCTAGGATAGACATTTATTGCACATTATGACGTAGTTTCTATAAACACCCCATTTTTACCTACACTTGATTCATCGAATCATCACTAGTATTGTCTAATAACTCGAAAATGAGTTTTTAAACTATTATAATAAGTAAATGATGAGACTATCGTTGTTCTTCTCACCGGAGTTAATAATAATCTTTCTTTTACCTTACTTGTGGGGCAAGTAGGGGATCGAACCCAAGAGAAAGGAGGAATAGAGTTAAGTTAAGAAGATAAAATTCAAATTAACTAAAAGTAATTAAAACTGTTTTTCTTTGTATTTTTGAACTTATAAGAAGATGTAAAATTGCTAGAAAATAAACTAAAGTAAATGAAATTAAAAGCAAGTAAACTTATGAAATTAAAACACCATTGGAGGTGGATTTACCTAGAACATGTTGATGAGTAATTCCTAGTTTCTAACCTTATTATAACTCAATCGTAAGGGCTTGGTGTTAGCTCCTTAGATCGGAAAGTTTTGCAAATGAAATGAAATAAGGGAACATAAACAAAGTAGAATACTTTGAAAACTTCCTACTACTAATTATCTAGTTTAAGCATACTTTATCTTTATCTAATCTAAGCATAAAGTATCTATATTAAGAATAAAAGGTGGAAGAAACTAAGAGAACTCATAAGCATGTTAAATAAAAGAAATGCATGAAATTAGAAATAACACAAGAACTTACTCTAGGCTTTTCCACTCTCCAATGGAGGGGAACTTAGCCTAATGTCATTGCAAGAGAGGGAAGATAAGAGATGAAATAACTTTTCTTCATTTCATGGAGAAACTTACAACTTCTTCTTCTTCTACTTCTTACAAGACTATTTAGGCAAAAGAAAATAACTAGAAAATGAAAATACAAAAAATAAGAGAATAGGCTAAGAGCCTAGATTAAATGAGTCTTCAATAAGAGAACCAAGATGGGACCCTTTTTCTAAAGTTTGAGGCTTTATTTATAGAGATAATGTGTGTAGAAGAGTCTAAAAATAGCTTCCACTTTTCTTTGCACAAAAAGATAAAAGATGAGAATATGAGTTAAGGATTAGGGCATTCCAAAGTGGGCCCAAATACTTTTTCCTTGATATTTTGATTCTAAATTGTTGATTTTCTGCACAAGAAACACACGTAATTAGATTTATCTAGTAAATAAATTTATTTATATATATTTAAGCCTAATTAACAAGCAACATGGTGTTTTGAGACTTATCATGATTATTACCTTAATATGAAAAAATAGGTATAAAAATCAAGATAAATATTTGAAAAATGTGTGTATAATTGAGTGTTTGGAGACACTCATCACACCCCCAAACTTACCTTTTTCTAGTTCCTAGAAAATAAAACTGTTACTTTCGCAGGCTCCTCGACTGCATTTAGCGAATGCAGCCAGCCCTTGAACCACTAGGTTATCCCTAATGGACGAGTTTGACCCATGAGAATTTGCAGAAAATATACCCACAAAATTTGAAAACAACTTTGAAGTAAAAATAGTCAAAATCAAAACTTATATTGTAAAGCACAAGTTTTTTTTTTAGGTTTTGTCAATCAATTGGAAGTACTGCTTGGTATAGAGTCCCAACCCTTATTTCTCTATGACAAAACTTAGACTTAAATTGACCTTTGAGTGATAGTGGTTCTGATGTGAACCTTTTTGGATTAAGACTTTCTCTTGATGATCTCTTCTAGGCTTCGAACGTTCTAGATTGTTTTAAAACAAATTAAAATGTTGATCGGACTAAAACCCCAAGGAAACTAATTCCTTGAAACCTCAATCTAATGACACCACAAGGATTGATCACTTCCTTGATAAGTCAAAGAGTCATGTCTTTTCTTCAAGAACTCGAATGAAAACTCATAAAGAACCTATAAAGAAAGCATGAAACAAAACTAAAGTTTCTTTGAATAAACTTCAAAATCTCATAAAATGTAAATTATCAATTGTGTCTCAATTACAAGATGAGGTGCCCTTTTATAGACAAAGTAGATCAAGATTGGTTCTAATTACTCCTTAGAAAATAAAGACCAAAACTAAGGACAATTAGGCTATAAAATTCTCAATTAACCCTCGCATCTCACTTGATCTTCCAAATTGATCCCTTGCATAAAAAGATAGTTGACCATCCTTGGGAAAGCTTTGATATCTCCAATTTAAGTCTTAGAATCTTTTAGAATGGCCTCCTTATATTGTAATTCCACAATCAAGCCTTGTAATGCTTGTAAAGCCTCTTCCAACCTCTTTGTCCTTGACCTAGCCAATTCCTTGCAATGATTTTTGAGAAGACTTGGGAATATCAACCCGATCTCTATTATTCTCCCTTTCTTCGAAAAGATTCGTCCTCGAATCACCTACATCAAACAAAGATAAATCAGTAACATTAAAAATTACACTAACATTACCAAAGTTGTTTGGGAAATCTAATTTGTAGGTATTTTCGTTGATTCGTTCCAAAACTAGAAATGGTCCATATTCTCTAGGCTGCAATTTTGACTTCCTTTGTGAAGGGAGCATCTCCTTACGCAAGTGAACCCAAACCCAATCTCCAAGTTGGAAGACAACTTTTAAATGCTCCTTATTGGCTTGCTTATCATATTGATCATTCCTCATGTCAATGTTGACCTGTATTCTGACATGTAAATATTTCACAAGATCTATTTTTTCCTTATCATCAAAATTAAGATGTTCATTAGTAGGCAAAGGAAAAATATCCATAGGTGTTAAAGAATTAAAATCAGAAATAATATTAAAAGGAGAAAATGAAGTAGTAGAATGAATAGTCCTATTATATGCAAACTCAATATGTTGTAGTAGAAGTTTAGTTCCTAATTTATTCCATAAAGTATGTAAAAAATAACGTAGAATTTTAACATCTTTATCACAAACAATTGACTTAGGCAACCCATGCAATCGCATTACTTCCTTAAAGAACAAATCAGCAATATGTGTTGCGTCGTTGATTTTAAAACATACAATAAAATGGGTCATTTTACTAAACCTATCAACAACAACTAATATACTTTCCTGGTGTATAAGTACTAATACTTGTTGCCTTGCCATCATTACACTTTTAACCTCATGTTTTTCAGCAACTACACTCAGTATTTTATTTTCCTCTCCATGTTGCTTACTTTGCTCTACTTTTTGCTCACACCTTTGTTTTTCTCTCTTTTTGCACTCACTTGCTATCCTGACCTGGTCCTCATAAGCTTGCAAAGGTTTGAGAGGGGCCAATACAATTTTCCGATTGTTCATTACAAAAGAATATCGATTTTTGTACCCATCATGTGAAACTCTCCTATCAAATTGCCATGGTCGACTAAGTAATATATGACCAGCATGCATTGGTACCACATCACAAAGAACCTCATCCTTATACTTTCCCATTGAAAAAAGCACCTGAACTTGTTTGTTTACTTTTACTTCTCCACAATCATTCAGCCATTGTAACTTGTATGGTTTAGGATGTTTCTTCCATTTCAAATTCAACTTCTCTACCAACAAGGTACTAGCAACATTAGTACAACTTCCACTATCAATAATCAATGTACACACTTTATCCTTCACATGGCACCTTGTGTGAAATATATGCTCACGTTGCTCCTCATATCCCTCATCCCCCTCATCCTTAGGCTGTATACTCAGAGCTCTCCTAGTAACAAGTAAATCACCATGCACAGGTTGTTCCACTTCTTCATCAGAACAGTTCTCTAATGGTGGCATTTCGTTGTCACTCGAGCTAGCACTTTCAATATCTCCATTTGCCTGTACAACTATAACCCTTTTGTTTGGGCATCCAGAAGCAATATGTCCAAATCCTTGACACCTAAAACACTTAATTTCTCGTGACTTAGTAAAAGGCTTTGTTTTAGGTTTATCATTAGGAATAGAAACAGAATTCTTCAACCTTGTTTCTTCTTTTGGTTTGAAAGGAATTTGGTTGTCTTTCCAATTTGGTCTCCACGGACTATTGAAAGATGATCCAGATCTGAAACTTCTAGACTTGATTTGCTTTTCCACTTTAATGGCTTTGTGCAGTAACTCTTCCATCTCCACATAATGGTGCAACTCAACCACATCAGCAATCTCTTTGTTCAACCCAGCAATGAATCTAGCCATGGTTGCTTCTCTATCTTCCTCTATACTTGCTCTAATCATGGCAATCTCCATTTCTTTATAATAATCCTCTACACTCATGGATCCTTGAACCAATCCTTGCAATTCGATGTACAAATCTCGATAGTAATGGCTAGGAATAAATCTTTTACGCATCACTGACTTCATCTCATCCCATGATCGAATAGGTCTCTCACCATTTCTGTGCCTATTGATCACCAATTGATCCCACCATATACTGGCATAGTTTGTAAATTCCACGGCGGCTAGCTTTATTTTTTTATCCTCGGAATAATTATGACAATAAAAAATGTGCTCAACTTTTCTTTCCCACTCCAAATATAATTCAGGATCATTCTTTCCGTGAAAAGTCAGAATCGTCATCTTTATGCTACCCAAATTATTATCTTCTTTGAAATCTACTTTCTTATCCCGTCGATAATGTACTCTCTCCGCTTCGGAATGAATACCTTCTTCTCCGTCGAACTCATGTCTTCGATATGGTTTAGATTCATTAGAGGATTCCATATTGTCCAACCTTGAATTCAACAATTTAAATTGATCATGAACGGCCTTGATGAATAATTTTAGGTTGGTCTCATGTGCTTCTCCTCCTTCCTTACTCATGGTTGAAATCCTGTAAGTTAAAAATAAACGAAAACAACAAAAGAATATAATAATCTTGTATGTCCCAAAAAGTGATGAAAATGATGGAATTAGAAGTCAAAACGGTGTGAAACAAGGCTATGCCTTGTTTAACTTGTAGATCGCGAATAGAGCTTCGATTTGATATGCACTAATAGTCGTTTCGATACCCGGATCAAAAGTTATGGCCGTTTGAAGTTAGCAACTCCAAATTATCTATTTTCTGTACCTACAAACAGCAACTAACAAATCCCCCTTTTTTTTTTTTTTTTCTAAACAAAGCCCAGCAAGAAGAAACAATAAATCAGCCTCCTTCTTTAAGGTACTTAATCAGAAGTTAGAGTTCAATAACCTCAAGATTCAGCAGTCCGTTTGCGATTCAGATATATATATATATATATAATTAAATTTTTTTTTTTAAAACGAAACAATTGCGATAATCAATAAAGTGATAGCAGCAACGTTAATATAGAAGGGTGTGGGAGACGGATAATGAAAACAAATCTCAACAGAAACAAAGGTTCAATGATTCTTTAATGGCGGAAATTACAGTTTCCATTGACTGAATTTTCAGCAAAAAAAAAAAAAAATCCAGCAAGAACAAACATGAACAAAACGTGGTGGCTGTTAATTCAACAAGAACATAGATAAATCAATCATTTTCATTTTCAGATAAATCTGAGTTTCAGCAAGAACAATAATTTCAGCAAACGTTGTGACTGTTGTGGCTGTGTTTCAGCAATAAAATAAACGTTTTATTCTGAAATTTTGAGCAAGAAATATTTCGAGTTTAATTACAGCAACATCAATGGTGATGTAATTGAAAGATTTTCAATGAGTGACCATTAAAGACCTTAAAAGATCAGCAACATATGTTAACAACAACAAGAAATATTACAACAGAAATACAGTGTCATCAATGGCAGAAACGATTCTTGGTTCTTCTTTAATGATAGAAATACAGTGTCATCAATGGGTTGATGAAAGATAACATTATAAGAGTTGTTGTTGTGCCTTAGTTTTCAACAACAAATTGTTTGAACAATCTCAGTTCGGTTCAACAATTCGTTAAAGAGAATTAAAAGAAAACAAACTCAATTCAGATCTGTTTTCAGCAAAGAGTTCAGCCTAGTTGTGAACCAGATTACAGCAGTTAAAAAAAAATAATATTACAGTAGTTGTTATGTTCAAGAATATCCAAGAATTTGATTCACTGATGAAAATCTTAGAAAGATTTCAAGAATTCCAGCAACAATAATGTTCTATCACCCAAAGTTGCTGAATTCAGTGAATGACCATTGAAGGACAGCAAGAAAAAACAGCAACAATCCTAGCAAAAAATGATTTAAAGAAGAGCTATCTAATGAACGTCAATGGCGATATCGTTTTTGTCGATTCAATATAACATTGTTGCTGAATTTCCAGCAAGATAGATCAGTTTAGAAAACAAAAAACAAAGTTTTCGAATTGAATATTCATAATGTTCAATGAAAACACCAGCAAAGACAATATTACGAAATAAATTTCTGAAAACAAGAACGTTAAAGATCATGAAAGAACAGTAACTCCAGATTATTTAATAAATGTATCATGATTTTGAAACTGAGAATATCCAATGGAAGACCATTAAATAAATGAAAACCAGCAAGAAACGTTGTGTACAATCTGATTTTTCCTTGATCAGATCTGAGTTTTCAATAGAACGTTGTGTTTTAAACAAGAAACGTTGCTAAAATTTCAACAAGAAATCAAGAAATACTTAGTAGGTCTATAAATAACTCTCAAAATCACCAAAAAATAGCAGCGTCACAATAACTGAAACAACAAGTTGAACCATTAAGAACATTAAAACAAAAACAGAAAAGAATGTTTGGTATCATTGATGATGTGGATTCTTCTTTAATGGCTAGTGGATAGAAATTTTTTTTTTTAATTTCTTTTTTTAACAACAATACAAAACAGCAACAAATAAGAGAAAAAAAAAATGTAACAATAACAGAAATCTAATGAATGGTCATGGATTCCAATCAAGAATGTAACAAAAATTGATTTGGGATAATAAAAACTTGATTTCCAACCGTCGTTGGCTTTGAATTGGTATGAATTTTTGTTGGGAAGCAAGATCTACCCGTTTTGTTCTCCAATCCAATTGTTACGCTACCCAAATCTTCGATGAATTCCTTCAATAATGTTCTATTTTTCAGTAATCTTGATGCTCTGATACCAAATGATGTGAACCTTCTTGGATTAAGACCTTCTCTTGATGATCTCTTCTAGGCTTCGAACGTTCTAGATTGTTTTAAAATAAATTAAAATGTTGATCGGACTAAAATCCCAAGGAAACTAAGTCCTTGAAACCTCAATCTAATGACACAGAAATGATTGATCACTTCCTGGATAAATCGAAGAGTCATGTCTTTTCTTCAAGAACTCGAATGAAAACTCATAAAGAACCCATAAAGAAAGCATGAAACAAAACTAAAGTTTCTTTGAATAAACTTCAAAATCTCATAAGATGTAAATTATCAATTGTGTCTCAATTACAAGATGAGGTGCCCTTTTATAGACAAAGTAGATCAAGATTGGTTCTAATTACTCCTTAAGAAATAAAGACCAAAACTAAGGACAATTAGGATATAAAATTCTCAATTAACCCTCGCATCTCACTTGATCTTCCAAATTGATCCCTTGCATAAAAAGATAGTTGACCATCCTTGGGAAAGCTTTGATATCTCCAATTTAAGTCTTAGAATCTTCTAGAATGTCCTCCTTATATTGTAATTCCACAATCAAGCCTTGTAATGCTTGTAAAGCCTCTTCCAACCTCTTTGTCCTTGACCTAGCCAATTCCTTGCAATGATTTTTGAGAAGACTTGGGAATATCAACCCGATCTCTATTAGGTTCTAACTCAAAAATTTAAGAGATTCAATTTCTTAAAATGAGTTTCAACCTTCTAATTACTCAAGAATAGCTGCAGTAACTTAGGGTTTAATTCTAAACTTAGCATTCTGTCTGGGGTAATGAGAAGTGTGGATATTCACTTTAATACCTCTAAGGGGCTTTATCTGTGATATTCCAACATACTCACATATTTACACTTGATGGCTTTCACCCTATTAAAACTTTACATAAACTTTTGAATCTTTGAATTTTTTTTTTAAAGGTCTCATTGTTTTTCTATTACTTCTTCACTCTTTTTCTTAGAAAAGTAGGCAGTCCTTTTCAAGGTACCCAGTCTAATTCAATGGTTGTTGTATAAGGTGTATACAATCCAGTTCTATTTTTCTTCTAATCAACCAACCAATTGAACAAGGAAATCAAAGTTCATCAAACCCAGTTTTTCCTTAAACTCTAGGTAGAAAGAAGGTAACAAGCTCTCTTAATACAATCTAGACTCTTGGTAACCTTATTAGAAGTGACTATAAACCAAAAGATAACTTTGCTCTAACTTTTGCCTAAGAGAAACACAAATGGGGACTCCAGATCATAGGTTCCAATGAAAGACTGATTAAATATTTTTGACCAAGTGCTTAAAGATACAAGCTACGATTTTGTGCAAAATACAACAAAGTCACCAACTAATATTTTTATTTTTTTATTTTTTTTAGAGATGAAAGAAGAAAATAATAAGTGGAAATCCGACCCATACACCCCCAAACTTAAACATTATATTATCCTCAATATTTCAACATATATATGCAAAGGTAAAATTGAAATTAACAAAATGAAATGAAGTGGGTTAGATAGCACCTGAGAAAGATCTTACAGTCCTGTTGATATTTAACACAATGTCCCATAAAACGTGTGGGTTGCTTCTCAGAAGCGCTAAGTTTAACATCTTTAGCTAAGACGAAAACAAAGTTAATTTTGATAGACTGGGTCATCGAGGAGAAGAACCTCCTCATGCGGAACATACTCGAGAAAAGGTTTGAGACATTGGCCATTCACTTTGAAAGTGGATCCATCCTTAGGATTAAGCACTTCAAGAGCACCATGGGGGTAGACTGTTTGGATAATATCTGGGCCAATCCATCGAAACTTAAGTTTTCCTGGAAAAAGGTGGATTCTGTTATCATACAACAAAACTCTTTGATTAGGAATGAAATTCCTCCTAAGAATGTGCCTATCGTGAAAATATTTGGTACGTTTTTTTGTAACTTTTGACACAATCATACGAGTCATTTCTAATATCTTCTAACTCGTTTAGTTGTAACTTTCGTTTCTCACCGATTTTATCAAAATCAAAGTTGAGCCACTTGATCATCCAATATGCACGATGCTCGAGTTCTACAGGGAGATGACAGGCCTTACTAAAAACTAACCGGTAAGGAGACATCCCTATGGGTGTCTTTAATGCAGTCATATAGGCCCAGAGTGAATCACTCAATCTCAAAGACCAATCTTTCCTTGAAGGATTGACTGTTTTTTTTAAGATAGTCTTTATTTTCCTGTTAGAAATCTCCACTTGCCCACTTGTTTGTGGGTGGTAAAGTGTGACAACCTTATGCGTTATGAGGTATTTCTTCATCAACGCAGCAAAGATCTTGTTACAAAAATGCGAGCCACCATCACTTATGATAGATCGCGGAGTACCGAATCTTGAAAAAATCGTCTCCTTGATGAATTTTATCACAACCTTGTGATCGTTAGTTCTACATGCCACAACTTCGACCCATTTTGACACATAATTAACGGCAAGTAGGATATATTGGTAACCCTGGGAGATAGGAAATAGTCCCATGAAGTCTATACCCTACACGTCAAAAATTTTGATGATCAGGATAGGATTTTGAGGCATTTCATTTCTCTTAGAGATTTTTCCTAATCTCTGACATCTATCACAAGATTTGCTAAACTCGTGGGCATCACGAAAAATACTAGGCCAAAAAAAATCGCATTGTAAGATTTTCATAGCGGTCTTCTTACCACTGAATAGCCCTCTGTAGGTATGATTATGGCAAAACTTTAGGATATTGACTTGCTCACAGGTTGGAATACAACGTCTAATGATTTGATCGGGACGATACTTAAATAAGTATAACTCATCCCAGAAATACCATTTTATTTTTGACAGAAGACAGAGTTTCTCTTGACTAGTCATTTTGACTGGAAATTGACCTGTAACTAGGTAGTTGACAATGTCCGCATACCATGGAGCGTTGGCTTGAGAGATTTCCATAAGTTGCTCATCGGAAAAGGATTCAGAGATGGGTAAGGACTCCTTGGATGGCTTGTTAACTATCCTAGACAAGTGATCAGCTACGACATTTTCTACCCCCTTTTTGTTTCGAATCTCAAGATCAAACTCTTGTAGTAGTAGAATCCAACGGATTAACCTTGCTTTATCATCTTTCTTTGATAGAAGGTACTTCAATGCTGTGTGATCTGTGTAGATCACAACTTTAGATCCTATGAGGTAGGGGTGGAATTTTTCAACAGCATAGACCACTGCTAGCATTTCCTTCTCTATTGTAGAGTAGTTAAGCTGAGCATCGTTAAGGGTTTTACTGTGACGCCTCGCCAAACACTAACACAAATCCCCATGTCAGATCTCGAGGTACTAGGTGGCACCTCGAAATTTCGGCATGGTCTCCTCTGTTTATGTTAGCAATCCAAGGCGTTTAATCAGCACCTGATAAACGGCATACAATCCTGCATACAGATATAAAATATAATACTAGCGGAAGCCTATATAAGTCTAATAATGTACGAAAGATCAGAGTGCGGAAGAATAACCAGGATACAGGATTATACAAAATTTCCCACTCTAACAGAAATCCTAACACTCAGAACAACATATATAATACTCTCGGATAAATCGACACCACTCGGGGTAATAACCCCAATACTCACCAAGTGACGAACTCTGGCTGTCTATCTGACCCACCAGATGATTCTCACTCGTGCTCTATATCTGCCTCGCCAAACTTCGGATCTGAAACTAAAAAAATGGAGAAAGAAAGGGTGAGTAACAATGGTTACCCAGAGGGAAACAAACAATTTCTGCCAATAACCCCTCCTAACATGAACGAATAAGCATACTGAATCATTTTAAAATAGACAAAATTTTACAGAAGAAAACTACGATTAACTGATACATATAGCCAGGGATGAGGAACTAAACATTTTAAAACTTACATTACATCGTTAGCAGTACTCACTATAACATTATCTTTTTATACAAATCTAATTGATCAAATGGAAACAATAAACATGCATTTCATCTTATATATCAAAATAAGCAACAGATACATAATACACAATGGTGGAGTATTGGAATTAGAGAGTTGGGATTCACGACTGGATCGCTCCCAGTCGGGACATGATATTACAATTCTTCTCGGGCTTTTAGTTCTTGATTTTGTAGCTGGTCGCTGTTTACCACGCTTGGTTGACCATTTATCCGGCTCAGGCTGGCCGTTTGACGTGACCGTAAGCAATGGGTCTCTTTTCGATGTGTCAGAACGTTCGACTACTATAGATTGTTAGTGATCACTGACTAATCATCTTCGTCTATGCCTATCAGGCGTGCATGTGATTCCTAAATATACAAACCATTCGTATACGACCACCTTTACATTACAAGTTCACTGGTAAAGATATAGAGGAATAAACCCGGATTCCAGTTGTGACTCCACTCTCATACGCGTCCCATACCACGTATGAGTTTGGTGGTCCCTACCGTACATCCCAGGATAGTACACCACTCCGGATGATATGATGCACTATCCCTTCAAGCATTCACAAACTCTTTAACAGCTCACAAAATAACTACTTATATATATTATTTTCATTTGAAAACAAAAGAGAAATTAACAATACAAGGTTGAGAATAGATATCCAGTTTCCTACCATGCAAGTGTGGCCACCCGGCCTAAAATAAATAACATAACAGAGCACCTCGCACTAACAGAAAGTAAATAAACATGCAACCAGTAACATTATCCCTGGATATCCGTTCACCAACCTGCATACAATACAACAACGTAAAATGCAGACATCACCCCTCGGGTGTGACTCTGACATTTTACCATTTCATACCCTTTTTCCCTTTTTTCGACTTTTACAGTTTTTAATCTCTTCATAAAATATCCATTTTCTGATATTCATCAACTCAATATGAGTTCATTGAATATTAAATCATATTTTTCAACTATAGAATTTATTTCTATCAATAATATTGAAAAAAAAATACAAATTTCATATCAAAACGGGGTCCGAGCAGTGCACAAGACCCAATTTATGGCAATAACCCGTTAAAATACCCTACCCACGTATAATTTATTAAAAATATAATTAAACATATCAAACATGCAATTTCTGGCGTGAATTTTTGAAATAACAAAATAATTCTATATTTTAAAAATACATCCAAATTTTTCGATAAAATCCTAAATACAATTTTCACAATCTAGATTACTAATAGAAATTGAGAGTTCCTTACAATCACTAGGAGACGGAATTGAAGCACGTACGCGGAAATTGAGACGAACGATGCGGAAATCGAGACTGATCGAACTTCGAAGCGGCTGATTTTCGAAATCGGCCCGGTGGTTTTGAAGATCTCGATGTGCTCGTCTCTTCTCCCTTCTACGGCGAAAGACGGTTTGACCCCGAAATCGATGAAAATCGAGGTCGAAGTTACGAAAATCTCCGTAAAAAAATACGGCTGATTTTTTACTATACGAGGTGAAAAAGGCGAGAAAACGAAAGAAATTTGGTTGGGTTATGTAGAGAATGAGGCTGCTGACGTTTCTCCTTTCTACGTCGGAAGACGGTTGACCCCAAAACGGACGAAATCCGAGGTCAAAGTTTCAAAATTTTCGTATCCAAATACGGCTGATTTTTGACGATATCGGGTGAAATAGAAAGTGAAACGAAGAAAGGTTGGGTGGGTTTTGTAGATGTCGAAGCTGCGGACATTTCTCCCTTCTGCGTCGATCGTCAACGGCGAGCCGTTTGTGAGAGATCTGAGATGGAAGATCGAAGAGAAAAAAAAAATTATTTTTTTTTATATGTCTCGGCCGTGTGGACGCGTTGGGGAAGATGACATATAAAAAAAATTAAAATTATTATTTAAATAAAATGTGGGACGAATTCGGTATTTTGTCAATTGTTTCGATCGATGATAACTTGATCATCCGGACTCCAAAACTGACAAATGAATACTTTATTTCACCTAATTTTTCGTTCCGGATCTAATGGTATAGTCAATTTCTACAAATTATGTCTCCATAAAAATTTTACATTTTTAGCCTGATGTGACCCCTAAACTTGATGTCGTTTTCGTTTTTGGCGATAATTCAACTTCCTGATCTCCAAAAATGACAAATAAATTGTCCATGTTGAATAATTTTTCATTATGAATCCAATGGTATAATTGAATTTTAAAAATTATTGCTCTAATAAAAAGTCACTATTTTAGCCTAGTCCGACCCGGTAATCGAGGATTTTGCAACTTTTATATTTGGACTCGCATTTGAACGTGCTTATAGGTTAAACTATGTTTTTCGATCATTTTGAATCTAATGGTGAGGTCAGATTCCATTAAAAATGATCAGAAACATCCTAAAGTTTTACCCCTAAATCCCACTTTCAAGATTTTCTTAAAATTCCACTATTTATTTTTTCCTCGAGATACGAATTAAAAATTTGGGATTTTACATTTACTAGCATATTGGATAACATGAGGTTGTTTTTCGATTCACTAACAGTGCCTATTGCATAATCCGAAGCGTCGCACATAACTTCGAATGGAATGCTCCAATTTGGAGGTTGAATAATAAGTGCTGAGGTTAACTCGGATTTGAGTTTATTGAACGCAGAGAGACATGACTCTGAAAAGTCGAAAGGATCATCCTTTCCCAATAGCTTACATAAAGGCTTCGAGATTTTCTCGAAATCTTTAATGAATCTACGATAGAAACCCGCATGGCCTAGGAATGACCTAATTTCTTCAACCATTTTAGGAGGTGGTAATTTTTCGATTAGACCTACCTTCACCTTATTTACCTCAATTCCCTTAGCAGAAACAATGTGCCTTAACACAATCCCCGATATTACCATGAAATGGCATTTTTCCCAATTGAGGACTAGATTGACCTCTTTGCAACGTACAAGGACCAAAGTCAAGTGATGGAGACATTCCTCAAAACTTGGTCCGAAAATTGAAAAATCGTCCATGAACACTTCGAGATATCTTTCTAGCATGTCAGAAAATATACTTATCATACACCGTTGAAAAGTAGCGGGTGCATTGCACAATCCAAAAGGCATGCGACAATACGTAAAAGTTCCCAAAGGACAGGTAAAAGTTATTTTCTCTTGATCGATTGGAGCAACAGGTATCTGGTTGTACCCGGAATAATCATCAAAGAAGCAATAGTAAGAATGTACTGCAAGACGCTCTAACATTTGATCAATGAAAGGTAAGGGGAAATGATCCTTAGGAGTCATCGAGTTGAGTTTCCTATAATCGATACACACTCTCCATCTATTTTGGACTCGAGTAGGGATTAATTCGTTGTCTTGGTTCACTACCACAATGATACCAAATTTCTTAGGAACTACTTGTATAGGACTTACCCAACGACTGTCAGAGATAGGATAGATAATACCCGCATCTAGCAATTTCATCACTTTCATCCAAACCACATCTTTTATGACAGGATTTAACCGTCTCTGAGGTTCTATGGAAGGCTTAGCGAAATCCTCTAAACGAATATGGTGCATCACCACAGATGGACTAATTCCTTTGATGTCAACTATGCTCCAACCAATAACTTCTTGATGTTCTCTTAATACTCCTAACAACTGTCCCTCTTGAACTTCATTGAGATGAGAGGAAATGATCACGTGCAAGGTTTGATTCTTGCCAAGAAATGCATATCTCAAGGTCTCTTGAAGTGACTTGAGTTCTAATTTTGGAGGCTCAACATGAGAAGGAACAAGATTGGATGTGCGCATAGGAAGACTTTCAGCTTTTGCATGCCACCTTACAGAATCTAAGAGTGGAACGGATTCAAGCAAAGTATTAACTTCGCTTATAGACTCTTCTGCATCCAAGTCAAGGCCAAAGTGAGCCAAACATTTCGTTAGGGGATCAAAGTACCCTAACTCTTGATATATTTTATTGGCTAGCGTATCTATCATGTTCACTTCCTCCATACCATCATCTACATCAATTCCTTGGAAATTATGGAAGACGTTCAGTTTCACTTTCATATCCCTAAATGCTAAAGTTATATTCTCATTTCTACAACGAATGACTGCGTCAGACGTGACTAAGAATGGACATCCTAAGATGAGAAGAATATGACTGTTCGAATTGATGATTGGTGATGAGTGTCTCCAAACACTCAATTATACGCACATTTTCTGGATATTTATCTTGATTTTTGTACCTATTTCTCTATATGAAGATAATAATCATGATAAGCCTCAAACCACCACGTTGCATGTTAATTAGGCTTAATTATATATAAATAAATTCATTTACTAGATAAATCTAATTACGTGTATTTCTTGTGCAGAAAATCAATAATTTGGAATCAAAATCTCAAGGCAAAAGCATTTGGGCCCACTTTGGAATGCCCTAATCCTTAACTCATATTCTCCTCTTTTGTCTTTTTGTGCAAAGAAAAGTGGAGTCTACTTTTAGACTCTTCTACACACATTTTTCTCTATAAATAGAGCCTTCATTTCTAGAGAAAGGGTCCCATCTTGGTTCTCTTATCCAAGACTCCTTTAATCTAAGGCTCTTTGCCTATTCTCTTATTTTTTGTATTTTCATTTTCTAGTTATTTTCTTTTGGCTAATTAGTCTTGTAAGAAGTAGAAGAAGAAGAAGTTGTAATTTTCTCCATGAAATGAAGAAAAGTTCTTTCATCTCTTATCTTCCCTCCCTTGTAATGACATTAGGCTAAGTTCCCCTCCATTGGAGAGTGGAAAAGCCTAGAGCAAGTTCTTGTGTTATTTTTAATTTCATGCCTTTCTTTTATTTAAAATGCTTATGAATTCTCTTTAAATTTCTTGCACCTTTTATTCTTAATATAGATACTTTATGCTTAAATTAGATCAAGATAAAATATACTTAAACTAGATAATTGGTAGTAGGAAATTTTCAAAGAATTCTACTTTGTTGATGTTCCCTTATTTCATTTTATTTGTAAAACTTTCTGATGTAAGGAGCTAACACCAAGCCCTTACGATTGAGTTAGAAAAATGCTTGAAACTAAGAATTGCTCATCAACATGTTCTAGGTAGATCCACCTCCAATGGTGTTTTAATTTCATAAGTTTACTTGCTTTTAATTTCATTTACTTTAGTTTCTTTTCTAGTAATTTTACATTTTCTTATAAGTTCAAAAATACAAAGAAAAATAGTTTTAATTCCTTTTAGTTAATTTGAATTTTATCTTCTTAGCTTAACTCTATTCCTCCTTTCTATTGGGTTCGATCCCCTACATGCCCCACAAGTAAGGTAAACGTAAGATTATTATTAACTCCGGTGAGAAGAACAACGATAGTCTCATCAGAATTTTGGAGCCGGGGAAGGTAAAGGTAGTAGTGGTAAGTTTGGATTTAAATTTTTTTTTTTTTCTTTTTTCATTTGGTTTCTTTCTATAAGTTCAAGTGTTCTTGAGATTTTAAGAGAGAAGAAAGAAGAAAAAAAACATTGAAAAAAAAAAGTCATTCTCGTTTTCTTTTTCATCCTTGACAGCAGAACTTAAACTGACTGTAACTTTCTACTCCGATCTCCGATTATCTATTAATGTATATCGATTTGGGGTAGAACGAAATTTTCTATAAAATGTGACAATGTCAGCAAGATTGCGGTAAGTCTGATTCTATTTTTGAGTCCATTTACTATCATTTCTGCTAACATTTCTGTTTTGCTTCTTGTAGGTGAACATTTTTTTTTCTTCTTTTCTTTCAATTTCCTTTAATCTTTAGTTAGGTTTATTTTTCTATTTTAGAAACTCTTGTATAGGATTTCTTGTAATTTTTATTAATTATCCAAGAAGGCTTGGATTGTAATAGACTAAGGAAGGACAACGGGTGGACAATACCGTTACGGCTCCTTAGGTTCGAACACCAAAATTGGAGTTGGTGGCCTAAGTCGACTCAAACTGTCTTCACCCCGTCTAGCACAGGAGGTAATCCCGAAACACCCATGCCTCTCTTTGCTAGTGGGTTACTCCTTGCCTTTGTATGTTATTTTTCCAATTTGCACACACTTGGAATAGTTAATTAAGTAGTAAAGAGCACCCCTCTCCTAAGGATGGCATGATAAGATAAGGATTGGAAGTCATTACCAATTCCTTGCTCTAATTAGGATAATCAATTCACTAGTCATCCAATCAAATTAATTAAAATCAATTAGACTTGACTATAGGGCTCACGAGCTCAATAGGAGAAATTCCGCTTCAAGTTGTGCCAATTGCCCTTCTTGGTCATTTTTGTATCTAGTAAGATCTTGCACTTTGAGGGGATAGACTCAGTCTATTCAAGAAAGGAAGGTATTTAAGCGTGCTCTTGCTTATGCATTATGTGCCTCCTCCGATCTGGAGATCCGAATGATTCAAACTTGACTTCATAGAACCGAGTTGGAAGGCTAGTTGCGCTATTTCTACCCAGTTAGGAGCTGTCTAGCTTTAGGCAACCTATCTAGGTCCAGTCTTTTCTTTTCGTGATTGTTTGATTGACTGTGTGATTTGTATGCTTGGTAGACGTTCACAAAATAACGTGTTAGAATCATTTGATCTTGAGATCGAACGTACCATCAGAAGGATACGCAAGACACCATCAGTAGTTATGATGGGTGATCGAGAGCGAACTCTCAATGAGCTCTTCGCTCCAGCTTCCGCATCTCCTCCTACATGCATTGTTTTACCGTTGAACAATGCACCTCAGTTTGAAATTAGGGCTGCCACCATCAATATGCTCCCTAAGTTCCACGGTTTAGAGCGTGAACAACCTTACACCCATCTTAATCGATTCTTTACTATATGTCAAACTTTTAGAAATCAGAATCTAGATGAGAAGAGTATCAAGCTTATTCTGTTCCCGTTATCCTTGGAAGACCATGCAGCTGTGTGGTTGAACTCCCTAACACACAATTCCATATCTAACTAGGATGTTCTATCAAAAAAATTTATGGCCAAATTCTACCCCGTGGTCAAAACTGAGAAAATGAAGGACTCTATTAGAAATTTTAGAGCCCGTCCTGATGATGAATTTTCCCAAACTTGGAAAAGATTCAATGATTTATTGGTCAAGTACCCACACCATGGCATTGACAAAGCACAGTTGGTGCAAAGTTTTTATAGATGATTAACAATGAATCAACGTACCTTAGTCGAGTCAATGCATAAGGGTCAGTTCATGAACCAGACTCCCAACCATGCGTACGATTTCCTCGTAAAGTTAGCTGAGAGTGCTCAAAACTGGAGTACTAACCAAGAATAATTTGATAGAGATGATCCGGTTAGGAAGACAGGCATGTATGGGATGAAGGCAGACCCTGATCTCAAAAATGTCATGTGTAGTCTAGTGAGTGGGATGAATAATCTCACAAAAAAGTTAGATGCCTTTACCATCTCAGCATCCAAACCTCACCTAGACCCTCGTACAATTTCGCAAGTGACTGTCGAACCAAGTTCTTTGTGTGTCATATGCGACGGCAATGACCATTTGGTCGAGTGTTGTCCCACTTTGCCTCAAATCAAAGCTGAACAAGCAAATGCAATTAATGGCTATAGTGCTTTTAAGAAGCCAACTCCAAACTCTTTTAGCCAAACGTATCACCCAGATAATAGGTTTCATCCTAATTTCTCATACAGACAGAACGAACCTATTCAATCTAGTGGTCCGTCAGGTTACAATAGGAGTTTTCCTAGGCAATCTGGTTCTTCCACAAACCAAGCCATTGTTCCTCAAGTCCCTTATCAACCATAACAATCTACCGATTGCAGAGCCATCATACCAGATCCCATGATCAATTACCAGTAGCCTGCCCAACAACAGTTGTCCTTAGAATCTATGATTGCCGAGTTGATGAGGCAGCAACAGCAGTTCATCCAAACTCAACAGCAAACCCATCAAAATCAAACTCAGATTAACCAGGTCACTACGCAATCCATATCAGTTGGCAGTATTCTTGAGTGAGAGAAGTTCATTAGGGGCAGGTTAGCTTTCTTGTGGAAGAGAGAAAGGTCTAATTTAACCCTATCCCTAACCCTAGAGGTCAACCTTTGATTCCAAACGGATCAAAAGGTCAATACAAAGTAGGAAGCCATTCTGGAGCTCCACAAGACTCAGTCCAAGCTATCCACACCTTGCATTCGGGAAAGAAGGTGGATAACAAGGTCCAACCTATTAACATGGGAGAAAAAGTCTTAGAAAATGACAAAGTTCAAAAAGAAGCCATAGAGTCTCCAACAGAGAAGAAGAAAGATTTGGAAAATCCTCCTATCATTTTGCCAATTCCAAAAGCTCCATTTCCCCATCGCTTTAGAGATTCTAAAAAAGGTAAGCAGTTTGAGGGTGTCTTAGAAGTCTTCCAAAATATGCATATCAATATCCCATTCCTAGATGCCATTAAGCTATCTACCTTCTTATACAAAATTCTTAAAGGATTTGACCACAGCTAAAAGGAAAATACCATTTCCTCGGGAAGCTATTATGGCAGCCCAAGCTTCGTCACTCATCCAACAAACGATTGCACCAAAATTTAAGGATCTTGGATGTCTGACAATTTCTATTCATATTGGAAATCAAGTGGTCGGAAAATGTCTCTTAGACTTAGGGGCCAGTGTGAACCTTTTACCATATTCGGTTTATAAACAATTAGGTTTGGGGGTTTTGAAACCCACAGATATCATGTTGAGTCTAGCCGATAGGTCCATAAAATTTCAAAGGGTATAGTTGAGGACGTGATAGTTAAAGTCAAAGATTTATATTTTCCTGTTGAGTTTGTTGTCTTAGACACAGAGCCAGTCATCAATTCGAACAGTCATATTCCTATTATCTTAGGACGTCCATTCTTAGCCACGTCTGACGCAGTCATTCGTTGTAAAAACGAAATTATAACTTTAGCATTTGGGGATATGAAAGTGAAACTGAACGTCTTCCACAATTTCCAAGGAATTGATGTAGATGATGGTATGGAGGAAGTGAACATGATAGATACGCTAGTCAATCAAACGTATCAAGAATTAGGGTACTCTGATCCCCTAACGAAATGTTTGGCTCACTTTGACCTTGACTAGGACGTAGAAGAGTCTATAAGCGAAGTCAATGCTTTGCTTGAATCCGTTCCACTCTTAGATTCTGTGCGGTGGCACGCAAAAGCTGAAAGTCTTCCTGTGCGCTCATCCAATCTTGTTCCTTCTCATGTCGAGCCTCCAAAATTAGAACTCAAATCGCTTCCAGAGACCTTGAGATATGCATTTCTTGGCAAGAATCAAATCCTTGCCCGTGATCATTTCCTCTCACCTCAATGAGATGCAAGAGGGAAAGTTGTTAGGAGTATTAAGGGAACATAAAGAAGCTATTGGTTGGAGCATAGCTGATATCAAGGGAATTAGTCCATCTGTGGTGATGCACCACATTCGTTTAAAGGATTTTGCTAAACCTTCCTTAGAACCTCAGAGACGACTAAATCCTGTCATGAAAGACGTGGTTCGGATGAAAGTGATGAAATTGCTAGATGCGGGTATTATCTATCCTATCTCTGACAGTCATTGGGTGAGTCCTATACAAGTAGTTCCTAAGAAATCTGGTATCACTGTGGTAGTGAACCAAGACAACGAATTAATCCCCACTCGAGTCCAAAATGGATGGAGAGTGTGTATCGATTATAGGAAACTCAACTCGATGACTCCTAAGGATCATTTCCCCTTACCTTTCATTGATCAAATGTTAGAGCGTCTAGCAGGACATTCTTATTATTGCTTCTTAGATGGTTATTCCGGGTACAACCAGATACCTGTTGCTCCAATCGATCAAGAGAAAACAACGTTCACCTGTTCCTTTGGAACTTTCACGTATCGTCGCATGCCTTTTGGATTGTGCAATGCACCCGCTACTTTTCAACGGTGCATGATGAGTATATTTTTCGACATGCTAGAAAGATATCTCAAAGTGTTCATGGACGATTTTTCAATTTTCGGACCAAGTTTTGAGGAATGTCTCCATCACTTGACTTTGGTCCTTTTGCAAAGAGGTCAATCTAATCCTCAATTGGGAAAAATGCCATTTCATGATAACATCGGGGATTGTGCTAGGGCACATTGTTTCTGCTAAAGGGATTGAGGTAGATAAGGCAAAGGTAGGTCTAATTGAAAAATTACCACCTCCTAGAACAGTAAAAGAAATTAGGTCATTCCTAGGCCATGCGGGTTTTTATCGTAGATTCATTAAAGATTTCGGGAAAATCTCGAAGCCTTTATGTGAGCTATTGGGAAAGGATGTTCCTTTCGACTTTTCAGAGTCATGTCTCTCTGCGTTCAACAAGCTCAAGTCCGAGTTAACCTCGGCACCCATTATTCAACCTCCAAACTGGAGCATTCCATTCGAAGTTATGTGCGACGCTTCAGATTATGCAATAGGCGCTGTTTTGGGTCAGCGAATTGAAAAACAACCTCATGTTATCCAATATGCTAGTAAAACCCTTAACGATGCTCAACTTAACTACTCTACAACGGAGAAGGAAATGCTAGCAGTGGTCTATGCCGTTGAAAAATTCTGCCCCTACCTTATAGGATCTAAAGTTGTGATCTACACAGACCACGCAGCATTGAAGTACCTTCTATCAAAGAAAGATGCTAAAGCAAGATTAATCCATTGGATTTTACTTCTACAAGAGTTTGATCTCGAAATCCGAGACAAAAAAGGGGTAGAAAATGTCGTAGCTGATCACTTGTCTAGGATAGTTAACAAGCCATCCGAGGAATCCTTACCCATCTCTGAATCCTTTCCCGATGAGCAACTTATGCAAATCTCTCAAGCCAATGCTCCATGGTATGCGGACATTGTCAACTACCTAGTTACAGGTCAATTTCCAGTCGAAATGACTAGTCAAGAGAAACTTCGTCTTCTGTCAAAAACAAAATGGTATTTATGGGATGAACCATACTTATTTAAGTATTGTCCCGATCAAATCATTAGACGTTGTATTTCAACCTGTAAGCAAGTCAGTATCTTAGAGTTTTGCCATAATCATGCCTGCGGAGGGCACTTCAGTGGTAAGAAGACCGCCATGAAAATCTTACAATGCGATTTTTTCTGGCCTAGTATTTTTCGTGATGCCCACGAGTTTAGCAAATCTTGTGATAGATGTCAGAAATTAGGAAAAATCTCTAAGAGAAATGAAATACCTCAAAATCCTATCCTGATCATCGAAATTTTTGACGTGTGGGGTATAGACTTCATGGGACCCTTTCCTATCTCCCAGGGTTACCAATTGTAGACACCCCATTTTTGCATCCGCCTGATTAATCAAGTCGTCAACCCGATTGCAAAGGTTCCCAATGATGGATGTCTATTCCAATACTTAATTTTGTTACCAGATATGTTTCAGAAATCCGGATGAGGTATCTCGAACTGACAAAACCTAGAAACCACGCTACGCTAGGAAAATACGACCCCAGAAACATAGAAATCATCATCTTGCAAACCAAAAAGAAACTTCACGATAAAAATCACTAAAAATGATTAAATTACTAAAATACCCCTAACCTCAAAACAACTTTAGAGCCTACATTACGCTTAGGAAAATCCGTTCAAACACATAAAACAACAAATCGAAACCAAGTAAACCACTTCGCCAATTTTCACAAAATTTGACAAAATTACGAAAATACCCCTCATAAAGTTCACGATCATTTCATATAAAAAACATCATAAATGACAAAAACCAACATTCCCATTGAATTCCTTACGAAAAACTGATTCCAAAACATCCTGGAACATTGAAAAACGACTTAAAACGTAAAAATTCCTCTCCGAGGGCAAAACGGTAATTTCACAATTTTCATAATTAAAAAATTCGAAATTAATAAATAAAACATTAAATAATTAAAGTGAAACATTAATGAAATTAATTTAAAAAGTTGAACCTAAAAAAATCGATTAATTGGACTCTCAGGCAAAATTGTTGAGGGTTCGTGGGATATTTCTTTAAGGACCCCTCCATTTGGGGGATCCAAAGAATTAAAGATATAATAGAAGGGGGTTCTCTAAAAATTAAAAGTAAATCAAGAAAGACTGAAGTCAAGGTATTAAAGTCAATCAAGTGAGACTGAAGTCAAAATTAAAGTCAATCAAGCAAGACTGAAGTCAAGGTACTAATCGAGTCAATCTCATAAGACTAAGGTCAAAACCCTAAATCAAAACCCTAATCTAAATTAATCAAGTCAATCTCATAAGACTAAGGTCAAAACCCTAAATCCAAACCCTAATCTAAAACTAATCAAGTAAATCTCATAAGACTAAAGTCAAAACCCTAAAACCCTAAAAAATAAGTCAAAACCCTAATTGAAACCCTAAAAGAAACCCTAATCAACCCTAAATGCTTCTAAAAACTTTATAAATAGGAGCCTCCACACCCTATTTTCGTATCAAAGAAAAAACCCTAGGAAAAGTAGGTGAAGAAGCTTCCATAACCTCCCCAAAACCCTAATTTTGGAGCCCCAACTCCTTCCCTAACACCCCTACTCCAATTTTAGCCAAAAAACACCTAAAAACCTCTCAAAAACATCTCAAAAATCCACAATAAATTCGAAGCACCTAGATCCAATAAGGAGATACCTTACCTCGGAGATCAGAAATCAGATCCGGAGATAGAACGAAGTAAGGAACACGATACAAGGAGTTGTTTTCACCAGATCTGAGGGAACAGCACTTTTGCAGATCAAAGGTCAGTTTTTTTTTTGTTTTTTTTAATCTAGGTTTATCA
Organism: Akebia trifoliata; assembly: GCF_017979445.1. Taxonomy (NCBI): domain Eukaryota; kingdom Viridiplantae; phylum Streptophyta; class Magnoliopsida; order Ranunculales; family Lardizabalaceae; genus Akebia; species Akebia trifoliata. The sequence goes on from NC_141375.1 coordinate 13,837,286, forward strand.
TTAGCGATGTAGATCTATTTGGGATAAGTAGAGACCGGCATTGGCCGGGCGGGGTTGGTGCCTAACACCTTCCAACCCCGTAACATGATCCCCGAATTCAGATTTTTTGTGGTAGATTAGTTCTTTTTATCCATGTTAGAGTCAGTTTGGTTCCTAGACCACAATAACTAGGTGGCGACTCCCAAACCTCAAGGGTCAAAAGTGGATCCGCGCACCCCGCGGATCGAGGGCGCTTTCAGTGGCGACTCCGCTGGGGACATTGAGGATTAAACTTGAAAAGCCCCGAGTAAGGGATACGTCGCTAGTAGGACCTTTTTATTTGATTTTTAGTTAGTTGATTATTTGTTTATTGTGTTTTATTTATTTATGTTTTTCTCTATTCTTTTGGCTTAATTATAGATCATGTGATTCAATTTTGAATATCCTAATCCGGTATATTTTTTTATATGGTTCAATCGAAAGTCATTCGGAATGACCCTAGATAATGCGAGATTTCGAAGGAATAATTTTATTGTGGATGAGATAATGATTTTTGGACCATGATTTTTTTTACACATATAAGTATATTTCGATTGAAAATTTGGGTGTGTGCTTGATTTAACATTTATTAATTATTTGTTTTTTTTTCGCTTATTACGTAGGTATTCGATCTCTTTTAGTAGGCGAGACATGCTGTCCATTGACAGCATATAGAATTTCAAAGAGAGAAAGAAACAAAAAAAAAAAAAACAAAAAAAAAATTCTGCCGGCAGAAACTTTCGTTGGTGTGTGCTTAGAATAAACCATTGTTTTTGGGGTGCTGTTAGTAGAAAGCTTTTAATTATTTCTGTTTCACCCCTTTTAAATAATTTTGTTTTAAAAAGGATCCATCTTCTTCCCCAGCTGGTTCTGTCGACCTCAACGAAGAGAGATCGACTCCTCAAGGGTTCGAACTCATTTTTTTCGGTTTTTGTGAAGCTCGAACGGTCCAAAGCGTGGACGTTTGAGTTTGTTTTCGACCTCACACCTTTTTTTTAATCGGTTTTCAACCTGTCCGTCGTGTTTCCAACAGAGACCGATCGGCTGGTTCACTCAACCCAGCTGAACTTCCGTTTTTCTCGGTTTTCAGCCATGTTCTTCGCATTTTCAACAGAAACCGATCGGCCTACTCTCTCTATCCAGTCGAACCCTCTATTCTAAACGATTTTCAGCTGCGTTCAGTGTGTCTTCAACAGAATCTGATCGGCTTTTTCCTTCAATCCAGTCGAGCCTCTTATTCTAATCGGTTTTAAGGCTGTTAACACTCGAAGAAAACTTCTGATTTCATCTTAATTGGAGGTGCGAAATCAGAAATCGTTGAACCTAATCTTGAAGGTTTCATGCCTCTTGTGGCTGTTATAGAAATGCAGATTTTTGCCGATTCGGATCGGCAAGAAACCTTAGGAAATGGCCAGATTTTGCAAAGTCTGCCATTATTTCCAAAGCTCTTCTTGCAGGTTCGATTTGTCTGCAAATTTGTTCCATAAAATGGTAGAATTTGATGGCTTTGTGGATCAAGGAATTGGAGGAAGAACAGAACCATATGTATTTATTTTTTGGTTAAAATCATCGAGTAAGGGCTGCGTTCAAAGGAAATTTTTAATCGAACCATTACATACCGTTTTGAACTCCAATGAGTGCCATTTTTAAGCAAATCCTTCCATACTATTTTGAACTCGAGAATGTGTTTTAAAAAAAAAAAAGGGGTTCAGCAATATGGTGCAAGAAAAGACTCATGCGTTGACAATGATCGGAGTGAGTTGGTTTTAAAAAAGGGGAAAATCGAATAAATCGTTGGTGTCGGCAACAACCTAAATATTTTTAGTACTTTTTGTTGAGGAGTTTTAGAGAATTATTGGTAACAACCTATTGTTTATTTACAATACACCAATCTAAATGTAAACAATCTTTGCCTTTAAAGATAATTGGCGTGTTGTAAATAAATATTGGGTATAGTAATAATGTCTCGAAATGTTATCCCAAACGATGAAATAGAGAGTGATTTTGTTTCCTTTGTGAATTGTTATTGACTCACCAATTGTTCTAAGGCCGCCTTAATGATGTACGTGAAAATTGGGGTGACGCTAGTAAAAGTTGGTTTGTCAACAACAATCCACTCATTGGTTAGTTTTTTTTTTCTTAGGATTTTGTTTTTGTTTTATTTTAAAAAAAGGGCATTTGATTTTAAAATCTCCATCTTAATATATATCCAGTCATCCTCAAGTCATTATGCTTTGAAATTCTGAATTATTTTGGGCCATCCGAAATAACCCTTGATTGAAATACATAAAGAAGTAGTGCCGGATTAAATATTTGATTCTAACATGGATATGTGTGCTTGTATACTTAACGTGCTTATGCGATTGGAATGGTGTTGATCTTGATTGAATATTCACATGATTCGAATGTTTTTTTTATATTCATGTAATCCAATGTATGATTGGTTTGATTGAGCCCATGGGTCCATTTGTTTGGAAAAGGCCCCGGGCACACCCCACCCTGTTTTGCACACACCACATGCACGTTTACCGCTTTACTCACTTACACGTCCCATTTAGCCAACGTGGCACTAGTGCGTGGCCCGGTCTCTTCGGAGATGCGACGTCATTCATGAAACCCACAACTCCAGTCACGTACCTTAGGGTATATCAAACTGGGGGTATCAATACCGTCTGATCAGGTGATTCTGAGAGATATATTGATGCACCCAGGCTGGAGCGACCTGAGCCTTTGACCTATTGTAAGCCACACAGTCACATGTCCCGATTGCCAACGTAGTACTAGTACGTGGTCGGTCCCCTCGTGGGATGCCAAACCATTTATGAAAGCTACAACTCTTGACTCGTACCCGTAGGTATAAAAGATAGTCTAAGTATATCAATTGCACTTCTTGGTCAAAACCGGTGCCTAAACAAGATCTTGCCCCGCTGCACCCTACTGTACGAGGGGGATAGACTACGTCTATTCTAGACGAGAGGTATTTAAGTGGGCCCTTGCTCAGCATTGTGCGCCACCTCTCAACTGGAGATCAAACTGGCTGTTTTTGGCTTCAGAGAAGTGAATTGAGGTTTTAGATTATCACCTATACGGTATATCAAACCAAGTCACCACGTATCGAAAGGTATATAGGTGTGCTTGGGCAAGGATGGCCAGATAAAAATGCATTGCACGTAGTAAGCTTAGAGTCTAGAAACCTTCCCAATAGGTCACGACTCGAACTTATCGTGGGTGTTCCCGGGTTGTTCATTGAATGGAATCTTATGAGACTTTGTGATTGATATGAATGTATGTGAATGATAAGATCAGAATGCATGTGAATGATGAAATGGATGTATGTGAATGATGAGATCAGAGTGTATAATTGTCCTCAAGTATAAAAAATGTTACTTTTGAAAATCAAAATGGGTGCACCGACCCAATAAAAAATCCATCTCTTGCAAATGACCCAGCCCAACTCAATCCAACAATCCTAATGGACCGGGCCATTTAAATCGAAATAGAAATCAAATTTTCAAAGAAGAAAAATAGTTTACAAAGGGAAAGTATTTTCCAGAAAAAATATTTTCCAAAAGAAGTGTTTTCCAAAAAAAGTGTTATTCTCTAAAAAAATGTTTTCTAAGAAAAAACGTTTTCCAAAAAATATTTTCCAAGAGAAGATACTTTCCAAATAAAAAACTATTTTTCAGAGAAAAAATATTTTTCAGAAGAAAATGTTTTCCAAAAGAAAAGAAAAAGAAGGAAAAATAATTTGCAAAAAAGATCTATTTTTGCATGAAAAGTTTTTATGGACCTTGGAAAACTACCAAAAAAATGTTGTAAAAAAATAATCAGATTTGTGAAATAAAAATATTATTTTCCAATATTTTTCAAGAGTGCAACATAATTATTTTTCTTCTGAATAATCATTGAATGAATGAATTGTTTAATGGATTGGTGCACAAAATTCAATAAAATCTCAGAGTTCATTTAAAATGGTATCAAGGGGGTGACACTGAAATTGGTTAAATTCACCTTCAAAGAGGTTTAAAGGTTATCATTGTATCTAAGCTCAATCGTCTATCGTCTAGCTAGGGTTGTAAATCCGGTCAGTTAGAGTAAACGTCAATATCAAATCAACAATCAGAAATGACCTCAAAATTTCTCAACATCGTCCAGTTGTTCTTTGAAGATCATTGTACTTCAATCCTACCGGTTATAAGCAATATCTCAGTCCTCAGTCCTAATCAAACTCGTGTGGGTACTTGTCTTGAGTTTTCATGAGTCATTTGGGTTAACCTGAGTCATTTTTTCCAGCAAGGTCATGTCTTCTTTTAATTGAGTCTACTCTTTCCTATTGAGTCAAGTTAGTTCATCGAGTCTATAGAGGTGTCTGTTGCCCCATCTGAAATTGATCGGATAAAGGAAATTTTTGAATACCTCGAGCGCATTAACGAATTAACTACTAATCTGCCTTCAAGGATAGATTTTTCTCCTGAGCAAGAAGATAAGAGTCGGGCTCAAGAAAGCAAAGGTCATTGACCTCGGAACATAAATAAATTCCTAAAGAGATTCAAATAGAAACCATTTTATCTCCAGAAGAACACAAGGGGATAATGAATTTTCTTAGAAATTTCGAAGACTTGTTCACGTGGGCCTATGAGGATGTGTTAGGTGCAAGTTTGGGTGTTGTCTAACACGGATTATATATTGACTCGTCTATATCGATGGAATCAAAGAAGATGTTATAAAATATATCAGCACTATCCTTACTACATCTTGAGTTGCAAATCACACATCATCAGCCGATACGGGGTACCTTCAGAACTGATTTCTGATAACGGGTCACATTTCAAAGCTGAGGTTATCACTTTGTGTTCAAAGTTCAAAATCTCACACCACAAATCATCTCCTTACCGCCCTCAGACTAATGGAGCAGTCGAAGCAGCTAACAAGAATCTTAAGACTATCATTAGGAAAATGTGTCAATCACATCGAGATTGGTCTGAAAAACTGCCATTTGCACTATGGGCATATCGAACTTCAATTCGATCCTCTACTGGAGCTACTCCCTACTCCTTAGTGTATGGCATGGAAGCAGTCTTGCCAGTTGAAATGGAAATTCCATCTCTGAGGGTCTTGTTGGAAAGCCAATTGTTAGAAACAGATTGGGTTCGCCAGCGGTATGAAGAATTGCATTTGATTGAAGAAAAACGACTGAGAGCTTTGTATCACGTGCAAGCTTATCAAAGAAGAGTTGCCCGTGCATTTGATAAAAGATCAAGGTTCGTCACTTACAAGTCGGGGATTTAGTACTCAAAGAAAATCGAGCACCTATCTTTGACCCTAGAGGGAAGTTCAAACCAAATTGGGGAGGTCCGTACATCATCAAGGAGATACTACCAGGAAAAGCTGTCAGGCTTTAAGATCATGATGGAATCGAGTTACCAGAACCAACCAACCTTGACCAAATCAAACGGTACTACATTTAAGGAGGCCATTTTTGGCCGAATCAATTTTCCTATTACCTAATTCTTTATCTCCTTTCTCAACCCCTTTGTAGCCTGAGAAAAATTGTGCCTTTTATTTCTTAGCCTGATCACCTAACCTAGGGGAGGGAAAAATCCAAACTACGTTTTGGTCTGATCCCAAAAATTTGGGGTACGTAGGCAACCTGAGAAGTTACTTCAGGCCCGACCACACCAAATAAAAAAATAGATTCCCCGATGAAGAAAAATCTAAAAGAAAAAAAATTCAAAAGAATGGGGAAGAAAATTCAAGAAAGTTTAAATGAAATGCCAAACAAGGGGCATTTGGATTTTTGAGCCTCAAAATCCCTTTCATTTTATGCCTAGTCCCAAGCCTACCTATAAAAGTCCTCCTAAGTACCGTGTGAAAAGGTTAAGGAGGGTAGTAGAACATGATCAGACAGTAATTCTAGAAGGTCAGAGGAAAAGAAAAAGAAAAAAAAAATGATAAAGCCTGCTAAGTTGAAAACCCGAAAAGGGCGGCTTAGGCAAAAATTAAGGCAAGCTCGTAAAGTTGAAAATTTGAAAGGACAACTTTGGCAACAATCAGAGCCATGAAAAAAGAAAAAGCTCGCTAGATTGAAAACCTGAAAAGGCGATCTAGGCAAAAGTTAGAGCAAGCTCGATAGATTGAAAACCTGGAAAGGCGATCTAGGCAAAAATTAGAGCAATAATAAAAAAAAAAAAACAGAAGAAAATCCCAAGTTGAGAGCAGTTCGAGCTGAAACATCAGAAATCTGAATAATCAAGTTCAATACTCAGCTTAAACCAGGCATAGATTCAGAAGCCACAAGTATCTTGTCTACGATCGATCTGAAAATTCTTACTTCCCCAAGTGAACCAATGGAGAAAATGATGAATTCTATGATGAGTCTCAAAAGGAAATATTTTGTTCTCTTGAGCCTGACTCAAAATCTTTAATAAAATTAATCAAAATTAAAAGTTGGATCTTTATTGCGCTTGTGGTAATCAAATATTTCAAACCTTCATACAAGGGGCATTTTTTCTTCCTCTAGATATGTATTAATTTCCCCCCTTATACTAGGGGCATTTTTTAATGATGTGTTCAATTATTTTCAATGCCATGTTTATTGTCAAACTAGGGACATTTTGTTTTTGAGCAATGTTAATCCTAAAAAAAAATAAATTAAAAATAAATTAAAAATAAAAAAATAAAAAAAAAAATAATGAGAACTCCAAACTTAAGGTTACCCTCTTGATAGCAGTCTTTCAAAAAACTCTTGAGGTTCAAACACAGGTTTTACATGTACAAAATTTTTTTTGATAAAACCTTAAGATTCAAACAAATGCATTCTGAATCTCACATAGGAGATAGGACATCCATTATGTCTCAAATTTATTCATTCCCAGATTCAACCACTCTTCTCCAGACTCATTTTCAATCGTTTCTCTTCCAGATTTATCTCTTTGTTCTCAGTTTTACTCAGTCAGTCTCCGCCAAGGGTTATCTTGGATTTTGCTCAGTTGCCGCCAAGGGTTATCTTGGATTTTGCCCAGTTTCTGCCAAGGGTTAACTTGGATTTTGCTCAGTCTCCGCCAAGGGTTATCTTGGATTTTGCTCAGTTTCTGCCAAGGGTTATCTTGGATTTTGCTCAGTCTCCGCCAAGGGTTATCTTGGATTTTGCTCAGATGCCGCCAAGGATTTTCCTGGAATTATGCTCAGATGCCACCGAGGGTTTTCTCGGAACTATGCTAAGATACCGCCAAGGGTTTTCTTGGAATTATGCTCAGATACCACCAAGGGTTTTCTTGGAATTATGCTCAGATGCCGCCGAGGGTTTTCTCGGAACTATGCTCAGATGCCGCCAAGGGTTTTCTTGGAAATATGCTCAGATGCCGCCGAGGGTTTTCTCGGAACTATGCTCAGATACCGCCAAGGGTTTTCTTGGAATTATGCTCAGATACCGCCAAGGGTTTTCTTGGAATTATGCTCAGATGACGCCGATGGTTTTCTCGGAACTATGCTCAGATGACGCCGAGGGTTTTCTCGGAACTATGCTCAGATACTGACAAGGGTTTTCTTCGAATTATGCTCAGATACCGCCAAGGGTTTTCTTGGAATTATGCTCAGATGCCGCCGAGGGTTTTCTCGGAACTATGCTCAGATACCGCCAAGGGTTTTCTTGGAATTATGCTCAGATACCGCCAAGGGTTTTCTTGGAATTATGCTCAGATGCCGCCGAGGGTTTTCTCGGAACAATGCTCAGATGCCGCCAAGGGTTTTCTTAGAATTATGCTCAGATGCCGCCGAGGGTTTTCTCGGAACTATGCTCAGATACCGCCAAGGGTTTTCTTGGAATTATGCTCAGATGCCGCCAAGGGTTTTCTTGGAATTATGCTCAGATGCCGCCGAGGGTTTTCTTGGAACTATGCTCAGATGCCGCCAAGGGTTTTCTCGGAACTATGCTCAGATACCGCCAAGGGTTTTCTTGGAATTATGCTCAGATGCCGCCGAGGGTTTTCACGGAACTATGGTCAGATGCCGCCAGGGGTTTTCTTGGAATTATGCTCAGATGCCGCCGAGGGTTTTCTCGGAACTATGCTCAGATACCGCCAAAGGTTTTCTTGGAATTATGCTCAGATGCCGCCAAGGGTTTTCTTGGAATTATGCTCAGATGCCGCCGAGGGTTTTCTCGGAACTATGCTCAGATGCCGCCAAGGGTTTTCTTGGAATTATGCTTAGATGCCGCCGAGGGTTTTCTCGGAACTATGCTCAGATGCCGTCAAGGGTTTTCTTGGAATTATGCTTAGATGCCGCCGAGGGTTTTCTCGGAACTATGCTCAGATGCCGTCAAGGGTTTTCTTAGAATTATGCTCAGATGCCGCCGAGGGTTTTCTCGGAACTATGCTCAGTTACCGCCAAGGGTTTTCTTGGAATTATGCTCAGATACCGCCAAGGGTTTTCTTGGAATTATGCTCAGATGCCGCCGAGGGTTTTCTCGGAACTATGCTCAGATACCGCCAAGGGTTTTCTTTGAATTATGCCCAGATACCACTAAGGGTTTTCTTGGAATTATGCTCAGATGCCGCCGAGGGTTTTCACGGAACTATGGTCAGATGCCGCCAGGGGTTTTCTTGGAATTATGCTCAGATGCCGCCGAGGGTTTTCTCGGAACTATGCTCAATAACCGCCAAAGGTTTTCTTGGAATTATGCTCAGATGCCGCCAAGGGTTTTCTTGGAATTATGCTCAGATGCCGCCGAGGGTTTTCTCGGAACTATGCTCAGATACCGTCAAGTGTTTTCTTTGAATTATGCTCAGATACCGCCAAGGGTTTTCTTGGAATTATGCTCAGATACCGCCAAGGGTTTTCTTGGAATTATGCTCAGATGCCGCCGAGGGTTTTCTCGGAACTATGCTCAGATGCCGCCAAGGGTTTTCTTGGAATTATGCTCAGATGCCGCCGAGGGTTTTCTCAGAACTATGCTCAGATACCGCCAAGGGTTTTCTTGGAATTATGCTCAGATACCGCCAAGGGTTTTCTTTGAATTATGCTCAGATGCCGCCGAGGTTTTCTCGGAACTATGCTCAGATACGCCAAGGGTTTTCTTTGAATTATGCCAGATACCACTAAGGGTTTTCTTGGAATTATGCTCAGATGCCGCCGAGGGTTTTCTCGGAACTATGCTCAGATGCCGCCAAGGGTTTTCTTTGAATTATGCTTAGATGCCGCCGAGGGTTTTCTCAGAACTATGGTCAGACGCCGCCAAGGGTTTTCTTGGAATTATGCTCAGATGCCGCCGAGGGTTTTCTCGGAACTATGCTCAGATACCGCCAAGGGTTTTCTTGGAATTATGCTCAGATGCCGCCGTGGGTTTTCTTGGAATTATGCTCAGATACCGCTAAGGGCAAGAATTATGTTCAGATACCGCCAAGTGTTTTCTTGGAATTATGCTCAGATGCCGCCAAGGGTTTTCTTGGAATTATGCTCAGATACCGCCAAGGGTTTTCTCGGAACTATGCTCAGATACCGCCAAAGGTTTTCTTGGAATTATGCTCAGATGCCGCCAAGGGTTTTCTTGGAATTATGCTCAGATGCCGCCGAGGGTTTTCTCGGAACTATGCTCAGATGCCGCCAAGGGTTTTCTTGGAATTATGCTTAGATGCCGCCGAGGGTTTTCTCGGAACTATGCTCAGATGCCGTCAAGGGTTTTCTTGGAATTATGCTTAGATGCCCCGCCGAGGGTTTTCTCGGAACTATGCTGCTCAGATGCCGTCAAGGGTTTTCTTTCTTAGAATTATGCTCAGATGCCGCCGAGGGTTTTCTCGGAACTATGCTCAGTTACCGCCAAGGGTTTTCTTGGAATTATGCTCAGATACCGCCAAGGTTTTCTTGGAATTATGCTCAGATGCCGCCGAGGGTTTTCTCGGAACTATGCTCAGATACCGCAAGTGTTTTCTTTCTTTGAATTATGCTCAGATACCGCCAAGGGTTTTCTTGGAATTATGCTCAGATGCCGCCAAGGGTTTTCTTGGAATTATGCTCAGATGCCGCCGAAGGTTTTTCTCGGAACTATGCTCAGATGCCGCCAAGGGTTTTCTTGGAATTATGCTCAGATGCCGCCGAGGGTTTTCTCGGAACTATGCTCAGATACCGTCAAGTGTTTTCTTTGAATTATGCTCAGATACCGAAGGGTTTTAAGGGTTTTCTTCTTGAATTATGCTCAGATCCGCCAAGGGTTTTCTGGAATTATGCTCAGATGCCGCCGAGGGTTTTCTCGAACTATGCTCAGATACCGCCAAGGGTTTTCTTGGAATTATGCTTAGATGCCGCCAAGGGTTTTCTTGGAATTATGCTCAGATGCCGCCGAGGGTTTTCCTCGGAACTATGCTCAGATGCGCAGGATTTTTTTCTTGGAATTATGCTCAGATGCGCCGAGGGTTTTCTCGGAATATGCTCAGATACCGCCTAAGCGGTTTTGAGATGCAGCTCTCGCCGAGGGGCTCATTTGCCGGTCAAGAGTATGCCGCCCGCGGATTATCGCGGCAGGGGTTTCTTTCTTTGCTTCTTGCTCAGATCCTCGCTCTGAGTCGCGTTCTTTCATTGCCGCTTTGCACGCTGCTCAGGCAATTATGCGTAGATACCCCGCCAAGGGTTTTCTTGGAATTATGCTCAGATGCCGCCAAGGGTTTTTTGAACTTTGATTATGCTCAGATACCGCCAAGGGTTGGTTTTGCTCTTGGAATTCTCGCTCAGATTCAACGCCCCCGGAAGAAGCTCAGCGAGACAGAGGTTCTTTTCTCGTGGACCCATCTCGGATATACGGATCGCCAAGGGTTTTGGATTGCTGAGATTATTGGCTAAATGCGTAATGACTTGCCACGCTCAGTTTCGTCTTGGAATTATGCTCAGATGCCGCCAAGGGTTCTTTTTCGAGAACTATGCTGCTAGTCTCCAGCCAAGGGTTTTCTTGGAATCTGCTCTCTCAATACCGCAAGGGTTTTCTTGGAATTATGCTTATAGATGCCGCCGAGGGTTTTCTCGGACTATGCTTAGACCGCCAAGGGTTTTCCTGGGAATTATGCTCAATGCCGCCAGGGTTTCTCGGGACTATGCTCAGATACCGCCAAGGGTTTTCTTGGAATTATGCTCAGATATCGCCAAGGGCAAGAATTATGCTTAGATACCGCCAAGGGTTTTCTTGGAATTATGCTCAGATGCCGCCAAGGGTTTTTTTGGAATTATGCTCAGATACCGCCAAGGGTTTTCGTGGAATTATGCTCAGATGCCGCTATGGGTTTTCTTGGAATTATGCTCAGATACCGCCAAGGGTTTTCTCGAAATTATGCTCAGATGCCGCCAAGGGTTTTCTTGGAATTATGCTCAGATGCCGCCGAGGGTTTTCTCGGAACTATGCTCAGATACCGCCAAGGGTTTTCTTGGAATTATGCTCAGATATCGTCAAGGGCAAGAATTATGCTTAGATACCGCCAAGGGTTTTCTTGGAATTATGCTCAGATGCCGCCAAGGGTTTTCTTGGAATTATGCTCAGATACCGCCAAGGGTTTTCTTGGAATTATGCTCAGATGCCGCCGAGGGTTTTCTCGGAACTATGCTCAGATACCGCCAAGGTTTTCTTGGAATTATGCTCAGATACCGCCAAGGGTTTTCTTGGAATATGCTCAGATGCCGCCGAGGGTTTTCTCGGACTATGCTCAGATGCCGCCAAGGGTTTTCTTGGAATTATGCTCAGATGCCGCCGAGGGTTTTCTCAGAACTATGCTCAGATACCGCCAAGGGTTTTCTTGGAATTATGCTCAGATACCGCCAAGGGTTTTCTTGGAATTATGCTCAGATGCCGCCGAGGGTTTTCTCGGAACTATGCTCAGATACCGCCAAGGGTTTTCTTTGAATTATGCTCAGATACCACTAAGGGTTTTCTTGGAATTATGCTCAGATGCCGCCGAGGGTTTTCTCGGAACTATGCTCAGATGCCGCCAAGGGTTTTCTTTGAATTATGCTTAGATGCCGCCGAGGGTTTTCTCAGAACTATGGTCAGACGCCGCCAAGGGTTTTCTTGGAATTATGCTCAGATGCCGCCGAGGGTTTTCTCGGAACTATGCTCAGATACCGCCAAGGGTTTTCTTGGAATTATGCTCAGATACCGCCAAGGGTTTTCTTGGAATTATGCTCAGATGCCGCCGAGGGTTTTCTCGGAACTATGCTCAGATACCGCCAAGGGTTTTCTTGGAATTATGTTCAGATACCGCCGAGGGTTTTCTTGGAATTATGCTCAGATGCCGCCGAGGGTTTTCTTGGAATTATGCTTAGATGCAGCCGAGGGTTTTCTCAGAACTATGCTCAGATACCGCCAAGGTTTTCTTGGAATTATGCTCAGATACCGCCAAGGTTTTTCTTGAATTATGCTCAGATGCCGCCGAGGGTTTTCTTGGAATTATGCTCAGATGCCGCCAAGGGTTTTCTTGGAATTATGCTCAGATGCCGCCGAGGGTTTTCTCGGAACTATGCTCAGATACCGCCAAGGTTTTCTTGGAATTATGCTTAGATATCGCCAAGGGCAAGAAAGCAGAATTACTAGATACCCTAAAGGGTTTTGTTGGAATTATGCTTAGATGCCGCCAAGGGTTTTCTTGGAATTATGCTCAGATACCGCCAAGGGTTTTCTTGGATTATGCTCAGATGCCGCCGAGGGTTTTCTCGGAACTATGCTCAGATACCGCCAAGGGTTTTCTTGGAATTATGCTCAGATACCGCCAAGGGTTTTCTTGGAATTATGCTCAGATACCGCCAAGGGTTTTCTTGGAATTATGCTCAGATGCCGCCGAGTGTTTTCTCGGAACTATGCTCAGATACCGCCAAGGGTTTTCTTGGAATTATGCTCAGATACCGCCAAGGGTTTTCTTGGAATTATGCTCAGATGCCGCCGAGGGTTTTCTCGGAACTATGCTCAGATGCCGCCAAGGGTTTTCTTGGAATTATGCTCAGATGCCGCCGAGGGTTTTCTCAGAACTATGCTCAGATACCGCCAAGGGTTTTCTTGGAATTATGCTCAGATACCGCTAAGGGTTTTCTTGGAATTATGCTCAGATGCCGCCGAGGGTTTTCGGAACTATGCTCAGATACCGCCAAGGTTTTCTTTGAATTATGCTCAGATACCACTAAGGGTTTTCTGGAATTATGCTCAGATGCCGCCGAGGGTTTTCTCGGAACTATGCTCAGATGCCGCCAAGGGTTTTCTTTGAATTATGCTCAAATACCGCCAAGGGTTTTTGGAATTATGCTCAGATGCCGCCGAGGGTTTTCTCGGAACTATGCTCAGATACCGCCAAGGGTTTTCTGGAATTATGCTCAGATACCGCCGAGGGTTTTCTTGGAATATGCTCAGATGCCGCCGAGGGTTTTCTCGGAACTATGCTCAGATGCCGCCAAGGGTTTTCTTGGAATTATGCGCAGATGACGCCGAGGGTTTTCTCGGAACTATGCTCAGACGCCGTCAGGGTTTTCCTGGAATTATGCTCAGATGCCGCCGAGGGTTTTCTCAGAACTATGCTCAGATGCCACCGAGGGCTTTCTCGGAACTATGCTCAGATACCGCCGAGGGTTTTCTCGGAACTATGCTCAGATGCCACCGAGGGCTTTCTCGGAACTATGCTCAGATACCGCCAAGGGTTTTCTTGGAATTATGCTCAGTTTATATTACTTCATGCTCAGATTTGACTCATTTCCAACTCAAACTCTTTGAAATCTATCTCAGATTTTGAGCCCACACACTTGCACAGTTGTTATATCAGTCAAGGAGTATTATTTTTTTTTTTTTTAAATTCAAGGATCTGACACTGCCAGTGAGAGCTCGCGCTCAAGGACCTGACATTTTTTTTAGTTCGAGGAGAGTTTTATGCTCAATGATCCGAATACCCCGACGAATTGTTAAATCAGGCTGCAAAATGAACTGTCACTAGCTTTGGCATTCGGATATCGCACTAATCTACCAAGATAGATTTGCTATCTAGTTTGCTTCAACCCTCTGCCAAAGAGGGGCATCTGTAGACACCCCATTTTTGCATCCGCCTGATTAATCAAGTCGTCAACCCGATCGCAAAGGTTCCCAATGATGGATGTCTATTCCAATACTTTATTTTGTTACCAGATATGTTTCAGAAATCCGGATGAGGTATCTCGAACTGACAAAACCTAGAAACCACGCTACGCTAGGAAAATACGACCCTAGAAACATAGAAATCATCATCTTGCAAACCAAAAAGAAACTTCACGATAAAAATCACTAAAAATGATTAAATTACCAAAATACCCCTAACCTCAAAACAACCTTAGAGCCTACATTACGCTTAGGAAAATCCGTTCAAACACATAAAACAACAAATCGAAACCAAGTAAACCACTTCGCCAATTTTCACAAAATTTGACAAAATTACGAAAATACCCCTCATAAAGTTCACGATCATTTCATATAAAAAACTTCATAAATGACAAAAACCAACATTCCCATTGAATTCCTTACGAAAAACTGATTCCAAAACATCCTGGAACATTGAAAAACGACTTAAAACATAAAAAATCCTCTCCGAGGGCAAAACGGTAATTTCACAATTTTCATAATAAAAAAATTCTAAATTAATAAATAAAACATTAAATAATTAAAGTGAAAATTAATGAAATTAATTTAAAAAGTTGAACCTAAAAAATCGATTAATTGGACTCTCAGGCAAAATTGTTGAGGGTTCGTGGGATATTCTTTAAGGACCCCTCCATTTGGGGATCCAAAGAATTAAAGATATAATAGAAGGGGGTTCTCTAAAAATTAAAAGTAAATCAAGCAAGACTGAAGTCAAGGTATTAAAGTCAATCAAGTGAGACTGAAGTCAAAATTAAAGTCAATCAAGCAAGACTGAAGTCAAGGTACTAATCGAGTCAATCTCATAAGACTAAGGTCAAAACCCTAAATCAAAACCCTAATCTAAATTAATCAAGTCAATCTCATAAGACTAAGGTCAAAAACCTAAATCCAAACCCTAATCTAAAACTAATCAAGTCAATCTCATAAGACTAAAGTCAAAACCCTAAAACCCTAAAAAATAAATCAAAACCCTAATTGAAACCCTAAAAGAAACCCTAATCAAACCCTAAATGCTTCTAAAAACTTTATAAATAGGAGCCTCCACACCCTATTTTCGTATCAAAGAAAAAACCCTAGGAAAAGTAGGTGAAGAAGCCTCCATAACCTCCCCAAAACCCTAATTTTGGAGCCCCAACTCCTTCTCTAACACCCCTACTCCAATTTTAGCCCAAAAAACACCTAAAAACCTCTCAAAAACATCCCAAAAATCCACAATAAATTCGAAGCACCCAGATCCAATAAGGAGATACCTTACCTCGGAGATCAGAAATCAGATCCGGAGATAGAACGAAGTAAGGAACACGATACAAGGAGTTGTTTTCACCAGATCTGAGGGAACAGCACTTTTGCATATCAAAGGTCAGTTTTTTTTTGTTTTTTTTAATCTAGGTTTATCATTAGCGATGTAGATCTATTTGGGATAAGTAGAGACCGGCATTGGCTGGGCGGGGTTGGTGCCTAACACCTTCCAACCCCGTAACATGATCTCCGAATTCAGATTTTTTGTGGTAGATTAGTTCTTTTTATCCATGTTAGAGTCAGTTTGGTTCCTAGACCACAATAACTAGGTGGCGACTCCCAAACCTCAAGGGTCAAAAGCGGGTCCGCCCACCCCGCGGATCGAGGGCGCTTTCACCAATACATCCTACTTGCCGTTGACTATGTGTCAAAATGGGTCGAAGCTGTGGCATGTAGAACTAACGATCACAAGGTTGTGATAAAATTCATCAAGGAGACTATTTTTTCAAGATTTGGTACTCCACGAGCTATCATAAGTGATGGTGGCTCGCATTTTTGCAACAAGATATTTGCTATGTTGATGAAGAAATACCTCATAACGCATAAGGTTGCCACACCTTACCACCCATAAACAAGTGGACAAGTAGAGATTTCTAATAGGGAAATAAAGACTATCTTAGAAAAAATAGTCAATCCTTCAAGGAAAGATTGGTCTTTGAGATTGAGTGATTCACTCTGGGCTTATAGGACTGCATTCAAGACACCCATAGGGATTTCTCCTTACAGGTTAGTTTTTGACAAAGCCTGTCATCTCCTTGTAGAATTAGAGCATCGTGCATATTGGGCGATCAAGCGCCTCAACTTTGATTTTGATAAAGCCGGTGAGAAGCGAAAGTTACAACTAGACGAGTTAGAAGATATTAGAAATGACTCGTATGATTGTGCCAAACGGTACAAAGAGCGTACCAAATTCTTTCACGATAGGCACATTCTTAGGAGGAATTTTATTCCTAATCAAAGAGTTTTGTTGTATGATAATAGACTCCACCTTTTTCCAAGAAAACTTAAGTCTCGATGGACTGGCCCATATATTATCCAAACAGTCTACCCCCATGGTGCTGTTGAAGTCCTTAATCCTAAGAACCGATCCACTTTCAAAGTGAATGACCAACGTCTCAAACCGTTTCTTGAGTATGTTCTGCAGGAGGAAGTTCTTTTTCTCGATGATCCCGTCTATCAAAATTAACTATGTTTTCGTCTAGCTAAAGACGTTAAACTTAGCGCTTCTGGTAGGCAATCCATGCACCTCAAGGGACATTGTGTTAAATATAACCAGGACTATAAGGTCTTTCTCAGGTGCTATCTAACCCACTTCATTTCATTTTGTCAATTTCAATTTTACCTTTGCATGTATATGTTGAAATATTGAGGACAATATAATGTTTAAGTTTGGGGGTGTATGGGTTGGATTTCCACTTATTATTTTCTTCTTTTATACAAAAAATAAAAAATAAAAAATGAAAAATATTTGGTTAGCAACTTTGTTGTATTTTTCTCAAAGTCTTAGCTTGTATCTTTTAAGCACTTAGTGAAAATATTTAATCAGTCTTTCATTAGAACCTATGATCTGGAGTCCCCATTTATGTTTCTCTTAGGCAAAAATTAGAGCAAAGTTATCTTTTGGTTTATAGTCACTTCTAATAAGGTTACCAAGAGTCTAGATTGTATTAAAAGAGCTTGTTACCTTCTTTCTACCTAGAGTTTAAGGAAAAACTAGATTTGATGAACTTTGACTTCCTTGTTCAATTGGTTGGTTAATTAGAAGAAAAACAGAACTGGATTGTATACACCTTGTACAACAACCATTGAATTAGACTGGGTACCTTGAAAAAGGCTGCCTACTTTTCTTAGAAAAATAGTGAAAAAGTAATATAAAAAAAAAAAAAAAAAAGTCAAAGATCCAAAAGTTTATGTAAAGTTTTAGTAGGGTAAAAGCTATCAAGTGTAAAAATGTGAGTATACTGGAATATCACAGATAAAGCCCCTTAGAGGTATTAAAGTGAATATCCACACTTCTCACTACCCCAGACAGGATGCTAAGTTTAGAATTAAACCCTAAGTTACTCCAGTTATTCTTGAGTAGTTAGAAGGTTGAAACTCATTTTGGGAAATCGAATCTCTTAAATTTCTAAGTTATAATCACTATGGCTCAAAGGTCAATTTAAGTCTAAGTTTTGTCGTAGAGAAATAAGGGTTTGGACTCTATACCAAGAAGTACTTCTAACTGATTGACAAAACAAAAAAAAAGACTTGTGCTTTTCAATATAAGTTTTGATTTTGACTATTTTTACTTCAAAGTTGTTTTCAAATTTTGTGAGTATATTTTCTGCAAACCCTCACGAGTCAAACTCGTCCACTAGGGGTAACCTAGCGGTTCAAGGGCTTGTTGCATTCGCTAAATGCAGTCGAGGTGCCTGCGAAAGTGGCAGTTTTATTTTCTAGGGACTAGAAAAAGGTAAGTTTGGGGGTGTGATGAGTGTCTCCAAACACTCAATTATACGCACATTTTCCGGATATTTATCTTGATTTTTGTTCCTATTTCTCTATATTAAGATAATAATGATGATAAGCCTCAAACCACTACGTTGCATGTTAATTAGACTTAATTATATATAAATAAATTCATTACTAGATAAATCTAATTACGTGTGTTTCTTGTGCAGAAAATCAACAATTTGGAATCAAAATCTCATGGCAAAAGCGTTTGGGCCCACTTTGGAATGTCCTAACACTTTGGAATGCCTTAATCCTTTGGAATGCCCTAATCCTTAACTCGTATTCTCCTCTTTTATCTTTTTGTACAAAGAAAAGTGGAGGCTACTTTTAGACTCTTCTACACACATTTTTCTCTATAAATAGAGCCTTCATTTCTAGAGAAAGGGTCCCATCTTGGTTCTCTTATCCAAGACTCCTTTAATCTAAGGCTCTTTGCCTATTCTCTTATTTTTTGTATTTTCATTTTCTAATTATTTTTTTTGACTAATTAGTCTTGTAAGAAGTAGAAGAAAAAGAAGTTGTAATTATCTCCATGAAATGAAGAAAAGTTCTTTTATCTCTTATCTTCCCTCTCTTGCAATGACATTAGGCTAAGTTCCCCTCCATTGGAGAGTGGAAAAGCCTAGAGCAAGTTCTTGTGTTATTTTTAATTTCATGCATTTTTTTTATTTAAAATGCTTATGAATTCTCTTTAAGTTTCTTGCACCTTTTATTCTTAATATAGATACTTTATGCTTAGATTAGATTAAGATAAAGTATTCTTAAACTAGATAATTGGTAGTAGGAAGTTTTCAAAGAATTCTACTTTGTTTATGTTCCCTTATTTCATTTCATTTGCAAAACTTTCCGATGTAAGGAGCTAACACCAAGCCCTTACGATTGAGTTATAAAAAGGCTTGAAACTTAGAATTGCTCATCAACATGTTCTAGGTAGATCCACCTCCAAATGGTGTTTTAATTTCATAAGTTTACTTACTTTTAATTTAATTTACTTTAGTTTCTTTTCTACTAATTTTACATTTTCTTATAGTTAATTTGAATTTTATCTTCTTAGCTTAACTCTATTCCTCCTTTCTCTTGGGTTCGATCCCCTACTTGCCCCATAAGTAAGGTAAACGTAAGATTGTTATTAACTCCGGTGAGAAGAACAACGATAGTCTCATCAATTGGCTCTGTGTCTAAGACAACAAAGTCAATAAGGAAATAGAAATATTTTACTTTAACTATCACGTCCTCAACTATATCCTTTAGAATTTTTATGGACCTATCGACTAGACTCAACGTGATATCAGTAGATTTCAAAACCCCAAACCAAATTGTTTATAAACCGAATATGGTAAAAGGTTCACACTGGCCCCTAACTCTAAGAGACATTTTCGACCACTTGATTTACAATTTGAATGGAAATTGTCAGACATCCAGGATCCTTAATTTTTGGTGCAATCATTTGTTAGATGAGCGACGAAGCTTGGACTACCATGATGGCTTCCCGAGAAAATGGTATTTTCCTTTTAGCTGTAGTTAAATCCTTTAGGAATTTCACATAAGAAGGTATCTGCTTAATGGCATCTAGGAATGGGATATTGATATGCACATTTTGAAAGACTTCTAAGACACCCTCAAATTGCTTTCTTTTTTTAAAATCTCTAAGGTGATGGGAAAATAGAACTTTTAGAATCGATAAAATGATGGGAGGATTTTTCAAATCTTTCTCCTTCTCTTTTGGAGACTTTATGACTTCTTTCTGAACTTTGTCCTTCTCTAGGACTTTTTCTCCCTTATCAATAGGTTGGACCTTGTTGTCCACCTTCTTTTCTGAACACAAGGTGTGGATAGCCTGGACTAAGTCTTGTGGAGCTCCAGAATGGCTTCCTACTTCGTATTGACCTTTCGATCCGTTTGAAATAAAAAATTGACCTCTAGGGTTAGGGATAGTCTAACTAGGAAATTGACCTTTCTCTCTTCCACTCAAGGAGAGAGCTAACTGCCCCAACTGAACTTCCATCTTAGCTATGGATTGTGCAGTGACCTGGTTGATCTGAGTTTGATTTTGATGGGATTGCTGTTGAGTTTGAATGAACTGTTGTTGCTGCCTCATCAACTCGGCAATCATAGATTCTAAGGACGACTGTTGGTGGGCAGGCTGTTGGTAATTGGTCATGGGATCTGGTATGATGGCTCTGTAATCTATAGATTGTTGGGGCTGATAAGGGACTTGAGGAACAATGACTTGGTTTGTGGAAGAACCAGATTGCCTAGGAAAATTCTTATTGTAACCTGACGGACCATTAGATTGAATAGGTTCGTTCTGTCTGTACGAGAAATTAGGATGGAACCTATTATCTGGGTGATACGTATGGCTAAAAGAGTTCGGAGTTGGCTTCCTAAAAACACTATAACCATTAATCGCATTTGCTTGTTCAGCTTTGATTTGAGGCAAGGTGGGACAACACTCGACCAAATGGTCGTTACCGTCGCATATGACGCACAAAGAACTCGGTTCAACAGTCACTTGAGAAATTGTACGAGGGTCTAGGCGAGGTTTGGATGCTAAGATGGTAAAGGCATCTAACTTCTTCGTGAGATTGTTCATCCCACTCACTAGACTAGATATAACATTTTTAAGATCAGGGTCTGCCTTTATCTTATACATGCATGTCTTCCTGACCGGATCATCTCTATCAAACTCTTCTTGGTTAGTGCTCCAATTTTGAGCACTCTCGACTAACTCTACGAGGAAATCGTACGCTTGGTTGGGAGTCTGGTTCATGAACTGACCTTTATGCATTGACTCGACTAAGGTACGTTGATTCATTGTTAATCCTCTATAAAAACTTTGCACCGACTGTGCTTTGTCAATGCCATGGTGTGGGCACTTGACCAATAAATCATTGAATTTTTCCCAAGTTTGGAAAAATTCATCATCAAGACGGGCTGTAAAATTTCTATTGGAGTCCTTCATTTTCTCAGTTTTGGCCATGGGGTAGAATTTGGCCATAAATTTCTTGGATAGAACATCCCAGGTAGATATGGAATTGGGTGTTAGGGAGTTCAACCACGCAGCTGCGTGGTCTTCCAGGAATAATGGGAACAGAATAAGCTTGATACTCTCCTCATCTAGATTTTGATTTCTAAATGTTTGACATATAGTCAAGAATCGATTAAGGTGGGTGTAAGGTTGTTTACACTCTAAACCGTGGAACTTAGGGAATATATTGATGGTGACAGCCCTAATTTCAAACTGAGGTGCATTGTTCAATGGTAACACAATGCATGTAGGAGGAGATGCGGAAGTTGGAGCGAAGAGCTCATTGCCATCCTAACTTGATCCCGGAACAGTACGAAGTACCTATAGAGTTCTCTTTGCCTCAACCCAAAACTTTCTTTCCTCCCGTGCCATTGACTAAAAAGTTAGTGCATATCATTGAGAAGGCTTGGAACAAACGCACCTTAGGGTACCCAGACAGACCAGCAGAATTCAAGGAGCTAGTTGTTAGTGCCAAAAAGATCAAGTCTGATAACAATTCTGATGACCACCAAGACAAAGTCAAGCGTCCATGTAGAAAATAGCTTAAGTTAAATTTGTTGAAAGATGTTTTAATGAGAACGTTTCTTTGTCAATCATTTTCAATAAAGCTATTTTTCTTTTGAATAAACATTTATTTTCCTTTTGAATAATCATTACGTGAATGGATTGGTGTACAAACTTCAATAAAATGACTTATTAAAATGTTATCAAGGGGGTAACACTGAAATTAATTAAATCTATCTTTGATGGGGTCATATAGGGTTATCATTGCGCCCAAACTCAAGCGTCCACCTCCTAGTCGTAAGTCCAGTCGGTTAGAGCGAACATAAATACCAAGTCAACAGATCGAAATGACTTCAGAATTTGAGCTTACAGAGATCCATAAGATTTTGGCAGCCTTTGCCAATGATATCAATAATATAAAGCGCAAAGTGAAAGTCTTAGAACAGATTTCAGAATCAACGAGCAATCCCCTTGACGATCCTAAAGGAAAAAGGGTATAAGAAAATACAGCGAGATGTACCCATGAGGTTTTTGAGTTTGACGGAGATGAAGAAAATTTCGATGAAAATCTAGTGTTAGCCAACATAATGTCTCAATTAGAGTCAGCTATGAAAAGTATAAAGGGTATCGATGAAATCGCTGCAGGCATTGAAGCTCTAAATCGTATCCTTAGAATCCATTTGCTAGAGAAGTTTGTGATGCCGGAAATGGACAAGTTCAGTGGGACAGGGTGTGCAAAGACACATATTAAGGTGTACGTTACTAACATACGCACTATGGGGCTCAGTGATGAATAAATGACGTTATTATTTCAAAGAACTCTATCAGGATCGGCATTGGTACATGGAAAAAATGTCAAAAGTTTTCTGGCATCAGTATAAGTACAGTACCGAGATTGAGACTTCAAGAAGGGATTTGGAGTCAACTAAGCAAAAAAATGAAAATTTTTTTATTGATTTCATTGGCCGTTGGAGGGCCAAAGCTGCCCAAATGTGGGATAGGCCATCAGAAAAGGAACAAGTAGCTATTATTGAAAAATCTTACACAAGGATATGCTCAGCACTTGGTTGCTCAATATCTTCCTACTTTTGAATCCTTATTACAAGTCGAAAGCCAACTCGAGGATGCATTTGCCTCTGGGGTTCTTTCTAACCCCTTGGATATCAAGTCTAAGAAACCCTATGTTCCCAAATCTAGTACCAACCATGTTTTCATAGCCAACAAGTCAACTACTCCAACTCAACCCCCAGCCTGGACTAATAACCAAGTTCACCCAAGTCAACCTCGAACTCCGCGTCAGTTTACCAATCTAGGGATGAGTCTCACGGTAGCTCTTCACAAATTGATGAAAAAAAAGGCTTTTTACCCCTATCCAACCTCGACCTTTACCAAATACCTTGCCAGCTGGACACAACTCTAACTTGTTCTACGAGTTCCATCAAAATCCTGGCCATCATATTGACCGATGTATCACTCTTTATCATGCCATAAAAAACCTTATTGACAACAAAAAAGTCACAATCCCCCAACATCACCAAATATCACCAAAAATCTACTACCCACCTATCAACTTCCACCAACCCTGAACATGGTTTCTCACACCCCATTACTATTTGATCCCATCTCTCTCATCCATCCAATCCAAGTCAAACCGCCTAGTTACCCCTTTGTCTGGATAGCTTTCACTACAAACTATAAACCATTTGATCTAAACTCGGATGATATGTATTGCCTATCCCTACCTCATTACAGTAGCCCCACATTCACTAGTTTTTTTTAGCTCAAATGAACCTAGAGAGTCTTGTCTCCTTGACAGATGAAGATCCATACTTTTTGACTGAAGAAGATGAGCCTTTCTCCTTCTCTTGTGATGAAGTTAGACATATGATTCGAGAGGGAAGAGTTTTTAAATCACAAGAACTATGTGTTGATAACCCTGCAGCCTTGACAAGAAAAGAAAGAGAATATCTTATTAAAGAAAATATCGAAGAAGATAACTCCGTAATCAAGTAGTTGAAGAAATCAGGAGCCAACATCTCAGTTTGGGATTTACTCATGGCTTCCACTGCTCATAGAGAAGTTGTTCTCAAAGCATTAAGTACAGCCCAAGTCTCCCTTGATACTTCTCCAGATCAACTGGCCAATATAGTAGGGATAACTTACGTAGAGAATATCCTATCCTTCTCAGACTCAGATCTCCCAAAAGAAAGAGCAAGTCACACTAAGCCTTTGCACATCACAGTTGATTGTAACGGAATGAGGGTACCTTTGGTTTTGATTGATAATGGGAGTGCACTGAATGTGTGCCCTTTAAAGACTGCAACCTGTCTCGGGTTTAAGACTGAAAATTTCAAGCCCACTAATCAAGGTGTTAGGGCCTATGATAACACCAAGAGGGATGTACTGGGAATTTTGCACATTCGGTTGTCCACAGGCATAGCTAAATTTCTTGTGAAATTTCAGGTTATTGATATCCAGTCCTCTTTCAATTTATTGTTAAGGAGACCATGGTTACACTAGATCAAAGCCATACCTTCCACGCTACACCAGAAAGTTAAATTTATCAAAGATGGACTAGTAATTACCCTTCATGGAGATCCCGAGATTGTGGGGATTGTAAATAGTATCGAAGCCAAGAATGAGCCATTGCTTGAGATTTAGCCAGAACAACAGGGGATAGAGCTTAGCGGGTTTGAATTTGAGAATATCTGCTTAATTCAATGGGATCACTTTATGAAAGAATATTTCCCTATCGAGAATACTGATGAGTGTCTCCAAACACTCAATTATACTCACATTTTCCGGATATTTATCTTGATTTTTGTACATATTTCTCTATATTAAGGTAATAATCATGATAAGCCTCAAAACACCATGTTGCATGTTAATTAGGCTTAATTATCTATAAATAAATTTATTTACTAGATAAATATAATTACATATATTTCTTGTACTGGAAATCAATATTTTGGAATCAAAATCTCAAGACTAAAGCATTTGGGCCCACTTTGGAATTCCCTAATCCTTAACTCATATTCTCCTCTTTTGTTTTTTTGTGCAAAAAAAAGTGGAGGTTACTTTTAGACTCTTTTACACACATTTTTCTCTATAAATAGAGCCTCCATCTCTAGAGAAAGGGTCCCCTCTTGGTTCTCTTGTCCAAGACTCCTTTAATCTAAAGCTCTTAGCTTATTCTCTTATTTTTTATATTTCTATCTTCTAGTTATTTTCTTTTGGTTAAATAGTCTTGTAAGAAATAGAAGAAGAAGAAGTTGTAAGTTTCTCCCTGAAATGAAGAAAAGTTATTTCATCTCTTATCTTCCCTCTATTGCAATGACATTAGGCTAAGTTCCCCTCCATTGGAGAGTTGAAAACCCTAGAGTAAGTTTTTGTGTTATTTCTAATTTCATGTCTTTCTTTTATTTAAAATACTTATGAGTTCTCTTTAAGTTTCTTGTACATTTTATTCTTATATAGATAATTTATGCTTAGATTAGATCAAGATAAAGTATGCTTAAAGTAGATAATTGATAGTAGGAAGTTTTCAAGAAATTCTACTTTGTTTATGTTCCCTCATTTAATTTATTTGCAAAACTTTTCGATCTAAGGAGTTAACACCAAGCCCTTACGATTGAGTTATAAAAAGGCTAGAGATTAGGAATTGCTCATCAATATGTTCTAAGTAGATCTACCTCCAATGGTGCTTTAATTTCATAAGTTTACTTGCTTTTAATTTCATTTACTTTAGTTCATTTTCTAGCAATTTTACATCTTTTTATAAGTTCAAAAATACAAAGAAATATAATTTTAATTCCTTATAGTTAATTTGAATTTTATCCTCTTAGCTTAACTCTACTCTTCCTTTCTCTTGGTTTCGATCCCCTACTTGACCCACAAGTAAGTTAAACGTAAGATTATTGGTGAGAAGAACAACGATAGTCTCATCAGAATTTTAACGCCGTTGCCAGGGAAAGGTAAATGTATTAGTGGTAAGTTTTGATTTAAAATTTATTTATTTCATTTTTATTTTATTTTATTTTATTATTTTGATTTCTTTCTATAGGTTCAAGTATTCTGGAGGTTTTAAGAGAGAAAAAAGAAGAAAAAAACATTGAAGAAAAAAAAAAGTCATTTCCGTTTTCTTTTTCACTCTAGACAGCAGAACTTAAACTGACTGTAACTTTCTGCTCCGATCTCCGATTATTTATTATAGTATATCGATTTGGGATAGAACAAATTTTTTTATAAAATATGACAAAGTCAGCAAGATTGTGGTAAGTCAGATTCTATTTTTGAGTCCATTTACTATCATTTCTGTTAACATTTCTATTTTGCTTCTTGTAGGTGAGTATTTTTTTTCTTCTTTTCTTTCAATTTTCTTTAATCTTTAGTTAGGTTTATTTTTTTATTTTAGAAACTCTTGTATAAGATTCTTTGTAATTTTTTTTAATTATCCAAGAAGGTTTGGATTGTAATAGACTAAGGAAGAACGACGAGTGGACAATACCGTCATGGCTCCTTAGGTTTGCATACCAAAATTGGAGTTGATGGCCTAAGTCGACTCAAACCGTCTTCACCCCGTCTAGTACAGGAGGTAATCCCGAAACACCCACGCCTCTCTTTACTAGTGGGTTACTCCTTGCCTTTATATGTTATTTTTCCAATTTGCACACACTTGGAATAGTTAATTAAGTAGTAAAGAGTACCAATTTCCTAGGGATGGCATGATAAGATAAGGATTGGAAGTCATTACCAATTCCTTGCTCTAATTAGGATAATCAACTCACTAATCATCCAATCAAATTAATTAAAATCAATTAGACTTGATTATAGGGCCCACGAGCTCAATAGAAGAAATTCTGCTTCAAGTTGTGCCAATTGCGCTTCTTGTTATCTTTTGTATCTAGTAAGATCTTGCCATTTAAGGGGATAAACTCAGTCTATTCAAGAAAGGAAGGTGATTTAAGAGTGTCCTTGCTTATACATTGTGCTCCACCTCCGATCTAGAGATTCGAATGATTCAAACTTGACTTCATAGAACCGAATTGGAAGGCTAGTTGCGCTATTTCTATCCAGTTAGAAGTTGTCTAGTTTTAGGCAACCTATCTAGGTCCAGTCTTTTCTTTTTGTGATTGTTTGATCGACTGTGTGATTTGCATGCTTGGTAGACGTTCACAGAACATGTTAGAACCATTTGATCCTGAAATCGAACGTACCATTAGTAGGATACGCAAGACACCATTAGTAGTTATGATGGACGATCGAGAGCGAACTCTCAATGAGCTCTTCGTTCCAACTTCCGCATCTCCTCCTATATGCATTGTGTTACCATTGAACAATGCACCTCAGTTTGAAATTAGGGTTGCCACCATCAATATGCTCCCTAAGTTCCACGGTTTAGAGCGCGAACAACCTTACACCCACCTTAATCGATTCTTGACTATATGTCAAACTTTTAGAAATCAAAATCTAGATGAGGAGAATATCAAGTATATTCTGTTCCCGTTATCCTTGGAAGACCACGCAGCTGCGTGGTTGAACTCCCTAACACCCAATTCCATATCCACTTGGGATGTTCTATCCAAGAAATTTATGGCCAAATTCTACCCCATGGCCAAAACTGAGAAAATGAAAGACTCCACTAGAAATTTTACAGCCCGTCCTGATGATGAATTTTCCCAAACTTGGGAGTACTAACCAAGAAGAGTTTGATAGAGATGATCCGGTTATGAAGACAGGCATGTATGAGATGAAGGTAGACCCTGATCTCAAAAATGTTATGTTTAGTCTAGTAAGTGGGATGAATAATCTCATGAAGAAGTTAGATGCCTTTACCATCTCAGCATCCAAACCTTACCTAAACCCTCGTACAATTTCGCAAGTGACTGTTGAACCGAATTCTTTGTGTGTCATATGCGACGGCAACGACCATTTGGTTGAGTGTTGTCCCACCTTACCTCAAATCAAAGTTGAACAAGCAAATGCGATTAATGGCTATAGTACTTTTAGGAAGTCAACTCCGAACTCTTTTAACCAAACGTATCACCCAGATAATAGGTTCCATCCTAATTTCTCGTACAAACAGAACGAACCTATTCAATATAGTAGTCCGTCAGGTTATAATAGGAGTTTTCCTAGGCAATCTGGTTCTTCCACAAACCAAGCCATTGTTCCTCAAGTCCTTTATAAACTCCAACAATCTACAAATTGTAGAGCCATCATTCCAGATCCCATGACCAATTACCAGCAGCCTGCCCAACAACAGTTGTCCTTAGAATCTATGATTGCCGAGTTGATGAGGTAGCAACAACAGTTCATCCAAACTCAACAGCAAACCCATAAAATCAAACTCAGATTAATCAGGTCACTGCGTAATCCATTGCTAATATGGAAGTTCAGTTGGGGCAGTTTGCTCTCTCCTTGAGTGGGAAAGAGAAAGGTCAATTTCCTAGTCAGACAGTCCCTTACCCTAGAGGTCAACCTTTGATTCCAAACGGATCGAAATGTCAATACGAAGTAGGAAGCCATTCTAGAGCTCCACAAGACTCAATCCAGACTATCCACACCTTGCATTCAGGAAAAAAGGTGGACAACAAGGTCCAACCTATTGACAAGGGAGAAAAAGTCCTAAAGAAGGAAAAAAGTTAAGAAAGAAGTCATAGAGTCTCCAAAAGAGAATGAGAAAGATTTGGAAAATCTTCCCATCATTTTGTCGATTCCAAAAGCTCCATTTTCCCATCGCCTTAGAGATTCTAAAAAAGATAAGCAGTTTGAGGGTGTCTTAGAAGTTTTCCAAAATGTGCATATCAATATCCCATTCCTAGATGCCATTAAGCAGATACATTCTTATGCGAAATTCCTAAAGGATTTTACCACGGCTAAAAGGAAAACACAATTTACTCGAAAAGCCATCATGGCAGCCCAAGCTTCGTCGCTCATCCAACAAATGATTGCACCAAAATTTAAGAATCCTGGATGTCCGACAATTTGCATTCATATTGGAAATCAAGTGGTCGAAAAATGTCTCTTAGACTTTGGGGCCAATGTAAACCTTTTACCATATTCGGTTTATAAACAATTAGGTTTGGAGGTTTTGAAACCCACCGATATCACGTTGAGTTTAGCCGATAGGTTCATAAAAATTCTAAAGGGTATAGTTGAAGATGTGATAGTTAAAGTCAAAGATTTCTATTTTCTTGTTGACTTTGTTGTCTTAGATACAGAGCCAGTCATCAATTCGAACAGTCATATTCTTATCATCTTAGGATGTCCATTCTTAGCCATGTCTGACACAGTCATTCGTTGTAGAAACGGGATTATGACTTTAGCATTTGAGGATATGAAAGTGAAACTGAATGTCTTCCATAATTTCTAAGGAATTGAAGTAGATGATGGTATGAAGGAAGTGAACATGATAGATACGCTAGTCAATCAAACGTATCAAGAGTTAGGGTACTCTGATCCCCTAAAGAAATCTTTGGCTAACTTTGGCCTTGAGTTGGACGTAAGAGTCTATAAGTGAAGTCAATGCTTTGCTTGAATTCGTTCCACTCTTAGATTTCGTACGGTGGAATGCAAAAGCTGAAAGTCTTCCTGTGAGCACATCCAATATTGTTCCTTCCCATGTCGAGCGTCAAAAATTAGAACTCAAATTACTTCCAGAGACCCTGAGATATGCATTTATTGGCAAGAATCAAACCTTGCCCGTGATCATTTCCTCTCACCTCAATGAAGTTCAAGAAGAAAAGTTGTTAGGAGTATTAAGAGAATATCAAGAAGCTATTAGTTGGAGCATAGTTGACATCAAGGGAATTAGTCCATCTGTGGTGATGCACCACATTCGTTTAGAGGATTTCGCTAAGCCTTCCTTAGAACCTCAGAGACGGCTAAATCCTGTCATGAAAGACGTGGTTCAGATGGAAGTGATGAAATTACTAGATGCGGGTATTATCTATCCTATCTCTGATAATCGTTGGGTGAGTCCTATACAAGTAGTTCTTAAGAAATCAGGTATCACTGTGGTAGTGAACCAAGATAACGAATTAATCCCCACTCGAGTCTAAAATGGATGAAGAGTGTGTAACGATTATAGGAAACTCAACTCGATGACTCCTAAGCATCATTTCTCATTATCTTTCATTGACCAAATGTTAGAGCGTCTAGCAGGACATTCTTACTATTACTTCTTAGATGGTTATTACGGGTACAACCAGATACCTATTGCTCCAATCGATCAAGAGAAAATAACGTTCACCTGTCCCTTTGGAACTTTCGCGTATCGTCGCATGCCTTTTGGATTGTGCAATGCACCCACTACTTTTCAACGGTGCATGATGAGTATATTTTCCGACATGCTAGAAAGATATCTCGAAGTGTTCATGGACGATTTTTTAATTTTCGAACCAAATTTTGAGGAATGTCTCCATCAATTGACATTGGTCCTTGTACATTGTAAAGAGGTCAATCTAGTCCTCAATTGGGAAAAATGCCATTTCATGGTAACATCGGGGATTGTGCTAGGGCACATTATTTCTACTACAGGGATTGAGGTAGATAGGGTGAAGGTAGGTCTAATCAAAAAATTACCACCTCCTAGAACGGTCAAAGAAATTAGGTTATTCCTAGGCCATGCGGGTTTCTATTCATTAAAGATTTCGAAAAAATCTCGAAGCCTTTATGTGAGCTATTGGGAAAAGATGTTCCTTTCGACTTTTCAGAGTCATGTCTCTCTGCATTCAACAAGATCAAGTCCGAGTTAACCTCGACACCTATTATTCAACCTTCAAACTGGAACATTCCATTCGAAGTTATGTGCGACACTTCAGATTATGCAATAGGTACTATTTTGGGTCAGTGAATCTAAAAACAACCTCATGTTATCCAATATGCTAGTAAAACCCTTAACGATGCTCAGCTTAACTATTGTACAATAGAAAAGGAAATACTAGTAGTGGTTTATGCCGTTGAAAAATTCCGTCCCTACCTCAAAGGATCTAAAGTCGTGATCTACACAGACTACGCAACATTGAAGTACCTTCTATCAAAGAAAGATGTTAAAGCAAGGTTAATCTGTTGGATTTTACTTCTACAAGAGTTTGATCTCTTGATCTGAGACAAAAAATGGGTAGAAAATGTCGTAGCTGATCACTTGTCTAGGATAATTAACAAGCCATCTGAGGAGTCCTTTCCCATCTCTGAATCCTTTTCTAGTGAGCAAGTTATGCAAATCTCTCAAGCCAATATGCTCTATGGTATGTGGACATTGTCAACTACTTAGTTACACGTCAATTCCTAGTCGAAATGACTAGTCAAGAGAAACTCCGTCTTCTGTTAAAAACAAAATGGTATTTCTGGGATGAGCTATATTTATTTAAGTATTGTCTCCATCAAATCATTAGACGTTGTATTCTAACTTGTGAGCAAGTCAATATCCTAGAGTTTTACCATAATCATGCCTGCGGAGGGTACTTTAGTGGTAAGAATACCGCTATGAAAATCTTACAATGCGGTTTTTTCTGGCCTAGTATTTTTCGTGATGTCCACGAATTTAGCAAATCTTGTGATAGATGTCAGAGATTAGGAAAAATCTCCAAGAGAAATGAAATGCCTCAAAATCCTATCCTGATCATCGAAATTTTTGACGTGTGGGATATAGACTTCATGGGACCCTTTCCTATCTCCTAAGGTTACCAATACATCCTACTTGCCGTTGACTATGTGTCAAAATGGGTCGAAGTTGTGGTATGTAGAACTAACGATCACAAGGTTGTGATAAAATTCATCAAGGAGATGATTTTTTCAAGATTCGGTACTCCGCGAGCTATCATAAGTGATAGTGGTTGCATTTTTACAATACAATCTTTGCTACGTTGATGAAGAAATACCTCATAACGCATAAGGTTACCACACCTTACCACCTGCAAACAAGGAGCAAGTAGAGATTTCTAACAGGAAAATAAAGACTATCTTAGAAAAAATAGTCCATTCTTTAAGGAAAGATTGGT
This sequence comes from Akebia trifoliata, assembly GCF_017979445.1. Classification (NCBI taxonomy): domain Eukaryota; kingdom Viridiplantae; phylum Streptophyta; class Magnoliopsida; order Ranunculales; family Lardizabalaceae; genus Akebia; species Akebia trifoliata. Next base: position 13,868,757 of record NC_141375.1, read on the forward strand.
CTTTGAGATTGAGTGATTCACTCTGGGCCTATAGGACAGCATTCAAGACACCCATAGGGATGTCTCCTTACCGGTTAGTTTTAGCTAAGGCTTGTCATCTCCCTGTAGAACTCGAGCATCGTGCATATTGGGCTATCAAGCGCCTCAACTTTTATTTTGATAAAGTCGGTGAGAAGCGAAAGTTACAACTACACGAGTTAGAAGAGATTAGAAATGACTCATATGATTATGCCAAAAGGTATAAAGATCGTATCAAATTCTTTCACGATAGGCAGATTCTTATAAGGAATTTCATTCCTAATCAAAGAGTTTTGTGTATGATAATAGACTCCACCTTTTTCCAGGAAAACTTAAGTCTCGATGGACTGATCCATATACTATCCAAATAGTCTACCCCCATGGTGTTGTTGAAGTCCTTAATCCTAAGGACAGATCCACTTTCAAAGTGAATGGCCAACGTCTCAAACCTTTTCTCGAATATGTTCCGCAGGAGGAAGTTCTTCTCCTCGATGACCCCGTCTATCAAAATTAACTTTTCTTTTGTTTGGCTAAAGACATTAAACTTTGCGCTTCTAAGAGGTAACCCACATGTTTCAGGGGACATTGTGTTAAATATCAACAGGATTGTAAGGTCTTTCTCAGGTGCTATCTAACCCACTTCATTTCATTTTGTCAATTTTAATTTTACATTTGCATGTATATGTTGAAATATTGAGGACAATATAATCTTTAAGTTTGGGGGTGTATGGGTCGAATTTCCACTAATTATTTTCTTCTTTCATTTAAAAAAAGAAAAAAACATTAGTTTGTGACTTTATTGTACTTTGCTTAAAATCTTAGCTTGTATCTTTAAGCACTTGGTTAAAAATATTTAATCAGTCTTTCACTGGAAGCTATGATCTGGAGTCCCCATTTGTGTTTCTCTTAGGCAAAAGTTAGAGCAAATTTATCTTTTGGTTTACAGTTACTTCTAATAAGGTTACTAAGAGTCTAGATTCTATTAAGAGAGCTTGTTACCTTCTTTCTACTTATAGTTCAACGAAAAATTAGGTTTGATCAACTTTTACTTCCTTGTTCAATTGGTTAGCTGATTAGAAAAAAAAAAACAAAACTGGGTTGTATACACCTTATACAGCAACCATTGAATTAGACTGGGTACATTGAAAAGGACTGTCTACTTTCTTAGAAAAAGAGTGAAGAAGTATTAGAAATAAAAAAAGAGACCTTTAAAAAAAAAATTAAAGATCCAAAATTTTATGTTAAGTTTTAGTAAGGTGAAAGTCATCAAGTGTAAAAATGTGAGTATACTGGAATATCACAGATAAAGCCCCTTAGAGGTATTAAAGTAAATATACACACTTCTCACTACCCTAGACAGGATACTAAGTTTAGAATTAAACCCTAAGTTACTCCAGCTATTTTTGAGTATTTAAAAGGTTGAAACTCATTTTAGGAAATCGAATCTCTTAAGTTTCTAAGTTAGAATCACTATCGCTCAGAGGTCACTTTAAGTCTAAGTTTTGTTGTAAAAAAATAAGGATTGGGACTCTATACCAAGCAGTACTTCCACTTGATTGACAAAATAAATAAAAAAAGACTTGTATTTTTTAATATGAGTTTCGATTTTGACTATTTTTTCTTCAACGTCGTTTTCAAATTTTGTGTGTATATTTTCTGTAAACCCTCACGAGTCAAAATCGTCCACTAGGAGTAACCTAATGGTTCAAGGGCTTGCTGTATTCACTAAATGCAGTCGAGGTGCCTGCAAAAGTGGTAGTTTTATTTTCTTGGGACTAGAAAAAGGTAAGTTTGAGGGTGTGATGAGTGTCTCCAAACACTCAATTATATGCACATTTTTCAGATATTTATCTTGATTTTTATACCTATTTCTCTATATTAAGGTAATAATCATGATAAACCCCAAAACACCATGTTGCATGTTAATTAGACTTAATTATATATAAATAAATTCATTTAGTAGATAAATATAATTACGTGTGTTTCTTGTGCAGGAAATCAACATTTTGGAATCAAAATCTCAAGACAAAAGCATTTGGACTCACTTTGGAATGCCCTAATCCTTTGAATGCCTTAATCCTTAACTCATATTCTCTTCTTTTATCTTTTTGTGCAAAAAAAAGTGGAGGCTACTTTTAGACTCTTCTACACACATTTTTCTCTATAAATAGAGCCTCCATCTCTAGAGAAAGAGTCCCCTCTTGGTTCTCTTATCCAAGACTCCTTTAATCCAAGGCTCTTAGCCTATTATCTTATTTTTCGTATTTCTATCTTCTAGTTATTTTCTTTTGGTTAAATAGTCTTGTAAGAAATAGAAGAAGAAGAAGTTGTAAGTTTCTCGATGAAATAAAGAAAAGTTATTTCATTTCTTATCTTTCTTCTTTTGCAATGACATTAGGCTAAGTTCCCCTCCATTGGAGAGTGGAAAAGTTTAGATCAAGTTCTTGTGTTATTTCTAATTTCATGCCTTTCTTTTATTTAAAATGCTTATGAGTTCTCTTTAAATTTCTTGCACCTTTTATTCTTAATATAAATACTTTATATTTAGATTAGATCAAGATAAAGTATGCTTAAACTAGATAATTGATAGTAGGAAGTTTTCAAGAAATTCTACTTTATTTATGTTCCCTCATTTAATTTCATTTGCAAAACTTTTCGATTTAAGAAGCTAACACCAAGCCCTTACGATTGAGTTATAAAAAGGCTAGAGATTAGGAATGCTCATCAACATGTTCTAGGTAGATCCACCTCCAATGGTGTTTTAATTTCATAAGTTTACTTGCTTTTAATTTCATTTACTTTAATTCATTTTCTAGCAATTTTACATCTTTTTATAAGTTCAAAAATACAAAGAAAAACAGTTTTAATTCCTTTTAGTTAATTTAAATTTTATCCTCTTAACTTAACTCTACTCCTCCTTTCTCTTGGGTTCGATCCCCTACTTGCCCCACAAGTAAGGTAAAAAGTAAGATTATTATTAACTCTGATGAGAAGAACAACGATAGTCTCATCAAATACCCTTAACTGCTACATGGCCAATATGTTCAAAAAAATGAGATTTTCCCTGGCATGGGCCTAGGTCTCAAGCTATAAGGTATTAAAAAGGCACCAGTGATTAAAGAAGTCATCGGCATATTCGGACTAGGATATAAGCCTACTAAGGAAGATTGGGCCCAATACTGGAAGGTAAAATGGGACAAAGCAATTGCAAAAAGGCAAAGGCGCGCCACGAATCTCATTAAAATGAAGTTCTATCGTAAGACCCTTAAGGGCTATTTCGTGAAAGAAGGAGAAGACTTCCGTTATTGTGGGTTCCTGGAGCCGTTCATTGATCACATCACAGGTACTCGTCTGCCGGGGTTTGAGATATTCTTTGGCATGGAATGGCCTAAAAAGGAAGCAAGTACAGAAGCTGAAGACTGGTAACTTAATCTGGACTCTCTCAATATTGATCAGTTGTTCATTAAAGATTACAATGTCCTAGTGTTGTCAATTGAGAAAGAGATCCCAAATCCTCAGTCTGTAATCAAACCCGTTGTTGGGTGTCTCTCTAATTATCATGTAATTAGTTATATACTGCATCAAGACTTGGTCTATCAGTCCTATTAGTCCTGTTCAGTCTGACGTGCCTGATAAATCTTTTAGTTCTATTGAGTCAAGTAAGTTAGTTGTTTATACTAAGTCTGTTATTTCTGCTTAGTCAAGTGAGTCTGTTAAGTCTGCAATGAGTCCTATTACCCCATCTCTTTTTAATGAAATGAAAGAAATTTTTGATTACCTTGAACGCAATAATAATTTAACTAATAATCTGGTTTTGGAGGGAGAGTCTTCTGACGAAGAAACTCCCCCTGAAATAATCAAATTACTTGAACAAGAAAATGAACGTCGGGCTCAACCTTTAATAGAGGAAGTAGAGGTTATCAACCTCGGAACAAAAGAAAGTCCTCAAGAGATTCGGATTGAGATCACTTTATCCCTCGATGAACGCAAGGGGATAGTAGACTTGTTCAAAAAGTTCAAAGTCGTGTTCGTGTGATCTTATGAGGATATGAGGGAAGTAAGCATAGATAATGTTCAACATCGGATTCCATTATATCCTGATGCTCGACCAATCAAGTAGAAACTTCGACATATGAAGTCGGAATGGACTCTAAAGATTAAAGAAGAAGTTACAAAGTAGATTAACGCGAGATTTTTGGAAGTAATAGAGTACCCTAAATGGATTGCTAATGTTATCCCGGTGTCTAAAAAGGATGGAAAAGTCAGAATGTGTGTGGATTTCAGAGACCTAAACATAACAAGCCCAAAAGATAGTTTTCCTTTATCATACATAGATGTTCTAGTAGATAGTACGGTAGGGCACGCTTTGCTATCCTTCATAGATGATTTTTCAGGGTATAATCAGATAAAAATTGATCCTCGGGATATGTAAAAAACATCGTTCATCACACAGTGGGAAAACTTTTGCTACAAGATTATGCCTTTTGGTTTGAAGAACGCTGGAGCCACTTATCAAAAAGTAGCCACGACTTTACTGCATGACATGATACACAAGGAAGTCGAAGTCTATGTAAATGATATGATAGTCAAATCTAAGGAACGACTGGGGCACGTCGCTGCACTAGAAAAGTTTTTTACAAGGATTCAAAAGTACCAACTCCGACTCAACCCACAGAAATGTGTATTTGAAGTAACTTTTGAAAATTATTGGGATTTGTGGTCAGTCAAAGAGGAATCAAAGTGGACCTTGTGAAGATCAAAGCTATCCAAGAGATGCCACCGCCTGAGACTAAAAAGTAGATTCAAGGTTTTTTGGACAGAATCCAGTATGTTAGTAGATTCATCAATCAACTCACCAACGTCTGCGAACCTATTTTCAAGCTCCTCAAGAAGAATGAACCAATAGTTTGGAATGAGCAATGTCAAAAGGCTTTTGACCAAGTCAAGGAATATCTCTTGAATCCTCCTATTTTGGTTCCACCTACATCGAGTGAACCACTTCTTCTTTATTTGTAAGTCACAGAAGAAGCTATGGGATGCATGCTTGCACAATATGATAAAGATACTCGCAAAGAAAGGGTTATCTACTACATCAACAAAAAGATGTTAGAGTATGAACAAAAGTATTCAGCCCTAGAAAAAACTTTTTTGGCACTGGTATGGGCAACTCAGAGACTTCGGCAATATATGTTATCTCATTCAATTATCTTGTTAGCTCGGATAGATCCTCTCAAATATCTCTTCGAGAAACCGGCACTGACAGGGAGAATCGCGCGATGGTTGTTGTTGTTGTCAGAATTTGACATCACGCACTTTACACAAAAATCTATCAAGGAGAGAGTTGTGGTAGAATATTTGGCAAATCACCTGATAGTAGAAAGAATAAGGCATGTTAATCAGTTTCCAGATGAGAATATCTTGTATGTTGAAGAAGAACCGTAGAACCAAACATGGCAGCTGTACTTTGATGGAGCCGTCAATCAGAATGAGTATGGAATAGGGGCAGTCCTGTTTTCTTTTGAAGGATGCCACATTCCGATCTCCATTAAGTTAGCTTTTTCTAATACCAATAATATAGCAGAATATGAAGTGTGTATTGCTGGGCTCGAAGCTGCTTTGAACCTGGGCATTACAGAAATTGAGGTTTTTGGAGATTCAGCCTTGGTCATATATCAGTCATTGGAAGAATGAAAGACTAGGAATGAAAAGTTGAAGCTTTATCATGAGTATCTATTAAACTCAGTGAGTAAGTTTAAAGTTATCTTATTCCAACACTTGTCAAGGGAATATAACAGATTTGCTGACTCTTTAGCCACTCTATCTTCAATGATCCATTTACACCCTAGAATGGAATTGAGGCCGATCACTGTTGAAATCAAAGACAAACCTGCATATTGCCATCAAATCAACATTGCTACTCGACTACCTGATGGAAAGCCGTGGTACACAGACATTAAAGAGTGTTGAAAAAATAAGAATTCTTGGAAGAAGCATCGAGAAAAGAACGACAAATCCCACTAAGATTTGGATCTCAATTCATCCTGTGCGCAGGAAATTTGTACAAAAGGTCTTATGATGGGATTCATTTGTAATGTGTTGATGAAGATCAAGTTGAATAGATAATGGTTGAACTACATTCAAGAGAATGTGGCCCCCACATGAGTGGGAAAATGTTAGCTAAGAAAATTATGAGACTAGGATACTACTGGCCCACGATGGAAATAGATTGTCGTCTCATTCTCAAGACTTGCCACAAATGTCAAATACATACAAACCTCATACATATGCCACCTTCTCAATTAGTTGGTCTGACATCACCATGGTCGTCCTCAGTTTGGGGAATTGACATTATTGGTAAAATATCGCCTAAAGCAACAAACGGGCATGAATACACTCTAGTTGCTATCGATTATTTTACTAAGTGAGTTGAAGCTACCTCTTATGATGTCCTCACTGCGTCTCGAGTTACAAAGTTCATCCAAACAAACATCATCAATCGGTATAGCTTACCTTCAGAACTGATTTCTGATAATGGATCACACTTCAAAGCCGAAGTTATTACATTGTGTTTGAAGTTCAAAATCTCATACCACCAATCATCTCCTTACCGTCCTCAGACCAATGGAGCAGTTGAAGCAGCCAATAAGAATCTAAATACAATCCTCAGAAAAATATGTCAATCACATCGAGATTGGTCAGAAAAATTATCATTTGTACTATGGGCATATTGAACTTCAATTCGATCTTCTACTGGAGTTACTCCCTACTCCTTAGTGTATGGCATGGAAGCAGTTTTGCCAGTTAAAATGAAAATTCCGTTTCTCAGGGTCTTGTTGGAAAGTCAGTTGTCAGAAGCAGATTGGGTTCGTCAACGGTATTAAGAATTAAATTTGCTCGAAGAAAAATAACTAAGAGCTCTGTACCACGTACAACTTTATCAAAGAAGAGTCGGCCGTGCGTTTGACAAAAAGATCAAGGCCCGTTATTTACAAGTCGGAGATTTGGTACTCAAAGAAAATTGAGCACCTATCTTTGACCCTAGAGGGAAGTTCAAACTAAATTGGGGAGTTCCGTTCATCATCAAGGAAATATTACCAGGAAAAGTGGTCAGACTTCAAGATTATGATGGAATCAAATTACCAGAACCATCCAACCTTGACCAAATTAAACGGTACTACATTTAAGGAGGTCATCTTTGACCGAATCAATTATCCTATTACCTAATTCAATATATCCTTTCTCAACCCCTTTGCAGTCTTTTCAACAAAAAAAATTATGCCTTTTTATTTCTCAACCTGATCACCTAACCTAGGGGAGGAAAGAATTCGAACTACATCTTGGTCTGATCCCAAAATTCTGGGATACGTAGGCAACCTGAGAAGTTACTTTAGGCCCGACCACATCAAAATTAAAAAAATATATATATTCCCCGACAAAGAAAAAATCTAAAAAAGAAAAAATTCAAATGAAAAAGAAATGTCATCCAAAATGGGGAAGAAAATTCAAGGAAAAAGAAAACAATTTAAAAGAAAATGCCACACAAGAGGCATTCAGGTTTTTGATCCTCAAAATCCCTTTATTTTTATACCCAATCCTAAGCTTACCCATGAAAGTCCTCCTAAGTACCGTGCGAAAAGTCAAGGAAGATAACAAAGCATGATCAGAAAGCAATTCCACAAGTTCAGAAAGAAAAAAAAGAAAAAAAAGCCTGCTAGGTTGAAAACCCGAAAAGGGCGACTTAGGCAAAAATTAAGGCAAGCTCGCAAGGTTGAAAATTCGAAAGAATGGTCTTAGCGACAATCAGAGGAAAAAAAAAAAAAAAAAAAAGCTCGCTAGTTTGAAAACCTGAAAGGGCAATCTAGGAAAAAGTTAGATCAACAAAGAAAAATAGAAAAAAAATCTCTAGGGGATTAAAAAGCTAAGAGCTGTCCGAGCTGAAACATCAGAAATCTGAATAATCAAGTTCAATACTTAACTTAAAGCAGGCACAACTCAAAAGCCACAAGTATCTTGTCTACGATCGATCTAAAATTTTTATTTTCCCAAACGAACCAAGGGAGAGAAGGGTGAATTCTATGATGAATCTCTAAACAAAATATCTTGTTCTCTTGAGCCTAACTTAAAATCTTCAATATAAAATGTCGAAATTAAAAGTTGAATCTTTATTATGCTTGTGATAATCAAATATTTCAAACATTCATACAAGGGGCATTTTGTTTCTTCTTTGATATGTAGTTTCCCCCTTATAATAGGGGTATTTTTTTTAATTTTTGCATGATGAGTTCAATTATCTTCAATGCCATGTTTCCTGTCAAACTAGGGGAATTTTATTTTTAAGGTTGAGCAATGTTAATCCTAAAAGATAAAAGGAATCCAAAACTTAAGGTTACCCTCTTGATAATAATTTTTTGGAAACCCTTGAGGTTCAAAAGAAATAAAAACTCAGGTTCTAAATTCATAACACTTTTGGATAAAACCTTGAGGTTCAAACAAAAACATTTCGGATCTCACATTTGGTTGTGTCCAGAGATTAATTTCTAATCTTTTCACCTAGAATTGAAGATAGGGCATTCATTATTTCCCAGATCCATTCATTCCTAAATTCAATCACTCTTTTTCAGATTAATTTTTAATCATTCTTCCCCAGATTTATTCCTTCATTCTCAATTTTACTCAGTCAGATACCGTCAAGGGTTATCTTAGATTTTCCTCAGTTGCCCAAGGGTTTTCTTGGAATTATGCTCAAATACTGCTGAAGGTTTCTTGGAATTATGCTCAGTTATCGTTGAAGGTTTTCTTGGAATTATGCTTAGATACCGTCGAGGATTTCTTGGAATTATGCTTAGATACCGCCGAGGGTTTATCAGAATTATGCTCAGTTATCGCAGAGGGTATTCTTGAAATTATGCTCAGATACCACTGAGGATTTCTTGGAATTATGCTCAGTAACCACCAAGGGTTTTCTCTGAATTATGCTCAGATACCGTCGAGGGTTTCTCGGAATTATGCTCAGATACCGCCGAAGGTTTCTCGGAATTATGCTCAGTTACCGTCGAGGGTTTTCTCAGAATTATGCTCAGTTACCGCCGAAGGTTTTCTCAAAATTATGCTCAGATACCACCGAGGGTTTCTCAGAATTATGCTCAGTTACCGCCGAGGGTTCTCTCGGAATTATGCTCAGTTACCGCTGAAGGTTTTCTCGAAATTATGCTCAGATACCACCGAGGGTTTCTTGGAATTATGCTCAGTTACCGCCGAGGGTTCTCTCAAAATTATGCTCAGTTACCGTCGAGGTTTCCTCTCAGAATTATGCTCAATTATCGCTACCGCTGAAGGTTTTCTCAGAATTATACTCAGTTACCGCTGAGGATTCTCTCAGAATTATGCTCAGATATCGCCAAGGGTTTCTCAGAATTGTGCTCAGTTATCGTCGAGGATTTTCTCAGAATTATGCTCAGATACCGCCTAGGGTTTCTCGGAATTATGCTCAGTTTATGCTCAAATTATGCTCAATTTATGCCCAGTTTATGCTAACGTTATGCTTAGATTCTACTCAATTCTCACTTAAACTATTTGAAATTTATCTTGGATTTTAAGTGTACACACTTGCACAGTTGTTACATTAGTCAAGGAGATTTTTCTAAAATTCAAGGATCTGACATTGTCAGTGAGAGTTCTCGCTCAAGGACCTGACAACCTTTTAGTTCGGGGAGAGTTTTCCCCTCAAGGATTCGAATACCCCGATGAATTGCTAAATCAGGTTGCAAAATGAACTGTCACTAGCTTTGGCATTCAGATATCGCACTATTCACTAAAATAGATTTGCTATCTAGTTTGCTTCAACTCTCTGCTAAAGAGGGGCATTTGTAGACACCCTATTTTTGCATTCGCCTGATTAATCAACTCGTCAACTCGATTGCAATGGTTCCCAATGATGGATGTTTATTTCAATACTTTATTTTGTTACCAGATATATTTTTGAAATCTAGATGAGGTATTTCGAACTGACAAAACTATAGAAACCATGCTACGCTAGGAAAATATAACCCCAAAAACATAGAAATCATCATTTTTCATACAAAAAGAAACTTCACAATAAAAATCACTAAAAAAATGACCAAATTATCAAAATACCCCTAACTCAAAACATTCATAGAACTTACATTACGCTTAGAAAAACCCATTCGAATACATAAAATAACAAATCAAAATCAAATTAATCATTTCGCCAATTTTCATAAATTTTGACACAATTATGAAAATACCCCTCATAAGGTTCACGACCATTTCACACACAAAATTTTCATAAATGACACAAAAAAATATTCCCATTGAATTTCTTACGAAAAATCAATTCCAAAACATCCTAGAACATCAAAACTGACTTAAAATGCAAAAAGTCCTCTCCAAGAGCAAAAGGTAATTTTACATTTTAAATAATTAAAAATTCTGAAATTAATAATTAAAACATTAATTAATGTAAAGTAAGACTAAAGTCAATCTTAAATTCAATCAAGTAAGACTAAAGTCAATATCTTAAAGTCAATCAAGTAAGACTAAAGTCAAGAAATTAAAGTCAATCAAGTAAGACTAAAGTCAATCTTAAAGTCAATCAAATAAGACTAAAGTCAAGACCCTGAAGTCAATAAAGTAAGTCTAAAGTCAAAATCTTAAAGTCAATTAAGTAAGACTAAAATCAATCAAGTGAGACTAAAAGATAAAATCCTAATAGAGTTCTAATTAAATAATAACTCTACTTAAAATAATCCTAATTAAATAATAACTCTAGTTAAAATAATTCTAATTAAAATATAACTTTACCTATAATAATTGTAATTAAACAATAACTCTCTCTAAAAGAATTATAATTAAACATTAACTCTATCTAAAAGGCAACTTAAAAAAATCTATAAATAGGGGTCCCTACAACCTATTTTCGTATGAAAAAAGAAACCCTAGAAAAAGTAGGTGAAAAAACTTTGATAATCCCCCATAAACCTTGATTTTGAAGCCCCAACTCCTTACCTAACATCCATACCTCAACTTTAGCTCATAAAATAGCTAGAAACCCTTCCAAAACATCCTAGAAATCCATAAAAAATTAAAAAAAATTCAAAAGGAGATACTTTATTTTGGAGAACCGAAACGAATTCAGTGACAAAACGAAGCGAGGAGTGTTGTACGAAGAATTATTCTACCAGATCTGAGGGAACAAGACCGTTGTCTTCGTAAAGGTAAAGATTTAATTTTTTTTATTATTGATTAGGTTTTTTTAGCAATGTAATTCTATTTGGGAATTAGTAGAGACCGACGTTTGCAAGGCGGGATTGGTGCCTAACACCTTCCAACCCTGTAATGTGATCCCCGAACTCAGTTATTTTTAAGTAGATTAGTTGTTTTTATCCGATTAGAGTCGATGTTCGGTTCCTAGACCGCAATAACTAGGTGGCGACTCCCAAACCTCAAAGGTCAAAAACGGATCCATGCACCCTACGGAATGAGGGCGCTTTCAGGTAGGATGCCATTCCCTTCTACCTTCTAGTTATACAACAAGTTCATAGAAAATTTCATGTTATCCTTTAGATCCGGATGTTTCTCCCAAATTTCTAGTTATTCATTAAACCTATGCATATTTGAATGGATTAATTCATGGTTGCTTGATTATTTTCGATAGATTTTGTCCCATTCGATGTGTTTTAAGCATATTAATAAGTAGGATAATGTTTAAAGATCAGTTCAATACCTTTTTTTAGCGATTTTAGATAATTTTTGACGAAAAAATGTCCTCTTTATTTTTCTCTTTCCATTTACTTTAAGTTTTTTAATGAAATTAAATTTTACCCCCCATTTGGAAATTTTGAAAATAGTTTTGAGATCCAAATCTAATCATAACAAACTGTAATTTTTAGTTTAAGAACAAAACGAAAAATTCAACGTTTTCGACCGATTTTCAAAATACAATATTGTAAGCGTTCCTTTGAGTTAAGTAATAAAAATTATATGGTGTTTCTCATGTTGTTAAGGGTTTTTATGTACATAAACCCATTTCAATTTCGACAACTTTGAAAAGTCACTTTTTCCAACAGTTAGTCAAATTTTCATAGATTTTCAGCTTTTACGTCTTATGGTTTTAATACGTTTTCCGAGCCTTTCTACTCCACCAAAACCATCGAATGGAATTAGTTGATGCTCTATGGATTTCGAATAATTTTAAATGTAAAATTACTTTAATAGATATGTAGGAAGTTAGCAGATGAATTGTTCGATTGATTGATGGATGGATAAAGAGAACGTATGTTCTTGACTTGTAAAATCACACGTTTCAATTCGTATCTCGAGAGAAAAATAGTGAAAATTTGAAAAAATTCTAAAAGTGAAAATTAAGAAAAAACTTTAAGATGTTTCTAATTATTTTTAATGAAATCTGACCACACCGTGGGATTCAAAATGATTGAAAAACATACTTTAGCCTGTAAACATGCTCAAATCTGAATTCGAACAAAAAAATTGTAAAATCCTCGATTTTCGAGTCGGACCAAGCTAAAATAATGAATTTTGTTAGAGTAAATTTTTTTAAAATTTAATAATACCATTAGATTCGCAGTAAAAAATTATAAAAAAGAAGACTATTTAATTGTCATTTTTAGAGTCTAATAAGTCGAAATATCGTCAAAAATGAAAACGACGTCAATTTTAAGGTCCCATCGGACTAAAAAAGTAATTTTTTGGTAGAGACATAATTTGTAAAATTTAACTACACCATTAGATCCAAAATGAAAAATTAGATAGAATAGAGTATTCATTCGTCATTTTTAGAATCCGGATGGTCAAGTTATCGTCGAATGAAACAATAGGTAAAATACCAATTTCGTCCCGCACTTATATAAATAATATTTTTAATCCAAAATAATATTCATCATCATTCAATTTCGTTAAAAACCAGCCAATGAGTTTTAAAAAAAAAATTTAGTTTTTTTCCGAAGTTCAACCATAGATTCACTGCGAACGGTCCGTCTTCGACCTCCGACGCAGAATGGAAAATTGTCCACAGCGTCGACCTCTACAAAATCCACCCGATGTTCTTTCGATTTCTCTCCTTTTTCATCCCGTATCCTCATAAAATAGTCCTATATAATATGGGAGTTTCGAAACTTTGACCTTAGATTTCGTCTATTTTGAGGTTAAACCGTCTTCTATCGTAGAAGGGAGAAATGACGACGACATCGAGATCTTTGAAATTACAAGGTTAAATTTAAAAATCAACTGCCTCAAAATTTTATCCATCTCGATTTTCATGTCAATCGTCTCGATTTTCGTACACGTACTTCGATCATCTCGCACATAGATTGTAAGGACTCTCAATTTCTATCAATAACCAAAGATTTTGAAAAGTGTTTTTAGGGTTAACGAAAACTGGTAATATGTTTCCAAAAATATAGAATTCTTTTTATTATTTCAAATTCAAGCTAGAACTTGCATATTTGATATGTTTAATTATATTTTATAACAAATTATACGTGGGTTGGATATTTCACCGGGTTATTTCTGTCAGTTGGGTTCCGTGCACTGCTTGGACCCTGTTTTGATATAAGTTTTGTAATTTTTCAATGTTAGTGATAAAAAAATAAATTTCATAATTAGAAAAAAATGATTTAATATTCAATGAACTCATATTGAGTTGATGAATATCAAAAAGTGAATATCTTATTCGACAGATTAAAAACTATGAAAATTAAAAAAAAAATAGGAAAAAATGATGAAATTGTAAAATGTAAGAATCACACCCGAGGGGTGATGTCTGCATTTTACAGTATAATATTGTATGTAGGTTGGTGAAGGGATATCCAGGGATAATGATGGGTTGCATGTTTATTTAACTTCTGTTGGCGCAGAGGTTCCAAGTTTTGTTATTTATTTTAGACTGAGTGGCCACAATTGAATGGGCGAAAACTGGATATCCATTCTCAATACTGTATTGTTAATTTCTCTTTTATTTCCAATGAAAATAATATATATATATATATATATATATATATGTTGTTATTTTGTGAGTTGTTAAAGAATCTGTGAATGCCTAAAAGGATAGTACATCATATCATCCGGAGTAGTGTAAGATCATGGGATGTACGGTAGGAATAACCAAACTCATATGATGTATGCAACGCGTATGAGAACGGAGTCACAACTGGAATCTGAGTTTTCTCCTCTCTATATTTACCAATGAACTTGTATTGTAAAGGTGGTCGTATACAAATGGATTGTATATTTGAAAATCACATACACGCCTGATAGGCATGGACGAAGATGATTAGTCAATGATCACTAACAATCTATAGTAGTCGAACGTTCTGACACATTGAAAAAAGACCCATTTCTTATGATCACGTCAAATGGCTAGCCTAAGCTAGATAAATGATCCCGTAAATGTGACAAATAATGATCAACCACAAAATCAGGAACTAATACTTTATTATGAAACATCATGTCCCGATTGGGAGCGATCCAGTCGTCAATCCCAATTCTCTAATTCCACTATTCCATCATTATGTATTATGTATCTGTTGCCTTATTTTGAAATATAAAATGAAATGCATGTTTAATGTTTCCATTTGATTAATTAGATTTGTATAAAAATAATGCTATAGTGGGTACTATTGATTGATGTAATGTGAGTTTTAAAATGTTTAGTTGCTCACCTCTAGCTATATGTACCAGTTAATCGTAATTTCTTCTATAAAATTTGTATATTTTAAAATAATACAGTATGTTTATTTGTTCATGTTAGGAAAGGTTATTAGCAAAAATTATTTGCTTTCGTATTGGGTAACCATTGTTACTAATCCTTTCCTTCTTCATTTTTTTTAATTTCATATCCAAAGCTTGGCGAGGCAAGTGTACAATACAAGTGAGGATTATCTGGTAGGTCAGATAAACGACCAGAGTCCGTTAAGTACTGAGTGTTAATTCCATATTTTGTCAATTACAAGACATATGTTGAGTGTCGGATCGATTTACCATTGAAGACTAATGAAGACTCCGGTAAAGCTTCTCAACCGCACGTGGCTCGACAAAAACCTCCATTGTGTGTATAAGAAGCCCAAAAGGTAATGAGACCACCCAAGACCGTTTCCCAACATTTAGATGAATGATAGGTCGACCCATAATTATTAGGGAAACTCGTTCTTCGACCCATTCTATCATCGGACTTTTCGAGAACCAAATGGCCATAGAGGGGATATTAAAGATTTGACCAACCTAAACCCATTTTTTATCCTTGGTGCTTTATCTTTGTCATTATATAGGTAATACCTAGCACACCTTTGACCGTTTCAGCACCAACCTTCCCGATAGCTCGATTTGATCCAAAAAGGTAAAAAGGCTTTTTCGAGAATCGAAAAGGACTACAAAGGGGACATTAACGATTTAACCATCCTAATCCCATTTTGTGATCTTGGTACTTTTTAAGTAGTATTATATAGATAATATCTAGTACATTTTCGAACCGTTTCTGCACCGACCTTCCCGAAAGTCCAATTTGACCCAAAAAAGTAAAAAGGGTATTTTAGTCATTTCACTCATTATTCTTAGATCTAACCTTGCTTTCAGTTTAGGGATGTTCTACATAGTAAGATCTACCATCTCCCCGAACTGCATGCAAAACGGACTTACCGTTTGGAAGTTATGGCCAAAATACCCCTCCAATGGCATTTCTGTAATTTTCAAGGTGGCACTGTTCGTTAGGCATGGTGGCACCGGTAGCAACTACCATTTGAGCAAGGTAGAACACTGTTGGAGCTCGGTTCCACCGAAAGAGTCATTGGTTCTTCGAAAATGACTTTAAAAAGGTTTTTTTTGCTCATTTCTCATCGGGATTTGATCCCTAGAGAACTTGTGCTCTCTTCTCTCCCATCTAGAGAGCTTTCTCTACACTTTGGAATGTGCAAATATTAGTTGAAGCTTCATTCAACCTATGCCCTTCTTTTGAATCAAATCCTAGAGAAGATTGTCTCTTCATTTTCCATACTTTTAGAGTTTTCTCTATTATCATGAGAGTCTAACTTAGGTGAACCCCTATCAACCTTTCTAGTCTTATCTCTTGATCCCTCTCCAATCATAAAACCAAACCTTGCACACACATTGGTACATTCTTCGAGCAAAGATCAAAAGAAGATGATGGTAGGAGTAATCACAAGGAGCCGACGATCTTGAGAGCTTGATTGGAAGATCCAACCGTCGAGACATACTTGTGAGCTCAAGGACTCGAAGAACTCAAGATTTCCATTGGCGAACCTTATAGAGTTGAGTGATTCTTTGACTTTATTTTTAATTTTAAAAACATATGTATGTGTTTACTTGGTTCAGCCCATCAAAAACCAACCTCTTGTTAGAATCAAGAATTCTTGACAAAAATAGAGGTTCGTGAGTTTCCGAGGAATAAAACTCACAATTTCGAGAGGATGCGTTCCCTCGATGTTAAGGTTTTAGAATTTAGTCTAGGTATAAAAATTCTATGTAAAAGGTTCGAGGTGAACCATAAACCTCATTGATAGTGAACACCAAGTTCCTAGGTAGGAACCTTGGGAGTGGATGTAGGCACGTTGTCAAATCACTATAAAATACTTGTCTCATGTTTGTGAAAATGCCTCTATCAATTTATACTTAGATGAATGCATGTTATGAATGAACACTATGCTATATATGTCATGCCATGAATGTTTAGATTCTAAGTAAACTTTAATTGCATTGCAAACTAGAGATTAGTCGTGAGAATGGATGTGGGCATATTGCCGATCCATTAAATGCCTTATGTCTCGTGTATGTTTTCATAACTCTACAATTTTCACTTGACTATTTTGAATGTTATGAGATGCCATGAATGTCGAATAGGTAAATCATATTTGAATGTGCCATTGAATGACATGGTTAAATGAATGTTTAAAATCCAAGTGTATTTTCATTAAATGCAAATTAGAGACATGAATGCAAAATCGAGGTTAGGTGAATGACTTAGACATATAGTCAAGTTATCAATCTAAGTTGAAATTGGATAAATCGAAAGAAATTTTAATTATCCTATTCACCCCCTCTAGGACTAGATATGGTACGAAGCACATATTTTCAATTGGTATCAGAGCGGGTTACTCTTGATAGACTTAACATCCTAGAGTTGATCCCAAGACTTTGAACCATGTCTAAGTCCGACAATGGTCGTCCTCTAGACTTCCATCTATCCATTAACTCAATTATGCATATTGATAAATTAGGATGATGATTTTCATCAATTTTCTTGAATTGTGATTTTTGGATCTTAGTAGAGGAAGGGTATGAGCCACCTCAACAATTAAAAACCGATAGTTATCATAATATGAGAATACTAAATTTTATACGCTGTGGCATTGCCCCAAGTGAACTCAAACATATTGTCACATATCGGTCGGCTAAACAAGCTTGGCTTCCTTAGAAACCTACGTTGTCAAAACTTCAAACTTAAAATGTTAACAAATTATTTTGAAAACATTAGGATGGAATAAAACAATGTTGTCTGAGAACTTTATTCAAAACTTAAAGACTGTTGTATCTCCATGTATTTCCTAGGATATCTTGTTTCGAAAGGAATAATTTCACGAAAATTCTTAGGTCCCTTCTTAAGAGGTTTGCTTTCATTGCAACCTCGAATATAGTTTCGAGATCCGAACTATGAGTATTTAAAAACTCATTGGATTGCTCACCATGGTTGAGCTCCAACTTGAAGGTCCTCCCTAAAAGGGGTAGATAGTGGCCCTGATTCTCTTCTTCAAAGTCATCCTCTAAATAGGTAAATTCCATGTCATCTCTTTTCCTTCTCGTACTTATAGTAAAACTATCCTTGAGAAAAATAGTGAGAGTGACCTAGATGTTAAGGACATGATTTTGATGGAGACAAATTTTGTCCATATGAAGAGAAGATCACATAGCTTCAGTAAAATGAGTTATCCTAATGATGAAAGGCAATCCATTGGTAAATCTCCATATATGTCAAGGATGATACTGAATGCTGTCACTATGGATGAATTGGCCATTTTACCATAGTTTTTTCTCTTAGCCTAAAACAATCGATTTCCAAATATTTAAGGTTCAATGGATCAACTGGCTGCACAAACTACGTGGGTTGACTCAGATGAGTCAGAGGGTGTTGAACAATCATCTTCAAATTTTGAAGACTGTAACACCTTAGGATCCATATGGTATCCACCACGGTCTCCATCCCTTTTGTGAATGAAGTTGAGGATGAACGAACATTGGTAAATAGCCTCTTCTTCTGATGAGAAGAACGAGGAAGGCACCATCAACTTCTCTGGATAAATTGGTAACATTAAAAGTGAACACAAAACCATTTGCTCCAAAACCTCCCTAATCTCTATTGGTATATCTTCAGTGATAGAGTAAAGTTGCATGGGTCAAGATAACTCCTTTACAGAAAGTTGAATCATCTGTAGAGTAAGAAGAGTCATCCATGTCCAAGGAAGTGAGGTATTCTTCACCTCCTAAAGTGGATAATTTTGTGAGAGACTTATTCAAGATCAAGATCACCAAAAGGAAGTAGGTCCCCCACTTAAAACTCACGAAGGAAGGAGAAATTTGAGTTTTATAGTTAAATCTCTTCTCCTCCTCAAAACAATCTCTTATCCCGAAAATCAATTTTAACTAAAAAGTTAATCTAGGGATAACCGATACCTCATGATTTACATTCTTCCTAAGGTGAGAAATTTCACTCAATGGTAATTGGATAGCGGTCTCTCCAAACATAAGACTAGTAACTAAACCCAGTTCAGTCACTTAGTAGAGTTTAATGGAGGCTCTATCATCTTTGGTGATAGTTGGATCGCTAGGATTGTTGGGTGTGACATGGTTAGTGGATCGACGAAGCCCAAAGTTGAATTTGTCTTCTGTGTGGGTGGTTTGACATATAACCTCCTCATCAAATCTCAAATGTGTGACAGAGAACAATCGGTGTTCAACCACAAAGTGTGTGAGATCTCAGATATTAATAAAAAATTAGTTATGAAAGGTCTCCACACATCCGATGACTATTATGTTATCAAAGACACCGAAAAAACCACCACTCCGTATGTGTGTAATATGGCTCAAGTTGACGAGGTCCAGTTGTGGCTTCACAATCTTGACCATGTTCACTACAAGAACCTGTCTCGACATGCTTCAAAAAGCATTAGTCAGAGGGTTGCCCAAGCTGGATAATAAAGTTATAAATATCCATGGGAAGTGCCATATAGGTAAACAAGTTCGTAGTACCCACAAAGAGATAAGCGTTCTAGCTACCTCAAATCCTCTAGCATTACTTCACATGGATCTTGTGGATCCCACAAGAGTTAAAATTCTAAGAGGTAAGAGACATTTTCTAGTAGTAGTTGATGATCACTCCAACTCTATTGGGTTGCATTCTTGAAGGATAAATATGATACATTTGATAGATTCAAGAACATCGTTAAGCAACTTCAAACAGAAATAGAGTCCGTTGTTGGACGGATATGAAGTGATCATGGTGGAGAGTTTAAGAATAGTCAGTCTACTTAACTCTGTGATAATTATATGTTCTAACAAAAATTCTCAGCTCTAAAGATCCATTAGCATTATGGAGTTGCTGAGAGGATCAACTCTGTTCTACAGGAAATGGCTTGTTATACTTCATAGTAAGACTTTTGAGCCAAGGTTGTAAACACTGCCTGATACCTTCTTCCTTTGTATATCTTTGAGTAGGGTTGATCAACAACCGATGAATTGTGGAACATCTTTCCTCCCAGTGTCAAGTTTTTTTTAAGGTCCTTAACAATAAATGTTATACTCTTTAGAGACCATGAAAACCTAGGAAAGGTTGACTTGAGAAATGAAAAACTATATGTTGATATATTCATAGTTATTTTTTTCAAGTCTCCTATCAGAGAACTTACTCCATTCAATAGTCCATCAATATTGTGGTTGACGATCAACCAATGAAGGACATATGTTCTACTGATTCGATGATAAATGATGAGGAAGTATTTCTGATCTCTTTCCCATCGTTATTCCCGTCTCTCGTGCCAAAACGTCACTGCTATTAGAGACATTCACTCTTAAATCCAAAAAACTCACAAGTTGATCCAAATTGATAAATTTGAGTGAGCAATAGGTGTTATTCTTTCTAAAGTATGTTTAATTGTTCGAACAAGTTTCTTTAGAAAATTTGGGATCATAGACCCATATTTGTTCTAAAATAAACTCATTCGAGGTATGAAAAAGATTTTTTACTCCCCAACATAAAATTTGGTTTGAGTTTGAAACTCTCGAGTATGTATACTTTTATTAGTATATCTGAGGTTTAGACCTCATTTTTGTGAATTTCTTCTTTTTAGAAATTTTCACATTGTTGGAGTCAGTGCGGCCACATTGTCCAGAAATTCATCTTATTTCAAGAGCATATTGTTTATTGGTAAAACTGGATACATGTATCCTCATACTGTTATTAAAATGAGATCATTTAAAGATGATGGTACCTCATTGCTTCCCGTCAACCATTGCCCAAGTAAACATACACATGTTGGACAATCTTTGACTCCTGGTTTTTGCGCCAACCTTGTAAATCTTGAGTGGAAACCGTTTTCTTTTTGTGTACTTTTTTATTGGTATATTTGAAGATTTCAAGCCTCTTTGCTCTAGGGTAAAAATTGAACGAATGCACGTGTGCACCACGGAACTCCGTTGGTCCACCAAATTTGAGTACTTAGACTCATTCTATGTGGTCATAGACAAACTCGAGGTTTTGACCTCTTTGTGTGTAAGCACATGCTTCCGGGTTATGTCGATAAGAAAATTCACTAGCGCTTGAACATTCTAAAACTTATGAAAATTGGTATATTTGGGTTCCTAGACCCTTCATAAGTTGGTTCTTGCACTTTTGTCGTCTTCATTGCAAATTCTCTATCTTTAAAATTTTTTATTGAATCTCGTTGCGACACATTTTTATAAACTTTCTCTAGCCTTAACGAACGAGAGTTGGGGGACGTACAATACTTTTTCTCTAAGTAAACACCTTAGGAAACTCAAAAAAAATTACAAAAAAATATTTTAAATTTTTTTTTATTTCCACGGTGGCACCGTGCCCAAGCACGGCGGATCACGGTGGCACCGTGTTACAGTCACGGTAGGACCGTGCCAGCACCTCCAAAACTTGATTTGGGTCACTTTTGATCCCCTCATATGTTTTGTTTGCCTCTTGGACTCCCAAATTTGATTCTTCTATATTTATTTCTCATATTTAAAATTATTTAGTGAGCATAATAACCAAATGTAGTCACGTGGCACAATTCATATGATGTTTTATCTACCTCGTGTGAGTATTCATATTGTTATGTATTTAAATCTTCTCACACATTTATCATGGTATAATTATTATGCTTTTATTTGCATACTTTATTATCATGTTAGCATGTTATGTCAATGTTTCAATAGTTAAATCATTTTGGCATTTATTTTTCTACAGTTGTTCCTTTATAGTAAAATCTTTTACAACTGTTTCGTGCGCAATGGATCGATTACTTGCATATCATTTATTTTGTGCACGCACATATGCATGTGTTGACACTGTTTTATTCAGTTATATATCTTGTGTGTCATTCCACATGCCATGCCCATGCTTAATAGTCATATTATATTTGGCATGTCTATATATGCTTCTGCCCTGCATCTTGCTCTGATAGTCATATTAATTACGTGCATGTATATTTTCTCTTGTGCTTATTGGTATATATTTTGTATCGGCATTGGGTTGATTACGCCATTTGTCAAATATTGACAAAAAGGGGGAGAATATTATTTCCACCTGTGTGTACTGTCTCAATTGACTTTTATAAGTAAAACATTCAGGGGAGCGAAGCAGTTAGAATCTTAGGTTTTTATTTTTAAACACTTTTGTAAGATTCTAATCGGGTGTAAGTCGTGTTGGTCAGTCTGGGAATGTTTCCCAGTCTTTTTGGTCTACTTTAAGGTTTTTCTCGTAATTCACAAATGGGGAGATTGTTAATTTCATATTTTGTCAATTACAAGACATATGTTGAGTGTCGGATCGATTTACCATTGAAGACTAATGAAAATTCCAGTAAAGCTTCTCAACCGGACGTGACTCGACAAAAACCTCCATTGTGTGTACAAGAAGCCCAAAAGGTAATGAGACCACCCAAGACCGTTTCTCAACATTTAGATGAATGATAGGTCGACCCATAATTATTAGGGAAACTTGTTCTTCGACCCATTCTATCATCGGATTTTTCGGGAACCAAATGGCCATAGAAGGGACATTAAAGATTTTACCATCCTAAACCCATTTTCTATCCTTGGTGCTTTATATTTGTCATTATATAGGTAATACCTAGCACACCTTTGAACCGTTTCAGCACCAACCTTCCCGATAGCTCAATTTGATCTAAAAAGGTAAAAAGGCTCCAGAGGGGACATTAACAATTTAACCATCCTAATCCTATTTTCTAACCTTGGTGCTTTTTAGGTGGTATTATATAGATAATATCTAGTACACCTTCGAACCATTTCTGCACCGGCCTTCCCGAAAGCCCAATTTGACCGAAAAAGGTAAAAAGGGTATTTTGGTCATTTCACTCATTATTCTTAGATCTAACCCTTGATTTTAGTTTGCGGATGTTCTACATAGTAAGATCTATCACCTCCCCGAACAGCATGCACAATAGACTTACCGTTTGGAAGTTATGGTTAAAATACCCCTCTAATGCCATTTCTGTAATTTTCACAGAGCCATTGTTCATTAGGCACGGTGGCACCGGCAGCAACTGCCATTTGAGCACGGTAGAACACTATTGGAGCTCGGTTCCATCGAAAGAGCCGTTGGAACTTCAAAAATGACTTTAAAAAGGTATTTTTTGCTCATTTCTCATTGGGATTTGATCCCTAGAGAACTTGTGCTCTCCTCTCTCCCATCTAGAGAGCTTTCTATACACTTTTGAAGGTGCAAATATTAGTTGAAGCTTCATTCAACCTATGCCCTTCTTTTGAATAAAATCCTAGAGAAGATTGTCTCTCCACTCTCCATACCTTGAGAGTCTTCTCTATTCTCATGAGAGTCTAACTTAGGTGAACCCCTATCAACCTTTCTAGACTTATATCTTGATCCCTCTCCAACCATCAAACCTCATCTTGCACACACATTGGTACATTCTTCAAGCAAAGATCGAAAGAAGATGATGGTAGGAGTAATCACAAGGAGCCGACGATCTTAAGAGCTTGATTGGAAGATCCAACCGTCGAGACATACTTGTGAGCTCAAGGACTCGAAGAACTCAAGATCTCCATTGGTGAACCTTATAGAGTTGAGTGAATCTTTGACTTTGTTTTTAATTTTAAAAACATATGTATGTAGTTACTTGGTTCAGCCCATCAAAAACCAAGCTCTTGTAGAATCAATAATTCTTGACAAGAGTAAAGGTTCGTGAGTTTCCAAGGAATAAAACTCACAATTTCGAGATGATGCGTTATCTCAATGTTAAGGTTTTAGAATTTAGCCTATCTATAAAAATTCTATGTAAAAGGTTCGAGGTGAACCATAAACCTCATTGATAGTGAACACCAAGTTCCTAGGTAGGAACCTTGGGAGTGGATGTAGGCATGTTGCCGAACCACTATAAAATGCTTGTCTCATGTTTGTGAAAATGCCTCTATCAATTTATACTTAGATGAATGCATGTTATGAATGAACACTATGCTATGTATTTCATGCCATGAATGTTTAGATTCTAAGTAAACTTTAATTGCATTGCAAACTAGAGATTAGTCGTGAGAATGGATGTGGGCATATTGCCGATCCATTAAATGCCTTATGTCTCGTATATGTTTTCATAACTCCGCAATTTTCACTCGACTCTTTTGAATGTCATGAGATGTCATGAATGTCGAATAGGTAAATCATATTTGAATGTGCCATTGAATGACATGGTTAAATGAATATTTAAAATCCAAGTGTATTTTCATTAAATGCAAATTAGAGACATGAGTGCAAAATCGAGGTTAGGTGAATGACTTAGAACATATAGTCAAGTTATCAATCTAAGTTGAAATTGGATAAATCGAAAGAAATTTTAATTATCCTATTCACCTCCCCTCTAAGACTAGATATGGTACGAAGCACGTATTTTCACTGGGGCTATACCCCCTAGTGGTGTCGATTTGTCTAGGAGTATTATAGATGTTGTATTTATCGTTAGGACTTTTGTTAGAGTGAGAAATGTTTGTATAGTCCTTTATTCTGATTATCCTTCTGTACTCTGATCTATCGTATGTTATTAGATATATATATAGGCTTCCGCTTGTATTATATTTTGCATGTATATATGCAGAATAATGTATGTCATTTATCCTGTGTATGTTAAACACCTTGGAATGCTAACATAAACAGAGGAGACCATGTCGAAATTTTGAGGTGCCACCTAGTGCCTTGAGACCTGACATAGGGAGTTGTGTTAGCATTTGGCGGGGCATCACAAATGGTATCGAAGCATAACATTTGATTCATATGGGATACTGATTTACTATGTTTTGAAGAGTTGGCTGATACCACAGATATTAGAGCGATAATTATAGAGTGTCACTAGGAATTCGATATTAGAGCTCATTAGTACTTCCATATTCGAATTACAAGTTCTTTCATGTCTATAGAGCCTAATAAGCCTAGGATAGGATTCTAGGTTTGTTCTGATAGTAATGTAAATGAAGTCCATTACTAAGTTCAAGACTACGGTAGCAATTCATAATTACATAAGAACGGTTTTGGTCTTATTCTAATAAGTGTCTTGTTACGGATAAACACAAGTGAGAGGAGTGGACGAGGCAGAGGCCGAAACGCAACAAAGACGAGACATATTCTGGATCAGACCACTGACCCGATAACACAGCTAATGTCATTCATAGGACATATGGCTAAGTTTAATGTCAAGTTGATAGAGGAAATATGAATAATACAACCACCACCATCTCGAAGCCAAATGGAAGGAAGGCAATTAGTATCTAATAAGAAACAAATAATTATGAAACTAGCAAATTCATAGGCAAAATAACTATATGTGAGGAGTGAGATGATAGACTTACCAACTTAATGAATGGAAGAATTTCATAAGAAACAGCAATATATACTACTAAATCAATCGAAAGAAAGAGTTGTGATATATTACGAATGTGACAAATTGGGACATAAAAGAGAGCAATGTTCGGGTCAACGTCAATCGATTAAGGATGCGTGACTTAAAAATATACTAGACAAACCAATTTAGGGAACAATAAGATCATCAAATTTCAATAAGTTGATAACGTACTCGTGCCATCCCGAACAGACAAAACTAGTGGTCAAAAACTAAAAGTGGTATAAGACTTACCACAAGTGCAATGTGCACCACTAAATCCAAGAAATGAAGGAGCGTTGAACTTCTTCGCAAGAGGCAAATACTATTCCACCTCAGGAACCACAACCACAGGTCGTACCTTTGAAAAATGAGAAAATTTCCTAGCCCAAAAAATAGGTAAATCCAGGGATATGGCTGTAGAATTTCCAATGATTACATCCACCGAGATTTGAAGGTTTTTCCAATCTGATAGAAGTCAATGAGTGGGTTTTGGACACCTGAGAGATTTTGAGTGCCATGTAGTGCCTGAAAGATCAGTAGGTAATGATGATTACATTCCAGTTGGATGGGGATGCCAATCATTAGTAATGTTTTAAAAGGTATATATTGGGAGATGGATCATTTGAGTGGGTAGACTTTGAGAGGATATTTATTGATAGATTTATATCTAAGACTACTCAAGAAATCAAGCACTAGGAGTTTTTGAGATTAGTGTAGAGTAATCTATCAATTACAAACTATGATATGATGTTCACTAAGTTATCACGATATGCGTCCGAGCTTATCTTAACAGATCTACAGAAGGTTGTACATTCTTTAAAGGACTATAACCCTACCTAAGGACCAGGAGGTCAATGATTGAGACTACCAATTATAGAGATATGATGAAACGAGCTTAGAGGGTAGAACAAGGGGAGATGGAGTTACAAACCTCCAAGGGGCAAATTAGTCGACTTTAGATTTCTTTTCTTCCTAGATCAAATCCGGACAAGAGGCCGATGTAATTGAGGCCAATCTCCCCCGGATCAATGTATTCACAATATAAAACTCCTCCACTACCGAGTTGTAGAGTTTCCCCATCACTAAGTTATAGAGTAGTTGGAGCTCCAATAATGCCAACAGGGCCAAAGAAACCAAAAAGGTAGATTCAGAGCATGCAGGCTCTACTTTACTAATTGCCTACTCCACAAAAACATACGAACAAAAATCATTAACATGTTAGATGTGTGGTCAGGTGAGACATATCAGGAGAAAGTGCCCCCTATCATAGTCACAAACAAGAGTTGTGACCTAGGAGAAAATACACGTCTCCGACGAAGTTTTGGAAGGTATGATTTCTAATTATAATGTTAGAAATTGGAGTTCTATTCAATAATAGTTCTTCTAGATCATATAATTCTGCTGAGATTTTGCATACTTGATAGAACTAGAAACTACTGACACGAGTCGAATAATGAAATTATCTACACCACAGGGAGACTATGATTAATTAAAATTTATTGAAGTAGTATGGGTAAAGAATGTTGATGAAATAGGCATAGTAAGGTAGAATAGAAAATGAAATATTAAATTGAATATAAAGATAGTGGTGTATTGGGAATGAAGATTTTAATACAATTTACGAATCTAGTGTTAGTAAATATTTGTATTATAATAGAGATATATTAAATGTGGATGTTTATTATTTTATTAAGAAGTATTGAATGGTGTGCAAATAGTAGTAATGTGTTTGCAGTAAGTCTATACATCGAAGAGTAATATTCATGGCAAGTATGAGTAAAACATAATAGACGGTGTAGTTGGTGAGAGAAGTAAAAATAAAGATTAGAAAAGATGTGAAAAGATTGTTGTTGATAGATATTGGTGGGAAAGTGATATAATGTGAGTTGATTATTGTCTTAGGATTAGTTGGAATATTAGAGTAATTTGAAGTGATTAATTGATTGATGTATTGGGTTGATGAAAAATAGGTGACATAAGGTTTATGAATTGAAAATGTGATTGACTTAGAACCAAGAATAGATGATAATTAAGGGTAAGTATCGTTTATTATATATGTTGCATGGTGATGACACAGTTTGATAAGGTATGATTTCAATTTCAATGACGAAATTTTTATTAAGAGGGGAGAATGTAAAACCTCAAGTTTTGATTCGTATCTCAAGAAAAAAATAATAGAGAAAATTTTGAAAGTAGGAATTAGGGTAAAATTTTACGATATTCCTGATTATTTTTAACGAAATTTGACCTGACCGTTGGAATCAAAATGATCAAAAAATCATATTTTAGCATGTAAGCACGCTTAAGTACGAGTTCAAATAGAAAAGTTACAAAATCCTCGATTTTCAAGTTAGACCAGGTCAAAATAATGACTTTTTGTTAAAGTAAAATTTTTTAAAATTCAATCACACCATTGGGTTCGTAATGAAAAATTATAGAAAATGGACTATTTATTTATTATTTTTGGAGTCCAAAAAGTTGAAATATCTTCAAAATCGAAAATGACGTCAATTTTAGGGTCCCATCAGGCCGAAAAATATATTTTTATTAGAAACATAATTTCTAGAATATGATCATACCATTAGATCCGAAATAAAAAATTAAATATAATAGAATGTTCATTTGTCACTTTTAGAGTCCAGATGGTCAAGTTATCATCGAACGAAATAATAAGTAAAATACTGGTTTCGTTCCGCACTTATATAAATAATTTTTTTAATCCAAAATACTATTCATCATCATTCAATTTCGTTAAAAATCAGCCAATGAGTTTTTAAAAAAAAAATTGGTTTTCTTCCGAAGTTCAACCTCAGATTCATCGCGAACGGTTCGTCTTCGACCTCCGACGTAGAAGGGAAATCGGCCGCAGCGTCGACCTCTACAAAATCCACTCGATTTCCTTTTAATTTCCCTCCTTTTTCACCTCATATCATTAAAAAATAGTCGTATATAATACAGAAGTTTCGAAACTTTGACCCTAGATTTCGTCTGTTTTGAGGTTACACCGTCCTCTGTCGTTGAAGGGAGAAAAGATAACGACATCAAGATCTTCGAAATCATCGGGTTAGATTTAAAAATCGAACGTCGCAAAGTTTGATCTATCTCGATTTCCATGCCAATCGTCTTGATTTTCATGCACGTACTTTGATCATTTCGCATAGAGATTGTAAGGATACTCAATTTCCATCGATAACCATAAATTGTGAAAATTACATTTACGGTTTTAACGAAAACTTGTAATGTGTTTCTAAAAAAATAAAATTCTTTTTGTTATTTTAAATTCACGTTAGAACTTGCATATTTGATATGTTTAATTGTATTTTATAACAAATGATACGTAGATAGAATATTTCATCGGGTTATTTGTACTAATTGGGTTCTGTGCACTACTCGGACCTTGTTTTGATATACATTTTGTAATTTTTCAATGTTATTGATAAAAAAATGAATTTCATAATTAGAAAAAAAATGATTTAATATTTAATAAACTCAAATTGAGTTGATGAATATCAGAAAGTGAATATCTTGTTCGACATATTGAAAATTGCGAAAATTAGAAAAGAAAAAAAGGAAAAAAGATGAAATGGTAAAATGTAATAATCACACCCGAAGAGTGTTGTCTACATTTTACATTGTAATGTTGTATGTAGGTTGTTGAAGGGATATCCAAGGATAATGATTGGTTGCATTTTTATTTAAATTCTGTTAGCATAGAGGCTCCAAGTTTTGTTATTTATTTTAGGCCGGTTGGCCACAATTACATGGTAGGAAACTAGATATACAATTCTCAACCTTGTATTGTTAATTTCTCTTTTATTTTCAAATGAAAATAATATATATATGTAGCTATTTTGTGAGCTATTAAAGAGTCTGTGAATGCTTGAAGGGATAGTGCGTCATATCATCCGGAGTAGTATACTATCTTGTGATATACAGTAGGGACAACCAAACTCACACGCGGTATGGGACACGTATGAGAGTGGAATCACAACTAAAATCTGGATTTATTCCTCTTTATCTTTACTAGAGAACTTGTAATGTAAAGGTGGTCATATACGAATGGATTGTATATTTGAGAATCACATGCACGCTTGATAGGCATAGACGAAGATGATTAGTCAGTGATCACAAACAACCTATAGTAATCGAACGTTCTGACCATTGAAAAGAGATCAATTGCTTACGATCACGTCAAACGACTAGCCTGAGCTGGATAAATGATCCCGCAAGTATGATAAATAGCAACTAGTCACAAAATTAGGAACTAATACTTTATTATGAAACATCATATCCTGACTAGGAATGATCGAGTCGTAAATCCCAACTCTCTAATTCCATTACTCCACCATTATGTATTATACATTTGTTGTCTTATTTTGATATATAAATTGAAATGCATGTTTAATATTTTCATAAGGTCAATTAGATTTGTATAAAAAGAAAATGCTATAGTGGGTACTGTTGATCGATGTAATGTGAGTTTTAAAATGTTTAGTTGTTCATTATTGGCTATATGTACCAGTTAATCGTAGTTTCTTTTGTAAAATTTTTCATATTTTAAATTGATTCAATATGTTTATTCATTCATGTTAGGAGAGGTTATTGGCAAAAATTGTTTGCTTCCTTATTGGGTAATAATTGTTACTCACCCTTTCCTTCTCCATTTTTTTAAGTTTCAGATCCTGAGCTTAGCAAGACAGGTGTAAAACATGAATGAAGACTATCTAATAGGTCAAATAGATGAC
This sequence comes from Akebia trifoliata, assembly GCF_017979445.1. Lineage (NCBI taxonomy): Eukaryota > Viridiplantae > Streptophyta > Magnoliopsida > Ranunculales > Lardizabalaceae > Akebia > Akebia trifoliata. The sequence goes on from NC_141375.1 coordinate 13,898,692, forward strand.
CAGAGTCCGTTACCTGATGAATACTGGGGCTATACCCCCTAGTGGTATCGATTTGTCCAAGAGTATTATAAATTTTGTATTTAGCATTAGGACTTTTGTTAGAATTGGGAATGTTTGTATAATCCTTTATTTTGATTATCCTTCTGCAGTTCAATCTATCGTATGTTATTAGATGTATATAGGCTTTCATTTATATTATATATGTATGAGCTTGGTAGTCCCTACCGTACACCCAGGATAGTATACCACTCCGGATGATATGATGCACTATCCCTTCAGACATTCACAAACTCTTTAACAGCTTACAAAATAGTTACATATATATATATATATATATAATTTTCATTTTAAAACAAAAGAGAAATTAATAAAACAAGATTGAGAATGGATATCCAGTTTCATACCATACAACTGTGGCCACCTAGCCTAAAATAAATAACAGAACAAAAAAATAAACAACGCCTCGAACTAACAGAAAGTAAATAAACATGCACCTAGTCATTATCCCTGGATATCCCTTCACCAACCTACACACAACATTATAATATAAAATGTAGATATCACTCTTTGACCGTATTTCCTACTCCCGCAACCACGTGTCAGCTAATGGAGCTTACCATGTGTAGCATTACTACCACACCGCTATCCCAGCTGATCACGGACCCAGTTTGACATGTGCACGGGGTATGATATCTCATCTTTTCAGATGTAAAATGCAGACATCACCCCTCAGGTGTGATTCTAATATTTTACCGTTTCATCCCATTTTCTCATTTTTTTAATTTTCGTAGTTCTCAATCTTTCGAAAATAAAATATTCACTTTCTCATATTCATCAACTTAATATGAGTTAACTGAATATTAAATCATTTTTTTAACTATGAAATTTATTTTTATTAATAACATTGAAAAAATACAAAACTTAGATAAAAAAAGGGTCCGAGCTGTGCAGAGGACGCAACTAACAGAAATAACCTAGTGAAATATCCTACTCATGTATAATTTGTTACAAAATACAATTAAACATATCAAATATGCAAGTTCTGGCGTGAATTTGAAATAACTAATTGAATTCTATATTTTTAGAAACACATCACAATTTTTAATAAAAATCCTAAATGCAATTTTCACAATCTACGATTACTAATAGAAATTGAGAGTTCATTACTATCTCTGTGCTAAAATCTAGACAAATGGTACGAAAATCTAGACGGATCGGACTTCAAAGTAGATGATTTTTTAATCTAACCTGATGATTTCGAAGATCTTGACGTCGTCGTCCTTTCTCCCTTTTACGACGGAGGACGGTTTGACCTCGAAACTGATAAAATTCGAGGTCAAAGTTTCGTATATAAATATGATTGACTTTTTACGATACAGGGTGAAAAATAAGGTGAAACAAAAAGAAGTTGGATGGGTTTTGTAGATAACGAGACTGCGGACATTTTTCCATTTTGTGTTGGAAGTCGATGGTGAGCCGATCGAGGTGAATCTGAGGTAGAAAATCGGAGAAAAATGAATTTTTTTAAAAAAACCGTTGGCTGGTTTTAGACGACTTTGGAAGATGAACAGTAAAAAAAAATTATTTATATAAAGTCTTGGGATGAAATCGATATTTCGCCTATTATTTCGATCGATGATAACTTGACCATCCGGACTTCAAAAGTGACGAATGAATACTCTATTTCGTCTAATTTTTCGTTTCAAATCTAATGGTATGGTTAATTTCTATAAATTTTATTTCTAACAAAAATTTACATTTTTTGCCCAATGGGACCCTAAAATTGACGTTGTTTTCATTTTTGAAGATAATTCGACTTTCTATGCTCTAAAAATGACATGTAAATAGCCCATATTTAATAATTTTTCGTTATGAACCCAATAGTATAATCAAATCTTAACAATTTTTACTATAGCAAAAATTCATTATTTTAGTCTAATCCAACTCGATAATTGAGGATTTTGTAACTTTTCTGTTCGGATTCGTATTTTAGCGTGCTTACAGGCTAAAGTATGTTTTTCGATCATTTTGAATCCAATGGTGAGGTCAGATTCTATTAAAAATGATAAAAAAACATCCTAAAATTTTACCCATAAGTCCTACTTTCAAGATTTTCTCAAAATTCTATTATTTATTTTTCCTCGAGATACAAATCGAAAACTCAAGTTTTACATTCTCCCCCCCCCCTCCCACCACCCCCCTTAATAAAAATTTCGTCCTCGAAATTAAAATCATACCTTATCAAGGTTTATTGCCATTCCACTAACACGACATATATAATTATCTCATATTCTTAGTCCCAAGTCAATCTCATTTATAACTCGTAACCTTATGTCAGTTATATTGCATCACCCCCACCTATTAATTAATTAATCACTCCAATTTAAATTTATACTTCAATTAATCCATTATTTGTATAACCCTAAGATAACAATCAATTCACATTATATCACTCCCCTACCAATATCTATCAACAATAATCCTTTCATATTTTCTCTATTCTTTATCTTTACTTCTCTCATTAATTGCACCATCTATTATGTTTTACTCATACTTGCCATGACTATTACTCCTCAATGCATAGACTTACTGCAAATACACCACTATTATTTGCACACAATTTAATACTTTTTAATAAAATAATACACAACATCCACACTTAATATATCCCTACTACAATACAAATATCTATTAACACTAAATTCGCAACCTGCAATAAAATATCCATTCTTAATGCACCACTATCTTTATACTCAATACAATATTCAATTTCCTACTTTACCTTATTGTGCTGAAAGCGCCCTCTATCATGGGGTGCGCGGATTCGCTTTTAACCTTTGAGGTTTGGGAGTCGCCACCTAGTTATTACGGTCTAGGAATCGAATTTTGACTCTAAAAGACAAATAACACTAATTTACAAAAGAAAATACGGGTTCGGGGATCACATTACGGGGTTGGAAGTGTAGACATCCCATTTTTGCACTCGCCTGATTAATCAACTCGTCAACCCGATCGCAACGGTTCCCAATGAAGGATGTCTATTCCAATGCTTTATTTTGTTACCAGATATGTTTCAGAAATCCGGATGAGGTATCTCGAACTGACAAAACTTAGAAACCACGCTATGCTAGGAAAATACGACCCTAAAAATATAGAAATCATCATCTTGCAGACCAAAAAAGAAGCTTCACGATAAAAATCACTAAAAATGACCAAATTACTAAAATACCCCTAACATCAAAACAACCCTGGAGCCTACATTACGATTAGGAAAACTCATTCAAACACATAAAATAACAAATCAAAACCAAATAAATTATTTCGCCAATTTACACAGAATTCGACAAAATTACGAAAATGCCCTTCATAAAGTTCACGACCATTTCATACAAAAAACTTCATAAATGACAAAAACTAGCATTCCCATTGAATTTCTTATGCAAAACTGATTCCAAAACATCCTGGAACATTGAAAAACGACTTAAAACGTAAAAAATCCTCTCCGAGGGCAAAACGATAATTTTACAATTATAATAATTAAAAATTTTGAAATTAATAAATAAATCATTAAATAATGAAAAGTGAAACATTAATAAAATCAAATTAAAATTTTGAACAAAAAAATTGATCAATCAGGCTTTCAAGCAAAATTATTGATGGTTGCTAGAATATTTATTCAAGGACCCCTCCATTTGGGGGTCCAAAGAATTAAAGATATAATAAAAGGGAGTTCTCCAAAAATTAAAGTCAATCAAATAAGACTAAAGTCAATTTTAAAATTAATCAAGTAAGACTAAAGTCAAGATATTAAAAGCCAACAAAAAAACTAAAGTCAAAGTATTACAGTCAATCTCATAAGATTAAAGTCAAAACCCTAAATCAAAACCCTAATCTAAACTAATCAAGTCAATCTCATAAGACTAAAGTCAAAATCCTAAATCAAAATCCTGATCTAAACTAATCAAGTCAATCTTATAAGACTAAAGTCAAAATCCTAAATTAAAATCCTAAAGACTAAGTCAATCTCATAAGACCAAAGTCAAAACCCTAATTAAAACTCTAAAAGAAACCCTAATGCTTCTAAAAAACTTCATAAATAGGAGCCTCCGTACCCTATTTTCGTATAAAAGAAAAAACCTTAGAAAAAATAGGTGAAGAAGCCTCCACAACCTCTCCAAAATCCTAATTTTGAAGCCCCAACTCCTTACCTAACACCCATGCTTTGATTTTAGCCTAAAAAACACCTAAAAGCCTTTCAAAAACACCCCAGAATCAATAACAAATTCGAAGAATCCAGTTCCAAGAAGGAGATACCTTGCCTCGGAGATCAGAAATCATATCCGGAGAAAGAACGAAGCAAGGAGTACGGTACAAGGAGCAATTTCACCAGATCTGGGGAATAGAACCTTTGCGTATCGAAGGTAACATTTCTGTTATATTTTTATCTAGGTTTTGTCATTAGCAATGTAGTCTTATTTGGGATAAGTAGAGACCGGCATTGGCCGGGCGGGGTTGGTGCCTGACACCTTCCAACCCCGTAATGTGATCCCTAGATTCAGTTTTTCTGTAGTAGATTAGTTTTTTATCCATTTTAGAGTCAGTTTGGTTCCTAGATCGTAATAACTAGGTGGCGACTCCCAAACCTCAAGGGTCAAAAGCGGATCCGTGCACCCGGCGGATCGAGGGCGCTTTCAGGAAGGTGTTAGGTACCAACCCCGTCCGGAAAACGCCGGTCTCTAGTAATTTTAAAAAATGATTACATTGCTAAAAAGACCTAAATAATAAAAATAAAGAAACATATTTACCTTTACGAACACAACGATTTTGTTTCCTTAGATCTGATAGAACAGCTCTTCGTATAGTACTCCTCACTTCGTTCTGTCACCGGATTCACTTCAGACCTCCAAAACGAAATACCTCCTTCTTAGATCTAAATTTTTTCTGATTTGTTTATGGATTTCTGGGTATTTTTTGAAGGATTTCTAGGAGTTTTTTTGGCTAAAGTTGGGGTATGGATGTTAGGTAAGGAGTTAGGATTTCAAAATTAGGATTTCTAGGAGGCTTGGAATGCTTTTTGACCTACTTTTCTTATGATTTATTTTTTAAATGAAAATAGATCGTAGGGACCATTATTTATAGATTTTTTTAAGTGTTTTTTAGATAGAGTTAGTGTTTAGCTATGTTTCTTTTAAGTAGTTTTAGAGTTTAATTAGAATATTTTAGAAAGAGTTAATGTTTACTTAGAATTACATTAAATAGTTTTACGGTTTAATTAGAATTATATAAGATAGTTTTAGAGTTTGATTAGAATTCTATTAGGGTTTTGACTTTGGTCTTATTAGTTAGGATTTTGACTTAAGTCTTACTTGATTGACTTGACTTTAGGATTTTGACTTGAGTCTTATTTGATTGACTTGACTTAAAAAAATTTAATTTTAATTAGGACTTCACTTTACATTAATTAATGTTTTAATTATTAATTTAAAATTTTTAAAAATTAAAATTGTGAAATTACCGTTTTACCCTCGAAGAGGACTTTTTTTGTTTTACGTCATTTTTCATTCTTCCGAGATATTTTGGAATCGATTTTTTGTAAGGAATTCAATGGAAATATTGGTTTGTGTCATTTATGAAATTTTTTGTACAAAATGGTCGTGAACTTTATAAAGGGTATTTTCGTAATTTTATCAAATTTTGTGAAAATTGACGAAATAATTTATTTGATTTTGATTTTGTTATTTTATGTGTTTGATAGGATTTTCGTAAGCGTAATGTAGGCTCTAGGAATGTTTTGAGGTTAGGGGTATTTTAGTAATTTTGTCATTTTTTAGTGATTTTTATTGTAAAGCTTCTTTTTGTCTCCAAGATGATGATTTCTATGTTTTTAGGGTTATATTTTCCTATTATAACGTGGTTTCTATAGTTTTTTTAGTTCGAGATACCTTATCCGAATTTCTAAAATATATCTAGTAACAAACAAAGCATTGGAATAATCATCCATCATTGGGAACCGTTGCGATCAAGTTGACGAGTTGATTAATCAGGTAAATGCGAAAATGGGGTGTCTACAGATATCTCACTTTGGCAGAGGGTTGAAGCAAACTAGATAGCAAATCTATTTTGGTAGATAGTGCGATATCCGAATGCCAAAACTAATGAAAGTTCATTTTGCAGTTTGATTTAGCAATTCGTCTGGACATTTGGATCCTTGGGGGCAAGATCTCCCCGAACTAAAAAATTGTCAAGTCCTCGAGCGCGAGCTTTCACTAATAGCGACAGATCCTTGAATTTTTAGAAAATTCTCCTTGACTAACGAAACACATGTGCAAGTACGTGCACTTAAAATCTAAGATAAATTTCAAAGAGTTTAAGTAAGAACTGAGTAGAATCTAAGCATAAAGAGCATAAACTGAGTATAATATGAGCATAAACTGAGCATAATTCGGAGAAATCCTCGGCGGTATCTGAGCATAATTCTGAGAAAACCCTTGGCGGCATCTGAGCATAATTTTGAGAGAACCCTCGGCGGTATCTGAGCATAATTATGAGAAAACCCTCGGCGACATCTGAGCATAATTCTGAGAAAACCCTCAGTGGCATCTGAACATAATTCTGAAAAACCCTCGGTGGCATCTGAGCATAATTTCGAGAAACCCTCGACGGTATCTGAGCATAATTCTGAGAAAACCCTCGACAACATCTGAGCATAATTCTGAGAAACCCTCGACGGTATCTGAGCATAATTCCTAGAAAACTGATGAGACTATTGTTATTCTTCTCACCGGAGTTAATAATAATCTTACTTTTACCATACTTGTGGGGCAAGTAGGGAATTGAACCCATGAGAAAGGAGGAATAGAGTTAAGCTAAGAAGATAAAATTCAAATTAACTAAAAGGAATTAAAACTGTTTTTATTTGTATTTTTGAACTTATAAGAAAATGTAAAATTGCTAGAAAATAAATTAAAGTAAATGAAATTAAAAGCAAGTAAACTTATGAAATTAAAACACCATTGGAGGTGGATCTAACTAGAACATGTTGATAAGCAATTCCTAGTTTCTAGCCTTTTTATATCGTAAGGGCTTGGTGTTAGCTCCTTAGATCAGAAAGTTTTGCAAATAAAATGAAATAAGGGAACATAAACAAAGTAGAATTCTTTGAAAACTTCCTACTACCAATTATCTAATATAAGCATACTTTATCTTGATCTAATCTAAGCATAAAGTATCTATATTAAGAATAAAATGTGCAAGAAACTTAAAGAGAACTCATAAGCATTTTAAATAAAAGAAAGACATGAAATTAGAAATAATACAAGAACTTGCTCTAGGCTTTTCCACTCTCCAATGGAGGGGAACTTAGCCTAATATCATTGCAAGAGAGGGAAGATAAGAGATGAAATAACTTTTCTTCATTTCATGGAAAAACTTACAACTTGTTCTTCTTCTACTTCTTACAAGACTATTTAACCAAAAGAAAATAACTAGAAAATGAAAATATAAAAAATAAGAGAATAGGCTAAGAGCCTTAGATTAAAGGAGTCTTGGATAAGAGAACCAAGATGTGACCCTTTCTCTAAAAATGGAGGTTTTATTTATAGAGAAAAATGTGTGTAGAAGAGTCTAAAAGTAGCCTCCACTTTTCTTTGCACAAAAAGACAAAAGAAGAGAATATGAGTTAAGGATTAGGGCATTCCAAAGGATTAGGGTATTCCAAAGTGGGCCCAAATGCTTTTGTCTTGAGATTTTGATTCCAAATTGTTGATTTTCTGCACAAGAAACACACGTAATTAGATTTATCAAGTAAATGAATTTATTTATATATAATTAAGCCTAATTAATATGCAACATGGTGTTTTGAGGCTTAACATGATTATTACCTTAACATGGAGAAATAGGTACAAAAATCAAGATAACTAATCAAAAAATGTGCGTATAATTGAATGTTTGGAGACACTCATCACACCCCCAAACTTATCTTTTTCTAGTCCCTAGAAAATAAAACTACCACTTTTGCAGGCACCTCGTTAGCGAATGCAACAAGCCCTTGAACCGCTAGGTTACCCCTAGTGAACGAGTTTGACTCGTGAGGGTTTGCAGAAAATATACCCACAAAATTTGAAAACAACTTTGAAGTAAAAATAGTCAAAATCAAAACTTATATTGAAAAGAATAAGTCCTTTTTTTTTTTTTGATTTTATCAATCAATTAGAAATACTGCTTAGTATAGAGTCCCAACCCTTATTTCTCTATGACAAAACTTAGAGTTAAATTGACCTTTGAGCGATAGTGATTCTAACTCAGAAATTTAAGAGATTCGATTTCCTAAAATGAGTTTCAACCTTCTAACTACTCAAGAATAATTGGAGTAACTTAGGGTTTAATTCTAAACTTAGCATCTTGTCTGAGGTAGTGAGAAGTGTAGATATTCACTTTAATACCTCTTAGGGACTTTATCTGTGATATTCCAGTATACTCACATTTTTACACTTGATGGCTTTCACTCTACTAAAACTTTACATAAACTTTTGGATCTTTGACTTTTTTTTTGTTGAAATATCTCTCTTTTTTTTCTATTACTTCTTCATTCTTTTTCTAAGAAAAGTAGGCAGTCCTTTTCAAGGTACCCAGTCTAATTCAATGGTTGTTGTACAAGGTGTATACAACCCAGTTCTGTTTTTCTTCTAATCAGCCAACCAATTGAACAAGGAAGTCAAAGTTCATCAAACCTAGTTTTTCCTTAAACTCTAGGTAGAAAGAAGGTAACAAACTCTTTTAATACAATCTAGACTCTTGGTAACCTTATTAGAAGTGACTATAAACCAAAAGATAACTTTGCTCTAATTGTTGCCTAAGAGAAACACAAATGGGGACTCCAGATCATAGCTTCCAATGAAAGATTGATTAAATATTTTTAACTAAGTGCTTAAAGATACAAGCTAAGAATTTGAGCAAAATACAACAAAGTCGCCAACTAAATATTTTTCAAATTATTTTTATTTTTTTATTTTTTTCAAGAAGAAAATAATAAGTGGAAATCCGACCTATACACCCCCAAACTTAAACATTATATTGTCCTCAATATTTCAACACATACATGCAAAAGTAAAATTGAAATTGACAAAATGAAATGAAGTGGGTTAGATAGCACCTGAGAAAGACCCTATAGTCATGTTGATATTTAACACAATGTCCCTTGAAGTGCATGGATTGCCTCCTAGAAGCGCTAAGTTTAACGTCTTTAGCTAGACGAAAACATAGTTAATTTTGATAGACGGGATCATCGAGAAAAATAACTTCCTCCTGCGGAACATACTCGAGAAATGGTTTGAGACGTTGGCCATTCATTTTGAAAGTGGATCCGTCCTTAGGATTAAGGACTTTAACAGCACCATGGGGGTAGACTGTTTGGATAATATATGGGCCAGTCCATCGAGACTTAAGTTTTCCTGGAAAAAAGTGGAGTCTATTATCATACAACAAAACTCTTTGATTAGGAATGAAATTCCTCCTAAGAATGTGCCTACGTGAAAGAATTTGGTACGCTCTTTGTACCTTTTGGCACAATCATACGAGTCATTCTAATCTCTTCTAACTCGTCTAGTTTAACTTTTGCTTCTCACCGGCTTTATCAAAATCAAAGTTGAAGCGTTTGATCGCCCAATATGCACGATGTTCTAGGTCTACAGGGAGAGGGCAAGCCTTGTCAAAAACTAATCGGTAGGGAGACATCCCTATGGGTGTCTTGAATGCAGTCCTATAGGCTCAGAGTGAATCACTCAATCTCAAAGACCAATCTTTCCTTGAAGGATTGATTATTTTTTCTAAGATCAGTCTTTATTTCCCTGTTAGAAATCTCCACTTGCCCACTTGTTTGTGGGTGGTAAGGTGTGGCAACCTTATGCGTTATGAGGTATTTCTTCATCAACGCAGCAAAGATCTTGTTGCAAAAATGCGATTCACCATCACTTATGATAACTCGCGGAGTACCGAATCTTGAAAAAATCGTCTTCTTGATGAATTTTATCACAACCTTGTGATCGTTAGTTCTACATGCCACAGCTTCGACCCATTTTGACACATAGTCAACGACAACTAGGATATATTGGTAACCCTGAGAGATAAGAAAGGGTCCTATGAAATCTATACCCCACACGTCAAAAATTTCGATGATCAGTATAGGATTTTGAGGCATTTCATTTCTCTTAGAGATTTTTCCTAATCTCTAACATCTATCACAAGATTTGTTAAACTCGTGGGCATCACGAAAAATACTAGGCCAGAAAAAACCGCATTGTAAGATTTTCATGACAGTTTTCTTACCACTAAAGTGCCCTCCGCAGGCATGATTATTGTAAAACTCTAGAATACTGACTTGCTCACAGGTTGGAATACAACGTCTAATAATTTGATTGGGACAATACTTAAATAAGTATAGCTCATCCCACAAATACTATTTTATTTTTGACAGAAGACGGAGTTTCTATGACTAGTCATTTCGACTGGGAATTGACATGTAACTAGCTAGTTGACAATGTCCTCATACCATGGAGTATTGGCTTGAGAGATTTGCATAAGTTGCTCATCAGGAAAGGATTCAGATATGGGTAAGTATTCCTCAGATGGCTTGTTAACTATCCTAGTTATTACGGTCTAGGAATCGAACTTTGACTCTAAAAGAAAAATAACACTAATCTACAAAAGAAAATACGGGTCCGGAGATCAAGTTACGAGGTTGGAAGGTGTTAGGCACCAACCCCGTCCGGCAAACGTCGGTCTCTACTAATTCTCAAAAATGATTACATTACTAAAAGGACCTAAATAATATATATATATATATATATATATATATATATATATATAATATATATATATATATATATATATATATATATTTACCTGTACGAATGTAACGATTTTGTTCTCTCAGATCTGATAGAACAGCTCTTTGTACAGCACTTCTTACTTCATTCTATTATCAGATTCACTTCAAACCTCCAAGATGAAGTACCTCCTTCTTAGATTTGAATTTTTTCTGATTTGTTTATAGATTTTAGGGTGTTTTTTGAAGGGTTTCTAGGTGTTTTTCGGGCTAAAGTTGGGGTATGAATGTTAGGTAAAGAGTTAGGGCTTTAAAATTAGGGTTTATAGGAGGCTTGAAAAGTTTTTTGACCTACTTTTCTTAGGATTTATTTTTTCATACGAAAATAGATTGTAGGGACCCTTATTTATAGATTTTTTTAAGTGCTTTTTAGATAGAGTTAGTGTTTAATTATGTTTCTTTTAGGTGTAGTTTTAGAGTTTAATTAGAATTATTTTAGATAGAGTCAGTGTTTAATTAGAATTACATTAGATAGTTTTAGAGTTTAATTAAAATTCTATTAGATAGTTTTAGAGTTTGATTAGAATTATATTAGAGTTTTGACTTTGGTTTTAGTAGTTAGGATTTTGACTTAAGTCTTACTTAATTGACTTGACTTAAGGATTTTGACTTGAGTCTTACTTGATTGACTAGACTTTAGGATTTTGACTTGAGTCTTACTTGATTGACTTGACTTAAAAAAATTTAATTTTAATTAGGATTTCACTTTACATTAATTAATGTTTTAATTATTAATTTTGAAAATTTTAATTATTAAAATTATGAAATTATCGTTTTGCCCTCGTAGATGACTTTTTTCGTTTTAAGTCATTTTTCAAAGTTCCAAGATGTTTTGGAATCGATTTTTCGTTAGAAATTCAATGAGAATATTGTTTTGTATTATTTATGAAATTTTTTGTACAAAATGGTCGTGAACTTTATGAGGGCCATTTTCATAATTTTGTTGAATTTTGTGAAAATTGACAAAATGATTTATTTGATTTTGATTTGTTGTTTTATGTGTTTGATAGGATTTTTCTAAGCATAATGTAGGATCTAGGGATGTTTTGAGGTTAGGAGTATTTTGTAATTTGATCATTTTCTAGTGATTTTTATCGTAAAGTTTTTTTTTGTCTGCAAGATGATGATTTCTATGTTTTTGGAGTTATATTTTCCTAGCAAAGTATGGTTTCTATAGTTTTGTTAGTTCGAGATACCTCATTCGAATTTCTGAAATATATCTAGTAAGAAGCAAAGCATTGGAATAATCATCCATCATTGGGAATTGTTGTGATCAGGTTGACGAGTTGATTAATCAGGCAAATACGAAAATGGGGTGTCTATAGATACCCCTCTTTTGCAGAGGGTTGAAGCAAACTAGATAGCAAATCTATTTTGGTAGATAATGCGATATCTGAATGTCAAAACTATTGATAATTCATTTTGCAGTCTGATTTAGCAATTCGTCTGGACGTTTGAAACCTTGAGGGCAAGCTCTCCACGAACTAAAAAATTGTCAAGTCCTTGAGCGCGAGCTCTTACTGACAGCATCAAATCCTTGAATTTTTAGAAAATTTTTCTTGATTAACGAAACACATGTGCAAATACATGCACTTAAAATTTAAGATAAGTTTCAAAGAGTTTAAGTGAGAACTGAGTAGAATCTGAGCATAAAGAGCATAAACTGAGCATAATCTGAGCATAAACTGAGCATAAACTGGGCATAAACTGAGCATAACTGAGCATAATTATGAGAAAATCCTCAGCAACATCTAAGCATAATTCCAAGAAAACCCTTGGCGGCATCTCAACATAACTCCGAGAGAACCCTCGACGGTATTTGAGCATAATTCCGACAAAACCCTCGGCGGCATCTGAGCATAATTCTGAGAAACCCTCGACGGTATCTGAGCATAATTTTGAGAAACCCTCGACGATATCTGAGCATAATTCTGAGAAAACCCTCGACGGCATCTATCCATAATTTTGAGAAAACCCTCGACGGTATCTAAGCATAATTTTGAGAAAACCCTTGGCGGTCTGAGCATAATTCTGAGAAAACGTTCGACGGCATCTAAGCATAATTCTGAGAAACCCTCGACGGTATTTGAACATAATTCCCAGAACACCCTCGACGGCATCTGAGCATAATTCTGAGAAATCCCTGGCGGTATCTGAGCATAATTCCGAGAAAACCCTCAACTGCATTTGAGCAAAATTTCGAGAAAACCCTCGGCGGCATCTGAGAATAATTTCGAGAAAACCCTCGACGACATTTGACTGAGTAAAACTGAGAAGGAATGAATGAATCTAGGAAAGAATGATTGAAAATGAATTAGGAAAAGAGTGATTGAATATGAGAATGAATAGATTTGAGAAAGAATGTTTGAAAATGAATCTAGAAAAGAATGATTGAATTTGGGAATGAATAGATTTTAGAAACAATGTTTGAAAATGAATTTAAATGAAAGAGTGCCCTATTTCTTATTCTAGGTGAAATTGTAATGAGTTAATCTCTGGGCACAACCAAATGTGAGATCATAAACGCTTCTGTTTGAACCTCGAAGTCTTTTAAAATTTTATGAATTTTAACTTCTTTTTAACCTCAAGGGTTTTCAAAAAAATGCTATCAAGAAGGTAACCTTAAATTTGGGGTTCCCATTATCTTTTAGGATTAACATTGATCAAGCTTGAAATCAATAAATACGCCTAGTTTGACAGGAAATATTGTATTGAACATATCTTGTTAAAAAATAAAAAATGCCCCTAGTATAAGTGGGAAACTACATATCAGAGAAGAAAGAAAATGCCCCTTGTATGAAGGTTTGAAATATTTGATTACCACAAGCGTAATAAAGATTCAACTTTTAATTTCAACTTTTTATATTGAAGATTTTAAGTAGGCTTAGGAAAGCAAAATATTTCCTTCAGAGACTTATCATGGAATTCACCTTTCTCCCCCTTTAATTCACTTGGGAAAGTAAAACATTTTCAGATCAATCGTAGACAAGATACTTGTGGCTTCTGAGTTTTTGCCTGGTTTAAGCTAAGTGTTGAACTTGATTATTCGAACTTCTGATGTTTCAGCTCGAACCTCCTTAGATATTCTTCTATTTTTCTTTGTTGTTATAACTTTTGCCTAGATCGCCTTTTCAGGTTTTCGATCTAGCGAGCTTGCTCTAGCTTTTGTCTAGATCGTCTATTCAGATTTTCAATCTAGCGAGCTTTCTTTCCTTTTTTCTTTACTCTGATTGTTGCCAAAGTCGTCCTTTTAGATTTTCAACCTTGCAAACTTGCCTTAATTTTTGCCTAAGTCGTCCTTTTCGGGTTTTCAACTTAGTAGGCTTCATTTTTTTTTTTTTTTTGTTCCTTCTAAACTTCTAGAGTTGCTGTCTGATCATGCTTTACTACATTCCTTAACGTTTCCGCACGGTACTTAGGAGGACTTTCATGGGTAAGTTTAGGTTTGGGTATAAAAATAAAGGAATTTTGAGGCTCAAAAACCCGAATGCCCCTTGTGTGGCATTTTTTTCTTTTTCTTTGAACTTTCTTCGCTATTTGATAATTTTTTTTTTGATTTTTTTTGCGTAGGAAAATATATTTATATTTTTATTTTGATGTGGTCGGGCCTGAAGTAACTTCTCAGGTTGCCTACGTACCCCAGATTTTTGGGATTAGACCAAAACGTAGTTCGGATTTTTCCCCTCCCCTAGGTTAGGTGATCGAGCTGAGAAAGAAAAATATTTTTTCTAAAAGACTGCAAAGGCTTGAGAAAAGATATATTGAACTGGGTAAAAGTACTGTTTGATTTGGTCAAGGTTGGTTGGTTCTGATAATTCGATTCCATCATGATCTTGAAGTCCAACTGCTTTTCCTGGTAATATTTCATTGATGATGAACGGACCTCCCCAATTTGACTTGAACTTCCCTCTAGGGTCAAAGATAGGTGCCCGATTCACTTTGAGTACCAAATCTCTGACTTGTAAGTGACGGGCCTTGATGTTTTTTTCAAATACATGGGCGACTCTTCTTTGATAAGCCTGCACGTGGTACAAAGCTCTTAGTTATTTTTTTTCGATAAAATTTAATTCTTCATACCGTTGACGAACCCAATCCGCTTCTGACAATTGACTTTCCAACAAAATCCTAAGAGATGGGATTTCCATTTCGACTGGCAAGACTGCTTCAATGCCATATACTAAGGAGTAGGGAGTAGCTCTAGTAGAGGATCAAATTGAAGTTCGATATGCGCCTAATGCAAATGGCAATTTTTCTGACAAATCTCGATGTGATTGACACATTTTCCTGATGATTGTCTTCAAATTCTTATTGGCCACTTCAACTGTCCCATTGGTCTGATGACGGTAAGGAGATGATTTGTGGTGCGAGATTTTGAACTTCGAACACAGTGTAATAACTTCAGCTTTAAAGTGTGATCCATTATTAGAGATTAGTTCCGAAGGTACCCCATATCGACTGATGAGGTTTGTTTGGATAAACTTTACAACTCGAGATGCCGTAAGGACAGCATATGAGGCAACTTGACCCACTTAGTAAAATAATTGATAGCAACTAGAATGTATGCATGCCCGTTTGATGCTGTAAGCGATATTTTACCAATAATGTCAATTTCCCAAACTGAAAATGGCCACGGTGAAGTCAGACCAACTAATTGAGAAGGTGGCACATGTATGAGGTTCGCATGTATTTGGCATTTGTGGCAGGTCTTGACCATGTGATGACAATCTGTTTCCATCGTGGGCCAGTAATACCCTTGATTCATAATTTTTCTGACTAACATTTTCCCACTCATGTGAGGACCACAATCCCCTGAATGTAGTTCAACCATTATCTATTCAGCTTGATCTTCATCAACACATGACAAATGAATCCCATCATAAAACCTTTTGTATAAATATCCTGCCCACAGGATGAATTGAGATGCTAATCTTAGTAGGATTTGTCGTTCCTTCCTCGATGCTTCTTCCGAAAATTCTTATTTTTCCAACACGCTTTTTATATCTGTATACCATGGTTTTCCATCAGGTAGTCAAGTAGTAATGTTGATCTGATCGTAATATGCAGGTTTATCTTTGACTTCAATGGTGATCGACCTCAATTCCATGTTAGGGGGCAAATAGATCATTGAAGAGAGAGTGGCTAAAGAGTTAGCAGATCTATTATCTTCCCTTGACAGGTGTTGGAACAGGATAGCTATAAACTTACTCACTAAGTTTAACAGATACTCATGATAAGGTTTCAACTTTTCATCCCTAGTTTTCCATTCTTCTAATGACTGATGTATGACCAAGGTTGAATCCTCAAAAACTTTAATTTCTATAATGCCTAGATTCAAAGTAGTTCAAGCCCAGCTATGCACGTTTCATATTTTGTTGCATTATTGGTGTTAGAAAAGGCTAACTTAATAGCTATAGGAATGTGGCCACCTTCAGGAGAAAATAAAATTGCCCCTATTTCATACCCATTCTGATTGGCGGCCCCATCAAAGTACAGCTGCCATGTTTGATTCTACGATTTTTCTTCAACATGTAAGATATTCTCATCTGGGAACTGATCAACAGGCCTTATTCCTTCTACCACTGGATAATCTGCCAAGTATTCTGTCACGACTTTCCCCTTGATAGATTTCTGTGTAACATGCGTGATGTCAAATTCTGATAACAACAGTCATCGTACGGTTCTCCCTATCAGTGCCGATTTCTAGAAGAGATATTTGAGAGGATCCATTCGAGATAACAAGATAACTGAATGAGATAACATATAGTGCCAAAGTCTCTGAGTAACCCATACTAGTGCCAAACAAGTTTTTTTTAGGGCTGAATACTTTCGTTCATACTTTAACATCTTTTTCCTGATGTAGTAGATAACCCTTTCTTTGCGATTACCTTTATCATACTGTGCAAGCATAAATCCCATAGCTTCTTCTGTGACTGACAGATAAAGAAAAAGTGGTTCACCCGGTGTAGGTGGGACCAAAATAAATGGGTTCAAGAGATATTCCTTGACTTGATTGAAAGCCTTTTGATATTGTTCATTCCAAACTGTTGGTTTATTCTTCTTGAAAAGCTTAAAGATAGGTTCGTAGACGTTGGTGAGTTGAGCGATAAATCTACTAACATACTAGATTCTGCCTAAAAAATCTCAAATCTGCTTTTCAGTCTCAAGTGGTGGCATTTCTTAGATAGTTTTTATCTTCACAGGGTCTACTTCGATCCTTCTTTGACTGACCACAAATCTCAACAATTTTCCAGAAATTACTCCAAATATACATTTCTGCGGGTTGAGACGGAGTTGGTACTTTTGAATCCTTATGAGAAATTTTTTTAATGCAACAACGTACCCCAGTCGTTTCTTAGATTTGACTATCATATCATCTACATAGACGTCGACTTCCTTGTGTATCAAACGGGCTGATTGTACCCTGAAAAATAGATCCTCGTGATATGTAAAAAATGTCCTTCGTGATATGCAAAAAGTCGTGGCTGCTCTTTGATAGGTGGCTCCAGCGTTCTTCAAACCAAAAGGCATAACCTTGTAGTAAAAGATTTCCTACTGTGTGATGAAAGACGTTTTTTGCATATCACAAGGATCCATTTTTATTTGATTGTACCCTGAAAAACCATCCATGAAGGATAACAAAGCATGCCCTGCCGTACTATCTACTAGAACATCTATGTGTGGTAAAGGAAAACTGTCTTTTGGACTCGCTTTGTTTAGGTTTCTAAAGTCCACACACATTCTGACTTTTCCATCCTTTTTAGGTACTGGGACGACATTAGCAATCCACTCAGGGTATTCTACTACTTCCAATGTAGAGTTCTTGTGCTTACTCCTGGCATATCCTCGTAAGATCACGCGAACATGCCTTTGAACTTTCTGAGCAAGTCTACTCTCCCTTTGCGTTCATCAGAAGATAAGGTGATCCCAATCCGAACCTCTTGAGGACTTTCTTTTATCCCGAAGTTGATAACCTCTATTCCTCTATTAGAGGTTGAACCTGACGTTCATTTTCTTGTTCAAGTAATTTAATTATTTCAGGGGAAGGTCCTTCGTCAGAAGATTCTCCTTTCGAAGTTAGATTATTAGTTAAATTATTATTCCACTCAGGGTAATCAAAAATTTCTTTCATTTCATTAAAAGGAGATGGGGTAACAGGACTCATTGCGGATCTAATAGATTCACTTGACTCAGTAGGAAAAACAAACTCACTAGAAATAACAGACTCACTTGACTTAGTAGAAACAACTAACGTACTTGACTCAACAGAAATAAAGGACTCATCAGACACGTCAGACTGAACAGGACTAATAGGACTGACGGACCTAGTCTTGATGTGTAGCACAGGATTAATTACATGATAATTAGAGAGACACTCAACAGCGGGTTTGATTACAGACTGAGGATTCGGGATCCCCTTCTCAATTGACAATACTAGGACACTGTGATCTTCAATGAATAACTGATCAATATTGAGGGAGTCCAGATTGAGCTGCCAGTCTTCAACTTCCTTTTCTTCAACTTCTGTACTTGCTTCCTTTTCAGGCCATTCCATGCCAAAGAAGATTTCAAACCCCAGTAGACGAATACCTATGATGTGATCAATGAACGGTTCTAGGAACCCATAATAACGAAAATCTTCTCTTTCTTTCACGAAATAGCCATTAAGGGTCTTACGATAAGGCTTTATTTTAATCAGATCCGTGGTGCACCCTTGCCTTTTACAATTACCTTGTCCCGCTTTATCTTCTAGTATTGGGCCCAATCTTCCTTAGTAGACTTATATCCTAGCCCGAATGTACCGATGACTTCTTTAATCACTGGTGCCTCTTTAATACCTTGTTGTTTGCGACCTAGGCCCATACCAAGAAAAAATCTCATTTTTTTTAACATATTGGCCATGTAGCAGTTAGAGGTATTCTCAATAGGAAATATTCTTTCACCGAGTGATCCCATTGGACTAGGCATATCTTTTCAAATTCAAACCCACTGAGCTCTACCCCCTATTATTCTGGTTGAATCTCAAGTAATGATTCATTCTTGGCATCGGTACTATTTACAATCCCCACAATCTCAGCATCTCCATGAAGAGTAATCACTAGCCCATCTTTGATAAATTTAACTTTCTGGTGTAGCGTGGAAGGTATGGCTTTGATCTAGTGTAGCCATGGTCTTCCTAACAGTAAATTAAAAGAAGACTGGATATTAGTGACTTGAAATTCCACAGGGAATTCAGTTATGCCTGTGGGTATTCTGAGATGTAAAATTCCCAATACATCCCTTTCGGTGTTATCATATGCCCTGACACCCTGATTAGTTGGTTTAAGATCTTCAGCTTTAAACCCAAGACAAGTAGCAGTCTTCAAAGGGCAAACATTCAGTGTACACCCATTATCAATCAAAACCAGAGGTACCCTCATCCTGTTACAATCAACTGTGATGTGCAACGGCTTAGTGTGGCTTATTTCCTCTTTTGGGAGATCTGAGTTCGAGAAGGATATGATATTCTCTGCATAAGTCGCCCCTACTATACTGGCCAGCTAATCTGGGAAAGTATCAAGGGAAACCTTGACTATGTTTAGTGCTTTGATAACAACCTCCCTATGAGCAGTAGAAGCCATTAGTAAATCCCAAACTGAGATATTGGCCCCTGATTTCTTCAACTGCTTAATCATGGAGTTATCTTCTTCGATATTTTCTTTGATAGAATCTTCTATTTCTTTTCTTGCCAAGACTGCAGGATTATCAACACAGAATTCTTATGGCTTAAAGACTCTTTCCCCTCGAGTCATATGTCTAACTTCATCACAGGAGAGGAAGAAAGGCTCATTTTCTTCAGTTAACAAGTATGGATCGTCATCTATCAAGGAGACAAGACTTTCTGTGTTCATTTGAGTCAAAAGATAACTAGTGAATGCGGGGCTACTGTAACGAGGTGGGGATAAATAGTATGTATCATCTAAGGTTAGATCGAAGGGCGCGTAACTTGTGATGAAGACTTCATCGGTGAAAGCTATTTCGATGATGGGGTAACTGGGTGGTTTAATTTGGATGGGATGGATGAGAGATACAGGGTCAAATGGTAATTGGGTGTTGGAAACCATGTTCAGGGTTGGTGGAGATTGATAGGCAGGTAATGGATTAGTGGTAACATTTGGTGATGTTGGGCTGAGGATTGTGATCTTTTTATTGTTAATAAGATTTTGAATGGCATGACGCAAGGTGATACATCGATCAGTGTGATGGCCAGAGTTTTGATGGAACTCGTAGAACAAGTTAGAGTTGTGTCTAGCTGGCAAGGGATTTGGTAAAGGTCGGGGTTGGATAGGGGTAAGAAGCCATTTTTTCATCAATTTGTAAAGAGTTATAGTGAGACTCATCCCTAGATTGGTAAACTGACGTGGAGTTCGAGGTTGACTTAGGTGAACCTGGTTATTAGTTTGAGCTAGGAGTTGAGCTGGGGTAGTTGACGTGTTGACTTTGTAAATATGGTTGGTACTAGGTTTGGGAACATAGGATTTCTTAGACTTGTTATACGAGGGGTTAGAAAGAACCCTAGAGGCAAAAACGTCCTCGAGTTGGCTTTCGATTTACAATGGGGACTCAAAAATAGGGAGATATTGGGCCACTAGGTGCTGAGCATATCCTTGTGAGAGGTTCTTTAGGATAATCGCTACTTGTTCCTTCTCTGAAGGTCTATTCCACATTTGGGCAGCCTTGGCCCTCCAGCGACTAATGAAATCAATAAATGTCTCCCCATTCTTCTGTTTAGTTGATTCTAAATCCCTTCTTGAAGTCTCAATCTCGGTACTATATTTATACTGATGCCAAAAAGCTTTTGACATGTTCTCCCATGTACCTAGTTGGGTCTTGAGACATCAACCATCGTAAAGCTGACCCGGATAGAGTCCGTTGAAATAGCAACGTCATCTGTTCATCACTGAGCCCCATAGTGCGCGCATGTTAATAACATACACTTTAAGATGCATTTTTAAACAACCTACCCCACTGACCTTGTCCATTTCAGGCATTACAAACTTCTCTGACAAATGAATTCTAGGGATACGATTCAGAGCTTCAATGCCTGCTGCAATTTCATCGATACTCTTTATACTTTTCATAGGTAACTTTAACTGAGATATCCTGTTGGCTAGCACCGGATTTTCATTGAAATGCTCTTCATCCTCGTCAAGTTCAAAGACTTTATGTGCACGTCTCGTTGCATTTTCTTCTACCCTTTTTTCTTTTGAATCATCAAGGAGATTGCTCGTTGATTCTGAAATATGTTCTAGAACTTCCACTTTGCCTCTTATACTGTTGATATCATTGGCAAAAATTGTCAAAATCTTACGGATCTCTATAAGCTCAAACTCGAAAGTCATTTCTGCCTGTTGTCTTGGTGTTGTCGTTTATTCTAATCGACTGGACTTACGGCTCCAACTAGGAGGTGGACGCTTGAGTTTGGGCGCAATGATAATCCTATACACCCCATCAAAGGTAAATTTAATCAATTTTAATGTCATCCCCTTAATAACATTTTAATGAGTCATTTTATTGAAGTTTGTGCACCAATCCATTAAATAATCCATTCATGCAATGGTCATTCAAAAGAAAAAATAACTTTATTAAAAGTTATTGACAAAGAAATATTTTCATTATAAAATCTTTTAATAAATCTGACTTAAACTATTGTTTACATGGACGCTTGGCTTTGTCTTGATGGTCATCAAGATTACTATCAGGTTTGATCTTCTTAGCTCTAACAACTAGCTCTTTGAATTTTGCTGATCTGTCTGGATACCCTAAGGTACGTTTGTTCCAAGCCTTTTCAATGAGATGCACTAACTTTTCAGTCAATGGCTCGGGAGGGAAGAAAACTTTGTGTTGAGGTAAAGATAACTCTATAGGTAATTGATACTGCTTTGGATCAATGCAGGTTTGTAAAAAGATGTTTCTTCTAGTCCAATCAAACGAACATAATAGGATCCTTTGGTTCCTAGAATAAGGGGATCAGTTATCCACCAAGGGCATCTTAAACCAATATGACAGGCAAGACGAGAATCCAACCATTTGTTCCAAGCCCTGATTGAGTTGTGACGCACTAACAGGTTTCTTTTGGAAAAGTGTTATGGCCCATACTAGAGGTTTGAAAGGACATCTACAATTTTGAGAAGATCACACAACCACATATAGAGTAGGTGTGGGCTTCCTTTGAAGCTTTTACTCTCACCATTCTTTATGGCATTTAAACCTGAGAAAGTTTCAGCTAGAATAAGAGGTACAGGATTGGCTTTCCTTGAGAGTTGGGAAGCTATATCTTTAAAAAACTCAAAGACAGTTTGACCATCACTTTTGGAGGTCAATATGTATTGGGCTAGGATTCTTAGGCACAATAGATAGTCTCTAGTGACTCGTCAGGCTTCTGGTTTTACATTGACGAGATGACTGCAGGAGCGATACGGGCCTAGTAAAGGTACTAAGTCCAATCTCCCGTTATGGACTAGGGCCTTGGCTTCTTCTTTTGAAATGTTCAATCATGTGGCAAGGTCACCAGAATATCCTGTTTTCAGTGAGGGCCGTACCAGAGGTCCTGAAGTGAATATCCCCATAATGCCACAATAATCTTCGTAAGTAAGGCACAAATGCATACACCCAATATGGAATATGTGAAGGTAAGGATTCCAACGCTTAACCATAGCGCATAAGAGGTTCCAGTCTATCTCAAACTCATGGAAGTAGAGAGCACTCCTCAAACATGAATTTTCCAAAATTGATCTTGTCTACAGGGTGCATCCCTATGAGAGTTGTTTTGACTAACTGGTCGATCGGGTTATTGCCTGTGACTAGCATCCTGGTTTGACACAAAAAGGTATTTTAGGACACTTCCAAGGTCCATGTAAAATATTTATTCAAAGAAATCAATTCGTAATTTCCTTTATCTTTTTTGCTTTGTAAAATTTTCTTTTGGAAAATCTTGTTCTTATGAAAAATATTTTTTGGAAAACACTTTTTCTGGAAAACATTTTTTCTAGATAACACTTCTTCTAGAAAATACTTCTTCTGGAAAATAATTTTCCTAGAAAATACTTTCCTTTTGTAAATCATTTTTCTTCTTTGAAAATGGGTTGAAACCCGAATTTAGAAAAAAAAATTGATTTCTATTTTGATTTAAATGGCCCGGCTCATCATAATTGTTGGATCGAGATGGACTGGGTCGTTATGAATTATTGCGAAAAAATGGATTCTTTATTGGGTCGGTGCACCCATTTTAATCAAGTAAAACAAAATACGTTAATCATTGAGGACAATGATACATTCTGATCTCATCATTTACATACATTTTGATTTCATCATTCACATACATTCATCATTCACCAGGTCCCATTCAATAAACAACCCGGGAACACCCACGATAAGTTCGAGTTGTAACCTATAGGGGCGGTTTCTAGACTCTAAGCTTACTACGTGCAATGCAATCTTATCTAGCCACCCTTGCCCAAGTACACCTATATACCTCTCAAGCGTACTCAATCAAATGGTACGTGGTGACTTGGTTTGATATACCGTATAGGTGATAATCTAAAATTTCAACTCACTTCACTGAAGTCAAAAGTAACCAGTTTAATCCCTAGATCAGAGGTAGCACGCAATGCTTGAGAAAAGGCACTCTTAAATCATCTCTTTTCTAGAATAGACATAGTCTATCCTCCTAGTACCGTAGTACATCAGAACAGGATCTCGCTTAGGCACTGGTTTTGACCAAGAAGTGCAACTGATATACTTGAATCATCTTTGATATGCCTATGGGTACGAGACAAGATTTGTAGCTTTCATAAATGGTTTGACATCCAACGAGGGGACTGATCACGTACTAGTACTACGTTGGTAAATGGGGCATGTGACTGTGCGGCTTACATTAGGTCAAAGGGTCAAGTCGCTCCAGCCTGGGTGCATCGATATACCTTTCAGAGTCACCTGATCAGACGGTACTGATGCCCCAGTTTAATATACCCTAAGGTACGTGACTGGAGTTGTGATTTTCATGAATGACGTTGCATCTCCAGAGATATCGGGCCATGCACTAGTGCCACGTTGGCGATATTGGGACATGCAAGCGTGCAAAACAGTAAATGTGCATGTGGTATGTGCAAAATAGGGTGTGGTGCGCCCAAGGCCTTTTTAAACAAATGGGCCCGTGGGTCAAATTAAAACATCATAACATTGATACCACGTGAATATTAATCAAGGTATACAAAACACATTATATCGCAATTAAGATTAAAATAGTCACATTGAACACATATATCAATCAATATTATGGTACGTTAGATAAGTAATCAACACAAGGACTAATAATTGGATCCAATCATTGGAACAAGCACATAATTTTTAGTCCAAACCAATAAAAAAATTTATATGGTTCAATCAAGGGTCTCCTTTGGGTGATCCAAAATAATCCAAAATTTCAGGGAATATTAAATTGAGAATAGAGCAATGGTTGTAGAGATAAGGAGCGATGAACCTTTCTTTTTTTCTACAGAAACTATTACTAAAAACTTAAAAAACTCAATCCTAAACAAAAAATTTTATCGCCACACCAAGTTATACATTTGCAATCAACAAAAGTATTAGCCAACATCATGACATGATGTACTCCATATAAAAATTGGTGTGACAGTAGTGACATAAAAAATTATTCTCGACATCCCACCAAAAGGGCTACCACCAAGTCTTTTTTTCTTTTTAATATTTATCAAAACAAAACAAAAAACTCTTTCCCAATTTTCGGGGTTAAATTCATTCAATGGCTAAGATGTTGTTTTTCTACAACGCAAAGGGGGAGAGAAGAGGGCGTATAATAGGAAATTTGCCTACAAAGAGTGCAGCCAACACCTGAAGAAAAGATGAGACGCTCATGGTTCATTTGTTGTTTCGAGCAAACAAGAGATGGGACAATAACGGAATAAACTCTACAACCTGTAGCAATCACCCATTAAGTTGGCGGCAAATGACTTGGCATAAATACTTCAACAAGACTAGTATTGAAGAACGTTGCCTACACAACTACATATTTCAACAAATATTTACCAATCATCCTCTATAATTTTCATTTGGGGCCTATGCTGTGGCTTGAATGGTCTTCAAAATTTTGTACTTCTTAAAGTTGATTAATTGAGGCACAACACATCTCTAAAGAGAGGATATCAAATAATACACATTATGGTTTTTGTAGTCCCTCCGAAAATGTATTATTTTCAAAAGAATTGGGGGCCTATCAGATTTGGGCGAGTTTGAATTACCACCTTGAGTCAAAGGGGGACTCTGTTCTGTGTGCTCATGCGACTTGGACAATGAGTTGCACGGTCTAGCAAAATCCCTTGCATTACTAGGGTCAATCACCAATTTATCTAATTTTTGCTCATTCTGTAAAGCCTCTGGTTTCCTCTACAATGCTTCATGTTCGGCTTGAATACATAAAGGAACACCATTTTACCATCTTTAACCCGTCTTTATTTTAATGTGAAGCCCATTTGATTGCTGGAAAAAATCAACTTTTTATGGACCGCACCAACTCGCCACAAATTCGACAAGAACAAGAAGATAAGAACTTAAAACAGTCTCAGAAACTCGAGTTTGATCAATCTCTGTAACACCATAGCTTATAACAAATCTCCGAAACAAGATGCCACTCTGAAACTCTATTTTTCGTTGATTTGGAGACCGAAACCAGATCTTCTTTGGAGTAACAATACAAGAAGATGAAGAAGAACCAAAAAAAAAACTGTAAATTGCAAATCGAAGAGTTTTTATGAGCGAATTCGATTGAAAATCTAATGAATATTGTCAGATTGGAGATTATTGTCGCCATGATCGAGTTTTTTAGAGAGAGAGAGAGAAGAGAGAGGTGTCTCTGCCCTTTCTTACTGTCTCTTCTTTACCATGTGAAGGAGATAGAAAAAGCAAAAAGGGAATTCTTCTAACGGCACACTACACTCTTTAAAACAATTGTTGTTGCTAACAACACGTTTATGCGAAGAATTTTTTTATTTTTGTCAACGGACAGAACATACTCGCATCAATAAAATAAAAAGTTTATTTTTTTAATTTTCGTCTTTAAAAATAATATTGTATCAACACCCACTTAATGAAAATAAAAAAGAAAAGTTTTTTTTTTGTTTTTTTATTATATAGGACAGATCAACACACGCCTAAATAAAAATAAAAAGAAATAAGAACAAAAAAGTTTTTTTTCTAAGAAAAACAATCTCCATGCTTCAACAACCATTACTCCATTCTAAAAAAAACTAGCTGCTTGAAATCTTATATTATTTAGGGTCACCCTAAGTGACCCTTGATTGAACCATAGGAAATAACATGTCAAAACCAAATATTCAAAGTCCAAATCAATGATCAATAATTGAGCCAACAAAAATAATAAAAACAAAATAAACAGATAAAAAAAATAGACTAAAAAATAAAATAAAAAATAAAACTAGGTCGTTTTGGCAATGTTCCCATACTTGGGGCTTTTCAAGTTTGATCCTCAATAGTCCCCAGCGGAGTCGCCATTGAAAGTGCCATCGATCCATGGGGTGTACGAATCCGCTTTTAACCATTGAGGTTTGGGAGTCTCCACCTAGTTATTACGATCTAGGAATCGAACTTTGACTTTAAAAGACAAATAATACTAATCTACGAAAGAAAATACGGGTCCGGGGATCACGTTACGGGGTTGGAAGGTGTTAGGCACCAACCCCGCCCGGCAAACGCCGATCTCTACTAATTCCCAAAAGCGATTACATTGCTAAAAAGACCTAAATAATATATATATATATAATATATTTACCTTTACGAACGCAACGGTTTTGTTCCCTCAGATGTGATAGAACAGCTCCTCGTACAGCACTCCTCACTTTGTTCTGTCACCGGATTCGCTTCAGACCTCCAAGACGAAGTACCTCTTTCTTAAATCTGAATTTTTTCTTATTTGTTTATGAATTTCTGGGTGTTTTTTGAAAGGTGTTTATTGGGCTAAAGTTGGGGTATGGATGTTAAGTAAGGAGTTAGGGCTTCAAAATTAGGGTTTATGGGAGGTTTGGGAAACTTTTTAACCTACTATTCTTATAGTTTATTTTTTCATACGAAAATAGGTTGTAGGGACCCTTATTTATAGATTTTTTTTAAAGTATTTTTTAGATAAAGTTAGTGTTTAATTATGTTTTTTTTAGATAGTTTTAAAGTTTAATTAGAAGTATTTTCGATAGAGTTAGTGTTTAATTAGAATTACATTAAATAATTTTAGAGTTTAATTAGAATTCTACTAGATAGTTTTAGAGTTTGATTAGAATTTTATTAGGACTTTGACTTTAGTCTTATAAGTAAGGATTTTGACTTAAGTCTTACTTGATTGACCTGACTTTAGGATTTTGACTTGAGTTCTACTTGATTGACTTGATTTTAGGATTTTGACTTGAGTCTTACTTGATTGACTTGACTTACAAAATTAATTTTAATTAGGATTTCACTTTACATTAATTAATGTTTTAATTATTAATTTTAAAATTTTTAATTATTAAAATTATGAAATTACTATTTTACCCTTAGAGATGACTTTTTGCGTTTTAAGTCATTTTTCAATGTGTCAAGATGTTTTAGAATCAATTTTTCATAAGGAATTCAATAGTAATATTGGTTTGTGTCATTTATGAAATTTTTGTGCAAAATGGTCGTGAACTTTATGAGGAGCGCTTTCATAATTTTGTCAAATTTTGTGAAAATTGGCGAAATGGTTTATTTGGTTTTGATTTGTTGTTTTATGTGTTTGATAGGATTTTCCTAAGCGTAATGTAGGCTCTAGAGATGTTTTAAGGTTAGGAGTATTTTGATAATTTAATCATTTTTAGTGATTTTTATCGTAAAACTTCTTTTTGTCTGCAAGATGATGATTTCTATATTTTTGGAGTTATATTTTCCTAGCATAGCATGGTTTCTATAATTTTGTTAGTTCAAGATACCTCATCCGAATTTTTGAAATATATCTAGTAACAAACAAAGTATTGAAATAATCATCTATTATTGGGAACCGTTGCGATCAGGTTAACGAGTTGATTAATCAGGCAAATGCGAAAATGAGGTGTATATATGTTCCTATTTCATCAACATTCTTTGCCCATACTACCTCAACAACTTTTTATCAATCATAGTCTCCATGTGGTGTAGATAATTTCATTACTCGATCCATGTCAATAGTTTCTAACTCTAGCAAGTGTGCAAAATCTCAGCTGAATTATATGATCTAGAGGAACCAGTATTGAATAGAGCTCCACATTCTAATATTACAATTAAAAATCGTACCTTCTAATATTTCATTGGAGACAGATACTTTATCCTTGGTTACAACCCCTTTCTTACGACTATAATAAAGGGCACTCTCTTCTGATATGTCCCACTTGACCACACGTATAACATGTTAATGATATTGTCTTCATAGATTTTTGGGCAGTTGATAGACCGAGGTCTGTAGGCTCTGAACCTTTCTTATTAGTTTCTTTGGCCCTACTGGCATCATTAGAGTTTCAACTGCTCTATAACTTAGTGATGGGGGAACTCTACAACTCAATAGTGAAGGAGTTCTATATTGTGGATACACTTATCCGGAGGAGATTGGTCTCGAATACCTTGGCCTCTTGATCGGATCTGATCTGGGAGGAAAAGAAGTCTAAGGTCGACTAATTTGCCCATAGAGGTCTGTAACTCCATCTCCCATCGCTTTATCCTCTAAGCTCGACTCATCGTATTTCTATAATTGGTAGTCTCAATCATCAACCTCCTGGCCCTTAGATGGGGTTATAGTCCTCTAAAGAATGAACAGGCCTTCTGCAGATCTATCAAGATAAGCTCGGGCGCATATCGTGACAACCTAGTAAACATCATACCATAGTCTCTAATCGATAGATTTCATTGCAGTAACCTCAAACACTCCTAGTACTTGATTTCTCGAGTAGTGTAGACACCCAATTTTTCTTCTCGCCTGATTAATCAACTCGTCAACCCGATCGCAACAGTTCCCAATGATGGATGTTTATTCCAATGCTTTATTTTGTTACCACATATGTTTCAGAAATCCGGATAAGCTATCTTGAACTGACAAAACTGTAGAAACCACGCTACGCTAAGAAAACATAACCCCAGAAACATAGAAATCATCATCTTGCAGACAAAAAGAAGCTTCACGATAAAAATCATTAAAAAGACCAAATTACCAAAATACCCCTAATCTAAAAACCACCCTAAAGCCTACGTTACGCTTAGAAAAACTCATTCAAACACATAAAATAACAAATCAAAACCAAATAAATCATTTTGCCAATTTTCACAGAATTTGATAAAATTACGAAAATGCCCCTCATAAAGTTCACGATCATTTCACACAAAATTTTTTATAAATGACAAAAACCAACATTCCCA
Organism: Akebia trifoliata; assembly: GCF_017979445.1. NCBI lineage: Eukaryota > Viridiplantae > Streptophyta > Magnoliopsida > Ranunculales > Lardizabalaceae > Akebia > Akebia trifoliata. The sequence continues at coordinate 13,928,039 of NC_141375.1, forward strand.
TTAAATTTCTTATGAAAAACCGATTCCAAAACATCCTAGAACATCAAAATTAGACTTGAAATACAAAAAGTCCTCTCCAAGGGTAAAACGATAATTTTATAATTTTTATAATTAAATTTTTTAAATTAATAAATAAAGCATTAAATAATTAAAGTGAAACATTAATAAAATTAATTTAAAATTTTAAACAAAAAAAATGATCGATCAGGCTCTAAGGAAAAATTGTTAAGGGTTGCCGAGATATTTATTCTAGGACCCCTCCATTTGGGGGTCCAAAGAATTAAAGATATAATAGAGGGGGGTTCTCCAAAAAATTAAAATCAATCAAGTAAGACTAAAGTCAAGATATTAAAGTCAATCAAGTAAGACTAAAATCAAAATCTTAAAGTCAATTAAATAAGATCAAAAGTCAAAATCTTAATAGATTTCTAATTAAATAATAATTCTATTTAAATAATCCTAATCAAATAATAACACTATTTAATAGAATTCTAACTAAAATATAACTCTACCTAAAACAATTCTAACTAAAATATAACTATAACTAAAAGAATTATAATTAAACAAACACTTAAAAAAATCCATAAATAGGGGTCCTCACACCCTATTTTCGTATCAAATAATAAACTCTAAGAAAAGTAGGTCAAAAAGCTTCCCTAGCCTCCCACAAATCCTAATTTTGAAATCTTAACTCCTTACCTAACATCGATACTTCAACTTTAACTCAAAAAATACCTAGAAATCTTTCAAAAACACTTAAAAACCCATAAAAAAATTTGAAGAATTTAGATATAAGAAAGAGATACCTCAACTTGGATATCAAAACTCAAATCCGGTGACAGAACGAAGCGAGAAATACTGTATGAGAAGTTATTCTATCAGATCTGAGGGAACAAAACTATTGCGTTCGGAAAAGGTAATTATTTTTATTTTTTTTATTCATTAGGTCTTTTTAGCAATGTAGTTTTATTTGGGAATTAGTAGAGACCGGCGTTTGCCGAGCGGGATTGCTAACACCTTCCAACTCCGTAACGTGATCCCCGAACTTTGTTTCTTATTTTTCGTAGATTAGTTTTTTTTACCTTTTAGAGTTAATGTTCGATTCCTAGACCGTAATAACTAGGTGGCGACTCCCAAACCTCAAAGGTCAAAAGCGGATCCGCTCACCAAGCGGATCGAGGGTGCTTTTAGTGGTGACTCCACTGGGAACTATTGAGGATCAGACTTGAAAAATCCCAATTATAGGAACATTGCCAGGATGACCTAGTTTTTTTTTATTTAATTTGATTTATTTTATTTATTTATTTATTTTTGTGGCTTGATTGTGGATGATTTTGGGTATTATATTTTTGTCTAATTAAGGGTCACTTTTTGATGACCCCTAAATAATGAAAGATTCAAATTGACATATGAAAAGGATGGAATGATGAGGTTGGGATAGCAATGTTAAAATATTTTTACAGAATATTTTATTGAGAATTAAGTTTGGGCACCTATTAATAAAATGTAGATCTCATCGAGCAGATTAATTTAGAACCTGAATTCACTCAATTTCGTTATCGGGAGCCTTGGATATCATCGATACAAGTCCAATATGTAAATCTGGAATTGTTACTAAATAAAGATTGGGACAGTAATGTTAAAACATTTTTATAGAATATTGTAATCAGAATTAGGTCTGGGCACCTGTTAATAAAACGTAGATCTCATCGAGTAGATTAATTTAAAACCTAAATTCACTCAATTTCGTTATTGGGAGCCTTAGATATCATCGATGTAAGTTCAATCTGTAAATCTGGAATTGTTGCTGAATGAAGATTGGGATAGTAATGTTAAAACCCTTTTACAGAACATTCTAATAAGAATTAAGTATGGGAATCTCTTAATAAAATGTAGATCTCATTGAGTAGATTAATTTAGAATCTGAATTCAGTCAATTTCATTATTAGGAGCCTTGGATATCATCGATGCAAGTTCAATATGTAAATCTAGAATTGTTGCTGAATGAAGGTTGGGACAGCAATGTTAAAATATTTTTACAGAATATTCTAGTTAGAATTAGATCTGGGCACCTGTTAATAAAACGTAGATCCCATCGAGTAGATTAATTTAGAATCTGAATTCACTCGATTTCATTATCGGGAGCCTTAGATATCATCAATGCAAGTTTAGATTGTATTTTCCTAATTCACAGAAAATTCGAATTTATCTAATGTTAACACAGTTAATGTACCTGAGAGCGAGCTCATTTGGCACTAGGATCTTTCTTTTTAATTTTCTTTTGAGATGTGTTTCTAATTTTTTTTTTATAATTAAAAAATAAATAAAGAGAGTTCATCGCTCCTCATCTCAACAATTATCATTCTATCATCAATGTAACATCTATTGGAATCTCGATTTATTTTGGATCACCCAAAAGTGATAATTGATTAGACCTTAAAAATTATAAAAATTATGCCTATTGCAATGTTTGGGTTTGATCAATTATTCTATGTCATGATCATTAATTGATTTGCCATTGATCTTGATGATGTTATTGGATTGGTATTTATTTTGGTTAATATTCATATGGTATCAATGTGTGATGATATGATCAGGCCCATGGGCCCATTTGTTTGAAAAGGCCCCAGGCACACCCCACCCTGTTTTGCACACACCACATGCACGTTTATTGTTTTGCATGCTTGCATGTCCCATATAGCCAACGTGACACTAGTGTGTGGTCCAGTCTCTTCAGAGATGCAACGTCATTCATGAAAATCACAGCTCCAGTCACGTACTATAGGGTATATCAAACTGGGACATCAGTACCGTCTGATCAGGTGACTCTGAAAGGTATATCGATGCACCCAGGCTGGAGCGACCTGAGCCTTTGACCTATTGTTAGCCACACAGTCACATGTCCCGTTTGCCAACGTAATACTAGTACGTGATCAGTCCCCTCGTGGGATGCCAAACCTTTTATGAAAGCTATAACTCTTGACTCGTATCCGTAGGTATATTAAAGATAATCCAAGTACATCAATTGCACTTCTTGGTCAAAATCGATATCTAAGCGAGATCCTACCTCGCTGTACCCTACTGTACGAGTGGGATAGACTATGTATATTCTAGACGAGAGGTATTTAAGTGGGCCTTTCTCAGCATCGTGCGCCACCTCTCAATTGGGGATCAAACTGGCTTTTTTGACATCAGAGAAGTGAGTTGGAGTTTTGGATTATCACCTATACGGTATATCAAACCAAGTCACCACGTACCGTCTGATTGAGTACGCTCGAGAGGTATATAGGTGTACTTGGGCAAGGGTGGCCAGATAAAAATGTATTACACGTAGCAAGCTTAGAGTCTAAAACCTCCCCTATAGGTCATGACTCGAACTTATCATAGGTGTTCCCAGGTTGTTATTTGAATGAGACCTTGTGATTGATGAATTCATGTGAATGATATATGAGATCAGAATGTATGATTGTCCTCAAGAATAAAAAAATTTTGCTTTTGAAAATTAAAATGGGTGCACCGACCCAATAAAGAATCCATTTTTTGTAATAATTCATAATGACCCAGTCCATCTCGATCCAACAATCATAATGGGCCGGGCCATTTAGATCAAAATGGAAATCAAATTATTTTCTAAATTCGGGTTCCGACCCATTTAAAAAGAAGAAAAATGTTTTTCGGAAGAAGAATATTTTTCAAAAGAAAATACTTTCCAAAAGAGAAAGAAGGAAAAAAGATTTACAAAAGATATATTTTTGCATGAACCTTGGAAATTTTCTTTTTTGCATGGACTTTGAAAAATTACTAAAATGTATTTTTCTAAAAAGAAAATGACTTGCAAAAAAATAATCAGATTTGTGAAAGTTTTATTCAATGAAAACATTATTTGTCAATAATTTTCAAGAGTACAATAGAATTATTTTCCTTCTAAATAATCATTGCATGAATTTTCAAGGTTCATTCAAAATGTTATCAATGGGGTGATACTAGAATTGATTAAATTCACCTTCAATGAGGTTTAATTGTTATCATTGTACCTAAGCTCAATCATCCATCGTCTAGCTAGGGTTATAAGTTTAACAAATGTTAATATCAAGTCAACAGTCAAAAATGACTTCAGAATTTCTCAACATCACCCAGTTATTCCCTGAAGATCATAGTGCTTCAGTCTTGCCGGTTATAAGCATTGTCTTGAATCCTCAGTCCATAATCAAGCCTGTTGTGAGTAGTCTTGAGTTTTCATGAGTCATTTGGGTTAGTTAGAGTCTTTTTTTTCAGTAAGGTCATGTCTTCTTTTCGAGTCGATTCTTTTTTCTATTGAGTCGACTTAGTTTGTCGAGCCATAGAGGTGTCTGTCGTCCCTTCTGAATTTGATTGGATAAAGAAAATTTTTGAATACCTCAAACGCATTAACGAATTAACTAATAATCTGATAGGTTTCTCTCCTGAACAAGAAAGATAAGAGTTGGACTCAACTTTTAATCAAGAAAACAAAGGTCATTGACCTCGGAACAGAAAATAATTCCTAAAGAGATTCAAATAGAAATCATCCTATCCCTAGAGGAACACAAGGGGATAATGAATTTTCTCAAAAATTTCAAAAGACTTGTTCGTGTGAGCCTATGAGGATATGTTAAGTGCAAGCTTGGGTGTTGTCTGACACAGAATAGATACTGGCTTGAGAAAATGAGATCAAGGAAGATGTTATAAAATGTATTAGTGCTACACTTCTCAAAATGGTAGAGCTCCCAGAATAGATTACCATTCTCAGATTAATGAAATAGTTGAAGCGGTATTGATCTCTGATAATGGGTCGTACATCAAAGCTTAGGTAATCACTCTATGTTCAAAGTTCGAGATTCAACATCATATTATCTCTCTATCGTCCTCAGATTAATGGAAAGGTTGAAGCAGTCAATAAAATATCTCAAAACAATCATCAAGGAAATGTGTCAATCACACCAGGATTAGTTAGAGAAGTTACCATTCACACTAGGGGCACATCATACTTTAATACAGTCTTCCATTGGAGCTATTCCCTACTTTCTAGTGTATGATATGGAAGCAATCTTACCAGTTGAAATGGAAATCCCATATCTCAAGGCCTTCAAGGAAAGTCAATTGTTAGAAATAGATTGGGTTAGTCAATGGTATAAAGAATTAAACTTGATCGGAGAAAAACAACTTAGATTTCTATATCATGTACAAGCTTATCAAAGAAGAGTCGTCTGTGCGTTTGACAAAAAGATCAAGGCTCATCACTTATAAGTTAGGGATTTGGTACTAAAAAAAAATTGGGCACCTATCTTTGACCCTAGAGGGAAGTTCAAACCAAATTGGAGAGGTCCGTTCATCATCAAGGAAATATTACCAGGAAAAGCTATCAGACTTCAAGATCATGATGGAATCGAATTACCAGAACCAACCAACCTTGACCAAATCAAATGGTACTACATTTAAGGAGGCTATTTTCAGCCGAATCAATTCTCCTATTACCCAATTCAATATATCCTTTCTCAACCTCTTTGCAGCCTTTTCAAAAAGAAAAAATTATGCCTTTTTATTTCTCAGCCCGATCACCTAACCTAAGGGAGGGAAGAATTCGAACTACGTAATGGTCTGATCCCAAAATTCTGGGGTACGTAGGCAACCTAAGAAGTTACTTCAGGCCCGACCACATCAAAATAAAAAATAAATTCCCCGACAAAGAAAAAATCTAAAAAGAAAAAAATTCAAAAGAAAAAGAAATATCATCCAAAATAGGAAAGAAAATTCAAGGAAAAAGAAAACAATTAAAAAGGAAATGCTACACAAGGGGCATTTAGGTTTTTGAGCCTCAAAATTCTTTTCTTTTTATGCCCAGTCCAAAGCCTACCCATAAAAGTCCTCCTAAGTACCGTGTGAAAAGTCAAGGAAGATAGCAAAACATGATCAGACAGCAATTCTATAAGGAAGAAAAGAAAAAAAAAAGCCTGCTAGGTTGAAAACCTGAAAAGGGCGACTTAGGCAAAAAATTAAGGCAAGCTCGCAAGGTTGAAGATTCGAAAGGACAACTTTAACAACAATCAGAGCAAAGGAAGAAAAGAAAGCTCACTAGTTTGAAAACCTGAAAAGGAAATCTAGGCAAAAGCTAGAGCATACTTGCTAGTTTGAAAATCTGAAAGGCAATCTAGGCAAAAGTTAGAGTAACAAAGAAAATTAAAAAATCTCCGGGGAGTTAAAAACTAAGAGCGGTCTGAGCTGAAACATCAGAAGTCCGAATAATCAAGTTTAATACTTAGCTTAAATCAGACACAGACTCGGAAGCCACAAATATCTTGTCAACGATCGATCTGATTTACTTTTCCAAGTGAACCAAAGGAGAGAAGGGTGAATTCTATGATGAGTCTCAAAAGGAAATATTTTGTTTTCTTGAGCCTGACTCAAAATCTTCTGTAAAATTAATCAAAATTAAAAGTTGGATCTTTATTGCGCTTGTGGCAATCAAATATTTCAAACCTTCATACAAAGGGCATTTTCTTTTCCCTCTAAATATGTAGTTTCCCCCCTTATACTAGGGGCATTTTTTTAATTTTTGCATGATGTGTTTTTAATTATCTTCAATGCCATGTTTATTGTCGAACTATGGGCATTTTATTTTTGAGCAATGTTAATCTTAAAAGATAATGGGAACCCCAAACTTAAGATTACCCTCTTGATAACAATTTGTCAAAAAACCCTTAAGGTTCAAAATAAATAAAAACTCATGTTTTAAATTCATAAAACTTTTGGATCAAACCTTGAGGGTTAAACAAAAGCACTTCGGATCTTACATTTGACTGTGCCCAAAGATTAACTAATAACTCATTAGGAGATATGGCATTCTTTCGTTCCCAGATCCTTTTCCAGATCCATTCATTCTTGGATTCGATCATTCTCTTCCAGATTCATTATCTTCCAGATTTATTCGTTCCTCGATTCATTTTAATCAGTCTCTCCAAATTCATTCATTTATCTGCCAGTTTTGCTCAGTTGTCGCTAAGGGTTAAATTGGATTTTGCTCAGTTGCCGCCAAGGGTTAATTTGGATTTTGCTCAGTTTCCACCAAGGGTTATCTTCAATTTTGCTTAGATGCCGCCAAAGGTTATCTTGGATTTTGCTCAGTTGCCGCCAAGGGTTAACTTGGATTTTGCTCAGTTGCCGCCAAGGGTTATCTTGGATTTTGCTCAGATGCCGCCAAAGGTTATCTTGGATTTTGTCTAGTTGTTGCCAAGGGTTATCTTGAATTTTACTCAGATGCAGCCAAAGGTTATCTTGGATTTTGCTCAGTTACCGTCGAGGGTTTTCTCAGAATTATGCTTAGTATACACTCAGATTATGCTCAGTTTATGCTCAGTCTATGCTTAGTTTATGCTCAGATTATGCTCAATTATGCTCAGTTTATGCTCAATTTATATTCATTTTATGCTCAGATTTTACTCAGTTCCAACTTAAACTCTTTGAAATTTATCTCAGATTTTAAGTCACACACTTGCACAGTTGTTACATCAGTCAAGGAGAATTTTCTAAAATTCAATAATCTAACACTGCCAGTGTGAGCTCGCGCTCAAGGACCTGATAATTTTTTAGTTCGGGGAGAGCGTTACCTTCAAGGATCCGAACACCCCGACGAATTGCTAAATCAGGCTGCAAAATGAACTGTCACTAGCTTTGACATTCAGATATCGCACTATCTACAAAAATAGATTTGTTATCTAGTTTGCTTCAACCCTCTGCCAAAGAGAGGCATCTGTACACACCCCATTTTTGCACTCGCCTGATTAATCAACTCGTCAACCCGATCGTAACAGTTCCCAATGATAGATGTTTATTCTAATGTTTTATTTTGGTACCACATATGTTTCAGAAATCCAGATGAGGTATCTCGAACTAACAAAACTGTAAAAACCACCCTACGCTAGAAAAATATAACCCCAGAAACATAGAAATCATCATCTTGCAGACAAAAAGAAGCTTCACGATAAAAATCACTAAAAAATGACCAAATTACCAAAATACACCTAATCTCAAAACCACCCTAGAGCTTAAGTTATGCTTAGGAAAACTCATTCAAACACATAAAATAACAAATTGAAACCAAATAAATCATTTCACCAATTTTCACAGAATTTGACAAAATTACGAAAATGCCCCTCATAAAGTTCACGACCATTTCACACAAAAAAATTTATAAATGATAAAAACCAACACTCCCATTAAATTCCTTATGAAAAATCGATTCCAAAATATCCTAGAACATCAAAAACAGACTTGAAACACAAAAAGTCCTCTCCAAAGACAAAACGGTAATTTTACAATTTTTATAATTAAAATTTTCGAAATTAATAAATAAAGTATTAAATAATTAAAGTGAAACATTAATAAAATTAATTTAAAATTTTAAACAAAAAAAAAATGATCAATCAGCCTCTCAGGCAAAATTGTTGAAGATTGCCAAGATATTTATTCAAGGACCCCTCCATTTGGGAGTCCAAAGAATTAAAGATATAATAGAGGGGGGTTCTCCAAAAAATTAAAGTCAATCAAGTAAGACTAAAGTCAAGATATTAAAGTCAATCAAGTAAGACTAAAGTCAAAATCTTAAAGTCAATCAAATAAGACCAAAAGTCAAAACCTTAATAGATTTCTAATTAAATAATAATTATATTTAAATAATCTTAATCAACTAATAACTTTATTTAATAGAATTCTAACTAAAATATAACTCTACCTAAAATAATTCTAACTAAAATATAACTCTAACTAAAAGAATTATAATTAAACACTAATTCTATCTAAACAAACACTTAAAAAATTCTATAAATAGGGGTCCTCACACCCTATTTTCGTATCAAATAATAAACCCTAAGAGAAGTAGGTCAAAAAGCTTCCCTAACCTCCCATAAACCCTAATTTTGAAGTCCTAACTCCTTACCTAATACCCATACCTCAACTTTAACTCAAAAAATACCTAGAAACCCTTCAAAAATACCTAGAAACCCATAAAAAAATTCAAAAAATTCAGATCTAAGAAAGAGATACCTCAACTTGGAGATCAGAAATCAGATCCGATGACAGAACGAAGCGAGGAATACTGTACGAGAAGTTGTTCTATCAGATCTGAGGGAACAAAATCATTGCGTTCGAAAAATGTAACTATTTTTATTTTTTTTATTAATTAGGTCTTTTTAGCAATGTAGTTTTATTGGGGAATTAGTAGAGACCGGCGTTTGTCGGGCGGGATTAATTCCTAACACCTTCCAACTCCGTAACGTGATCCCCAGACTTAGTTTCTTATTTTTCGTAGATTAGTTTCTTTTGCCTTTTAGAGTCAATGTTCGATTCCTAGACTGTAATAACTAGGTGGCGACTCCCAAACCTCAAAGGTCAAAAGTGGATCCGTGTACCCCGCGAATCGAGGGCGCTTTCAAGTTGTATTAAATATAAATCTATCAACAAACATCCTCTCGAAGTCTATCCACTCAAACGATCCATCTCTCAATACACTCCTCTCAAAATGTTACTAATGATTGGCATCCCCGTTCATTAGAATGCAGTCACCGTCACCCATTGATTTCTCGGGCACTACATGACACTCAAAATCTTTCAAGTCTTCAAAACCCACTCATTGACCTCAACTGGATCAGAAAAACTCTCAAATCTCGGTGGACGAAATCATTAAAAATTCTACAACCATATCATTGGATTTACTTGTTCTTTGGGCATGGGAATTATCTCATTCTTCAATGGCACGACTTGTGGTAGTGGTCTCTTGGTGGAATAATATTTGCCTCTTGTGAAGAAGTCTAACACTCCCTTATTTCTTAGATTTAGTGGTGCATCTTACAATTGTGGTAAGTCTTGTACCATTTCTTGCTTCCGATCACTAGTCTTGTTTGTTCAGGATGACACGAGTACATTATAAACTTTATTGAAATGGGGTTGTCTTATTGTTTTCTCAATTGATTTTTTTAGCATCTTTTTTAGCCACGCATCCTTAATCTGTTAACGTCGATCCGAACATTGCTCTCCTTTATGTTCCAATTTGTCACATTCATAGTATATCACCACTCTTTTTTTTGACTGATTTAGTAGTATATGTTATTGTTTCTTATAAAAGTCTTCCATCCATTGAGTTGGTATGTCTATAATTTCACTCCTCATGTATGGTTAGTTTTCCTATGAATTTGCTAGTTTCATAATTGTTTATCTTTTGTTAGATATTAATTACCTTCCTTCCATTTAGCTTCGAGGTGTTGGTGGTTATATTATTCATATTTCCTTTCTGAACTAGACATGAGACTCAGCCATCTGTCTCATGAATAACATTACTTGTGCTATCAGGTCAGTGGTTTAATCCAAAACCTATTTCATTTCTATTGCATTTCGACATCTACCTCATCCACACCTCTCACTTGTATTTATCCATAACAAGCCACTTATCAAAATAAGGCCAAAATCACTTTTATGAAACTATGAATTGCTACCGTAGCTTGGAACTTAGTAATGGACTCCATTTCCATTGCTAACAAAACAAACCTAGAATCCTATCCTAGGCTTACTAGGCTCTATAGACTTCTAGACACGGAAGAACTCATAATTCCAATACAAAACTACTAATGAGCTCGGATACCGAATTCCTAGTGACACTCTATGATTATCACTCTAATATCTATGGTATCAGTCAACTCCTATAAACATAACAGATCTATATCCCATATGGATCTAATGCTATGCTCTGATACTATCTGTGGTGTCCCGCCAAACGTTAATATAAAATCCCATGTCAAATCTAGAGGTACAAGGTGGCGCTTCGAAATTTCGGCATAGTCTCCTCTGTTTCTGTTACCATTCCAAGGTATTCAACTTGCATCTGATAAACGACATACAATCTTGCATATATACATACAAAAACATAATATTAGCGGAAGCCTATATACATCTAATAATGTATGATAGATCAGAGTGTGGAAGAAGAAATTTATATACGGGATTATACAAAAATTTCTCACTCTAACAAAAGTCCTATTGCTCAGAACACAATCTATAATACTCTTGGACAAATCAACACCACTAGGGGGTATAACCCCAATACTCACCAAGTGACGAACTCTGACTATCTATCTGACCCATCAGATGATTCTCACTCGTTTTCTACACCTGTCTCGCAAAGTTTTGGATCTAAAATTAAAAAAATAGAGAAGGAAAAGGTGAGTAACAATGGTTACCCAGTAGGGAAGTAAATAATTTCTACCAATAACCTCTCTTAAGATGAATGAATAAACATATTAAATTATATTAACATTTGCAAAGTTTTACAGAAGAAACTACGATTAACTGATACATATAACCAGGGATATCCAACTAAACATTTTAAGACTCACATTACATTAATCAACAGTACTCACTATAACATTTTCTTTTTATACAAATCTAATTGACCAAATAGAAGTATTAAACATGCATTTCATTTTATATATCAAAATAAGGTAATAGATATATAATACACAATGGGGGAGTATTAGAATTAGAGAGTTGGGATTCACAACTAGATCGCTTCCAGTCGGGACATGATGTTACAATTTCTTATTGGCTTTTAGTTCTTGATTTTGTGGCCAATCGCTGTACTTACCACGCTTGATTGACTATTTATCTAGCTCAGGCTGACCGTTTAACATGTCTGTAAACAATGGGTCTCTTTTCGATGTGTCAGAACGTTCAACTACTATAGATTGTTAGTGATCACTGACTAATCATCTTCGTCTATGCCTATCAAGCGTGCATGTGATTTCCAAATATACAAACTATTCGTATACGACCACTTTTACATAACAAGTTCACTAGTAAAGATAGAGAGGAATAAACCTGGATTTCAGTCGTGACTCCACTCTCATACGCATCCTATACCACGTATGAGCTTGGTGGTCCCTATCGTACATCTCAAGATAGTACACCACTCCGGATGATATGACGCACTACTGTGGTCACCCAGCCTAAAATAAAAAATAGAATAAAAAAGTAAACAACGCCCCGCGCTAATAGAAAGTAAATAAACATTCAATCAGTCTGTAACACCCCAGATTTTTCAACTCATATCTCGAGGAAATTAAATGGTGAGATTTGGAGGAAAATATCGAGTGAAAGACTTAGAGTAAAATACTCGAATATTACTATGATTAATTTTGAGGAAAATCAATTTCGCCATTAGATTCAAAAGGATCGAAATATATACATTAGCCTGTAAGTAAGTTCGAATTTGAATTCGGATGGAGAAGTTATAGAATCCTCGAATTTCGTGTTAAGTGGGATCCAAAATAGTAAAATTTCGTTAGAGCGAGAATCGAAAAGATTTGATGACACCATCGTAGCGAAAAATTATTCGAAATGGTATATTCGTTTGTCGCTTTCCGAATCCGAATAGTTAAGTTATGATCGAAACTAGAAATGATGGGGAAATTACAAGTATACCCTCAGCCCTTTTATAAAAGAAAACTCACTTTCTTTTATTTCATTTCACTTCTTCACTCTTCTTCAAAGAACTCAACTCAGCCATTTTCTAGACCTAGGGTTTGAACCCATTCCTATCAAGATCTGTCTCAATCAAGTTTGAGTTGAACCTCGACGAAGAAGGCAAAGTCGTCGGCGTTGTCGAGCTCTACGTCCTCACCCCATCCAACCTCCATTTTCTCTTCTTTTCTCTTGGTCTCCCACAAGAATCAGCAAGTGGGTTTTTGTATAATCACTTGGAACCTCATCCAAATCATAGGAGAGTCGTTGTTGGTCTTTAGGAAGCAGGGATAACACCTTCAAAGAGGGTTTCACAACCAACCACTCCGTTGGCACCCGAGTTCAACCACTTGTAGAACTTCGAGCCGTCAAACATTGATCCTTAGTGTTGATTCATCACCATTGGCGTCCACAAACAAGTAAGGGACTTCCAATTCTTATTGGTAGCTTTAGATTTCCGAAATGTGCATTTAGGGTTTTGAAACAAAACTTATTGTTTGCATTTAAATCGTAGAAATTGGTGTTTGATTTCAAATTTATGATAGAAGTAGGTGTTTTGTTTATGTTTTATCGAATTTTGATAACAAAATCGTAGGTGGGTCGAATGGTTCGAAGATTGGAAGAAGAAATCGAAAAAGGGATCGAAAAATCCAAAAATCGCGAGTGAGGTTCATGCTGTAGGTGGGAAGGGTCGGTGCCACCGGCACCTACCGAAGGCATTCTGTCGGTCCCACCGACAGAATGTTGCTTCTGCCACCGACGAAATCAAGAACCCGCCTAAAACTTTGTTCTGTCGGCAGGACAGTCGGTCCCACCGACACCTGCCGATGTGTATTCTGTTGGTTCCACCGACATCATATTGATTCTGCCACCGACAGCCACCGACAGACACAGTTTTGACCAGAACAGTGTTCTGACTCTTGGCTTGACCTCCTCACACCTTATACACTATTTCTCACCCTCTATTTCATTAAAAACATTTAAGTAATTACTTTCTATTTACTTTAAGTTCTTTAATGAAATTAAGGTTTTACCCCCCATTTCGGAACAATGGGAATGGTTTTAAGATCCAAATCTCAAAGGATTAAAATCCGAATTTTGGTTTAAAGAACAAAACGTAATTTTCGACGTTTTCGGCAAGTTTTCAAAATGAAATAACTTTCGCGTTTCTTTGAATTAGATTACAAAAACTATATGGTGTCGAATCTCATGATCGAGACTTTCATTTCGAAAAACCCGTTTTCAATTTCGAAAACTTTGAAAAATTGAGTTTCCGACACTTAGCCAAATTTTCACCAGCTTTCATTATTTTTAACAGCTTTTGCCCCGTACATCATCGGGACCTTGTTTGTGAATAAACTTTGAAGGTTTTCAATGGAAAGACCGAAATAATGACCTTGAAAGATTGAAAATGGATGGTTGATCTGAAAAGATGAAAAATGAGAATGTTGAAAGAATGGGAAAAGGGAATGAACGGTAAAATGTCAGAATCACACCCGAGGGGTGATGTCTACATTTTACATTGTATGTTGTGTGTAGGTTGGTGAAAGGATATCCAGGTTATTAATGAAAGGGTTGCATGTTTATTTCCGATTATGTTAGCGCGTGTGCTAAGTACTGTTGTTTATTTTAGGCCGGGTGGCCACAGTTGCATGGTAGGAACTGGATATCCGTTCTCAATCCTGTTATGTTAATTTCTCTTTTGTTTTAAATGAAAAATCATATATGTACGTAGCTATTTTGTGAGCTGTTAAAGGGTTTGTGAATGCTTGAAGGGATAGTGTGTCACATCATCTGGAGGGGTACACTATCCTGGGATGTACGGTAGGGACCACCAAACTCATACATGGTATGAGACACATATGAGAGTGGAGTCACAACTGGAATCCGGGTCCATTCTTTTCTTATCTTTACCAGTGAATGTGTATTGTAAAGGTGGTGGTATACGAGTGGAGTGTCATTTGGGAATCACATGCACGCCTGATAGGCATAGACGAAGATGATTAGTCAGTGATCACTAACAATCTATAGTAGTCGAACGTTCTGACACATCGAAAAGAGACCCATTGCTTACGGTCACGTCAAACGGCCAGCCTGAGCCGGATAAATGGTCCCGCAAGCGTGGTAGACACGACCAGCCACAAAATCAGGAACTACAATGTTATTGAGGAATATCTGTCCTGACTGGGAGCGATCCAGTCGTGAATCCCAACTCTTTAATTCCAATACTCCACCATTTGTATTATGTATCTGTTGTTATATTTCGAATTATAAATGAGAAGCATGTCATTTATTTCAATGTTGTCAATACTATTTGCATAAAATGGAAAATGTATAATGAGTATGGACGATTGATGTTATGTGTAAATTTTAAACTGTTTAGTTGTTCATCCCTAGCTATATGTACCAGTTGATCGTACTTCATATTGTAAAACCTTGCATGTATTAAAATGTTCAGTATGCTTTATTCGATCATGCTTAGGAAGGGTTATTAGTAGGAATTGGCTGTGGACTTACTGGGTAACCATTGTTACTCACCCTTTCCTTCCTATTTTTTTTAGTTTCAGCATTTGCAGCTACCAAGGCAGGCGTAGAGTCAGTAATTGAGGAGTATCTGGTCGATCAGATCGACGATCAGAGTTTATTTCCTGGTGAGCACTAGGGCTACATCCGTTAGTGTTGTCAGTTTCATCCAAGATGTATGTAGTTTTTGGATTGAGAGTTTAGGCTCATGTTAGAGTGAGAGTATTTTGTAAGCCTGTATATGGTTAAATCTTTTGCACTCTGATCTACTTACCTGTTAGATGTAATTAGTCTTCCGCTGTTATTTTTCCTGTATCTACATTTTTATATACAGGTTTTGTTATAAATTGGTTTATCAGGTTTGAGTTCCGTGAAACGCTAACATAAATAGAGGAGACCATGCCGAAATTTCGAGGTGCCACCTAGTACCTTGGGATTTGGCATTGGGATTTGTGTTAGCGTTTGGCGGGGCGTCACACAGTCATTATCCCTGGATATCCCTTTACCAACCTACACACAACATTACAATATAAAATGCAGATATCACTCCTTGACCATATTTCTTACCCGCAGCCACGTGTCAGCTAATGGAGCCTGCCATATGTAGTACTACTACCACACTACTATCCCAGCTGATCACGAGCCCAGTTTGGCACGTTCACGGGGTGTTGCATCTCATCTTTTCAGAAGTAAAATGTAGACATCATCCTTCGGGTGTGATTCTGACATTTTACCGTTTCATCCCATTTTTCTCTTTTTCCAATTTTTGTAGATTTCAATCTTTCGAAAATAAAATATTCATTTTTTTATATTTATCAACTCAATATGAGTTAACTGAATATTAAATCATTTTTTTTATTATGAAATTTATTTTTATTAATAACATTGAAAAATACAAAACTTAAATAAAAAAGGGGTTCAAGCGGTGCACAGAACCCAACTGACGAAAATAACCTGGTGAAATATCCTACACACGTATAATTTATTATAAGATACAATTAAACATATCAAATATGCAAGTTCTGACATGAATTTGAAATAACTAATTGAATTCTATATTTTTAGAAACACATCACAAATTTTTAATAAAATCCTAAATGCAATTTTCACAATCTATGATACTAATAGAAATTGAGAGTTCCTTACTATCTCTGTGCAAAAGGATTGAATTGTGCGTGCAAAAATCAAGATGAACGGCAAGAAAATCAAGATGGATCAAACTTTGAAGTGACTGGTTTTTTAATCTAATCCGGTGGTTTCGAAGATCTCGACGTCGTCGTTATTTCTCTCTTTTACAACGGAAGACGGTTTGACCTTGAAACTGATGAAATCCGAGGTCAAAGTTTCAAAATTTTCGTATATAAATATGGCTGATTTTTTATGATATGAAGTGAAAAATAAGGTGAAATAAAAAGAAGTTGGGTGGGTTTTGTAAAGAATGAGGCTGTAAACGTTTCTCCCTTCTGCGTTGGAAGTCAACGGCGAGCCGATCACGGTGAATTTGAGGTAGAAAATTGGAGAAAAATGAATTTAAAAAAAAAAAAAAACCGTTGGCTGGTTTTAGATGAATTTGGAAGATGAATGGTAAAAAAATTAAAAAAAAATTATTTATATAAAGTATTGGGACAAAATCGATATTTCGCCTATTGTTTCAATCGATAATAACTTGACAATCCGGACTCCAAAAGGGACGAATGAATACTCTATTTCGTCTAATTTTTCATTCTAGATCTAATGGTGTAGTCAATTTCTAAAAATTTTATCCCTAACAAAAATTTATATTTTTGGCCCAATGGGATCCTAAAATTGACGTCGTTTTCGTTTTTGACGATAATTCGACTTCCTATCTTCCAAAAATGACAAGTAAATAGTCTATGCTGAATAATTTTTTTTAAGAATCCAATGATATTATCAAAACTTAATAATTCTTGTTCTAGTAAAAAGTCATTATTTTAGCATGATCCTAATCGAGAATTTTGTAACTTTTCTATT
Organism: Akebia trifoliata; assembly: GCF_017979445.1. NCBI lineage: Eukaryota > Viridiplantae > Streptophyta > Magnoliopsida > Ranunculales > Lardizabalaceae > Akebia > Akebia trifoliata. The sequence continues at coordinate 13,945,076 of NC_141375.1, forward strand.
CGGATTCGCATGTGAAAGTGCTTACAGGTTAAAGTATGTTTTTCGATCATTTTAAATCTAATGGTGAGGTCAGATTCCATTAAAAATGATCAGAAACATCCTAAAGTTTTACCCCTAAGTCCAACTTTCAAGACTTTCTCAAAATTCTATTATTTATTTTCTTCGAGATACGAATAAAAAACTTGGGGTTTTACATACAGGATAATGTATGTCATTTATCAGGTGCAGGTTAAACAACTTCGAATGCGAACATAAACATAAGAAACCATGCTAAAATTTTAAAACGCTATCTAGTGCCTCGAGATTTAACATGGGATGTTGTGTTAACGTTTGGCATGGCGTCACATGACTGATTGTTGGGATAGTGCCTCTAGTTCTATATAATGGACATGCCACGTAAGACATGATTAAATGATAGATGGATGGAATGATTGAGTGATGGAATGATTGATAGATAGAAATGACAGATGGATGTCAATGGAGGATACTACCAAACCTTGTTTGTATTTTCGATAAAAAGAAACGATATACTATATACAAAATAAAATAGTTTGTTTACTAGAAAAGAGTCGTGGAAAACCTACAAAGAGTGATGTATTGTTGTATATCCGAAAACGACAAATAAATCTAGGATCAGTACTAAATGTCATATGCTCTTCGGTAATATGCGATACCTTAAAGCTTATTGTAGCTTATGAGATTCGAAAATTTCTCCTAATTTTTTATTGGAAAACGTTGTGTATAAAGGCGGTCTCTGTATAGTGTAGAGGTAGGCGGGGTTCACATGTATTGTCTCTTGATAATCTTCAATACGAGGGGTCTCTTGGGCTAGTTAGTGATCAATTTTAATTTGTAGTTGTCAAATGATAGGCCTTTCCGTAAGGTGAACTCAGTATTGGGTTGTTGTCCAACAGTCAATCTAAGTCGGATAAGCGATCCCATAATTATGGTATGCCTACCGGCCACACAATCAAATTTTAACGATAGGATTCCACATCAGAAGTTAAGTTTGGAATATCGATTTGTCATGTCGAGGTCATTGTATTGGCGTGTTCCTCTATTCTCTTATCGACTATACCGCCGTATTCTTGTTATGTATTTTCTTTCTTTTGTGATATTGATGGATGTTTTCCATTTGAAATATATATATGTTACTTTAAATAATAAAAATGATAGATTAAAATTATTTACAACTATTTACTGAATATGCTTAGACATTTATCGTATGATACAATATGAAAACCTACATTATTTAACTGTTTAGTTTGATTACTCGTGGCTGTATGAGTCGCTGTTAGAACGATGTTCATCCTGCTTAATAACATTCTCTGATTACTTACCTTATCCTTCCCCTTTCAGATGTTTTAGCTTTGGAGAACCTGAATATGAGGAGTCATTCGAGGAGGTTCTTGTAGAGGGTTATGTCATGGATCTGCAACCTCTGTCAACTTAAGGATTTGTCTTGTTGTATAATGGTGTAATTCAAATTTTGGGACATGATGTATTTTTTTGAGAGGTTGTATTTTGTGAGATGATTATAATATTAAGGTATGTCATGGATTATGATTTTGACTGTTTAGATTCTACTACTCTGATTTGAAATTGTTTGCTATAGTTTTTTGCTACATATATGTTTCATTTAATAGCATTATTATATATGATTGTTCTACCAAGTTGAGTGTATTTTCACCTCACACTTTGAGATTCTGAGTGATGAATCTTCAGGATTCGTGTTGTGATTTCGAAGCGTGACAATGTGGTATTAGAGTTCAATATTAGTTCTGAATGGGACCAGAGCTTTTCCATGTCTAGAGGTTTGTTAGAGTTTAGCTTAGAATAAGATCACGAATAATAGGAAATTCCTTAAGTGTATTAAGTACGAGACAAAAATTATTAGGGGAGTTAACGGATTGAACAGAATTAAATGAATGCATAAGTATTTGAAGTATAATTAGTATTCTACCTAAATTTTGAAGAAATGACTTTCGAATTTGGATAACTTACAAGGATTGTTTGAATTATAGATCTTATAAGATGGCACACATCGATGAGACACTTTCATTGTTTACCCCCTTAGGAAATTTTCAGATTGAACAGAACATTTAAAGATTATACATTTCTGAAAAATTTTAATATGGGATAAATGTACTGCCTATATAATTGTTGGAATACTTTGAACGATTAGCATATAAGGGTTATTGAAATTGCAGATTAAGTGAAATGAAAGGAAATAGAAATTTATCAAAACCTATGACAAGGAGTTGAACTTGTGAGAAAGATCTACCTAAGCCAAGGAAACTTACGGAAATAAAACTTTTGATGGAAGTGATCTCCAAAATATCCCAAAATCAGGCTCGTATGGGAAAGAAACAATCAGAAATGTTTGAAGCCCAAATGAGGATGATGGGTCAACTAACAAAAAGACTGGAGCAGATAACAGAAGTGTTCGACCATCACTCTAAGGATAAAATCCTAAATGGCCAAGAAGTAAATATCCCACTACATGGAATACTACGAGAGGAAATGGAAATAATACAACCCCTGTATCAAGGTCCAAAGGAAGGAGTACAATCAAGATCCAATAGGAGACAAATGATTATAAAATTTGGAGATTCACAGAGAAAACAACCATTCATAAGGAGCGAGACTATAATGCTGCCAACTCAAGAGATTGAAGAGTTTTGTAATAAGCAACAGAATATACTACAAAAAAAAAATCAAAAGATGAGTTTTTGTAGTCATGAATGTGGCGAGTTGGGGCATAAAAGACACCAATGTTCTAACCAACTGAAATCGATTAAGGATATTTGGCTTAGTAAAATGTTAGACAAGCCAATTAAGGGAACTATGAGGCCACAAGATTTGAATGAGGCCAATAATGTATTCCTACCACCCCAAAGAGACATGACTAACAATCGAAAATGAAAAAGTGTGCAAGAGTCAACACAATTACAGTGAGCACCAATAACTCGGAGGGAGAAGAAGCACCTTAGATGCTATGAATGTAAGGAGCTGGGACATCTAAGGAGAGATTGTTCTAAGGCACCACAAACTAAACCTACAACTTCCCAGAACGTCACAAGAGGTACTATTGTAACTTTAGTGTTTAACATACTCTGTGATAGGCTATGTATGTGTTCAATCATTTAAAACATCTAGTATTATAGACTAGAAATACCTATCATAGACATATTTCATTGATAAAGTCAATAGGAAAAAAAATTGTCATTCAAGATAGTTGATAGCTCATTTAAAATGATAGTAAACAGTTGAATTTTGAAGTATAGACTTTGTTTTATGGATGATTATTGTATTATCCATGCACTTAAGGTTTGGGGTATGACCTGTATGGAAAGAAAGGGAAAAATCATGAATATTATGGCATGTAAATATATTGTGATGCTTTGAAGATAATGGATTTATTGGATTTACTCTAGGGTAGTAACTATAGAGAAAACTATATTCAGGATATCACCATGAGCATCTTAGGTTTGCTATTTTGTTTGTGTACGTAATTTGAAGACTTATGACATTCATTTTCCTTGGGGAGTTTTATTTAGATGAGAATTAAATTTAAAGTAAAGAGACCAATATGTTCTAATGTATTTTCTTGGGAATTATTTTGTCACCCTTATCAATAAGATAGTTCGTTTAAATAAGAAAATTTTTACATGAGTAGAGGAAGAAAATTTAGGTATTGGATGAAATGATTCATAAATTTAAGGTTGTAATATTAAGAATTTTCTCCTTCAAAACATAGGTTATACATTTCGATTAAGAAAGATTGAGTAAAAGATGTTATAATTTTAGAAATTCCTGTGGAAAAAGAACGATGTTCTTGGAAGATTATTTAGGAACCTACAAAACATAGGTGTGCAAACCGAAACTGACATTATCATTAAAGTTGAGTAACTTTACAGTCAATTCATGTGTATTACATGAGTAACGTAGCTCATTGATTTAGAACTTAAAGAAACATACATATCGATTAAAAAAGACTAGAGCATAATGTACTAATGGGAGAAATTTTGAGAAAAAAATCATTGTATCAAATGAGAGTGATATGTCAATATGTCTAGTTATAAATTTTTAAGGATATATCATATGAGGAAGGACCCGCACCAATTCTAGGTAGGCGAGAAGAAAAGTAGAAAACATACATCTTCCCCATATGCAAAGTCTTTCTAACTTTTAAGAGAGATGATTGACACTTCGAATAGTCGACACGAATGGTTGTAGAGTATTGAGATATATGGTTATGAAAGGAAATCGATTATAGTTTAAGAGATTTTACGTAATCCTTGATTTTTAGGGATTAGTTGTGCTATGTATTCTGATTATGATAGTTTCTTAAATTGTAAGATCATTAGTTCCTAATCTGGTCGATAAGCCGCGTACCATAGTATGGGTAGAGATCATAATATTGAAGAATGAATGAGTCAGTTTTACAATTATCATTACGACATAGAAGATTATTGCTATGGTGTGATAGGAAGAAAATAAATTGTTTGATCATTCATTCAAATTTCAATTGTTAAGGAATATGAAATTAAGGGAGTACAGAACCTTTCAAGAAGACATATAATCAATTTAAGTTGCTACCTCCGTAGCAGTTACGATTTAAGATTTCATAAATTTTCTTTGATAATTATGTATTTTGCCGGACCTGATTTGTAAAGGAGAAGACTATGCTTGTTCATATGTCAATTAAGGATCTTCGATTTGTCAAATAAATTCATGAACTCAATTAAGGAAATGAACTTGAGAGTTTAGATTTAATGATTCAAATAGAAATCAACATTTTGATTTTAAATTTTCTAAGTTATAGGACTGCAGTGGATTTGTCAAAAAGATTGATGAGGCATTTGAAATCCAAATTGTTGAAATTGAGGATAATCGAAATTGTTGAAATCGCATTGATGAACTTATGAAAGTTGGAAGATATACGATATTAGAGTAAAATGATTATTTACACAAACCAATAATTATAATTTAAGGATATAATTGTAGAATGGGGGATATGTTTATGTTTGATTTGAGTCTACTAGAGAAAGGGGTGATACGAGATTCATGTTCTCTAGTAAGAGTTAATTCATTATGCTTATGATATAAGTTTTGAGGAACTATCATGATAAGTAGAATCTGGAATGAAATGTAGGAATGTTAAAATTCGATTTTGATACTAAGCATAAGGACTATTTGGACAATATGATACATTCATAAATTTTGAGGATGAAATTCCATTTAAAGGGGAGATGATGCAATACCCCGAATTCTAATTCGTATTTCGAGAAAATAAAATAGTAAAATTTGGAGAAAATTTTGATAGAGGACTTAAGGTAAAATACTCAAATTTTGTTATGTTTATTATTTATAAAATTTGACTTCGCCATTGAATTCAAAATGATTGAAAAAAATATTTTAGCCTGTAAGCACGCTCAAATTCAAGTTTAAATGAAAAAATTATAAAATCCTCGAATTTTGCATCAAGTAATTACCAAATATGTAAACGTCACTTTAGAAATATATTTTGAGAAATCCGATCATACTGTTATATTTGTATCGAAAAATCACTCTAAATAGAGTATAAGATTGTCCAAATAGGCATTAAAAAAAAAACAACTCCCGAAATGACGCTTACGTCCCACTTAAGTTGTAAATATCCGAATTCTAAAGAAAAATTTAATTTTTCTTATTCTTCTCTCCAACCAAATATCAGACAATTTTCCTTGAGATTTGCAACTCAGATCTACGCCAAACTAAAATGATTCAAGTTTCGCCGCAAGAAGGAAAGTCGTAAACTTTGTCGATAACTACGTGTGGAGACGAGAAAATATGATTTTCGTAGGGAGAAAGTTTACGTGGTCAGCCGAAGGTGATTTTTAACTCCGTTCAACCGTCAAATATATCTCAAGGTAGGATGCCTTCCCTTCTACCTTCAAGTTGTACAACAAGTTCATAGAAAATTTCATGTTATCCTTTAGATCTTGATGTTTCTTCCAAATTTCAAGTTATTCGTTAAACCTACACACGTTTGAATGGATTAATTCATGGTTACTTGATTATTTTTGATAGATTCCATCCCATTGGATGTGTTTTAAGTATATTTATAAGTGGGATAATGTTTAAGGATCAATTCGATACTTTTTTAGCGATTTTTGATACTTTTCAACAAAAAAAATGTCCTCTTTATTTTTCTCTTTCCATGTACTTTAAGTTGTTTAATGAAATTAAATTTTACCACCCATATTTGAAAACTTTGAAAATGATTTTGAGATTCAAATCTCATCATATCAAAATATAATTTTTAGTTTCAAGAACAAAACATAAAATTTGACATTTTCAGTCAATTTTCAAAACGCGATATCGTAAGCGTTCCTTTGAGTTAAGTAATAAAAATTATATGATGTTTTTCATGTTGTCAAGGGCTTTAATTTACAAAAATCTATTTTCAATTTTGATGACTTTTAAAAATTACTTTTTCCAACACTAAGTCAAATTTTCACGAATTTCCAATTTTTACATATTATGGTTTTAATATATTTTCTAAGCCTTTCTACTCAACCAAAACCCTCAAATGGAATTGGTTGATGCTCTATGAATTTTAAATAATTTTAAATGTCAAATTATTTTGATAGATATGTAGGATGTTAGTAGATAAATTGTTCAATTGATTGATGGATGGATAGAGAGAACGTATGTTCTCGACTGATTGTTGGGACAGTACCTCTAATTCTACATGATGGACATGCTACATAAGACATGATAGAATTATTGATGAATGGAAATGATAGATGGATGTCACTGGAGGATACTACCAAACTTTATTTGTATTTTCAATAAAAAGAAATGATGTACTATATATACAAAAAAATAATAATTTGTTTACTAAAAAAGAGTCTCAGAAAACCTACAAAGAGTGATACATTACGATTTATCCAGAAGCGGCCAGACAATCTAGGATCAGCATTAGATGTCATATGTTTTTCGGTAGTATGGGATACCTTAAAACATATTACAGCTTATTCGATCCGGGAATTTCTCCTACTTCTTTCTTGGAAAACATTGTGTGAAAAGGCGGTCTCTGTAGAGTGTAGAGGTAAGCGGGGTTCACATGTATTTCCTCTTGATAGACTTCGAAGGTCTCATAGGCTAGTTAGTGATCAATTTTAGTCTGTAGTCATCAAACGGTAGGCCTCACTATAAGGTGAACTCAGTATTGGGTTCTTGGCCAACGGAGAGTCTAAGTCGGATAAGCGGTCCCATAATTGTGGTATGCCGATTGGTCACACAATCAGATTTTAACGATAGGATTTCACATTGGAAGTTAAGTTTAAAGTATCAATTTACCATGTTGAGGCCGTTGTATCTGCGTGTTCCTCTACTCTTTTATCGATTACACCGTCGTGTTCTTATTATGTATTTTCTTTCTTTTGTGATGTTGATAGATATTTTCTATTTGAAAAATGTATATGTTACTTTAAATAATAGAAATGATACATTAAAATTATTTACAACTGTTTACTGAATATGCTTAGGCATTTATCGTATGATACATTATGAAAACATGTATTATTTAACTGTTCAGTTTGATTACTCGTGCATATATGACTCGTTGTTAGAACAGTGTTCATCCTACAGAGTAACATTCTCGTGTTACTCACCCTATCGTTCCCCTTTCAGATGTCTTAGCTTTTGGAGAACCTACCTGCCTATGAGGACTCATTCAAGGAGGTTCTTGTAGTGGGTTATGTAGTGGATCTACAGCCTTCGTCAGCTTGAGAATTTTTCTAGTTGTATAGCGATTGTAGTGTAATTCAAATTTTGGGACATGATGTATTTTTTTTTTTGAGGTTGTATTTTGTAAAATGATTATAATGTTAAAATTTTTCATGGATTATGATTTTGACTGTTTAGATTCTGATACTCTGTTTTGAGATTGTCTACTATAGTTTTCCGTTGCGTATATGCTTCTTTCCATAGCATTATTATCTATGATTCTTCTATCAGGTTTGGTGTATGTTCACCTCATACTTCAAGATTCTAAATGATGAATTCTCGGGATTTGTGTTGGGATTTTGGGGTGTGACAACGTGGTATCAGAGCTTAATATTAGTTCCGAATAGGATATGAGCTCTTCCATGTCTAAAGGTTTGTTAGAGTCTAACTTGGAGATAGGATCAGGATTAATAGGAAATTCCTTAAGTGTCTTAATTACGAGACAAAAATTATTGGGGGACTTAACAGATTGAGCAGAATTAAATGAATGCATAAGTATTTGAAGTATAATTAGTACTCTGCCTAAATTTTGGAGAAATGACTATTGAATTTGGAGAACTTACAAGGATTGTTTAAATTATAGATCTTATAAGATGGCAGACATCGATGAAGCACTTTCATTGTTTACCCCCTTAGGAGATTATCAGATTGGGCAGAACTTTTAAAGATTATACATTTTTAGAAAATTTTAATATGGGATAAATGTACCGCCTAAATAATTGTTGGAATACTTTGATCGATTAACTTATAAGGGTTATTGAAATTACAGATTAGGTGAATGAAAGGAAATAGAAATTCATCAGGACCTACGACAAGGAGCCTAACTTGTGAGAAAGATCTATCTGAGCCGAGGAAACTTATGGAAATATAAATTTTGATGGAAGTGATCTCCAAAATATCCTAGAATCAGGCTTGTATGGAAAAAAAAACAATTAGAAATGTTTGAAGCCCAAATGACAATGATGGGTCAACTAACAAAAAGATTGGAGTGGATAGCAGAAGTGTTCAACCATCACTTTAAGAATAAATCCCAAAATGGCCAAGAAGTAAATATCCCACTACATGGAATACTACAAGATGAAATGAAAATAGTATAACCCCCATATCAAGGTCTAAAGGAAGGAATACAATCGGGATCCAACAAGAGACAAATGATTATAAAATTTGGAGATTCACGAGGAAAACAACCATGCATAAAGAGAGAGACTATAGTTCTCTTAACCCAAGATATTGAAGAGTTTTGTAATAAACAACAGAGTATACTACAAAAATAATCGAAAGAAAGAGTTTTTGCAAGTCATAAATGTGGCAAGTTGGGGTATAAAAGACACCAATATTCTAACCAACTGAAATCAATTAATGATGCGTGGCTTAGTAAGATGTTAGACAAGCCAATTGAGGGAACTATAAGGCCACAAGATTTGAATGAGGCTGATAATGTACTCCTACCACCCCGAGGAGAGATGTCTAACGATCTGAAGTGAAAATGTGTGCAAGAGTCAACACAATTACAGGGAGCACCAATAACTCAAAGGGAGAAGAAAAAACCTTAGATGCTATGAATGTAAGAGCTGAGGTATCTAAGAAGAGATTGTTCTAAGGCACCACAAAGCACCAGGTATATATTACGAGCTAATGCTAATACTAGGACTCAAACCAAACCAAACCTACAACTTCCTAGAACGTCACAAAAGGTACGATTGTAACTTTATTGTTTAACATACTCTAAGATAGACTATGTATGTGTTAAATCATTTAATACATCTAGTATTATACACTGGAAATACCTATCATAGACATATTTCATTGATAAAGTTAATAGGAAACAAAAATATCTTTCAAGATAGTTGACAACTCATTTAAAATGATAGTAAACAGTCGAATTTTGAAGTATAGACTTTGTTTTATTGAGAATTCGGGTATTATCCATGCACTTTTAAGGTTTGGGGTATGATCTGTATGGCAAGAAGGGAAAAAATCATGAATATTATGGCATGAAAATATATTGTGATGCTTGGAAGATAATGGATTTATTGGATTTACTTTGGAGTAGTAACAATAGAGAAAAACTATATTCAGGATATCACCATGAGCATCTTAGGTTTTACTATTTTATTTGTATAAGCAATTTGAGGATTTATGACATTCCTTTTCCTTGGGAATTTTTATTTAGATGAGAATTAAATTTAAAGAAAATTGACCAATATGTCTTAATGTGTTTTCTTGGGAAGTATTTTGTCACCCTTATCAATAAGAAATTTTTTACATGAATTGAAGAAGAAAATTTAGGTGTTGGATGAAATGATTCATAAATTTAAGGTTGTAATATTAAGAATTTTCTCCTTGAAAATTTAGGTTAGACATTTCAGTTAAGAAAGATTGAGTAACAGATTTTATCGTTTTAGAAATTCTTGTGGAAAAAGAACGATGTTCTTGGAAGATTATTTAGGAACCTATAAAACTTAGGTGTGCAAATTGAAACTGAGATTATCATTGAAGTTGAGTGACTTTACAGTCAATTCAAGTGTATTACATGAGTAACATAGCTAATTGATTTAGAACATGAGCAAACATACGTATCGACTAATAAGGACTAGAACATAGTAAACTAATGGGAGAAATTTTATGAAAAACATAAATGTATCGAATGAGAGTGATATGTCAATATGTCTAGTTATAAATTTTCAAGGATATATCATATGAGAAAGGACCCGCATCAATTCTAAGTGGACGAGAAGATAAGTAGAGAACTTAAATCTTTTCCATAGGCAAAGTCTTTAGAACTTTTACGATAGATGATTAAAACTTCGAAGAATCGACACGAATGGTTGTAGAGTGTTGAGATATATGGTTAAGAAAGAAAACCGATTATAGTATAAGGGATTTGGTGTAATCCTTGATTTTTAGGGATTAGTTGTGCTATGTATTTTGATTAGGATAGTTTCTTTAATTGTAGGATTGTTAGTTCCTGATCTGGCCGATAAGCCGCATACCATAGTATGGGTAAAGATCATAATATTGAAGAATGAATGAGTCAATTTAAAATTATCATTACAATATAGAAGATTATTGCTAACATGTGATAGGAAGAAAACAAATTGTTTGATCATTCATTCAAATTTCAATTGTTAAGGAAGATGAAATTAAGGGAGCACAGAACCTTTCAAGAAGACATATTATTAATTTAAGTTGCCACCTCCTTAGCAGTTACGATTTAAGATTTCTTAAATTTTCTTTGACGATTATGTATTTTTTTGGGACCTGATTTATAAATGAGAAGACTATGCTTGTTCATATGTCAATTAAGGATCTTCAATTTGTCAACTAAATTCATGAACTCAATTAAGGAAATGAACTTGAGAGTTTAGATTTAATGATTCAAGTAGAAATTAGCATTTTGATTTTGAATTTTCTAAGTTATAGGATTACAGTGGATTTGTCAAAAAGATTGACGAGGCATTTGAAATCCAAATTCTTGAAATTGAGGATAATCGAAATTGTTAAAATCACATTGATGAACTTACGAAAGTTGGAAGATATACGATGTTAGAGTAAAATGGTTGTTTACACAACTCAATAATTATAATTTAAGGATGTAATTGTAGAATGGGGGATATATTTATTTATCTTTGATTTGATCGACTAGAGAAAGGGGTGTTAAAAGATTCATGTTCTCTAGTAAGCGTTAATTCATTGTGCTTATGATATAAGTTTTGAGGAAATATCATGATAAGTAGAATCTGGAACGAAAGGTAAGAATGTTAAATTTTGATTTGGATACTAAGCGTAAGGACTATTTGGAGAATATGATACATTCATAAATTTCGAGGACGAAATTTCATTTAAAGTGGAGATGATGTAATACCCCGAATTCTAATTAGTATTTCGAAGAAATAAAATAGTAAAATTTGAAGAAAATTTTGATAGAGGACTTAAGGTAAAATACTCGAATTTTGTTATGTTCATTTTTAACAAAATTTGACTTCGCCATTGGATTCAAAATAATTGAAAAAACATAGTTTAGCCTGTAAATACGTTCAAATTCGTGTTCAAATGGAAAAGTTATAAAATTCTCGAGTTCGCATCAAGTAGCTATCAAATAGGTAACTTTAGATATATATACTTTGAGGAATCCGATCATACCATTGATTCGTGTCAAAAAATCACTCGAAATAGAGTATAAGATTATCCAAAATTGGCATTTGAAAAAAAATAACTCCCGAAATGACACTTACGTCCTACTTAAGTTATAAATATTTGAATTCTAAAGAAAAATCTAATTTTTCTTATTCTCCTCTCCAACCAAATATTTTCCTCAAGATTTGCAACTTAGATCTACGCCAAATTAAAACAATTCAAGCTTCGCTGCATGAATGAAAGTCACAGACTTTGTCAAGGACTACGCGTAGACGCGAGAAAATATGATTTTCGTCGGGAGAAAGTTTACGTGGTCAACCAGAGGTGATCTTTAACTCAATTCAATCGTGGAATATATCTCGATATAGGATGCCTTCCTTTCTACCTTCTAATTATACAACAAGTTCATAGAAAATTTCATGTTATCCTTTAAATCTTGATGTTTCTTCCAAAGTTCAGTTATTCGTTAAACCTACGCATGTTTGAATGGATTAATTCATGGTTGTTTTATTATTTTTGATAGATTTCATCCCATTGGATGTGTTTTAAGCATATTTATAAGTGGGATAATGTTTAAGGCTCAATTTGATACCCTTTTTAGCGATTTTGTATACTTTTCATGAAAAAAATGTCCTCTTTAGTTTTCTCTTTCCATTTACTTTAAGATCTTTTATGAAATTAAATTTTACCCCCCATTTGAAAACTTTGGAAATGGTTTTAGAGATCCAAATCTCATTATATCAAAATGTAATTTTTAGTTTCAAGAACAAAATGTAAAATTCAACATTTTTGGTCGATTTTCAAAATGCGATATCGTAAGTGTTCCTTTGAGTTATGTAATAAAAATTATATGGTGTTTCTCATATTTTCGAGGGCTTTCATGTACAAAAACCTATTTTTAATTTCAAAAACTTTGAAAAATCACTTTTTTCAACACGTAGTCAAATTTTCATAGATTTTTAGCTTTTACATCTTATGATTTTAATAAATTTTTCGAGCCTTTTTACTCAACCTAAACCATTGAATGGAATTGGTTGATGCTTTGTAGATTTCAAATAATTTTAAATACAAAATTACTTTGATAGATATGTAGGAAGTTAGACAATGAATTGTTTGATTTATTGATGGATGGATAGAGAGAACGTATATTCTCGACTGATTGTTAGAACAGTACCTCTAGTTCTATGTGATGGACATGCCACGTAAGGCATAATTGAATGATAGAGGGATGGAATGATTGATGGATGGAAATGATAGATGGATGTCATTGGAGGATAATATTAAACCTTGTTTGTATTTTCAATAAAAAGAAATGATATACTATATATACAAAACAAAATAATTTGTTTATCAGAAAAGAGTTGTGGAAAACCTATAAAGAGTGATGCGTTGTTATATATCTGGAAGCGACGGGTTAGTCTAGGATTAGCACTAGATGTCATATACTTTTCGATAGTATAGGATACCTTAGAGCATATTATAGTGTATGAGATCCAAGAATTTCTTACTTCTTTCTTGGAGAACGTTATGTGTAAAGGCAATCTCTGTATAGTATAAAGGTAGGCGGGGTTCACAAGTATTTTCTTTTGATAGGCTTCAGGGGTCTCCTAGGCTAGTTAGTGATTACTTTTAGTCTGTAATCGTCAAATGGTAGGCCTCACCGTAAGGTGAACTCAGTATTGGGTTCTTAACCAACGACCAATCTGAGCTGGATAAGTGGTCCCATAATTGTGGTATGCTGATCAGCCACACAATCAGATTTTAATGATGGGATTCCAAATTGAAAGTTAAGTTTGGAATATCATTTTGCCATAGTGAGGCTATTGTATCGGCGTGTAGAGGGTTATGTCGTGGATCTACGGCCTCCCTCAGCTTGAGAATTTGTCTTGTTGTATAGCGAATGTAGTGTAATTCAAATTTTGGGACATGATGCATTTTTTTTTTTGAGAGATTGTATTTTGTGAGATGATTATAATGTTAAAGTTTGTCATGAATTATGATTTTGACTGTTTAGATTCCGTTACTCTGATTTGAGATTGTCTAGTATAATTTTCCGCTACGTGTATGTTTCTTTTCATTGCATTATTGTCTATGATTGTTCTATCAGGTTGGGTGTATGTTCACCTCACACTTCAAAATTCTGACTGATAAATCATCGAGCTTCGTGTTGAGATTTCGGGGCGTGACATCCTTAATAGACTAATATTTTATTAAATGAGACTTAGATGGTCCATATTCTTTACTATGGGACTATTTGGTACATATTCTTAATAAAACATCCTCCAAATTTATTCTCCCAAGCTTCTTTCAGTCTCAAAATGATGATTTCTATGTTTTGTGCCCCATTTTTCTAGTGTAGTGTAGTTTATAAGGTTTGTTTATATTGAATATCCCATCTGAACTTTGGAAACATGTCTAGTGACAAACAAAACTTTAAGAATGTCCATCCATCATGGAGAACTGTCATAATTGGATTGACGAGTCGAGAAATCGAGTGAGTACAAAAATGAGGTGTTTCCAGATGCCTATCTTTGGTAGAGGATACACACAATTGAGATAAGTTTCAATCTTGATGGCAGATCTGAGGATCTGAATGTCAAAGCAAAAGACATTGCATTTTTGCAGCTTAATTTATCAACAAGTTTGGGCGTCCAAATCCTTGAGTTTTCACTCTCCTCAGACTAAAGGGTGTTAGGTCCTAGAGTTTTGAAGCTCTCGCTAATAAAGGATGATAAAAATATACCAAACTCTAATAGAATCAAAGTGTAGTGTGTGCTTTGTATAATGCTTCGAGTATCGATAAGATCCTTGATCGTAAACTCTTCTTAATTAAAGAATGTCAGGTCCTTAAGCATGAGCTCTCACTAACAATTCGGATAAACATCGATAAAACTGGCAAATTGTACCCATGTGCAACGAATGCATGCGATGACACGATTAATTTGGAACAAATGCAGATGTGTGTAAGTGTGTGTTATGTGTACGGCTTGATGGGCACAAGATTTGGAATTTTGAAAAATTGTTGGATGCCAGGAGACTCAAACCAACGAGTTTTGAAAATGATTGGGTGCCAAGGGCCTCACAACAATCTTTTCGGATTTTAAAAATAATTGGAAACCATAAGGAATTCAACCTAATTTTTTTTTTAAGTTTGAAAAGTAGTTGGATGCCTAGAGGTCTCACACCAACGGGTTTTGAAAATATTTGGAAACCATAAGGGTTCACAACAAAATGTTGAAAGTTTGAAAAGTGGTTTGACACCTAGAGGTCTCACACCAACAGGTTTTGCAAATATTTGGAAACCATAGAAGATTCATACCAAAATTTTCAAAAGTTTGAAAAGTGATTTGAGACCTAGAGGTCTCACACCAACGTTTTTGGATTTAGAAGATAAATGGAAACCATTCAAGATTCATACCAATTTTTTTTTTAAAAGTTCGATGTCATAGAGGACTCGTACCAACAAGTTTGGATTTAGAAAATAAATGGAAACCATAGAGGATTCATACCAATTTTTTGAAAAGTTGGACGATGTGGAGGTTTCACACCAACGAGTTTGATTTAGAAAATAAACAGATACCATAGAGGATTCATACCAAAATTTTTGAAAAGTAGTTGGATGTCATACAAGTCTCACATTAATGAGTTTGAAAATGATTGAATTTGAAATGACTTGATTTTGAATGCAGTCTAGGTTGACTTGAATGCACAAGAGGTATGTAACCTAGTCAAAGTTTCCATTTTAATGTCACCAGATTTTAGGCAAGGGCCTTTCTGATTGATTGTTCAACTTAGAAGGGGACAAATCCAACTCTTATCATTCTCTCTTAGATTATGTCAGATTGCTTATACCAAGGAGAGATGTGAGTCTAGGCTTCAGGAAAATCCTTATTTGTTCCAAAGGAAGTGATTGAAATCGCCTCGACCCTTCTTCACTAAATAATGGATAGGGGTCCGATTTATTAAATGGGGGATTTTGAAATAAGGGAGTCGCAACCTAGTTTAGCTCTAGGAATCATAAATAACTCCAAACGGATATGGATCGGTCCACGAATCAAAAATATGGGTAAGGGGTCAGATTACGGGTTTCGGAAGGTGTTGGGCACCGAACCCGCCCGATCAACATGATCAGTCTCTACTACGATCTAAAATCATCCTATGATCAACATGCAAAGACTACAGTCAAGGTCATAGTCCAATCATCATCATCAATTTATGCTGGGTTTGCCAAACAAATCCTAGGGCTAAAATTGTCCCAATTATTACATGATCATTCTTTGAATTCTATAAAATATGGAAGGGTTTGAAAAAGCCCTGATTAGCTCCATGATCTAAAATCAATTAAAAATTTTCACCTGCAAGTATTTCTCAAACTATCCAAAATAGAAATTGTCAAATTAGAGCTTAGGACCTCCAAGTTGGAATCTGAAGTTTTCCAAATTAAAATTCAAAAAAAATATGTGTTGAATTCCCAAATTAGAAATTTCAAAAGATACATTTTTCACAATAAAAAATTTCAAAAAATGTAAATTTCTGAATTAGAAACTCCAAATTTTCCATGAATGTAAACCTTCTAAATATAAGGATGCAGAACCTTCTAAATTAGAAAATTGATAAAATATGAAATTCCTAAAATGAAAATTTATAAGTATGTGTATTTCCCAAAATAGAAAATTATGCAACCTCCTATTAGAAGGTTTCCAAATATGAATTTTCCAATAACCTACAAATAATTTCTAAAAAGAGAATTGTATGAAAATGAATTCCCAAATTGAAAAGTTATGGATTTGCCAAGAATCACCAAATTGAAAATTTACCAAAAACAAAGAATTCAGGTTATCACTCTTACCAAATTGGAGATTGACACATATCATTGCATAAAATTTTCAAATTTGCAAGAAAAACCCACATTCAACCAATTCTCAATATAATCCAACGAGCATGCATTCATGATTTTCGATTCTTCCAAAACAACTATTATTCAACGACATACATGTTTATCAAGTCAAGAAATACCCTAACCACATGGAATAGCCTTAAAATAATGCGAGGATCTTGAACATCATCATAAATCGTACCAATCCAATCGAGCACAATGATCGTAATATTTGTTTTTTTAAACTTCTAATATTGTTAACATGTAGAGATAAAAAATAAAAAATAAAAATAAACAAAAAAGAAGCATAAAACTATCTTCCTAATCCTATCAATGTGCATGGAATAAATAAGACATAGAAAAGAGTAAAAAAAAATTCCTAATCTTATCAATACGCAAGAATGAATAAAACCTAAAAAATAAATAAAAAGAAAGCACACAAACAAAATATTCCCCTAATCCTACTGTCATAAAAATAATAAAAAAAACTCTAATCCCACCGATATGCAAAGATGAAAAATAAAAAATAAAAATTACCTAGACGATATCTTCCTAATTCTATTAATACATAAAAAATGTGTCGTGAAGAACAAGGAGAAAACGAGAACAAAAAAAAAATATATATATATATATATATATATATACCTATTGGACAGGGACAGTGAGTGGGTTCTTTCAGGTATCACCCGAATGCTTGTGAGCGTTTGCCGCTGTGAGGACGTGAGAGAGAGATGAGGGCTTAAAGATGGGTGCAGCAGGGCTGGGCGTTATGTTGCTGTTAGAGAGATTGCTAAAGAAGAAACTAGGCAGCAAGAAGACGTTGTAAGGATGGTGTTAGAGGGGATGAAGTGTAGCAGGGAGGCTGTGTTGCAGAAGATGAAGAAGGAAGGAGAGTGGCTGGAAAAACGTTGGAGCAGCAAAGGGGGACGTGAGAGAGAGAGAGAAGTGAGAGGGATGAAGGTCTGGGCGTGGTGAAGTTGACAAAGATTGGCTGGGCAGCAAGGACTCGAAGAGGATGAAGTTGCAACAAAAATGTGGCTGCAGCAGGGACGTTTCTGTTTTCCTTTCTTCTTCTTCTTGATTACTATCCAATAGAACACAAGAAAGAGAAGGGGACAGAAGGAGTTAAAGGTGAGAGAAAGCTGTCTAAGATGCAACAAAAACGAGTTGAACAGGGGACTGGGCGGCAAAGTGGCAGGATTAAAGGAGCTGATGGACTTGATGTCTGTGGGCAGATGACTGCAGCAGCCACAAGTTGAAAGGATGGTTGTGCTGCAATGGGACTGCTGCTGTAGAATGAGCAGTCAATGGAGGAGGAAAAGAAGAAGATGTGCATGAGTGAGAAACGAGAGAGAGCCGAAGGAGAAGAGAAGAAGACGTCTACCCAGCCAAAGAAGAAGTTCATTCAACCTCTTTATAAAAAAAACTTGCTAATTTTTTTTCTCTTTGTTTGATTTTCACACGTCCTTTCCATTTTCAAACGTTTCTTTTGGGGGAGAATGAGGAGTAACGTTCCCACGCTACTCGTACCACTATAGTCTCGAGTTGTCGAGTTACGGTTGGTCGGTTTGATTTTGATTTTATCCATTTGGTTAATTTTTGTTTTGATTTTTGTTTGTTGATTAATTTTTTAAATTTAAGTTTTTTAATTGATTAGTTTTTATTTTGAGTTTGGCTAAAAATTTAATTTGATTTTAATTTTTAATTTGAGTTTTAATTGTTAATTGGCCATTTGATTTTTGATTTCATTTTGTCGCTCGATTGAGTTGGATTTGGAATTTGTTAATTTAGTTGGGCTTCGATTTATTAGTTGGTTGGTTTTCAATTTTTAATTTGATTTTGATCAGTTAATTTTGACTTTGATTTTTAATTTAATTTTGATGAAATTTAAATCGGTTGAGTCATTTTTAATTTTTAATTTTCATTGAATTTTGATTTTTAACTTGAGTTTAATTTTTTAATCTTGGATTTTCTTTTTATTAAATTTTTAGTTTGATTCCCATTTGATTTTAATTTGAATTGTTTAATTTTTAATTTGAGTTTTATTTTTTAATAGATTAGATTTTTAACTGGATTTTGATTTTTATTACATTTTCCTAGGGATTGGGATTTCTAAGTTGAATTTGGAGGTTGAGGGGCATTTCGATCATTTTTATGATTTTTCTTAAATTTCTCTGTTTTCGTTGGTTTGGGTCCCGTTAGACTCGAAATCATGTTCTGAGTGCAATGGAGGTCCTTTCGAGGTCTTTCGGAGGTCCAAAATTTATGAGGGGTATTTTCGTCATTTTATCGATTTTTGTGGATTTTATGAATTCTGGCGTGAGCTTTCTTTTATTCCCAACGTGATTATTTCTATGTTTCAAAGTCGTATTTTCCTAGCGTGGCGAGGTCTCTAGGTTATCGAACTGTGTAGCGAACCTAAGCATACGTGCTTGCTAAATCTGGTGTAACGTGTGGCGATCCTAAGCGTGCGTAAATTTCTATGTCAAGTCGTAACGAGCTGGGAAAATGAAAAGAATGGAAATGGAAGGGATCAGGGATAGTACTCACAAGTCTTCGAGTTCTTTGCGATCATCATTAGGAATTCACGGTAACCGGGTGACGAATTGTCGAATTAGACAGATGCAAAAATGGGGTGTTTATAGTAGTCAGTGAGGGTTTCGACTCGTACTATTTAACAAAGATCGATGAGTCGACTTAAGGACCAAAGAGAAGGTTTTTTCCAAAAAAAATAATGCCACTGGTATAGGGCAATATTGATGGTAGAATGATTGTCCATGAAGCTACTAAGACACACAAGAACAAGCAGAGACAAACAAATTTTAAGACTTTGAGAGTCGACCTATGAAGGTAAATAAGTAAGATCTTATGATTACCCTTTGTGCATTATGTTAGCAATTAATTTTTAAAAGTTTAAGTCAAATAGAATTGAAAAATAGTATAATCAAAAGATTTTCCTTTTTGAAAATTTTCTTAGGTCCAATCCTTTCCTTTCAGTTCATTGGTCATGGATAAACATGCCTTGATTATCCTCAAATGAGATTACATGACTTCTGAGTTTTTGAAATCTTAGGCTCTGATATCGTCCATTCTGAGAAAATTCTTTTGTTGGAGATCGCTTGCCGTCACTCTAGAGATAATTTTAATTCCGCTGTTAGGTTTTAAATGCCCTAACTTTTGTCTAAGCTACCCTATCAAGTTTTCAACTTAGCATGCTTCCATTTTTTATCTACCCTCATTTTTTGCTAAGTCCCTCTTTCGGGTTTTTTATTTAGTGATCTTTTGATTTTTTTCTACCCTAACTTTTTCCTAGGTCATCCTTTCAGATTTTCAACCTAGTGGACTTATGATTTTCTTTTATGAGAGACTCGTCTTAGTGATGATTCAAACATCCTTTGACTATCTCACACCGCAAGAGGACTTTCATAAGTGAGCTTAGGACAAGATTCAGAACGGAAGGGTATAAGGCTTGAGATCCCAAAGATGCCTTTAGTTTGGCATCATTATTTCTTCTTCTTCTTTTTTTATCAATTTTCTTTTCAAAATTCCCCTAGTTTGGCATTCTTATTTCATTTTCTTCTAACCTTTGATGGGAGACTTTTCATTAAGGGACACCTCTTTTTTTAACATTTTTCTTTTGGAGAATATTTTTTTTAAGTGATCGGGCCTGAAATAACTTCTCAAGTTGCCTACATACCCCAATTTACTTCAGGATTAGCCAAAATGTAGTTCGATATTACACTTATCCTCTCCTAGGTTGGTTGGTGTTGTTTGAAAAAAAAAAAAAGGTTATTTGAATCTTCACAAGCTACAACGGGATGACAAGTGATTTTAATTTGATCAAGGTAGTAAAGGATATTGGTAGGGTAAAAGATGGCTTCCTTAGGTGCAGTACTGATTGATCTATTCCAAGTTGGTTGACACTATCAACTTGATTCCATTGGAGTCTCAAAGTTTGACTTCTTCATTGGTAAAGATTTCTTTTAGGTGAATAGTTGAAGTCCCTAATTCTTGTGTTTCCACTTTTATTAAATAGATTTGAACATAATGTAACTCTCAAAGTTGCTTCTCCTTGGCAAGGCTGAGTTCTTCGCAAATGTCGAGCTACTATGCTCATAATGGTTAACCTTTCATTAGTATCCATGATTGTTGGATTCTCTATTCTTTATCAACCATGAATGTAGTATGATGAAGTGCAGTAAACTGAAAGGATGTAAGAAAACCTTTTCAAATCAATCCCAACAATGATCTTGATATCTTTGCGAATATGATATCTAATCTTGAGATCTAGAGTAGTGATCAATTGTCAAAGATCATAACTTCGAGGGTTAACCACTTTTCGATATCACATTGGTGGTCCCTTACAGATATTCCGTCACCGTTATCGAGGAAACCTTTTAATCTAGTTTGATAGACCTTTTATTTAATTCATTGTGCATTTGGAAGCAAAAAGACACGATAGTGGACAAGTCAATGCTTACACTAAACATGTTCCCATAAGGCCATGTAAAAATAATTTTGAACTTTCTAAGCAAGTTTATTATTTCCTTATGTTCCTCTAGGTTTAGGTTTATTCCACTTTGCATTTCTCAATATTATCTTTCAATCTAATATTCATCAATTCATTTCTTAATTTGAGCATGATTTGGTTGTTGACTCATTGCACACATGGTAATAAAAAGATTTATTCATTAAGTGCTGCAAAAGAAGACTTAAAGGCAAGAACTGAAAATGTAAAACTAACTCGACTATCTAAAGATAACTGAAATGAAAAGCTAACTAAATAAACAATGACTATTTTAAGCAAACTGATAAAGAACTAGACTCGAAAGGAAATGTAAAAACACAAGAGTGCCTATTTATTGACTCTGAAAACAAAAGGGGACTAACTCAACTACGACTATCTTTTGCACTATACTTCTTAGCTTGAGCCTGAGCCTGAGATCTCTGTAGACTGGATCTCCACCATGTCCTGACAATCCTTGCATCTCCAATGAACAACCTCGTCAAAGTTAACATTTCCATTTATGCAATATTGATGTCTTGCCCCTTGCATGCAATCAGAACAATAGGACAATCCATTCGAGCACTCTTCTGACTTGCATGTTTGGCAGATGTGATGATCCTTAGCTACTAATAAAGGAGTCGTACTATTAGAACTCATAGATCCTGGGTTAGACTCGATAGAATGTCCAATCAGGTCACCAAATGATGTGTAGTAAGCTGATAGTAGTCTATTTTTGAAATCAGAGCTAAGAGAAATCGTGTTGATTACCTCATTCACTTCTGTTATGGTATTAGAACTCTTGGAAAAGATCAGGATGTCTTTATTGGGTTTTTTTGAATTTGACGGAATGGGATGGATGAGGTTGACTGGGTCCAAATTAGTATCATTGAAGCATATCATGTTCAGGGTTGACAGTGGTTGTTTGTGGTAAGTGAGTAATGAATTGGTGGCGACATTAGGAGGTATGGGGGGAGTGATGATAACCTTCTTTTGGTCAATGAGATTCTGGATAACATGGTGAAGCATAAAACACTTGTTAGTGTCGTGACCAGTATTTTGATGAAACTCACAAAAGTCATTGATGTTATGACTCTTAGGGACTGAGTCAAGTAATGGCTTTGGTTGGAGGGGGGTAATGAGACCCTTTTTCAATAACTTCTGGAATACAATAGTAAGCATCATGCCAAGGTTAGCAAACTGTTTCCATGACTTAGCTTGGGCAAACTAAGGATTGTATGATTGTTGAACGAGGGTCGGAGTAGACTATTGGAAAGGCAAAACTAAATTATTGGCTATTTGAAGGGCATTAACACTTGGCATGGAGTTGTTAAAAGGTCTCTTAGGCTTGTAATCAGACAGATTATGAAGCTGGCCAGAAAATAAGACATCTTCAAGTTGACTTCCAACTTTCAGAAGGGCTTGAAAAGTCAAGAAGTACTGAGCGACCAAATGTTGGGCATAACCTAGAGTAAGGTTCTTAAGTATTATCTTGACTTGTTCATTTTTCGAAGGCATTCCCATAATTGGGCAGCCTTAGCTCTCCAGTGAGTTATGAATTTAGTGAATGATTCTCCAAACTTCTACTTAATGATCTTTAGGTCCCTTCGTAATAAGTTGATATCAGTATTTTATCTATATTGCTCACGAAACTTTTTCGCCATGTCAACCTGTAGACACCCCAATTTGCACGAACCACTTTAGAAAAATCCAAATTTTCTTAAATTGATTTCAATTGCGACTTGGTATCATTCCCATGCATACATGCATATATACATATTGTCATATAGTTTTGCATGCTCAACCTTATCTCTAATCCACTTTAAATCCATATCCATCACCCATACCCTAACCCAAGTCCATAAACAAAGTCCATATCCCAATCAAGCCAAGTCACCCCAAGACCTTAACCCATTATCCATAAACAAAATCCAATGCTATTCTAACTCTTTTGGAGATCCATTCAAGAAAGAACCAAGTTCTTCATCTTCTTCACCCATCTTCTTTTTTCTTTTATTATTTTCTACAACTATAATCATTGCAATGAGTGGCTAGAATCTCCTTAAAAAGTTCAATAATGCCAGACAAAGTCCATCCATTCAATGTAGTTTTAAATTCATTATCCTTACTTGTCTTGTTTATCATTCTGTAAATTCTCTTTTGATTATATCACTTAACTTACATTTATGATTCAAGTTTTGATAGCCATTACTTAGATAAGTTCAAGAATGGCTATGCTCTATGAAGAATTGAAGTATAGGTTAAACAATATTAATTAAATCAGTATTTTCATGAATAGCTTTTGATTACTTTCGATGATTTAATGGCTCCACTTTTCAATCCATGTGACTTGCTATATGGATTGAGTTAGATTCAGAATTAATCTACATTATAGATGGTTTGTGAATGCTACATTGAACTCTCTAATCTCCCTTTCTTTTATCTTCAACCTCTGGTTTCTGTTTTAATTCCAATTGTAAGTTAATTTTCATTTTATTTGTGCAACAAATCTGTTTTGTTTTTAAAGAATCTGTTTTAAAACTCTATTTTGGTTTTTAACCGAGTGAGCATTTGAATCCCAACTGTCTCTGTGGAACGAATTCGACTTACCCAAAGTCCATTTTTTAATTTCTAAATCTCTGCAATTTCTACACAAAGATACAATTGATCAAAATGGCGCCGATGCCGGGGATAGCGAGTTGATTCATTTTCAATTCGGAAAGAAGTCTGAAACAGTTTTCGAAATAGAACCGAAACTTGTTTTACTTGAAACAGAAGCCAAACAAACAGAAAAAAATTTTAAAAAAAATTCATTACAATCCTCAAGATATCAGAAACCAATTCCAATTTGAAAATTCGATTTTTGTCAAAATTTCACCTCTCAGCGGTAGCCCCCTAGTGCTCCGCAATAACGTGGTAATATTTTTTGCTGAATTTTGTTGAACAAGTTTCTGACATCATGAACATGGTAATGGGCATATTGGTTTTTATTTTAGCATTCTAATTGGAATAATTTTATTATTTTCAGGTAAAGGACTCAACGGAAGTCGACGGAAGTTGAAGAAAGGTGACACGTGGAACTTTTATCCACTGAATTGGTTCCCTCACCAAGAAGATCAGCAAATTCCAAATTTCTTTTCAATTTATTTTTATTTTTTAGAAACCAAATTGTATTAGGAACTTGAATTTTTATTAAATTTTAATTTCATCCGAGAGGGCTCGGATTGTAATAGATTTAGGGACAGACGATAATGGGACGAAACTGTCTCAGTCCCTCGAGTTCGTACACCAAATTTGGTGTTGGTGGCCCGAATCGACTCAACTCGATCATCCCCCGTCTAGAACGGGAGGTAAAATTTCGAAACACTCACGCATCTCGTGCTAGTGAGTTTTTGTATTGATTTTGAGTGACTAATTTATATACCTTGGATTCGCACATAGTAATAAGGGCACCCTTACGAGGATGGCACCATAATATAAGAATCGAATTTCATCACCGATCTCTTGCCCTTCTAAGAAAATTGAATTCACCGCCATTTAATTAATTAAAATTTGGTTAGACTGGACTTTAGGTTCCATCGAGCTCATTAAGCAAAGTTAATCAAAAGTTGCACCAACTACACTTCTTGATCGTAAACAGTGCCTAAGCGCAATCCTGCCTCATAGTACTACGTGTATTCGGGGGATAGACACACGTCTATTCCAGACGAGAGGTGATCTAAGAGTGCCCTTGCTCAAGCATTGTGCGCTACCTCTCCCCTGGGGATTAAACTAGTTGTTCCGATTTCAGAGATTTGGGTTGGATGCTTTGATTAATCCTTTGAACTAGTTAGGAGCTATCTAGTTATAGGCACCCAGTTCTCACGTGTGAATTTATCCCTCCTATTGTGTACAATTATGTAGTGTATTTAGGTAGGAGATCCCAGAAAAATTCAATTGTATTTGATCCAGAAATCACAAGGTCTCATCCACTACCTAAGGTTAGATGAGAAACCAACACTGTTCTCACTCCACCAGTCCCAGAAATGGATTCACATCCACTTCCACCTCATCACATCCATGAGGATCAACGAACACTCAATGAGTTGTCGCACCTATTACTGCCAACCCTCCTTCGTGTATAGTTTTACCTGTCGCAAATGTAGCACAATTTGAAATAAAAGCAGACACTATCAATATACTGCCCAAATTCCACGGTTTCAAGAGTGAACAACCGTACAATCACCTCAATAAATTCTTGACCTTATGCCAGACACTTAAAAATGGTTACCTTGACGATGAAAATATCAAGCTTAGGTTATTCCCTCTCTCTCTTTCGAAGACTATGCTGTGGCTTGGTTAAACTCCTTGGCCTTCGACTCTATCATTACGTGGGATGAGTTGTCGAGAAAGTTCATGGACAAATTCTTCCCAATGGCAAAGACGGAACAATTCAAAAATGCTATTCGGAACTTCAAGGGAAGATCGGATGAAGAGTTCTCCCAGACTTGGGAAAGGTTCAATGACCTTGTCAAGTGTCCGTATCATGGGATAGATAAAACCCAACTAGTGAATTTCTTTTATCAAGGTTTCCCAACAGCCCAGCATATTCTTCTCGAATCTATGCATCAGGGTAAATTCATGAATCAAACTCCCAATCAAGCATATGAATTCTTAGTCAAATTAGCTAAGAATGCTCGAAATTGAAGTACAAACGTAGGAGATTTCGATAGAGGAGATTTATGAGCCAAGAAGTCAGGCATGTACAAGGTTAAGTCCGATCCCGATCTCAAGAATGTCATGACTAGCCTTGTGAGTAGCTTACAGAGTCTCAACAAAAAATTTGACGCTTTTAATATCAAATCCAACTTCCAAGAAGCCACTCCAATTCTGCAAGTCTCCACAGAGACATTTTCATCATGTCAGCTGTGTGAGAACTTTAGTCATTCTACGGAGAATTGTCCTACCTTGACTACCTCGCAATCAAAGCAAGCCAATGTTGTTGGAAATTACAGCACGTATAGGAAACCCACTCCTAACTCCTGTAGTTAGAAGTACCATCCCGATAATAGGTTTCACCCTAACTTCTCATATCGATAAAGTGAACCTATCCAACCGGGAGGTCCTCTAGGGTTTCAGAAAAATTTCAGTCGTCAAACTCATTCTAGTGCGAACCTATCTTTGGTTCCACAACCATCTTACTCTTCACCTCAAAATTTTGATCAACGGGCGATCGTTGTCGACCTTATGATAAATTACTCTCCTCCTGTTGCTCAAACAAACTCAGCATTGGAATCAATGATGACTGAGATATTAAAGCAACAACAGCAACTCATACAGCAATAAATTCAGACTACCCAAAGCCAGTCTCAGACCAACCAGGTCACTGCACAGGCAATTAAAAATTTAGAAATTCAGATGGATCAGTTAGCTTCATCCATAGGAGAGAAAAACAAAAGCCAATTTTCCAGTCAAACTGTGCCTAATCTAGCAGGAACTGTTCCAAGAGAACAGTATGAAATCAATAATCAAACAGGTCCCTCCAATTCTGTTCAAGCCGTCCACACCTTACGATCTGGTAAATTAGTGGACAATAAAGTTGAAATGCCTGAGGATGTTCTAACCAAATAAACAACCTCTAGTGCACCTTTCACAGAAAAAGAAGACCGGTACAAGGAAACACCTTCTTCTCTCGAGAGTCGAGTAATCGTTTCCAAAGCCCCGTTCCCTCATAGACTCATAGATAAAAAAGGGAAAACAATTAGAAGTAATTTTAGAAGTATTCAAAAATGTTCAAATCAATATTTCCTTCCTTGATGCAATTCGTCAAATTCCCTCATATGCCAAATTTCTCAAAGATCTTACCACAGTGAAGCAAAAAACTCCTGTGCCAAGAGAGGCTGTGATGACAGCCCAGTCTTCCTGTCTGATTCAGCAGACAATTGTTCCAAAATTCAAGGACCCAGGCTATCCTACAATTTCTGTGCACATCAAAAATACGATGATTGAGAAATGTCTATTAGATCTTGGGGCTAGTGTGAATCTTTTTCATTTCTCAGTCTACCAGTAATTAGGTTTAGGTGAACTTAAACCTACGGATATTACTCTTAGTCTAGCAGATAGATCGGTGAAGATTCTGAAGGGAATAGTGGAGGATGTGATCATCAAGATGAATGATTTCTACTTTCTTGCTAATTTCATAGTTCTTGACACTGAACCTATCATTAATCCAAATTCTCATGTTCCAATCATCTTGGGAAGACCTTTCTTAGCCATTTCCGATGCAGTTATCAAGTGTCGTAATGGTATTATGACCCTAGCATTTGGGGACATGAAGGTCAAAATGAATGTCTTCCAAAATAAGTTTCAATCTAGTGACATGGATGATTTGGAAGAAGTCAACATGATCGACACCCTGATCAGTAGCACTTTTGAAGAAGCGGAGAACAATGATCCGCTAAAAGAGTATTTTGGCCAATTCAGCTTTGAGTTCGATACTGAGAAATCCATCAAGGAGGTGAACTCTCTTCTTGAATCTATACCTATGACGGATTGGCAACCAAAAGTTCAGAGTCTCCCCACTCACTCGTCATCCCCAATAGTTGAAAAAATTTCAAAGCTTGAGTTAAAGTAATTGCCTGATGCGCTGAATTACACATTTCTGGGTAATGTTGAACCTTTCCTGTCATTATCTCCCCTACTTTGGAAAAATCACAAGAAAATCAATTACTTGACATTCTGCACGAAAATCGAGAAGCTATTGGTTGGACCATAACTGATATTAAAGGCATTAGTCCTGTGGTCATGCATCAGTTCATCTTGAAGAAATTTCAAACCATCGAGAGAACCACAAAGGCGACTCAATCCGGTGTTACAAGAAGTAGTCCGAGGTGAGGTCATCAAACTTTTAGATACGGGTATTATATATCCCATCTCTGATAGTACATGGGTTAGTCCAGTTCAGGTTGTCCCCAAGAAATCAGGTGTCACAGTTGTGATCAATCAGGATAATGAACTTATACCTATTTGTGTCCAAACTGGATGGAGAGTTTGTATAAACTACCAGAAGCTGAATACGATAACACGTAAAGATCACTTCCCTCTCCCATTCATCGATCAGATGCTTGAACGTTTAGCTGGTCATGCTTATTATTATTTTCTTGATGGATATTCGAGATACAACCAGATCCCAATTGCTCCTAAAGACCAAGAAAAAATAATGTTTACCCGTCCATTTGGGACCTTCGCCTATCAACGCATGCCTTTTGGGCTATGTAATGCTCATGCCACCTTTCAAAGGTGCATGTTAAGTATATTCTCTGATATGGTCGAAGACTTTCTTGAAGTCTTCATGGATGATTTTTCTGTATTCGGGTCGAGTTTTGACGACTACTTGGAACGTTTGAAGTTAGTCTTAAAAAGATGTCGAGAGAAGCACCTTGTGCTAAATTAGGAGAAGTGTCACTTTATGGTTACCTCTGGGATAGTTCTAGGACATTATTTCCCAAAAAGGAATTGAGGTAGATAAAGCTAAAGTCGATCTTATCACAAATCTATCTCCACCTAGAACTGTAAAAGAAATTTGTTCATTCCTGGGGCACGCAGGGTTTTACAGAAGGTTGATCAAAAACTTTGGAAAATTTTCAAAACCCATGAATGAGCTGTTAGCCAAAGACACCACTTTCGAGTTTTCTTCCGCCTGCTTATCAGTCTTTGAGAAACTAAAAACTGAGTTGACCTCAGCACCTATTATCCAACCACCCAATTGGGATCTCCCATTTGAGGTGATATGTGATGCATCCGATTACGCTGTAGGTGCTGTATTGGGACAACGAGTTGAAAAACTCTCCCATGTCATTCAGTATGCCAGCAAGACGCTAAATGATGCCAAGCTCAATTATTCCACCACTGAGAAAGAACTACTAGCAGTAGTTTTTGTCTTAGATAAATTTCGTTCCTACCTCATAGGATCCGAAATAGTCATTTTTACTGACCATGCAGCGCTGAAATACCTTCTTGCTAAGAAGGATGCGAAGGCGAGGTTGATACGATGGATCCTTCTTCTTCAAGAGTTTGATCTTGAAATTCGAGACAAAAAAAGATGCGAGAATGTGGTTGCAGACCACCTATCTAGGCTAGTAGTTGAAACTCTATCTAACTCTCTCTTAATTTTTGAAAATTTTCCTAACGAGCAAATCATGGCAATTTCGAATTCTGACACACCTTGGTATGCTGACATTGTCAACTACCTGGTGACAGGACAAACTTCCACTTCTTAGAGTAAACAAAATCGCCTGCGCTTCCTTGCCCAAACCAAATGGTTCTTCTGGGATGATCCGTTAAATACTATCCAGACCAGATAATTCGTCAGTATGTTGCTGAGAGAGAACAAAATGGTATTCTCGAGTTCTGCCACAATCACGTTTGTGGTGGGCATTTTGGAGGAAAGAAACAGCTGTCAAAATCTTACAATGTGATTTTTATTAGCCCACAATCTTTCGTGACGCTCATCTCTTTGCTAAATCGTATGATAGATGTCAACGTCTAGGGAAAATCAGTCGAAGAAATGAAATGCCCCAATAACCAATCTTGATCATCGAAATCTTCGATGTTTGGGGCATTGACTTCATGGGTCCCTTCCCCATTTCACACGGATTCCAATACATTTTAGTCGTAGCCGACTACGTGTCGAAATGGGTTGAAGCCATAGCTTATCATACCAATGATCATAAAATTGTTGTTCAATTCCTCAAAAACACCGTGTTTTCCCGATTTGGTACTCCTCGAGCGATCATCGATGATGGAGGGAAACATTTCTGTAATCGAGTTTTCGAAAGCTTAATGCGCAAGTATTCCATCACTCATAAGATAGCCACCCCGTATCACCCACAAACTAGTGGACAGGTTGAAATTTCTAATCGTGAAGTCAAAACCATTCTTGAAAAAACTGTCAATCCGACTCAAAAAAATTGGTCTTTACGATTATCTGATGCCTTATGGGCCTACAGAACAGAATTCAAAACTCCTATAGGAATGTCCCCTTATCTATTAGTCTTCGATAGAGCCTGTCATCTTCCAGTCGAACTCGAGCATCGAGTTTATTGGGCAATCAAACATTTAAATTTTGATCTAACGAAGGCCGGAGAGCTTAGAAAGTTCCAACTCACTGAGTTGGAAGAATTAAGGAACGATGCTTACGATAATGCAAAGCTATACAAAGATCGAACGAGAGTCTGGCATGATAAGCACATCCAGAGAAAATCTTTCCACGTAGGGCAGAGAGTGCTCCTTTATAACTCTCGCCTTCATTTGTTCCCAGGAAAATTGAAATCCCGCTAGACTGGACCCTTTTTGGTCCACAATATTCATCCTTATGGAAATATCAAGGTATTCAATCTAGCCAATGGAAATATTTTTCAAGTCAATAGCCAAAGACTGAAGCCATTTTAGCATTTCCCCAATTCTCAAGAAAAAGACTCGTTTTTGAGTAATCCTGTGTACCGGGATTAGCTCCAGTTCCATGTCTGGTTGAAGACATTAAACTTAGTGTTGCGTCGGGAGGCAACCCTTGATTTTTGTAAATATTCTGAAAATTCTTCTTTCACCTTCTTTCCCTCAATTTTTCTCACTTTTGAAGGGTTTAACAAGTATAAAAAGTTTAAACTTTCTTGCAAGAAATTTTCTCGAAAAAATTATTTTCTTTCCAAAAAATTTCCTGGAAAATTTATTTTCCTAGCAAATTTAAAAACTTATCACTTACAAGATAGTTTCCTAGAAAAGAATATTTTCTTTCAAAAAATTTCTTGGAAAATTTATTTTCCAAGGATTTTCCATGAAGGAAAATTTATTTTCCAAGGATTTTCCATGAAGGAAAATTTATTTTCCTAGAAAATTTTGGATACCATTTAAACCCTACAACATTTTTCTCTCTCCATCTCTTTCTCTTCTTCTCCATCACTCTAGCCTCCATTTCCATTTTTCTTCTTTCTTCCATTTTTTTCTTCTTTACCCCATCAACAAAATTCAAAAAAATTGTAAAAATCATCAAAGTGATCACCATCACCAAACGACCGCGCCGCCAGAGTTTCACCCCACTCCGCTGCCATGTTACCGCACCGCGGCTAGCCTTGACTGCGTCGCAGTCATCTTGAGGCCGATCAAGCTCAAATTTTTTGAGCACACTCTACACTTCCTCCTCATTGTTTTGATGGCACGAAGAACACACTCAATTTTCCCTGAATCGGCAATAGCTCCTGCCTACGAAGGTGTTCCCGAAACTTGGTTCGGTGATGAAATTGTTCGGCGTGGATGGGGCCCCCTCCTCTATAATGGTAATGAACAATTCAACGAGGAGGCCGTTCGTACATTTTATCATTCATTCATCTCCGCTTCCCCTTCAATTCCATCCATCAAAGTCAAATTTAATGGTATCAATTTACCATCGACGGATCCGACATTGAAGTAGTTCTTAGAATTCCTCTAGTTGAGTCGAGTACGTGAATGCCACTCTACACTTTCGATTATTATTTTACATGTTTAGGCCTTCCGGCCACTATTATTCATATCGAAGATGGTGCATTTAAGTCGAGTATACTTTTCGAAAACCAATATATGTGTTGGCGTTGGCTCGCCAATAATATCCTTGGCACTCAGAACTCTACTTTGTTGTACAACAAACACGTGTACTTCCTTCATGCCATCCAAACAAGAGATCCCACGTTTTGCATGAACTGTTTTCTTTTGGAATCTCTCATCGATACCTTATCTAACAAACACCGATCATTAATCCTTTCTCGCTTGGTTTGCCGCCTCCTCCAACACCGTCTAGGCGTTTTTCTTGCTGATTTAGTACCACAAGGGCACTTCATCTGGATCAAAGAATTTTTGGGAAGCAAAGCATTCAAAACTTGTGTCCAAGATTTATGGAACCCAGACTTTATGCAGGAACAAGAACATGATAGTCCACATGGGTATGGAAGAGCAGGAAAAGAATTCGATAAGGCTGCACAGGAGGAAACTCGTACTCCAAGTCCAGATTTTGATGATGATACTTGGCTCGCTCAAGTGCCTCAAAAATGCCACCGTACGGCTTTCTCTAAAATTTTCAAAGGCTTGAAAAAGGTCAACTCACGCTACAAAAAAATTCAAGAAGGCCAGAAAGCCATTAAGGATGATCAATAGATCATCATTGAGCAGCAACGTCAGTTATTGGCATATAACAAGGAGAAGCATGCACGTGTTCGTGCTAGGGCTGCACCTAGTTCTGATTCTGAGTAGATAGTTTGGTTGTAGGCAGTGTGTGCTGGTGTGTGTTAAGTAGGATTGTATGTTTGGTTGTCGTATTTTCTGTACTTAAACTCTATGTGTGTGTTTTTAGCTTTTACATCGAAGGCGAAACACTTATTTTGGTTGTACCCACAACTTTTACGACGTAATGAAATTTGTTTTCAGGTGTATTCTAAACTCATACTCTTTAATCATTGAGAACAATGTTGAATTTAGGTTTGGGGGTGGGGGATAGCATACTAGGTGGCACCTCAAAATTTGGGCATGGCTCTCTCTGTTTATGTTAGTGTTCTACGGAACTCGAAAACATCAAATCTAATATACCACAAATTCTGACCATAAAGAAAGGTAATACGAAAATAACAGCGGAAGACTGAAAATAACTAATACAAGAGTATATCAGAGTGCGGAAGTTTAACAATATACAGGATTTCAAAAAGTACTCTCACTCTAACATAAGCCTAACACTCAACTCCAAAATCTACACATCTTCGACGAAACTAACATCTCTAGGGTGTAGCTCTAATGCTCACCAAGCAATAGACTCTGATCGTCAATCTGATCGACCAGATACTCCTCACTTAACGACTCTGCGCCTGTCTCGGTGACTGCAAGTGCTGAAACTAAAAAAAATAGGAAGGAAAGGGTGAGTAACGTTGGTTACCCAGTAAGTCCACAACCAATTCCTACTAATAACCTCCCCTAAACATGATCGAGTAAGCATGCTGAACAGTTTAATATATGCAAAGTTTTACAAGAGAAAATACGATTAACTGGTACATATAGCCAGGGATAAGCAGCTAAACAGTTTAAAAGTTTACATCACATCAATCATCAGTACTCACTATACATTTTTCAACTTATGCAAATATAGTTGACAATATTGAAACAGTAGACATGATTTTCAGTTTATACTTCGAAATATAACAACAGATACATAGTACAATTGGTGGAGTATTGGAATTAAAGAGTTGGGATTCACGACTGGATCGCTCCCAGTCGGGACATGATGTTACAACATAAATCTGGCTTTTAGTTCCTGATTTTGTGGCCGGTCGCTGCTCTTACCACACTGGTGACCATTTATCCGGCTCAGGCGGGCCGTTTGACGTGACCGTAAGCAATGGGTCTCTTTTCGATGTGTCAGAACGTTCGACTACTACTAGATTGTTAGTGATCACTGACTAATCATCTTCGTCTATGCCTATCAGGCGTGCATGTGATTCCCAAATGACACTCCACTCGTATACGACCACCTTTACAATACAAGTTCACTGGTAAAGATAAGAAAGGAATGGACCCGGATTCCAGTTGTGACTCCATTCTCATACGTGTCCCATACCACGTATGAGCTTGGTGGTCCCTACCGTACAACCCAGGATAGTACATCCCTCCGGATGATGTGACGCACTATCCCTTCAGGCATTCACAGACCCTTTAACAGCTCACAAAATAGCTACATATATATTGGTTTTCATTTAAAACAAAAGAGAAATTAACAGAACAGGGTTGAGAATGGATATCCAGTTCCTACCATGCAACTGTGGCCACCCGGCCTAAAATAAACAACAATACTCGGAGCCTCTACGCCAACATAAATTTAAATAAACATGCAACCCTTTCATCAATAACCTAGATATCCTTTCACCAACCTACATACAACATACAACGTAAAATGCAAACATCACCCCTCGGGTGTGACTCTGACATTTTACCGATTCATCCTTCTCCCATTCTACCGTATTTTTACTTCTCGACTTTTCAAATCAATATTTATTTTTCAAGCTTACAAATATACTTTGATCATTCGATCAAAAATCTATCCAATTTTTATTAAAATAGGGTCCCACTAGGTATGCGAAGGCAAATTGCAAAAATTGGAAAAATCGGTGAAAATTTGGCTAAGTGTCGGAAACTCGATTTTTCAAAGTTGTCAAAATTAGAAATGGATTTTTGTAAATGAAGGCCCTCGATAATATAAGAAAAGGTATGTAATTTTGTAACCTAATTTAAAGAAATGCAAAAGATATCACGCGAATACTTAAAACATTCCCATCGTGATAAAAATTTGTTTATTTTTTTCCCACTTCATTTGAGGGAGTTACGGGGCCATAAATAGTCGATTTGGCATGTTAAAAGCATGAGGAATCCAAAAAAAATATCAAAAAAAATTTTCGGGCACTTTTTGATTTTCACGGTAGCACACGGTAGCACCGTGCCTGGAGCACGGCGGCTCACGGTAGCACTGACAGAAACTTCGGTTTTGTGAATTTTTTTTATTTTTCTTCTTTGTTTCTTCGAGTTTTTCACTCCTTTTCGATTCTACTAACCCACCCACGAATTAAACATTTAAACTACGATAAAACACATCAAACATCACTATTTCTAGCATGAATTTGAAGTAAATTAAGCGACATTCTATAAATTTAAAACATACAAAAGTTTCGAAAGATCCCTAAATGCAATTTTTCCGAAATCTACGGTTATTAATAAGAATCGAAAGTCCCTTACGTGATTGTGGTTGTTGGACATGATGAGCTAGCTTGAAACAAAGGAGTGACGGTCCGGAACATCGAATTTGGTGGAACTTGAATGCCAAACGAATCGGTTTGGTTGCAAAACTCTCGATGGAAGCGTTCTTCCCCTTTCTAACCACAAACAACAACTCTCTTACGATTTGGATGAGATTCCAAGTGGTTGTAAACAAACCCACTTGCTGATTTTTGTGGGAGAACAAGAGAACGAAAAGAAAATGAGGGTTAAATGGGGTGAGCACGTGGAACTCGACAACGCCGACGACTTTGCCTTCTTCGTCGAGGTTCAACTCGGACTCGCTTGCGATAGATCTTGATGGGAAATGTTCAAACCCTAGGTTTGGAGAAGTGGCTGAGTTGAGTTCTTTAGAAAAGAATGAAGAAGTGAAATGAAATAAAAGAAAGTAAACTTTCTTTTATAAGAGGGCTGAGGGCATTTTTGACATTTTTATATATTTCTAATTTCGACCAAATCTTAACCATTCGAACTCGAAAAATGACAAATGAATATTCCATTTCGATTAATTTTTCGTTGCGGACCCAATGGTATTGTCTAATTTTTCTGATTCTCGCTCTAAGAAAATTTCACTATTTTGGGTCCCACTTAATGCGAAATTCGAGGATTTTATAACTTTTTCATCCGAACTCGAATTCGAACTTGCTTACAGGCTAAAGTATACATTTCAATCATTTTGAACCTAATGATGGAGTTGGTTTTCATTAAAAATGATCGGAATAATATATGAGTATTTTACTCTAATTTTCTTCTTCGGTATTTTTCTCAAAATATCACCATTTGACTTCTTCGAGATACGAGTTGAAAATTCGGGGTGTTACAGGCTACCTGCTTTTTGAAAAAGAATATCGAAAAAATGATAAAGCATGAAAAAGTTGAAAAGAAAAGCAGATAGATGTGAATAAGATCAAATCAAAATAAGTAGGTTAGAGCTGAAAAAGCACAAAAGTGAAAAGAGTCCAATTGGACCAAATAGTCCAGTAGGGTGAAAGCCGTCAATAGTAAAAACGTGAGTACACTGGAATATCACAGATAAACCCCTTAGAGGTATTAAAGTGAACATCCATACTTCTCACAATCCCAAACAGGAGGCTCAGTTTCAAGTTAGAATTTAGGCAGACCCAACCATCTTAGCAGTTAAGAAGGAAAATCTTGTTCCGAAAAATCTATTTTACAATCAGAAAAATTTGTGCACACACTCAAGATATTTCTAAAAATGAGGAATAAAAAGAATATCTGCTCAAATAGACCTTTGACTGGATTTTTGAAAGTTGGTGTGATGACATTATATTTAGTAATTTTGAAGTTGTTATCTTTTAAAATATTAGAATTTTGTGGGTATATTCTTTCACTACAAACCCTCACGAGTCAAACTCGTCCACTAGGGGTAACCTAGGAGTTCAAGGGCTTACTGCATAAGCTAAATGCAGTCGGAAACCTCACGAAAGAGGAGTTGTTTAGATTTAAATTTTGCTCGGGACTAGCAAAATTGAGGTTTGGGGGTGTGATAAGGTCCCAATTATTCGATTTTGGGACTGTAATTACACTAAGATTATCATCATATAAATGTTAGTTCCCATAAATAATTGCAACATTAAGTTATTTATCCAAATTAATAGAGCTAATGAGATATTATTACTAATTGCAGATAAATAAAGCGCATGTGGAAGTTTTATCACGATTAACAAAGTCGGTTACAATGTGCGTGCAAAAAGGAGAAAAGTGACCGAAAATGAGCAACAAAACTTGCCACGTCACCACGCCGCGGTTTGGCTCTAGTGCTCTGCGGTGATCTCGAGGAATTTTTCCTCGAGATTTGCACAAGATGTTTTAGACACTTCGGTGGTTGTAAGGTCTTTCGAAGCAAATCATCTAAAAAGTCAACCTAATGACCCGATTACGAATGCTATAAATTGGAGGGTTGATTTAAGAGAAGGGGCCTTCTCTTCTTCTGTAATTTTTCATGTTCTTTCTTTAATTCTCTGTAATTTTCTTTTTTAAGAGAGAGCTTTTGATTGTAGTGAAAACAACAAGAGTGATTTCATCCTTTATTTCTTATTAGAACTCTTTTGGAGATGCATTCAAGAAGGAACCAAGTTGCATCTTCATCTTCTTCACCCATCTTCTCTTTTCTTTTATTATTTTCTGCAACTATAATCCTTGCAATGAGTGGCTAGAATCTCCTTAGAGATTTCAATAATGCCAGAGCAAGTCCATCCATTCAATGTAATTTTAAATTCATTATTCTTGCTTGTCTTGTTTATCATTCTGTAAATTCTCTTTTGATTAGATCACTTAGCTTACATTTATGATTCAAGCTTTGATAGCCATTACTTAGATAAGTTCAAGAATGGCTATGCTCTGTGAAAAATTGAAATATAGGTTAAGCAATCTTAATTAAATCAGTATTTTCATGAATAGGTTTTGATTACTTTCAATGATTTAATGGCTCCACTTTCTGATCCATGAGCAATGACTTGCTATATGGATTGAGTTAGATTCAGAATTAATCTACATTATGGATGGTTTGTGAAGGCTATATTGAACTCTCTAATCTCCATTTCTTTTATCTTCAACCTCTAGTTTCTGTTTTAATTCTAATTGCAATTTAATTTTCATTTTATTTGTGCAACAAATCTGTTTTGTTTTTAAAGAATCTGTTTTAAAACTCTATTTTGGTTTTTAACCGAGTGAGTATTTGAATTCCAACTGTCTCTATGGAACGAATTCGACTTAGCCAAAGTCCATCTTTTAATTTCTAAATCTCTGCAATTTCTACACAAAGATACAATCGATCAAAATACTTTTTGTTATCTCACCTCTATTTACTAAAAAATCAATGATCAAAGAATGTTTTTTAAGTTTCTTCACAAATGTCATCTTTACCCTCACACAAATGAAAAATCCAAAAAGAAATAACTTAAATCTCATGTCCATTCTCTTTATTTTTAGGGTTGGACCACTTTATCCCTAAAAGCTCTAAAAAAACTCTATAAATACCTTCATTTTCTATGAACAATTCATGCTCTCAAGCTTCCCATCTCTCAACCAAAAACTCTACCAAAATCCATACTCATTCTCTCATTTCTCAACCTTCAACTCCTCAACCCCCA
This sequence comes from Akebia trifoliata, assembly GCF_017979445.1. Classification (NCBI taxonomy): domain Eukaryota; kingdom Viridiplantae; phylum Streptophyta; class Magnoliopsida; order Ranunculales; family Lardizabalaceae; genus Akebia; species Akebia trifoliata. The sequence goes on from NC_141375.1 coordinate 13,983,300, forward strand.
ACTACATCATTCAACTTTCAAGTTCTTCTCTCAAAGCTCAAGTTTATTCAAAACTTCCAAAGGGACAAGGTGGGTGTAGATTAGGTCTTATTTTATTTTATTTTAACTATTGCATCTTCTTCTTTTATCCCTCTCTTTTCTTTTTTTAGAAGCTTTAGGATGTAATGGAGAACCATCCTTCATCCCGAGTAGATTGAACCTCAAACTTGGGCATGGAATGCTTGAGGCGGTTTGGTTGAAAGGATAGAGGTTGAAATCTTTTTTAAACCCATCTTATCTCATAGATCATAATGTATACTATGCACACACACCACACATGCTTGGTTATGATGAATAAAACACTAAGTTTCTAACTAAGCATACATGCATTAAGGTTATGGATCTAAAGGAACTCCATTCATGGAACTTCTCTAAAATCCTAAACCAACATTTCAACTCATACAAAAATGTGTTGGTTTCATAGGATATCCTCTTCCATAAGATATTCCTCATATCAACACTAACATTAGATTCTCTTTCAAATATGAACATATTTACCATGTGTACACACCCACTTCCTCCATCTCATGAATTTTCCTTATTATGTTAATCTTTTCTAAAATGGCCAAATCTAAAGGTAACCAACTTAGGTGGAGAAAATGGGGTGCTTAACACCTTCCCCATTCTCTAATCGAATCCCCTTACCTAGATCTTAGGTAGACTATACGTTTTTCATGAATGAGAGTCATTACAATGCCATGGGAAAATGGTTTTCAAAAAATTGATTTAAGTGTCCATTCACACCCATTTCCAAAAAAGAATGGTAGCGACTCCAAACAACGTATCATTGAGGTTCAAGGATGAACATTTTCATGTCTACACATCCCATGACATGATCTGTGATGAATCCAGAGACATTAACCAATGCAATGCAAACCTAGTGAGAGTCCTTTGAAATAATTGGGCCATTTGAGCATTGTTTAGATCCAAGATATGCATGTTACGTAGACCTTCAAATGTGTTCTTGGGCAACCTATTCCATTAAACTTGTTGTGTCTGTTATAACAAACTTATCAAGAAGACGTGCTCAAGAAAATAAACTCATGTTCCAGTTGGAATGTCAAGTTGTTGACTCCCTTCACACTCCAATGCAACTTCGACTTTAGCGATCCTCTATACCAAAGCTAGGTTAGTTTGAGATTGTTGGGGTTTAGGTTATTCTTCGTCTCCCCCGCTTAAATTAATTGGGCCTTGATGATAAGCTTGATTATTTTGAAGAGGTATCTGATTGTCCCAGACCCAATGATTGGTTTGATTGTTCAGATTAATTGGAATAGGATGACAAACTTCATTATTCTGATCTTGAGAATGTTTTTGGTTGTCTTGAATGATTGGAAGATTCCTTGCCTTTAACTTGACTAAGTTAGCCATCACAGTACCATGAATTGATGGAACTCAGATGCTTCTGATTCATCCATCTTAGCTCATGATTGATGATTCGTACTCGTTAATGATAATATGATAAAATGGTCATTTGGATGAGTCCACGATGGTTTGAATTTGGGCCTTCTAGGAACAATGACTATCTGATATAAATGAAAACCCTTTAGATGTTATTTGAAATGCCTTGAGATCAAAAAATGATTATGAACTCTACTACATTGACAAAGATTTGGTCCATGATCACTTTTTGATTGATTGCCCAAAATCCTCTAATGACATTGAATGGTGAAATTAAATCAGTTTACAACCTAGATCGATGAAATAGCTAACAAATTCAATTCATGTAATTAAAACGAGTGAAATTGGATGGTTGGAATAAAATGTTTGATATGGATTTTTTATCCATATGCCTCGTTGGGTTAACTAGTTTGAATTAGAATCAGTCTGATCTAATGGATTGAAAAAAAGGTTAAGTCAATTGGTCCAACTATTTTAGAATTTATCGATTAGATCCTTTTTTAGTTGGGCCAATTGATTTAATTAGGCTTGATTGATATATTTCATCAATTAGGTTGATTGGGTTGAACTGATATTGCAAGTTCAATTTGAACAGTGTGGACTAATCTACCCACTTACCTATCGTTGGATTGAATAAAGCAACCTGGGAACACCCATAGTCGATTTGGGTCATGACTTAATGGGACCATACCTAGGTTTGGATTTCTAAGCTCACAACATGATTCGGGCTAAGTTAAGACAAAGCTTAAGTCACTTTAGCCTACAACACCATAATCTTTTTAGATTTGATGGAAAAAGTTTGAATCAAAAAGTAAAAAATCAAAACTTTTTTTTTGTGAGTTAGATCTAAGGGTTTTGAATATTGGTGGCTATGAAATCCCAAAATTAAAAATATATTTATTTATTTATTTTTCTTGAATTTTTTCAACGCTCTTCGAATTTCGTCCTTCACAAGCCTATGGCATTGGATCACATATTTGGTTGCCACATGGTGAGGTCAAAGACCCTTAATAACAGAGAAACTTTACTAAGTTAGTAAGGCTAACCTTTCTTTTGAAATCCACGAATTGTTGGGTTAAGGCTAGCCTTACCCACTAAATGCCACAAAATGATGCATGCACCATGGAAAATTTCCTTTAGCACGTAAGGAAAGTGATTTTTTCTTTTAATTCAGCTTGAGGTGAAAATTTCCTATATCACCTCCTCCTAGATTTTGTTGAGAAACAGTATAAAGATAGAGGTACTAATTGCTTGACCAACAAAATTGATAAAAGTTTGACCAACGATTATACAGAAAGTTTGCAAGTTTGTTTCTTTTTTTTAAAAGAGTCGTGATAATATGATTCTTCAAGTGGCATACTCAAATGACTCCACGACGTGGATAAATTTGGGAATAGTAGATCTGTATGCCTTGGGATACACTTTTTATGGGGAAGTGCAATCGTGTATCCCAAGGCATACAAATCAGGGTACCCGAACTTGTCTACGTCATGGAGTCATTTGAGTATGCCGCTTAACAAGTCATATTATCAGGACTCTTTTTAAAAAGTGATGTGGGACCCATCAAAATTGATAAATGTAAAAAAAAAAAAAAAAAAATCCTAATAATATGATAATATGACTAGCTAGTGGCATACTCAAATGACTCCATGACATGGACAAGTTTAAGAATCGTAAATTTGTACGCCTCAGGATATATAATTCTCTCATGATACAATTTTTATGGGAAAGTGCAATCATATATCCCGAAGCATACAAATCTACAATACCCAAACTTGTCACGTCATAGAGTAATTTGAGTATACCACCTGGCAAGTCATATTGTCATAACTAAAAAAAAAAGATGCGAGTCCCAAGGAAAGTTTGTTGGGACAATTACAGCAAAGATCTATTTTTTGAAAATATGTACCAAAAAATCCCTTCTAAAAAAAAATGAACTCTTTAGTGCTCTTTTTATCAAATATTAGTCTAAAAAGGACTTTTAAAACGAAAATACCGTAATTACCCTTTTAATGATTTTGTAGATTTAAATAAACGTGTTTATTTGTGAATGTTTGAGATACTCCTATATTTTAAAATTAATTACAAACTCCTTGACTATGGTCATATCTTATCAAACAATGAAAAAAAAAATCCTTATTTTTTCTTTCGAAAATTTTTAGTCTTTAACTCACATAGATTATAATGAAGATGGGTATGATCATCATCATCAAGTTGATTTGATCTGTGTATGTTAGATTTATTAGAATATATAAATAATTTTCAATAATTAAAACATAATTTTAAAACTCGACTTAAATGCTCACGATTTGATTCAATTCAAAAATTAGCAAGTCAACTTAAAGGAGTCAAATAAAATTATATCGAATTTATGAATGATTTTTAATAAATAAAAATATATAATTTTTATTTTTTATAGAAATATCAATAATCAAATAAATTGATCAAGTTTTTTAGTTAAAAGGAGTCAAACCACTTTATAAAATTGTTAAAAGAGTATTTCAAGTATTTTTCTTTTAAAAAAATCTTCAAAAACACCTTAATTGATTAATATTTTATTAGACGGAACTTAAATGATCCATATCCTTTATTAGAGACTATTCGATACATATTCCCAATAAAGAATCCTTCCCAGTCATTGTCCCATGTTTGTTTGACTAATAAACTTACAATGCAAAGAAGTTTTAATAATATAAATTGCAACAAGAGTCTGCCATGTAAACTCTTTCGTCCTTTTCTCAAATTTTTTTCAACCTATATCAACCCAGCCCTTTATTTTTTTTTTGGCAAACACTTTGTGAAACCGCTGAATCTGATCCCTTAGCACGTTCTATCTTCACGTGTCTGCAGACACCAAACAAATCCCTTTTCTTTTGCTGCCACTACACACATGATAAATGAACCCACACCCCGCTCATTGTCTCTCCTCTTCTTTGTTGTCTCTCGGTTATTTTGCTTTCCTTCTTGGCTGCAGTGGCTATGAACACCCAATTTCTCCTCCTTTCTAATCTACTTTTGACCAACAACCAACCCCACCCCATTCATTTTTATGTGGATTACAACCTCAAAAACTTGACCCTCAAATCTTAGGTTGTTTTGGGTCACTGAAAAATGAACCTTGTGAAAACAAAAATCGTGAAAATATAAAATAAAAAAAATCCAAATCACTATGTCAAAATTAAATAAAAATAAACGAAGAAAGGCACTCCAACACAATCATCCACACAAAAGTAGTTAAAGCAAAGCAAAAAAGATTTAAATACAATCTTTAAGAATTTGGAGTTTGATCCTCAAATTATTCTTAGTGGAATCGCCACTAAAAGCACCCTCAATCCGTGGATGTGGATCCAATTTTTGGAGTCACCATCAAATTTTATAGTCTAGAAACCAAAAATAGACTATAAACAAGATAAAGCAAAATCTACGAAAAGATTATGGGTACGGAGATCATGTTAAGGGATTGGAGGTGTTAGGCACCAATCTTATATGGCGAAAGTCGGTCTCTACTATTCTTAAAATATTTTCATTGCAAAAACGACTTAAATCTATAATAAATATAAGAAAATTACCTGTTTTACCTGTGTGATTGCGGCAATTATTTTTCTAAAAAATTGATGGTGAATGTTCCACATGTGAAATTTCTTGGTCTGTATCCTCTCCTAGGTCTACTTTCAAACTTGAAGATGAAACTTCTTTTAATAGATCTGAATGTTTTTGACATTTCTGGGTATTTTTAAGATTCATAAGTATTTTTTAGGTTGAAAATCAAGGTTTGAGGGTTAGGTATTGAGTTAGGGTTTCAGATCTAGGATTTTAGGAATGTTCTGAGGAGTTTTATCCTATTTCCTCTAGGATTTCTAAATACCTCCAAGATTTGGTGGTAGAAATGCCTTTTAATACAAATTTTTTATAAGATTAGAGTTAGATTAGGTCTCTTTTGAATAGACTCTAACTAATCTTCAAGTTATTTTTTATTTGGATTTTGTTTCCTAGAATTAAATTTTTAACTTTTTAAAAAACCTTTAGTGGAAGGTTTATTTAATTATCTTAAATTCTTTGAGACCCAGGTAGAGGGTTATTTAATTAAATATTGGAGGAGGGGGGGGGGGGGGGGAGGGGGGGCACTTAAATAAATGGACCATCACTTGAAATTGAACCCATGAGTTTAGTTAATTGTGTTTATTTTTTAAAACAAATTAATTCGATTTATTGATTCCACAATACGTTAAATAAAATTTTTAATTATTGGTTTCAAGTTTTTTGAATTTTAGGGTTGAAAAATTATCATTTTGCCCTCCAAAAGATATTTTTACATTGGGAGGTTGTTTTTTTTATATTTTTTAATGTTTTGGAATTAATTTTTCATAAGGAATTCAATGATAATATTGATTTGTATCATTTATGAATTTTTTGCGTGAAATAGGTGCGAGCCCCACGAGAGGGCATTTTGATAATTGATAATTTTTGTGAAAATTGGCAAAATAATTTATTCATTTTGTGTGTTCAAAAGGGTCTTCATAAATGTAATATATGATCTAGGGGTGTTTTGGCGTTAAGGGTATTTTGATAATTTTGTAACTTTTTAACAATTTTTCTCATAAAACTTCTTTTAGTCCCAAAATGATGATTTCTATGTTTCAAATCACATTTTCCTAGCGAGTATATTTCTGAGCTTTGGAAATATGTCTAGCGATGAACAAAAACCTTAAAAATATCCATAATTGGGAATCATTACAATTGAGTTGACGAGTTGAGAAATCGAGCGAGTGCAAAAATGGGGTGCTACACAATCACCGTACTTATTTTGGCCAAATCTCTCAAGTTTTGAGTGTTCTAGAACATCACCAAAAATTAGCCAAAATAACTAGCTTTTTCTGTTGTCAACAACACTGGATACACCCCTAGCACTGATAGAAAACTACCTTTCTAGGCAATTTACACAGTTTTTGTCGATGCCACTGATAATGTGCAACAACCATATTTGTGTTGTATTTGCTCTCTATTAGTACCACTGACAAGTAGTCGTTACCCAAGTGTTTTTTATATATTTTGAAGCTTTGGCTTCACTTGGGCTTTTTAACAAACCTTCAGAAACGTTGCTCCCAAGCCTCCAACACACCTTGGAGCTTTCTCAAGCCATAGGAGACCATGACTTCAGTTGAATCCATCTTCAACCCCATGTCCCTCTTTGTTCGATCCATCGTCACCTTGCACACACTATTATGACCCAAACCCATTTACGCTTGACCTCAACCCATTAATTTCATATTGTTCATGGGTCATGTTAAGATTGTCACCCTTAATCTCACTTCTCTCTCTCTAACTAGTACAAATTTATTTCAGTGTTTTTTAAGAAAAATAGATTTTTTTGAGCTCGTATTTTTTAAGATTTCGTTTGCATTTTACTGGGGGCTGGTTTAGGGGCAATGGGGGTGAAAGTTGGACTTGAGTACAAAGCTTATGTGGTTGACATGTGAACTATGTTAAGAAACTAGATGACTTCGACAAATAAAATTTGATTCTTCAAGAAAGACTAGATGAAATCTTGAGTAGCAAGCATAAGAATCGGTTTAAACTATACGTTAGATCTAGTTCTTCGGTAATAAATAAATAATTAAAAGCATGAGAAGGGTATTTTTGAGGTTCGAAGTTCAAACATTTTCCATTCCTTATTTTGTGTGAAAAATATTTGGATTAGCTCAAGGAAAAAAATGTTTGATGGTTTAGTTCACTTCAGACCATCAAAACTCCACCTATAAAACATGTGTATCAAAGTATTAAACTATATTTGAAAGAACTATGCTTTGATTAAAGGATAAATTCCCAAATAATTACCGAAAGTGTTACATATGTTGACACAACTATCACATACTGTTATCAAATTATCAACGTTACATGATAACTTTGTCAACACTAGCAACACTTTGAAAATACTTAAAAGTTTCGAAATTATTGGGAATTTACTCTTGGTTAAAACAGAACTAAAGAGAAAAAGATAAATTCCTTTGATTCTTTCAAAGATTATTTGCGAAGGCAATGTATAGCAATATTGAAAAAATCCAATGATAGACCAGACTGGTAAAAGCCACTTACTTTTCACTCTCTGGATGTGGCATGTAAACATAACCACAAATTTTTTCCTTGTGTATCCTGAAGAATAAGATCTATGGTTCTGTGAACATGCCACATCAAGCAAGTGAAAAACATGTAGCTTTTACTGAGTCAATTTTATCGCAACTCATTGAAAAATTGTGACAAACAGCATGGAAGTCAATCTGACTAAGGGTTTCCACCACATGATCAAGGAAAACTCAAATCGTATTCGGGACAAGTAAAAAAAAATTGTTGCTGCCAAACAGAGTTTACAAGCTACAATCGAAACACAAACACTGGAATAGAGAATATAGAAATAGCTCACCGAGTAACCCATCAAGTTTATTACACACACACGGGGCTAAAGGTCATAGGGGAGGGTGGTGAAAATATAATCAGAAAGCAAGCTCACGCATAATATATACAAGATACTTCCCCAAAAGGGAAACAAGTACATGTTCTGGAAACTGTAAGTTCAAAGTCAGTCAGGTTAACAGCAGGGATGAGGGTCTTAATATATGTCCAACATCCGTCCTCTTAGCATGGCTTCTGCTTTTCTCACTTGCTTCACAGGTCCTATGATGAATACCTACATCATACCACACATTTCAGGATCAGATTGTGTACAGAAGATTATATGTAAATTTATTCATTTAAGCTTCTGTAAGATTTAGTGAACTAACCTTGTCAGGTGGTCCCTTAGCGCCTCCAATGAGAATTTCCGCACTGTAACATGCATTTAAATTATCGAAAGACTGCAATTTGAAATCAAATTAATGAATGAGAGATTACTTACTTGCAGGATTCTTTGATTGACAAGATAGAAGCTCCTCTTCTTCCTATGACACATCCCATTTTGCCTGGAGGAACGATTAACACTGATAATATCTCCTCCTCAGGCACATTCCCTCCTGCAATTACGTTATCTGCCACAAGAAAACCAAGTTAAAAGTGAAATTCATTCCTCCTCAGAGAGATCCAAGATAAGAGTAGATGGAATGAAACTTTAGTAATGAAAATTGATGGCTAGGAAACACCATAGAGCAACAAATTTCAATATCTTGGTAATATATCATTTGTAAGGATTGAGGGATTACGGAAATTGTAAAAAGATTTTGGATAAATTACACTTTCAGCCACTATGGTTTGGCATAATTTCATGTTGATCCCCTAATGTTTCAACAATCACACTTACCTCCTATATAGTTATCTAACGGGTTCATTTATACCCTTTTGTCTACTTCTCGTTAGCCAGACAGTTAAATAATGAATTTTACAATTTATAAAGACCATTTTATCCTTTTTAAAATGTTATTCCATTTTATAAATAAAACTATCCTTGTAAAAAAATGGATGTACTTGTCAATGCTTAGACCCACATTTTTATAATTTCAAATTTTAATTCTTTTGTATTTTAAAAAAAAAAAAGATAAAATGCGAGGGTAAAATAGTAAAATAACATCTGAACTTTTACACCGTCTGTGAAAGAGGAGGTAAGTGCAATTGTCAAAATGTTACGGGGTCGAAGTGAATTATGCCAAACTTTAGCGTGTCAATTGTAATTTACCCAAGAATTTTCGTTAGATGGTTAAAATAAAGATGTGCGTCTGGCAAGCTATATAGTCAACACATCCAGTCAAATTAAAAAGAAAATTTATAACACAACGGTAAGACCAACTGTGTTTTATGGAATTGAACTTTAGCATGAATGCAAGATTGAAAATGTAATAGCCCCAATAGGAGGAAAACTACGGGAAAATCGATTGAAATGATTTGGTTGGAAAACAAAAACTATTTAAAGTCCCAATTAGAAGAAACATGCAAGTTGAAGGTTCTACAAGAGTGAAAGAAGACCAAAAAGGATGTCTACTGAGGAAGTGATAGCTCATATGAACGTAACACAAGAAATGGCTTTCAACTAAATGGAGGAAACAAGATTCATTGAGTCGGACCCAAACTTTTGGGATAAGGCTTTGATGACAACGATCTCTTCTAGATGGGGATTTTTTGAACATGGCATCCAAGCAGGAGTCTTGGACATGTTTACTCATCCGAAATAAATGTTGTAAATTTTGAAAAGAAAAAAGATATATACACTAGAGTTCGCCCATGCCTACGTGTCACGGCCATGTTCTTTCGAAGAGAGGTCGTGCGGCACTTGGAGTGATAGCCCACAAGCAAGCCTGTCAAAAATATCTCACACAAAACGTATCTAGCAATACAAAAGAACGGGGGAAACACAAGGTAAAGCCCAGAAGCAACTTTGTTGATGTAGTAAGCAATTACATGAAGTAACACGTTACAAAAGCAAATAAGGTGTGTTACAAACAACTTGTGATCTAGTACACGCGGGACGCCACATAGATTGGGCAAGGGCTCAAAGTCAACGTGGGTGTAGGCTAGGGATTGGGACCAAAGACACCCTTCTTACAAACAATACGCTCTTATCTTTCCTAGGTTTCTAGAAGGAAACATCAAAAGTAGAGGCCGATCATACTCTTTACTCTTTTATTACAATAATGCCACTAAGCTAACAGATATGCCCTAGCACGGGGCTAATATGGCTTCATATGTGAGCCTCATATAGATTTACATGGGTGTTCCCGGGTGACTCCGAGGCGAGCTACACTTAACTCTAGGTGTCGTAATGCATGGCCTTCACAATCTCCCCCACCTATTCTATAGACGTCTTCGTCGCATTGTCCCTGAGAAACTCTTCAATCTTTTGCTTGAATGGTAGTAAGTTCTCTGCACTATCCCAAGTAGCTTCACATTCTGGCATGTTCTTCTACTTGACAAAGTACTCCATCTGTTGTTACTTGCTTGAATTACTATTAACTTGACACTTTGCGAGAACCTTGTCGACAACACGCTCTGGCTGAATTGTTGAATGAGAAGGTGTACGTATTGGAATGTTGCATGCTGGATCTGCATGGAATGGCTTGAGACAGTTGGCATGGAATATAGGGTGAATGTTGCGTAATCAATGCGGTAACTTCAACTTGTAGGAGACTTTGCCAACTTGAAAGAAGATGAGCATTGGACCTTCAAAATGTTGTATTAGGCCTTTGTGTGCTCGTTAAACTCGGTCAACGACGTTCATCAACCCATTTCTTCATTCGCTTGGACGATTTTTTCAAGGTAAGACCTGGCATTTCATTGTTGTCTTGCCAAAGCTTAGTAAACCTGTACATCCTTGGACACTGTTCCTAATAACTTGAAATAATAGTGTAAGGTGTTAAAGGTTGTTGGCCAGTACTAAGTTCAAAAGGACTCTTGTTGGAGAAAGAGCTCTTCTGAAGGTTGAAACAAAACTACGCGACATCAAGAAGATTCGCCCAATCCTTATGATTGGCATTGACAAAATGCCTTAAGTACTCTTCCAACATGACATTGAATCGCTCCGTTTGCCCATTTGTTTGAAGATGCCCACTGGTCGAATAGTTCGGTCCAAAACTTCCTTATGAATCTTACATCTCTATCACTGATAATATTTTGGGCACACCCCAATATTTGATGACATGCTTGAGAAATAAGTACGTGCTTCTTCTGCTGAGTAATGTGTCGATGCCAGGATAAACGTGGTGTATTTAGAGAAACAATCCACAATCACTAGGATGGAACCATGCTCTGCAACTTTCAGTAAACCTGAGACAGTCCATAAAGATGCTTTCCCAAGGCCTTTGAGGAACTGGAAGAAGTTCAAGCAACCCAATAGGTTGTCTCGTTCGATCTTGTCTTGCTGGCAAATGAGACAGGTCTTTACATAGTCCAACACATCATCTCAAATGTTCGGCCAGTAGTATCCTCGTTCTAAAAGAGCCAACGTGCGACGCCAGCCTGGATGGCCAACCCATGGAGTGTCGTGACACTTATGATTTCCCGTCTTAGCCTATCCACCCGTGGAACATATAAGTGGCTTTTAGTAGTATATTACAATCCATCCCTGAGGAAGAAACGATGTGTTTTCCCCTTCTTCACCATATCGAGTATGGCCTTTGCTTGGGGATCACTATTCAAACCATTCTGAATTCTCTTCTGTAAAGTACTGGTGACTTGAGAAACATGACACTGAAGGGCTACTAGCTCTACTTTACGACTCAAGGCATCGGCCACGCTATTGATCTTCCCTGACTTATATTCCAAGGCTAAGTCAAACTCTACGAGGAACTCTTACCAACGAGCTTGTTTTGAGGTCAACTTCTTCTGAGTCAAGAAATGGCTTATGGCCACATTATCAGTCTTCACCTGAACCTGTGATCCCAGTAGATAATGTCTCTAAATTCTCAAGCAATGGATGACGGCTAACAACTCTTTCTCTTGGGCGGTATAACATCTCTCGGTATCATTGAGCTTACGACTTTCATAAGCAAGTGGATGCCCATCTTGTAACAACACTCTACCAATAGCAAAGTCAGATGTATCAGTCTAAACTTCAAACGGCTTGGTGATGTCGGGTAGAGCTAAGACAAGATCTTGCATGACAGCAAGCTTGAGGTCTTCAAACGCTTCATGGCACTGGTCTGACCAAAACCAAGTACGATCTTTCTTTAGTAGGTCTGTGAGAGGCATGGCACGTTTGGAATACCTTTGGACGAAATGTCGATAATAGTTCACAAGACCGAGGAATAACCCAAGTTTTAAGATGGTTAAGGGGGTTTTCCATTCATTAATAGCTCACACTTTCTCCATATCCATCTGAATCTGTCCACTGCCCATAGTATGGCCAAGAAACATTAATGTTCTTCAGCAAGTGAACACTTTTCTAGCTTGACATACAACTGATTGTCGCGAAGCACTTGGAATACCTTGCATAAATGCTAAACGTGTTCTTCGATAATAGAGCTATACACCACAATATCATAAAGATATACCGCAACAAACTTGTCAAGGTACTGCCTGAAGAGGTCGTTCATCAAAGTGCAAAACATGGCAGGTGCATTGCTTAGGCCGAAGGGCATGACTAAGAACTCATAGGCACCATACCTAGTAGAACAGGTAGTTTTCAACTCATATCCTTTTGCAACCCAAACTTGATAGTAACTTGATCTCAAATCCAACTTCGAAAAGTACTTGACTGTCCCAAGTTGATCAAATAAGTAGGCAATCAGTGGGATAGGATACTTGTTCTTGACAATGACTTTGTTCAACGCTCGATAGTCAACACAAAGTCGCAATGATCCATCATGCTTCTTCTAGAACAAAATAGGCACCCCATAAGGTACCTTGGAAGGTCTGATAAACCCAGACTCTAGAAGTCCATCAAGTTGTTTGCGTAGCTCAACTAGTTCCGGAGGATTCATCTTGTAAGGCCCCCTCGCAGGAGGTGTGATACCAGGTACTAGTTCAATCTGATGGTCAATCGGCCTACACGGCGATAAGGCCTTAGGAAGCTCATTCAACATTACATCATCAAATTCTCTCAATACTTGTCGAACCGGAGTGGGAGTTGAACTATGGTCCTGATCATCAGGTTCAACTCGTAGAGTAGTAATGTAAGTTTGCTCTCCTTTCTTCAACTGAAGGGCTGAGATCATCTTTCCCTCTTCGTTGCTTGTGGACACGGGAATAAATCTTGGGCATTCACCTAACATGCCCAGTGTGTTGGCGAATGGCATTGGAACAGCTCTATTTTATCGCAAGAAGTCCATCTCAATGATGACTCTGAATTCATCGGGTGGAATTGCGAACAAGTCGAGCTTACCCCTCCATGTCACTATCTTGATGGACACGGCTTTGGCCGACCCTTGGATCGGAATGGCCTGGGAGTTAACAGCTTTCATGCAGCTAAAATCTTTCTCGAGCTGAATATTGAGGCGTTTTGCCTCTACAGGGAAAATGAAGTTGTGTATCGCTCCTATATCAACCATTGCCTGGATGTACTTACCACCAATTCGATGTCCACATACATCAGACCCTTTCATTAATGGCTATGAGTCTTAGAGGTCTGTTTGAGTGCATTCAACAAATGCATGGCTCCCATGTGAGGAGACTTGTCATCATCTCGCCCACTTGTACTCTTGTGACTAGGTCATTCTGGGAGGCTAATAACGTGTTCAACTTGGGTCGTTGTGAGCAATTTAGGGTCTGTGTGGATTGACTTTTCTAAGTACTTCTGACTTTTGCGGGGAGTCAGAAGCACTTTAAAGGTGTTTGTATAAATAACTCCTGGAAAGAACTACTTTACTGTGAAGTCATTTTAGTGCTTTTTCACGGAGTGCCGATGGTGCTACTTCTCTAAACTACTCTTACACGGAGCCACAAAACATTGTTAAAATGACTGGATTGGGACAAGTATGCCCCTCATAAATTTTGAAAATTACATACCTATCCTCAAAAAGGCAATTGGAATAATATTATATTACTATCCATTGATATGGTGGTAGTCTTTTGGTGTAACATTTGCGACAAGTATACCCCTCATAAATTTTGAAAATTACAAGCATACCCCTAAAAAATGCAATTGCAGTAATACTATATTACTATCCATTGATGTGGTGGTAGCTTTTTGGTGTAGCATTTGGGACAAGTATGCCCCTCATAAATTTTGAAAATTACAAGCATATCCTCAAAAATGCAATTAAATAATATTTTATTATTATCCATTGATATAGTGGTAGCCTTTTAATGTAGCATTTGAATTTGGATTTCTACCTCCCCCAATTGCTCACTCAATGATTTATCCATGAGCATTCCAACCATGGTTGAAATTTTCTTATTGCAAGATTGATGTGAACAATTACACACAAATTTACTATCTATTGATGTGGTGAAAGCTTCTTCATATTTTTAGTGGTTGTATATATTTGCTCACAATATCTTCTATTTGTTTATAATTGTTAGGTGTTTATATTAATTTTTATGGATAAAAACAATAACTTTTATTTCTTTTGAAGAATAATTTGTTGAGTAATAATGTTAAAAATAGTAATTGATACTTATAAAGGCATTTTAATCATTTTAACAGAATCCAAAATAGTTTCCAAACACAAAACTCTATCAAAAGTACTTCTGACAATACTTTTCAGAACCTACATCCAAACACACAACAGTTATCCACCTACTCCAGACAGTACTTCAAAAAGTACTTATGAAAATATTTATGTTCTAAGTACTTCTGACTCATGTATCCACACGGGCCCTTAATGTCTTATGAGGTCCACCACACAAAATGCATTTAAGCTAGTTGCAGTGATTGTTAGACGCGGCACTTGTGTTCTTCGAAGGGGAGGAATCCCGCTGGGATCCCTGATTAGAACTGCGTCTGTCCTCCATTCTTACCTTTGGGTGTGCTCATGCTACAAGGAGTACCCATTCGATTGAGGGTGTACCTTCTTTTTGCCCCTATCCATGGGAGTATAATCCATCAACCTCTCAGTTGTGGCAATAGCAGACGTAAGATCTTTCGCACGTTGCCTTTGGAGTTCAGTCTGAACCCAAAGGCTTAAACCCTTCTAGGAATGAAAATAGCTTGTCCTTCTCAGACATGTCACAAATATCAAGCATCAAGGTGGAAAATTGCTTAACATAGTCATGCACGGTGCCTGTCTAGCGGAGTTGACTCAATTTTCTGCGAACAATGAACTCCACATTCTCTGGTGAGAACTGATTTTTCAACTCTCGTTTGAGGTCATCCCATGTATCGATGGAACATTGGTCATTTTCCATCTCAACATACTTGGTACGCCACCATAGTTTGGCATCACCTGTGAGATACATAGAAGCCGTGGTGACCTTTACCTCTTCTAAATCCGGACAAGCGGCACGGAAGTACTGCTCCATAACGAACAGGAAATTGTCGAGCTCTTTCGCATCACGAGCACCACTAAAGGCACACGGCTCGGGGACTTGCATGCACGAGGGAGGAGCTTCACCACCGGTAGGCCGTTTGTTACAAACGGCTCTTACCAGGAAACCTACCTTGGTAGTGAGCTCCGTGATCTGTTTCTAGAGGTTTGTTAGGGATCCTTGAGTATCTTCCCCATGGTTAATCAATTTAGCACTGAGGGTCACAGTTTCGTTACCCAACGTGTCTTGGTGATTACCTAGTTGAGTAATACCATCAACGAGACCCAATAATCAGGCCATTTGATCTTTGAGTAGTTTTATACGTTCCTTGTTTGTACGTAGGGATGGTGGAGTTGGCGCGGGTTGGTCCGCTGTGCTTTTCTCTCCTCTTGCCATTGTTCGTGTGAACTAAATGGAACTAGGGAAGAGCGTGGGACATGAATACCAACTTGTCTCTGATATCAACTGGGCTCTGATACTTTCTTACCAACTGTCACGACCGTGTTCTTTCGAAGAGAGGTCGTGCAGCCCTTGGGGTGATAGCCTGCAAGCAAGCCTCTCAAATATTATGTCACACACAAAATGTAGCTAGCAATACAAAAGAACGGAAGCAACACGAGGCAAAACCCGGAAGCAACTTTGTTGATGTAGTAAGCAATTATACAAAGTATTACAAAAACAAATAAGGTGTGTTACAAGCAATTAGTGATCTAGTACACGCGGGACGCCACATAGCTTAGGCGAGGGCTCAAAGTGAACGTGGGTGTAGGTCGGGGACTGGGACCAAAGCCACCCTTCCTACAAAGAACACGCTAAGTCTTTCCTAGGTTTTCAAAAGGAAACATCAAAAGTAGAGGCCGATCATACTCTTTACTTTTTTATTACAATAATGTCACTAAGCTAACAGATATGCCTTGGCACAGGACTAATATGACTTCATATGTGAGCCTTACATAGATTTACATGGGTCCTCCCAGGTGACTTTAGGGCGAGCTACACCTAACTCTAGGTGTCGTAGTGCATGGCCTTCACACTATGGCACGTGCATCCTCTTTTGGATTAATAGGGTAAAAGCAAAAAAATAATGATCATAAAGTTGGGAGCATTATTAAAAAAAATTGAGGTTAAAGGGTAAAAGATGAAGAACAATAAAGTGTTAAAAAGAGGAAATAAGTTAAGTTAAAGGGGGTGAAGAGGAAAGAAAATAAAGTGGGCCCCAGAAAAATTGATGTTGAATGGGATGATTATCCTAGTTAGATGGAAGTTTGTCCCCCAGAAAAGTGGGCCCTACAGCTGTGTTTTATTATTATTATTATTATTATTATTATTATTATTATTATTATTGTTGTTGTTGTTGTTGTTATTGTTATTGTGTTGTTGTTGTTATTGTTATTGTTATTGTTGTTATATGGGTCGGGTTCAAGAGCCAAATACCTATACCTTACCTCAGATTGAACCCGCTTGCGAAAGACATCGCAAGCAAGAACAATCGTCGTCCGTAAAAGATAGGATTGGAGCACGAATTACCAAAGTCCTGCTACCCGACAAAAGAATGGCTTATCATTTATGATGCCTTCTCGGAGGGAGCCAGCTACTCCCTCCAACGACAACGAAGAAATAAACGTCGATGACAAACATCCGAGCCAATCGTTTTCACTTTAGTCAAAGTTGCCTCCAATGAATTGGAAACAATTTACTTGAGTGATGATACGCTCAATCACCTTTTGTTAATTAGCAAGGATTTGACCGTCCAGGAAAAAAGCATAATTTTGAGTTTGTTGCAAGAATTTAAAAACGTCTTCACATGGACAGGAAACTTTCTAGGTTTCGTAGTACAACAGAGAGGGATTAGCATTAAGTCATCAAGGGTTGAGGCTATCATGTCATTAACGGCGCCGAAAACAGTCAAACAAGTAAAGTGTTTCTTGGGCAAAATATCGTACATAAGGTGTTGCAACCCAGGGATGGCATAGTCTACAACACCTCTGGTAGCATTATTATCGAAGAATGTGAGATTCGAATGGACAAGCTCTCACCAAGTTGCTTTTGAAGAAGTAAAATGGGCCATGAGTAGAGTACCCATACTCATCCCACCTACATTTGATAGACTTCTCATCATTTACCAAGCGTTTATAGAGGAAGCTATTGGAGTCCTAGTTTGTCAGGAAGATCCAGAAGGCGGAGAACGGCCAATATACTATGTGAGTCATATTTTGCGTGGCACAAAATTGCGATACCAACAGTCGAAAAGGACTACCTCACTTTAGTCTATGCATCCCAAAACTAAGACATTATCTCCTGGCTAACAAGATCCAAGTGATAGCTAGGGTGGGTGGATCTCGCCGCAAGCTTGATGGCCAATGGGAACAAGAATGGTTGATGTTTCCATGTTATTCGCACTTTATAACGTGCCAAGATAACTAGTATGCTATCAAAGCTTCTAAGTTATGAGATGACCTATGACCATTGCCTTTGATAAATTGACCCATCCTGCGAAATTCACCTACTTTGAACAAGTCAACTTAGTCCAAGGATCTACAGAAGGATCAGGGTTAACCTTTGAGCGGACTGCGCCACTATGAGTAGATCCTTAATGACAAGTTCTTGGACATAAAGGGCTAGATTTGCCTTCCCAATCACCGTGATAATAGGAGGACCCATCAATACAAAAACATCTTCAAGTGTGTCAGCTCGCCCCATGCAAAAATGGAAGTATGAGTGTCACTGCACCAGCAAGGCAGCGACTAGTGAGACCCACAAGGCTAGCGACATCTTTCTCGATATTCAATCATGTGGAGATACACATGGCGTCATAAATTCCCACGGCTTTTAATTTACTAACGACGGCCAAATCTAGCATTGTTTCCCCAAACCATTCAACCCAAGCATCAAAAGGAGAATTATGGCCATCAAACTTGATGCCCGAAGGTGACACAACGCCCCTCTCCAGAGGGAATCTGAAAGTGTCGTCGGGATTTGCGTATCTGTCGCCCTCCCCATCAAGCCACAAAAAAGTCCACTCATAATCCTAAGGGGCCAGAGGGTAGTGAACCTCAATGGTTTCTTAAATGAAATTATCCTCTATGAAAGGCAGGACTTTGGGACGCTTCAAAGACACTTTAGCTGTAGCACTCTTGGCTTGGCGTTCTTTTGGTTATCTTTCAATGTTTGCAAGGGCTTTCCTTTTACTGCCATCACAAGAGTTTAACAAAGAAAATCACAAGAAAGATCTTGAAGAGAAATGAGAGGTTGTAAGAAAAATCCTGAGTAAAAAGTGGCCAAAACTAACCCCTTCTCCTTTTAAAGGAGAGGACACCAATTACGAGGGCAATAAATACCACGCAAGGATGACAGCCATTTGTGCTACACACAAGAAACGAGAGCTACTACCGTATTCAAATGCAGTACACCATAATAACTTCGACGGCTAATAATTACAATCATGGTAATGGGAAACTGAGGAAAATAATTGATTGTCGCTTCAAAGTAGCACATTAATGACACCAAGTCAAATATCACCGAAGTTTTTCAAACCCTAAGAGGTGCTAATGCATGTACTGATGCTATCGCCTCAGACATGAAGGGGGACTAAATGTATTAGGCTAAAAGGAAAAGGGAGTCAATCAATCAAACCTATTAAGGCACCACATGGCGACCTATTAAGAAGAGGAGCCAAAGGTTGACATTTCAAAAGGTCAAACATCATACGGCGATCAGTCTTCGAAAAAATAAGATGGCGAACATGTGGCCGATTTCGCTCACATCATATTGGGTCAAGAACGATAGGCATGTGTCTACTGAGAACGAGAACGAGACCTTGGCCGTTGGGAATGAGACAAAAAAAGACAGCTAGCGTAGATGAAAGCAACGGAAAATGTTAAGGAATGCCTAATAGGCGATTGACACAAGGACATGAGACGTGGCGACTAACAAGAAGACGATGAGGCCAATGAAATGATGCCAACTGTGCTACCAGCCAGGTAGCGTCGATGTGGATCCAATTTTCATCCTGTAATGCATTGCCAGCTAACGTTGTATAATTGGCAAAGCCCCCTATAAATAGGGGAGGAATAGAGATTAGAAGGGATCCTTATCCATCATTTTCAAGTCACCTACAACGGTTAAGGGGGTAAAAGTGGGAAAAAAATAAAGTTGGAGGTGTATTATTAAAATAAATTGAGGTTAAAGGGGATAAAAGATGAAAAACAATCAAGTGGGTAAAAGAGGTAAAAGAGGAAATATAGTAAAATTAGAGGGGGTGAAGAGTAAAGGAAATAAAATAGGCCCCACAAAACTATATCTTGAAGACAAGTTTATCCCACAAAAATGTAGTTGATTGGAGGTTTATCCCCTACAAAATATGACAACTATGGGCCCTACAATTCTGTTTTATTATATAAATATAAATATAAATATAGATATATATAATAAAACAAAACTGTAGGGCCCACTTTGCTAGAGTTTAAGGGGAGAGAAAAGTCTCATCCAACTTCAGTTTTGAGAGGTCAACCCTACTCACTTTATTGTCTTTTTCTTTTCACCCCTTCAACTTTATTATCATTCCTCTCCTTCCTTCTCACTTTTTTCAAAATATCCCTTCAATTTTACTATCTTTTCTCTTGTACCCCACTTTCAATAATACCCCTCTTTTACCCTTTAACCAACTTGTGGCATCAATATATACCTTAAAACAATGTCATAAGAGCATGAGCATGCACATGACATTGAAACCCACATACACACACCCGATATACCAACACATCTTACACTGTTTTCCATTGGTGGAGAATGGTATATAACTATAAAACAGT
Organism: Akebia trifoliata; assembly: GCF_017979445.1. Taxonomy (NCBI): domain Eukaryota; kingdom Viridiplantae; phylum Streptophyta; class Magnoliopsida; order Ranunculales; family Lardizabalaceae; genus Akebia; species Akebia trifoliata. Next base: position 14,003,432 of record NC_141375.1, read on the forward strand.
TGAACAAATCATCGCTGAAGTTTGTGGAAGGAGATAAATGCTTGAGTATTTGATAATAAGGAGAACTCTGGTCAAGAAGTGGTTTTATCGGTCTTGGCGTGTAAGCTCCGTAAAGAATTTAGGGGCATCTTCTTCGAAGATTTTGTTGTCAGATGGAAGAGGGTTTGTAATCTAAACATAGAGTAGTCCCCTTGAGGGCTGTTTTTTCTGTGTCTGTACTGTTTTTTTTTTTTTTTTTTTTGTGGGGGGGGTTGGTCACATCAACCCCCTTTAATAAAATCTATCTTTACATACAAAAAAAAAAAAAAAAAACATTTGAATAAATTAAGATTTGTTTGAAATGTCAGCATGTGTCCACAAATATTTTTTTCTCAAAAATGAAGTGAATCCTTGCTGCATAGCCTAAAAATATGAACGCTGGATGTTTAGCAGCACTACAATTACCATACTCATTCAAAAATATGAAGACCTGGAATAGGGGGGATAGGAGGCCAATCCGCATACTCAATGTCATTGATGCAGAAACATCGACAGTAGAGTGCACCACGAACTGCAAGAAGCCATAAGGATTTTTCATTCAATTTTCCCATCATCTTATGGTAGATGTAGAGGAGAAAACGGACATCATCTGCAGCTGCACGGATCATCTGTTCAGATAAAGGTCTATATGTCCAAAATTCAGGATCCTGAAAAAGAAGATTACGATATACATCAATCCGCAGCACATAATAATTGGTAGATAACGCCAACTACTTTAATGAAAAAAAAATTATTAAAACTAACGATTATAACTCAAAACGGAATGAGATTTTTTCCAAACAGCACCCCTAGCGAAGAAAGATAATTTCAAGAGAGTTTTACAGCACAAATCATTGGGCAAAGGAAGAATCCAGAATTACAAATTGGGAGAATAGAAACATGGACTTGGCTGCATTGGAACTTTAGTGGCCCTTTCCCCTCCACCCATCCTCACAAAAACGATTCCTACTTCCATCACCAACTTAAAGCCAACTCCCCTAGCAAACTCAGTCTCAGTATTTTGGATTCCTTTCAACATTCAACACCCATAAAACATGTACTCCTTTTAGTGCCCCCAACCGAACCTGTCGTTCTCAGACCTTTCTACAATGATCTCCACACTTCTATAAGCATTTACTTAGAATGACTGAATTCATATAATTCATTTACAAACTCCCTATCATTGAACAACTTAATCCTCTCAATGTGCCTCACCACCACCACCATTAGCATGGGGACCAAAGAAATGAAATACACCTGAATACTGGAGGACAACTTTTCAACCATACCTTTCGAGCGATATCTAGTTTACCAACTACCAACCTTCGTTTGATTTTTCAATAACCAGGTCCAAAATCACTTTAGATTTGTACTTCGTACCTGTTGGCATCCCTAAAGAAGTCATCGACAGACCTCCCACATTATATTTCAAAACCCATGCCGTACAATCCAAATCTCCATTAACTCCTACCCCAACTAATTTACTTTTTGAAAAAATTGATGGACAACCCAAATATTAATTCAAAAAAAAAAACTAAACAACTCTGACCTACCTTCCCCTCTACTGATTTCTCCATAAGTAAGAGGATATCATCCGTATTTCAAAACCTTTCTTTCATCCTAAACCCTTCTAACTATCAGAATTTGATGCTTTGAACTCTTAATATCATCCTCAGCAAAGCTTTAGCCATCACAATAAACCCAAAAAATAAAATAAGAAAATTGATCACCTAGTTTTTTTTATGCAACAGGGTGCCCTCACCCACTTTGGAAGTAGGACTAATCCCTGTTGATACACCCTGCCACCACAAACAAGCATATCGGGCAAGTCGCTGATGGGGACAATCTCACAACCCTGGCGTGCTGCACACCTAGGCCGGTGAACCACTGTTCCATTGCTTGGGTGGTGATCACTTAACATTAACTCCATGACACTCCTAAAGAACAAATCAGACCTTTTCTTTATAGGTACAGTGGATTTTTACATAAGAAAATTGAAAGAGAAGGCTAAGATAGCCTCCGTACTACAAAATCCATCACAGATAGCCCCCTAAACTATGAAAACCAACACATAGAGATAGAGTCCTATATAAAAACTTAGAATTAAAATTAAAACTATTAAAATATTTAAAAAATTAAAAAAAAACAAAAAAAACAAAAAAAACAAAAACTTTAAACTCTTCTTTAAATATAGGAACCCTAACGAAATTATCACTTTTAGCAATGAGTGTTCCGTCCTCTCAAATGCTCTACTATTTCTTTTTCCCTTCAAACAGCCCAACATATCATTAAAGACAACAATATTCTTTCTCAATACATAAAAGCTTGAGTACGCCAATTATTCATTCTCCATTTGCATTGCACATGAAATTAAAATCTAGTACAGTGATGCCACAAGCAATTAGAGTATTCAGTGCTAGATTCCTACCCAAAGCTGTTAGGCAAATAAAGAAAGAACCCTTATAAGATACCTTTGGAGCCGAAATAGCAGGATCTGGAAATTATGAGGAAGATACTGGCTTAAGCAATCGATAAAATGATCTAACTGGAATATCATAGCACAACTACAAACCCACCATATTCTATCCTCCGCAAAAGGCTCGATGGAGACTTAGGATATACAGTTAATGAGACTTCTGATATCCTGAACCTCCTAATCATTGACACCTCTCTTGAAACAACGATCCCACAAAATTTGAGTCCTAGATTGAAGATTGACAAGTTTCTTTCATTAGATATGACAAATAATGATGGAGATTGCAACGAATGAGGCCCCATACCAATTATCTCACCACGTCAAAATGCTATCCTCTCAGAACTTTGCAAGATTTTTGAAATTCCATTCCATGTGTCACACCAAAAGGATGAGCTCACCTCATCGCTTTCCCACCCAAAATTCTTGGTCCCATATTTAGCCTTAATAATTCACTTTCACATGTTATCTTTATCATTGTCAAATCTCCGTAGCCATTTTTCCAATAAAGCCTCATTCATAAATCTCACCTCCTTAAACCCAGGATTGTCAATTTTCTACGGGAGTACATATCAGTTCCCAATTTACTAAAAGGAAATTATGCATGTCATCTGTATCGTTTTATAGGAGATCCTTTATTAGCTTGTCCAAGCGATGTTCCACGCTAGGACTATTAAGGGATAGTCAAAATCTGAATCTGAATTCGAATCCGTAAACAAAGAATCAGATATTTTCGAATTCGGATAATTTTCAATATTCAAATATATTTTGGATACGGACTCAGATAATAGTATATCTGAACCAACCCATAATATTCAATCCAAATCAATATCAATATTTAATAAAGTATCGAATATGTATTTATTAATAAATATAAATAAATCTCTTCAATTCCTTTTAAAGTTTTTGTCTCACAGGAGCAAAAACAATCGTGAACCATTGAACCCCTTCATCGACTTACGTTTTGCAAGAGGTGAGAAGAGGGAACCCCTTCATCTCCTCCGATGACAGTTTCTCCGGCAACATTTTCTCCATCCATTATTCAAGTAAGCGATGACAGTTTCTCCGGCAACATTTTCTCCATCCATTATTCAAGTAAGCATCTCTCTCTCTCTCTCTCTCTCTCTCTAAACCCTCAATTTTTCTCGTAATCTTCAAGTTCGATTTTTCTTGGCAAGAACCCCTTTTGAACAATCAATTTTTCCATATTTGAATAAAGAAAGCTTCGATTTTCTCTTATTTGTAGCCTGCAAATGTAACCCTCGATTTTTTAATAGTATTCAAAGCTGATTTCCTCTTGGTCGAATCAGATATTATCACATATCTGATAAAATGATCAAATTTGAATTCAAATGTCGTATTAGAATATCCGTCAGATTCGAATTCGGATGTCAAATTATTTTTCTCAAATTCGAATATACCCTTATTCAAACAGATTAATATCCATTGACAGCCCTATTTCATACTCCGAGGTATCGATAATAAGGATCAAAAATATATCGAATACTTGTTAGGGTGCTTTTGGTTAGAATTATCTTCCCCTTTGGTCAAATATTTAACCTTCCATGAACCTAATTGTCTCACTCTTTTACTGAACAATACAGCATTTTAGGATTTTATTCTTAAGAACATCACCAGAGAAACCATTTAGTCGGGGCTTTCTCACCATTTATAACAATAATCATTTGGCATTACTTCATCAACCTCAAATGGCCTCTCAAGCCAAGCATGTTGTTCCACTAAGATAAATTCAAAGCCTAGGTTATCCAGGCTTGATCGAATTATAATTTCTTCGGAGTATATTTTGTTTTTATAGAATTCAACCACCCCTTGTCTTACTCTTCACTCTTACGAAAGATAGAGATCAGCATCCCCTACTCTTTTATCTTTTCTTTTAAAGACTTCAACTTAATTCTGAAACAATATCATGGTCTTCTAGTGAAAGAGGATTTCCACTATTTCGCTACCCTATCATGGAGGGCATGGTGTAACAACCACATGTTCTCAAATCGAAAAAGTGGTTGTAAATACACATTTCCTATTCAATGTCTCTAAATACTTTCAACCCCTAATTTCTTTTTTTTATGCGACAGAGTGTCCCCACCCCCTTTGAAAGTTGGACTAATGCAAACATATACGCCCTTCACCTCATTTTGTTCAAGCTGCCCAGGACAAGAGACCCGTCAGACCACATCAACCTCGGTTGATTTATCCAAATGCCATCACGAGATCGGTTGCAAAGAACCGGAAATGGCCTTGTTGCGCCCAAGCTCCTTCTTTTCCAGGGGAGTTAGCCCACCACAAACAAGCATATCAAGTAAAGTCCCAGGTGGGGAGACTCTCCAAACCCAATTCTCTCAAACAGATAATCCAGAAAATCCAAATTTACAGTCACATGCTTTTTCCATGTCTATCTTAAATACAATCCCTGGATTTTCTTACTCGTTTGCGATGAAATATTAGCTATAATATGCCTCCCTTGACAAACACCCAGCTCCTAACTAATGATATCTGAAAGAATCTCTTCCACCCAATTCGCCAAAATCTTAGCAATTATTTTATAGGAATTATTCACAAACTGATCAGCCTATAATCGGATATGACTTCTGCTCATCCTTTCTAGGGTTAGAACAACAAAAATGCAAAACCTTCTTCCTGCAATTCTATATTAACTATAAGTAAATCCTGCTTTATTGCTTCCAAACAACATTTGTAAAATTTCGTCATGAATCCAACGGGCCACGGCACTATATCATCAAGGATGCTAGTTTTAAAAGATATATGGGCCATGGAAAGTGGTTTGGCAATATTTTAGGCATTGATATTAGACTGTCACAATGCAGAATTTTGGGATTGATTTTGGAATGGTAAAAGCTGGACCTTAAAATTGAAAGTAGGTCAAATGGGACTGAAGTATGATCGACGTATAAATTTTAATGTCACCTCCATTTTGGTCAGCCCAAGTAGGTGTGGAAATGAAGATCCACAGTTTTTTGTTACATGTGCATACAAGCATTTAATGGCTTGACATCTTGGCATTAAGAAGATGTGGGTTTCATAGTTATCAGATCATGTCACATTAACTGCATAAAAAGACTAGTGTACAAAACATAGCAAGGTGAGACCAACCAGCATTTTAAAGGCTAAAGTGTGAGTGAGCCTTGGAAATAGAAATATTATGTTTTACTAAGTAGAAATACATTGGTGGCAAGGTTTATAGTTTCCCTACATGTTTATGACCTATGTTGGGTTCCAATGGACAGATGGCTATTGTAAAACTTCACAGATCGGGTGTCCTTAACTGCTGGAAGCTCAATGCTCCTAGGCTGAGTTGCCTATCCTTACACGGCATGATAGCACCGTTACAGGGAAGCGGTCTATATATATACATGTAATGAGTGATGGTGGCACGATCGCTTGGCTGAGTGCACAATGTGATACTAGATGCCTCTTATACTTGGCCAATGACCTAAGGATATTGTGGTAGGTTTGGGAACCCTTCAAACACTATGATAGTGAGTTGCATACAAGCATCAGGGCACGATTCGTAGAGGGTTTATGATTTTATGATTGCATGGGCTAGGGCATCGCAGTCCCCTCAGTGAAATTCTCTAGCCATTTTTTCATATATAAGCACTACAACAATCACCAGAGAGGAACATTAGGTAAACAATAGAGTTCCTCATTGTTCATCACTAATCAAGATATATATCTCCATGTTATACGGAATATGCGATGATATTAGCTTCATAAAATTAAAAAATAAAAGATAAAATAAAATAATATGATTTATTAATTTATTAACATGGCTAACCACTAGGCACTTCTTATTCACTTACTTGAGGCATATGATATCTCCTTCAATAATGTATTAGGCAGGGTCTACATATCAAATAAGAAATCTATAGAGGTATTTTGGAGTCCCATGGCTATAAAATAAGTAGAACCAAGACAAAGGATATGGAGTGCTATGGAAAGTAAAGGCTAGTAAAACTTGATGGGCCAAAAATATCCTGAAGCAACTTCGTCCACTTGGTTCATTTATCCAAAAGGATTGAGAAATTGAGGAAGATGTTGCCCATAGAATTAGAGCTATATAGTTGAAGTAGAGGTGTGCCTATGGAGTGCCATGAAGCCTCCAATCAAACTAAGGGTATGTTTGATTAAATGGAAAGTGACTTTCCATGGAATTTGAATTCCATAGTGGTGGAAAATAGGTAGGGTTGGAAAATCAAATTCTATTGTTTGATTATACTTGGATAAAATCATGGAAAAATTATATGGGGAAATAGAAGAAGAAGAAGGAGAGAAGGAGGAAGAGAAAAAAGATGAGAGGAGGGGAAGAGGAAGAAGAAGATGAGGAGGAAGAGGGAGGAGGGAGGGGGGAAGATGTCGTGGTAGTGGCAGTGGTGGTGGCGGTGACGACAGTGGCGACGGAGGTAAGATGATGAGGAAGATGAGGGGAGAGCATGGTGGTGGTGGTGGCGGCGGAGGAGGAGATGAGAGAGAGAGAAAAAGTGGTCGGAGATGGTGATGACGATGACGACAACGACGATAGTGACAGTGACGAAGATGATGACGACAACAAGGTTATTGTGATGGTGGTGGTGGTGGTAGGGAAGAAAAAGATACGAGTGTAGAAGAATTAGGGATGGAAAATTTAGGTGGATTTCACTTTCCCACCCATATGGTGGGAAAGTAAAATCCATGTTTTGGTGGACTTTTTGGTTGAGGTGGAAAATGAATTTCCATTTCCATGTGCAATCAAACACTTGAAAATGTCATTTTCCATGAAAATTGATTTTCCACCCTATTTTCCATGTGCAATCAAACATACCCTAAAAGGAAAATTTTATAAGACCAGCCATGCCTCATGGAGCTGAATTTTGGGCAATCAAGAAACAATATGTGAATAAATGAGCATGCATACATTAGGATGCTAAGATGGATGAATGAAAAACTAGAAATAAGCGCATTCAAGAAAATGTAGTAGCCCCCAAAAGAAATAAACTAAGGGAAGATGTAGTAGTGGCTCCAATTGTTAATGAAGGGTGGCAAAGATGATAAAATGATTAGGTCACATGAAACGAAAACTCATTACACCCTTACTTAAAACGAATTAGCAAGTTAAAGTTTCTAAAGAGAGAAAAGAAAAAAGAAAAAAAAAGAATGTGGATTGAGGTAGTAATAGCAAATATTAACAATTCCCAACCCCTGGGATATATCTCAAGTACAATTGATACATGTGGAAGGGGTGACATGCGTGCCTCATGGTATTAGTCGGGAGCTCTTTGAGGCCCAAATACCCAAGGTATCAAAAAACAAGAACAAAAAAGATAGCAGAGATTAACAAACTAGAATTATGAGATGACACATGGCTTTAAGCAAAATTGAATGGAGGAACAAGATTCGTCAAGCCAACCCAAAAATTTTGGGATAAGGCTTTGACGATGATGTCTACTGCTAAAATACATTAGCTAGTGTCTAGAATGAAAGATTAATAATTTGTTCTTATAGGATTGTGTTCAGCATCAATTATTAGTTTTCTATTGAAAGATCCTATAGTCTGAGCAAATTATCACTATGGAATAATAATCTAAAGAATGTTAAACAAACCTGTCTAAGGAGGACACGCACTTCTTCCTTCTCGAGATATGATATACCTACATTCACATCCTCAAAATGAAAAATCAAAAAAGCAATATGGAGCACACACAACCTATCAAAAATAAATGAGGGGCACAAAAACATGAAGTCAAGATATTGGTCCTCAACCAATCTTTTGTGTATCCATGGCGACGAAAAAGCATCAAGGCAGAACAATCAACACATAATGATAAAGAACAATGCCACAATAAAGTTAAAATATGTTCCAACAAATAAATAAACCAAGGACACCCAAAAATTTGATGAAAGAGGAACAATTCCATGAAATACTTCTATACACAAACTAAGGGAAGACGAGTCACAAGTTGGCAATTAGACAAGCTGGTGGCTATACTTCATAACCACAGATATGACTTATGAGTAAGATGTGTATTATAATTAATTACATTGAAGAAAAAGAAGAGAGGGAGAGAGGGTTGGGCGGAAGGAGGCGGGGAAGAAAATTAAGAAAAAACGAGAAATGAGGCAAAAGCAAAGGGAGGAAGAAGAGGAAGATGAAGGTGAGAAAGAGAGAGAAAGAAGGGAGGGAGCTGGCCTACGATAGGAAGGGTGACAGTCATGCCTATGGTGGTGGTGGTGGCAGGGAAGAAGAAGAGAGGAGATTAGGGTTTTGATTTAGAAGTAGATTTCATTTTTGCATTTGTACTCATGGATATAGGTGGGAAAATAAAATCCATTTTTTGCTGGATTTTTTAGAGGGTGTAAAACCATTTTCCATTCCAAAAACAAATCAAACACATGAAAAATGATATTTTCCATGGAAATTTTCCACCCTATTTTCCATGTGCTATCAAACACACCCTTAAGATTGTTATCCCATGCTTCATGGAATAGGCATTTTTTTATTCATTGCACCACATTCAAGTTTTTTATTCCAATATTAGTAAGAACTTATTAGCCGAGTAAACCTAGTAGGTCAATTAAGCCAGATCGAAAATGCATCGAGTCAGGTAAGAAACTCAATGGAGTTATTTGAGTAAGTATTTTCATCCCTCAGACTACTACCTAATTGTCAAGAAAATGGAATCGACACCAACTAAATATGAGATCATTATCAAGATCCGAGTTAGGGCCCATTTTCCATATGGACCACTACATCTTTTGATAAAATGGACCCAAGATAGTTTGAACTATTCAATTGATAAGACTATGAACCAATAGTGTCGAACTATGCCACATGATAAATGGACCCATGTAACAGTCAAATTCAAGAGTTGCGCCAATAAATTGATATTTGAAGCTATTCCATACAGACCATGATGCCCGAGTCGATATTAAGTGAAACTCATGGGAGTAGCCTAGCATATATCTAACCCAAAAATTATATTCAAGAAACATCCCTTACTATTTGAGTATTGAATTGCACTAAGTCAATGCCAAATCAGTATGTGAAACAGTCAAATACAAGATCAAGAAGTCCCAAAACTTGAGGCTTGTACATGAAATGCAAAATTGTGGTTTCGTATTAAACGCATGAAAAGACTCAGTCATATTATGAAAACATCTTGAATAACAAGGATGACGTATGAATGCACACCCAACAGGTTTTGAATGAATTTACAAAATATCTTGAACTCAAGGGATGATACATGAGCATAAACCTAAAAAGGTTGGTCATAAGTAAACACCCAAAAAGGTTCAAACACGATTAAACACTTGAGAGGCTTCAATCAGCACTAAGAACACAAGGATGTCACTCATGCACGCCATTTTTATTACAAAATTTCAGAAACTCATAACCGACATAAATAGAACTTTGATCCTAATTGAAGGGTAAATAGTGATCGAGCTCTTCCCACATGCTACGCAATTCAAAAAAGTAACTGGACAATGTCTTCTCCCCTTGTTTGAGATGTGATATATTTTGTTCCAACTGATAGATTATAGTACTATTCTAAGCCTAAGAATAAGTTTGAGTCACAGATTCTCAAATTTGTTGTATGGTCTTCAAGAAAAGATATCCTCTATTAATACGAGTCAATGCAACAATCAAGGCATAACCAAAACATTCTCAGCATCCCATTATTCATACTTAGGATTTGAGATATTAGATTGTCTCTCTTTCCCATTCAAATAGCCCACCTTCCATCTTCCATGGATAGCTAGTTTCATAGATTATGCCCACTCCAGGTCTAGTTTGTGCTATCGAATTTGACTGTGGTGATTTGGAGGTTTGGATTTTCATCTCTGACTTCCGAGGATCCAAACCCTCCATTGGTAGACTTTCCTGATGTTACTTCTGACATGACTTCGAAAAAAAAGAAACTATTCACAAAAATTCCATATCACACGAGAGATTACACGGAAACACTAACGAACCAAGTACGACATAAGATTTGAGTCTATGTCCACATTAACAAAAAATTCTGACTCACCTTGAAGGCTATTACAACCGTAAAATAGTCTGTAATAGCAAATCAAGTGTGAAGAGTTACCCGATGGAGATCTACAAAACCCCTAGGTGACTTGGAGCAACCCTAGGTGACTGGAGGCAGTCCTAGAAGTGGCTGGATGATGTGCGACAGCCCCTAGAGGTTGCTGGAGTGGTGCGACAGCCCTTGGAAGGTGGTTTTTGATGTGCAGCAGCACCTAGGAGGTTGTTGGGTGATGTGCAACAGCCCCTAGAGGTGGCTGGACTGGAGCAACAGCCCTAGGAGAGTGGCTGCTGATGTGCAGCAGCACCTAGGAGGCTGCTGGATGGCTGGTGACAGCCCCAAATGGCTGTTGGGTGGCTGGCGACAGCCTTAGGGCTGCTAGGTGGCTTGTGACAGCCCTAGGGCTGCAGAAAAGTATCGATCGAACTCCTAGGTGTTGTGGAACTCCCTTCAATCTTCTCCATCGTCACCAAAGCTCTAATATCATGTAGAAATCGATCTAGGGTTGATGGAGAAAAAGAAGAGAAGAAGAAATTCTAGAAAAGTATATTGTTTATTTCTTCTTCTAACATATTTAAAAGTTACATGATAAATAGGAAAAGACAGAAAAGGACATGAACATAGATAAACATAAATCAAAGGAACTAAATAAAAATAACTGGCACTGATAACAATGTTGTGCGTGCCATCCTCACACTTAAAAAGGATGGTTATTGGCTAATGCGTGTGGATAGTAGAGCAATTAACAAGATCACTATCAAGTATAGGTTTCCAAACTCAAGGCTTGACGATATGTTGGACATGATGGTAGGTGTTACTATCTTTTCGAACATAAATCTTAAAAGTGGCTACAATCAATTTCGCATCCGCCTAGGGGATGAGTGGAAAACTGCATTCAAAACGAAGGATGGTTTGTACGAGTGGCTAGTCATGCCCTTTGGGTTAACTAAAGCCCTGAACACCTTTATGAGAGTTATGACATAGGTGTTGAGGCCTTTTGTGAGTAAGTTCCTAGTGGTTTACTTTGATTTACAGCCACTCTCAGGAACAACACCTAGACCATTTGAGACAAGTCTGCAGTGTTCTTAGGAAAGAACAACTCTATGTTAACCGCAAAAATTGTTCATTCATGTCCAATCAAGTCATCTTCTTAGGTTTCATAGTTTCCTCTGACGGGATGTTTGCAGATCCCGAGAAATTCAAAGCCATAGTGGAATGGCATGAACCACAAAACATTCATGAGATTCATAGCTTTCATGGTCTAACTACATTTTATTGGCGGTTCATCAAAGGATTCAGTTCCATTATGTCCCTCATTTCAGATTGCATACGCAAAGGGGAATTCAAATAGACGAATGCCGCAACCAAGGCATTTAAGGAGATCAAGTCAAGGATGACTGAAGCTACTATCATGCGGCTCCTCGACTTTTCAAAAGTCTTTCAAGTAGCCTGTGATGCTTCAATGGTAAGTATTGGTGGAGTAATGACCTAGGAAAATCACTCAATTGCATACTTTAGCGAGAACTAAATGATGCAAAACAATAATACTCCACCTATGACAAAGAATTCTATGCAGTAGTCCAATCCTTGAGATATTGGAGACAGTATCTATAGCCACAAGAGTTCATTTTGTTCTCAAATCACAAGGCTTTGAGATACCTCAACTTCTAGAAGAAATTAAACTCAAGACATGTAAAGTAAGTTGAGTTTCTTCAAGAGTACACATTTGTACTTAAGCACAAGGCGGGAATTGATAATAAACATGTTGTTCTCCCTCCAAAATTTCAATCCGATTCGGGACATTTCGAGGCAACAAATCGATTTGGGGCAGATTGAGGGAAACAATGAGCTTAAGTTCATCCTCTTGTTCCCATCATGAAGATAATGGATCAAGGATCCAATCTCAACATAATGAAGTGGTTAGATCAAGTTTTATTTGAATAACAAAAAAAAATAAGAAGAAATTGCAAGAAAACTAAGAAAATTGGAACTTTGAGAACAATAATTAGGACAATAAAAAGAAAGTGAAAAAACATTTACAGATTTTGAAGTTTCTCCATCAATTGGAGTTCTCTCTCATGGTGAGGGAACTCCTCTTTCAAAATCGAAAATCCCTAGCAACTCAAGTTCCACCCTCTTTTCTAAAACTTTCTCCTCTATTTAAAGAATTAAAGTATTTAGAAATTATAATTAACTCCCTCATTTTTCAAATTACATGAACCCCCTTCTTTACAAAATAATGAGAAAATTACAAATGCCATCTTTACTCCCAAATCTTACAAATTACCCCAATAATTTCTATTAAAATTACAAATCAACCTCAAAATTACAAATCCACCCTAAATACATACAAAATATGACGAGTCACCTTTTTACCCTACAACACCTGCGAATGCACTGAACCGCAAGGTTGCACTACTACATTCCATGAATGTAAAAGTAACTGAGTTTGAACAAATTAGAGATGATTATCCCACGTGTCCGGATTTGAGGGAGTACTTATATGCGTCAATCTTAGGAGATCAGATAAGGAGTAATAGACATAGTAACAAAAAACAACGTTTTTTTAGGAAAAAAATACGTCTTGCATCTCTGACAATTAAAAAATGTGATTTTTCATTTGTAACAAAAATCATCATTTTATTCCCTTTTTCCGTTTTTTCACAGGAAATAAAATATTAAACACTTTCATTGTTTTTAATGTGTGATTTGATATATAAGTGAATTTGATGATTCATAAATGTAAAAATATGGGATTTGATGATAATAACTTGAGTTTATGAATTTACATTAGATATATATTTTTCATAACATGTAATATATATTTTTTATCTTTTATTTTCCTCGCTTTTTTTTCGTTTTCAACGTTTTTTTTTTTAAGTTTTCCCTTGCCATTTTAAACTCGTGCTCCGAATTTGTGACTATGAGGGAGTTTGTCTTACAAGATGGATTTTTGTTCCGAGGTATTGTGTTCCCCACACATCCTTACGAGACTTTCTAGTTTGGGAAATCTATGCATGTGGAGTAGCCGGTCATTTTGGCCGGGACAAAACTATTGTTATTGTTGAGAATCGATTCTCTTGGCCAAGTCTCAAGTGAGATGTAGCTAAGATGATGGGGACATCAAATCTCTAAAATTTTAGTTTTCATTTAGATTTCTGTTTTAGGACTTCAATTTTATGTTTTTTTTTTGCGTATTTTGATGTTTTATTAGCCCATGGTCTTAGTATAATATTTAGGGGCAATAAGTAAATACCTTCAACCATTCTTTAACTTGTTTCATCTTCCTATTGAAATTGTCGTAATTGGGAAAAAAATATGTTAAGACAACAAAGTAACAGATCGTGTTGAAGGGAAATGAACTCAATAGAGACATTCTCAGAAGAGCTGAAAATATGTTGTCAGAACTATGTCGAACGCGCTACTCTTGAGCATATTTTCTTATTGTTTATGACCAAATTATAAAGGAAATCAAAGAGCACAGGCAATTAAGTGATCCATGGTATGAGCTTAGAAAACAAAACTTGTGCTCCAAGTGCAATCATTTTAGACACTTTAGATCAGAGTTCTCAAATAGGGATAATAAAGCAAATGTGATGAAAGTCCACGCACCTAAACTCAAGGCGAGTAATGAAGAAATCGAGGAAGAAATCTATGAGCCTGATTTAAGCGAGAGTGAGATTGACGAGTGTGAAACATCATTATTGGTTCTTGAAAAAGAATCCAAGTCTAAATAATCTAAACAATTGACACAGGAAATTGTGGAGCTATTACATCCTTTGATCTTAACACCGATTTTATGCCATGAAAAAGAAAAGGTAGATAATGTTTTGAATAAATCATTGAGTTATGCCAGCTATGATTCTTGTCAAAAAATGAGAGTTCAAATTTGGTTCGATAATGTCAACATCTAGGAAGAGGTTGATTGAAGACTCAAAGTTGTGATGAATTAAAGTGAAAGACCCGACCCTAGGATTCATTGATCGAGAAGCAAGCCAGGATCATATTCCACATGGACTACAAAAACTTCATTTGTTGGGGAATTACCATTATTTTATTTCGCCAATGGCGAAATCTTCCCAACCGAGGAGAAATTGATGGGGACATCAAATTTTCGAGATTTTAGTTTTTATTTAGATTTATGTTTTGTGACTTAATTTTATGTTTTTGGGACTTATTTTTATGCTTTATTGGCCTATGATCTTAGTACAATATTTATGGGTAGTTTAGTAATTTTAGTTTGTCCTTTATTTAAGTTTATTAGGGTTGAAAAATTATGAGATAATTATGAGATAAAGTTATGAAAATAAAGTTATTTGTTTGGTGTTTTAATTTTATTAGGACTCTTAGATTTATTTTCTTTATATAGATTGTATTAGGGTTTGTTTTTATTAAAAAAAGAATGATGAATAAAAAGAAAGCTTAAGCTTGATCTTCCCAACAATAGATGTGGTGTGAGACCATTTTGGAGTAAGTCCAATATAATATTATTTTCTTCTAATCTTTTTTATTCTTTTGTTTTTTTTTTCTTGAAATCTTGAATTCTTGAATCCATCAAGAATCATCTTTTCTTGATTTTCTTTTACACCTTGTTATTCTTGATTCTTGAATTCTTAAATTCTTGATCTCTTAAAACCCATTTTATTTTACCATTAATCCTTCCCCATTTTCTTTAACCCTTATTTCATTAATCTTTTTTCCAAATCTTAACCCTTAACCCTTAATCATTAATCACTTCCTTCCTATTGGGATTGTGGTCATACTTGTAAAAGGTCATAATTAAATTATTTTACTTTTAGGTTTACCCAAATCCTTAACCCAATCCTAAACAAAATTTCCTAACCCCAAATTTCCCCTTTTTCCCTCATCGTCTTGCACCATGAGATTATTGCGCAATGTAAGACAAAACATGGGTGTGTATACTCCTTTGCTAATGCCACATTCGCTGTGGCAAGACATCAGCATGGATTTCATGTTAGGCCTCCCAAAGACTATTTGGAAGCACAATTCAATATTTGTGGTAGTGGACCGTTTCTCGAAAATGGCCCACTTCATTGCTTGTTCTAAGACCTCCGATGCGTCTAACATGGCAAGGATTTTCTTTGAGGAGGTAGTTCGTTTACATGGGTTGCCTAAGACCATAGTTTCTGACCGAGATGTTAGATTCATGAGTTAGTTTTAGAAGACATTGTGGCACATGATGAGCATCAGGCTCCAATTTTCATCGGCATACCACCCACAAACGGATGGTAAAACTGAGGTTGTCAATAGGAGTCTAGGAAATTATTGAAGTGTTTAGTAGGAGAACATGTTAGATCATGGGATTCATTATTGTCCATAGTTGAGTTTGCATAAAATAATTCCACTAATAGGACCACAGGCACGAGTCCATTTGAAGTAGCACATGGTTATAAACCTAGGAACCCTGTAGATCTTATATCCATGACAGTATCACATAGGCCTTCTGAGTCAGCAGAGTCATTTGCACGTCACACTCATGAATAAGATCAAAAAAAATTACGATGAGCAATGCACAATATAAATTATTTGTTGATGCACATCGTAGGTATAAAAAATTTCAAGTAGGTGATTCAGTAATTGTTCGCATAAAGCCTGAGCAAATCCCACAAGGAGTTGTGAAGAAGTTACATGCCTACAATGTTGGCCCATTCAAAATACTCAAATGACTTGGTCTCAATTTGATCTTCCGACAGACATGGGGATTAGTCAGACCTTCGATGTGGAGGACTTGGTTCTTTTTCATGGCCCAACAACTTTACCTAGTAATCCTCACCCGAGCCATACCTTTGATCCTACACAAACAATCCCAATTTCACCTGATCAAGCTAGACGTACCATTGATTTAGCCCTTGAGCCTCACTTGATCCAAAATACATACCATCCCAATTTTCACAACCTTTACCTTCAGTAGTTATTTTACCTCGCATGAGCGAAAAAATAAATAATATCTTGGATCACCAAGTTGTCTCCACCAGACATGGAGGTTATCAAAAATACCTTGTCAAGTAGAGAAACAGACCGAATTCGGATAGCACATGGATTACAAAAACAAATTACAATAGATTGATCCAGATATATTGGAGAGGTACCACATAATTTTATCTCACCGAAGGCAAGCTCTTCTCAACCGAGAGGAAAAGACATTCAGAGTCTAGGATAGACAGAACGTGGACATGAAATTTATGGACAAACACCATTTGATGGATACTTCTCATTGAGTCATCATATTTCATGTTTTTTTTTTCAGTTTATGTTTAAGAGAGCCTAATTTAGTGTTTAGGATGAGTATTTGGTGTTATTTTCATGTTTTATTAGCCTATGACGTTAGTATAGATGTTTAGGGGCAGTTTGGTAACTTATAATGATTTTTTAATGACTTTTCATAGGCTGAAAATTCATGGGAAATAAAGTTACGGGATTAGAACATAGATGGTATTTATGATTTTATTTTATTTAAGTTGTTTTAAGTTTTGTTTACAACCATTGGATCTTATTATATTAGTTGGATGGTTGAGATTAGATTTAGAGTCTAAAGAACATTATAAATACTTGCTTACTGCTGTAATTTATGGAATGATAAATAAAATTAATATTGGAACTTTGATATTCTCATTAATGGGGTGGTGTGAGGCCGTTTTGGAGTGAGTTCAAGATAACATTCCTTTTTTTTTATAATTAAAAGTTCGTTAAAGGAGGAAAAGTACGACGATCGGTCGAGATGACCAATCCACAAACAAGGGCTCAACTATTACACAAGGAATCCCATAGATAGAAAATTCCTCGAAGAAAACCCCTTTGCAATCGGGGTAAAGTTCACACCAAAAAAAAAACAGCCCTAACACATCGAGCACAATATCTCTAAAAGAAAGAGCAATCCCTTTGAATATCCTCTTATTTCTTTCCAACCAAAGCCCCCAGGTCATTGCAAAAGGAAGCAATTTCCAAAGGATTTTCTTTCTCCCCGAAAACAAGGTAGAATCCCAACCTTGAAACATGGCGAAAAGTCAACTTTGGGTTGACCCAATATGCTTTAAAAAGTTGGAAAAAGTGAGACCAAATGAGATGAGAGAAATCACAATGAATCAAGATATGGCAACAGATTCTCTATTTGAATAACAAAAGAAGCAACAATTCATGGTCACAAAGCCTCGTTTGATAAGGAAATCAAGAGTAGTTAATCTATTATGACATGCGACCCAAGTAAGAAAATGAACTTTTGAGGGAGCTTTTGAACCCCAAATGACTTAAAAGGGAATTGTACAATAGAGTTGGTAGGGATGGCCATACCTGAAGCGAAGGAACTCACAGTGAAATTGTTAAAATAAGTAGTGTCCTTTTTAGTCTTTTCCTCTATTTTTAGATTATGTAACATTTAAAAGCCTAATTAGGGCTAATTATTAATGATTAAGTATTTCTCTCAATTTTCACTTGGTATCAGAGCCTCCTTCTCTCCCTCCATCGAACTTCTTCTGCAACAAACTTCATCGATCAATTCATTGTTAAAACAACACCTAAACTTCTCGTTTTTTTAATTCATATCACCCCTACAGGGGTTCTCCATCACAATACATCCTAATCGCATCATGCGATAGGAAGTTAACTCATGTTCATAGCCTGCAATCAGGCTGTATACACAGCAGTAATGCTATTTCAGATTTACGACACCTAAAGTAAGCCTTGTTTAAGCCTTGCGACACCCAAAAGAGTTCTCTCTAACTCCTGCGACCACAGTGGGTGGCTGCTTTGCCTCGTACGACGCTAATAGGTGGCTGTTTGAGCCTTGCAATTATAGTAGGTGATTGATCTAGAGCAGGCGACACCATTAGGTGGCTGCTCTGCCTTGTACGTCTCTAGTAGGTGATATCTGGGTTGTTTCGATCACAACAAGCGATGCTCTGTCTTGTGCTATAGTAGTGGGTAACTATCTACTTAGTTTTTATCACAGCAGGAGACTAGTTTTCAACAGCTAACATCAGTAGGTGACTGCCCTACCCTATACGACACAGCAAATTGGCTGTTATAAGTTTTGGTGTTTATATGAGAGTGGCAGCAGGTGTTTTGAATACCTACGGAGGCCAGTGATTACAGCAAGGTGTGTTTGGGGCCGTTCTAACAGCAATATTACTCCTTGAGTCTCTACGCTTGCGAGAATGATTGCTCGGATAACCCACAATAGTATTTAATCAGCTCTCACGGCTCTTTTGATCGTGTATTGTTACCTTTAGGGTACTGCGGTCACTTTATCCTAGGGAGCCATGTCCTCATTTTTTACTTGAACTCTCGTCCAACCAAAGTACTCGGATTATTTGATGGCCTCTAAGACATCTTCTTCCTCGATCACTGGTAATAGTAATGGATCGAGTGGTCCTCCTTTTCACTCAACCGACTTTCCAGGTATTCAAATTACTACAGTAAAATTAGATGGTCCGAATTATCTCCTTTGGGCACGGTCAGTTGAAATGTTCATTGGTGGAAAAGGGAAGATTGGTTACCTCACAGGGGCGGACAAACAACCTGCACAGACAAACAGTTCTTACTCACATTGGTTTGCTAATGATTCTATGGTCCGTTCTTGGCTGGTCACTTCTATGCAACCACACATTGCAGCTGGTTTTATATTCTCCTTGACAGCAAAACAGATATGGGATTCCGCAAAGAGCATTTACTCGCAAAGTCAGAACAACGTCAGAATTTTCAACTTCGAACGTGAGATTTCTCGTCTTTCACAAGGCAACTCCTCAGTTACCACCTACATATCACAGCTACGTGCTTGGTGGGAAGAGCTGACCTTCTATTCCTCGTCCTATGCCTAGAAGGACCCTCTTGATGAGACATTATATTCATCGATTCTGGATAAGAATCGGGTTTTTCAATTTCTAGTTGGTCTGCGGGATGAGTTTAAGTATGCGAGAGTTCATTTATTGGGTATGGATCATTTTCCATCCCTACAACCGCATATTCGTATGTCTTGGCTGATGAGAGTCGTCACGCAGCTGTCCTACCTCATTCTTCAAGAGATCACTCTGCTATGCTTACTCATCTATCTTCTCCGCAACCCCCCAGTGGGTCTATGCCTACCCGTCAACGACATAAGTGTGATCATTGTGGAAAGTTGGGTCATGTGAAGGCTCGATGTTATGCACTTCATGGTCGTCCTAATCAGCAACGTCAACAGTCTCAATGATCTTCAGTTCATGTAGTTTCTCAGTCG
This sequence comes from Akebia trifoliata, assembly GCF_017979445.1. Taxonomy (NCBI): domain Eukaryota; kingdom Viridiplantae; phylum Streptophyta; class Magnoliopsida; order Ranunculales; family Lardizabalaceae; genus Akebia; species Akebia trifoliata. The sequence continues at coordinate 14,023,197 of NC_141375.1, forward strand.
ACTACTGATACAGCACCTCCCTCAGTTAATACTTCCTCATCAGATTTAGTATCTCTATCCCAGGCTGAGCTTGACAAGTTCAAGAAATTCTTCAATCAGATGGAGACTTCATCTCAGCCGGTCTCTACATTCGCTCACTCAGGTACGTCTGCATCTGCACACAGTGTTTTCACCACTTCCTCACCATGGATCATTGATTCTGGTGCCTCCGATAATATGGCCAGTACGTCCTCTCTATTTACAACTTATAGTGTTTATTCTGGTCATCGCAAGGTTCGCCTTGTTGATGGTTATTTGTCTTCTATAGCTGGTCAAGGTCATTTTCCTGTTACATCTTCTTTATCCTTGACTAATACACTGCATGTTCCTCAACTCACTACTAATCTAATATCTGTTAGTAGCATAAACAAAAATTTGAATTGCAGTATAATTTTTTATCCCTCTCATTGTGTCTTTCAGGATCTAGGGTTGAAGAGGACGATTGGCACTGGACGTGAAGTGAATGGACTGTATTTTTTGGACGTACCCGCTTTACCTAGCACCCATTCTGCTTCCCAGATTAGTAGTAGTAGTCAATCTAATAAGACTCTTGTAATGCGTTGGCACTCACGTTTAGGCCATATTTCTTTTGGATATTTGAAACACATGTTCCCTACTTTATTTAATAATAACAATTTACTTGATTTTTCTTGTGAAACGTGCCAATTAGCTAAACATGTGCGTTCTTCTTATCCTGTTAGTATGAATACTACTGCACTTACTATATTTGACCTAGTTCATTCTGATGTGTAAGGTCCTTCCCCGGTCCCATCCACTCTCGATTTTCGTTATTTTATCTTATTCATTGATGACCACAGTCGTACCACTTAGGTCTATCTTATGAAACACAAGAGTGAAGTTTGTGGAATCTTTAAACAATTTCTTGCTATGGTTCATACCCAGTTTGGTCGTACCATCAAGACTTTCTGTTCTGATCATGGTACTGAGTACACCTATAGTGAGGTCTTAAAACTTTATTTAGATTCTGACATTGAGCATCAAATGTCCAATGTTAAGACTCCTCAACAGAATGGTCGTTCAGAAGGAAAAATCGTCATATTTTAGAGTTAGCTCGTGTCATCTCTATTGGTATGAACGTGCCACAATCTTATTGGGCCGATGTCGTTCTTACTGCTGTTTACCTTATTAATCAAACCCCTTCTCGAGTTCTTCAGTTTGCCACGTCCCTTTCTCAACTTAGGATCGTCCCCTGTTTTCCCTTTCTCCGCCTGTGTTTGGGTGCGTATGTTTTGTTCAAATTCTTGACCAAACCCGTACTAAACTTGACCCTAAGGCTGTCAAATGTATTTTTCTGGGTTATTCCTCTACCCAGAAAGGCTACCGGTGTTACCACCCTTCTTCTCGACGACGTTTCATTTCTCGGGATGTTTCCTTCTTTAAGCATACCCCATATTACAATGGGTCCGTTAGCACTCACTCTAAGTGGTTTCCCCTAGACTCATCAGATGATCCCCTCCATTTTTCCTTTCCTCTTCCCTTACCAGTTTCTCTCTCTCCACTCCTTGTCAATTCGTCACCCCCTCCTTTGCAGGTTTACTCTCGGCGTCCATGCGATACTACCATCACTTCTATGTCAAACCAGCTCGTCTCCTTGCCTCCAGATTCGCCTCCTTCTGTTCCTTGTGATGATCGTCCTATTTTCACTCGTAAGGGTAAGCGCAATTGTACTTATCATATTTCTAATTATGTGTCTGATTCTACACTCTCACCCTCCTATCGGAGTTTTCTTGCCTCTGTTTCCGATGTTTCTCTTCCTACAACTGTTGCAGATGTTATTGTCAATCCTAAGTGGCGAATAGCTATGATTGATGAGTTAAAGGCTTTTGAAAAGATTCAGACTTGGGAACTTGTTCCTCTCCCTCCTAGAAGGAAAGCTGTGGGTTGTCGCTGGGTTTTCACACTTAAGCATAATCCGGATGGTTCTATCGCTCGTTATAAGGCCCGTTTGGTGGCCAAAGGTTATGCTCAGACTTATGGGATTGATTATCAGGAGTCTTTTGCTCCAGTTGCCAAAATGACCACCATTCGCGTTCTTCTTTCTATTGCCGCTATCAGAAGCTGGCCTCTCTATCAGTTAGATGTCAAGAATACGTTTCTCAATGGTGATCTTCAGGAAGAGGTTTATATAGTCCAACCTCCTGGGTTTCTTACATCTACTTCTCCTACACATATTTGTCGTCTTCGTCGTTCTCTTTATGGCTTGAAGCAGTCTCCTCGTGCATGGTCTGAGCGTTTTACTAAGGCCATGCATCAATTTGACTTCCATCAGAGTTCTGCTGATCACACCCTTTTCTTGCGTCACTTCCAGGGTAAAACTGTCGCTCTAATTGTTTTATGTTGATGATATTGTTCTTACTGGAGATGATGATCATGGTATTTCTGAGGTCAAAACTTACTTGGGCCGTCAATTTGAGATTAAGGACCTTGGGCATCTTCGTTATTTTCTGGGTATTGAGGTTGCGCGGTCTCAATCCAGTATATTTATTTCTCAGCGAAAGTATGTCCTTGATCTACTCAGTGACTCAGGGCAACTTGGTTCTCGTCTCGCTGATACTCCTATAGAGCAGAATCACAGGTTGGCTGATTATGAGGGGGAGTGTGTGTCGGATATTAGGCAGTATCAGCGACTTGTGGGAAAATTGATTTATTTGTCTATGACTCGCCCAGATATTACGTATGTTGTTAGTGTTGTAAGTCAATTTATGCACTCGCCTCGAACATCCCATCTTACTACAGTCTATCGTATTCTTAGATATCTTAAGGGATGTCCTGGTCGAAGTATTTTGTTCAGTAATCATGGTCATTTTCATGTTGAGGCATGGACAGATGCAGATTATGCTGGTTTAATGACTGATAGACGTTCTACTTCTGGGTATTGTACTAAAGTTGGTGGTAACTTGGCGCAGTAAGAAGCAGGATGTGATTTCTCGATCGAGTGCTGAGTCAAAATACAAAGCTATGACACTTGGAGTGTGAGTTGTTGTGGCTCAAGATCTTATTAGCTGACCTGTGTCTTCCTATACCAATCCCATTCTTACTATATTACGATAATAAATCAGCTATTAACATAGCCGCAAATCCGGTTCAGCATGATAGAACTAAGCATATCGAAGTTGATCGTCATTTCATTAGAGAAAAGATTGTTTCTGGACAGATTTGTACTCCCTTTGTTCCTACATCTCAACAACTTGCCGATGTGATTACTAAAGGTATTAGTAAAATCACCTTTGAAGGTGTTTTGTCCAACTTGGGCGTGGTTGATATCCACGCACCAACTTGAGGGGGAGTGTTAAAATAAGTAGTGTCCTTTTTAGTCTTTTCCTCTATTTTTAGATTATGTAACCTTTAAAAGCCTAATTAGGACTAATTAATTAATGATTAATTATCTCTCAATTTTCACTGAAATAGAGTGGTTAGTACGGATCCATTCCCTTGCGTCACCTTTCGTATTCACCCAATTCACTTGATCAAGTTGAGTTGTAAGATCTTATAGGCCTTGCATCTCCCAGTCATTGAAATCCCTTCTAAAGCCCAAGTCCCAAACGGATTCGTTTCCCTTGAGGTTCAAGAGACTAGCACATAGCGTCCCTTTTTTTAATGAGAGATTATAAAGACGGTGAAAAGTACAACAAAGAGTTGAGTCCCCACAAGGTGATCCTCCCAAGACCGTACCCTATCACCCTTTCCCACTCTAAACCGCACCCACTTTTTGAAATCCGACCTAACTTTCATAATTCCTTTCCAAACGCTACACCCATAAGAGGACTTGACCTCCCCACTTTCCCAACCATTCCAACTTTCCCCATATTTGGCTCTAACGGTCTTCCTTCAGAGGCTATTGGTATCCACCCCAACCCTCTATAGTCACTTTCTCTATTATTTTCTCTATCGAGGTAGGTATTTACCATTTTCTTAACATCTTATTTCTCTCTTAAATTTATGTTTTAAACCTCTAAAACATCCATAAACCCTAGCCAATCCATTTTATAACCCAAAACCCCATTAAAATTCTTTCATCCGTTGAAACATAACCCTAATACCCATAAAAATCCAACCTAACCCTTCCCTACTCGAACCACATCATTCCTTACCACCCAAAAACCTAATCACCTTCCATTTTTTTAGCCTACAACTTCTCAAACCCTATTAACTTGTTGCCCAACAAATCAACACTATTTATTTGGTTGAAATTGAGCTTCTAAATCTATTTTTGAACACCTAATTGAAACCCTAGGCCAGAGGAAGTCTTGTCTTCCATTGGAACCTATTATTAGTACTTGAATAGCTATTACTGTGGAATTGTGACAAACCTTAGGACTATTTTAATTATCACTTGGATTCTCTAGCATTTCCAAGAATGTATGATGATTTATATTTGCATTGCTTATGTTAATTCAGTCTAATCTCATATTTATCATCCTCGGGTAACATTCACGATCATGTATCAGAATTAGAAACTAAAAACAAATCATGCTATAATTAAGAAATAGAAACCAATCCTATTAGAATTAGGAAATTACCTAATACTCTCTAACTAGAATTGTAGATGTCCACACAAATCGAAAAATGGTCCAAATTTTCGTCCCTTCAGTTGTCGAACAGTGTGTGATGGGTGATAAGATGGAGCTTCCCCAATTCAGAATTGTAAATTAAGGGCTTGCCCTTTGTAATCTCTCCGTAGTTTAATATATTCTGTTCTTACTTAGCCAAAAAAAAAGAATTATAGATGTCCTACATCAGATCCCATCTGGAGGCTTATTTTCCTGCAAATGAATTTATGTTTTTGTAATTGTTGTTTTCTATAAGTATTATTTTAAAGAGTAAACTACCCACAATTATCAAGACAGCTGTTGAACTAAGGGCTCACAAAAATACCAAGAAGGCTGGTAGAATGTCGATAACAAAAGAGGAGAAGTTGGAACCAAACCAAAATTCCACCCTCAATCAAGTAAAATGGAGTCAACTCAGATTGAGTTGAGCTTAAGTTAGAAACCATATGAATTTGGTCGCATTTTGACAAGCCTTGAGGATTCTATTGCCTGTTGAAAAACCTTACATATTCAGTCGTATTTTGATCAATACTAGGGTACAATCACATTTTGACAAATCTCATAGCGGTCATATTTTGACGAATCGTATCCCCATAATGAGCGTTCACACTTGTCTCTGATAAATGATAAAACAAAATAATCTTATTGGCGGTGGACCACAAGCACATGTGCTCCCCCACTGAGAGGAAGCTCTATGGGAGTGGTAAAAATCTTGTTTAATCGAGATCAGCTACATGGCATGATTAAAAAGAGTAGGATTTATCTGATTATGAAGATAATCTAAAATTGAAAGGACACTTGAGTAGTTACCGTGTATAAGGAATGCTGGAATTGAAAGGATAGTATTTTTGTTCTATTTAAAGAGAAATGAATGTAGAGAATAGGAAGACCAAAAAATATAAGTTAAGGGTGGTGAAGAGAGATTGTTGTAAGCAGAATATACTAATGAATTGGCCCGGAAACATACTCCTTGATTTCATGATGAACGCGTAAAAAAAAAGTGTTGTTATTGTTCTCTTTCTTTTGTTCTGATGTTGGTTACCATTTTTTTTTTTTTTTTGATAGGTAAGATGGGTTAGTGGTTAGCATAAGAAGTATGGGTTCCAAGGGATTTGAACTTAGGATGTGGGAACAAATTTCCACACATCTTACTACTTAGCTAAATGGCACTTCTTGCTGTTTATCGTTTTATGTTCATCGTAATTTTATTGGAGTTGGGATACAAACCCTTCCCGACAATCTTAATTCTGTATATTTTCACCTTTAATTACAAATAGTTTTATCAGCGACATTTAATATAACTATGAACATTAATCTTAAGATCTACCAAATGATGTTAATTACAAAGTAAGCTACTACAACAAAAAGATGAAATCTGAAGCATTTAATAGGTAAAAAAGAAGAAAGATTAATTAGATAAAACTAATGCAGCCTAAAATTAACAACATCGATATAGGATTTTCTAAAAATTTTATGACAAAGCTCATTGATGGCAGAGTTTCGTGATCACAATTACAACAAAAACCGGCACAGTGTGAAAGACACTTTACCACAATAACGTGGATCTGCAAGGAGGCCAACAAAAGAAATATAGTCATCCGGTGACCTTATCCTTCCTTCTTGCTCCTCTATAAGAGAATATGCAATCTGCATGGAAAACAGCATGGACACTATCAGAAAATCAAGAGAATTACGATTCCTATTATCACTCACTATAAAACTACATACTTTTCTCGTTTTAAATTTAGGGAAGTTCCATGAATTAAAGAATGATGAAGAATATATTAAACCTTGAGGCTGGCACTACAAATATTGGCTGACTATACAACTGCTTCACAGTTGGATGAAATTAATTACTCTAAGATTAGAATACAGGGCGTAAGTTGCAAGATGAAGCTGTGTGCTTGAATGTATTTGGCATGGAAACTTGGTTTCTAATCAACCCTAATATCTAAAGAGACTGATGTATTCTATACTGTTCCAGTTTCCCTCGGACAATGAACTAAGCCTACCAAATGTTGACAAAGTTTATGGTAAAATGAACGGTCCAAAATGTTTCAACCTCTAATCGACTTTTGATAGGATGAGAAGTTCAGGACAAGTTGATTTTTTGTGAGGATCTCCATGATAAGGAGATCCTCATTCCTCAGCAAAACTCAGACCTCATTACATTTTCATGCGATTAAAATAAACCATATATAACTTAATCCCAACTAAATAAAATCATATTAATTCACATTTGAATATTGATAATAAAAAAAAATTTAAAAAAATTACTTGAGGCTCACCTGGGTATCTACAACGTTGTGCAATTTGATGCCAAATTGAAAATACAGAGCCTACACAATAATAATGATCATGAATGTCAGAACGTGTAATATATTCTTAATAAAAAACACAACACTGGGAGTAACTAAAATCAATCATAGACCTCACTATCACGTTTGCAGTCATGAATGACTTTTGTGACGTAACTAGACTCAAGAGCAGGCTTACAGGCTTTCATAAGCATCTCCCCACCTTGAATAACATCAACCAGATATATGGCATCTGGAAAGGCAAGCTGCCAAATATCAATTACCAAAATGAGAAACTCAGAGAGAGGTATAAGCATACAACTAAATAATGTGAATGGTGCAACTGAAACACATGCGAAAGATGGTAAAAGATCAAAATACAATAGGACTATCTATATAGCCACGTAATAGGTGAATTTTGGTTCTTGAATTTTGCCACCAACAAAAACATAAGTACCTCTGTTTCTGTACGTATAATATATAATAAAGACGGGAAAAACCCAAAGACAGGCTCACTCCCTGAAGCATGATCACCATTACAAGCAATCTCCCAATTGAAAAGAAAATCTTTGAAACATATTCCCTTAAAAGTACTCAAGTTGCTTGCCCAAAAAGAACATGAGCCCAAGGATACTAGTAATAATGTCATGTTGAACATACTCCTTCCCATAAAAAACATGGCCATTTCGCTCCTCCTATAAGACCCAATAAACAACAAAGGGAGACGATGACCAAAGGATCATTTCCCTACTAGAAAAGGCCACGGACTACCAAGATAGAAAAAGAGAAATTGTCCAGTTAACTTTGCATACAGTATAATCAAAGGGAACTAATCTTTTCTTTTATATTCTCATCAAGCTTTGATGATGTACTCAGGACAATTTGATGTTATAGTACTTACAACCTTCTTACCATATGAAAGTACTATGAATATAAGCCACAAAAAGTGAAAATCAATTCAAAATTGTTGTGTATTTTTTTGCCCTGAGTTACAACTAAAGCAATCTAAAATCATTGTTAATGTAATGACCTGAAAATCTTAATATGTATCTCAAGGAAAGAATTTTAAGTTTTTTACGTTGATTCAAAAGTATGGATCCTTAATTTTCAATATTTGAAGAAAATTAACTTCACCAATAGATTTAGAAGGGTCGAGAAACATACTTTAGCCTGTAAGCATGACTTAATCAAAAGTCGATCGAAAAAATTACTAAAGCCTCAAGTTTCGCATCAAATAATTACCAAATTGGTAAACAACACTTTAAAGATATAATTTGAGGAATCCGATCATACCATTAGATTTACATCGAAAAATCATCCGAAATAGAACATAAGAATGTCCAAATCGACATTTGGAAAAAATCATTCCCGAAATGACGCGTACGTCCCAACTTATAAGTTATAAATATCAGTCCCTAATTAGAAAAATATGATTTTTCTTATTCTCCTATCCAAACAAAACTAAATCTTTTTTCCTCGAGATTTGCAACTCAGACCTACGCCAAACTAGAATGATCCGAGCTTTGCCGCAAAAAGGAAAGTTGTTCCTCTCGTCGAGGGTTACGCATGGAAGCTAGAAACGTCGATTTTCATCAGAGGAAAATCTTTGAGATCAGTCGGAGGTGATCCTTAGACTCCGTTAAACTATAGAGAATAGCCCGAAGTAGGTTACCTTCCCTTCTACCTTCTAGTCATGTAATAATTTCATAGAAAATCCATGCGATTTTCGATAGATTGATTGTTTCATTACATTTATACATATTTGAACGTATTAAATCATGTTTACATGGTTATTTTTTATTTATTTTAGTTAATTTGATGTATTTTATGCTTTTTGTGAGTAACATAAGGTTTGGATCAATTTTGGTCAAGTTTCAACGAAAAATTAGTAATTCGGAAAAAAAAAATTTCCAAATGTTAAGTTTAGTTTCAATTTTTTTTTTTTTTTTTGTTTCCATATAGTATGTATACACATTTCCTACCTTTATTTCATTAAAAACATTTAAGTAATTTCCAATTACTTTAAGTTCTTTAATGAAATTAAGGTTTTACCCCCTATTTCGAAACGTTGGGAAAGGTTGTAAGATCCAAATCTCATCATATCAAAGTGATTTTTGGTTTCAAGAACAAAACGTAAAATTCGACGTTTTCACCTGATTTTTCAAAACGGGATATCTTAACGTTCCTTTGAATTAAGTAATAAAAATTATATAGTGTTTCTCATGTTGTCAAGGGCTTTCATGTACAAAAACCCCTTTTTAATTTCGACAACTTTGAATTTTTCAACACTTGGCCAAATTTTCACAGATTTCCAGCTTTTACGTCTTATGATTTTATCTTGTTTTTCAAATCTTGCGACTCAATCAAAGCCATTGAATGAAATTGATTGATGCCTTATGAGTTTCGAATTACTTTAAAGGTGAAATTACTTTAATAGATATATAGGAAATTAGTTGATAGATTGATCTAGATGATAGATTGATCAAGTTGATTGATGAATGGATAGAGAGAACGTATATTCTCGACTGATTGATGGGACAGTGCCTCCAGTTATACGTAGTGGCCATGCCATGTAAAACATGATAGATAGATAAAGGGATGGGATGATTGATGAATGGAAATAACAGATGATTGTCATTAGAGGGCACTACCAGACCTTGTTTGTATTTTCGATTAAAAGAAATGATATACTACATACAAAATAAACTATTTTGTTTACTAGAAAAGATTTATAGAAAACCCATAAAGAGTGACGCATTGCTGTATATCCGGAAGCGACGAGTCAATCTAAGGTAGCGCTAAATGCCATATGCTCTTCGGTAATATGGGATACCTTATAGCATATTACAGCTTATGAGATCCGGGAATTTCTCATACTTATTTCCTAGGAAACGTTGTACGTAAAGACGGTCTCTGTATAGTGTAGAAATAGGCGGAGTTCACATGCATTGCCTCTTGATAGGCTTCAACGCGAAGGGTCTCCTGGGCTAGTTAGTGATCACTATTAGTCTGTAGTCGTCAAACGGTCGACCTCACCGTTAGTTGAACTCGGTATTGGATTCTTGGTCAACAGCCAGTCTGAGCCGGATAAATGATCATCCAACTGTGGTATGCTAGACCGGCCACAAAATCAGATTATAACGATGGGATTCCACGTCGGATTGGAAGTTTAGTATAACGAATTACCTTAGCCGAGGCGGTTATATCGGCGTGTTCCTCTGTTCTTTTATCAACTATACCGCCGTGTTCTTATTATGTATCTTTTCCTTACTTTGTAATGTTGATAGATGTTTTTATTTGAAAGATGCATAGGTTACTTTAAATGATAGAAATTACTATAACTGTCTACTGAGTATGCTTAGACATTTATCGTATGTTATATTATGAAAAACTTGCATTATTTAACTGTTCAAATGATTACTCGTACATGTATGACTCGTTGTTGAAACGGTGTTCATCCTGGTGAGTAATATTCCTTTGTTACTCACCCTATCCTTCCTCTTACAGATTTTTTAGCTTCTGAGGAGCCGTTCTTTGAAGAGGTCCCTGAGGAAGATCAGGTTAATGTCTTGCCGCCGCTGTCTCTTTGAGGATTAGTAGAGGATCCTAGAGGTTTTTGCTTATATATAAGAAACATGTTAGTTTAGAAATTTTTGTAATCTGAAGTATTATGAGATTGAGGATTTTGACTTATATCAGTGTTTGGCGATTGCGTCCGCTTACTCTAAAATCTTATATAGATGTTAGTCAATTGTTGTTCCGCTGCATGTATTTCTTTTTCCATAAGCATTATTGCTTGTGGTTGTTCTATCAGGTTGTGTGTTTGTTTACCTCACACCTCGAGATTCTGACTGAGAAGTCCTCGGGATTCGTGTTGAGATTTTAGGGCGTGACAACTTAGCATCAGAACTCAATATTAGTTCCGAATGGGACGAGAGCTCTTCTATGTCTAGAAGTCTATTAGAATCTGCATTGGAGATAGGATCATGAATAATAGGAAATTTCTTAAAGATATAAAGTACGAGACAATAGTTATTTAAGGAATTAATGGACTAAGTAGCATTAAATGAAATATGTTTGATTGCATAAATGCTTGATGTGTAATTAGTACTCTGCCTAAAATTTGATGAAATGTTTTTTGGATTTGGAGAAATTATAAAGATTGTTTAAATTACAAGTTTTATTAGATGGCTGGCAGAGGTAGGCCAAACAAAAAGTCCCAACCCACAGATGCAAGGACATCGGAGGCTATACAACCAACAGAAATGGAATTGATGATGCAAGCCACAACTGCGATGTCCCAGAACCAGGAAAGAATACAAGAAAAGTAGATGAAAATGCTTGAGGATCAGGCGGTCTTGATGAGACAGTTAACCGAGATGATAGGAGGCCAGAACCAGTTGGGTGCACATATACCTGAGGCTGCTCCAGATCACACTCCTGACTCCACACTTAATCAGCGTATACCCCCACCAACACAGATACCGAGACATGTTCAGTTGGTGTGACCACCATATCAGGGTCATGCAGGTGTTCTTCTAAGGGAATATCGGGTTATGAGGCCACCCAACTTTGATGGAGCTGCAGACCCCACTATGGCGGAAGGATGGTTATAGAAGTCTGATAAATACTTGTGCACTATGAAGTGTTTAGACACCTAGAAGATCTTGTGTGCCTCTTTCATGCTTCAGAGGGGTACAGCACATTGGTGGACTTCGATGAAAGACAACCAACCGGAGATTCAAAACAATTGGAAAATCTTTCAAAGAACGTTCCTAGAGAAATATGTTCCCGCTAGCTCCAAGGACAGAAAGAGGATGGAGTTTGATAGGTTAACACAGGGTAGCATGTCTGTGGACCAGTATGAGTCCCGCTTTACCCAATTGGCTCGTTATGCTCCCAAACTAATTTCCACCAACCAAATGAAAGTCGAGAAGTTTGTTAGAGGGTTGAAAATCACCTTCAAGAGTAGGATGCCAGCCTTCGAGGTTATTAGCTACTCCGAAGTAGTCACGAGAGCCCAAAAGCTAGAGAGGGCAGATGAGGTCATCCATGAGCAGAGTACTAGGATGAGGTACCCCCACCGACTAAAAGACAGATGATTTATAGGCCCAGTAGTTTAGAACAACAGTAGGTCAATCAACCACAGGGTCAGAGTAGTTTTCGACCCCCAGTATCTACAGGCCAGTACCCGTAGAGGACAACAGTACCAGTACAGGGCAGGGGTCAAACTACTCGATCACAGAGTTAGATGACTAGAAGCCAGGGACAAACTTCGAGGCCTCAGGTTCAGAATACTAGACCCCCACTACTGTCATAGAGGGCACCTATGGGTCAAACTAGTAGGGAGGCGATCAGATGTCACAAGTATGGCGAACTGGACATTTGAGGAAACAGTGCCCCAAGATCCCCCAGAAGACCCATGATTCGATGACCCAGGCTAGGGTCTATGCTATGACGCAGGCCGACGCTACAGCTTTAAAGGATGTCGTGGAAGGTATAATCATGTTATACAACTGTTTAGCACATGTATTAATTGATTCGGGTTCCATACATTCATTTGTATCGTCTGGCATGATAGAAAAGTTAGAACTCTCTACAACAGACACCAATAAGACACTTTCATTGATGACTCTCCTGAGAAACAAAACAATGCCACATCGTGAATGTAATGCGTGTGTTTTCAAGATAGGAGATGGTTCATTTGAACTGGATTTGATAGTCTTAGAACTTTGGGATTTCGACATCTTTCTAGGAATGAATTGGTTAGCAGCATACCATGCAGTTATAGATTGTTATGCGAAGACAATTAAGTTTAATGTGTCGGGACAACCAGAATTCAAGTTTAAGGGATTTCGGAACTGTGTAATCTGAATGATAGAACCATCTCGGAATGGTGCTGATTTAGGTAGGATGTATAACATGAATGCTACCGTTAGTGAGGTAAACGAAGAATCACTAAAGATAGAGTCAATACGAGTAGTGTGTGATTATCCCAATGTCTTTCCGGAAGAGTTACCTAGGTTACCCCCAATCAGGAATATTGACTTCTCAATCGAACTCATTCCAAGAACTAGACCCATATCGATTCCACCTTATCGGATGGCCTCAGCAGAAATGAATGAGTTGAAAAGTCAATTGTAAGAGTTGACAGGTTTGGATTTCATTCATCCGAACAGCTCGCCTTGGGGTGCTCCAATTTTGTTCGTGAAAAAGAAGAATGTGTAATGAGGTTATGCATTGACTATCGAAAACTGAAGCAAGCGACTATAAAGAACAAGTACCCACTTCCCAGGATTGATGATCTATTTGATCAATTGAGAGGTGCAAAATACTTCTCTAAGATCGAAGTATCATCAGTTGAGGATCAAAGAGGAAAATATCTCGAAGACAACATTCAGATCACGGTTAGGGCACTTTGAATACCTAGTAATGCCGTTCAGTCTGACTAATGCACCTGCAATGTTTATGGATCTCATGCAACAAGTATTTTGGGATTTCCTGAATGTCTTCATTATCATCTTCATTGACGTTATTTTGATTTATTCGAAAATAGAATTTGAGCATGAGGACCATTTAAATATCACACTCCACAGATTGCTCAAGGAGAAGCTGTATGCGAAATTCTCCAAGTGTGAATTCTGGTTAGATGAAGTAAAATTCATGGGTCATGTAATTTTCAAGAATGGGATATCTATGGACTTGTCGAAGATAGAAACGATCATGAACTGGCAAAGGCCGACTACAGTTACTGAGATCAGGAGTTTTCTTTGATTTGCAGGATATTACCGTAGGTTTGTAGAAGGCTTCTCCAAGATAGCTTCGTCATTAACGAAGTTAACTCAGAAAGGGGTCAAATTTGAATGGATGGACCGATAGCTGTGAAACAGCGTTCCAAGAGTTGAAGACTCGACTAACCACAGCACCCGTTTTGATAGTCCCTAAGCCAGGAGAAAAATGTCATTTATGTCGATGCTTCTCATATGGGACTTAGGTGTGTATTGATGCAGGATAATCGAGTAATTGTCTACGCATCGAGACAGTTGAAGACCCATGAGAAGAACTATCCGACTCATGATTTAGAATTAGCGGTTATAGTGGACGCACTCAAGGTTTTGAGATACTATTTGTATGGGGAAACCTTCGAAGTGTATTCAGATCACAAGAACCTCAAGTATTTGTTCTCACAGAAATATTTGAACATGAGGCAAAGGCGATGGATGGAGTACCTGAAGGATTACGACTTCACGTTGCATTACCATCCTGGTAAAACTAATGTAGTAACAGATACTTTAAGCCATAGGAAAGATAGGGTGTTTGCTCACATAAGGATTGAGGAATGGAAAATGCTAGAAACTGCAACTGATTACACATTCAATATTCCCTCAGAAACAGATGAGTAGAAATCCTATGTAACCCAGATGAGAATACAACCCCAGATCATTGAGAAAGTTATTGAAGCCCTAAAGACATATATAGAATTGGAAGATTATCAACAGAAAGCCAAGGATTTTAGTGATCAGAGTTGGAGAATTCATGATGATGGCAGCATAAGATTCCAAAATAGACTTTGGGTTCTTCGCAACGTTTTGTTGAGAAAGAACATAATGGATAAAGCCATAAGTCACATTTTTTTCTATTCATCTAGGGAGTACCAAGTTGTATCTAGATATGAAGAGAAATTTTTGGTGGTCAGGGATGAAAAAACATATTGCCCAATATGTGAGTCGTTGTATGACATGTCAACAAATAAAGGCTGAGCATATGAGACCTGCAGGGTTGTTGCGACCACTTCCTATTCCGGAATGAAAATGGGAGCACGTGACTATGGATTTTGTTAATGGGTTGCCAAAGGCCAGTGATGGAATTGATGTTGTATGGGTGATTGTAGATAGACTTACTAAATCTACTCATTTTCTACCTATTAAGATGACCTACACTATGTATAAGCTGAGCAGGATTTATGACTCAGAGATTGTGAAGTTACATAGAGGCCCAGTTTCTATTGCATCTGATAGGGATCCACGTTTTACACCTCAATTCTGGCAGAATTTTCAAGTTGCATTTGGTACGAAGCTGAAGATGAGTACAGCACTCCACCTACAGACTGATGGGCAATTAGAACGTATTATTCAGATATTGGAAGACATATTGAGGGCTTGTGTACTAGATTTTGGAGGTAACTGGAAGAATCACTTGGCAATAGCTGAATTTGCCTATAACAATAGTTACCAATCTAATATAGGCATGGCACCATTTGAAGCATTATATGGCAGACTGTGCAAATCGCCAAATTGTTAAGTAGAAGTCGAGAATAGTATTCTATTAAGACCCGACATCGTCTCGGAGACTACTGAGAAAATTAAGACAGTTCAACAAAGGTAGCGGGTAGCACAGAGCAGGCAAAAAAGTTATGCAGATCATCGTCAACGACCGTTAGAGTCCGTGGTCGGTGATTTTGTATTCTTGAAGATTTCTTCTAGAAGAGGAATCAATAGGTTTGGGATTAAGGGTAAACTAAAGCCGAGGTATGTAGGACCGTTTGAGATCATAAACAAAGTTGGCACAGTTGCATACAAGTTGACTTTACCCGCTCAGTTAGAAAGGATTCCTAATATATTTCATATATCGATGTTGAGAGAGTATGAACCGGACTCATCCCACGTTATTGATTGGCAGTCCTTGAATCTAAAGGAAGACATATCGTATGAAGAAGAGTCAGAACAGATTTTTTCCCGTAAGGAGAAAATGTTGAAGTCACGAGTTATTAAGTTGGTTAAGGTGCTTTGGAGACATCACAATGTCGAGGAAGCGACTTGGGAGAAAAAACGAAGATGCGTACTCAATTTCCAGAATTTTTCTTACATTGAAGTAGGTTTAATTTCAAGGAAAAATTTCTTATTAAGGTGGGGAGGATGTAATGACCTGAAAATCTTAATATGTATCTCGATGAAAGAAATTTAAGTTTTTACGTTGATTCAAAAGTATGGATCCTTAATTTCCAATATTTGAGGAAAATTAATTTCATCAATAGATTCAGAAGGGTCGAGAAACATACTTTATCCTATAAGTACGACTTAATCAGAAGTCGATCGAAAAAGTTATTAAATCCTTGAGTTTCACATCAAGTAATTACCAAATTGGTAAACGATACTTTAAAGATATAATTTGAAGAATCCGATCATACCATTAAATTCATGTCAAAAAATCACCCAAAATAGAATATAAAAATGTCCAAATCGGCATTCGAGAAAAACAATTCACGAAATGACGCGTACGTCCCAACTTAAGGTATAAATATCAGTCCCTAATTAGAAAAATCTGATTTTTCTTATTCTCCTCTCCAAACAAAACTAAACCCTTTTTTCCTCAAGATTTGCAACTCAGATCTACACCAAACGAGAATGATCCAAGCTTTGCCGCAAAATGGAAAGTTTTTCCTCTCGTCGAGGGTTATGCGTGGACGCTAGAAAAGTTGATTTTTGTCGGAGGAAAATCTCTGAGATCGGTCAGAGGTGATCCTTAGACTCCGTTGAAACGTAAAGAAGAATCCGAAGTAGGTTGCCTTCCCTTCTACCTTCTAGTCATGCAATAATTTCATAAAAAATCCATGCGATTTTTGATAGATCGATTGTTTCATTACATTTATACATATTTGAATGTATTGGATCATGGTTGCATGGTTATTTTTTATTTATTTTTGTTCATTTGATGTATTTTATGCATTTTATGAGTAGTATAAGATTTGGATCAATTTTAATAAAGTTTCGACGAAAAATCAGCAATTTGGAAAAAAAATCCAAATGTTGAGTTTATTTCCAATTTTTTTTATGTTGCTTCTATATAATATGTATACCCATTTCCTACATTTATTTCATTAAAAACATTTAAGTAATTTCCAATTACTTTAAGTTATTTAATAAAATTAAGGTTTTACATCCCATTTCGAAACGTTGGGAATGGTTTTAAGATCCAAATCTCATCGTATCAAAATTTGATTTTTTATTTCAAGAACAAAACGTAAAATTCAACATTTTCGCCCAATTTTTCAAAATGCGATATCTTAAGCGTTCATTTGAATTAAATAATAAAAATTATATGGTATTTCACATGTTGTCGAGGAATTTCATGTACAAAAACCCGTTTTCAATTTCAACAACTTTGAAAAATCATTTTTTTCAACACTTAGCCAAATTTTCACAGATTTCTAACTTTTACGTCTTATGGTTTTATCGTGTTTTCCAAGTCTTTCGACTCAATCAAAGCAATCGAATGAAATTGGTTGATGCCTTATGAGTTTCGAATTACTTTAAAGGTGAAATTATTTTAATAGATATGTAGGAAATTAGATGATAGATTGATCGAGTTGATTGATGGATGGATAGAGAGAACGTATGTTCTCGACTGATTGATGGGACAGTGCCTCCATTACTACGTAGTGGCCATGCCACGTAAAACATGATTGATAGATAGAGGAATGGGATGATTGATGAATGGAAATGACAGATGATTGTCACTGGAGGACACTACCAGACCTTGTTTGTATTTTCGATTAAAAGAAATGATATAATATATACAAAATAAATTATTTTGTTTACTAGAAAAGATTCGTAGAAAATCCATAGAATGACGCATTGTTGTGTATCTGGAAACGACGAGTCAATCTAGGATAGCGCTAGATGTCATATGCTCTTCGGCAGTATGGGATACCTTAGAGCATATTACAGCTTATGAGATCCGGGAATTTCTCCTACTTATTTCCTGGGGAACATTGTATGTAAAAGTGGTCTCTGTATAATGTAAAGGTAGGCAGGGTTCACATGCATTGCCTCTTGATAGGCTTCGACCACAAAGGGTCTCCTGGACTAGTTAGTGATCATTGTTTGTCTGTAATCGTCAAACGGTCGACCTCACCGTTAGTTGAACTCAATATTGGGTTCTTAGTCAACGGCCAGTCTAAGCTGGATAAATAGTCATCCAACTGTGGTATGTTAGATCAGCCACAAAATCAGATTATAACGATGGGATTCCACGTCGGATTGGAAGTCTGGAATAATGAATTGCCTTAGCTGAAGCGATTATATCGACGTGTTCCTCTGCTCTCTTATCGACTACACAGTCGTGTTTTTATTATGTATTTTTTCCTTATTTTGTAATGTTTAATAGATTTTTTTATTTGAAAGATGCATAGGTTACTTTAAATAATAGAAATGATAGATTGAAATTAATATAATTGTTTACTGAGTATGCTTAGACATTTATCGTGTATTACATTATGAAAAACTTGCATTATTTAACTGTTCAAATGATTACTCATGCATGTATGACTCTCTATTAGAACGATATTCATCTTACTGAGTAACATTCCCTTGTTACTCACCCTATCCTTCCCCTTACAGATTTTTCGACTTCTAAGGAACCATTCTTTAAGGAGTCTTTTGAGAAGGTCCCTGAGGAGGATCAGGTTGATGTCCTGCCGTCGTCATCTCTTTGAAGATTAGTAGAGGATCCTAGCGGTTTTTGCTTATAAATAAGAAACATGTTAGTTTAGAAATTTTTGTAATCTAATGTATTATGAGTTGAGGATTATGACTTATATCAGTGTTTGACGATTGCTTCCGCTTACTAGAATCTTATATAGATGTTAGTCAATTATTGTTCCGTTACGTGTATTTCTTTTTCCATAAACATTATTGCTTGTGGTTGTTCTATCAGGTTGTGTATTTGTTTACCTCACACTTCGAGATTCTGACTAAGGAGTCCTCGGGATTCGTGTTGGGATTTCGGGGCGTGATAGCTAAGGTTTATATGAGTGACTTGGGATTCCAATATTGAAAACAAAGAAATATGCATAGTGTTAAGTAGCAATAATTCTAGTCAACAAGATGTCTAACAATAAGATTCAATGATGGGAATGAACTGTAGGGTTCAAGGTTGGCTTAGTCAGGTCATGTAAGGTTCTAGGTTTGGGAATCCATCCGTGCAGGCTTTAACCAAGGGTAGTCTTGTAGACGTAGTCACAAAGTTGGAGTACGTGTATAAAACAAGGGAAAACTTCAGAAAAAAAACAAAGAAAACGGGGAAAACGATGAGACATCAAATATAAATAATATTTTACAAATTATGAAAAATGTATATATCTAATAATGCATAAGATATTTATTTTATATTTCCCATATAGCATGTTCTCAAACACAATTATACATGTTACGATGCAAAAAATAATAATAATAATTTACTCATCAATATATCATTTGTTAAAAATAATAAACTATTGAATAAAATGAAAAATCATAACATCAAGACATTATCATCAAATCCCACATTAAGAAAAACAAAGTGTTTGGTTTTTTTCGAGGGGGGGGGGGGAATATGAATTTTTCAACAACAAAAAAATAGTGACTTTTTCAAAAAGTCGTGTTTTTTTATTGTTTTAATCGTCAAAGGTGCAAGGCTCATTTTAAACACCTTTTTTCCAAAAACAAATGTCGTCTTTTGTTACTAAGCTTGTAAATATGGGTCATCCATAGACCTAGACTTGTGCATGGCCCAGACACTTAGTGATAGGGACATCAGTTCATCACCCCTAAAGTATTATCATAGGATGAGGAAACCTTTCTTTGTGAATCAGCGATGGCTAAAGAGAGGACTTAAAGACCCCATGTGCAATCTCTTGTGAAGACTCCAAATTAGAAAATTTATGTGGTCTGCGTTTAGATCAAGGACTTGTTGGATGAATTAGAACGGCCAACATCTATTTATAATGTTAGAATGCTTAGGATTTATTTTATTTTCTATTTTGGGACGTTTATTTTGGATTTATTTTCATGTTTTTTTGACAAATTTTCATGTTTTATTAGTCCATGATCTTCATATAGACGCTTGTGGTTAGGTTGGTAACTTCAGTATGTTTTTTATTAAGTTTACAAGGGTTGAAAATTTAAGAGAGATAAAGCTATGGAAAATTAGAGTATTTTTTTAATTTATCTTTTAGTCAAGGGTACGGTTGTGTTTAGGTATTTAAAGACTATATGTTATTTTAGAAGAGCTTTTAAAATAAAATTTACATAATTTTTTGGTTTCTTATTTGAATGTTGGTACATTCAACTTGGTGTTGTAATGAAAATCAATGGGGTGAGTCCAAGATAAACCTATCAATTTATTCTTTTTTAATCTTATTCTCTTTTTTTCTATTATTTTTTTATTTGAGTCAATCAAAAATCTATAAAGAATCAATCAAGAACCAGTCAAGAATTCTCTAACCCCAATAAAGAAACCTATCAAGTCCTTCTGAAACCATAAACGCCTATACCATTAATCTCTTCCTCCAAATCTATCATAGACTCAATCACCACTCTTAACATACTTCATATCCCTAAACTTAATTACAACAGCCTATTGAAAAATATCGTAATTGCAGAACTTTGCATCTTATATACCCAATTGGCCTTGGAAAACCTTTCACAATTTTTGGTGAGGATGGTCTCCTCACCATAGAGACCATCCTCACAAAAAATCAGCCCTATCCGAAATTTCTAAGCCATATAGAACAAACGTTTTGGCAGCGTTTTGTGAACGTAAGATTGTGAGCCGAACGCCACGCATATATAAGGACACGTTTGGGAGACATCTAAAAATGACAACAATTTTTACACAACCACCCGGATACTGTCCATTTTTTCAATGGTTTCTACAACACCACCAGATGTCATTGGATCTTCTAAAATGGATGGCCTCCGAGCAATGTAAAAATAGTTGTCACTTGTAGATGTCCCCCGAAGACAACATATATATATATATGGGCTGGGATCTGTTGACTCCTAAGAATAACTCATGAAAAAAACATTTTATCCCAACCCTTTAAACACAAAATTCAATGGTTGAGATTTATGAGTATCCTGATAACACAAATCTCAAGGATACCTATCCCAAGGATAAATCTCAACCATTGGATTTTGCATTTAAAAGGTTGGGATCATGTGATTTTTTGATGAGTCATTCTTAGGTGTTAATGGATCTTCACACACACACACACACACATATATATATACATATGCCAAAGGGAATACGCCGCGCCTAAAATCATCCCAAGCGCTGCTAATGTGGCTACTAAGCTATTTCTTTGGAAAGCTCCTACTGAGATGGGAAATTCCCCGATAAAGCTGCTAGTACCAGGTGAACTCATATTGGCCAAAGTGGAAGAGAAGGAAATGGTAGAGAGATTCGGCATGGTGCTCACTGAACCCCCGTAATATCTAGCAAGTCGAGTCTTATGTCGGTCATATAGAACACCAACACATAGAAAAAGGGCTGGAGGAACCGGTCCATGACTTGACATCGGTGGAATGCTACCTCCAATTCCCTGTATGTTCGATAGAGCCAAAGATATATATATATATATACAATGGCTGATTTTTTGTGAGGATGATCTCTATTGTGAGGAGATCATCCTCATCAAAAATCAGCCAATTCTGAAACTTCTAACCCTAGTTTACAAGTTGAAGAATCACAGACCATCCATTTTTTGTAAAACACTACTAATATGGTTAGAACTTGGAAGTTTTGGAATGAGCTGATTTTTGGTGAGGATGATCTCCTCATCATAGAGATCATCCTCAGTAAAAATCAGCCCATTCTGAAACTTCTAACCCCAGTTTACAAAATATGTTTGATAAAACATTGGATCACAATCCTGCCCATTATCGAGCTGTAAATGTATGCATATATTTACATTAAATATCTAATATAAAATGTTGGTTTTGTTTTTTAGCAATTTCATTGAATTATTAAATCTCCTTAACAATACATGTACACCAAGGGTAGGAGGTTCTTCAAGACAAAAGTCTATTTTCTAAGGAAAATGACATGAGAAAAGTTAACTCACCTGCATAACACAAAGAGTTCCATATCGACAAAGGTCAACACCCTCACAGTCAAAACCAATGACCAAATGCCTTTCAGCAGAAGGCTTCAGAAATTCAGATGGTAGTTGAGATGCATAAGTGACAACATGGATGGGAACCAGTGATAGTTGTGCATCATGATCTGGGTTTTTGCCACCTATATATGGTATAAAGAAGACATCAGCAACAAAACCAAGTGTTCAAAAGGAAATCTCCAACATCCAATATCAAGCTTACAAATAAATAATAAATTAAGAGAATTAACTCTAAAATCTAATTGGAGGATTTATTCTTTAATTTCCCCTTGAAAACAAATGGGATGACCAGAGCAAATACCCGTAAAGTAAATAACGAGTAGTCTGTTCACGGTTAACAGGGATTGAGTTCCAACACTTTGATCCAGCAAATTGGACCTATATTGAACAATTTTTCACTTTCTACCAAACTACAGTATCCTAAAGGCTACTATGGAATTGCTTCATTTGATTCTGAGAAGGAGACCTCCAATGGTATCAATGAATGGACCAAACAATGGGTTGGATGACGTGGGAAAGGTTCATAGAGGCTCTACGTGTGATATTTAAGATAATTAAGCTTCAAGAATTAGTTAAGGCTTAGACCAAATTAAAAAATATATAAAAAATATAAACTGAAAGATATATTACACTTAGATGTTCACACATAGACAAACAGAAGAATTTTTTTTTTTTTTTTTTTTTTTTGATAGCTACATGCAATGTATAAAACTTGGTCGAGGTGACCAAAAAGGAAGTACAAAAACTGAAAGGAGAGAGAAAACCCAACAACCCTGATGCAGTAACACTAGTAACCTTTAAAATGAGAAGGTAAACGGCAACAAGCCACATACCTAGGAGCAATTCACTACACCTTGTAAATTCAAACAGGTTAATTGGTGAACCATCTACTCTCTGGAAAAGATGGCGGTAAAGTTTTTGAACAATATGAGAGATGAATTCAGCCTTGGTTGGAAAATCATTTGGAGATTAAGTGTGGATCATGACAATCTTCGAAAGATGGTCATTGATGCAGGGCTATGAACTAACTAAAATGATGGTTCTGAGATTACAAAAAAATTATCAAGGACAATGAATATTATAAGCTATCGGCTTTGATACCAAATGTTAAGACCCAAACCATTGCTCCAAAAATACCTAGGCATTGATGGAATGGAAAGTTTAGGGCGTCAGTCGTGATGCCTAGATACCAAGCTATCCGCTCTGATACCAATGACGCCTAGATATTTTTGGAGCATTGGTTTGGGTCTTAACATATAGAGTTTGACACATTTACAATATGATTTTAGAAGGAGAGGAGTAGTGGATTCTTTGAGGAGAAGGAACAATATATCTATGATGTCTTCAATAACAAGTTACGCCCCATCTTCTTTTGATGCAAATTATCAGTGCTTTTCAATGTTTATTTTCTGAGGATTTCATGCTCAGGTGGGAGATTGTGCGTAAAGACGGCACACGTAGACCTTCAGTCATTATCTTGTTTTTTGATTTCCTTATTCTTTTATCTTTTGCTGCTTTTTTCCCTTTCCATATAATAAATGGATCTTCTTTTTTACCTAGAAAAGAAAAACATATGAAAATTTTCATGATTTCCAACCTTGACAACAAGGTTGTTTCTAAGGGCGGAGTGGAATCATGGTCACCATCGATTACAGATAAATCGATCTAATTCTTGAAGAATTCCTAACCCATAGTACCGATCAACACCCAAAAAAAAAAAAAACCGGGGCGGAAGAAAGAAAGAAAGAAAGAAATCAAATGATTGAATCCAAAAAGGGGAAAGAAACTAGAAAAAAGATCAACAATAACAAAAGATGGGAAAGACGATATTTAAGACAAACCCTTACGGATGGAATTTGTGCTTTCAACCTCTGTCGATGCTTCCGCGGCCATGAGTCTCACTGAACCCTCATACCCTGTTGTTTTGTTAAGTTGAATGAAGAAGAGAAATTCTAAAAATCAATAACAATTGGACCTACTCGGGCGATTCATTCCGATCTATATTTTAACAAGAGAGATTTACCGGGCAGACCGATCTGTTGCAATTTTATCATCAAAATTCTATTACAAATCTCCCTTACTTTATAAAGTTGGTTACATGAGCAAACCTCACTTTATTAATTAGACTACTATGATCATCTTAGTAAGATTTCAAATCTTACTAAGGATCATTAGCCCACATGGATTATCAAATGAGCAATCCAACAACACATCCTTCCCAATTTCATGTAAAAAAGTCATAATCAAATAAGAACATTAAAAAAAAGTTTTTTGAGCTTGATCTTAGGTGTTGAAATGGATGATTACCGAACTTCCAAATTTAAAACTAAAATTCAATATTGTAAATTAACTAATTTTTCATTTATTTTTTTAAGTTCTTAAAATTTTGTCATTTACAACCCCGTGACATCAGATCATGTTTTTATATAATACAAATTGATGTGGTTAGAATCCACTCTAAGGTATGTTAAATAACAAATTAATCCCACAAATTTGAATTTTATAACGTGGATCCCACTCCTAGGTTTGCTCGATAACAAACTTAATAAAATGAGGTTTGGTGGGTTGGGTCTGTCAGGTAAATTTCTCTTTTAAAAATCACTTGAGAATTGAAATCGAGATGAGTCATTTGTATATCGTTCGTGAACGAGACGAGAATATCATAAGAAGAGATGGTTTTCCGAAACAAAGAATATATGTCCTAATCTTATTAGTGACCAGGAGACTAATAAGATTAATAATAGTCAAACTGAATCATCCAACACATTGACTTGTTCGTGACCAATTTTTTCTTTTTTAAAAAATTACTTAAAGGACGTTGGAGGAGGGATTTCTTTCTTATTAGTTGACAAGTTTTGGATTTCTTTTAATAGTCCACTTAGTAAAATTTTTCTTTCTAATCAGTTGCTCAATCCTACTGCCCACATTTCTCATAATTGAAATGTTGAAACTGCCCTAACCATACAAACTCATCATTCTCGTAAAAAAAAAATTGGATTTTCGATATTTCAATTGAGTTTCAAGGACTACATTCTGATGAAAAAAATTTGAGAAGAAAGAATGAGTCATTTTTAAGTATTTTGAAGACATGTGTAAAAAAGTTCAGATTTTTTTAATTTTTTTTTGCTTTGCTTGTCGATGAAAATCGATCAAAGATGGTATTTTTATGTGAAATCATCTACACAAGTCATTATGTCAAGTTTTTAGTCAATATTTCTATGTATTTTAGTTGAAAAAACTCGGAAAAAAAAAAAAAAAAACATGTTGGTTCTACTGACGTCAAACTCACCACTTTTTATTGTCGAGTTCAACATTTTTTTTTAAATTGTTTGAATTCAACAATAAAAAAATGTCGAACTTAGACAATAAAAAGTGATGAGCTCAACACTGTAAAAAAAAATATAATCTCAATTTTGTTCTTCTTTTTTAAATAAATGATGAAAAATTATCATAAATGATTGTAATTATTGTTGAAAAACCTAAGTGTAAACACCCCAAAATTGCACAATACACGAATCCAAGCCCGAATCCAAAACTCAAACCCGAAATCCAAATCCAAACCTAAACCAACTCAAAATTGAAATTTGAATTTGAATTCAAATTCAAATTCAAATCTGAAACCAACTCTCCCTAATCCTCTCAACCTCCTAAGTCAACAGCCATCCCCTATTCTTTCTAGTCAATACTCACCCCCTTATTTCTCTCAAATTTTTTCTATAAAAAGGGCTTGAATCCCAAAGAAAGAGGGGAACCAATTTTCTAAGGAAAAAAATCTATAAAAAAATGATTTGGAAGTCAATGCTCTCTCTCTCTTACAATTTCAAGATGAAAAATTTTGGAGGCTTTCTCTCTTAGTGTAAAGGCTATTGTTTTTATATTTATTTTTTGGGTGATTTAGACATACCCTTATGTTCTTGACTTTAGTATTTTAAATAAACTAAGGGAAAAAGACTTAAATGCCCTCATCTTAACCTCTAATCAAAAATCCAAAATTTTCTTGTCCAAATCAATCATCTTTGTTCTCTTTAGATAAAAATTTTAACCTTCATCATCTATATTAAGATTGTATCTACTTCAAGTCTTTAACATTCAAGTCTCAAGGCAAGATACAATTTTTGAGTAAGTATAAAATAATGAAATTTTGGATAGAAAAATCTAGGATGTTTTATAAAAGGAGGTAAGATAGAAAATGATGGATGAAAATAAGGTTGATAAATTAAAGTTGTCTTGGAGGTTGAAGATCTTGAATATGATTGGTTTTGAAGAAGAAAAATATAGGTTTTCAGCTAAAAATTAAATATGAGGGCATTTGAGTATTTTCCCCTTAATTTATTTAGATGATTGAGATCAAAGGATGCATGTCATCAATTTTAAAATATAAGATGATATTTCTAATATTTGGGATGTAATACCCCGATTTTTTAATTCGTATCTTGAGGAATTCAAATAGTGAAATTTTAAGAAAAATCTTAAAGAATGACTTAGGGTAAAACAATCGAATTTTATTATGTTCATTTTTAACAAAATTTGACATTGCCATTGGATTCAAAATGGCCGAAAAATTTATTTTAGCCTATAAGCATGCTCAAATTCGAGTTTAGACAAAGAAGTTACAAAATCCTCGATTTTATGCCGAACGAGACCTAAAAAGGTGAATTTTCGTTAAAACGAAAATTAGTAAAATCCGCTTGCACAATTAGGTCCGTAATAAAAAATTATATAGAATAGAGTATTCATTCATTGATTTTCGAATTTGAAAAATCGAAATACTATCAACAATAGAAATAAATTAAAAATACCAAGTATGCCCCTCCAGCCTTTATATAAAAGAATAAATCATTTTTTTTATATTTCAGTTATCTTCTTTCCAAACAACCCAAACCCAATCGACTCTCAACCCAAGGGTTTCCAACACATTTTCATCAAGACCTGTCGCGATCAAGTCATTATTGAGCCTCGACGAAGAAGAGAAAGTTGTCGGTGTCGACAAGCTCTATATTCTCACCATCTTTGATTCTAGTTTCTCTTCTTTTCTCTTTGTCTCTTATCAAAAATCAGTGAGTGGGTTTCAACACACTCTACTCGAGGTTTCTTCTATTTAACGGAAGAGTCGTTCTTCATTGTAGAAAGAAGGGAATACTGTCATTGAGAACTTCACAACCAATTCGTTTATTTTGCACCCAAGTCCATCTAACCTTGAATTCTGTATTGTCAATCCTCAACTTCCATGCTAGCTCATCACTTTCGACAATCACAAACTTTGGTAGAGGACTTTTAATTCCTATTGGTAATCGTAGATTGCGATAACTTCATCTAGGATTTTAAGAAAACTTGTATTGTGTTTTAAAATCATAGAATATCTTTTCGTTTATTTAAAATTCATGTCAAGACCTTCATGTTTGATGTGTTTTCTTATTGCATTTTAACAATTATATATAAGTGGGATAATGGATTCGAATAACTGAGGAGAAACCTCAAAATTTTGATTGAAAAATCAAATTTTCGCGCAACCTACAATTTTTTACTAGTGCCTAACGGTAACGCCGTTATCAAAAAATGTTTTTGGTAGAAAATGAATTTTTCTTTTTGTTGAATTCTCCCTACCACTTATATGTATTTTTTCACCCCTTTATTTCATTAAAACATTTAAGTAAAAATATTAAAAACATTAAGTTCTTTTATTAAATTAAAATTTTACCCCCTATTTGGAAATAATGGAAATGGTTTCAAAATCAAAATCTCAAAAGATCAAAATCTAATTTTTGGTTCCAAGAATAAAACATAAATTTTGACGTTTTCGTCAATTTTCAAAACTAAATATCTTTTGCGTTATTTTGAATTAAACTATGGCGCCCTGCCAAACGCTAACACAAAGCTTCATGTCAGATCTCGAGGCACAAGGTGGCACCTCGAAATTTCGGCATGGTCTCCTCTGTTTATATTAGCATTCCAAGGCGTTCAACATGCATCTGATAGATGACATACATTATCCTGCATATATACATACAAAATATAATACTAGCGAAAGCCTATATACATCTAATAACGTACGATAGATTAGAGTACGGAAGGATAAATAAAATATAAGATTATACAAAAATTTCTCACTCTAACAAAAGTCCTAACTGAAAGCGCCCTCGGCCCGCGGGGTGCGCGGATCCGCTTTTGACCCTTGAGGTTTGGGAGTCGCCACCTAGTTATTGTGGTCTAGGAACCAAACTGACTCTAACATGGATAAAAAGAATTAATCTATCACAAAAAATCTGAATTCGGGGATCATGTTACGGGGTTGGAAGGTGTTAGGCACCAACCCCGCCCGACCAAAGCCGGTCTCTACTAACTTCCCAAATATATCACATTGCTAAAAACCTAGATAAAAATAAAAAAATTACATACCTTTCCGATAGCAAGGATTTTGTTCCCTCAGATCTGACAAAAATAGCTCCTTGTACTGTACTCCCTTGCTTCGTTATGTCTCCGGATTTGACTTCGGATCTCCTAGATCAAGGTATCTCCTTGTTTTTGGATCTGAACTCTTCAAGTTTGTTGCGGATTTGGGGGTTGTTTTGGAGGGATTTTAGGTGTTTTCTAGACTAAAATTGAAGGAGGGATGTTAGGTAGGAGGAGTTGGGGCTCCAAAACTAGGGTTTATGGGGGGCTAGGGGAGCTTCTAGACCTACTTCTCTTAGGATTTATCATTTGATACGAAAATAGGGTGTGAGCACCTCTATTTATAGAATTTTTTTAAGGTTGATTTGGATAGAGTTAGTGTTTAATTAGAGATCTTTTAATTAGAGTTGTGTTTTAGTTAAAATTGTTTTAGGTAGAATTGTGTTTTAATTAGAATTGTTTTAGGTAGAATTGTTTTTAAGTTAGAACTCTATTAGATAGAGTTATTATTTAATTAGAATTCTATTATGACTTTTGGTCTTATTTGATTGACTTTTAATGTTTTGACTTTAGTCTTAATTGATTGAGTTTTAATATTTTGACTTCAGTCTTGCTTAATTGACTTTAATTTTGACTTTAGTCTCACTTGATTGACTTTAATACTTTGACTACAGTCTTGCTTGATTGAATTTAAATTTTGGAGAACCCCCTTCCATTATTTCTTTAATTCTTTGGACCCCCAAATGGAAGGGTCCTTAAAGAAATATCCCACGAACCCTCAACAATTTTACCCGAAAGTCCGATTGATCGATTTTTTAGGTTCAAAATTTTAAATTAATTTCATCAATGTTTCAATTTAATTATTTAATATTTTATTTATTAATTTCGAATTTTTTAATTATGAAAATTGTGAAATTACCATTTTGCCCCCGGAGAGGACTTTTCACGTTTCAAGTCGGTTTTTAATGTTCTAGGATGTTTTAGAATCGGTTTTTTGTAAGGAATTCAATGAGAATGTTGGTTTGTGTCATTTATGAAAATTTTTATGTGAAATGATTGTGAACTTTATGAGGGGCATTTTTGTAATTTTGTCAAATTCTGTTAAAATTGGTGAAATAATTTATTTGGTTCCGATTTGTTATTTTATGTGTTCGAGAGAGTTTTCCTAAGCGTAACGTAGGCTCTAGGGTTGTTTTGAGGTTAGGGGTATTTTGGTAATTTGATAATTTGGTAATTTTTTAGTGATTTTTATTGTGAAGTTTCTTTTTGGTCTGCAAGATGATGATTTCTATGTTTCTAGGGTCGTATTTTCCTAGCGTAGCGTGGTTTCTAAGGTTTTGTCAGTTCGAGATACCTCATCCGGATTTCTGAAACACATCTGGTAACAAAATAAACCAATGGAATACACATCCATCATTGGGAATCATTGCAATCGGATTGACGAGTTGATTAATCAAGCGAGTGCAAAATTGGGGTGTCTACAGATGTCCCTCTTTGGCAGAGGGTTGAAGCAAACTAGATAGCAAATCTATTTTGGTAGATAGTGCGATATCTGAATGCCAAAACTAGTGACAGTTCATTTTACAGCCTGATTTAACAATTCGTCGGGGTGTTCGGATCCTTGAGGGTAAAGCTCTCCCCGAATTAAAAGATTGTCAGGTCCTTGAGCGAGAGCTCTCACTGACAATGTCAGATCCTTAAATTTTAGAGAATTCTCCCTGACTAAAAAGTGCAAGTGTGTGCACTGTGTGAAATTGAGTAAAGTCTGAGTAAAACAAAACTCGAGAAAATTTGAATGATATTTGAGACAAATCTGAGCAAAAGTTGGGAGAAAGTTAAATGTCCTACTCTACCTACTCTAGGTGAAAGAGTAATAAATTTATATTTTTTTTTAGAGTTTTATTCTACCTACTTAGAGTGAAAGAGTAATGCACTAATTTTTTTTTGGGAAGTTCTACTCTACCTACCTGGAGTGAAAGAGTAATGAACTATTTTTTTTTTTTTTTTGGAAGTTCTACTCTACCTACTCGGAGTGAGAGTAATGAACTAAGCTTTTTAGAAGTCCTACTCTACCTGCCGAGAGTGAAAGAGTAATGAACTAATTTTTTAGAAGTCCTACTCTACCTGCCCAGGGTGAAAGAGTAATGAACTAATTTTTTTTTTGGAAAGTTCTGCTCTACTCTACCTACTCGGAGTGAAAGAGTAATGAATTAAATTTTTTTTGGGAAGTTCTACTCTACCTACCCGGAGTGAAAGAGTAATGAACTAAGCTTTTTAGAAGTCCTACTCTACTTGCCCAGGGTGAAAGAGTAATGAACTAATTTTTTTGGGAAGTTCTACTCTACCTACTCGGAGTGAAAGAGTAATGAACTAATTTTTTAGGAGTCCTACTCTACCTACCCAGGGTGAAAGAGTAATGAACTATTTTTTTTTGGAAGTTCTACTCTCTACCTACTCGGAGTGAAAGGGTAATGAACCAAGCTTTTTGAGAGTCCTACTCTACTTGCCCAGGGTGAAAAAGTAATGAACTAATTATTTTGGGAAGTTCTACTCTACCTACTTGGAGTGAAAGAGTAATGAACTAATTGTTTTGGGAATCCTACTTTACCTGCCTAGGGTGAAAGAGTAATGAATTAATTATTTTGGGAAGTTCTACTCTACCTACTCGGAGTGAAAGAGTAATGAACTAATTATTTTGGGAGTCCTACTCTACTTGTCCAGGGTGAAAGAGTAATGAACTAATTTTTTTTTTGGAAGTTCTACTCTACCTACTCGGAGTGAAAGAGTAATAAACTAAGCTTTGAGGGAACAAACGGGGGATTAACCTCGCATTTGAATTTTTTTTTTTTTAATAAAAAGTTGGATTTTATGAAGGGCTGGTAAATATTTTAACTCTCTTTGAATCTGAGGAGTTTTCAAAATTGCTATCAAGAGGGTAACCTTTAATTCAAAGTTAAACTTATCCTTTGGGGTTGAAATTGACCAGGCATCAGAACAAAAATGCCCTTAGTTTGACAAGGAACATTGCACTGGGGATAATCGAATATAATTTGAAAATAAATGCCCCTAGTGTAAGGGGGAAAACTGTACTCTTTAGAAAAAGGAAGTGCCCTTGTTATGAAAATTTGAAATCCTTGATTACCGCAAGCGCAATAAAGGTTTAACTTTTAATTTTGACTTTTTATATTGAAGATTTTGAGTCAGGCTCAAAGAAATTGGAACAAAATATTTCTTTCTGAAATTCATCATTGAATTTGTTCTTCTCCCCATCGGTTCGCCTAGGAATATGAAACTCTTCAGATCAATCATAGACGAGATACTTGTATCCACTGAGTCTATATTTGGTTCAAACTGGGTATTGAAACTTGATCATTCGGACTTCTGATATTTCGGCTCGGGCTACCTTTTCAGCTTCTCAACTCAACGGAGATTTTCTTTTATTTTTTGATAGCTCTAAGTTTTACCTAGATTGCTTATCCAGGTTTTCAATCTAGCGAGCATGCTCTAGCTTTTGCCTAGATCGCCTTTTTAGGTTTTCGATTTAGCGAGCTTACAATTTTTTCTTTTTTCCTTGCTTTGATTGTTGCCAAGGTCATCCTTTTAGATCTTCAACCTTGCGAGCTTACCTTAATTTTTGCCTAAGCAGCCCTTTTTGGGTTTTCAACTTAGCAGATTTTTTTCTTCTTCTTCCCTTCTGAACTTCTGGAGTTGCTGTCTGATCATGCTTTGCTATCTTCCTTGACTTCTCGCATGGTACTTAGGAGGACTTTCATGGGTAAGCTTCGGACTAGGTATAAAAAGAAAGGGATTTTGAGGCTCAAAAACCCAAATGCCCCTTGTATGACATTTCCTTTTAAATTATTTTCTTTTTCCTTGAATTTTCTTCCCCACTTTGACAATTTTTTTCTTTTGAATTTTTTTTTTAGATTTTTTCTTTGTCGGGGAATCTATTTTTATTTTTTTGATATGGTCGGGCCTGAAGTAACTTCTCAGGTTGCCTACGTACCCTAGAATTTTGGGATCAGACCAAAACGTAGTTCGAATATTTTTCCCTCCCTTAGGTTAGGTGATCGGGCTAAGAAAGAAGAAAGCATAATTTTTTTCTTTTTGAAAAGGCTGCAAAAGGGTTGAGAAAGGATATATTGAACTGGGTAATAATAAGAGAATTGATTCTGGTAATTCGATTCCATCATGATCTTGAAGTCTAACAGTTTTTCCAGATAATATTTCCTTGATGATTGAATCTCTCCAATTGAGTTCAAACTTTTTATGATCGAGAAGAATACTCAAAAAAAATTTTGGGTAGTCTGATGCTTAGATCTTTGACTTATAAGTGATGAACTTTGACTTTCTTGTCAAACATGCAAGTGACTCCTCTCCATTGACAGACCCAATCTGTTTCTAACAATTAACTTCTATCAAGACCTTGAGATACATGATTTTCCCTTTTAACCGGTAAGATTGCTTCCATATCATACTAGAGTGACTCTAGTAGAAGACTGTACTGAAGTGTAATATGTCCATAATGTGAATGGTAACTTTTCTTGCCAATCCCGGTGTGATATGTGATTGACACATTTTCACGATGATTGTCTTGAGATTTTTACTGGCTGCTTAAACTATTCCATCGATTTTAAAATTCCAGCACTGATACATTTTATAATCCCTCCTCTGACTATGTTAGTCAATTCTGGTTTGTATTTATGGTGTTCTCATAGGATGGGTATATATTTCATGTTGAACAACACTCCAAATTTAACTGACATATCCTCATAGGACCATGTAAGCAAGTCTTTTGAATTTTCTAAATAAATTCATCATCTCTTTGTGATCCTCTAGGGATAAGTTACTTCCAATATGAATTTCTTGAGAATTATTTTTGTTCCGAGGTCAATGACCTTTAGTTCCTCGAGCAAGACATTTATCTTCTCATTCAAGAGGGGGTTCCTTATTAGAGGAATTTCTCTTTGAAGCCAGTTATTAGTTAACTCGTTAATGCGCTCAAGGTATTCAAAAATTTTCTTTATTCAATTAAATTTAGATGGGACGACTGACACCATTGCAGACTCAACAAACTAACTTGACTAGAACAAAATAAGAAATAAAAAGACAGATTTGATTACTAACTTGATAGAAAGAACCGGACTCAAGACTCATAAACAACTAAAGACAATTACCCACAACGGGCTTGATTACAGACTGAGAATTCGAGAAACTATTTCCAAGCGGTTAGACTGAGTTTTCTTCTTTAGATTCTTTGCATTCTTCAGACTTACTTCTTCTCTCTTGGCCAAGACTGCATTTGGTGGTGAAAACCTCATTAGGGACCGTCACTTTGGTAAAAGGAGGGCTAGGAGGTTTATGATTGACTGATCGGATGAGAAGGATTGGGTCAAACAAGAATTGAGTATTGGATACCATGTTCAAAGTCTGAGGAGGTTGGTAACTGGGTAAACGGTTGGTAGTAACGTTCGGTTGCTCAGGGGCAGGGACAGTAATTTTTTTGACGTCGATGAGGTCTTGAACTGTATGACGAAGAGCGACACAACGATCAGTAAGATGACCAGGATTTTGGTGAAACTCACAAAATAGGTTGGGATTGTGAGAAGTGGGGAGTGGATTTGGTAAAGTGATGAGACTATCGTTGTTCTTCTCACCGGAGTTAATAATAATCTTAGTTGTACCTTACTTGTGGGGCAAGTAGGGGATCGAACCCAAGAGAAAGGAGGAATAGAGCTAAGCTAAGAAGATAAAATTCAAATTAACTAAAAGGAATTAAAACTGTTTTTCTTTGTATTTTTGAACTTATAAGAAGATGTAAAATTGCTAGAAAATAAACTAAAGTAAATGAAATTAAAAGCAAGTAAACTTATGAATTAAAACACCATTGGAGGTGGATCTACCTAAAACATGTTAATGAGCAATTTCTAGTCTCTAGCCTTTTTATAACTCAATCATAAGGGCTTGGTGTTAGCTCCTTAGATCGGAAAGTTTTGCAATTAAAATGAAATAAAGAAACAAAAACAAAGTAGAATTTCTTGAGAACTTCTTACTACAAATTATCTAATTTAAGCATACTTTATCTTGATCTAATCTAAGCATAAAGTATCTATATTAAGAATAAAATGTGCAAGAAACTTAAAGAGAATTCATAAGCATTTTAAATAAAAGAAAGGCATAAAATTAGAAATAACACAAGAACTTGCTCTAGGCTTTTCCACTCTCCAATGGAGGGGAACTTAGCCTAATGTCATTGCAAGAGAGGGAAGACAAGAGATGAAATAACTTTTCTTCATTTCATGGAGAAAATTACAACTTCTTCTTCTTCTACTTCTTACAAGACTAGTTAACCAAAATAAAATAACTAGAAAATGAAAATACAAAAAATAAGAGAATAGGCAAAGAGCCTTAGATTAAAGGAGTCTTGGATAAGAGAACCAAGATGGGACCCTTTCTCTAGAAATGAAGGCTCTATTTATAGAGAAAAATGTGTGTAGAAGAGTCTAAAAGTAGACTCCACTTTTCTTTGCACAAAAAGACAAAAGAGGAGAATATGAGTTAAGGATTAGGGCATTCCAAAGGATTAGGGCATTCCAAAGTGTTAGGGCATTCCAAAGTGGGCCCAAATGCTTTTGCCTTGAGATTTTGATTCCAAATTGTTGATTTTCTGCACAAGACACACGTAATTAGATTTATCTAGTAAATGAAATTATTTATATATAATTAAGCCTAATTAACATGCAACGTGGTGGTTTGAGGCTTATCATGATTATTATCCTAATATAGAGAAATAGGTACAAAAATCAAGATAAATATCCGGAAAATGTGCTTATAATTGAGTGTTTGGAGACACTCATCATAAAGGTCGAGGTTGGAGAGGTGCAATGAGCCCTTTACTTAATAGTTTTTGAAGGACAATGCTCAAAGGCATCCCAAGATTAGTGAATTTCCTACGCGGTCGAGGTTGATTAGGGTTAACTTGGTTACTAGGCAAGATAGTAGATTGGACGGGTGTAGTAGACGTATTGGCTACATAGGCGTGATCAGTACTAGACTTAGAATTGGTAAAAGACTTTTTGAACTTGTTGTCAAAAGGATTGGAAAGGATTCCGGAAGCGAAAGCATCTTCCAATTGGCTACCAGCTTGCAATAGAGACTCGAATGTAGGAAGGTATTGGGAAACTAGATGTCGGGCATACCCTTGCGAGAGCTTTTTTAAGATAATAGCCACTTGTTCTTTCTCTGAAGGTCTATCCCACATTTGTGCAGCCTTGGCCCTCCAACGACCAATGAAATCAGTGAATGTCTCCCCATTTTTCTGTTTAGTTGCTTCCAAATCCTTTCTTGAGGTCTCAATCTCAGTACTGTATTTATACTGATGCCAGAAGGCCTTTGACATGTTTTCCCATGTACCCACAGTAACTGGATCTTGAGACATTAACCAACGTAGTGCTGATCCCGATAGAGTTCTTTGGAACAACAATGTCATTTGTTCATCGCTGAGCCCCATAGTGCACATGTTGGTAACATACACCTTAAGATGTCTTTTTGCACACCCTGTCCCACTGAACTTGTCCATTTCAGGCATCACAAACTTCTCTGGCAAATGGATTCTAGGGATGCGATTTAAAGCTTCAATGCCTGCTGCAATTTCATCAATACCCTTTATACTTTTCATCGCTGACTCCAATTGAGACATTCTATTAGATAATACCGGATTCTCATCAACATACTCTTCATTTCCATCGAGCTCGAAGACTTCACGTGGACGTTTCTCTTCAACCTTTTTCCCCTTTAGGTCATCTAGGGGAATTCCCGTTGATTCCGAGGTCTGTTCTAACATTTCCACTTTGCCTTTTATATTGTTGATATCATTGGCAAAGGCTGCCAAGATCTTACGGATCTCTGTGAGCTCAGATTCTGAAGCCATCTCTGCTTGTTGACTTGGTACTGTGGTTCTTTCTAACCGACTGGACTTACGACTCCAACTAGGAGGTGGACGCTTGAGTTTGGGTGCAATGATAATCCTATATGACCCCATCAAAGGTAGATTTAGTCAATTTCGATATTAACCCATTGATAACATTTTAAAGAATCCTGAGATTTTATTGAATATATTATTTGTAAATCATTTTTCCTTTATTCTCTTTTCTTCTAGAAAACATTTTTTTTTTTGAAAAATCTTGTTCTTATGGAAAACACTTTTTCTGGAAAATATATATATATTTTTTAGAGAACATTTCTTCTAGAAAATACTTTCCTTTTGTAAACCATTTCTCTTCTTTAAAAATGGGTTGAAACCTGAATTTAGAAAAGAATTTGATTTCCATTTTGATCTAAATGGCCCGACCCATCATGATTATTGGATCGAGATGGACTGGGTCATTATAAATTATTGGAAAAAATGGATTCTTTGTTGGGTCGGTGCACCCATTTTAATTTTCAAAAAGAAAATTTTTTATCATTGAGGACAACCATACATTCTTGATCTCATCATTCACATCACTCACATACATTCATCAATCACATGCATTCATTCAATAAACAACCTGGGAACACCCACGATAAGTTCGAGTCGTGACCTACTGGGAAGGTTTCTAGACTCTAAGCTTACTACGTGCAATGCATTTCGATACGTGATGAGTTGGTTTGATATACCGTATAGGTGATAATCTAAAACCTCAATTCACTTCTCTGAAGTCAAAAACAGCCAGTTTGATCTCTAGTTGAGAGGTGGCGCACAATGCTGAGCAAGGGCCCACTTAAATACATCTCGTCTAGAATAGACGTAGTCTATCCCCCTCATACAGTAGGGTACAGCGGGGCAAGATCTTGCTTAGGCACCGATTTTGACCAAGAAGTGCAATTGATATACTTAGACTATCTTTTATACCTACGGGTACGAGTCAAGAGTTGTAGCTTTCATAAATGGTTTGGCATCCCATGAGGGGACCGACCATGTACTAGTACTACGTTGGCAATCGGGACATGTGACTGTGTGACTTACAATAGGTCAAAGGCTCAGGTCGCTCCAGCCTGGGTGCATCAACATACTTCTCAGAATCACCTGATCAGATGGTATTGATGCCCCCAGTTTGATATACCCTAAGGTACGTGACTGGAGTTGTGGGTTTCATGAATGACGTCACATCTCCGAAGAGACCAGACCACGCACTAGTGCCACGTTGGCTAAATGGGACGTGTAAGTGAGTAAAACAGTAAACGTGCATGTGGTGTGTGCAAAACAGGGTGGGGTGTGCCCGGGACCTTTTTCAAACAAATGGGCCCATGGATCCAATCAAACCAATCATACATTTAATCAAAATCAAAATCATTCAAATCATATGAATATTCAATTAAGATCACATTATTCCCATCACAAAAGCACATTAACATTACGATCAACATCAATCATGTATTTCAAGCAAGATCATGGTAAATTAATCAATAAATATGGCATATGATAATGATCAAACAAACATATCAATAGGCATAATTTTTATAATTTTTAAGGTCCAATCAATGATCACTTTTGGGTGATCCAAAATAAATCGAGATTCCAATAGGTGTTACATTGATGATAGAATGACAATGGTTGAGATGAGCTCACTCTTAAGAACATTAATTGTGCCAACATTAGATAAATTCAGATTTTCTGTGAATTAGGAAAATACAATCTGAACTTGCATCGATGATATCTAAGGCTTCCGATAACGAAATCGAGTGAACTCAAGTTCTAAATTAATCTACTCGATGAGATCTACATTTTATTAATAGGTGTCCAGACTTAGTTCTCATCAGAATGTTCTGTAAAAACGTTTTAACGTTGCTGTCCCAATTTCATTCAGAAATAATTCCAGATTTACAGATTGAACTTGCATCGATGATATCTAAGGCTTCCGATAACGAAATTGAGTGAACTCAAGTTCTAAATTAATCTATTCGATGAGATCTACGTTTTATTAACAGGTTCCCAAACTTAATTCTCACTAAAATATTCTGTAAAAAAGTTTTAACATTACTGTCCCAACTTTCATTCAGAAATAATTCCAGATTTACAGATTGAACTTGCATCGATGATATCTGAGGCTTCCGATAACGAAATTGAGTGAACTTAGATTCTAAATTAATCTACTCGACGAGATCTATGTTTTATTAAGCAGCTCCCAGACTTAATTCTCACTAGAATATTCCCTAAAAATATTTTAATATTTCTATCCAACCTTCATCATTCCATCATTTTCATAGGTCAATTTGAATCTTTCATTATTTAGGGGTCATCAAAAAGTGATCTTAATTGAAAAAAAAATGCAATACCCAAAATCATCTACAATCAAGACAAAAAATAAATAAATAAAAAAAATAAATAAAATAAATTCAACTAAATAATAAAAAAATCTAGGTCATCTTGGCAATGCTCCCATACTTGGGGTTTTTCAAGTTTGATCCTCAATAGTCCCCAGCGGAGTCGCCACTGAAAGCACCCTCAACCCGCGGGGTGCGTGGATCCACTTTTGACCCTTGAGGTTTGGGAGTCGCCACCTAGTTATTGTGGTCTAGGAACCAAACTGACTCTAACATGGATAAAAAGAAGTAATCTACCACAAAAAATCTGAATTCGGGGATCATGTTACGGGGTTGGAAGGTGTTAGGCACCAACCCCGCTCGGCCAAAGCCGGTCTCTACTAACTTCCCAAATATATCACATTGTTAAAAACCTAGATAAAAATAAAAAAATTACATACTTTTCCGATAGCAAGGATTTTGTTCCCTCAGATCTGACAAAAATAGCTCCTTGTACTGTACTCCCTTGCTTCGTTATGTCTCCGGATTTGACTTCGGATCTCCTAGATCAAGGTATCTCCTTGTTTTTGGATCTGAACTCTTCAAGTTTGTTGCGGATTTGGGGGTGTTTTTGGAGGGATTTTAGGTGTTTTCTAGACTAAAATTGAAGGAGGGATGTTAGGTAAGGAGTTGGGGCTCCAAAACTAGGGTTTATGGGGGGCTAGGGGAGCTTCTAGACCTACTTCTCTTAGGATTTATCATTTGATACGAAAATAGGGTGTGAGCACCTCTATTTATAGAATTTTTTTAAGGTTGATTTGGATAGAGTTAGTGTTTAATTAGAGATCTTTTAATTAGAGTTGTGTTTTAGTTAAAATTGTTTTAGGTAGAATTGTGTTTTAATTAGAATTGTTTTAGGTAGAATTATTTTTAAGTTAGAACTCTATTAGATAGAGTTATTATTTAATTAGAATTCTATTATGACTTTTGGTCTTATTTGATTGACTTTTAATGTTTTGACTTTAGTCTTAATTGATTGAGTTTTAATATTTTGACTTCAGTCTTGCTTAATTGACTTTAATTTTGACTTTAGTCTCACTTGATTGACTTTAATACTTTGACTACAGTCTTGCTTGATTGAATTTAAATTTTGGAGAACCCCCTTCCATTATTTCTTTAATTCTTTGGACCCTCAAATGGAGGGGTCCTTAAAGAAATATCACACGAACCCTCAACAATTTTACCCGAAAGTCCGATTGATCGATTTTTTAGGTTCAAAATTTTAAATTAATTTCATCAATGTTTCAATTTAATTATTTAATATTTTATTTATTAATTTCGAATTTTTTAATTATGAAAATTGTGAAATTACCATTTTGCCCCCGGAGAGGACTTTTCACGTTTCAAGTCGATTTTTAATGTTCTAGGATGTTTTAGAATCGATTTTTTGTAAGGAATTCAATGAGAATGTTGGTTTGTGTCATTTATGAAAATTTTTATGTGAAATGATTGTGAACTTTATGAGGGGCATTTTTGTAATTTTGTCAAATTCTGTTAAAATTGGTGAAATGATTTATTTGGTTCCGATTTGTTATTTTATGTGTTCGAAAGAGTTTTCCTAAGCGTAACGTAGGCTCTAGGGTTGTTTTGAGGTTAGGGGTATTTTGGTAATTTGGTAATTTGATAATTTTTTAGTGATTTTTATCGTGAAGTTTCTTTTTGGTCTGCAAGATGATGATTTCTATGTTTCTAGGGTCGTATTTTCCTAGCGTAGCGTGGTTTCTAAGGTTTTGTCAGTTCGAGATACCTCATCCGGATTTCTGAAACACATCTGGTAACAAAATAAAGCAATGGAATACACATCCATCATTGGAAATCATTGCAATCGGATTGACGAGTTGATTAATCAGGCGAGTGCAAAAATGGGGTGTCTACACTAACACTCAATATAGAATCCATAATACTTCTAGACGAACTGACACCACTAGGGGATATAACCCTAGTATTCACCAGGTAACGGACTCTGGTCGTCTATCTAACCTACCAGATAGTCCTCACTAGTGTTCTACACCTGTCACGCCAAGCTCCGGATCTGAAACTAAAAAAAATGATAAAGGAAAGGGTGAGTAACAATGGTTACCCAGTAGGGAAATAAACAATTTCTACCAATAATCTCTCCTAACATGAACGAATAACTATACTAAATCATTTTAATATATGCAAAGTTTTACAGAAAAAACTACGATTAACTAGTACATATAGATAGGGATGAGCAATTAAACATTTTAAAACTCACATTACATTAATCAGTAGTACTCACTATAACATTTTCTTTTTATACAAATCTAATTGACTAAATGAAAACATTAAATATGCATTTCATTTTATATATCAAAATAAGGCAACAAATACATAATACACAATGGTGGAGTAGTGGAATTAGAGAGTTGGGATTCACGACTAGATCGCTCCCAGTCAGGACATGATGTTACAATTCCTTACTAGCTTTTAGTTCTGATTTTGTGGCCGGTCGCTGCACTTACCACGCTTGGTTGACCATTTATCCAGCTCAGGCTGGCCATTTGACGTGACCGTAAGTAATGGGTCTCTTTTCGATGTGTTAGAACGTTTGACTAATATAGATTGTTAGTGATCACTGACTAATCATCTTCATCTATGCCTATTAGGCGTGCATGTGATTCACAAATATGTAATTCATTCATATACGATCACCTATACATTACAAGTTCACTAGTAAAGATAGAGAAGAATAAACCCGGATTCCAGTTGTGACTCTAGTCTCATACGCGTCTCATACCACGTATGAGCTTGGTGGTCCCTACCGACCATCTCATGATAGTACACCACTCCGGATGATATGACGCACTATCCCTTCAGGCATTCACAGACTATTTAACAACCCACAATATATATATATTATTTTCATTTGAAAACTAAAGAGAAATTAA
The DNA here is from genome assembly GCF_017979445.1 of Akebia trifoliata. NCBI lineage: Eukaryota > Viridiplantae > Streptophyta > Magnoliopsida > Ranunculales > Lardizabalaceae > Akebia > Akebia trifoliata. Next base: position 14,064,685 of record NC_141375.1, read on the forward strand.
CAATACAAGGTTGATAATAGATATCCAGTTTCCTACCATGCAATTGTGGTCATCCGGCCTAAAATAAATAACAGAACGGAAAAGTAAATAGCGCCTCGCGCTAACAAAAAGTAAATAGCGCCTCGCGCTAACAAAAAGTAAATAAACATGCAACCAGTAACATTATCCCTAAATATCCCTTCACCAACCTACACACAACATTACAATGTAAAATGCAGACTTCATTCCTTAGCAGTATTTCCTACCCGCAACCACGTGTCAGCTTATGGAGCCTGCCATGTGTAGTACTACTACCACACCGCTATCCCAACTGATCACTTGCCTAGTTTGGCACGTGCACAGGGTGTGACATCCCATCTTTTCGAATGTAAAATGCAGATATCACCCCTCGGGTGTGATTTTGACATTTTACAATTTCATCCAATTTTTTTTTTAATTTTTGTAGTTCTCAATCTTTAAAAAAATATATTCAATTTATGATATTCATCAACTCAATGTGAGTTCACTGAATATTAAATCATTTTTTCAACAATGAAATTTATATTTTTTCAATAACATTGAAAAAATACAAAACTTAGATCAAAACGGGGTCCGAGCGATGCATAGGACCCAAGTGATGGAAATAACTTAGTGAAATATCCTACTCACGTATAATTTATTATAAAATACAATTAAACATATCAAATATGCAAGTTCTGACGTGAATTTGAAATAACCAATTGAAATCTGTCACACCCCGAAATCTAAACATGAATCTCGAGGATTCCTTAGTCATAATCTCGAGTTGTGAGATAGACATACACACAACCTGATAATCAAACAAGAATAATGATACTAATAGATAAAGATAAATGCAGCGGAAACTATACTAAAATACTACAAATCAGAGTAGCAGAACTAAAAGTCAAAATCATCATCCAAAAATATCTTCAACATCCACCATATCCCAAAATACAACTTTCCAAAAATAAATACATCATTTCCCACAATGTAAAAGTAACACATTGTATCTGAGTCCCTAAAATAATCTTCAAATTGAGGAAGGTTGCAGATTATCGACATAACCTTCTACGAGAATCTCCTCGAATGGTTCCTCATAAGTAGGCTTCTCAGAAGTTGGATAATCTGAAAGGGGTGAAGGATAAGGTGAGTAATAAGGGAATGTTACTCAACAGGATGAACGCCGTTCTAACAACGAGTCATACATGCACGAGTAATTATCTAAATAGTTAAATAATGCAGATTTTATTTCACAATGTAATATACGAGAAATGTCTAAGCATACTTAGTAAATAGTTATAATAATTTCAATTTATCATTTCTATCGTTTGAAGTAACATATACCTTTTTCAAGTGAAAAACATCTATCAACATCACAAAAGAAAGAAAAATACATAATACGAACACGACGATGTAGTCACTAAGAGAGCAAAGGATCACGCCGATATAATCGCTTCGGCTATGGCAAAATCGATATTCCAAACTTTAAATCCGACGTGGAATCTCATCGTTATAATCTGATTATGTGGCTGGTCTAACATACCACGATTGGTTGACCATTTATCCAGCTTAGATTAGTCGTTGACTAAGAACCTAATACTAAGTTCAACTAACGGTAAGGTCGACCGATTGATGATTATAGACTAATAGTGATTACTAACTAGCCTAGGAGACCCCTCGCGTCGAAGCCTATCAAGAGGCAATGCATGTGAACTTCGCCTACCTCTACACTATACAGATACCGCCTTTACACACAACATTTTTCAGGAAAGAAGTAGGAGAAATTCCCGGATCTCAGAAGCTGTGATATGTTCTAAGGTATCCCATACTACCATAGAGCATAAGACATCTAGTGTTAATCCTAGATTGACCCGCCATTTCCAGATATACAACAACGAATCACTCTTTGTAGGTTTTTCCACGACTCTTTTCTGGTAAACAAACTAGTTTGTTTTGTATATAGTATACCAGTTTCTTTCTATCGAAAGTACAAACAAAGTCTGGTAGTATTCTCCGATGATAACCATTTGTCATTTTTATCCATCAACAATTTCATCCATCTATCTATCTATCATGGTTTACATGGTGTAGCCACTACGTAGACTGGAGGCACTGTCCCAACAATCAGTCGAGAACATACGTTCTCTCCATCCATCAATCAATCAATCGGTAAATCAAACGTTTAACTTCCTACATATCTATCAATGTATCTTCGTTTCTAAAGTTGTTTGAAAACCATAGACCACCAACCAATTCCATTCGATGATTTTCGTTGAGTAGAAAAGTTCAGAAAACGCGATAAATCATACGACGAGAAAGCTGAAAAAGCTGTCAAAAATTGGCTAAGTGTTGGAAAAAGTGTTTTTTCAAAGTTGTCGAAATTTAAAATGGATTTTTGCATGTGAAAACCCTCGATAACATATAATTTTTATTACTTGATTCGAAGTAAAATTAAAGATATCGCATTTTCAAAATCGGATGAAAATGTCAAAATTTACATTTTTTCTTGAAACTAAAGATCGAATTTTGATCTTTTGAGTTTTGGATCTTGAAACCATTCCCATTATTCCAAAATGGGGGGTAAAACTTTAATTTCATTAAAAAACTTAAAGTAAATGGAAAGTAAAAAATTAAAGAGGACATTTACTTAAATGTTTTTAATGAAATGAAGGGTGGAGAAACATGTGTAAGGCATGAGGAAGACAACCTAAAAACCAGAACAGTTTTGATCAAACTGTTTCGTTGGTGGCTGTCGGTGAAACCGATAGAATGGCCTTTGACAAGTATTGGTGGAACCGACAGTTCCTACCGACAGTACTTAACACATTCGCGAAATTTGGATTTTTCTTCCATCTTCAACACCTTCAGCCCACCCATGAATCTAATGTTAAAGGATGATAAAAATATGTCAAATCCCTATTTTTAACATGGAAATCAACTCGATAAAAATATAAAATCGTGCTTAACTCAATTGAAACTGTGTGAACTTTGTCGATTCTTTAATACATCCTTAAAGGAGAATAACATCAATGGTTAAATCTATGTTTTATGGAAAATATCATAAAACTTGAGGATAGAAGGGAAGGCATCCTACCTATATACTTTTTGACGGTTGATCGGATGCAAAAAATGGCGCGAAGGTCGAAATTGGTGAGCTTGAATGCGAGATGTTCGGGTGGTTGCGTTATTTTTAGAGACAACACTCATCTCCTTCTTATGATGAAGAACAATCCTTTCCCAAGTAAATGAACCCTCGAGTAGGATGAGTCAAAACCCACTTGCTAATTTTTAGTGAGAAACGAAGAGAACGAAAAAGAAGTTAGGTTCAAAGACCGTGAGCTTGTAGAGCTCGACGTCGTCTTCAACTCCTTCTTTGTTGTCGAGGTCCAATGGTCACTCAATGTCGAAGAATCTAGAAGGAAAAAAGGGTGGAAACCCTTGGTTCTCTAAGAGCTAGGGCTTGGGGTTATTAAAGAGAAAAAAAAGTGAAGAATAAGAAATCAAGATTTTCTTTTGATTTTAAACTTGAGGGCAAATTTGGTATTTTCACATTGTTTCTACTTTCGACGATAACTTGACTTCCCAAACTTGAAATTTGACGAATAAATAATCCATTCTCTATAATTATTCGTTATGGATCTAATGGTGTACTCAGATTTTACAAATTCTCTCTCTAGCACAAATTTACTATTTTGGATCCTACTTAATATGAAATTCGAGAATTTTATAACTTTTTCGTCCGAACTCGAATTCGAACGTATTCAAAGGTTAAAATATGTTTTTCGACCATTTTAAGTTCAATGATGAATTTAGATTTCATTAAAAATGAACTGAATAGAATATGGGTATTTTATCTTCTTCTATCAAAAGATTTTCTTGAGATTTGAATACTTGATTTTCTCGATATATGAATTAGAAACTCGGGGTATTACAAATTCTATATTTTTGGAAACACATTACTAATAGAAATTGAGAGTTCCTTACTATCTCTGTGCGAAAGGATTGAAGTATGTGCATGAAAATCTAGACGATCAACATGAAAATAGAGGTGGATCAAACTTCGAGGCAGTTGATTTTTTTATTTGACTAGGTGGTTTCGAAGATCTCGACACTGTCGTCCTTCTCCCTTCTGCGATGGAGGACGGTTTGACCCCGAAACAGGCGAAATCCGAAGTTGAAGTTACGAAACACTCGTATTTATATATCTATAGATATACGACTGATTTTTGATGATATAAGGCGAAAGAGAAGAGGAAATGTGAAGAAGTTGGATGAGTTTTGTAAATGTCGAGGCTGCGGACCTTTTTCCCTTTTACAGTAGAAGTCAACGACGCCCCATTTACGACGGATCTGGGTTTGAAAGTCAAAGAAAAAATATATTTTTTTTAAAACATTGGCTGGTTTTTGGTTGTTTAAAATGAAGATGAATAGTAAAAAAATTTAAAAAATTTGTTTACATAAAATTTTGGGACAATTTCGGTATTTTGCCTATTGTTTCGTTTGACGATAACTTGATCGTCCGGACTCCAAAAGTGATGAATGAATATTCTATTTTATTTAATTTTTCATTTCGGATCTAATGGTGTAGTCAATTTCTATATATTATATCTCTAACAAAAATTTAAATAGTATGATCAAATTTTAACAATTCTTGCTCTAGCAAAGAGTCATTATTTTAGCTAGTCTGACTCGGTAATCGAGGATTTTGTAACTTTTTTGTTCGAACTTGCATTTGAGCGTACTTACAGGTTAAAGTATGTTTTCTGACCATTTTGAATCCAATGGTGAGGTCAGATTTTATTAAAAATGACCAGAACAAAATCCTACAATTTTATCCTAAGTTCTACTTTCAAGATTTTCTCAAAATTTCATTATTTATTTTTTCTCGAGATACGAATTGAAAACTCGTGGTTTTAAATAAACCATAAAAATTACATGATATCAAATATTGTATTCAAGAATTTCATTTTCAAAAATCCATTTTTAATTTAAAGAACTTTGAAAAATCACATTTTTGATACTTAGCCAAATTTTGATCAATTTTTCACAATTTTAACAAGTTGATCCTATGCAATTGTTGGGACCTCATTTTGACTAAATTTTAATAATTTTTCGGTTGAATGATTAAAATGAATTTGAAAGTTTGAAAAATAAATATTATGTTAAAAAAATAAAGAAATGAAAATATATGAAAGAAGGGAAAAATGGATGAAACGATAAAATTTCATAATCACATCCGATAGGTGATGTCTACATTTTACATTGTTGTATTGTGTGTGGGTTGATGAACGAATATCTAGGGTAATTAATTGTGGTTGCACGTTTATTTCCTTTCTACAGCGCAAAGCACAATTTATTTTCTATTCTGTTATTTATTTTAGGTTGGTGGGCCACTGTTGCATGGTAGGAAACTGGATATCCATTTTCAATCTTATAATATTAATTTCTTATTTGTTTTCAAACAAAAATGATATATATACATATATTCCTAAGCTGTACGATAGGGACAACTAAGTTCATATGTGATATGGGACACGCATGAGAGTGGACTCACAACTGGAATTCGAATTCATTCCTCTCTATATTTACTAGTGAACTTGTAATGTAAAACTGATCGTACATGAATGTAGTTGTATAATGGGAATCACATGCACGCCTGATAGGCATAAATGGAGATGATTAGTTAGTGATCATTAACAATCTAGAGAAGTCGAACGTTTTGACATATCGAAAAGAGACCCATTGCTTATAGTCACATCAAACAACTAGTTTGAACTAGAAAAATGGTCTCGCAAATGTGGTTATGCATCGACCAACTACAAAATCAGGAACTAATACTTTATTATTAGAACATTATGTCCCGACTGAGAGTAATTTAGTCGTAGAATCCCAACTCTCTAATTTCATTACTCCACCATTATGTATTATGTATCTGTTGCTTTATTTTGAATTATAAAATGAAAAACATGTTTACTGTTTCAATGTTGTAAATTAAAATTATATAAAAAGAAAATGTTATAGAGTACTGATGATTAATGTAATGTAAATCTTTTAAAATGTTTAGTTACTTACCCCGGGCTATATGTACTAGTTAATCGTAGTTTATCCTATAAAATTGTGCATGTATTAAAATGATTGAGAATACTTGCTTATTCATGCTAGGAGAGGTTATTAGTCAGAATTGTTTATTTACCTACTAGGTAACCATGGTTACTCACCCTTTCTTTTCCATTTTTTTAATTTTCAAAGCCTGTAGTTGTCGTGACGGGTGTATAGCTGGCAAGTAAGGAGCATCTGATTAGTCATATAGATGACCAGAGTTTGTTACCTGATGAGCATTAGGGATACACTCACTAGAAGTCAATTCATTCAAGATGTATATAGATTTTGAGTTAGAGTGTTAGGTTCATGTTAGAGGGAGTGTATTATTTTGTAAATCTTGTATATTGTTACATCTCCACACTCTGATCTGCATTCTATTGCTCTATGTACATTTGGCTTCTGTTGTTATCTTATTTTGTTTAGGTATATTTATATGCAGATATTATATTTATTTTCATTAGGTTTTTGAGTGCATTGGAATGCTAAAATAAATAGAGGAATCATGTCAAAATTTCGAGACGCCACCAACACCTCGAGATTTGACGTTGGGATTTGTGTTAGTATTTTAAAGGCGTTACATGGGAAAACATAAGGGGTTATAGACACCCCATTTTATGTCCGCTTGGTTTTACAACCCGTCCCCTAGTTGTGGATCCCTAATGATGAACGTATAATACATGCGAAGAGCTGAAAGCTTGTGAGAGGCCTTTTTTTAATTTTACCAATTCCTTCTTAGTCCTTAGAGTCTCTAGTATTTTCTATAATTCTATTTACTTTTCTCGGCAAGCTCGACTTAGAAATTATGTATGCTTAGGATCATCGTCATTTTACACTCAATTAGCAACTATACATGCTTAGGATCGCTACACGTTTTGATAACCTACAAACTTCACAATGCTAGGATAATAAGACTTCAAGACTTAGAAATTGAAGATGCGCCAAATCTTTATTTGAAAGTATTCTTTTGTACACTTTGCTAGTCTGGAGTGAATCTACTCATAATATTGTGTTCAGTTACAATTTAGCTAATAATAAGAAACTTTCCATAATTACAAAGATTTGAAATCAAATAGATTTCATATGCTAAGGATTTCCTAACAATGGGGTGATTTGTTGTTGACTAAATCTTGTAGTGATTGAATCTGTCACTTTCCCCTATAATGCTCCTTCAAACTCAATGGCATTACTGTGATGGTGAGTTTGTTATGAAGAAGATAAGATTTGGACGATGAGAAGCCCTTAGCTAAGATGTCATCGAGTTGATATTTTGTAGAAATAAAATGAACTTAGAGATCGCCTTTCACTACTTTGTCCCGAAAAAAATGGAAATCTACTTCAACATGTTTAGTTCGAGCATGGAAGATTGGGTTTGTTGATAAGTAGGTGGCCCTGACATAGTTGGTGAACGTGAAAGGAAAATACCAAGTTCTCGAAAAAGGGACTGTGGCAAGGTGCGTTCAATGGCAATCCATGCAAGAACACGATATTTACTTTCGATATTGGATGAGCGATTGTTGGTTGTAGACACCCCATTTTTGCACTTGCCTGATTAATCAACTCGTCAACCCGATTGCAATGGTTCCCAATGATAGATGATTATTTCAATACTTTATTTGTTACTAGATATGTTTCAAAAATTCAGATGAGGTATCTCAAACTAACAAAACTGTAGAAACCACACTACGCTAGGAAAATATAATTCTAAAAACATAGAAATCATTATTTTTTCAAACAAAAAGAAGCTTTACGATAAAAATCACTAAAAAATTACCAAATTATCAAAATACCCCTAATTTCAAAACATCCCTAGAGCCTACATCACGCTTAGGAAAACCCTTTCAAACACATAAAACAACAAATCGAAATCAAATAAACCATTTTGTCAATTTTCACAAAATTCAATAAAATTACTAAAATGCCCCTCATAAAGTTCAAGACCATTTCGCACAAAAAATTTCATAAATGACAAAAACCAATATTCTCATTGAATTCCTTACGAAAAATCAATTCCAAAACATCCTGGAACATTAAAAAATGACTTAAAACGCAAAAAGTCATCTCCGAGGGTAAAACGGTAATTTTACAATTTTAATAATTAAAAATTCTGAAATTAATAATTAAAATATTAATTAATGTAAATTGAAAATCCTAATTAAAATTAAAATTAAAGTCAATCAAGTAAGACTAAAGTCAAAATCTTAAAGTTAATCAAGTAAGACTAAAGTCAAAATCTTATATTTAATCAAGTAAGACTAAAGTCAAAATCTTAAAGTCAATTAAGTGAGACTAAAATTCAAAACCCTAATAGAATTCTAATTAAATAATAACTCTATTTTAAACAATTCTAATTAAAATATAACTCTACCTAAAACAATTCTAATTAAACACTAATTCTATAAAAACAAGCATTAAAAAAAATCTATAAATAGGGGTCCATACAACCTATTTTCGTATCAAAAAAGAAACCCTACAAAAATTAGGTAGGAAGCCTCCCCAACTTCCCCAAAACCTTAATTTTGAAGCCTTAACTTCTTACCTAATATCCATACCCTAACTTTAAGCTCAAAAAGCACCCAAAAAGCACCCAAAAACCCTTCTAAAATACCTTAGAATCCATAAAAAAAAATCAGAAAACTCACAGATTCAAGAAGAAGATACCTCAACTTGTAGATCAGAAATTAGATCCGATAACAGAACGAAACGAGGAATACTGTACAAGGAGTTGTTCTATCAGATCTGAGGGAACAAAACCGTTGCATTCGGATTTTATTTTATTTATTATTATTTAGGTCTTGTTAGCAATGTAGTTTTATTTAGGAATTAGTAGAGACCGGTGTTTGTCGGGCGGGGTTGGTGCCTAACACCTTCCAACCTTGTAACGTGATCCCTGGACCCATATTTTTCTTTTGTAGATTAGTAGTATTTTCCTTTTTAAAGTCAGTATTCGATTCCTAGACCGTAATAACTAGGTGGCGACTCCCAAACCTCAAAGGTCAAAAGCGAATCCGCGCACCCCGCGGATCGAGGGCGCTTTCATTGATTGCTTGCAATATTGCCAAGAGATGAGATTGTTGCCCAAATAAATAACATATCCTCCTTATCATTTGCAATCATTAGAGCAACCAGCCCAATCAACATCAGAGAAAGCCTCAAGGTGAAGAAATGATGAACGATTAACATGAAGGCCGTGAGTGATAATATGTTTGAGGTAATAAAGAATTCGTTTAACAAGAGTTCAATGGTCCTCATTAGGGTGTTGCATAAATTGACAAGCCTTGTTGATCACAAAGTAAATATCAGGACTTGTAAGCGTGGCATATTGGAGAACGCCGATTGTGATTTGATAGAGTATTGGATTTACCATGATTTTGTTAGTGTGTCGTGATAATTTTAAAGTTGAAAAAACATGCATGGGTACAAGTTTCGCACCATCCATCTTGGTATGTTTGAGAATATCAGTAATATACTTTTGTTGTGAAAGATGAAGGATCAATACCCAAGAAAAAGTATAATTGTCCCAAATCTTTTATAGCAAATTCTTGGCTAAGGCGTGAGAGAAGATGAGAGAGCATTAATGGCTGATTGCTAGTGACAAAAATGTCATCTACATAAATTAGAAAATAAATAATAATCTTATATTGTTGTAGATGAGAGGGAGGTGTCCATTTTGGATCCTATAAAGCCAATCTCAAGAAGAAATGTGCTCAACTAGTGGTCGTCAACAAAGCTCGAAGGTTAAGCCATATGAACTTCTTCCATTAGATAACCATGAAGGAACGCATTGTGGACATCCAATTGGTGCATAGGCCAACCTTTTGAAACTTAAAAAAAAAATGATTGTACTAATCATGGTAGCTTTGACAACCAGACTAAATGAGTTAGTGTAATTGACACACGCCTTCTTCTTGATTGTAACCTTTGGCCACTAAACAAGCTTTATGATGCTCAATGGTTACAATGGGTAGGTGGAGGTGAGAATATCCAAGAACCATTATGAATAAGTACATTAAACTCGATAACCATTGCATTTTGTCATTGAGGTAATTTGAAGACTTGAGATAAACAAGTTGGTTCATAATCGATAGGAGGTGAGATAGGAAGATGTAGTTTAGTTGCAAGATAAAGTTGAGTTTATAAGTACAAACTTCTAATCGAGTTTTCATGTTGTGACTTTTAGAAGGATTATGTAGCCGGGTTATAAAATGAGTATCTTGTTGTAGACACCCCATTTTTGTTATTGCCTGATTCAACAACTTGTCACCCAATTGTTATGATCCCTAATGATGAATACATAATATGTGAAAAGAGCCGAAAGCTTATAAGAAACTCTTTCTTAGTCCTACTCCATTCTCTCATTAAAACGAATAACATATCAATTATGCACGTTTAAGATCGTATATTTATAGTCACTTTAGAAATTAAGCATACAATAACCTAGAGACCTTGCAACACTAGGAAATGCAACATTTGAACTTAGAAAAAGTTATATTGCGATCAAATGAAATCGTTCGTCAAAATTTAGAAAATTAACAAAATAACAAAAATACACGACCCCCGGAATGCCTTGAAACTAGTGTTATTACTATCGGAATATGATTTTGAGTCTAACGAGACTAAAATTGATGAAAACAGAAAAATCTACGAAGAATTGTAAAAATGAGCAAAATACGTTCGACTTTTACTTAGAAATCTCGATTCCTAAGAAAACGTGACTAAAAATAAAATTTCAACAATCTTCACATATATCGAGAAAATTTAAAAATCTCACGCTTAGGAAAACTAACTTTTTTCACATGACATGACAAAATTTCTCATATAAAATAATAATTTTTTCTACATAAACTAACGAATTTTCTCACATAAAATGACAATTTCTACTATGTGGAATGATACCCCTTGAATCACAATAAATTTTAACATAAAATAACAAATTCCATCCTATAGAATAACATCAATTATCACATGAAATGATCGAGTTCAATGCCGCAATCCGAAGGTTGAAATATTAAATCAAAATTAAAACTTGGATTAATTCCATCGAAACTACTAAATCAACCAACCGATTTTGAAAATCAATCATAGATTCTTTTAATCAAATTAAAATCATCATCTTAAATCATTCACTAACGACTAATAAAAGCCAATCGATCATATCATCAATCAAGAATGAATTTAAATTGTTGAACGAATGAATCCATTATTCGGTCAATTTTTAAAATACTATTTGATTGATTTTTTTTTTAAATCATCAAAATGCAAATTTTGTTAATTCGACTAATGAGTCAACCACTTAAGTAATTTTGGATCAATTAAACCCATCACAAATCGAATTACTAATTGTCTTAACTAATTTCTTTAACCAATCAAAAGTAAGGGAAGTCCATTACAAGATATAAGGGGGATGTGTGGGATCACTGTAATGACCTGAAATTTTCAATACGTATCTCGAGAAAATTATTTTAGATTTTTACATTGATTTAAAAGTATGGATCTTTAATTTTAAATATTTGAGGTAAATTAACTTCACCAATAGATTTAGAATGATTGAAAAATATCTCTAGCCTATAAGCATGTATTAATTATAAGTCGAACGAAAAAGTTATCTAATCCTCGAGTTTTATGTCAACTTTTACCTAATAGGTAAAATATTAATTTAGAGACATAATTTGAGGAAATCGATCTCACTATTAGGTTCATGTCAAAAAATCATCCGAAATAGAGTATAAAAATGTTTGAATCGGCATTCAGGAAAAATAATTCCCGAAATGACATTTACGTCCCCACTTAAGTATAAATATTAGAAAACTAAAGAAAAATATGACTTTTCTTATTCTTCTCTCCAAAAAAAAATTTAGCCTTATTTTTCCTCAATCTTTGCAACTCAAATCTACACCAATCGAGAACGATCCGAGCTTTGCCGCAAGGAATTGTTGATCTTGTCGAAGGTTTCGCGTAGACACTAAAAACTTTGATTTTCATCGGAGGAAAATCTTTGTGATCTATCAGAGGTGATCTTTATCTTCGATTAACCGTTGAAAATAGCCCAAGGTAGGATGCCTTCCCTTCTACCCCCTAGTTATATAATATTTTCTTAGAAAAATACGTTTAATCATAGAAACTGTGTAGTTGGAATCCGATGTACGACTACGATGGACCCAACCGCACTGATTTGAAGTCGTTCCTAACACCTCCCTCTTCGTGGTGGCATGATACCTGCCAAAACCACTACGACACTTAAGTTAGAGAAGCAGATCAATAGTCCATTAGTCTCCTTCACGTGTTAGACTTTAATTTCCCTAACCGGATCCCCTCCAATAATACTTACTGTGCTATTTATCCTCCCTAGCCCTTTCTAGGGTTTCCCCCTCTATAGGCTATAATCATGGAATCCTTGCTAATTTTGTGTGTTTATCTAATCAAGATCCTCTGGTTCGAAAATGCTTATCTACAAAGATCCACTCCGGGATCTTCGGGATTGGCATGTACACAACAGTTTTACGGTTATAGTATGACCTGACCTACCTTGCTTGATAGATCTAATTGGGCTCATTACGACCTGGCCTACCCTACTTGGCAGGCTTGGTCAGGCTTATTCCTGTGCTGCTCTGCCAGCCAAGCTAGGAAGGTTTTGACTTTGACCTGCCCTACTGGCAGGGCTGCGCCCCGTAAATTGTTCTGCGCCTGGTACCACTTAGTCAATTATGACATGTGTACGACTTAGATTAATGCATAGTTATTTTCCTATATAATTATCCCCTTTCGAGCAGGCGCGAGGTCTCTTCATCTCCTCGAGACACAAGTCTGCTCTCTGATTGGCCTTTTGATTTCATCTGTGCCTGTCCACGTGTCCTGATGCCTTTCGCACTACCCCCAATCTTGTGATGTTTTAACTGGACTCAAGATGTCTCTTCGGGCGTATGTGCTCATCTTCCTTTTTTCTATAAATTGAGAACTTAGTGCATTCTTCGTTTGCTACTGTGCTGGAATCCTGCACACTTGTCACTGTACTTTCTATGAAGAATTTTTCTGTTTTCTTTTCTACTTTGTTGCTACCGTTACTTCCTTCACACCGAAGTAATCTTCTCTTCCTTGGTCTATTTTCTTCTACATTTTTGTTTTCGTTATGGCTGTTAATGTATCCCAACTTTGGCGGAGTCTGTACATTCCCACCTCTGTGGACATCCGCATGGGTGGGGACTCTGATACCCCTCGCCAAGGGAAAATCTTTGTTTATGCCGACTAAATTAAGGCTGGCCTTAGTTTTCCTCAGAGATGCACTAAAGTAAGATAAACTAGGTTCTTGGCCAAATGTCTGGGAACTTCTATTGTCTGGTGGAAGCTGCGGAGAAGATGGACATTACCTCCAATACCTTTATTTCTCGGTAAAATCTAAAGGCCATCCCCCAACGGTTAGGATACTACTCGTTGTCCTCTAAGAGTACAGTGGTGGCCCTGATTCCCTCTCTCCCTAGTTCTGACAAGGGGTGGCACAAGAACCCCTTTTACGTTTCTAGAGACTGGTAGTTTGCTCCTAACACTCCTTATATGGGATTCAGAGTCCATCAGACCTTCCAAGGTAATACTATCTAGAGGCTGTTGGTTGTGTTCTACTTCTTATCCTGCCTAGAGTTTGTTTTGCTTTCTTAACGACTTTTTTGTTTCTTTAACATATTCCTCTATTTTGGTGGCTGCGGGGGCTAAGAAGGAACAACGCAAAGCATCCGAAGATCGGAGGCTAGTGGCAGTGGATCTCTGAACCAGGGTTGTGAAGAAGGCGGTAGTGGAAGATCTCCTAGGTTACGTTTTGTAGCCACTTTCATGAAGATCTCCTTTTAACTGAGCTGGACGTGCCGTGGACGACCTTAAACCCTCTTGCCTTGACTCTATTTCTATTTGGCCCCCTCCACGACGACGAGATCCCAATCATCTGATTCCTCCCTTTGTTGAGCACTCGTGACATTTTATCCATTCTGAGTGGCGCTCTCCTCCTCCTGGGATTCTGCTAAGCTCCTTCGACGTGATGGATATCAACCTTTCGGAGTTCTCACTTTCACGTTCCTTTGCCATTAATGCTACTCATCCCATTTTCCTAGCCAAAAAATGGAGAAAGAAGAGGAGCCAGACTTCTTGTGGTTCCAATCTTTCTAGAGAGGTTGGCTAGTTGGCTGTGGTGCTTGGGAAGCTTGCTGCCCCTACTACTATTTCTAATTTTGTTTTTACTACAGTTGCTACTGATGCTACTACTAGTGCTGTTGTTGTTTCTGGAGAGATCTAGATGCAAGCAGGGCAGAGTTTTGCCACTACTAGGGTGGACAATCTTATTCCTGATTTTCAACCATGGAAGAAGTACTGACTAGTTAGGAAGAGTTTGAGGAGTCCAAGCATGACGACCCTCCTCTTCGCAAGACTCCTCTAGAGGAGGTTGCTCATGTTTGGATGGAACGCGGGGTCTTCTTCCGGGATTGGAACGAGGGCAACATTTTTTGGCCCCCTGTCACGTCTACAATAAAGGTTGCGGGGTAAAAAACCTAGTAACTGCTACTTTCCTACTCTCCTAGTCTATCTTTCCCATGAACTGGGATATTGCTGACCTGGGATTCGGTCGCTTCGCCTATGGCCTTTATAAGGTATCTACTGCCCCTTCTATTCTGTTATCCATCTCACAATTTCCGCATACTCATATTACTCTTTTTGTCTAGTAAGCTCACGTTTATGGGGCCTTGGCCTTCCTAAAGTGGCGTGAGGTTGAGAACCAGGCGGCCACCCTGTCCAGGGAACAGGAAGAAAAAATAATTACACTTCAAACTGAGTTGACATCTTCTAATCTATTTTCCTGGAAGGCTAAAAAGGAGATGTAGACTAATCTGGCCTAATTCTCCTAGGCCAACTTAGTCTTGAAGGCCTCTAACAGGAAGCTGACAAATCTACAAAGCGTTCTTCAACTAGAGTTGGCCAATTACAAAGAGAGAATGCAAATGAGAGAAGCAAAGCTAACGGAGCTCCAAGAGAAAGTGCAACAACAGGAACTCAAACTATTGTAGCTGTCTTAGAAGATCTCCTAACTTTCTAGTCTCAGCCTTGAACTCAAACAGGAACTCATGATTGAGGTTTGGGAGTCGCCACTTAGTTATTACGGTATAAGAACTGAGCATTGACTCAAAACAAGTAAAACAACTAATCTACAAATGATACTAAGTCCGGGGATCACGTTATGGGGTTAGAAGGTGTTAGGCACCAACCTCGTCCGGCAAACGCGGGTCTCTACTGATTCTCAAGAATATTACATTACTAAAGATTTAAAATAAATAAAAAGACAAAGAAATTATACATGTGACGATCACAACGACTTGTTCCCTCAGATATGGTAGAACAACTTCTCATATAAATTCTCCTTGCTTTGTTCTATCACCAGATCTGCTTCGGATATCCAAAATGAAGTATCTCCTCCTTAGATATGAGTTTTTTCTAGTATTGTGATGGGTTTCTAGGTGGTTTTTGGGGAGTTTTGAGTCTTTTTTATAAAAGTTAGGGTTTGGATGATAGGTAAGGGGTGAGGACTTCAAAATCAGGATTTTGGGAATGATAGGGTGACTTTTTGACCTACTTTTTCTAGGGTTTTCTTTGACCTACCAAATTAGGTTGTGAAGGCTCTCTATTTATAAAGTTTTTTGGGTAGAGTTAGTGTTTGATCAGATTTCTTTTAAGATTTTAATTAGAGTTTTGACTTCAGTTTTATGAGATTGACTTGGTCTTTTTAGATTAGGGTTTTGACTTAAATCTTATGAGATTGACTTGGTTCCTTTAGGATTTTAATTAGGATTTTGAGTTAAGTCTTATGAAATTGACTTGGTTAAGATTTTAATTAGGGTTTTGACTTAAGTCTTATGAGATTGATTTGGTTTATTTAGATTAGGGTTTTGACTTAAGTTTTATAAGATTGACTTGGTTTCTTTAGATTAAGGTTTTGACTTAAGTTTTATGAGATTGACTTGGTTTAGATTTTTAAATTAATTTTATTAAGATTTTATTTTACGTTAATTAATATTTTATTTATTAATTTTAAAATTAAAAATTTTAAAAATTAAAAAATTATCGTTTTGCCCCCGAAGAGAACTTTTGCGTTTCAAGTCAGTTTTCGATGTTCCGGGATATTTTGGAATTGATTTTTCATAAGGAATTCAATAGGATTATTGATTTGTGTTATTTATGAAATTTTTTGACGTGAAATGATTGTCAACCCTTAGAGGGGTATTTTCATAATTTTATCGAATTTGGTAAAAATTGACAAAATGATTATTTGATTTGATTTTATTATTTTATGTATTCGAATGGATTTTCCTAAGTGTAAGGGGGTTCTAAGGATGTTTTGATGTTAGGGGTATTTTGATAATTTGATCATTTTTAGTGATTTTTGTCATAAAACTTCTTTTTATCTGTGAAATGATGATTTCTATGTTTTTGGGATTATATTTTTCTAGTGTAGTGTGGTTTTTATAGTTTTATTAGTTTGAGATACCTCATCTGAATTTCTGTAACATATCTAGTAACAAATAAAGCATTGGAATAAACATCTATCATTGGGAATCGTCGCAATCAGGTTGACGAGTTGATTAATTAGGCAAGTGCGAAAATGCGGTGTCTACAACAGCAAGTCTTCTCCACCGTCGAATATTTCGTTTCATAATTACTAAATTTCTTATTGAGATAAAAGATAGTCTGTTTCTTTCGTCCTGATTCATTGTGTTGTCTTAGCACACATCCTATACATAAGTAGAGGTTGCCCCAACGTAGGAGGGACCAAGATCGGTGGATTGAGTAGATATTGCTTGATCTTGTCAAATGCCTCCTGATAGTCTTTATTCCATTTATTTGGCGCATCCTTTCTGAGTAACTTGAAGACTGGCTCACAAATAGGCGTAAGTTGAGCAATGAACCGGCTGATATATTGTATTTTCCTCAAGAATACTCGAACATATTTTTCTAAATAGGTGCTTTCATTTCGAGGATATATTTTGTCTTTATCGGATCTATCTTGATACTTCTTTTGTTAACGATGAATCCCAGTAGTTTGCTCGAAGTTGCCCGGAATACACACTTTGTCGGGTTGAGCCTTAAACTGTACTTTTTTAGCCTGTCGAACATTTTTTTTAGATTTACCAGATGGACTTCTTCTATACCATACTTAGCGATCATGTTGTCCACATATACCTTCATTTCGTTATGAATCATGTCGTGGAATAATGTGGTCATTGCCTGTTGATAGGTTGCCCCTACGTTCTTTAACCTGAATGGCATGACTTTGCAATGGAAAGTGCCCCATGGTATGATGAATGCGGTTTTTTCCTGGTCTTCTTCTTCCATTTTTATTTGATTATAACCTAAGAAGCCGTCCATAAACGAAAAAATGCCGTGTCCTGCTGTACTATCGATTAGAGTGTCGATGTGTGGTAGTGGGAAATCATCCTTATGACTGGTGTTGTTCAAGTCTCGGTAATCAACATGCATCCGTACCTTTCCATCTTTCTTAGGCACTAGGACGTCGTTAGCTAGCCATTCGGGGTACGTAGAAACTGCGAGGAACCTTACTTTGAACTATTTCATGACCTTATTTTAGACCTTGAGGGTTCATTTTGGTTAGTCTTCTCAACTTCTGCTTGATCTGCTTGCTTCGCGGAGTAATTGGTAGTTTGTGGATAATAAAATCAGTATCTAACCTAGTCATATCTCTGTATGACCATGTAAAGACGTCTTAATAGTTATATAAGAGTCCGACCATTTCTTCTTTTGCTGTTGTATTAGTAAGGTTCCGATCTTGACGATTTATGGGTCTTTTTTGGTACTGAGATTGATTGAATCTGTATCCTCAATGTTTGACTAAACACTTTTCACGTAACATTCTACCAAGTCTTTGATTTCTTTGGGTAGGTACTTCATTTCGTCCTCAGACTCTTCTTTGATCCCCATGAGGTTAAAGTCGAGGTCAAGATCAAAATCATAGTTGTCCCTTTCAAATTCCATTTTATCTGGGTACTCATTTGATCGAGACAAATACTTTGAAAACTCATTTTTTGATTTTTAGAAAATATCTACTTTTTGTAATTTTGAAATATTTTTGATTTTTTGTCTTTTGAGATTTTTTTTATTTTTGAGAAATATTCATTTTTTTTTGTTTTCTCGATATTTGAAATAAGAAGAACAATCATGCAAAATCATTAGTAAAGATAGGGAGTCCTCAAAATAGTTTCTACCCGAGGACGAGGGCTCGTTATGATCCTCGGGCAAATTGGATTTGTCTAATGGCATTTTTTTGGAGGCCTCAACAACCTCAAGGGTTAGAGAGAATTCTTCCCAGTTGTTTAAGACTTATCCTTTTCTGAGGGGGCGGGTGAGATAAGAGTGGGTTTTTTGATGGTTTGGAGATGGTCATTACCTTCGGTTGATTTTTGTTAGAGTTGGGCATAGTCCCCCTAAGCTTGTGGGATGACGACTGATGCCCAGTCGATGTTGATAGGGAAAGGTGATTCTTTTCCCTTGTTCATAGTGAATTATACTTCTACAGGCTCTTGGGTTATTTCTGATAGACTTTCGTTGGAATCCCTATTGAATAGGGTATTAATGCCTTTCATGAAGGATGGTCGAGACTCAACAACTGAGTCTTCTTGAATGTGTTTGGGTTTGATACTTATTGTTTTCTACTTTCTAGCTAGCTTTGTCGGCAATTGTTCTGATAGACTGTCGGGTTTGACTTGAGATTTTGGAAAGTTGATGCTAATGTGAGGAACCTTGCCTAGATTCCAAACATTTGATTCACGGTTTTGTTTTCTTGCTAGTCGAAGTTCTCTCTTTTTGTTGTTCATATCTGATATATCCTTTTTCGTAGGCTTGAACCCCAAATCGAAATAAGGAGTGTGCTTCTTTGCTTCGATTGATGTGATTTTCCTTTTTCTTCCCAATCCTAGCCCTTGCCCGGGATGGTAACCTGCCTTCTTCATAATCTGGCCAACCATCATATTTGCTTTTGATAACTCTACTTTTACCTTTTCCTTCCCCTTTTCAACATGATTAACGATAACAAATTGATAGGAGTGGTATAGTACCTTGTCCTTGGTCATTTTTATATCAATAAATGACACGTTCAGAGCTCTCCTAGTCGGTATCAGGTTTTTTGCTAAGACGAAAATCATCCTCTACCCCATGATAAACTTGACTCTCTAGTGCAAAAAGGAAGGCACTGCTCCAGTGATATGGATTCATGGCTTGCCTAGCACTAAGTTAAAGGTTGTCGGTATCTTCATGACCTCAAATGTTACCTCGAAGGTGTAGGTTCCTATAGTGATCGGTAAATCTACCTCTCCCAAAGCGTCATTTCTTGAACTATTAAAGCCTTAGACAACTTTATTGTTAGGTTTGACATGCGATCAATCAGCATTGAGCTTTCAAAAAGTTTCAAGAGGACAGACATTGAGGGTTGAACCATTATCAATCAGTACTCTAGCAACCATCATACCCTTGCACATGACCATCATATTTAACGGTTCCACGTGTCCCTGTCCTTCTGGTATGAAATCATTTTCTGTGAAGATGATAGGATTATGGGCCATGATCTGAACAACTGTCTACTCTAATTGTGTTGGTGAGGTAGTTGCAGGTACATGTGACTTTCCCAAGAATTTCAATAATACTTCTTGATGCTCACTCTTGCGAATGAGCTTAATGAAGTCTGCTGCTTCCTTATCTATCACTTCCCCTTTCTTCCCTTCTTTGTCATCTACCTTATTTTTCCCTTTTACTTTCCTTTTCTCTTCATCATCTGTCGTTCCTTTTTCTATTTTTCGTCTCTTCCCTAATGTTAACCCCTTTTATTGGCATTCTTTGATATTTTTCTGTCATTGTCATGTGACTAATGTCGGTCACCATTGCCTTTTTCATTGTATCGACCCCTACGGATATGGTGATGATTGTCTCGTAGCTTCATGGGACCTCTTGGTTAGAGTTATATGGAAGTGGTTTTGGTGAACATATGATTATTGGAGGTGGATCTGATTTTATATTGAGGGTGAAGGGTGGTGGCGGTAATTTGGAGGTGGTAATGTGAAATCGCCTCGACCCGTTTTCCACCAAATTGGGGATAGGGGTCCGATTGGTAAATTGGGGACTTTTAGGGAATAAGGAGTCGCCACCTAGTTTAGGTCTAGGAACCAAGAATAACTCCAAAACGGATCGGGTCGGTCCACGGATCAGATAAATGGGTAAGGGGTCAGATTACGGGTTTCGGAAGGTGTTAGGCACCGAACCCGCCCGATCGAAGTGATCGGTCTCTACTACGATCCAAACTATCCTACGGTCAACGGGTAGAGACTAAAGTCAAGATTATGGTCCAATCATCATCACCATCATCATCAAATTATATTGAGTGTGCTAAACGAATCTCAAAGCCAATATTGTACCAAATCTCACGTGATTTCTCGAATTTCGTATAAAATGGCAATATTTGAAAAAGCCTTGATCCTGATCTATGCTCCAAAGTCCACGTGGCAACATTTCCATCTCAAATCCCAATATACAACGATTTTCTGATTAAACTAAAATAGGAATTTATGAAAATTTTCTAAATTAGGAAATCGAGAACATGAAATTTCTAATTTGGTAACTCATAGAATATCTAGATTAAAATTCGAAATTTTCTAAATTGGGAGTTTATGAAGATATGAGAATTTCTCAAATTAGAAATAAATTTCCCAAATTAGGAATTTCCCAAATAATGAGTTTCTAATTAGAAATTTATACAAAGGTTTCCAAATTAGAGAAATATCAATACTGGATTTCCCAAATTAGAAAATGACAAAATTTCCAAAATTAGAATATTCCAAAAATGAATCTTACCAAAAATGGGAATTGTGAACAAGCAAGTTTTCAAATTAGAACACATGGTGGATCAACAAGTCGGCTCTTCAACAATCAAAACATTAGGGACATGGGGTAAATTAGTGAATCAACCGCTCACACATATACCTAAATTTTCCTTTAAAAAAGGGACACGTGGAAAATGTTAATCATGATTGATGAAGTAATTCCCATATACATAGAGATCAATGAGTTGACTCGTGCTTGTTTTGTTAAAAAAAACAATTTTAAGTTTTCATGTACATAAAAATCTGTGAGTCAACTCAATGCCAATTTTATTAAAAAAGGTGATTTTAGAATTCCAATGTACATGCAAATCAGTGGGTCGACTCACATGACAACTTTATTCAACAAAATGATTTTTGAAATTTCCACACATACAAATCAGTGAGTTGACTCACATGACAACTTTATTAAAACTCAAAATTTCACATTCCAATGTATATAGAAATCAGTGGGTTAATTCAATGTGGCCACTTAAAAAAAATGATTTTTGAAACTCCCACACACCTACAAATCAGTGAGTTGACTCACGTGACAACTTTATAAAAAAAATGATTTTAGGAAATCCCACACACATATAAATCAGTGAGTTGACTCACATGCACATTATTCAAAAATCGATATTAAACTTCTATGCACATAAAAAAAAAACAGTGAGTCGATTTAATAATGAATAAAAAAACTATGAAATTGAGAATAAATAAAAAACTTACCTTCAATCGAATAACGTTGGAGGCTTGGATCCCTTCAAAAGCCTTGAAATATCGTGAGATGCCAAAGAATTCAAGATGAGGTTGTGATGGACGATAGTTGGGACTGCTATGGGTTCTCCTTAGAATAATGTGCGATTCATTCGACCTATGAATGCATGGTTGTACGAAGTTGATGCACGTGCTGAGATGCAAGGAAGAGATGAAGACAGTGGAGGATCAAGTTCGAAAAGAGAGATGAAGTCCCTCACAACTGAATCGAGAGGTGGAGATGGCTGCTTCGAGTACAGGTGACGATTGGACTGTGAGAGGAAACGGAGGTGGTGTCTTGGCTAGGAAATCAAGAGGAGAATGAGGTGGCTGTTAATGGAGGTAGCTGGGCGTTAATGGGGACTGTTAATGGAGGCTGTTAATGGAGGTAGCTGGGCGTTAATGGGGACTGTTAATGGAGGCTGTTAATGGGGACTGTTATGACGAAGAAGAAGAGGGCTGAGAGAGGGGGTGTTTGGGGCTGCCGTTGGGGCTGTTGGAGAAGGTGATGATGGGGCGTTTTTAATGGTGGTGAGGTTGCTGGTTTTTGGGGCAGCAAGGTTAATGGAAAACGTGGAAGAAGGTTTGAGATGGGGGCTGTAATGGGGCTGCCAACAGTCCAAGAAAGGAAGGTCGTGAATGGGACAGCAAAGGGGGTGCTGTTGGAGGGACTTTGGGGGCTGTAGTGTTGCAGATTTTTTGGGAAGAAGAAGGGGGCAGCAATGGACTATGGTATGCAGATTTTTTTGGGAAGAAGAAAGGGTAGCAATGGGCTATGGTGATTGGAGAAGATGAAGTCAGTGGAATCCCTTTCCTCTCTTTTTTATTTCTCCTTTTTCTTTACTTTTTTCTCTCTATTATTTCCTTGATTGCTGTCCAAAAAAACGTCAGCCCTCTTCTTCCTTTCAAAATATCAGCCTCCTCTCAAGAGAACATTGGATTCTCTTTTTATAGAATTAACTTTCTATTTTTCTTTTTTCTTTTCAACTTTCTCTTTCTTTCCTTTTTGATGCTTGTATCCAATTTCTTTTCTTTTCTTTTCTTTATTTTATTTTATTTGCTTCTTTCTTTGATCGAACCAATAGAGAATATCTCTCTTTTAAAGTTTAGAAGGAATGGGATCATGATCCCACGCTTCACAACACGTGGCACATTGGTAGATTAAATTTCGATTTTTAATTTTGGTTGATGGTTTGGGTTAATTTTTAATTTTGTTTGATTTTAATTAATTTGATGGGTTAATTAACTTCTGGATTGAATGTTGATTTAAATTTTAATTGTTTAATTTTAAATATTTAATCTTAATTGTTTAATTTTTAATTTGAGTTTTACTTTTTTAATTGTTCAAATTTGAATTGTTGATTTGGATTTTAATTTCAAGTTGATTAGTTGATTTGAATGTCGATTAGTCAATTTTATCTTTGGTTGGTTGATCGCTTTTAATTTACATGTTGATTGGCCAATTAGAGTTTGATTTAAGTATTATCGATTGCTTGGATTTTTATTTAAACGTTAATGGGTTGATTAAATTTCGGTTTAAAGTTTTCAAATTAATTGTTTAAATTGTGACTTAGATTTTAATTGTTTAATTTTGAATTAAAATTTAAGTTTTAATTGTTTAATTTTTAATTTTTATTATATTTTCTAAGGATCGAGATCTCTAAGTTGGGTTTGGGGTCGAGAGGGGCATTTTGGCCATTTTTCAATTTTTTCATAAATTTCTCCAATTTCATCGATTTGGGTACCGTTAGACTCAAAATCCTATTCTGAGTACAATGAAGGTACTTTCGAGACTTTTTGGAGGTCCGAAATTCATGAGGGGTATTTTCGTCATTTTTTCAATTTTTATCCATTTGGGTGAATTTTGGCGTGAAGTTTCTTTCAATCGCAACGTGATTATTTCTAAGTTTCGAGGTCATGTTTTCCTAGCGTAGCGAGGTCTCTAAGTTGTCCAAATGTGTAGCGAGCCTAAGTGTACGTGCTTGCTAAGTTGAGCGTATGGTGTAGCGATCCTAAGCGTGCGTAATTCTATGTCGCGTGGCAAAGAAAAAGAATAGAATAAATTAGAAGAAGCAGAAGGAATTGGAAGGAAACTTCTCACAAACTTTCGAGTTCTTTGCGCTCATCATTAGGAATCCACAGCAACCGGGTGACGGATCGCCAAGTCAGGCGGATGCAAAAATGGGGTGTCTACAGATGCCCCTCTTTGGCAGAGGGTAGAAGCAAACTAGATGGCAAATCTATTTTGGTAGATAGTGCGACATCCGAATGCCAAAGTCAATGACATTTCATTTTTGCAGCTTGATTTGGTGGTTCGTCGGGGTGTCCAGATCCTTGAAGGTAAGTTCTCCCTGGATTGAAAATGTCAAATCCTCGAATTGTGAAAAATTCTCCTTGACTTATGCAAAAGTGCACGTGTGTGCAATGTTGTGATGCTCACAGAATAGTCTATCGGATCATTGAGATTAATCTCTCATCGATAACAACAAATGTCAGGTCCTGTAGATCTTCTCTCGCTGACGACAATGATTCAGATTGAAATGCACATATGCAATGAAAACACTCGTATGATATTAAATTATGGCAAATCTGAACAACGAGATAATTAAAATCAGAATCAAGTGATCTAGGAACTTCATTAAATCCTATCGAGATTCTTTTTCAGAGTTTGAAAAAATTTGAGTCTCACTCATCAGACTCAAGCTTATTGGAGTCACGCTTTTCGAGTTGAGGTTTGGAGGAAAACAAATCCTATTTCAAATGGTTGGAGTCTCGTTTCTCGGACTCGCACTGAGGTTTACAGGAACTTAAACAATCCCGTTAATTTATTCTATGATTCAAATAAAGCTGGAGTCCTGTTTCTCGAACTTTGGCTAAGGTTTACAAGAACTTAAACAATCCTGTCAAAGTTGAAATCTCGTTTCTCGGACTCGAAACTACTGAAGCCACGCTTCTCGGGCAAAGGTTTGTAGGAGCTTAAAAAATCCTACTCATTCTATGATTCAAAAAGATTGGTTTTCAGGAACTTAAACAATCCTGTTAATTCATTCTATGATTCAAACAAAGCTAGAGTCTCGTTTTTCGGACTCTGGCTAAGGTTCACAGGAACTTAAACAATCCTGTCACAATTGGAGCCTCGCTTATCGGACTCAAATTGTTGGAGCCATGCTTCTCGGGCCAAGGTTTGTAGGAGCTTAAACAATCCTGTTAAATCATTTTATGATTCAAAAACGATTAGAGTCTCGTTTCTCGGACTCAAACTGGTTGGAGCCACGCTTCTCGGGCTGAGGTTCGCAGGAACTTAAACAATCCTGTTAACTCATTCTACGATTCAAAGAAGTTGGAGTCTCGTTTCTCGGACTCGAACTCAATGGAGCCACGCTTCTCGGGCTTGGATCAATTAAAGATTCGGTATTATCGAGCTCAACGATTGAGAGATTGACCTTTTATTGGCTTATTATGCATCTGGATTCATAATTGTGATTGGGCTTCGCCGGACTTTTAAGCTTTTGAATAAGATTTTTCCTTTTGATCATGGGATCAAGAATACAAATTTTAGAATCGAAGTTATTCTAAAAAATGCCCCTAGTTTCCAGGTTGGCTTACATCTGAAACTTGACTGTGAAACTGATGGACTGGATTACATTTGAAAAGTATGGAAAAGGAACTACGGACTCCAATAAATGACAGACAGAAGAATCGACATTTCTTTAAATTCAAGACTCTTGAGATTATCATATGTGTAATAAGAAAATGATCATTCTCTTTCGAATTTCTTTTTAAAAAAATGCTTGAGCTGGACTTTGATAAATATTGGAATATAAGATCTTCCTCTTTAAAGTGATCAATGATTCTACATTTTCCATTAGCAGACACTACTAACGATCTTGCAATGTTCAAAAGAAAGGCTTCTGAGTTTCTTCAACTTCAACATTGTCCTCGTCAAATGTGAGCTCTCAACTGAAAAATGGATGTTCTGGCTTAAACGATTTTCTACATTCTCCAGCTTCTGGGTAAGCTTTTCTTCTGAATTTTCTTTCTCGATAGAATCTTCCCTTCCATTTGATGATGCCCTAATTTTTGCCTAAGTCGCCTCTTCAGGTTTTCAATCTAGCGGGCTTTATTTTTTCTTTTTCTGAAGATGCCTTGATTTTTGCCTAGGTCGCATGTTCAGGTTTTCAACCTAGTAGGCTTGCTTTTTTTTTGTTATGCCCTAACTTTTGCCTAAGTCGCCCTTTCGGGTTTTCAACTTAGTGAGCTTCTTTCTTTTTGATGATCTCAGATACTCAACTTGACAACCTATGATTCCCTGGACCTTAACCAAATCAATTAGCATTCAGGAGGACTTAGTAGGTGGGCTTAGGACATGGTTTAGAAAGAAAAGGTATAAGGCTCAACTTCCCAAAATGCCCCTAGTATGACATTCTTCTTCTTTCATCAATTCTTTTGAAGCTCTCTCTTTCTGATGCCCCTAGTTAGGCATTTTTTGTCATCATTTTTTCTTTTTCTTTTTTTCAATGCCCCTAGTTTGGATTTCTTTTCTTTTCCTTCAATTCTTTTTTCTAATGCCCCTTGTTGGTATTATTTTCTTTTGCACATTTCAATAGGGGGTTTTCCCTTTCGATGACATTTTCCTTAAGAGAATGTATATTATATATTTTTTTGTTGTGACCGGGCCTGAAGTAACTTCTCAGGTTGCCTACGTACCCCAAATATTTCTTTTCTCTCTTGGGATCAGGTCAAAGCGTAGTTCATACAAGATTTCCCTCCTAAGGTTAGTTGGTGTGGTTTAGAAAGAAGAGGCTACTGAATTCTTTTTTTAAGGTTGCAAGGGGCTAAAGAAGGTTACATTTTTCTTGGTAAGATAAGAAAATGGTTCGGCCAACGAAGGCCTCCTTTAGTGAAAGTTACTTGATCTGGTCAAAGTTCTAGGAACTCAATGACTTGATTACTTTGTCGAGCGAGATCTTCTTTTGAGAATAAACCGCTTTCAATCTTCTTTTGTAAAATATGATTAAGTTTTCCGCATTCGACTGTTCACTTCTTCTAGAACTCCGAGAAAATCCTTTATCTTTTATGAGGGATTCCTTCTTGCAAATCTTAGCATCTTTGTCGACGATTTCAATTACATCATTCTTGATGATCTTTGGTTTTGATGCTGATCCATTTTGGTGCAATCCGTTCTGATGAAAGGTAAAATGGTGTTCGCATTTAACATATCCTCATAAGGCATCTGTGAGAATACTGTAGAATTTCTTAAATGAGTTCATCATTTTCTCCTATTCTTTTGAGGATAATGTAGTATCAGTTTGCACTTCTTGAGTGTACTCTCCTATTCCAATATTTATCAAGTTCAATTAGTGAGCTCTGAGTCATTCTTCTTGTTAGATTTTATGTTCACATTATTATTGCACGCATGATAATCAAAAGCTTATTTACTTATTGGAAAAGAAAAACGTGGACCAACAAACTTGACAAAATAATAAATCCTAATACGATAGAACTGACCAATTGAATTTAAAGACTGACGCAACTAACACTTAAGCAAAAACTCAAAAAGGGATATAACTCTCAATGGAAAGGTACAACGCTGGGGTCTATGCCACTTTGGATATCTTCACAAGGGATGATTCAGGCTCGTCCATTTTTGCCATACCTTCACGTTCTGATTTAAGCTTTTTTGATGTTGGGTAACCCATTGCTTCCATACTCTCTTTACTTTTCAATTCTGTCACTGTCTCAGGGCAGATGGACCCATTTTGGCATGATAAAGATGCACTATCAAGATCAATCAAGCAGATAAAAGAAACTGGGTCAACTGATTCAGGTTTGGATATGGATATTAGGTTCAGAGCAGGAGGAGGTTGATTTTGAAAAGTAGGCAAGGTTAGTTTTGACATTAGGGTGCGTAGGTGGTAGGGAGCAGGTATGGTAACTTTCCCTTGTTCGATAAGGTCTTGGATAGCATGGCGGAGGGTAATGCACCTATCAAGAACGTGGCCAGGCATCTGATGGAATTCACAGAATTGCCCATTGTCCAAGTTTGGAGGGAGAGGGTTAGGCAACGGCTTGGGTTGTGTAACGGTGTCAACAGTCCCCTTTTCATTAATTTTTGATAGGCAACACTAAGGGACATCCCGAGATTGGAGAATTGTCTCCTAGGCTTGGCTTGTGAGGATTGACTGGCTTGAGGAGCTAGAGCAAAAGAGGTGTGGGCCACTTGCAAGGAATTTGTACTAGGTTTGAAGTGTTTCGATTTTGACTCAGACGAGTTGCCAAAGAGTCCCGAAGAATAGGCATCCTCAACTTGGTTTCCGGCTTCAAGGAGAGATTGAAAGGTAGGCAAGTATTGAGGCATCAAGTACTTGGCGTAACTGGGGGTAAGATTCCTGAGGATGATCTTAACTTGCTCTTTTTCTTGAGGTCGGTCCCATAACTGAGCGGCTTTAGCTCTCCATCGAGCAATGAATTCTGTGAAGGTTTCCCCAGGCTTCTGCTTAGTCGTTTCTAGATCTCTTCTTGTGAGTTCAATATCCGTGTTAAAATAATATCGACCAATGAACTCTTTCATCAATTGGTGCCATGTTCTTACCCTAGACGAGTCCAGTGACATTAACCAGCGTAAGGCAGGACCTGTAAGGGTTCTCTAAAAAAGTTGGGCCATCTGTTCTTCACTCAGACCCTGAGACTGCATGATACCGACATATATTTTCAAGTGGGTTCTAGGGCATCCAGTCCCATCAAATTTATCCATATCTGGCATTGTGAACTTTTCTGGCAGACGGACTGTAGGGAATAATGTCATTGCCCCTAATCCAAGCGCGAGGTCGTCAGGGTCCTTGATATTCTTCAATGCGGCTTCCACCTGAGTTATTCGATGAGCTAACACAGGGTCAAAGGGTACTTGATCATCTTCAAAATCTTCAACCAGGTCAAACACGGCTTGAGGTTCTACAACTTTATCTTTTTTCTTTTCAGTCTTCAGGGCCTCAATTTGTGTCTGGACAGAAGCAATAATTTGTGCTTGAAAGGAGTCCAAAATCTGACGGAGTGTTGCTTCATCCATTGTACTTGTTTCTTCCTGTGGAGAGTATTGACTATCTGGGCTTGACAAAGGTACTCTGGTGAGACGACTTTTTTCACGGACCCAAAGTGGCACAGTTGGTTTAGAACGCCTAGGAGCAATTATCACCTAATTAGAAGTAAATCAGGATCAACTATTGACTCGAAAGGTTGGATTCTTAACCACATGATAAAAAGGAATTTGACATAAATTAGCCCAAGTCCGGTTGTAAACATTAAGTCCAAATGCATTATAAGTCTATAAAGACCATAAGGGTGAAAGAAGTTAATTATGGGTCTACCCCTGGTTGGGGTTGAACCTTGGGTCAGGCTAGTTAGTTTGACCTCCTGATTGCATATCTTCGGTATGAGTTAGGTTGGATGTTTAAACCTAAAGAAAACCAATTGGTCCAACCGGTTTGAAGTTGTTCGGTTAGATCCATTTGCCAACTGGGCCAACTGGTTTAATTGGTTCAAATTGATTGGTACATTTTATCAATTGGGTTGGATCGATATTGCGGGTTTAATTTGAACGGTGTGGATCGATCCGCCCACTTACCTTTTAGTTAGATTAAATGGAGCAACCCGGGAGCACTCATGGTCGATTCGAGTCGTGGCCTAATAGGACCGCACTTAAGTTGAAGGTTCTAAGCTCACTATATGATTGAGGCTAGGTTAGGACAAAGCTTAGGTTACTTCAGCCCAGAGCACCGATATACTATCCCAGTTTCACTTGGTCAAGCAGTACGTGGTGCTCCAGTTTAATATACCCGAAGGTACTGTACTGAAGTTGTAGCGTTCACTGTCATCCCCCGTGTCCCGAAGGACAGGGTTAGCTTGGATCCGGCTACGGGATTTATAGGGGTATGTCGTGATGCAAATATGTATATGCATGCTCGTGAGTGGGTGCGAAGGGACAAGGTGCGCCCGGGGCGTTTTCGCGAATATCCAATCATACAAATCACATTCATCCCATCATCAAACCAATCACAACAGATATAATAATTGATTACATCCAATTACATCCCAATGAAAAAAAGGACAAAATCTAACTGTAGACATGAAATGTTCACAATGAACTTCAATACTACATTGTTTGGAGTCGCCACCATTCTTTTTTGAAATGGGTGTGAATGGGCACCCGGATTGATTCTTTTGAAAACCATTTTTTTCATGACATTGTAGTGACTCTCATATGTTGGAAATGGCACAGTCTACCTAAGATCTAGGTAAGGAGGTCCGGTTAGAGGATGGGGAAGGTGTTAGGCACCCCATCCTCTCCACCAAAGGTGGTTACCTGCTTGGCCATTTTATTTTGTAAAAAACTTAAGAAAACAAATATTAAAATGCATGAGAATGTATGGTAAGAGTGGTGTGTGCATTAAGTGGAATGTTCCCTAAAAAAAGGATTTTGATTTCAATGTGACATTAGGGACATTCTATGGAAGAGAATGACCCATATAATCACATTAAATTTATGAAATGAATGTTGGTTTGAACTCTTAGAGAGACTCCATAATGGAGTTCCCTTGAAGTCACAAACCATGATGTATGTATGCATGGCTAGAAACTTAGTGTTTCACCCCATCAAGAGGGTGACACATTTCTTCATCATTGCCATGCATAAGTGAGTGTGTGCATTGTGTACAAGATGATGCATGAGATTGTGATGAAAAGGGCTTCAACCCCCATCCTTTCGATCGAACATTAGTCCAATCTACCGGGGATGGGAGAGGGTGTGCATTACATCCTAAAGGATTTCTAAAAGATAAAATAAAGTAGAAGGTTAGAAGAAGAAGATGCAAGCTTTGAAATAGATAGACTACATGTTAAACCCTACCTTGTCCCTTAATGAACTTGAACCTTGAAGAGTAGACTTGAGAGATGAATGAGATGGTTGAGGGTTGAGTTGAAGTTTAGAAGATGAGAGAGTGAGTAGAAATTTGAGTAGAGTTTTAGGTTGAGAGATGGGGGGCTTGAGAGCATGAGTTGTTTATAGGAAATGAGGGTATTTATAGAGTTTTTGGAGAACTTTTGGGGATAAAGTGGTCCAACCCTAAAAATAAAGAACATGGACATGAGATTTAGGTTATTTCTTTTTGGATTTTCCATTTGTATGAGGGTAAAGATGACATTTGTGAAGAAACCCTAAAAGCATGCTTTGATCCTTGGTTTTTTGATAAATAGAGGTGAGAGAACAAAAGTACTTTTGGGAGGATGAATGGGGGAGTGACATGTGTAAAGGTGGAGTGGTAGGTAAAAAGTAGATCTTGGTTTATTTGTAAATAACTCATAAAGCAAGGGTGGAAGTGTAGTTTTGAAATGGACCAATGGGAAAACAAAAGCACATTTAGGAGGGTGAATAGGAGGATGGCATGTGTAAAGGTGAAGTGGTAGGTGAAAAGTAGACTTTGGTTCATTTGTAAATAACAAATAAAGTAAGGGTAGAAGTATAATTTTGAAATGGACCAATGGGAGAACTCCATGTATGTACTTGAAGATTTCCACCTTTTGAGGGTATAATGGGAAGTTCCCTCACCTTTATGGATTATTACCAAAGACCAAACAACCTTTTTGGTTTGACTAAACCTTTTGATAAGGGCATTCTTGAGTTTTCACAAAGGGAAAGTTGACCCTCCAATTAGATGATGCATTGGGTATTGGGGGCTTATGAGGTATCAACATGTGTCATCATATAAGGGGTGAGAGAATGGACTTGGGTTTGGGTTTGGGATATGGACTTGGATTTGGGCTTAGGATGGACTTGATTTTTGGTTAGGGATGTGGACTTTGGTTTGGGCTTAGGATGGACTTGGTTTTGGGTTAGGACATGGACTTGGATTTGGATTTGGGATATGGATTTGGATTTGGGTGATGGGCATAGGTTTAAGTGGATTAGGGACAAGGCATGGGCATGCAATGATATGAGATGATGCATGTATGCATGAAAATGATGCAAAATAGCAATGTGGGTCCGTCGAAGAACTTGAGTTCTAAATCGAAATTAATTCGAGAAAATTTGGATTTTCCTATGGGTTCGTGCAAATTGGGGTGTCTACACTAACCTAATCTGAGAGTCTCATTGAGTCAACTGGGTTGACTCGAGCAAAAGGTCAACCTAATGATAGTCTTGGATCGGGTCAAGTTGACCCTAAAATCCCCAGCGGAGTCGCCACTGAAATCGCCTCGACCCGTTTTCCACCAAATTGGGGATAGGGGTCCGATTGGTAAATTGGGGACTTTTAGGGAATAAGGAGTCGCCACCTAGTTTAGGTCTAGGAACCAAGAATAACTCCAAAACGGATCGGGTCGGTCCACGGATCAGATAAATGGGTAAGGGGTCAGATTACGGGTTTCGGAAGGTGTTAGGCACCGAACCCGCCCGATCGAAGTGATCGGTCTCTACTACGATCCAAACTATCCTACGGTCAACGGGTAGAGACTAAAGTCAAGATTATGGTCCAATCATCATCACCATCATCATCAAATTATATTGAGTGTGCTAAACGAATCTCAAAGCCAATATTGTACCAAATCTCACGTGATTTCTCGAATTTCGTATAAAATGGCAATATTTGAAAAAGCCTTGATCCTGATCTATGCTCCAAAGTCCACGTGGCAACATTTCCATCTCAAATCCCAATATACAACGATTTTCTGATTAAACTAAAATAGGAATTTATGAAAATTTTCTAAATTAGGAAATCGAGAACATGAAATTTCTAATTTGGTAACTCATAGAATATCTAGATTAAAATTCGAAATTTTCTAAATTGGGAGTTTATGAAGATATGAGAATTTCTCAAATTAGAAATAAATTTCCCAAATTAGGAATTTCCCAAATAATGAGTTTCTAATTAGAAATTTATACAAAGGTTTCCAAATTAGAGAAATATCAATACTGGATTTCCCAAATTAGAAAATGACAAAATTTCCAAAATTAGAATATTCCAAAAATGAATCTTACCAAAAATGGGAATTGTGAACAAGCAAGTTTTCAAATTAGAACACATGGTGGATCAACAAGTCGGCGCTTCAACAATCAAAACATTAGGGACATGGGGTAAATTAGTGAATCAACCGCTCACACATATACCTAAATTTTCCTTTAAAAAAGGGACACGTGGAAAATGTTAATCATTGATTGATGAAGTAATTCCCATATACATAGAGATCAATGAGTTGACTCGTGCTTGTTTTGTTAAAAAAAACAATTTTAAGTTTTCATGTACATAAAAATCTGTGAGTCAACTCAATGCCAATTTTATTAAAAAAGGTGATTTTAGAATTCCAATGTACATGCAAATCAGTGGGTCGACTCACATGACAACTTTATTCAACAAAATGATTTTTGAAATTTCCACACACATACAAATCAGTGAGTTGACTCACATGACAACTTTATTAAAACTCAAAATTTCACATTCCAATGTATATAGAAATCAGTGGGTTAATTCAATGTGGCCACTTAAAAAAAATGATTTTTGAAACTCCCACACACCTACAAATCAGTGAGTTGACTCACGTGACAACTTTATAAAAAAAAATGATTTTAGGAAATCCCACACACATATAAATCAGTGAGTTGACTCACATGCACATTATTCAAAAATCGATATTAAACTTCTATGCACATAAAAAAAAAACAGTGAGTCGATTTAATAATGAATAAAAAAACTATGAAATTGAGAATAAATAAAAAACTTACCTGCAATCGAATAACGTTGGAGGCTTGGATCCCTTCAAAAGCCTTGAAATATCGTGAGATGCCAAAGAATTCAAGATGAGGTTGTGATGGACGATAGTTGGGACTGCTATGGGTTCTCCTTAGAATAATGTGCGATTCATTCGACCTATGAATGCATGGTTGTACGAAGTTGATGCACGTGCTGAGATGCAAGGAAGAGATGAAGACAGTGGAGGATCAAGTTCGAAAAGAGAGATGAAGTCCCTCACAACTGAATCGAGAGGTG
Source organism: Akebia trifoliata (assembly GCF_017979445.1). Taxonomy (NCBI): domain Eukaryota; kingdom Viridiplantae; phylum Streptophyta; class Magnoliopsida; order Ranunculales; family Lardizabalaceae; genus Akebia; species Akebia trifoliata. The sequence continues at coordinate 14,098,469 of NC_141375.1, forward strand.
GAGATGGCTGCTTCGAGTACAGGTGACGATTGGACTGTGAGAGGAAACGGAGGTGGTGTCTTGGCTAGGAAATCAAGAGGAGAATGAGGTGGCTGTTAATGGCTGTAATGGAGGCTGTTAATGGAGGTAGCTGGGCGTTAATGGGGACTGTTAATGGAGGCTGTTAATGGAGGTAGCTGGGCGTTAATGGGGACTGTTAATGGAGGCTGTTAATGGAGGTAGCTGGGCGTTAATGGGGACTGTTATGACGAAGAAGAAGAGGGCTGAGAGAGGGGGTGTTTGGGGCTGCCGTTGGGGCTGTTGGAGAAGGTGATGATGGGGCGTTTTTAATGGTGGTGAGGTTGCTGGTTTTTGGGGCAGCAAGGTTAATGGAAAACGTGGAAGAAGGTTGAGATGGGGGCTGTAATGGGGCTGCCAACAGTCCAAGAAAGGAAGGTCGTGAATGGGACAGCAAAGGGGGTGCTGTTGGAGGGACTTTGGGGGCTGTAGTGTTGCAGATTTTTTGGGAAGAAGAAGGGGGCAGCAATGGACTATGGTATGCAGATTTTTTGGGAAGAAGAAAGGGTAGCAATGGGCTATGGTGATTGGAGAAGAGGAAGTCAGTGGAATCCCTTTCCTCTCTTTTTTATTTCTCCTTTTTCTTTACTTTTTTCTCTCTATTATTTCCTTGATTGCTGTCCAAAAAAACGTCAGCCCTCTTCTTCCTTTCAAAATATCAGCCTCCTCTCAAGAGAACATTGGATTCTCTTTTTATAGAATTAACTTTCTATTTTTCTTTTTTTCTTTTCAACTTTCTCTTTCTTTCCTTTTTTATGCTTGTATCCAATTTCTTTTCTTTTCTTTTCTTTTTTTATTTTATTTGCTTCTTTCTTTGATCGAACCAATAGAGAATATCTCTCTTTTAAAGTTTAGAAGGAATGGGATCATGATCCCACGCTTCACAACACGTGGCACATTGGTAGATTAAATTTCGATTTTTAATTTTGGTTGATGGTTTGGGTTAATTTTTAATTTTGGTTTGATTTTAATTAATTTGATGGGTTAATTAACTTCTGGATTGAATGTTGATTTAAATTTTAATTGTTTAATTTTAAATATTTAATCTTAATTGTTTAATTTTAATTTGAGTTTTACTTTTTAATTGTTCAAATTTGAATTGTTGATTTGGATTTTAATTTCAAGTTGATTAGTTGATTTGAATGTCGATTAGTCAATTTTATCTTTGGTTGGTTGATCGCTTTTAATTTACATGTTGATTGGCCAATTAGAGTTGATTTAAGTATTATCGATTGCTTGGATTTTTATTTAAACGTAATGGGTTGATTAAATTTCGGTTTAAAGTTTTCAAATTAATTGTTTAAATTGTGACTTAGATTTTAATTGTTTAATTTTGAATTAAAATTTAAGTTTTAATTGTTTAATTTTAATTTTTATTATATTTTTCTAAGGATCGAGATCTCTAAGTTGGGTTTGGAGGTCGAGGGGCATTTTGGCCATTTTTCAATTTTTTCATAAATTTCTCCAATTTCATCGATTTGGGTACCGTTAGACTCAAAATCCTATTCTGAGTACAATGAAGGTACTTTCGAGACTTTTTGGAGGTCCGAAATTCATGAGGGGTATTTTCGTCATTTTTTCAATTTTTATCCATTTGGGTGAATTTTGGCGTGAAGTTTCTTTCAATCGCAACGTGATTATTTCTAAGTTTCGAGGTCATGTTTTCCTAGCGTAGCGAGGTCTCTAAGTTGTCCAAATGTGTAGCGAGCCTAAGTGTACGTGCTTGCTAAGTTGAGCGTATGGTGTAGCGATCCTAAGCGTGCGTAATTCTATGTCGCGTGGCAAAGAAAAAGAATAGAATAAAATTAGAAGGCAGAAGGAATTGGAAGGAAACTTCTCACAAACTTTCGAGTTCTTTGCGCTCATCATTAGGAATCCACAGCAACCGGGTGACGGATCGCCAAGTCAGGCGGATGCAAAAATGGGGTGTCTACATAATGGTGGGAGGAGGTACTTGAGGGATTGGGAAAGTGTAGGGAATGATGAGTAATGGTCGTAAGGATGAAGTGTAAGGTATATGAAGGGGGGTCGAGTTGTATTCTAGGGACTTGGCGATGTATAGGGTATGATGAGAGGTGGTCGGGTAGTAATATCTTGATGAGTGGGATGGATGGTGAGGTCAGCCATTCTAAGTGGCGATTGCAAGTTTCGAGGTGAATTGGTTGTGTACTGGTTGATGGTGTGAACTGTTGGTATCTCTATTTCTTTTGCTAGATAGATCCTGATTTTTGATCCAGCGAGAGTTATTAAGGCTGATGGACTAAATTTATGTTCCTATCTTAGAATGGCGTTTACAACATGCCCGCTTTCCCTTCCATTATGGGTAGGTAGGGGATTCTGGTTGATGTTTTGTTGTTGAGTTGGATTTGTCGGTCCATCCCATATGAGAGTTTTCTTGTTTATCAAGTTTTGTACTTGATGCTTGAGGTTCTAGCACTAGTCCGTAGAGTGCTCTGGTGTACCCATATGGAAATCAAAGAACAAATTAGGGTTGTACCCTGATCCCTTTGCGGCTTTTGGGTTCGATGGCCATTTTGTGCGATATTCTCCCCTAAGTAAGATTGGGAATAACTTTGATAGTGCCATTAACAACTTGGTGAATACCCTGTTAACCCTGTTAGGCCGTGTTTGTTGGCCCTATCCATACTGTGGTGCCTGTTGTGCAACTGGTGGAAGGTTTGCTCGAAATGGGATCTAAGGTGCAAGGGTCCAGACTGGTAGAGATGCCGGAGCCTAAGAAGTTGACGGAGCCTGAGGTCTCGGTGCTGGTGCCGGGATAAGGGTCGGTTTGGTTGTACATTGTTAACCTGTGTTTCTTTTCTTTTCTTTCCTACAAGCACTAGCTTTCTCTATGAAGGAATCTCTACTGTTGCCCCTAGGCTTGTGAAGTCAAATATCAGATCGATTCGGATCCCATCCTCGATCCGATCTGCTACTTGTACAAGGTTTGAGAAGGTGCCTGTAGTGTGTCCCACCAAATGAGTATAAAAGGTGTGCCCTAATGTTGAGATAAACGTGGTGTTCATCTCTTATTCAATCATCGCAGGGCTTACTTGTAAAGTAGACTCTTGCCACCTCTAGACGTACTCTTTTACCGTTTCTTTCTATTTTCTCATCATTTTAGCCATATCATTTCGACCTAGCCCCACATCTGTATTGAACCGATAATTGTGTCAGAACATTTAAGCTAAGTCCTGCCAATTCTTAATGAACATATGGTCCAACCCAGATAACCATTTGAGGGCCGGCCTCGTTAAGCTTCTCTGAAACAACTGCACTAGTAGCCTGCCATCTTCGCCATATTGGCACATAGACCCATAATATAGTTTCAGATGCGACAGCAGACACCCCACTCCATTGTACTTTTCGAATTCCAGATATTTGAACTTGACCGGTAGTTGAGTGTTGGGGTAGAAACAGAGGTCCTTGAACCGAGTTCCACTCATGATGTTGAGGCCTTTCATTATCCTCATTTCCTCCTGAAGGGACTCAATTTATTGGGCCATATTTTCGTCTGTTGCACTTTTGGCCTCCGTGGTCTTATACTCGCACTCGTCATCAGGAATGACCACAGGGGGTGGTCGATTCTGTAGAATATAGAGTGGGAGACGTTGGCATTCCGGCATTGTGGGCGCAGTGTGGTCAGTGGCCTTTGTGGAGGTTGTTCAGGTAAGTCCTGATTTGATCCTGATGCATGGTGCTGTATTGTCTGGGCCTGTATGATACTAGCGTTGGCAAACATGACACTCAATATCTTTTCTTGCCTGTCAATTGTTTTCAATACTACTGCTATCCTTGTATCAACCTCTGATGTTTTGGCCGCTGTAGGCAGCTACTTCTGAAGTACTCATGGTAACGATTGATGATCTAAGGAAGTATGAAGGTACCTTTGACTGTTGGTATTTCTTTTGTTTGGCCACCTGTGGGTACAGAAGACTAAGCGTTACTATCTTGTTTACACAAATAAAATGCATGATATTTTTATTAGGGCGAATCAAGTTATTTATTATAAGTAAACGAATTTTAAAGGAAAATGATTTTCTCAACGCAGAGCCGGCATCAACACAGAGTTGGCATCAGCACGGAGCTGGATTGTGTGTTTTTGAAAATGATTACATCAGCACGGAACTGGGTTTTGAAAAGAATTTCATCAGCACAGAACTGGTATCAACACGGAGTTGGCAAAATATTTTGAAAAGGGAATTTCATCAGCACGGAGCTGGCATCGACATAGAGTCGGTAAAAACATTTTGAAAAAGTAATTACATCAGCACGGAGTTAGCATCGATACAGAGTCGGTAAAACATTTTGAAAAGAAAATTTCATTAGCATGAAACTGGCATCGACCCGGAGTCGGTAAAACATTTTGAAAAAGTAATTTCATCAGCACGAGCTGGCATCGACATGAAGTCGATAAAATATTTTGAAGAGAGAGTTGCATCAGCGCGGAGATGTTATCAACACAGAGTCGGTAAAAAGGTTTTGAAAAAGTAGATTCATCAACATGGATCTGGCTTAGACACGGAGTCGGTAAAATATTTTGAAAAAAGAATTACCCCAATACGGAGTTGGCATCGACATGGAGTTGGTAAAATATTTTGGAAAAAAGAATTACATCAGCACGAAGTCGGTAAAATATTTTGGAAAAGTAATTTCATCAATATGGAGCTAGTATTGATGTGTAGTCAGTAAGTCATTTTGAAAAAAAAAAGATTAAATCAGCGCGGAGCTAGCATTGACATGGAGTCGATAAAACATTTTGAAAATGTAATTACATTAGCACGGAGTCGGTAAAATATTTTGAAAAAGTAATTTCATCAGCACAGAGCTGGCATCGGCATGGAGTTGGTAAAACATTTTGAAAAAATAAGATTACATCAGTACGGAGCTGGCATCGACACGGAGTCAGTATGATATTTTGTAAAAGTAGATTAACTGAAACAAGTTGAGTTGGAAATACATCATTTTTTGTTAGTCCCCAATTCAGTTATCTGAAATCAAGTCCGACCAGTTATATCCCTAAGGAAGAGGTGGAACACGGGATACTCATAAATCACATCATTTTCTTGAATAAACGTAGTCTATCTCCCTCGTATCAATAGGGCATGATCGTTCTAGGCACCAACTTTGATCAATGACTGAAATTAGTGCTTTTAAGTCTTTTTTTTAGAAATAATATTTTATTGGAAAAAGATTGAATTCATTTTAGTTGTTTTATTGGTTGTCATCTTTGTTAGATCACTGATGGATTATAGAATTGATTCGAAATCGGATATGGGTCGTGGACCCAATCTAAGATGGATATGGGTCATGGACCCATTTTGAATGGATATAGGTCGTGGACCCATATTGAATGGATACAGGTCGTGGTCCCTGTTTGAGTGGACACGGGTCGTGGACCCAGTTTGAGTAGACATGGGTCGTGGACTCGATTTCGATGGATATGAGTCGTGGACTCATTTGAGGTGGAAATGAGTTGTGGACCCATTTTGAAGTAGATATGGGTCGTGGACCCATTTAAGGTGGATATGGGTCGTGGACCCATTTCGAAGTGGATATGGGTCATGGACCCATTTGAGGTGGATATAGGTTGTAGACCCATTTGTGGTGGATATGGGTCATGGACCCGTTTGAAGCGAATATGGGTCGTAGACCCCATTTGATGTGGATTATCATTTTTAGTGTATCCCCTTAATAACATTTTAATGAATCTTGAGATTTTATTGAATTTTGTACACCAACCCATTAAATAATTCATTTATGCAATGATTATTCACAAAGAAAATAATTTTATTGAACTGTTGAAAATTATTGACAAATAAGATTTTCATGGAATAATAATTTTCAATAACTCTGACTTAGATTATTTTTTTACATAGACGTTTGGCTTTGTTTGATCATCATCAAGATTGCTAGGGCAATTAGGCTTGCTTCTCTTGGTTCTAACGATTGGCTCTTTGAACTCTATTAGTCCATCTAGATATCCTAAGGTGCACTTGTTCTAAGCTTTCTCAATGAGATGCACAACTTTTCAGTCAATGGTTCGGGAGGAACGAAATCTTTGTGTTGAGGCAGCAAAAACTCTATAGGCACTTCGTACTGTTTTCGGATCAAGTCAGGTCTGTAAAAAGATGTCTCCTCCAGCCCGATCAAATGGACATAATAAGATCATTTGGTACCTAGAACAGGGTAGTCAATCATCCACCAAGGGCATCTCAAACCAATGTGACGAGCAAGACGAGAATCCAACCATTTGCTTTAAGCCTTGACTAAGTTGTGACACACTAACATGTTTCTTTTGAAAAAATGCTCTGGCCTATACTTGAGGGTTGAAGGAATGTTCACAATTTTAAGACAGTCACATATAAAGTAGGTGAGGACTTCCTTTGAAACCTCTTCCCTAACCATTCTTTATGACATCTAGACTTGAGAAGATTTCAGCTAGAATGAGAGGTACAGGGTTGGCTTTTCTTGATTGTTTGGAAATTATGTTTATGAAGGACTTAAGAATAGTTTGACCATCAGTTTTGAAGGTCAATATATATTGGGCTAAGATTCCTAAACACAACCGGTGGTCTCTAGTAGCTCGCCAGGATTCTGATTTTACATTGATAGGATGACTACGGGAGTGGTATAGATTCAATAAAAGTTCTAATCCAATTTCCAGTTATGGACTAGGGCCTTGGCTTCTTCTTTTGAAATGTTTAGCCATGTGACAATGGACTTTGGTCGTCTATCTGACCTACCAGATAGTTTTCATTCGTGTTCTATACCTGCCTCCCCAAACTCCGAGTCTGAAACTAAAAAAAAATGGAGAAGGAAAGGGTGAGTAACAATGGTTACCCAGTAGGAAAATAAACAATTTATACCAATAACCTCTCCTAACATGAATAAATAACTATACTAAATCATTTTAACATATGAAAAGTTTTATAGAAGAAACTACGATTAACTATTATATATAGTCAGGGATGAGCGACTAAATATTTTAAAACTCACATTACATTCATCAGCAGTACTCACTATAACATTTTATTTTTATACAAATCTAATTGGTCAAATGGAAACATTAAATATGTATTTCATTTTATATATCAAAATATGATAACAAATACATAATACACAATGGTGGAGTAGTGGAATTAGAGAGTTGGGATTCACGATTAGATTGTTCCCAGTTAGAACATAATGTTACAATTCTTTACTGGCTTACTTACCACGTTTGGTTGACCATTTATCCGGCTCAGCCTGGCTGTTTGACGTGATAGTAAGCAATGTGTGTCAGAACGTTCGACTACTATAGATTGTTAGTGATCATTGACTAATCATCTACGTTCATGCCTATCAGGCGTGCATGTAATTCCCAAATATACAATCCATTCATATATTACCACCTATAAATTACAAGTTCACTTGTAAAGATAGAGATGAATAACCTGGATTCCAATTGTGACTCCATTCTCATACGCGTCCCATACCACGTATGAGCTTGGTGGCCGTACCGGACATCCCAAGATAGTACACCACTCCGGATGATATGACGTACTATCCCTTCATGCATTCATAAACTCTTTAACAACTCACAAAATAGCTATATATATATTATTTTCATTTGAAAATAAAAGAGAAATTAACAATACAAGGTTGAGAATGAATATCCAGTTTCCTACCATGCAACTGTAGCCACCCGGCCTAAAATAAATAACGGAACGGGAAAGTAAACAGCGCCTTGCGCAAACAGAAAGTAAATAAACATGCAACCAGTAACATTATCCCTAGATATCTATTCACCAACTTACACATAATACAACAATGAAAAATGCAAATATCACCCCTCGGGTGTGATTCTGATATTTTACCGTTTCATACCCTTTTTTCTTATTTCCGATTTTTACAATTTTCAATCTCTCAAACAAAATATCTACTTTCTGATATTCATCAACTCAATATGAGTTCATTCAATATTAAATCATTTTTCCAATTATAAAATTTATTTTTATCAATAACATTGAAAAGTACAAAACTTAGATTGAAACGGGGTCTGAACTGTGCACATGACCCAACTCACAGAAATAACCCGGTAAAATATCTTACCAATGTATAATTTGTTATAAAATATAATTAAACATATCAAATATGCAAGTTCTATCATGAATTTGAAATAACCAATTAAATTCTTCATTTTTAGAAACACATCACAAATTTTTAATAAAATCCTAAATGCAATTTTCACAATCTACGATTACTAATAGAAATTGAGAGTTCCTTACAATCTCTATGCGAAAGGATTGAAGTGCGTGTACTAAAATCGAGACTGTCAGCACGGAAATCATGGTGAATCGAATTTCAAGAAGACTGATTTTTGAATTTGACCCACTAGTTTTAAAGATCTCGACGCCGTCGTCTTTTCTCCCTTCTACGACGGAGGACGATTTGACCCAGAAACAGGCGAAATTTGAGGTCGAAGTTACGAAACTTCCGTATATATACACGACTAATTTTTAATGATACGAGATGAAAGAGAAGATGAAACGAAAAGAAGTTAGGTGCGTTTTGTAGATGTTGAGGCTTCAAACATTTTTCCCTTTTGCGACGGAAGTCAACGAAGGCCCGTTCGTAATGGATCTAAGTTTGAAATTTTGAAAAAAAAATAATTTTTTTAAAAATATCCGTTGGCTGGTTTTGGGTTGTTTAAAATGAAGATGAATAGTAAAAAAATTTATTTATATAAAATTTTGGGATAATTTCGACATTTTGCCTATTGTTTCGTTCAACAATAACTTGACCGTCCGGGCTCCAAAAGTAATTAGTGAATACTTTATTTTGTATAATTTTTCATTCCGTATTTAATGGTATGGTCAATTTATACATATTTTATAACAAAAATTTACATTTTTAGCTTTATGAGACTCTAAAATTGACGTCATTTTCGTTTTTTTACGATAATTTGACTTTTTGGACTCCGAAATTGACAAGTAAATAGTTTATTTTATATAATTTTTCGTTACAAACCCAATGGTATGATCGAATCTTAACAATTATTAATCTAACAAAAATTTATTATTTTAGCCTGGTCCGACTCGGTAATCGAGGATTTTACAATTTTTCTGTTTGGACGCACATTTGAGCGTGCTTATAGGCTATGTTTTTGGACCATTTTGAATTTAATGGTGAGGTCAGATTTCATTAAAAATGATCAGAATAATATCCTACAATTTTACCATAAGTCCCACTTTTAGGATTTTTTTTTAAAATTTTACTATTTATTTTTTCTCGAGATACGAATCGAAAACTCGAGGTTTTACATTCTCCCCCTTAATAAAAATTTCATCCTCGAAATTGAAGTCATACCTTATCAAACTTCGTCGTCACCACACTAACACAACATGTGTAATAAACAATGCTTCTTTTCGATTATCATCTATTCTTGGTTCTAAGCCAATCTCATTTTTAATTCATAAACCTTATGTCACCTATTTTTCATCGACTCAATACATCCATCAATTAATCACTCCAATTCACATTATTTCCCTTCCCCATCAATATCTATCAACAATAATCATTTCAACTCTTCTTTATTCTTTATCTTCTTTACTTCTATCACCAATTACACCGTCTATTATGTTTTACTCGTACTTGCCATGAATATTACTCCTCAATGCATAGATTTATCGCAAACATACCACTACTATTTGCACACCATTTAATACTTCTTAATAAAACTAATACACAATATCCACACTCAATATAACCCTACTATAATATAAATATCTACTAATACTAAATTCGCAAAATGCATTAAAATCTCCATTCCCAATACACCATTATCTTTATATTCAATTCAATATTCCATTTCTATTTTACCTTACCGCACCTATTTCATCAACATTCTTTGCCTATACTACCTTAATAACTTTTTATCAATCATAGTCTCCTTGTGGCGTAGATAATTTCATTACTCGACCTATGTCAGTAGTTTCTAACTCTAGCAAGTGTGCAAAATCTCAGCAGAATTATATGATCTAGAAGAACCAATATTGAATAGAACTCCACTTTCTAATATTATAATTAGAATCCGTACTTTCCAAAACTTCTTAGGAGATAGGTACTTTCTCCTGGGTTACCACCCATGCTTGCGACTGTGATAGAGGACACTCTCTTCTGATATGTCCCACCTGACCACAGCATAACATGTCAACGATCTTGTCTTCGTAGGTTTCTATAGAGTAGACAGTTGGTAAACTAGAGCATGCATGCTCTGAACCTACCTTGTTGGTTCTTGTGGCCCTATTGGCATCATTAGTGCTCCAATGCTTTATAACTCAATGATGGGGGACTCTACAACTCGATAGAGAAAGAGTTCTATATTATGGATACATTGACCCAGAGGAGATTGACCTCGAATACATCAGTCTCTTGACCAGATCTGATCTGAGAGGAAAATAAGTCTAAGGTCGACTAATTTGCCCTTGGAGGTCTATAACTCCATCTCCCATTGCTTTACCCTTTTAGCTTGACTCATCGTATCTCTATAATTGATAGTCTCAATCATCGACTTCCTAGCCCTTACGTAGGGTTATAGTCCTCTAAAAAATCTACGGGCCTTCTGCAGATCTGTCAAGATAAGCTCGAGCGCATATTTGACAACTTAGTGAACATCATATCATAGTATGTAATTGATAGATTACCCTGCACTATCTTAAAAACTCATAGTACTTGATTTCTCGAGTAATTTTGGATATAAATCTATCAACAAACATCCTCTCGAAGTCTACCCATTCAAATGATCTATCTCTCAATATATTCATTTCAAAACGTTACTAATGATTGGCATCTCTATCTAACTAGAATGTAGTCACCGTCACCCACTGATTTCTCGGGTGTTACATGACACTCAAAATCTTTCAGGTCTTCAAAACCCATTCATTAACTTCAACCAGATTGAAAAAACCCTCAAATCTTAGTAGACGTAATCGTTGGAAATTCTATAATCATATTCTTGGATTTACATGTCCTTTGGGCTGGGGAATTCTCTTATTCTTTAAAGGCACGATCTGTGGTAGTGGTCTTGGAGGTGGAATAGTATTTGCCTCTTGCGAAGAAGTCCAGCTCTCCCTCATTTCTTGAATTTAGTGGTGCACCTTATAAGTGTGATAAGTTTTGTACCATTTCTCACTTTCAATCGCTTGTCTTGTTTGTTCGGGATGGCACAAGTACGTTATCAACTTTATTAAAATTTGGTGACCTTATTGTTCCTTGAATTGGTTTGTCTAGTATCTTTCTGAGCCACACATCCTTAATCGGTTGACGTCGATCTGAATATTACTCTTCTTTATGTCCTAATTTGCCACATTCGTAATATATCACACTTTTTCTTTCGACTGATTTAGTAGTATATGTTATTGTTTCTTATAAAATTCTTCTATCCATTGAGTTGGTATGTTTATAATCTCACTCCTCATGTATGGTTATTTTTCCTATGAATTTACTAGTTTTGTAATTGTTTGTCTCTTATTAAATACTAATTGTTTTCCTTCCATTTGGCTTTGAGATGGTAGTGATTGTATTATTCATATTTCCTCTTTAAACTTGATGTGAGACTCAGCCATATGTCTAGTAAATGAAATTAGCTATGTTATCGAGTCAGTGGTCTGATCCAGAATCTGCTTGTCTCTGTTGCGTTTCGGCCTCTGCCTTGTCCACTCATTTCGCTTATGTTTATTCGTAACAAGGCACTTATCATAAAACTTATCATGAGACTCATGATTTCTCGCGTATGTATGACTCATCGTTAGAACGACATTCATTCTGTCGAGTAACATCCTCTTATTACTCACCCTATCCTTCACCCTTTCAGATTGCCCAACTTTTGAGGAGCTTGCTTACGAGGAGCCATTCAAGGAGGTCCCCGTAGAAGGTTATGTTGACGATCTGCAAATCCCCTCAATTTGAGGATCACTTTAGGGGTTTAGATGATATGTTTAAATTTTGAATTGCTAGAGATGATGTAATTTTTTTGGGAGTTGTATTTTGGGATATGGTTATGATGTTGAGGATTGTCATTGATTATGATTATGAATATTTAGCTTCCGCTACTTTGATTTGAGATTAGTCAGTATAGTTTTCATTGTTTGTATTTTCATCCCTTAGCATTATTATTCTTGTTTACTCTATCCTGTTGTTTGTATGTTTATCTCACACCTCGAGATTCTGACTGATGAATCCTCAAGATTTGTGTTTGGATTTCGTGGCGTGACAGCTTAGTATCAGAGCTCAATATTAGTTCTGAATGGGATGGGAGCTCTTATGTGTTTAGAGGCCTGTTAGAGTCTCGATTGTAGATAGGATAAGGAATAATATGAAATTCTTTAAGGATATTAAATACGAGACAATAATTATTTGTGAAATTAATGGACTGACTAATATTAAATGAAATACGATTGAATGCATAAATGCTTGATGTGTAATTAGTACTCTGCTTAAAATATCTTTTGGATTTGGAGAATTTATAAAGATTGTTTAAATTACAGACATTATACTCCTGTAAGCCAAACAAGAGGACTTGACCCACAGATGTAGGGACATCTGAGCCTAGACAGCCCACAGAGATAGAGACTATGGTTTAAGCCATAACGGCACTCTCCCAAAGTCAGACAAGACTGGAGAAAAGACAAGCCAAAATGATAGAAGAACAATTGGCTTTCATGAGGTAGATAACAAGGATGCTAGGGGGACATAACCAGTCAGCTGCACATACACCTAAGGCTACATCGAAAAAGGATATACCACCACCCCTACCTATAGGGATACTGAGAGGTATCAGATAGTACGACCACCTTACCAGGGTCATACAGGTGCCCTTTTGAGAGAATACAAGAGTATGAGGTCACCCAGTTTTGATGGAACTACGGACCCCACTATGGCTGAAGAATGGTTGCAAGAGTCTGACAGATACTATACACCATGGAGTGTTCAGACACACAAAAGATTTTATGTGCCACCTTTATGCTACAAAGGGATGATGCACATTGGTGGACATCAGTGAAAGATAGTCAATTAGGGATTCAGAATAGTTGGAAAATCTTTTAGAGGAAGTTTATTAAAAAATATGTTCTTGCTAGCGCTAGAGACAAAAAGAGGATGGAGTTTGAGCGGTTGACACAGGAGAACATGATAGTGGACCAGTATGAGTTTTGTTTTTCTCAATTGGCTCGTTATGCTCTCGAACTAATTTCCACCAATCAGATGAAAGCATAAAGTTTTGTTAGAGGGTTGAAAATCTCCTTCAGAAATAGGATGGTTGTGTTTGAGATCATGAACTATTCTGAGGTAGTCACTAGAGCCCAGAGATTAGAAATGGCAGATGAAGTCATCCATGAGCAGAGTACAGGGATGAGGACAGTACCCCTACTGGTTAAGAGGCAGATGATTCATGGGCCTAGTAGTTCAGGGTAGCAGTGGGCTAGCCGATCACTAGGTCAGAGTAGTGTCCGATCCTCAGCACCAGTCGACCAATACTCATAGAGGGTAGTAGCACCAGTGCAAGGTAGAGGTCAGACTTCTTGATCGCAGAGTTAGATGACTAGAAGCCAAGGTTAGATTAAAGCCTCAAGTTCAGATCTCCAGACCCCCACTACCGTCACAGATGGTACCTATGGGCTAGATTAGTAGGGAGGCGATCAGATGTTATGTGTGTGGTGAGCTTGGACATTTGAGAAGACAGTGCCCCAAGATCCCCTAGTAAACACGCAACTCTATGACCAAGGCAAGGATTTATGCTATGACACAGGCTGATGTTACAACCTCAATGGATGTTGTGGAAGGTACAATAATGTTATACAACTGTTTAGCACATATATTGATAGACTCGGGTTCCATGTATTCTTTTATATCATCTAGCATGGTAGAGAAGTTAGAATTATCCACAACAGATGTAGAAAAGATACTTTCATTATTACCTCCCCTAGGAAGTAAGATAGTGCCACATTGTGTATGTAAATCCTAAGTTCTTAAGATAGGCGATAGTTTGTTTGAACTAGATTTGACAGTCTTAAACCTTCGGGATTTCAGTATCATCCTAGGTATGAACTAGTTAGCAGCGTACCATGCAGTTATAGATTGTTATGCAAAGACAGTTCGATTTTGGTGTACCAGGATAGTCAGAATTCAAGTTCAAGGGATTTCGAAACCATGTGGTCTGAATGATAAAACCATCTCAGAATGGTGCAGATTTGGGTAGGATGTATAGCATGAATACTACAGTTAGTAAGGTGAACGAAGAGTCTCTAAAGATAGAGACAATTCGAGTAGTGTATGATTATCCAGATGTCTTTTTAGAAGAGTTAACTAGGTTACCCCCAATAAGGAAGATTGATTTCTCAATCGAACTGATCCTAGGAACTAGACCCATATCAATTCCACTTTATCGAATGACCCTAATAGAAATGAAAGAGTTGAAAAGTGAATTGGAAGAATTGACAGATTTGGGTTTTATTCGTCTGAGTAGCTTGTCTTGCGGTGCTCCAATTTTATTTGAGAAGAAGATGGATAGGTCAATGAGGTTATGCATTGACTATAGAAAATTGAACCAGGTGACTATAAAGAACAAGTACTTGTTTCCTAGGATTGATGATCTTTTTGATCAATTGAGAGCCACAAAATACTTCTCTAAGGTTGGGGTATCATCAATTGAGGATCAAAGAGGAAGATATTTTGAAGACATCATTCAAAACACGGTCAGGGCACTTACCTAGTAATGCCATTCGGTCTGACTAATGCACTTGCAATGTTCATGGACCTCATGCAACAAATATTTTGGGATTTCCTGAATGTCTTTATTAACGTCTTCATTGATTATATTTTGATCTATTCGAAGACGGAGTTTGAACATGAGGATTATTTGAATATCACACTTCATCGATTACGTAAAGAGAAGCTTTATGCGAAATTCTCCAAGTGTGAATTCTGGTTAGATGAAGTGAAATTCTTGGGGCATGTAGTTTCCAAGAATGAGATATCTGTGGACCCGTCGAAGATTGAAATGATCATGAACTGGTAGAGACCAACCATAGTTACTGAGATTAGGAGTTTCCTTGGACTTGCAAGATACTATCGTAGGTTTGCAGAAGGTTTTTCTAAGATAGCTTCGTCATTAACGAAATTAACTCAGAAAAGGGTCAAGTTTGAATGGTCCGAAAATTGTGAAACAACATTTCAGGAGTTGAAGACACGACTAACCATGACACCCATTTTGATAGTCCTTAAGCTAGGAAAGAAATATGTCATTTATGCCAACGTTTCTCATACGAGACTTAGGTGTGTACTAATGTAGGGTAGTCAGGTAATTGCTTACTCGTCAAGACAATTGAAAATCCACGAGAAGAACTATCCGACCCATGATTTAGAGTTGAAAGCTATAGTGCACGCACTCAAGGTTTGGAGATACTACTTGTATGGTAGAGTTTTCAAGTTGCATTTGGCATGAAACTGAAGATGAATACAACATTCCATCCACAGACCAATGGGTAGTCAGAACGTGTTATACAGATACTGGAAGATATGTTGAGGGCTTGTATGCTAGATTTTGGGGGTAACTAGAAGAATAACTTGGCATTAGTCGAATTTACCTATAACAATAGTTACCAATCTAGTATTGGCATGGCACCATTTGAGGCCTTGTATGGGAAGCCGTGTAGATCACATAATTATTAGACAAAAGTCGGGGACAATATTCTATTGGGACCCGACATCGTCTCAGATACTATTGAGAAGATTAGAACTATTCGAGAGAAGTTATGAGTCACACAGAGTCGACAAAAAAGCTATGCAGACCATCGTCGACGACTGTTAGAATTTGTAGTGGATGACTTTGTATTTTTTAAGATTTTTCCTAGGAGAGGAATCAATAGGCTTGAGATTAAGGGTAAATTGAAGCCGAGGTATGTGGGACTGTTTGAGATCATGGACAAAGTTGGCACGGTTGCATACAAGTTGGCATTACTCGCTCAATTGGAAAAGGTTCACATATATTTCATGTATCAATGTCGAGGAAGTACAAACCGGATCCATCCCACGTTATTGATTGGCAATCTTTGAACCTATAGGAAAACATATCATATGAAGAAGGACCAGTGTAAATTCTTGATCGTAAGGAGAAGATGTTAAAATCACAAGTTATCCTGTTATTGAAGGAACTCTTGAGATATCATAATGTCGAGAAGGTGATTTGGGAGAAAGAAATGGAGATACGAAATCAATTTCCGGACTTATTCTTGGATTGAGGTATGTTTTAATTTCGAGAACGAAATTTAATTTAAGGGGAGTGGATGTAATACCCCGAGATTCCAATTCATATATCGAAAAAACCAAATATTGAAATTTTAATAAAAATTATTATAGAAGAACTTAGGATAAAATACTTGATATGATCCCCTTTAGATGATCTCCATGGATATGAATCCCTCTGAACAACCTCTTCTAGGAACCCTTGAATTTGATGGCTTCGAAACATTCTAAATTGCTTAGGAACAAATTGATGTTGATTGATTAAAACCTTAAGGAAACTATCTTCTTAAAATCTCAATCTTGAGACACCACAAAGGTTGATCACTCCTTTGATAAGTCGAAGATTCATGCACTCAATCAACAACTCAAACAAGAACTCATAAAGAACACATGAAAACAAAATCAAAACTTCTTGAATAAACTTCAAAGATATAAGAATCATAATTGTGTCCCAAATACAATATGTGGGCTGTTTTTATAGGCAAATTAGATGAGGATTGAGCCTAATTAGTCCTTCGAAATTAAAAGACTATAACTAAGGACAATTAGAACATAAAATTTGCATTCAATTTAATCTTTCAAATCAATCCCTTGCATTAAAAGATAGTTGACCATCCTAGGTGAAGCTTTGATATCTTCAAATTTAGCTAACTCTTTGTATTGTACTACAATCAAGCCCTGTAATGCCTCTTCCATCCTCTTTGTCCTTACCTTAGCCAATTCCTTGCAATGGTTCTTGAGAAGACTTGGGAACATCAACCCTATATCCATTAATACTCATATTTTCTTCTATTCATTTTTAGTGAGATTTGACTTTGTCATTAAATTCCAAATGGTTGAAAAACCTATTCTAGCATATAAGCACACTAGAATTCGAGTTTGGATAGAAAAGTTATAAAATCCTCGAATTTCATGTTAGGTGGGACCCAAAATGGTGAATTTTCTTTTGATTAAGAATTAATAAAATCTGATTATACCATTAGGTTCATAACGAAAAATTATAGAGAATGGAGTATTCATTCATCAAATTTCGAGTTCAAAAAGTTAAGTTATCGTCGAGAATATAAACAAATAAGAAATACCAACTTTGCCCCTCGAGCCTTTAGATAAAAGAAACCTGATTTCTTTTATTTTTCTTTTCTTTCTCTCTAATAACCTCCAAGCCCTAGTTATTGAGAACCAAGAGTTTCCACCCTTTTCCTTCTTAGATCCGATGAGGTCGAGTAATCGTTGAACTTCGATGACAAAGAAGAAGTTGAAGGCGATGTCGAGCTCTACAACTCATGGTCCTTGAGCCTATTGTCTCTTTCGTTCTCTCCATCCCTTACCAAAAAAATCAACGAGGGAGTGTTGATACATCCCACTTGGGGTTTCATTTACTTCGGAGAAGATTCGTCTTTCATCATAGGAAAGAAAGGGAGTGTCGTCACCAAGAGTATCGCAATCACCCGAGCATCTCGTATCCAAAACCACCAACCTCGACTCTCATGCCGTTCCTTGCCTTCAATCAACCATCGAAATATGTCCATGTAGGATGCCTTCCCTTCTACCCTCAAGTTATACAAGATTTTCATAGAAAATGCATTAAATCTTTATTACAATAGTTGTTATCACATTTAAGGTTTTTTTCGTTGAATTTATATATGGTTGAATGGATTGAATCGTAATGTCGTAGTTCTTTCAATAGATTTTAGTTTATTGGGTGTGATTTAAAGTTTTTAGGAATTGTATAATGTTGAAAAACAATTTGATACCTCATTTAGCGATTTTGGACATTTTTCAACGAAAATATTCAAAAATAAGAAAAAAGTTTGGAACCTCCCACTTGCTGATGGCGCCTTCGTCAGCCTCTAATGTCTCTATTATCAGCCACCGTTAGATCTAACAGCGCCGCCGCCAGACCTAAAAACTTCTAGAAATTGAAAAACAACTTCAACTTCAGCATCTCTTTTCCTATAGCATGTACACTATTTTCAACCATTCATTTCATTAAAAACATTTAAGTAAATGAACATTTACTTTAAGTTCTTTAATGAAATTAAGGTTTCACCCCCCATTTGAAAACTTTAGAAATGGTTTTGAGATCCAAATCTCATCATATCAAAATGTAATTTTTCGTTTAAAAAACAAATCGTAAATTTTGACATTTTCGTCCGATTATCAAAATGCGATATCTTTTGCATTACTTTGAATCAATTTATAAAAATTATATGATCTTTCTCATGTTGTCGAGAGTTATAAATTACAAAAATCCATTTTTAATTTCGACAACTTTGAAAAATTAGTTTTTCAACATTTAGCCAAATTTTAACAGTTTTTCGAGCTTTTATATCATATGCTTTTATCACATTTTTTCTAGTCTTTCGACTTAACCAAAAACATTAAATGAAATTGGTTGATGCCCTATGGGTCTTGAATAACTTTAGAAACAAAGATACTTTGATAGATATGTAGGACGTTAGATGATAGATTGATCAATTGATTGATGAATGGATAGAGAGAACGTATGTTCTCGACTGACTGATGGGACATTGCCTTTAGTATTATGTAGTGACCATGCCACGTAAGACATGATAAATAGATAGATGGATGGATTAATAGATTGATGAAAGATAGATGGATGTTATTGGATGACACTAGCGGGTTTGCTTGTATTTTCGATAAAAAGAAACTTATATTATAAAAATCAAAACTATTTTGGTTTACCAAAAAAGAGTTGTAAAAAACTTAGAAAGAGTGATGCGTTGTTGTACATCCGGAAGCAGCAGGTCAATTTAGGATTAGCACTAGATATCATATACTATTCGGTTGTGTGGGATACTTTAAAGTATATTACAACTTTTGAGATTTGAAAATTTCTTCTACTTCTTTCTTGGGGGACGTTGTATGTGTAAAGGCGGTCTTTATATAGTGTAGAGGTAGGCGGGGTTCACATGCATTGCCTTTTGATAGGCTTCAACATGAGAGATCTCTTGGGCTAGTTAGTTGATATGAATACTTTGTGTAATGTTTTAAATGTCTTTTCTACTTTATTTGGTTTTGAAATTCTCTTAATTTTGTTAGTTTGAACTTAGTTTCCACTCTTAGAGCTTGGAATGTGGGAATGGTAAAAGAAAGTTAAAGTATGAGTTTTCTTAGTCATATTTATCAAGAAAATAGTTTAATCATTTTAAGAAATTTTCTTAAATTGGAAATTTGCCTTTTTGACTTCTCTCTTGATTTAATTATGGAAACTTTCCTTATTTTTTATTTTCTGATTTCTTTGTAGGGAATTTTCACCTTGGAATTATTTGGATGATTTGTCAAAATATGAGAGGACGTTGGAGACGATTAGCTACCTATGTGTGCCACTAGCATAGAGAAATCCTAATGCATACATATGTGGCATGTTTGCATTTATCTGGACGTGAAGAGAATAAAGAGGAGATCAACCATAAAATTCAATCACCATGTATTTGAATTTTAGATGGAAATTCTGATTAATAGAACAACCAAAAACCAATCTAGCATTTATCTGGACGTGAAGAGAATAAAGAGGAGATCCTATTTTTGTGGGGCTAGAGTTTTTGAATTTTAAAACTCAAAGTTTAAAATGCCGAATTATATTGGTTGATGGAGGTGTGGCGCTGATTTGGGGGATATATATTCGACTGGATATATATTTCTTTAAAAAAAAGGAGGCCGAATACATGGAAAAAAGAAAAAGAAAAATAAAAAAAAGAGTTGCTGAAATTTCAGCAACATGGCTGCTAAAAGAGAAAAAGGGCGCACTCCTAGTTTTTAGGAGAAAATTGGGGGGATCTCTTCACCTTGAGGAGCTACTGAATTTTGGTAACCACTAAGAAGTTTTAAAAGTTGCAGATTTTTAGCAAAAAGAGTTGGCTGATTTGAGGGGGATCTCTTTCTCCTTAGAGAAGGGGCTGTACGTTAAAAAAAGTGTGACTGAAAGAAAGAAAGAAAACAAATAAGGGAGTTGCTGCAAAAGAGAGGGATCTCTCTCTCTCTCTCTCTTATATATATATATAGCTACCTATTTTATTTTATTTTAAACTTTTCTTGAGGAAAGAGAAGGGCTGAAGAGGTTGGGGATTAGAAGGAGATTTTGGGGCCAACGAGTTGCTGCTAAGAAAAAGGAAGTTGCTAAAATTTTTTAGCAACGTTATTGCCAAGAAGAAGGAGATTTTGGGTCAACGAGTTGCTGCCAAGACAAAGGAGAGGTTGCTGAAATTTTTTAGCAATGTTATTGCCAAGAAGTTTTCAACGTTGCTGAAATTAAAAACAACAACGTTGCTGCTTGTATTCGTTTTCAATCATCAACATCATCGCCGTGAGGAACATCACCACCAACACATCTCAAACTTCTTTGGTTGTGTTAAAAAGTGTAATCCTTATGACTTTTACTTATTTTTATTATTTCAGCCCTGGTTTCTATTGGATTAAAGAACATCTTGTTGGATTCTTAAGTTGGAAAATTTTAATTCAATGAGTTAGTGACTTTCAGATTCATTAATTGATGTTTTCGGATTGGTGATATGTAGACTCATGAATCGGTGAATTTTAATTATGTATGCTGAATTTTCAGTTCGGTAATATTGAAAACTTTGATATTAATGGTCAATGAAGCCATAATTGTATCTCTAATCACTTAATTGATTTGGAGTATGATCTAAAAGTGGTAAAAGCTATGAATAATGGTTGAAATATGAAATTGCATGTTCTTTAGCTATGGACTTTTCCATAGGTTTGAGGAGTAGGTTATTGAATCATAACTCCTTTTTATCTTAATGATTTGTTTGTTGTTGTAAGGATACGCCGAGTATTAACTTGATTGCTTAATCAAAATAACTAGATGATGGACTTTTCCAAACTCCTAGGGTTTATCTAAGAAGGAATTTATAAAATGCATGATCTCTTTAGGCTTGCACTTTGATTCAATTCGGATATGTAATTAAGGCATGAGATTCGTTGTCTATGTTGAAGCAATTTGATTAGTTATTTAATGAATCTGAGAGAAGATGATCAATTGTAAATATTTATTTCTTTAATTTTTGTTATTAATATTTTTTTGAAAACCCGAATCAAATAATTGAAACTCCCTTGATTTTGTGTAATACGTTTGTTCACAAATTGTTAATTAAACTAACTGAAATTTGTTATGACTCTTTAGTGTGGGAGTACCCTCAATCCTCGGCCAATAACGATACCCTACTCACCACTTTACTATAATCTTCTATAGGGTGTATTGATGACTAAAAATATGGTTTATCATTAGTGATCACTGTTAGTCTGTATTCATCAAACAATCAACCTCGTCATTAGTTGAACTTAATATTGGGTACTTGGTTAACGACCAGTCTAAGTCGAATAAATAGTCAACCAACCGTGGTATGCTAGGCCGGTCACAAAATCAGATTATAACGATGGGATTCCACATCGGATTTGAAGTTTGAAATATTGAATTTGCCATAGTCGAGGCAGTTAGATCGGCATGATCATCCGCTCTCTTAGCGACTACACCGCCGTGTTCGTATTTGTAATGTTGATAGATACTTTGTGTTACTTTAAATGATAGGTTGAAGTTTATTAGAATTACTTAAAATTATGCTTAGACAATTCTCGTATATTATATTATGGAAATTCTACATTATTTAATTGTTCAGATGATTACTCGGGCATGTATGACTCGTCGTTAGAATGACGTTCCTCTTGTTGAGTAACATCCCCATGTTATTCACCTTATCCTTCACATTTTCAGATTGCTTAGCTTTTGAGGTGCCTACTTACGAGGAGCCATCTGAGGAGGTCCCCATAGAAGGTTATGTCGACGATTTGCAAACCCCATCAATTTGAGGATCACTTTAGGGGTTTAAATGTTGTGTTTAAATTTTGAATTGTTGGAGATAATGTAATTTTTTTGGGAGTTGTATTTTGGGATATGATTATGATGTTGAGGATTGTCATTGATTATGATTATGACTATTTAGCTTCCATTACTCTAATTTGAAGTTATTTAGTATAGTTTCCACAATGTGTATTTTCACCCCTTAGTATTATTATTCTTGTTTGCTCTTTCTGGTTGTGTGTATGTTTACCTCACACCTCAAGATTTTGACTGATGAATCCTTAGGATTCATATTTTGATTTTGGGGCATGACATTATTGGCCTTTGTGAGTAAGGGATTATTTTTGAAGATGATATTCTAGTTCACATGACAGTTTTATCTCTGCCCAAGTCTTATGACACTTTTAAGGTCAATTACAGTGCACTAGAAACTAAATGAGATCTGAATCAGTTGATTTTCTTTTGTGTCATTGAGGAGGCAAGTTTGAGAGGTTTGAAGGTTGAGTTAGCATACTTGGCAATTCACGGAAGTAGCAAGAAAATTTTCAAGAATAAGTGTTTCAAGAAAGGCGGCAACAAGTACTTCGAATAAGGAAAGAGATTCAAAGGTTTTAAGAATAAAAAACAATTAAGAAAATGATAGAGGCTGGGAAAATAGATAATGAAAATGCTGGTTCTGCAAGAAAAATGAACACATAAAGAGGGATTACTTTACTTATAAGAACTGGTTGCAAAAAAATTCAAGAGGTACTAATTTAATTCTAGTTTTCTATGAGTCCAATTTAGTTGATGTTCCTTCAAACTTATGTTGGATTGGTTCAGGTGCATCTGTGCATATTTCTCATTTTCTATAGGGGTTCGTCAGTAGGAGAAACCCCAGACCAGAGGATAGACTTTTGCTTGGGAATGTAGAAGCATTGCAGGTTGAGCCTGTTAGAGCTTATCGTCTCATTCTTGATATAGGACATTCCTTGATATTAAAGGACACATTTTACATCTCATCTTTTAGACAAAACATTATTTTCATTTCTTGATTGGACATTATTGGTTACGGTTTTAGTTTTGGTGATAGTAGGATGCACGTTCATAATCATGACGACATTGTTAGACATGATTTTCTATTAGATGGTCTTTATCAATTATCTTTGGATAGTATGTTTACTTATTCTTTGTTATGCTTATATGTTGATTCGTATGTTCCGTGGTCTAAGCGTCCAAGTTCATCAGAAAACTCTTTTATGTTATAGCATTTAAGTTTATGCCACATTTCTAAGAAAAGACTAGAATTCTTAGTTAATGAAGGAATTCTAAATCCTCTAGATTTATCAGATTTTGATGTTTGTGTGGATTGCTTTAAGGGTAAGATGAGTAAGCAATGGAAACTTGAAGCTATTAGAGCTACTGATTTGTTAAAATTAGTTCATACAGATATTTGTGGTTCTTTTCTGATTCCTTCTCGAGGTGGTTAACGTTATTTCATTATTTTCATCGATGATTATTCTAGATTTGCTTATTTGTATCAGATCCACCATAAGGATGAGGCATTAGAAAATTTTAAAATCTATCAAGTAAAAGTTGAGAAATAGTTAGATAAGAATATCAAAGCTGTTAGATCTGATAAAAGTAGAAAGTATTATGGGTGGATGGATAATGATGGTGTACATCATGGGAAGTTGATGGAATATTTAAGAGAGCAAGGAATAATTCCTCAATATACCACACTTGAAACACCTGAGCAAAATGGGGTTGTTGGAAGAAGAAACCAGACTTATCAAGAAGCTGTTCGTAGTATGATGAGTTACTTAGACTTACCAGAAAACTTTTGGGGTGAAGCCTTGAAGACGACAATTTACATTCTCAATAGAGTTCCCTGCAAAGCAGCTCTAGAAATTCCTTTCAAGTTATGGATTGACAAGAAACCAAGCCTTGGCTATCTTCATGTTTGGGGGTGTCTTGCTGTGACAAAGTTGTACAATCCAAATCAGAAAAAACTTGAACCTCGAATGACAACTTGTCACTTTTTTTATTATCCCGAGAGGTCGAAGGGTTATAGATTTTTCTATTTGTCGAGACATATGGAGATTGTTGAAACTAATCGTGCTAGGTTTTTTGAATATGATCTAAACAATGAGAGTGAAAAGCGAATGCATGTTATATTTGAAGAGAAATTAATGATTCACCGATATGTTTTATTCTACAACCTTCACCTCATCTGATGGCTTCACCTGTCCGTACAGTCGTTGCAAAAGAAGATGCAACAATCCAACCAGAACCCAATCCTCAAGCAATGGTGGTCCCAGTTCCACAACCAATGATTCCCATTAGGAGACCTACCCGAAAATGTAGACCCGCTATCATAGATGATTATGAGGTGTACTTTTAGGAAAAAAATGTTATCAAAGGTGATGTAGATGGTCCTTCAACATTCAAAGAAGCCATGGACTCAAATGAATCTCAATTCTGACAGGAAACAATGAAAGAAGAATTGAGATCTATGGAAAATAATAAACTATGAGAATTAATGATACTTCTTGAAGGTCATAAGATAATATAATGTAAATGGATTTTCAAAATTAAAAAAGATTCAGAAGGTAAGCTCGAGAGATTTAAAGCAAGGCTTATGACGAAGGGTTTCCGACAAAAGTTAGGTATTGATTTTAGTGAGACTTATTCCCCAATTTTTTCTAAAGATTCACGAAGGATCATCTTGACGATAGTGGCATACTATGATTTAGATTTACATTAGATGGATGTAAAAACTATTTTTTTGAATGGTGAAGTGAAGGAGGAGATTTACATGGCAAAACCTGATGATTTTAAAGTTGAGAAAAGAGAATATCTTATTTACAAGTTCAAAAGATCAATTTATGCTTTGAAACAAGCATCAAAATAGTGGTACTTGAAATTTGATCAAGTGATGATTGGATACGGATTTAATGAAAATATCGTCGACAAGTGCATATATCCCAAGATAAGTGGGAGTGGAATCATCATTCTTGTGCTCTATGATGATGATATATTACTAATAAGCAATGATGTTCATCTCTTGTGTGACACAAAGTCTTTTGTATCAAAAAGTTTTGATATAAAAGATATGGGGGATGCTCAATATGTTTTAGGGATTAAAATTCATAGCGATAGACAAGCTGGTTTTTTGGGTTTGTAATAAAAGGTAAACATTGAAATGGTGTTCAAAATATTTTATATGGATAAATGTACCCCTGGTTAGGCTCTTGTGGTAAAAGGAGATGTATTTAGCCAAGATTAATATCCCAAGAACAAGATTGAGAAAATGGAGGTTGATGCATCAAAATATGCTTCAGTAGTCGGTAGTCTTATGTATGCAATGATTTGCATCCGAGCTGATATCAGTTACATCATTAGTATGCTTGGGAGATATCAATAGAATCCTAGTATTGCTCATTGGAGAGTAGTAAAGAAAGTACTTCGATATTTGCAAAGAACAAAAGACTTTAAGTAAGTATATCGAAGATCAAGTGAGCTTCGAGTTGTTGGTTATTTTGGTGCGAATCATACTGGATGTCGTGATAGCTTGAAGTCTACTTCAGGTCATATTTTCATGCCTAGGTATGGAGCTATATCATAGAGAAGCTCAAAACAAACCATTCTGACAGATTCGACTACTTATCCAAAGTTCATTGGATGCTACGAAACAACCCATCAAGCAGTTTGGTTGAAGAATTTTATTGGTGAATTGACTATGGATTCTATTGATAGACCTATTATATTTTATTGTGATAACAAGACCACTACTAATTTTACAAATAATAAATGAGTGACCAGAGGAAACAAGCACATTGAAATAAAATACGTTTTAGTATGTGAAAATTTTTGTGAAGAATTGATCAAAATTGTCAAGATAGATTCTAACAATATGATAGCTGACCCTCTTACAAAAGGATTCCCACCAAAGGTTTTCAAGGAACATGTGACTTGTATGGGAGTTATCATGTCTTTTGTTCAACTTATTTAAGTATTGAATTCCTTTTATGCTTGACAATCCACACACATGCACCATGTTCCATCTTTCTTTGGTACTAAGAGAACAGGAACCAAACATGGACTGAGACTTTCCCTTACAAATCCCTTTTGCTATAGTTCATCGACTTGCCTTTGTATCTCTTTTATTTATTCGGGATTAGCTCTATAAGCAGGTCTATTTGGTATAGTAGAACCAGATATGAAGTCTATTTGGTTCTCAATTTCTCTTAACGGAGGTAAACCATGGGGAATCTCCTTGGGAAAAAGATCCTCAAAATCCTACAATAAAGACACAACAACACTAGGCAAAGATGAGTTAAGATCGTTAGTAGAAAAATAAACATCCTTGTACATAAGTACTAGTACTTGTGGCCTTGCCATTATTACACTTTTAACATCATGTTTTTCAACAAGTACACTCAGTACTTTATTCTTCTCTACATATTGCTCACTTTGCTCTCCTTTTTGCTCACACATTTGTTTCTTTCTCTTTTTGCACTCACTTGCTGTCTAACCTAGTCCTCATAAGCTTACAAAGGTTTGAGATGGGCCTATATAATTTTTCGATTGTTCATTACAAAAGAATAACGATTTTTATATCCATCATGCGACACTTTCTTATCAAACTGCCATGGCCGACCGAGCAATATATGACCAGTATGCATCGGTGCCACATCACAAAGAACCTCATCCACATACTTGCCTATTGAGAAAGGAACCCGAACTTACTTGTTTACCTTCACTTCTCCACAATCATTCAGCCATTGTAGCTTGTACGGTTTAGGATGTTTCTACCATTTCAAATTCAACTTCTCTACCAACAAGGTACTAACAACATTGGTACAACTCCAACTATTAATAATCAATGTACATACTTTATCCCTCACGTGGCATCTTGTGTGAAAAATATGCTCACGTTGCTCTTCATTTCCTTCATCCTTAGGCTATATACTCAAAGCTTTCCTGGTGACAAGTAAATCACCATGCACAGGCTCTTCTACTTCAACATCAGAACAATCCTCTAATGGAGGCATCTCATTGTTACTTGAGCTAGCACTTTCAATGTCTCCATTTTCCAATACAACCATAACCCTTTTGTTTGGGCATTCAGAAGCAATGTGTCCAAACCCTTGGCACTTAAAATACTTAATCTGATGTGACTTAATAAGAGACTTTGTTTCAAGTTTATCTTTAGGAAAAAAAATCGAACTCTTCAACCTTGCTTCTTCTTTTGGTATGAAAGGAATCTTATTGTCCTTCCAAGTTGGTCTCCACAGATTATTAGATGATGATCCAGATCTGAATCTTCTAGACTTGATTTGCTTTCCATTTTAATGGTTTTGTCCAGTAACTTTTCCATCTCCACATCATGTTGCAAATCAACCACATCAACAATCTCCTTATTTAATCCGACAAT
Organism: Akebia trifoliata; assembly: GCF_017979445.1. NCBI lineage: Eukaryota > Viridiplantae > Streptophyta > Magnoliopsida > Ranunculales > Lardizabalaceae > Akebia > Akebia trifoliata. Next base: position 14,126,071 of record NC_141375.1, read on the forward strand.
AAATCTAGCCATGGTTGTCTCTCTATCTTCTTCTATGTTTGCACCAATCATGGTGATTTCCATCTCCTTATAATAGTCCTCGACACTCATAGAACCTTGAACCAACCCTTGCAATTTTATATATAAATCCCAATAGTAATGGCTAGGTATAAATCTTTTACGCATCACTGACTTCATCTCTTCCCATGACCGAATAGGCCTTTCACCATTCTGGCGCCTATTGATCACCAATTAATCCCACCATATACTTACATAATTTGTAAATTCTATGGTGGCGAGCTTTACTTTCTTATCCTCAGAATAATTATGACAATCAAAGACATGCTCAACCTTTCTTTCCCACTCTAGATATATTTTAGGATCATTCTTTCCTTGAAAAGTTGGAATTATCATTTTAATGCTGCCCATATTGTTATCTTCTTTGAAATCAACTTTCCGATCCTGTCGATAATTTACTCTTTCCTCTTCGAAATGAACATCTTCTTCTCTTTCGAACTTATGTCTTCGATATGATTTAGATTCATAAGAGGATTCCATATTGTCCAACCATGCATTCAACAATTTAAATTGATCATGCACGGCTTTGATGAACAATTGCATGTCAGTCTCTTGTGAATCTCCTTCTTCCTTACTCATGTTGTCAATACTATGCTGTTTTTTTTATGATCTCTCTCTTCCCTTGTACCACTCAAAGCTAAAAATCCAACTCCCTGTATGGTCCTTATTAGAAACAAGAAACTAGCAATCTCAGAGAAAGCAAATAAAAAAAAAAAGGAAGAATGATCGATCTCATATCAATCGTTTGATTTGAAATGCAGCATGAAACATTGTGAATGATCTAAGGTTCAACAAGGAATCGACACTTGATCAGCAAGAATTTTCAGCAATAAGATGTTGGGTGTAGAGTATGCATTCAACAAGAAAACCAGCAATTCAATAGCAAGGTTAAGGTTGATAATCTCTTGAAAGTTTATCAAATCGGCTAAGATCAAAGGGTTGTGGCTAAAGTTCAGCAAGACAAGTTTCTCAAAGAGTTTCAGCGGTAAACGTCTCTCCCTCTCTTAATTTTATTTATTTATTATTATATTTTTTTTAAAAACAAGAACTTAGTTGTGGTTGTTCTGAATTTCAGCAAGGAAACCATGGAATGTAAAGAAGATGTTCTTCTTTATAATGGCTAAATTCTGAAAACGTTGTGACTAAGATTTAAAACCTTCTAACATAAGTGTTCCAAGGTTTTAATGTTAGAAGCTGATAGTAGGTATGATAGAATCTGAAATTGGAATGTTTTTTATTGTTTTCTTTATAACAAAAAAAATTCAGCAAGTACAGCAAATTGAAGATCTCTTATTTAATGGCCGAATTACGGTGACAAGATTGCTATAGTTTTCAACAAGAAACATTGGGCAACAAGAGAAAAAAAAACAAAGAAGAGAGCAAAAAAAAACCAGCAAAGAATGTTTTGGTTCTGAATTCAACGACATACTATGAAATAACATAAAAAATAGCAACAAAGAACATGTAATCTCAATAATTCTTTGAAGGTGTTCAAGACATCTTTAATAACAACAAGGATTTTCAATGAATATCAAACAAACAAAAAATAAACAGCAACAAATGCGAAATTCAGAGATCAATGTCTGAATATTTAAGAAGAAGGATTCGTCTATTTTCAATGAAAGATCATTCAAGATCGTTAAGATTCATTAAAGAACGATATCAAGAACAATGAATAATTTTTGTTTACTTATATTTTTTTTAACAACACAACAAAATAACAACAAATGAGAGCAAATAAGAACGTAACAAGAACGAAATCTAATGAATGGTCACGGATTCCAATCAAGAATGTAACAAAATCGTTTTGAAATAATTATAACAAAAAAAATAAAAAATAAACTGGTTTCCATCCTTCATTGGTTTTGAATTAGAATGAATTTTGTTGGGAAGCAAGATCTACCCCCGTTGTTCTCCAATTCGAATGTTGTCCGAACCAAATCTTCGAAGAATTCCTTCAATAATGATCTGTTTTCCAGCAATCTTGGTGCTCTGATACCAAATGAAATGATCCCTATTGGGTTTTAAACCTTCTTTTGATGATCTCTTCTAAGAATCTTTTAATTCGAAGGCTTCATATATTCTAAGTTATATAGAAACAAAAGATGATGATGATCGGATTAGAACCTTAAGGAAGCTATGTCCTTAAAATTCCAATCTTGAGATGTCACAAAGGATGATCACTCCTTTGATAAGTCGAATATTTATGCCCTCTTTCAAGAACTCATAAAGAACTCAAACTAGAACACATGAAACAAAACAAAGTTCTTGAATAAACTTCAAAACTCTTAAAATGTAAATTGTTAATTGTGTCCACAACATATCATGGGATCCCCTTTTATAGACAAATTAGATCAAGATTGAGTCTAATTAGTTCTTGGAAAAATAAAGAAAATCTAATTAATCCTCAGGAAATAAAGAAACTGAAACTAAGGAAATTAGAACATAAAATTCCCAATTAACCCTTGCATCCAAATTGATTTCTTACATAAAGAGATAGTTGACCATCCTTGATGAAACTTTGATATCTCCAAAGTTAGCCTTAGAATCTTCTAGAATGGTCTCTTTGTATTTTACTTCCACAATCAAGCCTTGAATGCCTCTTTCATCCTTTTTGTCCTTGCCCTAGTCATTGGTCCACAAATTCCTTCCAATGGTTCTTGAGAAGACTTGGGAACATCAACTTGAGTTATTTGGTCAGTAACTCAATCTCTATTATGATTCCTCATAGCTGATTATTCCTTTGGGGGCAAAGGTTAGAGTTTAACTCAAACCTAACACCTTAAACACCTCAGTCAATACTATCCTCCCTCAAAGTCAACGTAACACCCCCATTCACATTACCACCCAGTTTGGAGGTCTCATCTTAAACCCCTTACCATCTTTTCCAACCCGCCACCTCTTATCTTATCCTCAAATTTGTCACTTCGTCCAACATCAAACCACTCTCATTACCTTCAAATCTTCCACCACTCATCATTCGCACACCCATTTCGTCTTTCCCACTACACAACCACCAGTGTTCATTCTTCATGTTGAATAAGAACTTCTCCAACTCACTTTCAAAACTCCCAAACTCTTCTCTTATATATCCAACAAGACTGTGCCTTGGAGTTATGAAATGGGTCTAGTATTTCTAAAAAGAGGAGGGAAAGTCAAGAAGATAGAAAATTTTGAGAAACTGAAGAAGGAAGAGGAGCCCAAGGATGTAGACCTCATTACTAGGACAAGAAGAATAGTGAGAACGACTGAAAATGGGGCAATATGGAAAGGGAAGGACAATGAGAAGAAGACTAAGAAAGAGAAAAGGAAATAAATAGTGATAGAGATTGGTCAAAGTAGCAAAGAGGTGCAGAATGAACAAACTACGGGTACAAAACAAGTAACCGACAAAGGGTTAGTTGTTGATATGGAGCAACTAAAACAGTCAAAATAGGCAGTTGAAACAGAAGTTGCAATCGATAGAGAACAAGCAACAGTTTGCATAGAAGCAATAGTTGGAGAAAGTGAGGTAGTTAGAAAAGAAAAGATAGCTGAGACAAAAGACATAGAAACAATAGTAGAGAAAAACGACAAAGGAAAAGAAAAGGTAATCATCATAAAAGAGCAAAGCAAATGGGCAGAGAATAAGAGAAAAGTAGCAGACAGAAGTAATTTCATTAAGCTAATTAAGAAAAGTGAATATAGTCTTGTAGAGCAATTGAACAAAGTTCCAACCCAAGTATCAATACTAAGGTTGTTACAAAGCTCAGAGAGGTGTTATTCAAGGTTCCTAGTGAGTCACATGTGACATAAGCCACTTCACCCGAGCAATTAGGTAAGATGGTTGGAATAATCATATCACCGAACGTCATAACATTCATTGAGGATGAATTTATTCTAGAAGGTTGTGGTCACATAGAACCATTACATATCATAGTGATGTGCAAAGGTATGATCATTGTTCACGTGTTGCTAAACAATGGATATGTATTGAATGTTTGTCCTTATTAATGGAGATCGGGTGGATGTTCCCAAGTCTTCTCAAGAATCATTGCAAGGAATTAGCTAGGGTAAGGACAAAGAGGACGGAAGAGGCATTACAAGGCTTGATTATGGAAGTACAATACAAAGAGTTTGCTAAATTTGAAGATATCAAAGCTTCACCTAGGATGGTCAACTATCCTTTTATGCAAGGTTTTGATTTCGAAGATTAAATTGGATGCAAGGTTAATTGGGAATTTTATGTTCTAATTGTCCTTAGTGATAGTCTTTTAATTTTTAAGGACTAATTAGGCCCAATCCTCATCTACTTTGCCTATAAAAACAGCCCACACGTTGTATTTGGGACACAATTATGATTCTTATGTCTTTGAAGTTTATTCAAGAAGTTTTGATTTTGTTTTCATGTGTTCTTTATGAGTTTTTGATTGAGTGCATGAATCTTCGACTTATCAAAGGAGTAATCAACCTTTGTGGCATCTCAAGATTGGGGTTTTAAGGATATAATTTCCTTAAGGTTCTAATCGGATCAACATCAATTTGCTCCTAAGAAATTTAGAATGTTTCGAAGTCATCAAATTCAAGGGTTCCTAGAAGAGGTTGTCTAGAGGGATTCATATCCATGGAGATCATCTAAAGGGGATCATATCATTTGGTATCAGAGCAAGAAAGATTGCTAGAAAATAGTTCATCATTGAGGAAACTCTTCGAAGATTTGGTTAGCGCAACATTCGAATTGGAGAACAAAATGGGTAGATCTTGCTTCCCAACCATAAATTCACACCAATTCACAACCAAGTATTGCTGGAAAAACCAGGTTTTAGATTTCAAAACCCATTTTTTGTTGCGTTCTTGACTGTAGAGAAACATTCCTTGTTGCTGTTATATTTATTTTTTTGTGTTGTTCAAAATCTATATATGTTGTTCAATCTTTTAGGCGATATAATATAAAACGGCAAACAACTTGTTGGATTTCTTGTTGCTTCACAATGATTTCAAAATAATGTGATCTTGCTGAAAAATTAAAAAAAAAAAATCAAAAATCTTTGGGTGGTAAACTCTTTCTTTTTGAAATTCGTGGCTACATAGATCAGCCCTGACTTTGATCTCTAAATTTCGTTCGTAGTGATTGTCTTGATTCGACTGTTTATCAATTGAAGAGCATCCAAGACAACATCCTTTGCTGGAACTTATGCTGCCCATATTGGAAACCCTGAACATTCTTGCTGAAATCTTCTTGCATTATGCTCATATGCTGAATTAACAACCACGAAATTCAACGAATGTTAAGGTTTTCAATGAAAGTGTTGATTGTTTCCTAGCATTTCTTGTTCTTTTTTGAAATTTTCGTTCTTACATAGATCGATTGAGTTTCTGGTTTTTTTTTCCTGAAGTACAAAACTGTTGATCGATCTTCAACCAACATTCTAAGTTCTTACATGTTCACCTACGAATCGAACTTATTTGAATATTCTTTGAACATAACAACTACTGTAATCTGGTTCACAACTGGGCTGAACTCTTTGCTGAAAATGGATCTGAATTGAGATTGTTCTCTTTTAATTCTCTTTAATGTATTGCTGACGTTTATCTTAAAAAAAAACACGATTTCTCAAGAATCATTGGATTACCATTCAAGAACAAACCAAAGTGCTATATCTGTTTTCTTCAAATAACTCGACCAAAGTTATCATTCTATCTCAAAAACGATTTGTTGTTGAAAACTCAGCCACAACAGCCACTCTTTTAAACGTTTATTTATTTATTAATTTGTCTTTCTTGCTAAAAACTAAGACCAACATGTGAAATGGTTCATAACAGAAGCAAGACCTCACAATTGCTGAATTCTTAGCTCTTTATTGAGATAAACGTATTCTTGCATAAATTAGATCTTCCTTGCTGAATTCTTGTTTTTCCATTTTGTGCAGCCAATATTGAGATTACAGAAAAAACTCATTATAAACATTTTCTGATTTGTTTTGTTTCTTTATCTCAGCCACAACATCTTCAATTTGTTTTAAAAAAAAAACTAACATTATCATTGATTTGCTGTGTGACAACGTATAATGTTCTTGCTAGTTATTTCTTATTGAATTAAATATAAACATTTGACGTTGCTACTTTCCTTTGTTGTTAATTTTTTTTGTTGTGTTGTTCAAAAAAAAAAAAGAATTTCTTGCTAAATTTCAAAAACTTTTGGGCAATTCCGAGGACAACTAGCTAAATTTCTTGTTGATTTAAGTTTGCTTCGACGTTAAAATTCTGATCAAAGTTTGTTTTGTTTAAAAATTGTTCTAACTTTAATGATTTTGATAATTTCGCAGCAACCTCGACATTAAATTCTGTTTATTTTTCTGAGATTGTTAGATTCTTGTTTCTAATAAGGGCCAAACAAGGCGCTGGTTGTAGCTTGAGTGATATTAAAAAAAAAAAAAAAAAAAGGAGGGGGGTTTTCAACATAGTTTTGGAAACATGAGTAAGGAAGGAGGAGACCCACAAAAGACCGATATGCGATTATTCATCAAGGTTGTCCATGACCAATTCGAATTGTTGAATTCAAGGTTGGATAATATGGAATCCTCTTATGAATCTAAATCATATAGAAGACATGAGTTCGACGAAGAAGAAGAAGTTAATTCCGAAGTAGAGAAAACAAATTATAGGTAGGACAAGAGGGTTGATTTCAAGAGAGATAACAATTTAGGTATCATAAATATGACCATTCTGACTTTTCAATGAAAGAATGATCCTGAATTATATTTGGAGTGGGAAAGAAAGGTTGAGTACATATTTGATTGTCATAATTATTCTGAGGATAAGAAGGTAAAATTAGCTGCTGTGGAATTTACAAATTATGCAAGTATATGGTAGGATCAATTGGTGATCAATAGGCGTAGGAATGTTGAGAGGCCTATACAGTCATGGGAAGAGATGAAGTTAGTGATGCGTAAAAGATTTATACCTAGCCATTACTATTGAGATTTTTATATAAAATTGCAAGGACTGGTTCAAGGTTTCATGAGTGTAGAGGATTATTATAAGGAGATGGAAATCGCCATGATTAGAGCAAAGATAGAGGAAGATAGAGAAGCAACCATGGCTAGATTCATTGTCGGATTGAACAAAGAGATTGCTGATGTGGTTGAGTTGCAACATTACGTAGAGATGGAAAAGTTGTTGCACAAGGCCATTAAAGTGGAAAAGCAAATTAAGTCTAAAAGATTCAGATCTGGTTCATCTTCTAGTAATCCATGGAGATAAAATTTGATGGACAACAAAACTACTTTCAAATCAAAAGAAGAAGCAAGGTCGAAGAATTCAATTTCTATCCCTAAAGATAAACCTGAAACAATACCTCTTACAAAGTCATGTGAAATTAAGTATTTTCGGTGCCAAGGATTTAGACATATTACTTCTGAATGCCCAAACAAAAGGGTTATGGTTATACAGGCAAATGGAAAAATTGAAAGTGCTAGCTCAAGTGACAATGAGATGCCACCATTAGAGAATTATTCTGATGATGAGTAGAAGAACCTGTGCATGGTGATTTACTTGTTACAAGGAGAGCCCTGAGTATACAGCCTAAGGATGAAGGAGATGAGAAGCAACGTGAGCATATATTTCACACTAGGTGCCACGTGAAGGATAAAGTATGTACACTGATCATTGATAGTGGGAGTTGTACTAATGTTGCTAGTACTTTGTTGGTAGAGAAGTTGAATTTGAAGTGGAAGAAACATCCTAAACTAAACAAGTTACAATGGCTAAATGATTGTGGAGAAGTAAAAGTAAACAAACAAGTTCAGGTGCCCTTTTTAATTAGAAAGTATGAGGATGAGGTTCTTTGTGATATCGTATCGATGCATGTTTGTCATATATTGCTTGGTTGACCGTGGCAGTTTGATAGGAGAGTTTCGCATGATGGGTACAAAAATCGATATTCTTTTGTAATGAACAACCGAAAAGTTATATTGGCCCCTCTCAAACCTTTGCAAACTTATGAGGATCAGGTTAGGATAGTAAGAGAGTGCAAAATGAGAGCAAATCAAAGGTGTGAGCAAAAAGAAGAGAAAAGTGAGCAACGTGGAGAGGAAAATAAAATAATGAGTGTACTTGCTGAAAAACATGAGGTTAAGTGTGTAATGATGGCAAGGCAACAAGTACTAATACTTATGTACATGGATGTTTATTTTTCTACTAATGACCTTAACTCCTCTTTGCCTAGTGGTAAGGATAGTATATTTGTTGTTATTGATAGGTTTAGTAAAATGGCCCATTTTTATTGCATGTTGTAAAACCTATGGCGCAACACATATTGTTGATTTGTTCTTTAAGGAAGTGGTTCGGTTGCATGGATTGCCTAAGACAATTGTTAGTTATAGGGATGTTAACTTCCTAAGTTATTTTTGACATACTTTATGGAATAAATTAGGAACTAAACTTCTATTTTCTACTTTGCACATCCTCAAACGGATGGTCAAACTTAAGTAGTTAATAGGACACACACTACTTTGTTACGTACTAACGTTCAAAAGAACTTAAAACAATGGTAGAAGTATTTACCACATATTGAGTTTGCATATAATAAGAGTGTTCAATCTACTACTTTGTTTTCTCCTTTTGAAATTGTTTATGATTTTAATTCTTTAACACCTGTGGATATTTTACATTTGCCTACTAATGAGCATGTTAATCTTGATGGTAAGAAAAAGGCAAATTTTGTGAAAGATTTACATACAAGAATTTGGGCCAATATTGACAGGAAGAATGAGCAATATGCTAAGCAAGCCAATAAAGGGCATTTGAAAGTTGTCTTCCAACATGGAGATTGGGTTTGGGTGTACATGCGTAGGGTGAGGTTCCCTACGCAAATGAAGTCAAAATTGCAGCCTAGAGAAGATGGTCCATTTCAAGTTTTGGAGCGAATCAATGATAACGCCTACAAACTAGATTTGCCAAGCGACTTTGGTAATGTTAGTGCAATTTTTAATGTTAATGATTTATCTATGTTTGATGTAGGTGATTCGAGGACGAATCTTTTCAAAGAGGGGGAGAATAATGGAGATCGGGTTGATGTTCCCAAGTCTTCTCAAGAACCATTGTAAGGAATTGGCTAGAGTAAGGACAAAGAGGATGGAAGAGGCATTACAAGGCTTAATTGTGGAAGTACAATACAAAGAGTTTGCTAAATTTGAAGATTGCAAAGCTTCACCTAGGATGGTCAACTATCTTTTTATCCAAGGGATCGATTTGGAAGATTAAATTGGATGCAAGGGTTAATTGAAAATTTTATATTCTAATTGTCCTTAGTTATAGTCTTTTAATTTCTAAGGACTAATTAGGCTCTATCCTCATCTATTTTGCCTATAAAAATAGCCCACATGTTGTATTTGGGACACAATTATGATTCTTATGTCTTTGAAGTTTATTCAAGAAGTTTTGGTTTTATTTTTATGTGTTCTTTATGAGTTCTTGATTGAGTGCATGAATCTTCGACTTATCAAAGGAGTGATCAACCTTTGTGGCATCTCAAGATTAGGGTTTTAAAGACATAGTTTCTTTAAGGTTCTAATCCGATCAACATAAATTTATTCCTAAGCAATTTAGAATATTTCGAAGCCATCAAATTCAAGGGTTCCTAGAAGAGGTTGTCTAGATGGATTCATATTCATGGAGTTCATCTAAAGGGGATCATATCACTTACACAACTTTAAAGAAGCTAGGCATGGACTAGTGTCTTTAAAAGAAATAATCAATGGGTGAAATTGATCTACCAATCATAATTGGACCTTGCATATTTTAGATCACTTTCAAAGTGATAAGCATGCCAAATATTTTCAATTTTCTTCTCAAAGCACCCTTGATCCGCGGGGTGTGCGGATCCGCTTTTGACCTTTGAGGTTTGGGAATCGCCACCTAGTTATTACGGTCTAGGAACCGATCAATGACTCTAAACGGATAAAAAAACTAATCTAGAACCAAAAAAAGTTGAATTCGGGGATCCTGTTACGGGGTTGGAAGGTGTTAGGCACCAGCCCCGCCCGGCCAAAGCCGGTCTCTACTAACTTCCCAAATAAATTATATTGCTAAAAACCTAGATAATAATAAATAAATAAAAAAAAGTTATACCTTTCTGATAACAAATACTTTGTTCCCTCAGATCCGACAAAAATTGCTCCTTGTACCGTACTCCTTGTTTCGTTCTGTTTCCGGATTTGATTCCTAATCTCCGAGGCAAGGTATCTCTACTTTCTTGGATCTGAATTCTTCAAGTTTATTGAGGATTTTGGGATGTTTTTGGAAGGCTTTTAGGTGTTTCTTAGGCTAAAATCGAAGGAGGGATGTTAGGTAAGGAGTTGGGACTCCAAAACTAGGGTTTATGGGAGGCTAGGGGGGCTTTTAGACCTACTTCTCTTAGGGTTTATGATTTGATACGAAAATAGGGTGTGGGGACCTCTATTTATAGATTTTTTTAGGGGTTGATTTTGATAGAGTTAGTGTTTAATTAGAGTTCTTTTAATTAGAGTTGTGTTTTAGTTAGACTTGTTTTAGGTAGAATTGTATTTTAGTTAGAATTATTTTAGGTAGAATTGTTATTTAATTAGAACTCTATTAGATAGAGTTATTATTTAATTAGAATTCTATTATGATTTTGACTTTTGGTCTTATTTCTTTGACTTTTAATATTTTGACTTTAGTCTTAATTGATTGACTTTAATATCTTGACTTTAGTCTTGCTTAATTGACTTTAATTTTGACTTTAGTCTCACTTGATTGACTTTAACACCTTGACCTTAGTCTTGCTTGATTGACTTTAAATTTTTGGAGAAGCCTCCTCCATTATTTCTTTAATTCTTTGGACCCCCAAATGGAGGGGTCCTTAAAGAAATATCTCACGAACCCTCAACAATTTTCCATGAGAGTCCGATTAATCGATTTTTTTAGTTCAAAATTTTAAATTAATTTCATTAATGTTTCACTTTAATTATTTAATATTTTATTTATTAATTTCAAAATTTTTAATTATGAAAATTGTGAAATTATCGTTTTACCCCCGGAGAGGACTTTTCACGTTTTAAGTCGATTTTTAATGTTCTAGGATGTTTTAGAATCGATTTTTCGTAAGGAATTTAATGAAAATATTAGTTTGTGTCATTTATGAAATTTTTTGTGTGAAATGGTCATGAACTTTATGAGGGGCATTTTCGTAATTTTGTCAAATTCTGTGAACATTGGTGAAATGATTTATTTGGTTCCGATTTGTTGTTTTATGTGTTTGAATGGGTTTTTCTAAGCGTAAAGTAGGCTCTAGGATTGTTTTGATGTTAGGGGTATTTTGGTAATTTGGTCAATTTTTAGTGATTTTTATCGTGAAGCTACTTTTTGATTTGCAAGATGATGATTTCTATGTTTCTGGAATCGTATTATCCTAGCGTAGCGTGATTTCTAAGATTTTGTCAGTTCGAGATACCTCATCCGAATTTCTGAAACACAGCTGGTAATAAAATAAAGCAATGGAATACACATCCATCATTGGGAATCATTGCGATCGGGTTGACGAGTTGATTAATCAGGCGAGTGCAAAAATGGGATGTCTACAGATGCTGTAACACCCCGAATTTTTAATTCGTATCTCGAGGAAAAAATAAATAGTGAAATATTAAGAAAATCTTGAAAGTGGGATTTAAGGGTAAAACTTTAGGATGTTTTTGATCATTTTTAATGGAATCTGACCTCACCATTAGATTCAAAATGATCGAAAAACATAGTTTAGCCTGTAAGCACGCTCAAATGCAACTCCGAATATAAAAGTTGCAAAATCCTTAATTATCGGGTCGGACTAGGCTAAAACAGTGACTTTTTGTTAGAGTAATAATTTTTAAAATTCGATCATACCATTGGGTTCATAACGAAAAATTATTCAACATAAACTATTTATTTGTCATTTTTGGAGATTAGGAAGTCGAATTATCGCCAAAAACGAAAACGACATCAAGTTTAGGGGTCACATCAGGCCAAAAATGTAAATTTTTTATGGAGACATAATTTGTAGAAATTGACTATATCATTAGATCCGGAACGAAAAATTAGGTGAAATAGAGTATTCATTTGTTAGTTTTGGAGTCCGAATGATCAAGTTATCATCGATCGAAACAATTGATAAAATATCGAATTCGTCCCACATTTTATTTAAATAATATTTTTAATTTTTTTTTCTCGTCTTCCCCAACTCGTCATTTCAGCCGCGACATATACAATGAAAAATTCATTTTTTTTCTTCAAACTTCCACCTCAGATCTCGTGCAAACGGCTCGCCGTCAACGATCGCCGCAAAAGGAAAAAAGATCCGCAGCCTCAACATCTACAAAACCCACCCAACCTTTCTTCATTTCACTTTCTATTTCATCCAATATCGTCAAAAATCAGCCGTATTTGGATACGGAAACTTTGAAATTTTGACCTCGGATTTCGTCCGTTTCGGGGTCAAATCGTCTTCTGACGCAGAAGGGAGAAACGTCCGCAGCCTCATTCTCTACATAACCCAATCAAATTCCTTCCGTTTTCTCGTCTTTTTCACCCCATATAATAAAAAATCAGCCGTATTTTTATACGGAGATTTCGTAACTTTGACATCGGTTTTCGTCGATTTCGGGGTCAAACCGTCTTTCGCCGTAGAAGGGAGAAGAGACGAGCACATCGAGATCTTCGAAACCACCAAGCCAGTTTCGAAAATCAGTCGCTTCAAAGTTCGATCCGTCTCGATTTCTGTGCCAATTGCCTCGATTTCCGCGCACACGCTTTGATCCTTTTGCCTAGACATTGTAAGGAACTTTCAATTTCTATTAGTAATCGTAGATTGTGAAAATTGCATTTAGGATTTTATCGAAAAAATTTGGATGTATTTCTAAAATATAGAATTATTTTGTTATTTCAAAAATTCACGCAAGAAATTGCATGTTTGATATGTTTAATTGTATTTTTAACAAATTATACGTGGGTAGGGTATTTTAACGGGTTATTTCAATAAATTGGGTCTTGTGCACTGCTCGGACCCCGTTTTGATATAAAATTTATTTTCTTTTTCAATATTATTGATAAAAATAAATTCTTTAGTTGAAAAATGTAATTTAATATTCAATAAACTCATATTGAGTTGATGAATATCAGAAAATGGATGTTTTATTGAAGAAATTGAAAATCGTAAAAATCGAAAAGAGGGAAAAAGGGTATGAAACGGTAAAATGTCAAAGTCACACCCGAGGGGTGATGTCTGCATTTTACGTTGTTGTGTTGTGTGTAGGTTGGTGAACAGATATCCAGGGATAATATTGTTGGTTGCATGTTTATTTAAATTTCTGTTAGCGCGAGGCGCTCCGTTATGTTATTTATTTTAGGCCGGGTGGCCACACTTGCATGGTAGGAAACTGGATATCTATTCTCAACCTTGTATTGTTAATTTCTCTTTTGTTTTCAAATGAAAATAATATATATGTAACTATTTTGTGAGCTGTTAAAGAGTCTGTGAATACCCGAAGGGATAGTGCGTCATATCATCCGGAGTGGTGTACTATCCTGGGATGTACGGTAGGGACCACCAAGCTCATACGTGGTATGGGACGCGTATGAGAGTGGAGTCACAACTGGAATCCGGATTTATTCCTCTCTATCTTTACCAGTGAACTTGTAATGTAAAGGTGGTCGTATACGAATGGTTTGTATATTTGGGAAGCACATGTACGCCTGATAGGCATAGACGAAGATGATTGGTCAGTGATCACTAACAATCTATAGTAGTCGAACGTTCTGACACATCGAAAAGAGACCCATTGCTTACGGTCACGTCAAACGGCTAGCCTGAGCCGGATAAATGGTCAACCAAACGTGGTAAGGGCAGCGACCGGCCACAAAATCAGGAACTAAAAGCCAGAGAGAAATTGTAACATCATGTCCCGACTGGGAGCGATCCAGTCGTGAATCCCAACACTCTAATTCCAATACTCCACCATTGTGTATTATGTATCTGCTGCTTTACTTTGATATATAAAATGAAATACATGTTTAATGTTTTCATTTGATCAATTAGATTTGTATATAAAGAAAATGGTATAGTGAGTACTGTTGATTGATGTAATGTCAGTTTTAAAATATTTAGTTGCTCATCATTGGCTATATGTACCAGTTAATCGTAGTTTATTATGTAAAACTTTGATTATTTTAAAATGATTCAGTATGCTTATTCATTCATGTTAGGAGGGGTTATTGGCAGAAATTGTTTGTTTCCCTACTGGGTAACCATTGTTACTCACCCTTTCCTTCTCTATTTTTTTAGTTTCAGATTCAGAGCTTGGCGAGGCAAGTATAGAGTACGAATGATGATCATCTGGTTGGTCAGATAGACAACCAGAGTTCGTCACCTGGTAAGTACTAGGGCTATACCCCCTAGTGGTGTCAATTCCCCCAGGTAATTTTATGGATTCTGTCTTGAGTGTTAGGAATTCTGTTAGAGTGAGAAATTTTGTATAATCCTGTATTCTTGTTATTCTTCCGCACTCTGATCTTTCGTACGTTATTAGACGTGTATAAGCTTCCGCTAGTATTATATTTTGTATATGTATGCAGGATTGTATGTCGTTTATCAGGTGCAGGTTGAACGCCTTGGAATTCTAACATAAACAGAGGAGACCATGCCGAAATTTCGAGGTGCCACTTAGTACCTCGAGATCTGACATGGGGATTTGTGTTAGCGTCCGGCGGGGCGCCACAGATGCCCCTCTTCGGCAGAGGGTTGAAGCAAACTAGATAGCAAATCTATTTTGGTAGATAGTGCGATATCTGAATGCCAAAGCTAGTGACAGTTCATTTTGCAGCCTGATTTAGCAATTCGTCGAGGCGTTCGGATCCTTGAAGGTAAAGCTTTCCCCAAACTAAAAAGTTGTCAGGTCCTTGAGCGAGAGCTCTCACTGACAATGTCAGATCCTTGAATTTTAGAAAATTCTCCTTGACTAATGAAACAAATGTGCAAGTGTGTGCACTGTGTGAAACTGAGTAAAATAAAATTCGAGAAAATTTGAATGAGATTTGAGACAAATCTGAGCAAAAGTTGGGAGAAAGTTGAATGTCCT
The DNA here is from genome assembly GCF_017979445.1 of Akebia trifoliata. Classification (NCBI taxonomy): domain Eukaryota; kingdom Viridiplantae; phylum Streptophyta; class Magnoliopsida; order Ranunculales; family Lardizabalaceae; genus Akebia; species Akebia trifoliata. The sequence goes on from NC_141375.1 coordinate 14,141,232, forward strand.
ACTTTACCTACTCTAAGTGAAAGAGTAATGAATTTATATATTTTTTTTAGAGTCCTACTCTACCTGCCCAGGGTGAAAGAGTAATGAACTAATTTTTTTGGGAAGTTCTACTCTACCTACTCGGAGTGAAAGAGTAATAACTAATTTTTTGGGAGTCCTACTCTACCTGCCTAGGGTGAAAGAGTAATGAACTAATTTTTTTGGGAAGTTCTACTTTACCCACTCGGAGTGAAAGAGTAATAAACTAATTTTTTAGGAGTCCTACTCTACCTGCCCAGGGTGAAAGAGTAATGAACTAATTTTTTTGGGAAGTTCTACTCTACCTACTTCAGAGTGAAAGAGTAATGAACTAAGCCTTTTGAGAGTTCTACTCTACCTGCCCATTATTGATCAGTTGGATGTCCTTGAGTGCAGCACACACCACAGATTTGAGCAACTTGTTGTACTTGTGCTCCATTCACGTTCAATACCTGAGATAGAAGAGTAGACATTTTATTAACTTTTTCCTCAAGAGTAGAGTTAGAAGATACCTCATTCACCCCACGAGTGGAGTTTAACACTCCCTCATATTGTTGATAATTAAGAGTATGTTGAGCGAGCAACTCTTTAGCAACTTCAGGTGTCTAACCACAAAAGCTACAGCAGCAGCATCTAACAATTGACGTTCAAGAGGGAGGAGTCCCACATAAAAGTAAGTAAGTAGATTTCCTTCCTTCATCCCATGTGAAGGACATGATACAACTAAGCTCTTGAATCTCTCGTAGTAGGCATAAAATGCTTAATCCTTCCTTTACTCAATTCCAGTTATTTGCTTTCTCAAGACAATAATCTTTGAGGCGGGGAAGTACTTAGTCAGAAACTCAGTCATCAACTTCTCCCATGTGTTGATATAACCTGAAGGTAGATCAAACAACCAAGTCTTTGCCCTATCTTCAAGTGAGAAAGGGAATGACTTCAGCTTCAAAATGTTGAGATCCGCATTCTGTGGGCACATACTTGAACACACAAACTGAAACTCCTTGAGATGCTTATGAGGATCTTCATTAGTAAGCCCATGGAATTTGGGCAAATGGTGTAAAAACCCACTCTTCAGTTCAAACTCAGCTATTTTTTCGATTGCAGGTTCTGGATAAGTAATACAAGTTGGTGCGGTTCACCCATCAGTTGAAGAAGACATTTGTTTAATGGTTTCATTCATTAGTAATTCTTCTTCTTCACTTTCTTCTTCTAAATCAGGTATGTTTTCTTTCTCGTCTGACAAGGGATAGGAAGACCTATCTGACTCTTCCGACTCTTCCCTCTCCTCTTGGTGAGGTGGGGGTTGATGTGCAACTTGTTTTAGCAAGGCCAAGCGTTTTGCAAGTTCTTGAGTCTTTCTTCTAACTGCGGACATTCATGGACCTGAACCCAAAAGCAAAGACAACAATATACAAGTTAGAGTTGAAAGAACAATAATAAGCTTCCCTTCCTAAAAACATCACAACGTGATCGCCATAGTGATAAGAAAGATTCATGCTAAAATTTCAATAAGTGTAACGCAAGATATATTACATGCAAGCTTAACAAGTAAAATAGAATATTAACAAGTTAAATGACACTAAAACATAGGGATTTTGCAATCCCCGGCAACGACGCCATTTGATAGACCATATTTTTAGTAATCAATAAACCCTGTAGAAGATTGTAGTAAAGTGATTTGTAGGGTATCGTTATTGGACGGGGATTGCGGGTACTCCTATTCTAAAGAGTCATAATAAATTTTAGTTAGTTTAATTAACAATTTGAAAACAAACATATTACACAATTTTAAGGGGGTTTCAATTGTGGCGATTCGGATTTAAAAAAAATTAATAATAAAAATTAAAGAAATACATATTTACAATTGATCATCTTCTCTCACAATTCAAAAAAATCAAATTCATTAAATGACTAATCAAATTGCGTCAACATAGACAAACGAATTTCATGCCTTAATTACATATCCGAATTGAATCAAAGTGCAAGCCTAAAGAGATCATGCATTTTATAAATTCCTTCTTAGTAAACCCTAGGATTTTGGAAAAGTCCATCAACTAGTTATTTTGATTAAGCAATCAAGTTAATACTCAGCGTATCCTTACAACTCCTTAAACAAATCATTAAGATCAAAAGGAATTATGATTTAATAACCTACTCCTCAAACCTATGGAAAAGTCCATGGCTAAAGAACATGCAATTTTCAGATCACAACTATTGTTCATAGTTTTTACCACTTTTAAATCATACCCAAATCAATTAGGTGATTAGAGATACAATTATGGCTTCAATGACAGTTAATATCAAAGTTTTCAACAGAACCGAACTGAAAATTCAACATACATAATTAAGATCACCAATTCATGTGTCTATATATCACAAATCCGAAAACATCAATTAACAAATCTGAAAATTACTAACTCATTGAATTAACAAATTCCAATATAAAAATCTAACAAAATAATCTTTAATCCAAAAAAAACCATGGTTGAAACAAATAAAAAGACTAGTCATAAGGGTTACACTTTTTAACACAACCAAAGAAGCTTGTGATGTGTTGGTGGTGATTTTCGCAACTTGTTAATTTCAGCAACTCTTCCTTAAGGTAGAAATTTATCTTCTTTTTGGCAACTAGTTCACAAAAATTCAGCAACTCTTCTTCTTATAACCGTTAGTTCCCCAAGTTTCAGCCACTTCTTTCCTAGAGAAAAGATTAAAATAAAATTATAGAGAGAGAGAGGAGAGAGAGAGAGAGAGAGAGAGATATGAAGAGAGATGGAGAGAGATGAAAGAGATATCCTCTTCAAGTCTCTCCCCTTTTTTTTTTCTTCTACACGTTCTTTTTTTCCTTCTTAGAAGCCTACAAAATCTTCTAAAAATATTCTAAATCTTATCCTAAAATAACAATATCAAAATCTGACTAATTAAGGAAAAAATATTAAAAATAAAATAAAGTCCTAATATAATTAGAAAAGTGGTATTTTCAATTGGAATTTTCGTGCATCAAATTTGGAGACTTTCGAAAATAAATCGCGTCAAATCCGTGTCAAATTCGTGTCAAATTTGCGTCAATAGTGTATGTGCAGCAACTTCAAGTCCGATTTTGACCTTGATGCAGCTAGTATCTCTCAAAACTAAAAACATAAAAGTTATAGATCTTTTCCTCAGCATTCCATAGCATTTTGAATCATCTCAATCGGAATTCGTATGAGAGAGTTATGCTCAGATTACAAAGTGATGTCGAAATTGTCCAAAATTGCCCATTTAGGCACCAAATATGTATAAATGACTAAATATTAAAGGAGAAAAATATGGCATTTTGCCTTCTTATCACCCCAATTTTATATACCCTAAGGTACGTGACTGGAGTTGTGGTTTTCTTAAATGACGTCGCATGTATGAAGAAATCGAACCACGTACTAGTACCACGTTGGCTATAAGAGACATGCAGTGTGTAATGCAACAAAATAAATGTGCTAGTGGTGTGTGCAAAATAGTATAGGGTGTGCCTATGGCATTTTTCATATGAATGGGCTCGTGGGCCATATAGATCTCACATAAATATTAATCAAAGAATACAAAATTCATAGCATCGAGATCAAGATCAAGGCATGCACATCAAGTTGTATAACAATTAGAATCATGACATGTCAGTTAATCAATCAACAAAGATACACATCAATAATTAAGTATCGACTAATCACAAGAACAAGCTTTTTTTTTCTTATTTTAAAATGAACTAAAACAAAATGACTGTTTTTTTCCTGTGGTCCAATCAAGGATTGCTTTGAGTGTCCGAAACAAATCGAGATTTCAATAAATTTTGAACTGAGGATAGAATGATAGTTGTTAAGATATCGATTGATGATTTTTTATTTAATAAATTGACTTTAAAAAAAAAGGAAACAATGAATCAGCCAAATAAATCTTCTGAAAAAAATGTGTTGCTGCCACATGGGGACATCAAAAACCTTTAGCAAGATTTGAAATCTTACTAAATTAGTGAGGAAAGCAATCACCTCTTTTTTTCATGCAATAATAAGCCTACCAATTAATTTTCCCAACTTTTATTTAACCTATGTTGCTGCCAGCACAACCCAACACTCAACCTCTTTTTTTTTTTTTTTTAAGAAAAAAACAAGAACTTTCTTTGGTTGCTGCCAGCACACACGCATATTTCATGGGTTTTCTTTAAAAAAAATTTTTGCTGCCCATAGTGCCTACACGAACATGCAATTCAAAATTTCTTTTAAAAAAAATTTCTTCTTTTTTCTACTGCTTTTCCACACACAGTCCACACCCTACTCAATCTCTCTCTCTCTATTGCATCCTCATCTTCATTCAAGTGTTGATCCAAGGGCCTCTCCGGAACTTCTCATCCTCGAATCTAATTTCTCATTTTTTCTCGTGCAGAAGGCAGTTCTTGCGTTCTTTCTTCTTCACTATAAAGCTTGAACCAATAAATATGCTCGATGACAAAGCTAAAGCAAGCCCATGGACATTATTCGAAGATATTCCCATTAAAGAAAAGAATAAAGGGACTGATTCAAAATCCTTACAAACCCAAATCCAAAATTATTATTATTATTATTATTTACTTTGTTTCCAATCTAGATCGGTTTATAGACCTATGTTGATGCTGCAGTGATGATGACGATGATGGGTTTGATTTTGAGAGCATCGATCATGGCAGCTCTCTTAAAATGGGGAGGAGAAGAGAGCAACGGTACTTTTGAGTCCAAAACAAATACAAACACCACCACCCATCCTAAAAGATTATTTATTTATTTAAAGGGAAAGTGAAGTAGTAGAATCCTTCTAAAAGATCGAAACAGGTCAATCCGAGCCCCAATTAAAACAATTCCTTGCCATGGCAGCAACAACTGTTCTATTACCCACCATTGTGATCTTGATGAGATATACTGGTTAAGCCACATAACCGTTGTTTTCATGGACTGTCAAGATCAGCCCATCAACGTCAATGGGACTGCGAAATTTTTCATAAAGACAACTATAAAATATAGGTTCAAATGGATGAACAATCATAAAACATCATTGTTTCTATGCGACAATCCGATCATGGTCACAGAGCTTCCCTCCTTTAGGTTCCCAAATAAAAACTTGTTTGGTGGGCCTTTCAATCCTTGCATCATCAGGTACTTCTCTAGATTTTTGGGCTTCCACCACAAACAATACCAGGCCCATGATATCACCACCACCGCAAACGATATCACCTGAAATACCAACACACCACTCATCTCTCCCATCTCTTCTTTCTTTGTTTTTAAAAACTCCAGTACAAATGCAGATTCTCTCAGACGAGAGAGAGAGAGAGAGACGTCTTTCTCCTCTTGCTACCCCCTTCTTTGCTCACATGAGAGAAAAATAATTTTTTTACTTGCAGCACAGCACTAGTGCTAGAATTTTTGATTTTTTTAGAAATCCATTCTTCACGCACAAAACACGCAACACCAATTAAAAAAAATCTATTTTTTGTTAAAAAAAAAACATCCATGGCTCCTCATCCCAGCAACTATCTTTCCATCCTTATTTCATTAACCTTTTAAATCTTGAACTATTTAAGGTCATCACAAGTGACCCTCAATTGGACCATAAAAGAAATCAAAACTACCATACTCAAAATCCCACAATCAAGCCAAAAGAATACAAATAAACAAATAAACAAATAAATAAGCAAATAAAAATGAACCAAAATATAAAATAAAAAAAAACAAGTTCGATTTGGCAATGCACCAAAATTTGGAATTTTTTTTCAAGTTTGATCCTCAAAATATCCCCAGTGGAGTCGCCACTTAAAGCGCCCTCGATCCGCGGGTTGCGGATCCACTTATTTTTTTAGGTTAGGGAGTTGCCACCTAGTTATTATGGTCTAAAAACTGAAATATGACTTAAAATCGGAAAAAGGTACTAATCTACGAAAATAAAGGTTCCAGGGATCACGTTATAGGATCTGAAGGTGTTAGGCACCGATCCCACCTGACAAACGTCGGTCTCTACTTTTTTCAAAAATTATTACATTGCTAAAAATGATCTAAAAATATAAGAATAAAATAAAAACCTAACTTACTCGGGTGATTGCGACAATTTATTCCCTCAGAATTGGCGGAGAGCATCTTTGTGTGAATTTTTCTACTTTTTATTCGTCACTAGATCTGCTTCTAATCTCCAAGACGAGGTATCCTCCTCCTAAATCTATGTATTTTATGATTTTTTGGGTATTTTTGGAGGGTTTCTGGGAGTTTTTTGAGTAAAAACTAGGATTTGGATGTTAGGTAGGAAGTTGGGGCTTCAAATTTAGGATTTTGGAAAGGCTGGGAGGTATTTTTGACCTCTTTTTCCTAGGGTTTCTCTTGACCTACAAGATTGGGTTGTGGAGGCTCCTATTTATAGATTTTTTTTGGAAGCTTTTTAGTTTGACTTGGTTTCTTTTAGATAAGATTAGGTTTTTTAATTAAGGTTTGATTAGGGCTTCCATTCTTACGTACAATGAAAGAATATATTTTTTAAGTTTTTAAGAGAACCCCCTTAATTATATCTTTAATTATTTAGGTCTTTAGATGGATGGGTCTTCTAATAAATATCAGGTAGGCTCCATTTGAACAAGTGGGCTACCACTTAAAATTTGGCCCATAGGCTTGATTGATTGGTTTTAATTGTTTAAAATTTTTAATTCAATATATTAAGATTTCACTTTTGCATTAATTAATGTTTTAATTATTAATTTCTAAATTTTGAATTTTTAGGGTCGAAAAATTATCATTTTGCCCCTGAAGAGGACTTTTGCATTTTGACGTCGTTTTTCGATGTTTTGGAATAAGTTTTTCATAAGGAATTCAATGGGAGTATCGGTTTGTGTCATTTATGGGTTTTTAGCATGAAGTGGCCGTATACCCTATGAGGGCGTTTTCATAATTTTGTGAAAATTGGCGAAGTAGTTTATTTAGTTTTAATTTGTTGTTTTGTATGTTCAAAAGAATTTTCCTAAGCATAATAAAGGCTCTAGGGATGTTTTGATGTTAGGGGTATTTTGGTAATTTGGTTATTTTTCAGTAATTTTTCTTATAAAACTTCTTTTTGTTTAAAGTGATGATTTCTATGTTTTTAGACTATATTTACCTAGCGTAGTGTGGTTTATAAAGTTTTGCTTATTTGAGATACCTCATCTGAAATTCTGAAACATATCTAGTAACAAACAAAAAACATTGGTACGATGCAAGTAAGGGAAAGAAAACAATTATAAATGAACACCAGAGGAAGGAAACTTTAGAGCAGGGTGGACCTTCTTACAAGGCGGAAGAAGCTATTCAAAACATACCTGAGACATCTGAAGACCAAGATATTGATCAACCACCAGAAAATTCGATAGTCAAAAAGGATGTATTTGTTGCCAAATCAGCCTTTGCTATTTTGGATGATGAAGTCAGTGGAGATGAGAACCCAGATCAATGTGATAGAGCTGATGATATAGGAGAGGAGTACTTGCAAAAGACTGCCCAAAGGTGTGAAAGCACCTCCAACTAATAGCTCCAATAAGAACAAGAAGAAATTGAAAGCGCCCTCGATCCGCGGGGTGCGCGGATCCGCTTTTTGACCTTTGAGGTTTGGGAGTCGCCACCTAATTATTACGGTTTAGGAACCAAATACTGACTCTAAACGGATAAAAAAAAAACAACTAATCTATTGAAGAAAAATTAAATCCGGGGATCACATTACGGGGTTGGAAGGTGTTAGGCACCAACCCCGCTCGGTCTATGCCGGTCTCTACTTATCCCAAATAAGCCTACATTGCTAACAAAAAACCTAGATAAAAAAAATAAAAGAAATTTTACCTTCGAAATGCAACGATTCTATTCCCTTAGATCTGATAAAACCGCTCCTTGTACCGTACTCCTTGCTTCCTTCTGTCTCCAGATCTGATTTCTGATCTCCGAGGCAAGGTATCTCTTTCTTAGATCTGGATTATTCAAATTTTGTTATAGATTTTGAGGTGTTTTTGAAGGGCTTCTAGGTGTTTTTCAAGCTAAAATTGAAGTATGGGTGTTAGGTAAGGAGTTGGGACTTCAAAATTATGGTTTATGGGAGGCTAGGGAGGCTTTTTGACCTACTTCTCTTAGGGTTTATGATTTGATACGAAAATAGGGTGTGGAGGCTCCTATTTATAAAGTTTTTTAGAAGAATTGGGTTTGATTAGGGTTTTAATTAGGATTTTGACTTTAGTCTTATGAGATTGACTTAGTCTTTAGGGTTTTAATTTAGGGTTTTGACTTTAGTCTTATGAGATTGACTTGATTAGTTTATATTAGGATTTTGATTTAGGATTTTGACTTTAGTCTTATGAGATTGACTTTAATACTTTGACTTTAGTCTTTCTTGATTGACTTTTAATATCTTGACTCTAGCCTTACTTGATTGACTTTAAGATTGACTTTAGTCTTACTTGATTGACTTTAATTTTTGGAGAACCCTCTTTTATTATATCTTTAATTCTTTGGGCCCCCAGATGGAGGGGTCCTTGAATAAATATCTTGGCAACCATCAACAATTTTGCCTGAAAGCCTGATTGATCGATTTTTTTGTTTAAAATTTTAAATTAATTTTATTAATTTTTTACTTTACATTATTTAATGATTTACTTATTAATTTCAAAAATTTTAATTATTAAAATTGTAAAATTATCGTTTTACCCTCGGAGAGGATTTTTTACTTTTTAAGTCATTTTTCAATGTTCCAGGATGTTTTGGAATCAATTTTTCATAAGAAATTCAATGGAAATGTTGGTTTTTGTCATTTATGAAGTTTTTTGTATGAAATGGTCGTGAATTTTATGAGGGGCATTTTCGTAATTTTATCAAATTCTGTGAAAATTGGCGAAATGATTTATTTGATTTCGATTTGTTATTTTATGTGTTTGAATGAGTTTTCCTAAGCGTAACGTAGGCTCTAGGGTTGTTTTGATGTTAGGGGTATTTTGGTAATTTGGTCATTTTTAGTGATTTTTATCGTGAAGCTTCTTTTTGGTCTGCAAGATGATGATTTCTATGTTTCTGGGGTCGTATTTTCCTAGCGTAGCGTGGTTTCTAAGGTTTTTTCAGTTCGAGATACCTCATCCGGATTTCTAAAACATATCTGGTAACAAAATAAAGCATTGGAATAAACATCCATCATTGGGAACCGTTACAATCGAGTTGACGAGTTGATTAATCAGGAGAGTGCAAAAATGGGGTGTCTACAGAAATATAAGAAATAATCCAACCTAATAGCCAATTCCCCAAGTGTGAGAACTCCTTCAAGCCCAGAATAGTAGTGTGGAGTGCCATGGCTTCACAAATGTGAGAGTTGATGAGAAGGAGATTAAAAAATGCCAAAAATGACTGACACATCCAAAGAGGGGGTGGAAAACCTAGAAGGAAGGTTTAGAACAGCCAAAAGAAGTCCAGCAAAGGAGGATGGTAAGACCTCCTATGGTCAACAAACCCACCCCCCCCTTTCTTAATAATCCGAGCCTCTTGGAATGTTAGGGGCATTAATGACCCCTCCAAGCATAAGGACCAAAGTAGTTTTTTGAGTAAGAGAAAAGTTTATCTAGTAGGGCTCCTTGAAACTAGAGTGAGAGAGCACAATAGTATGAAAGTTGTAAAAAAAATTGAAACCTGAATGGGGATTTTGCAACAATTATAGTTGTTGTGATTCTGGGAGAATTTGGCTCTTGTGGGATACCCGTGAGGTTATGCTAAGAGTCATCAATATGACTGCCCAATTTATCCATACCTATGTCTCATTTAGAGGGGGGACACCTTTCTTTTGTACAATGGTGTATGCTTCCACGGATGCTCAAGTTAGGCGGGAATTATGGAGAGATATTAAGTACATAGCAACAACAATGACTGTTCTTTGGATGGTGCTGGGTGATATGAACGTTACCTTAAACCACAATGAGAAGATAGGAGGAAGAATGCCTTCTAAAAACAGCATAGAGGACTTTAGAGAATGCTTATTTGAAGCGCGCTTACAAGACCTCAAAGTGGAGGGGTGTCACTTATCGTGGTGCAATAGACAAATTGAGGGAAGAATTATGTCCAAGCTGGACAAAGTCCTTGTGAACAATGAATGGATTGATGAATTCAATGAAACATTCTCCTCCTTTCTTCCAAGTGGCCTTTCTGACCATAGCCCAACCGTGGTAACAATTTCTAAAAAGAGAAAAATTTGCAGGAGACCATTTAAGTTTTTTAACTTTTGGGTAGATGATAGTGAGTTTATGACGGTTGTTCAGGAGGCTTGGGAAATAAAAGTTTCAAGTAACCCCATGTTCAGACTCACAATGAAACTTAAAAATGTCAAACTGCACTTGAAGACCTAGAGCAAAAATAAGTTTGGGAACATACATAACAACATTAAAGATCTTAAGAGCTCTTTAAACAATCTCCAAATGAACATTCAAGAAAGTCCTCTCAATAAGGATCTTGCTACTGATGAAAGGGCTATCATTAAGGAGATCTCGTTCTTATCAAAATGCGAGGAATCAGTTGTTAAACAAAAATCTAGAGTCAATTGGTTGAAGCTTGGAGACTCCGATACCAGGTTTTTTCATCAGTCCATGAAACAACGTAGAGCTAGAAAGAAAATCACGAGTATCAAGCTGGAAAATGGGGAGTATCTTGCAGATGAGGAAGATATTGAAATGGAAGTTATTCGACACTTTAAGGCTACCTTTGGCACCCCAGTAGAGTGTATTACTTCGGTCTTTTCCCAATGGAGGGATGATTTGCACCATCAATTCATCGCGGAGGATAGAATGAAGATTGAAGAGGATATTTCTAATGAGGAGATAAAGGAAGCCATCTTTCAAATGAAGCCGGATAAAACGCCTGGCCCTGATGGCTTCTCGGCATGCTTCTTCCAAAGAGCCTGGGCTATTATCAATAGGGATTTTTTGAAAGCTATCAAAAGTACTCTTCGAAATGGGAAAATCCTTAGGGAAGTCAACGCTACAACCATTACTTTAATCCCCAAGGTGGAGATGGCCTCTAGGTTAGATGAGTTTCGACCAATTTCCTATTGTAATGTAGTGTATAAGGCTATCTATAAAGTTTTGGCTAATAGACTAAAACCCCTTTTGCACAAGTTGGTTAGTTACAACCAATCTGCTTTCGTAAAAGGGCGAAGGATCTCCGACAATATTCTTTTATGTCATGAGATTATGAGAAATTATCATAGAAATTCGGGGCCTCCAAAATGCACTACCAAGATTGATATCAGAAAGGCTTATGATAATGCTAACCAGGATGCCATAGCTTTATGCCTTCAAGCAATGGCCTTCCCCCCGAGATTCATCAATTGGGTTATGCTATGTATCACATCTCCAATGCACTCTATTTCTCTCAATGGCAAACTAGTGGGGTACTTCCAGGGAAAGAAGGGGATTAGACAAGGTGACCCTATCTCTCCTTACCTTTTTGTTTTACTGATGGAATCTCTATCGTGTTTATTAGACAGGTCTGTTAGAAAGGGCAACCTGGACCTACATCAGAAGTGTATGAATCCAACTATTTCTCAACTTTGTTTCGCTGATGACCTCATGATTTTTTTCAAAGCTAATGATAAGTTAGCTAGAACTATCAAGGAAGCCTTGGCTGTCTTTCACGAGTTTGCTGGGCTACAAATGAATGCAAGGAAAAACTCTATCTTCTTTTCATCAGTAGATAATAACACCCGAATCAGAATCCTAGACTTTTAGAGTGCAATGAAGGATCGATGATTGTGAGCCATTGATTGAAAAAGTTAGTAGAAGAATTCAGTCATGGAAGGGGCAATTCTTATCCTTTGCGGGAAGAATCGAACTTATCAAGTCAGTCCTTAATAGCCTTCATGTTAACTGGGCGAGCTGCTTCATTCTTCTGAGAGAGACTACCAAACAACAAGATCATTTATGTGCTAGATTCCTATGGGCTGGTCCTGCTATGGAGAAAAAATGCCATTTAGTGAGATGGACCACAGTATGTCGACCAATAGAGGAAGGGGGCTTGGGTGTCAAAAATATCGGTATGTGGAACCAAATGGCCATTATGAGATACACTTGGATGATTGTTGCCAAGGTTGAAAACTTATGGGTTAAATGGGTGTACTCTAATATGATTCGTAACAAAGCATTTTGGACAATGAAAACCCCGCTTGATGCACCTTGGTCATGGAGAAAAATTCTGAGTCTTCGATGCATGGCTCAATGTTGTATCACTCATGTTCTTGGAGATGGTAACAACACACTCTTTTGGGATGATCCATGGCACTCAGAAGGCATCCTTAGGAGCAGATTTTCGCAACAATTAAGTATGATTCAAGACTTCATTCGTAAGCCAAAGTTGCTACCATCATCAGAAATGGAAGATGGGACATTCCGCAAAGGGCAAACAACTCTCTAAACTCAGTGTGGTAGAATTTGAACTCTGAGGAATTCAACCTAGACGAGGATGATAAGGTGGTCTGGAAAGAAAGCCCTTCAGGCATTTTTTCTATTAGATCTGCATATTACCAATGCAGCCAGCATATGCCTATTGTCTCGTGGCCTTCCTTGCTCAAGGGTGCTAAAATGGTGCCTCGGCACAAATTTATCCTTTGGTTAGATTTATCGAATAGCCTCAAAACGCAAAATTGGATGGTTAGAAGAAGAATCTTAAATGCTTCTAACTGCACCTTTTGCCAAGTTAATCCTGAAAATGTGGCTCACCTATTTGTCAAATGTCACTATGGAGTTACTATCTGGAAAAAATTGAAAAGGAAGATGATGCTATCAACAACAATAAGGTCCTGGGCTACTGAAATTCCTTGGTTAGCCAAAGCGTTAAAGAATAATAGTCAACCTTCTTTCGTTATATGTCCCGCAATTATAAATGTTGATAGGAAGCCATCTTCATGACCTGTTACTGCCTCAATCCAGCTGCTGTTAGTTATGAGGAAATAGGGATGCATCGGCGGCGCCATGATCCGTGACGGAAAAGTCTTTGCAATGCTCCATTAGACGACCGACCTTCGTTGAGTATGAAAGCCTCCCCCACTAATAGGCGATCGGAAGCTAATGATGGTCAATGATGGGGAAGGGATGATTGATAGATGCCTTCACTTTATAGTATCTCCCGTTGACTGTGTCTCAATTACATCGACCCTCCCTTTCTCATCGATCGAAGAACCATTCACTAAAGAAAACAACTAGACCATTTCCTTACTAATACTCACAAAAAAGACATCGATCATCTATTTCTTAAATAGAAGAGCAACTTTTCACAAAAACTTAAAGATTGTCATCTTTAATATCTTCAAGAAAGATAGAGTGAATCTTGCCCACTCACTCCGTCCTCTTCCCATCGGGCAAGGCGACATCTCTCGGCGCCTTCACGTCCTTTTGCAATTTTGGACGAAAAATCAGAGCTAGCCGAGAACCCGAGGTCAGTACTGATAAACAACCATAAAAAGTCTAACGTTGTGGTCAGTAAGTAGCATTTCGAATTCCATATGTGCGGGTTGATCCGACCGACCACGTGAAAAGAAGCAACCTTGCCGTAGCAAGCCGACAAGGAGGAATGCCGTTATCCAAAGGCAAAGGCGTGTGAACCCTAAAAGAGTGGGTTCGCCCTACCGGGCACTCAGGCTTCATCACACATATCGAATAGGCATAGCTTGCAGGCAAGGGAGATACACAGCTGAACGCTAGCACTCCCTTGGAGGGACCCGAACGAATCCCCGGGTGCAAACAAGGCTGCTCCCCCGTTGCGTTGCCAAGCATCCCCTTTCCTTTCCCGGAAAGCTCAATTACATCGACCCTCTTTCTTTCGGGAAGGGCGTAGGCACTTTTCGGATAGTTGGTTTAGGTCAGAGAAGAAATATTTCCTTCCGTTCCATTTCCGCTAGCTCTAAAGGTAAGTGCGGTTGATTGAAAAACTAGTCGGCTTTTGAGAGACAAGTCCAGCCTCATATTACATTGACCCTTCGTCCCTATAGAACTCAGCGTCTCTCATATTACATTGACCCTCGAATTGAACTATTCAAGCCAGCGGCCAGCCCGAGCCCGCCCGTGCGTGCTGTTGGTGTGAGTCACCGGACGGGGGGGAGTTCGTTCCCTCGCTCTTGACAGCCGGCCGCTTTCAACAGTGGATTCCGATCCAGTGGAAGTTTTGGCAGGGGGGAACGCGACACGGTCCCCGCCTGAGTGATTCGCAGGCGATCTTCCTTCGCCGCTTGTGCGTGCTTTCGGTAGATCTACAAGAGCTACCTTACCTTAAGCGAAGCTCAACACTACCAGAAAGCAAAGGCGGGCCGGGCGGTGGCCCTACCTCTATGGATGGAGAGCAAGCACAAAAACCGCACGAACAAATGCGAGTAGGAGCCAGCCCCCGGGAAAACGCTTACGTTTATTATATATGGGGGGGCGCTCCTGCGCACGTAGGCTTTCAAGCCCCCGTTTGCTGGGCGGGAGAGCCAGGGTTCCAAACCTTTCTCTTTTTTAGTGTAGGCTCTATAAGTGAACCAGTGACCAGGAAGCTTCGCTAACTTGAATTTAAGCTAGCTTCTAACGCGAAGGCGCGAAGAGCGAGTGAAGTGACTGAACGAGTCACGCGAGCAGCGATTGAACTGAACGTTCCAAGTGCATCCAGCAGGAATTGAACCTACGAATTTGCCAATGTTGAGTTGGGCGCTTTAACCATTCGGCCATGGATGCAAAGAGAATCGTCAATCTCAGCGAGTGAACTAGGTTGTTTTGGTATTCCTTCTCGAGCTTCTATTTCTTCCGTTAAAGGAGATTCGAGAAAAGATGGAATAGGAAGACGTGTTTCCAGAACGAGCAAGATACGGGTTGAGAAGGGGAAGTTAGCAAAGTTGGACAAGATTGGAATGGGCATAGGAACATGTATTGATGTACCAGATCGGCTAATGCTCCCAGGTTGATGCGATGTATTCCACCAGTTGACTGAAGACTTTATTATTGGTATATCGATCGGTCCAGCACGGATTGAAATAGGAGCCGGTTCGACAGGAAGCTTTTGAAAACGCAGTGCACCCAGGTAAATAGGGAACGAGATGAATACAGAGGTTAAACGAGCATCCCACACCCGAAAGGTGCCCCACATAGGTCTTCCCCGAAACCCCCCAGTCACTAATGTAGGGTCACTAGAAAGAGGGTGAAAGGCCCACTACTTCTGAATTCATGGCCTATTGATTTGTTTGATTGATCTCCCTCATTCGACCTGAGGCAAAAGAGAAGTCATACAAAGAAAGAAAGGTTCTTTCATGCAATGCATACCGGGCGGGCCTCTTATGGATTCCTCCAACTCAATGAATGAAGGGGGGATCAGGAAGAATGGAAGGGGGGTGGCCGGCTTTCTATATGAAGATTCAAAAAGGAAAAAGGAAAAGGATCAAACCATCTTCATCTTAAATAATCTGACTGAATGAGGATCTGAAAGAGGTGGTCTCACTTTACCACCATCTGAAATGCGCGAAACGTCGATTGGTTCCAGCCAGTCCATGAAGATTCTCCCTTTTCTTACGTGCAATTCCCCTCTTTCGGTAAGCATCCAGTATCTCAGCAAATGAACATTTCTCTAAGCTTATCCTGTAGCTTATACGTCGTTTGAAAGCTGCTCCAAGGATCCAACGAATAGCTAAGGTTTGTTGACGATCCCTGGCTACAATCCCAGGGACATCATAAATAGTACCTGCGACTCCTACTTTTTCCACTTCGCATATGGGCTTTATATTCTCTACGGCGTCAACCATAAGTTTGATTACATCGCGTTCAGTTCGAGCTGGGCGATGAAAAGTTTGATAAACAATAGCACGAACTCTCGTTCTTTTACCTTCTTGAATGCGAAAGTTGACCAACTTCTTGATCAATTGTTTTTGTTCACCATCCAAGCCCCCCATATAGCTGAGAATTTCCGAGCAATTGGAAGCCGCTTTCGATGACGAGGCCGAGAAATTTATATTACGCGATCGTTACTGTCCATCTTTATCAGCCAACTCCCCTGTTTCCATCTTTCAGAGTCCCATAGCTTTCAACTGAGCGCTAATCTGGAAGGCGCCCCCTAATGAGGGATTTTAGGAGACTTGGGTTCTCCTGAATCTCCTTCACCCATTCGTGGATCCATTTCCAGAGAGATTTCTAGATCAGTAATAATGTTGTCTGCAACTTGGGTGTAGATGGATGTCATTTCAGGAAAATGGACGAATAGCTACCCTTTTCCTTTCTGATCATGCTCACGAACTCTCTTCCTCAGGAGAGTGTGAACTTCATTTCGAAGTCCCGGGGATCGGCGTGGGGAACTTCCGCCGGTTCTGGCGCCAGCGGGGGCGCTTCGTGAGCCGCGTTTACTATATTTTGTATCATTTCGAAGAAATTGAAATCTATCATGGTGAAAAAGTTTTTCAATATAAAATAGAATGAGCACTCTATGCTTTTCAAAAGAGAAGAGAGTGGTCAGAATGAAACTGAAACCTTCTTTGTTCGATCGGAATACGGATGAGATCAGAGACGCGGCAAACGATGCAATAGCTTCGGTTAGAGCAAAGCCCAAAATGGCATAACCAAATGATTGTTTAGCCAATGATGGATTTCTAGCCACGGAATGGATCGAGGAACTAAGGACGTTTCCAATACCGACAGCAGCTCCCGCTGAAGCAATTGTAGCTGCTCCGGCACCTATTGATTTTGCCCCTAAAAACAACAAGAGTTGAAAATTCGAAGTGAAATTTTTGATTTGCCTGTTCCTAGTCGTCATGGGAAAGAAAGGCAGAAAGAAGAAAGAGATTATTCCCTAAGAGCTTGTCTAGTACCATCGATACCAAAAATGCATCTCTAGTGATTAGGTGGGGATAGGATTCGAACCTGTAGTCTTTAGGTCATGAGCTTGATGAGTCAACAATTCCTTTACCCCGCTCCCTCCATGGACTTTCACCTCTGAAAGCGTCCTTCCTGCTCAATGCCCGGGCATCCATCCAATGCATGATTTTCGATACAGTACGGTACACTGAACACCAACCCAATCTCGATGAAGAAAAGAAAACATAAAGCAACTACATCTCAATTACATCGACCCTGACGTGAACGGACGCTTTCTTGGAACTATAAAAAAATAGGGGGTTCAACAACTACATCCTTGGATCATAAACTAAACTAAACCCCGAGCCGGCGATAATAAGAGAAAGAATGAGGCTTAGGTCGTGACGAAGATAACAGAAAAGAGCCGTATGCGGGGAGAGGGTCGATGTAATTGAGTAGGGCATGGAGTCGACCTCTCCAATATAGGAAGGAGGTAAACCGCTTCGAGCAGGAGCTTCGCTCGATAGTAAGGGCGGGGCTCAAGTATAGTGCCGCATGCATGCCTATTCATTCCTACGTCCACGCCTATGGCTCAAGATGAGCAGGGTTTCTTCTTTCTTTTGAGGCGTTACTGAATGGACGAATGAAATACTTTAGTGGAGTATAAAATGGATCTTCAACAGTATTCAATCAAGTCCGAAAAGACCAGCTTCACTCCAATTGAGCACAGCTTTTTCTTCGACGAATGAAAGAAGAAAGAAAAGAAAAGGCCCGCCTTTTTAAGCGGTACATCGGCCCGAGGTATAAGCGCCCCTTCTGGCTGATCCCCCTTCCTCATACTACAGTCTGGTCTACTTCCCTATGGGAAGTGATTGACCATATTTTTAGTCATCAATAAATCCTGAAGAAGATTGTAGTAAAGTGATTTGTAGGGTATCGTTATTGGCCAGGGATTGTGAGTTCTCCTATTCTAAAGAGTCATAATAAATTTTAGTTAGTTTAATTAAAAATTTGGAAACAAACATATTACACAAATTTAAGGGGGTTTCAATTGTGGCGATTCGAATTAAAAATAATAAAAAATAAAAATTAAAGAAATAAATATTTACAATTGATCATCTTCTCTCACAATTCAAATTCCAGTATAATAATCCAGCAAAATAATCTTTAATCCAATAAAAACCATGGTTGAAATAAATAAAAAGACTAGTCATAAGGGTTACACTTTTTTAACACAACCAAAGAAGCTCGTGATGTGTTGGTGGTGATGTCCCTCACGGCTTTGATGATGAAGATTGAACAAAAATACCAGCCAGCATATATGGGGGAACTGCTGTAACGTGTTCAACCAATGTAGCTGAAATTTCAATAACTCCTCTCTTGTGGCAGCGACTTGTTCTCCTTTTTGGCAACCGATTTTCAAAATTTCAGCAACTTTTCCTTTTTTTCTTCTTTTCTTTTGTTTTTTTATAAAAGTTCAGTCCCTTTTTTATTTTTAAAAACTCCCATATGTTCAGCCAATCTTCTCCTCCTTTATTTCAGCAACTCTCTTTCTTCTTTGGTAGCCACGTTGCTGAAATTTCTGCCCCTTCTTCCACATTCCGCCACTTCTCCTCCTTTATTTCAGCAACTCTCTTTCTTTTTCAATTTAGCAACTTCTCAAGAAAAAAAATTAAATAAAATAATATAGAGAGAGAGAGAGATCTCCCTTAACAATTTAGCCACCTCTTTCTTATATCAGCCACGTATTTGGAGCAGCCACTTTTTTTTTTTTTTTTTGTAGCAACAAACCCCTGCAATATTTCAGCAACTCCTATCTTATAGTAGCCACCCTAAATTTCAGCTTTTGTACACATGTATTTCAGAAATTTTTCAACAAAAATAGATCCCCCCAGATCTGCCATATCTCCTCAACAACGTCCCCTCTATCTCAATCTACCCTTTCGGCTTTTTAGAATGAATTTTAAAAACTCAAAACTCTAGCCCCATAAAAATAGGATCGGTTCCTATTTAATAGCTAGTTTAGTTTTTGTTGTTCTCTCCATTCATAATCGGAATTTGAGTTTAATATTCACATAAGTGGTAACCGATTTTTTTATGGTGATTCTCCTCAACTTATACGCCCAAATCTCCTCCCAATCTGATCACGAACTCCTCAAGGAGTTTTCACGTCCAGATATATGCAACCATGTCACATATTCATGCATTAAGATTTCTCTACACTAGTGGCACGCATAGGGTAGCTAATTGTCTTCAATGTCCTCTCATATTTTGATAAATCATCCAAATAATTCCAAGGTGGAAATTCCCTACAGATAAATCAGAAAATAAAAATAAGGAAAGTTTTCATAATTAAATCAAGAGAGATGTCAAAAAGGCAAGTGTCCAATTGAAGAAAATTTCTTAAAATGATTAAACTACTTTCTTGATAAATATGACTAGGAAAACTCATACTTTAACTTTCTTTTATCATTCCCATATTCCAAGTTCTAAGAGTGGAAACTAAGTTCAAACTAACAAAGTTAAGAGGATTACAAAGCCAAATAGGGTAGGAAAGATATTAAAAACATTACACAAAGTATTCCTATCAAATTCCCCCATACTTAGCTTTTGCTGATCCCTTAGCAAAACAAAACAAAACAAAACGAAACCTAGTAAAAACTCGAGGAAAACGACAAAGACTAACTAAACAACACTACAATGACATAACACAAATTAAATGACTCTAATCCTTCCAACTTACATCTCAGAGATCCTTTAGATGGTATGGCATAATAAAGTAGGAAGAACACAAGTTTACTTCAAATATAAGCCACAGAGTTATTAAGACTATATAACATTCATACTTGGAGTGTGTGTGTGTGGTTAGCCAAATATAAGTGTAATATGCATCATCAAGCTAATGCACAAATAGTATCAAACTTTACTTCTTACGATCCATCATTCTGGTTTTCTCTCAATTAGATATGGTGCTAGCTACACTAATCACTCAAACACTTGTAAAAATATTTTAAACCATAGGCTTGCTTGTCCACAAACTCTCCACATTTAAAACAGAACATCAACGGATCAAGAGGTCTTTGAAAAGGTTGTAATGGGGCTAAAGGGTCAAGGGTTCATAAGAAGGAAGAGAAAGGATATCACAAAATTTCCTCAGAACTAGAAAGCAATTAGAAATGTTAATAAATAGGTCTTCATCATTAAGTACCACATTTCGATTACTCTAGGGTAGATTTCATCAATTTTTTTATATTTTTTTTTGCTTTAGAGATTTGTAATGCTCCCATTTCTTCAGAACTCGTATTCTTTAAATCACAACACTTCTTTTCATGTCCCTACTTCTCCTTTTATCACATTTTTTTTATAATTACAACTTAGAACCATATGACATCCTCCTCCGCACTTATGCTTTTTTACCCTTCTTGATATCACCTTATAAATAAGATCCAACCTCACTAGTTCCAAGGAAAAGGGTAGGTAAAGTGTTTTAAGTTAAAAAGAGTAAGTGAATGTGGGTTAATGAAGAAAATAGGCTAATGAAGGCTCAAAGGGCTATCTAAGGGTCAAATCACAATCAGGACAAAGGCTATTTGGTCATGGTGGTAAAATCCTAATTTGCCTCCGTCTTCTCCAAATCTGAATATGTAAAATTGTCTCAAGTGGGTTTAAAGCAAGTTCTAGAAAACATGATATTCACAAGATGCACTCAAAAAAGAAGTTTAAATTGATATGTATAATGAATCAATTATAAGGCTTGAACAGCTCACAAATATTGTTGAATTATGCAAGTATCATTCAATATGTCTCCATGCTTCACTTTAAGATAACAGATTACTCGAATCAAGGCTAATGTGCATCAAAATTTTCAAGTATGACTACAATATAAGCAAATTAACTCCATTTCTTATTTTATCTTTAAAAGTATGCTCAAGTCGATTTACAAGCCATCTATCTTAAGAATCAGTTTCATCATTGAGTTGGAAGGAAATCTAAAAAGAAAACAATTTTTTTTTTTTTTTTTTTTTTTTTTGAAAATTAAAGGTGTAAATCCCTCCCCCAAACTTAAATCCTACATTGTCCTCAATGTAGATCAGAATAAGCCTATAAGTAGAAATATAAATATGAGTAAGGTATTCATGAAAATCACACAATACTAAATTATTATTATTATTTTTTGAAATAAACCAAAGTAAATGGAGGAGAGAGAAAAAGCAAATCTGTGTCGATGTATCCTCAATAGCCTTGGTTGAATGGGTTGCCTCCCAAGTAGCACTTGAATGTTTACAGTCCTTTAGCCTAGACTTTGTACCTCGTTTTTAGTCCTTTGTGAGTGGCACCTCTAGGAGGGTTACTTCTTCCACAGTGTGCTCTTTAAAAGCCTTATAGTAAGGCTTCAAGTGATGGCCATTCACCTTGAATTCATTTCAAGTTTTGTCACTTTTTATCTGCACAGCACCATGAGGAAAAACATTAGTGACAACGAAGCACTTTTTGGCCCACAACAAAGGCTTTGCCACGGATCATCTTATCATGAAAAGCTCTAGTTTTCTCCTTATAGATCCATGCACTATCATATGCCTCGTTTTTTATCTCCTCAAGTTCATTCAGTTAGAGTTTTCTATGTAAACCGGCCTCATCAATGTCTATGTTGAAAGACTTAACAGCCCACCACGCCCTATGCTCAAGCTCAACTGGTAAATGACACGCCTTACCATCGAAAAGTTTGAATGGAGACATCCCAATTGGTGTTTTGTATGTTGTCCTATAGGCCCAAAGTGAATCATCAAGTCTTTTACTCCAATCCTTGCATGTAGGACCCACAGTCTTTTCCAAAATTCCCTTAATCTCACGATTTGAGACCTCTGCTTGTCCATTCATTTGAGGATGATATGGTGTTGCCACCTTGTGAGTGATCTTGTATTTCTTCAGCAAAGCCTCAATTGTTTTGTTGCAAAAGTGTAATCCACTATCACTAATAATTGCACGAAACACTCCAAACCTAGTAAATATGTTAGATCTCAAGAAATCTGCAATAACTTTAGAATCATTAGTTCTGGCGGCCTTAGCCTACACCCACTTGGACACATAATCAACAGCCAAAAGAATGTAAAGAAAATCGTTAGATGAAGGAAACGACCCCATGAAATCAATGCCCCAGACATCGAAAATCTCAATAGTTATGATATGGGCCATGGGCATTTGATCTTTAGAACTTAAGTTACCTGTTCTCTGGTACCTATCACAAGTCATGCAGTACATATATGCATCCTTAAAAATAGAGTGCCAAAAGAAGCCACAATCTAATACCTTATGGGTTGTCCGACGTGTACCAAAATGTCTACCACAAGACTCAAAATGACAAAAGACAAGTATAGATTTATGATCAGATTCAGGGACACACCTCCTAATGATTTGATCACTACAATGCTTTCACAAATAAGGTTCATCCCATATATAATATCTAGCCATTTTCTTAAGCTTTTCTTTATTAGACTGAGGTAAAGTATCAGGGAATTGCTTAGTAACTAAATTATTCACAATATCCACATACCATGGTTCACTTACCTCAATCCCAAAGAGCTGCTCATCTGGGATGATTCTTGCAAGGGTAAGGTGTCCTCCTCATGTACAAGTCTGCTCAAATGGTCGGCTACCAAGTTTTCACTCCCCTTCTTGTCCTTGATCTTCAAATCGAATTCTTGAAGTAACAGCACCCATCTAATCAGCCTTGGTTTGGCCTCTTTCTTTGTCATCAAATACTTCAAAATTGCATGATAAGAAAAAAATTTATCGAAAGTGAAAACCACAGCGAGGAGCTCTTTTTCAGTTGTGGAATAGTTTAGTTGGGTATCATTGAGCGTCCTAGAGGCATAGTAGATAGCATAGGGCTTCTTGTCTATTCTTTGTCCCAACACAGCCCCAACAGCGTAATCTGAGGCATCACATATCAATTCAAAAGGTAATGACCAATTAGGTGGAGACATAATTGGAGTAGTCCTCAATGAGTCCTTCAACTTCTCAAAAGCTTTCTTGCACTCGTCATCAAACTCTAAGGGAGTGTCCTTTTGGAGCAACCGGCACAAGGGCCTTGATGCCTTGGAGAAATCCTTAATAAATCTCTTGTAAAATCAACCATGACCAAGAAATGACCGAACCTTTCTCACACAAGTGGGAGAGGGTAAGTAACGCACAAGATCTTCCTTAGATTTATCAACCTCAATCCCCTTAGCAGACATAATATGTCCTAAAACAATCCCTTGAGTCACCATGAAGTGACACTTTTCCTTTGAGGTGTGAACCAATAAGTATTCTGTCTACTAGTTGGCAGTCTTTTTTTTTTTATTCCTTTATCTATAGTATAGTATAGTAGGATCTGCAAGAGAGGTATGAGTTCTAGTATAGGTCTCACTCAGTCCGATCTGTATGCACATGAAAGGCCACTAAGAATGCCCGTTTGAGGTCTTTTATGGGTTTTGACTCTCTGAGCTCTTGTATCGGCCTTAAATGCATCTTTTATTTAATGAGTAGTCGGCCATCACTTGTTTTGAGGAAGCCTTCTCTTTTCGGAATCAGTAATGAGCTATTGGCGTACCAGCTTCCCGCTTTCGAGAAGAAGGAGCAGGGACCGGAAGTGCGTTTAAAGAGAAGAGTGAAGGTCTGAGTCAATGGTATGGAAAGCGGAATAGAAAGACAGTTATTGGGCGGAGGCAGTAGTTAGGTCGCCTTTAGATAGCTTTTCTCTTCGCCTTTGGTGTCAGCGCACGATGGAATTGTAGGTTCGTTTCAAGAAAGAATACGGATCTTTGACTCGCTTTCGGGAAGAGCTCCTCGCATTGACTTGAAGGCACCAAGGGAGAACCAACTTCCGGGTAGCGAGTAAACGCCTTTGGAAAGCTGTTCTCCACGCCTAAAGATCTCAGTTCTCTTATCTGATGAGCTAGAGGAGTTTGAGTATAGGTTTGAATCGGAGCTGTAGCCGCATGATAGGCTAGTCATAATGCCTGTTCTAGGCCTTTTATAAGTTTGACTCTTAGCAGTTTGATGCGCCTTAAATGCATGTTTTCTTTGATGAGTAGTAGGCCACTCGCTTTTGGTACTAGTAGACAAGTAGTCTGATCTTTCCTCTCTGATATCAGTATGAGGACGGTGCCTTTGGAAGAGCAGTTCTCGGTGCCTTTGGATTTTCTTACTTGTTTTCTTAGCGGAGCTTGTCTGAGGTATGAGTTCAAGTCTCTTTTGAAGGAGTAGTGCTTGTCTCGGTGCCTTTAGAGAAGAGAGCAGTTCAAGGCGCCCTGGAGCCATCCAACGCAAAACCTGCCAAATTCATAATCGACAAAGTGAGCTTCAGCTCCTGAAATAGGAATGTAAGGAACTCTTTTGTTTTTGGATCAGATCATCATCAAATCCTTTCACATCTCTCAGAGATGGAATGTTCCCGTCACCTCGAAGATCGGTGACCAGGTGATTCACTTCACTACATGCGTCGACTCCGACTCAGACCTCAATTATATCCAACAAGATTGTTTCTCCCCTAAAGGATGGGAAATTTACACCAAAAAGGCATTCGCGGTGAATGGATCATCGCTCATGATTCCAGAAATGGTGCGGGCACATGTGCAAGAAAAGGATCTGCCAACAGCTTGACTTTGTCCTGATTCGAAACCTTTAGAATGAGTGCCTCCTGGGGACTCCGTTCCTATCAGCATTAGACAGAATGGAAGTAATAAGAGGAGAGAAGGGTGGAATCAAGGCTTCCATTATAGGAGTGTAATGGAGATCAAGGTGCTTATCAAATAACTCAAGTCGATGAACCAAAATATTCTCAAGATCCATTGCAAGGAATTGGCGGTCCAATGACTAGGCCAAGGACAAAGAGGATGAAAGAGGCTTTACAAGGCTTGATCGTGGAATTTACAAAGAGGCTGCACTAGAAGATTCTAAGATTAAATTTGAAGATTTCAAAGCCTCACCAAGGATGGTCACTTATCCTCTTATGCAAGGGATAGATTTGGAAGATCAAGTTGGATGCAAGGGTTAATTAGGAATTTTAATTTTCATTTTATTTAATTATGGGCTTTTATGTTTCAATTGTCATTAGTTTAAATCTTTTATTTTTAAAGACTAATTAGGCCCATTTCGTTTTTATCAATTTGCTAGGTTTTTCTTTTAGGGTTTGTTGCTTATAAAAATGCGTAGCCATGTTATTTTTGAATGGATCATTATCAATTATTAAGTTTATTCAAAAAAAAATTTGCTTTGCCTTCTTGTATTCTTGATTGAGTGCTTGAATTTTGACTTATCAAAGGGAGTGATTAACCTTTGTGGCGTCTCAAAATTAGGGTTTTAAGGACTTAGTTTCCTTAGGGTTCTATTCCGATCATCTTCAACACGTTCCTAGCAAACCGATTTTGTTCCTATTTCATTGAGTTCGTGGGTTCCTATAGTAATTTGCCTAGAAGGTCTACATCAGATTGTCTTATTCCCATTCCCTGATCCTCCCTCGCTACACGAGGATACAGCAGCTTAAGCTCAAGGAAGAGGCCATTCATGAGGTGTTGGCCCGAATGAGGGACCTGCGAGTCTCTAAACAACGTCGTTCTCCCGACGTTCAAAAGACAATGGAGGGACCTGCGAGTCTCTAAACAACGTCGTTCTCCCGACGTTCAAAAGACAATGGAAGAGCGCCGGCAAGAGTGTGAAAGGTCTGTCTGCTCATTGGTCCCGAATTCATTCTTCCACCGGGAAGTGGACCATCAAAGATGGCTTTTTTTAGGATATGGCGGATCCCTACAAAAGCTCGAGCCTGCGAGTGGAAAGAACGAGCCCTAATAGAACGAGGGTGGTCGTAGATCAGGCTCAACCAACAAGAAAGAGAGGATCTCCTAAGCAAGGGCCTTCTCAGGCCAAGCAGAAGCCCGTGGTCTTGTGCTGCCTTTGACGTTCAAAATCGCAACGAACAAGACAGAGGCGTGCCGGCGGCTGGTCATGAACTACAAGCCCCTGAATGACGCTCGTCGGTGGATCCGGTACCCAGTTCCAAGAAGCCGGCAGGAACTCGTCACAAAGATAGGCTAAAGCCAGGGTTTTTAGCAAATTCGACATGAAATCTTGATTCTGGCAAATCCAGATCGCTGAAAAGGATCGCTATCAGACAGCTTGGACAGTTCCTATGGGACAATATGAATGGAACGTCATGCCGTTCGGACTCAAAAACGCCCCATCTGAATTGAAGAAAGTAATTGACGAAATCATGAGACCACTCGCAGACTTGGCGGTTGTCTACATTGATGATGTCCTCGTCTTCAGCCCGACCGTCGAGGCCCATTTGAAGCACCTTCGGGCCTTAAGGAGCGTCATTGAGAGATACGGGATGGCGCTTTCGGCTAAGAAGATGAAACTGTTCCAAAAAGAGGTAGACTTATTGGGACAAAAGATTCAGGAAGGAAAGCTATCGGAATATGGGCATATGAGCTAGGGTTTCTGACCAAACCAGGAAGACAGAGATCTTAGGGGAATCAACAGAACCTGAGAGAGAGATTGTGAAAGATGGATTTGGGCCGGCCTTTCAACAATAAAGAAGGCAACTAATCGGGAAAAACTCGCTCGTACTGTGAAAGAATTATGAGACAAAGGGTGTCTAGATGAGGCACGTGAAGAGAAACTTAGGGCTGAGCCGAGCCTTGTTTCAACAAGTTCAGATCCTTATGGTGAGGCGATCCGTGCTACTTTCCCAGAATATTCTGTGGCCGTACATCAGAGCCCCCATTTCCAGACTGTCCGTACGATAAATAATGATAATGGGCTCCATATGCATTTCGTACGAAGGCCATTTTGGCGAATATACATGTGGCTTTCTCGTTCTGTAATGCGGGCCACGGCTTTAGTGAGTGTTCAGCGAATAGGTACGTGGAGACTCTTGAAGCCTTGGCAGAAGTTGGATTCTGCGTAGACCATCTGCTTGCCACATTGTTCCTCATACAAGAACAAAAGGAATATTGAAGCAGGCCAAAGAGAGAGATGGCCCTTTGTGTTGTGTAAAACCTTGACAGAATGAGAGCCACCACTATCACAGAAAAGGTCTTCCACTTCGATCAGTGAGGTAAGCAAGTTTAGCTAGTTTAGGGAAAGCGGGTTTGAAAGGGTCAATGTAATATGAGTTCAGTTTCGTTCAAGCTCGCGTAGAAAACTTCCTTTTCGTACGCTCGGTAGGTCGTAGAGAATCTT
This sequence comes from Akebia trifoliata, assembly GCF_017979445.1. NCBI lineage: Eukaryota > Viridiplantae > Streptophyta > Magnoliopsida > Ranunculales > Lardizabalaceae > Akebia > Akebia trifoliata. Next base: position 14,168,302 of record NC_141375.1, read on the forward strand.
TTCTTCTTTCTGTTCGCCTCAACTCATATTACATTGACCCTTCTGTCCGTTCTAGCTCTGGCTGTCTTTGGCTACGGGTGCCACGCGGGCGACTTGAAAGAAAATCTATCTTTCCGTTAGCCAGTACTGGGACTCAGGGCTAGCACTCGTAGAAAGAGTCTGTTTGTTCACCCGGCCCGAAAACTCTTTCAAGCCGGAAGTCAGACAGGTGCCGTTAGTTTAGTTACGGGTGAAGGAGCGAGTGGAGTGCTTACGCACGGAACGAAGCTAAGGGAAGCGAAGGGTCAATGTAATATGAGCTGAGCGATAGATAACAGTACTTCAACTATGATAACCGTACTTCTTTCTTTGAAGATTGTCCTTTGGGCACAAGTCGCTTACTAGCTTTAAGGTGAACGCAAAGGAATAAGAAGTGGAAGACCTTTTCTGTTTCGTTAAGGAGACTTGTCAACGGTGGTGGTTCGCAAAGCGGATCGTTCCCCTTTCTCTTGAACGACAAGTGTCACTACACTCTTATAATGGAGATCGAATTGATATTCCCAAGTCTTCTCAAGAACCATTGCAAGGAATTGGCTAAGGCAAGGACAAAAAGGATGAAAGAGGTATTTCAAGGCTTGATTGTGAAAGTACAATACAAAGAGGTTGCTCTAGAAGATTCTAAGACTAAATTTGAAGATATCAAAGCTTCACCTAGGATGATCAACTATCTTTTTATGCAAGAGATCGATTTGGAAGATCAAGTTGGATGCAAGGTTTAATTGGGAATTTTATGTTCTAATTGTCCTTAGTTTTAGTCTTTTATTTTCTAAAGACTAATTAGTCCCATTCCTCATCTAATTTGTCTATAAAAATAGCCCCATGTTATCTTTGAGACACAATTCTAATTCTAAGATTTTGAAGTTTTATTCAAAAAGCTATTGCTTCGTCTTCATGTGTTCTTGTTTGAGTTTTTCATGAGTTCTTGTTCGAGTGCATGAATCTTCGACTTATCAAAGGAGTGATCAACCTTTGTGGCGTTTCAAGATTGGGGTTTTAAGGACATAGTTTCCTTAACATTCTAATCCAATCAACATCAATTTGTTCCTAAGTAATTTAGAACGTTTCGAAGCCATTAAATTCAAGAGTTTCTAGAGGAGACCATCTAGAGGAATCCATATCTATGGAGAACATCTAGAAGGGATAATATCATTTGATATTAGAGCAAAAGATCATCATTGAGAGAATCCTTTGAAGATCGGGGTAGCGTGCCATTTGAATTGGAGATCAAACGGAGTAGAACTTGCTCCCCAACAAAAATTCAAACCAATTCAAAGCCAACGGTGGCTGGAAACCAGGTTTTTCTTATTTCAAAACCATTCTTGTGACATTCTTGATTGGAAACCATGAACATTCTTTGAATTTCATTGCTGTTTTTAATGGAATTTCATTAAAAAAATAAGCCATGATCATTCATTGAATTTCGTTAAATTTTCTTGCTAGAAATTCAGCAAGTGTGTCTCTATGACTCCGCCATTAAAGAAGAGCCCAAGAAATTATTGAAAAAAATATAATTTATCAATCTTCTTGTATTTCAACAACAAAAATCATTTTGTAAGGAAAAAGTTACAGCACTATTGAATTTTCTTTTTTTAATGTTGCTTATGAAGTAACTATCTCCATTATTCAATGATGAAGTAACACTATTATCATTGTAGAAATTTTTGGATAATGGAGATCGTTCAAATGGAAGAATTATTGATTATGAACGGGATGTTTCTTTTTGTTTCACAATGATTTCTTGATCAATTATAAAAGGTTGAACATTTTTCACCAAAATTTGCATGTTCATTTGAGATTCGTTTTTTTATAATATCGTTCTTACATGTTCAAGAACACACCATCGTTAGAATTGAAAATCGACTAAAATGTCTTCTTTACATCCCAAATGTATGTTGTTGTTTTTTTTTTTTTGTGTTGTTCATCGAATTTCAATAGTAAATCATCTTGTATGAGTTTACATTGTTCTTGAATGGAATTTGATTACTAATTCCATCGTCAAAATTACTGTAATTGTTGGTTTTTTCTTTTCTTTTTTTTGAGATCTGCACCGTATCAAACCATTGGATATTGAACATTGAGATCTGTTGCCAATGTTTGTCCCTTACAACTTTCAATATTGACGTTGCTGCTATCACTTTATAGCTTGCTGAAATTGTCTCGCTTAAAAAAAAAAAAACATCTTTCTAAGTTCTTGCATGAACTGGATCTTCTTTGCTGAGTTCTTGTTTTCTGTTTTGTGCATCCCATATTGAGAATTACAGAAAACTCATGATCAAAAAAAAAATTATGTTCTGAGTGTTGTTCTTTAATGGTCTCTCAATAGAACCCTCTTCAAAGAACCGACATTTGTCGCTGTATTGTACTAGTTTTTCAATGAAACACCCTTCAAGGAACAAATATCAATTGCAGTTCTTTGATGATCTTTAATGGTGTTTCATTGAAATTCATAAACTTTTGGGTGATAGAATACAAAACGAAACAACTTGCTGACTTTCTTGCTGTCCACAAATGTTTTCTTGCTGAAACTCCACTACAACACTTTAAATTCTGATCAAAGTTTGTCTTTTTTTTTTAAAGAATTTTAGCCACAACGTGTATCTTTTGTTTTTAAAAAATATGAGTAAGGAAGGAGGAGACGCACAAGAGACCGATATGAGATTATTCATCAAGGCAGTCCATGACCAATTCAAATTGCTGAATTCAAGATTGGACAATATGGAATCCTCTTATGAATCTAAATCATATAGAAGACATGAATTCGACGACGAAGAAGAAGTTATTTTCGAAGTGTAGAGAACAAATTATAGACAGGACAAAAGGGTTGACTTCAAAGGAGATAATAATATGGGTAGTATAAAGATGACGATTCCGACTTTTCAAGGAAAAAATGATCCTGAATTATATCTAGAGTGGGAAAGAAAAGTAAAAAAACGTATTTGATTGTCATAATTATTCTGAGGATAAGAAGGTAAAGCTAGCCGCCGTGGAATTTACAAATTATGTAAGTATATGGTAGGATCAATAGGTGCAGGAATGGTGAGAGGCCTATACGGTCATAGGAAGAGATGAAGTTGGTGATGCGCAAGAGATTTATACCTAGCCATTACTATCGAGATTTGTATATAAAGTTGCAAGGGCTGGTTCAAGGTTCCATGAGTGTAGAGGATTATAATAAGGAGATGGTAATCGCCATGATTAGAGCAAACATAGAGGAAGATAGAGAATCAACCATGGCTAGATTTACTGCCAGATTTAACAAGGAGATTACTGATGTGGTTGAAATGCAACATTATGTAGAGATGGAAGAATTGCTGCATAAAGCCATTAAAGTGGAAAAACAAAGTAAGTCTAAGAGGTTCAGATCTGGTTCTTCCTCTAGTAATCTGTGGAGACCAAATTGGAAGGATAACAAATCCACTTTCAAACCAAAAGAAGAAGCAAGGTCGAAGAATTCAGCTTCTGTCCCTAAAGATAAATCCAAAACAAAATCTCTTACTAAGTCACGTGAAATTAAGTGTTTTTGGCGCCAAGGATTCAAACATATTGCATCTGAATGCCCAAACAAAAGGGTTATGGTTGTATAGGCAAATGAAGAAATTGAGAGTGCTAGCTTAAGTGAGAATGAGATACCACCATTAGAGAGTTGTACTGATGATGAGGTGGAAGAACCTGTGCATGGTGATTTACTTGTTACTAGGAGAACCTTGAGTATACAGCCTAATGGTAAAGGAGATGAAGAGCAACGTGAGCATATTTTTCACATAAGATGCCATGTGAAGGATAAAGTGTGTATATTGATTATTGATAGTGGAAGCTGTACTAATGTTGCAAGTACTTTGTTGGTAGAGAAGTTGAATTTGAAGTGGAAGAAGCATCCTACACCATACAAGTTATAATGGATGAATGACTATGGAGAAGTAAAAGTAAAAAAACAAGTTCAGGTTCCTTTTTCTATTGGAAGTATGAGGATGAGGTTCTTTGTGATGTGGTATCGAAGCATTCTGTTGCTCGACCGATCGTGGCAGTTTGATAGGAGAGTGTCGCATGATGAGTACAAAAATCGATATTCTTTTGTAATCAATAATCGAAAAGTTGTATTGGCCCCTCTCAAACTTTTGCAAGCTTATGAGGATCAAGTTAGGATATCAAGAGAGTGCAAAATGAGCGCGAATCCAAGGTGAGTAAAAAGAAAAGAAAATTGAACAACGTGGAGAGGAAAATAATATAATGAGTGTACTTGCTGAAAAACATGATATTAAGAGTGTAATGATGGCAAGACAACAAGTACTAGTACTTATGTATAAGGATATTTATTTTTCTACTAATGACCTTAACTCCTCTTTGCCTAGTGCTGTTGTGTCTTTATTGCAGGACTTTGAAGATTTTTTATCCGAAGAGATTCCTCATGGATTACCTCCTTTAAGAGGAATTGAGCACCTAATAGACTTCATACCTAGTTCTGCCATACCAAATAGATATTTTGATATATCTATGGATTTTGTTTTAGAATTACCAATGAATCAAAGTGGTAAGGATAGCATATTTGTTGTTGTTGATAGGTTTAGTAAAATGGCCAATTTTATTGCATGTATTGAAACCAACAACGCAACACATATTGTTGATTTGTTCTTTAAAAAAGTATTTCGATTGCATGGGTTGCCTAAGTCAATTGTTAGTGACAGAGATGTTAAGTTCCTAAGTTATTGTTCACGCACTTTATGGAATAAATAAGGAACTAAACTTCTATTTTCTATTGTTGCGCATCCTCAAACGAATAGTCAAACTGAAGTTGTTAATAGGACACTCACTACTTTGTTGTGTGATATCATTCAAAAAAACTTAAAACATTGGGAGAAGTGTTTACTATATATTGAGTTTGCATATAATAGGACTGTTCATTCTACTACTTGATTTTCTCCTTCTGAAATTATTTATGATTTTAATCCTTAAACACATGTGGATATTTTACCTTTGCCTACTAATGAGCATGCTAATCTTAATGGTAAGAAAAAGGCAGATTTTGTGAAAGATTTATATGCCAGAGTTCGGGCCAACATTGACATGAAGAATGAGCAATATGCTAAGCAAGCCAATAATGGGCATTTAAAAGTTGTCTTCCAACCTGGAGATTGGGTTTGGGTGCACCTACGTAAGGAGAGATTCCCTATACAAAGGAAGTCAAAATTACAGCCTAGAGAAAATGATCCATTTCAGGTTTTTTAGCGAATCAATGATAATGCCTACAAACTAGATTTGTCAAGCGACTATGGTAATGTTAGTGCAATTTTTAATGTTGCTGATAATGGAGATCGAGTTGATGTTCCCAAATCTTCTTAAGAACCTTTGCAAGAAATTGGCTAAGGCAAACGACAAAGCCGATGGAAGAGGCATTACAAGGCTTGATCGTGAAAGTACAATGCGAAGAGGTTGCTCTAGAAGATTCTAAGACTAAATTTGAAGATATCAAAGCTTTACGTAGGATGGTCAACTATCTTTTTATGCGAGGGATCGATTTGGAAGATCAAGTTGGATGCAAGGGTTTATTGGGAATTTTATGTTCTAATTGTCCTTAGTTTTAGTCTTTTATTTACTAAGGACTAATTAGGCCCAAACCTCATCTAATTTGCCTATAAAAATAGTTCACATGTTATATTTTAAACACAATTCTAATTCTAAGATTTTGAAGTTTATTCAAGAAGCTTATGCTTGTCTTCATGTGTTCTTGTTTAAGTTCTTGTTTGAAGTTCTTGATTGAGTGCATGAATCTTCAACTTATCAAAGGAGTGATCAACCTTTGTGACGTCTCAAGATTGGGGTTTTAGGACATAGTTTCCTTAAGGTTCTAATCCGATCAACATCAATTTGTTCCTAAGCAATTTAGATCGATTCGAAGCCATCTAATTCAAGGGTTCCTAGAGAAAATCGTCTAGAGGAATCCATATCAATGGAGAACATCTAGAGGGGATCATATCATTTGGTATCAGAGCCAAAGATCATCATTGAGAAAATACTTTGAAGATTGGGATAGCATACCATTCAAATTGGAGATCAAACGGGATAGTTCTTGCTCCCCAACAAAAATTCAGATCAATTCAAATCCAACAATGGCTGGAAACCAAGTTTTTCTTATTTTTAAAAAACCATTCTTGTTACGTCTTGATTGGTAAACATGAACATTCACTGAATTTCGTTCTTACATAAAAAAATAAAAATGAAAAATTTCAAGAGAAATCTTTAGACGGTAAAACTTGGTGTTGCTGTTTCAATTACCCATTCTTGTCGCTGTTTTTTTTTTTCTTTTCGTGTTTGATGTTCTTTGAAACTTCGTTCTTGTCTTTAATGATTTTTTATTGAACAACAACACACCATTGTTATTGGTCTTTCTAACAACAACAACCAATACAACCCTTAAAACCAGAGCAACAAATATTGAGATTGCAGAAAAACTCATGATTAGAAGGTTTAACTGCAGAAAATTCTTGAAGGAAGTTGACATAAATTTTTCTTTAAAAAAAAAAAACAATTGGTAATCTTAAATTCTTGAAAGAAGGTTCAGCCACCACGTTTGTTTCTATTTTTTTTTTTTTCTTGTTGGATTTCTTGCTGAAATTTTCAACAAGTATGTCACGGTGATTTCGCCATTAAAGAAGAATATAAAGAAAAGAAATTGAAAGAAAAAAACAAAAATTCTTTTGATCATGTATGTTGTTCTTACATAATTCGTTTCTTTAAAATCTTGAAAAAATTCATTCTTTCTTGTTCAAGAACTCACCGAGTGCTGTGGTTAGACCATCAATTCCATTCTATTGTCAAAGTTGTTGTAATTTTTTTTTTTTTTTGTTAAAGTTCATCATTAGAGTTGTCTTTAATGGTGGCTCATTGAAAATCTTTCAATGACACCACCATTGATGTTGCTGCAATCATTTGATAACTATTGAATTAAAAAAATGCATAGAATATAAATAGCTATTGAACTCAAAATATTTCTTGTTGATTTGTTCTTGCTGGAAATTTTAGAATCAAACGTTTATTTTATTGCTGAAACATAGCCACAACAATCACAACGTTTGTTGAAAGTATTGTTCTTGCTGAAACTCATATCAGTAACATCAGATCAAGTGATGAAGTTACATGGTTTTCTTGCTAAATTATAGATAGAACGTATGACATGAGTTTATTTTTTGAATTCTGATTTTGTTTGATTTCTATTTTTCTCAAATCCACTAACAAGTTGTTCAAGTAAAGTTGCATTTTGGGCTGAAAGATTCGTTTGAAAATGTTGATTTATCTTTGCATTTTGAGCTGATTTATCTTTGTTTTTGCTGAATTAACAACCACAACGATTTCTTGTTTTTTTCTTTTAAATGCTGAATATTGGGTTCGTTGAATTCTAGTTTTTTTTATAAGAACCATTAAAAGAGACATCATTATCGAAGGAAAAAAAAAACAGCATAATGTTGAAGACATGAGTAAGGAAGGAGGAAACCCCCAAGAGGTCAACATGAGATTATTCATTAAGGTCGTTCATGAACAATTTAAATTGTTGAATTCAAGGTTGGACAACTTTTCTCTCCACGTTACTCACTTTTCTCTCATTTTTACTCACACCTTTGTTTCTCTCTCAATTTGCACTCTCTTGCTATCCTAACTTGGTCCTCATAAGTTTGCAAAGGTTTGAGAGGGGCCAATATAACCTTTCAGTTGTTCATTATAAAAGAATATAGATTTTTGTATCCATCATGCGACACTCTTCTATCAAATTGCCACGGTCAACCAAGCAATATATGACCAGCATACATCTGTACCACATCACAAAGAACTTCATCCTCATCTTTACCATTGAAAAGGGCATCTGAACTTATTTGTTTACTTTCACCTCCCCATAGTAATGCAGTCATTGTAACTTGTATGGTTTAGGATGTTTCTTCTACTTCAAATTCAACTTCTCTACCAACAAGGTACTAGCAACATTAGTACAACTCCCACTATCAATGATCAACATATAGACTTTATCATTCACGTGGTACCTGGTATGAAATATATGCTCACGTTGCTCCTCATCTCCTTTATCCTTAGGCTGTATACTCAGGGCTCTCCTAGTAACAAGTAAATCACCATGCACAGGTTCTTCTACTTCATCATCAGAATAATTCTCTAATGCTGGCATCTCATTGTCACTTGAGCCAACACTCTCAATTTCTCCATTTGCCTGTACAACCATAACCCTTTTTTTTTGGGCATTCAGAAGCAATATGTCCAAATCCTTGGCACCGAAAACACTTAATTTCACGTGACTTAGTAAGAGGTTTTGTTTCAGGTTTATCTTTAGGGACAGAAACCGAATTCTTCAACCTTGCTTTTTCTTTTGATTTGAAAGTAGTTTTATTGTCCTTCCAATTTAGTCTTCAAGGATTACTAGAGGATGAACCAGATCTGAATCATCTGGACTTGATTTGCTTTTCCACTTTAATGGCCTTGTGCAACAACTCTTCCATCTCTACGTATTGTTGCAACTCAACCACATCAGCAATCTCTTTGTTCAATCCAACAATGAATCTAGCCATGGTTACTTCTCTATCTTCCTCTATCTTTGCTCTAATCATATGGAGATTTTCATCTCCTTATAATAATCCACTACACTTATGGAACCTTGAACCAGCCCTTACAATTTTATATACAAATCTCGATAGTAATGGCTAGGTATAAATCTTTTACACATCATCAACTTCATTTCTTTCCATGACCGTATAGGCCTCTCACTATTCTTGTGCCTATTGATTACCAATTGATCCTACCATATACTTGCATAATTTGTAAATTCCACAGCGGCTAGTTTTACCTTCTTATCCTCGGAATAATTATAACAATCAAATACATGCTCAACTTTTCTTTCCCACTCTAAATATAATTCAAGATAATTCTTTCCTTGAAAAGTCGGAATCGTCATCTTTATGCTTCCCATATTGTTGTCCCCCTTGAAGTCAACATTCTTGTCCTGTCTATAACTTTTTCTCTCCACGTCGGAGTTAGCTTATTCTTCTTCGTCTAACTCATGTCTTCGATAGGATTTAGATTCATAAGAGGATTCCATATTGTCCAACCTTGAATTTAGCAATTTGAATTGATCATGAACGACCTTGATGAATAATCTCATGTCGACCTCTTGGAGGTCTCCTCCTTCCTTACTCATGTCTTCAACACTATGTTGTTTTCTTTTTCTTTGATGATGATCTCTCTCTTCCCTTGTGCCACTCAAATCTAAAACCAGCCCTCTATATGGTCCGTATCATAATTTAATGTCGAAGTGGTCTCTCAAGAAATGTTTTATGTTCAACACATATTCTGTATGAATTATTTGAAGAATTTACAGCAACTTTGACGATGGAATTGGTGATTTAATTCTATTAAAACAACATAAACTCCAGTAGCTGATTTACTGTCGAAAAAGTCGATGAACAACACAAAATAGCAGCAACAAGAGTTCCAAAAATGTTCTACCTAAAACTGATCAAGAAACATATACGTCGTGGTTAAAACTCATCTAGAAATGTTCTACCTAAAAATTGTTTTCGTTATTTGAAGGTGACTCATTGTAAGACCATTCATATTCTTATTTATTTATTATATATATATATTTTTTTTTAAACAAAAGATACACGTTGGGGCTGAAATTCTTTTTAAAGAAAACAAACTCAAATCAAAATTTTAAAGTGCTATGGTGGAGTTTCAGCAAGAAAGCATTTGTGGACAGCAAGAAAATCTACAAATTGTTGTCATTTTATATCAAATTTTGTCGTTTTATACCAAATGATATGGACACCCCTTGAAGGGTGTTGCATTGAAGAAGAGAAAAAAAACAACACAGCAAAAAAAACAGCAAACAACGAGAGAAGCAATGTCAAGAGTTTTCTTTATAAAGGTTGTTCTGAAATTTCAACAAGAATGTTGCGACTCATTCTTCTTTAGTAGGACGATGTTCTTTATAAAGGCTGAATTTCTGAGAATATCGTGATTGATCTAAATCTTCCTTGTTCAGATATGAATTTTTCAATGAAACCACTAGAATTACAGCGAAAAAGAAAGTCGTTTTAAAAAAATGTCTTACTAATTGTTTTAAAGAATTTATATAAACTTTCTTCAAGAGTTTTTCTGCAATTTAAACCTTCTAAACATGAGTTTTTTGTCTGAGATCTCAATCTTTTGATGCTGAAGGCGCACATGGCAAATCCAAAATTTGGTTTATAACACATTCAGGAAAAGGATAAATGCAAACAATATTATCCTTTGTTGCTGTGAATTCAAATTCTAGCAGATGGATTTGTTGATCTTTACAGTTGAATCATGTAAGGATGAGATGCATATGTAAGAATGAAATTTAGAGATCAATGTCTGAATATCGTACGATGAACGATTCATTTATTTTCAATGAGAGACCATTCAGAACAATCATTACGAACAAAAGAAAAAGAAAAATTCAATAACGTAATTAAGATTGCTTTTAGAAATCTATAACCTGGTTTCCCAGCAACCCTGGTTTTTGAATTGATCAGAATCTATGCTGGGGAGCATGAATCTACCCGTTTGATCTCCAATTCGTATGTTGCGCTAACCAAATCTTCGAAGATTTTCCTCAATGATGATTTAATTTTCTAGTAATTTTTCTTACTCTGATACCAAATGATATGAACCCCTTTAGTTGATTTTTATGGATATGGATTCCTCTAGACAATCTCCTCTAGTAATCCTTGAATTTGATGGCTTCGAAATGTTCTAAATTACTTAGGAATAAATTGATGTTTATCGGATTAGAACCTTAAGGAAACTATGTCCTTAAAACCCAAATCTTGAAACACCACAAAAGTTGATCACTCCTTTGATAAGTCGAAGATTCATGCACTAGATCAAGAACTCATAAATAACTCAAACAAGAACACATGAAGACAAACATAATCTTCTTGAATAAACTTCAAAATTCTTAAAAATAAAATTGTGTCCCAAATAAAACATGTGGGCTATTTTTATAGGAAAATTAGATGAGGATTGGGCCTAATTAGTCCTTAGAAATCAAAAGACTAAAACTAAGGACAATTAGAACATAAAATTCCTAATTAACCCTTACATCTAATTTAATCTTTCAAATCGATCCCTTGCATAAAAGATAGTTGACCTTCCTTGGTGAAGTTTTGATATCTTCAAATTTAGTCTTAGAATCTTCTAGAGCATCCTCTTTGTATTGTACTTCCACGATCAAGCCTTGTAATGCCTCTTTCATCCTCTTTGTCATTGCCCTAGCCAATTCCTTGCAATGGTTCTTGAAAAGACTTAGGAACATCAACTCGATCTCCATTGGGGAATGCCCATGCTTTGTCCTGGTGTCCACTAGAAAAGATGAGGGCAAGATCTTGCAGCTGAAGAAAGGGTTGAGAAAGGGGGAGTTAACCTATTTGGCTACTTTACAAGTCGAGTCCAATGATCAAGATCACAACTCTACTCCTTGCCAAGTGGTCCAGGTCCTGAACGAGTTTGAAGATGTGATGCCTAAGGAACTCCCCCATCAAATTGAACTCGTGCCTGGAGCAAAGCCACCCACAAGGGGGCCTTATCGAATGAGCCCTCCTGAACTGGCCGGACTACGAAAACAACTCGACGCATTATTGGAGTCTGGGTTCATTAGGCCTTCCAAGGCCCCTTATGGAGCACCTGTCTTGTTCCAGCGAAAGCACGATGGGACCCTACGGTTGTGCGTGGATTATCGAGCGTTGAACAAGGTCACCGTGAAGAACAAGTATCCCATTCCGCTTATTGCCAACCTATTCAACTAGTTTGGCTCCACCAAGTATTTCTCAAAACACTTATCTAAGGTCAGGGTATTCTCAAGTGTGAATAGCCAATGGAGATGAGCCTAAAACTAAATGCTCAACCCGATACAGTGTATATGAATTCTTGGTCATGCCTTTCAACTTGACGAATGCACCGGTTACCTTTTGCACTTTTATGACTGAGCTCTTCTGGAAGTACCTCGATAAGTTTTGATATGATCCCCTTTAGATGATCTCCATGGATATGGATTCCTCTAGATGGTCTCCTCTAGAAACCTTTGAATTTGATGGTTTCAAAACGATCTAAATTGCTTAGGAAGAAATTGATGTTGATCGAATTAAAACCTTAAGGAAACTATGTCCTTAAAACCCCAATCTAGAGACGCCACAAAGGTTGATCACTTCTTTGATAAGTCGAAGATTCATGCACTTGAACAAGAACTCATAAAGAACTCATGAAGAATTCAAATAAGAACACATGAAGACGAAGCAATAGCTTCTTGTATAAAACTTCAAAATCTTAGAATTAGAATTGTGTTTAAAACATAACATGTGGGCTATTTTTATAGGAAAATTAGATGAGAATTGGGCCTAATTAGTCCTTAGAAATTAAAAGACTTAAACTAAGGACAATTAGAACATGAAATTCCCAATTAACCCTTGCATCCAACTTGATCTTCCAAAATACTCCCTTCCACAAAAAGATAGTTGACTATCCTTGATGAAGCTTTGATATCTTGAAATTTAGTCTTAACATCTTCTAAAGCATCCTCGTTGTATTGTACTGCCACGATCAAGCCTTGTAATGTCTCGTTCATTCTTTTTGTCCTTGACTTAGCCAATTCCTTGCAATGGTTCTTTAGAAGACTTGGGAACATCAACTCGATCTCCATTATTCTCTCCCTCTTCAAAAAGATTCGTCCTCGAATCACCTACATCAAACGAAGATAAATCAGCAACATTAAAAATTGCACTAACATTACTATAGTCGCATGGCAAATCTAATTTGTAGGCGTTATCATTGATTCACTCTAAGGCTTGAAATGATCCATCTCCTCTAAGCTGCAATTTTGATTTTCTTTGTGTAGGGAACCTCTCCTTACTCAAGTACACCCAAACCCAATCTCCAGGTTGGAAGACAACTTTCAAACCCCCCTTATTGGCTTGCTTAGCATATTACTCATTCTTCCTGTCAATGTTGGCCTGAACTCTGGAATGTAAATCTTTCACAAAATCTATTTTTTTTCTTACCATCAATATTAGCATGCTCATTAGTAGGCAAAGGTAAAATATCCACAGGTGTTAAAGGATTAAAATCATAAACAATTCAAAAGGAGAAAATAAAGTAGTAGAATGAACAATCCTATTATATGCAAACTCAATATGTGGTAAACACTTGTCCCATTGTTTTAAGTTTGTTTGAATGATAGCACGCAACAAAATTGTAAGTGTCCTATTAACTACTTCAATTTGACCATCCGTTTGTAGATGCACAATAGTAGAAAATAGAAGTTTAGTTCCTAATTGATTCCATAAAGTACGTAAAAAATAACTTAGGAAGTTAACATCTCTATCACTAACAATTGACTTAGGTAACCCATGTAATCGTACTACTTCCTCAAAGAACAAATCAGTAATATGTGTAGTGTCGTTGGTTTTAGAACATGAAATAAAATGGGCCATTTTACTAAACCTATCAACAACAACAACTATATTATCCTTGTACATAACTACTAGTACTTGTTGCCTTACCATCATGACACTCTTAACCTCATGTTTGTCAATAATTACACTCAGTATTTTATTTTTCTCTCCACGTTGCTCACTTTTTTCTCCTTTTTGCTCACACCCTTGATTCGTTCTCATTTTGCACTATCTTGCTATCTTAACCTATCCTCATAAGCTTGCAAAGGTTTGAGAGGAGCTAATACAACTTTTCAGTTATTCATTACAAAAGAATATCGATTTTTGTACCCATCATGCGACACTCTCCTATCAAACTACCACGGTCGACCAAGTAATATATGACCAGCATGTATCGGTACCACATCACAAAGAACCTCGTCCTCATACTTTTCAATTGAAAAGGGCACCTGAACTTGCTTGTATACTTTCATTTCTCCACAGTCATTTAGCCATTGTAACTTGTATGGTTTAGGATGTTTCTTCCACTTCAAATTCAACTTCTCTACCAACAAGGTACTAGCAACATTAGTCCAACTCCCACTATCAATAATCAACGTACATACTTTGTCCTTCACGTAGTATCTTGTGTGAAATATATACTCATGTTGCTCTTTATCTACTTCATCCTTAGGCTGTATACTCAGAGCTCTCCTAATAACAAGTAAATCACCATGCACATGTTTTTCTACTTCATCATCAAAACAATTCTCTAATGGTGGCATCTCATTATCACTAGAGCTAGCACTTTCAATTTCTCCATTTGCCTGTACAACCATAATCCTTTTGTTTGGGCATTTAAAAGCAATATGTCCAAATCCTTGGCATCGAAAACACTTAATTTCTCTTGATTTAGTAAAAGACGTTGTTTTAGGTTTATCGTTAGGAACAGAAAGAGAATTCTTCAACCTTGCTTTTTCTTTTGGTTTGAAGGTAACTTTGTTGTCCTTCCAATTTGATCTCCATGGATTACTAGAGGACGAACCAGATCTGAACATTTTTTACTTAATTTGTTTTTCCACTTTAATGGCTTTATGCAACGACTCTTCCATCTCTACGTAATGTTGCAACTCAACTACCTCAGCAATCTCCTTGTTCTATCCGACAATAAATCTAACCATGTTTGCTTCTCTATCTTCTTCTATATTTACTCTAATCATGACGATTTCCACTTCTTTATAATAATCCTCTACACTCATGGAAATTGAACTAGCCCTTGCAATTTTATGTACAAATCTCAATAGTAATGACTAGGTATAAATCTCTTGCGCATCACCAACTTCATCTCTTCCCATGATCGTATAAGTCTCTCACCATTCCTGTGCCTATTAATCACCAATTGATCCCACCATATACTTGCATAATTTGTAAATTCCACAGCGGTTAGTTTTACCTTCTCATCCTCAGAATAATTATGATAATCAAATACATGCTCAACCTTTCTTTCTCACTCCAAATATAATTCAAGATCATTCTTTCCTTGAAAAGTCAGAATGGTCATCTTTATGCTACCTAAATT
Source organism: Akebia trifoliata (assembly GCF_017979445.1). Taxonomy (NCBI): domain Eukaryota; kingdom Viridiplantae; phylum Streptophyta; class Magnoliopsida; order Ranunculales; family Lardizabalaceae; genus Akebia; species Akebia trifoliata. Next base: position 14,183,362 of record NC_141375.1, read on the forward strand.
GTTATCTCCCTTGAAATCAACCCTTTTGTCTCGTCTATAATTTGTTCTCTCCACTTCGGAATTAGCTTCCTCTTCTTCGTCGAACTCATGTCTTTTATATGATTTAGATTCATAAGAAGATTTCATATTATCCAACCTTGAATTCAGCAATTTGAATTGATCATGAACGGTCTTGATGAATAACCTCATATCAACCTTGTGGGTCTCCTCCTTCCTTACTCATGTTTTCAAAACTATGCTATTTTTTTTTAACGATGATGATCTCTCTCTTTATGGTTCTTAACAGAAACTAAAATTCAACAAGCCCACAATTCAGCATTTAAAAGAAACAAAATAAGAAATCGTTGTGGCTGTTAATTCAGCAAGAACCAAGAAAAAATCAGCCCAAAATGCAAAGATAAAACAGCATTTTCAAACGAATCCTTCAACCCGAAATGCAACTTGACTTGATCAACTTGTTAATAGATTTGAAAAATCAGAAATCAAAATAAACTCATGTCACACTTTTTTTAAAAAAAAAGTGTCTGTTGTGGCTGAGTTTCAGCAACAAATCGTTTGTGGACCAACTTTGGTTCGAGATGAATGGTAGTTTTGGTTAAGTTATTTGACGAAATAGATACAGCAACTTTGGTATGTTCTTAAATGGTAATCCAATGTCCAAAGGAAACGTGTCTTAAAGAAATGTTTTCCTTTATGAATTTTAAACAAATACAAACAACAAGAACATTTTATTTCAGAAAACTCAAGTATAACAAGAACAAGAACACAAGAAAACAGTGAATTTTTTCCTTTGTTGTCTTCTTTGATGGCGAAAATTACAGTTGCCCACTGACTGAATTTTCAGCAAGAAATCCAGCAAGATCAAATCAGCAAGAACAAACAAAAACAAGACGTGGTGGCTGAGTTTCATCAAGAAACGTTGGGGACAACAAGATTCAGCAAACAAGAGTTTCAGCAATTTTTTGATTCTTCTTTAATGGCGGATTGGCAATTACACACTGTTATTTGCTTTACAGTGATAATAAGAAATCAAAAAGACCATTGATATGAAATCAATTCATACCAACTGAAAATTCAGCAAGAACGCGATGAGAAATTTCAGCAAGATCACGTTGAAATTTAGCAAGATCACGATGAAATTCAACAAGTTGTTTTCATTCTATATTAAATCGCCCAAAAGTTTCTGAATTTCAATGAAAGACCAATAAAAAAAACATTATAGAACAGCAACAAATGATTGTTCTTTGAAGGTGTTTCATTGTATAACCATTAAAGAACAGCAATAAGTACAGGTAAGTTTTTTGAACAACACAAAAAAAAAAAAACAGCAACAAATGAGAGTGGCAACATCAATGGTGAGATCATTTGTTTGAAAGATTTGTTCTTGAATTCCAGCAAATATTTGTCTACTTTCAATGAACATCCATTAAAAACAACTTTATTAATGAAAATGGTGATTAAGCTCCAGCAACGGTGTGTTCTTGAACATGAAATTAAATTCTGAATATTTTAAGAACAAAGATGATCAAGTAAAACAAAATTCAGAAATTAATATCTGAATATTTTACGAAGAATGATTCAGGGATGAGTTTGTATCTCTTAGAAAGATTATTGAAGATCGATCAACAATGGAGATCAATCAACAAATTATAATTCAGCAAAAAAAATTCAGAATCACAAACGAACTTAGCATAAAAAATTCAGATTCACAAAATGAATTATGTACGAACGAAATTCAGGAAAAGAACAGTTTACCACTCATAATTTTCTCTGAATATTTTCTTTTTCAATCAAGAATGCAACAAAGAAAACAAGAACCTGGTTTTTTTTTTCTTCTAGCAACCTTTGGCTTTGAATTGGTCTGAATATATGATGGGAGGACAAGAACCATCCCGTTTTGATCTACAATTCGAATGTTACGCCACCCAATCAAGAACACAACAAATGGGTTTTAAAGCAAGAAAAAAACATGTTTTCCAACAACCTTTTGGATTTGATTTGGTCTAAATTATGTTGGGGAGCATGAATCAACCCGTTTGATTTCCAATTCGGATTTTGCGCTTACCAAATCTTCGAAGATTTTTCTCAATGATGATCCATTTTCCAGCAATCTTTCTTGCTCTGATACCAAATGATATGATCCCCTTTAGATGATCTCCATGGATATGGATTCCTCTAGATGGTCTCCTCTAGATACCCTTGAATTTGATGGCTTCGAAACGATCTAAATTGCTTAGGAAGAAATTGATGTTGATCGGATTAGAACCTTAAGGAAACTATGTCTTTAAAACCCCAATCTTGAGACGCCACAAAGGTTGATCACTCCTTTGATAAGTTGAAGATTCATGCACTCGAACAAGAACTCAAACAAGAACACATGAAGACGAAGCAATACCTTCTTGAATAATACTTCAAAATCTTAGAATTAGAATTGTGTTTAAAACATAACATGTGGGCTATTTTTATAGGCAAATTATATGAGAATTGGGCCTAATTAGTCCGTAGAAACTAAAAGACTTAAACTAAGGACAATTAGAACATGAAATTCCCAATTAACCCTTGCATCCAATTTGATCTTCCAAAACACTCCCTTCGACAAAAAGAAAGTTGACCATCCTTGATGAAGCTTTAATATCTTCAAATTTAGTCTTAACATCTTCTAGAGCATCCTCGTTGTATTGTACTGCCACGATCAAGCCTTGTAATGCCTCGTTCATCCTTTTTGTCATTGTCCTAGTCAATTCCTTGTAATGGTTCTTGAAAAGACTTGGGAACATCAACTCGATCTCAATTAAGTTTGTTGTGGTCTATCTTGACGATATCGTGGTGTACAGCTCCACATTGGAAGAGCACGTACAGCATGCCTGGTACTCCAAGTGCTCCGAGACAATCACTTATACGTCAAGAAGGGTCGATCAGATTGAGCTTTTGCCCAAGAGCTCAATTACATCGATGAGCACCCTTGGCCATATCGTTGGAGGTGGGCACATTCGGATGGACATGGAGAAGGTGCGTGCCATCGAGGAGTGGAAAACTCCCACAACCGTCTCAGAATTGCGGTCATTCCTTGGGCTCGTCAACTACTATCGACGGTTCATTCAAGGTTACTCAAAGCGCGCCGCACCTCTCACTGACCTGTTGAAGAAAGACACTGCATGGTCCTGGTCGGACCAGTGCCAAGAGGCATTTGAAGGCCTCAAGAATGCCGTGATGCAAGATCCCGTCTTGGCCCTACCGGATATCACCAAGCCCTTTGAAGTGCATACCTAGCATCCGACTACGCTATTGGTGGGGTGTTGCTGCAGGATGGGCACCCAGTTGCCTATGAGAGTCGCAAACTCAATGATGCTGAGAAGAGATACACAGCACAGGAGAAGGAGTTGTTAGCGGTTGTGCATTGCCTACGAGTATGGAGGCACTATCTCTTGGGATCGAAGCTACTAGTGAAGACAGACAACGTGGCTGTGAGCCACTTTCTTACCCAAAAGAAGTTGACCCCCAAACAGGCTCGTTGGCAAGAGTTCCTAGCAGAGTTCGACTTGGCCTTAGAATACAAGCCTGGAAGAACCAACAACGTCGCTGATGCCTTGAGCCGCAAGGCCGAGCTAGCAGCCCTTACTGCCGACAAGCAACGAAGCGTCTCTCAACTCACTAGCACCTTGCACCAAAGAATTCGGAAGGGTTTGGAGAGTGACCCTCAAGCTCAAGCCTTGATCGATTTGGTAAAGAAGGGTGCTCGTAGATCAGATTGAGCTTTTGGCTCGATGATGGACTCTTGTATACTACAAGGAGCCGCTCGTATGTACCGAAGACTGATGGGCTGAGAAGGGAACTCATAAGAGAGTGCCATGACACTCTATGGGCTGGCCATCCTGGCTGGCATCGCACGTTGGCCTTGCTTGAAAGGGGATATTACTGGCCGAGCATGCGTGACGATGTGATTTACTATGTCAAGACATGCCTCATTTGCCAACAAGACAAGGTGGAACGGGAGAAACCTGTTGGGCTATTGGAACCCTTACCAGTGCCCCAAAGACCCTGGGAGAGCGTCTCCATGGACTGAATCTCAGCTCTGCCAAGAGTGGGAGAGTTTTGGTCTATCATGGTAGTGGTAGACCGGTTCACGAAATATGCTACCTTCATCCCGGCCAGATTGCACTGTACAGCGGAACACCAGAGTCAGCTCTTCACTAAGAATGTGGTCAAGCACTGATAGACTGAAATCAACCTTTTCAGACGACTCGTGTTCGCTTTTTGAAAGTAGTCCGATCGTCGAAGCGAAAGCTCAATTACATCGACCCCTCATATTACATTGACCCCTCGTCCCTATAGAACTCAGCGTCTCTCATATTACATTGACCCTGACTACTAGCTTTCCAGAGCTTAAAGCTGCTTCGCTCGTTGGTAGCATTCATTCGCTCTCTTTTATCCCTTGCTTAGCTCCTTCACCTCGTCAACTGGGGATAGCTTGAATTAAGAAGCTTGCTTCCAGTCTGATAGCTTAGAGCTTTGCTTTGGTACAAGAGAAGAACTACTCTAATTCATGATCTAATAAGCTCAATCTGATCTACGAGCACCCTTGCTTACAGTTAAAGAATAACTCCCTTGCCTGCTGGCTATGTTTATGAAAAAGCATACTAATTAGTGGAAGAATACCGGATAAGAACTCGCTTCAAGTTATAGCCTCCTTCGGACCCTGACTACTGTCACTTCTTTCGATTAGGTTATTCTCTTCTGTGAATCCTGGAATTTCAAACACTATATAACTGGGGCTTTCAGGTCTGGTCTTGTCTCCCTTGGTTGGGCTAGTTAATAAAATAAAAAGAAACCAAGCTTAGTGCCGGCTGGTGTCCCTTATGTAGTCTCCCTCCATTGCTTAGGGCTTGCTTTCTTCTTAATGAACTATAAGGACTCCATCCCTTTCTTATTGATGGAATTAAGGACTACAAAAGATAAAGCTTATTAAAGAGCTGCCTTTCTCATAACTACTCTATTATGGATGGAAGTGCTTGCTTTCTCATAACTACTAGCTTGAATAAATAATACTGGATAATAACTAAATAGTTTAGTTTAAAGTGGCTTTAATGGCTTTCTTCCTTCTTGATTGCATACCGGAGAATCACTACTAGGCATACTATTTCATCCCTCCCTTTCTTCTTTAATCCCGGACTTACCTGACCACTCTAATTCATTAGCTTACTTGCTTTCTTGCCTACCGGACTACAAAAGATAAAGCTTATTAAAGAGCTTGAAGTCTTATAGCTTAGAGTAGAGCTTACAGTGTTTCTTCCTGGCTGGCTTTCATTCATTAGCTTATTCATTCCCTCTAAAGTCTCCCTTACTTACAAGACTACTGTCATTCAAGAGCTGTATATATAGTTATAGTTTATAAAGAGAATCCCGGAATTGAACTACTAGTTTGAATGAGCTATCTATCAGTTGTTATAGCTTGCTTGGTCCTTGCCTTCTTTCTTCTACCGGACTACCATCACATTCAAGAGCGAGAAGAGTCCTTGTTGCCTGCTGGTCTCCCTCTCATACGATTTATAAGAAGAAGGGTATTATCTTATGGATTTAATACTGGATAAGAACAGAACTACTTGCATTCATTCGCATAATCACAACTAGAATTATTGCTTTCCTACCTGACTACTCTAATGAAAGAGCTTATTAACTCATATTACATTGACCCTTCGTCCCCAGCAAGAAAACGGATGCGCTAACGCGCAACGGTGGTCTACGATCAGCAGCTCCATCCGTTGCCTCTTGCAGACCCTCTCGGAACTAAGTCACTCTCTTTCATCTCCTTCAGCTTCGGCTAATAAGGCAACTACTGATCTTAGCGCGTAGGCACTGACTACACTTGATATTAGGCTTTGAAGCCCCTTTTTTACTAGTAGGCTAGGCCCTTACGGAACGTAACTCTACCTAAGTAACTGACGGAACTACACTATAAAGGAGTAGACCCGGCTGAAAAGCCGTAGTGCGCCAGTAGCAAACGTAGGCTTTCAAGCCCCAGCTGAAAAACTACGTATATAGTGTCTTTTCTCTGGCGCGCTTCTCAGTAACAGCTCTAGCAGCTACGAGGGAGCGCTTGAAGAAAGGAGTACGAGCTTGCCATCCTTTGAGAATATAGTTGTGTGGATTTCCTTTATTGCTGGAATATAAAAATCATATCAAAATCACACTTTATCGCACTCCTACTTCGTGATTCTGTCTGAAAATGAGGTCACAGGTCCTATTTATAGGCGATCAGCGACCCACCAACAACCTTAGCCATCAATCACAAGTCACCACGTGTCAATAAAACACAGGTTAATGACTAAGTGGAAGTGCGGGGCGATCAATCCATATGACAGCTGTCTCCCCCTCGAGCAGAATCTGTTACATAACAAACTCATACACGTGGAGAGGAATCAAACAAAATCAAACAAATACAAACTCATATTACATTGACCCTTCGTTTCACTCTTTCTCGTGCCTATTGACGGTTATCTTCTGGTGGCGACAATAAATGACTCACTCACGACTTTCATTACAAATCACATTCCTTTGTTATACTACAGGAAATCTCTCTTTCGAATAAGCCTTGTCGGCAGGCATTAACTAGTTAGGTGTCGACCAGCACCCCCTACACTCTCTCTTAGGCTTCTCGCTCGGTATAGCTGTCGACTCGACTAGTATATAAGCGAACACATCCTTTCGGCCTATATAAGTGCGTCTCCAATCGGTACTAGAGGGATCAAATGGATGGGGGCTTTCGTTCATTCAGTCAATCTACTTCTATCTAACATCGCGAATCGGTCCCTATCAGGGGAAAGGCTATCTATCAATGGGCAGACGCAGCCTCCGTGTGTATTGCGTGTTTGCTCCAATCCGGGTCAACGAAGTCAACTGCCTTTCCTTAGCCGAAAGAACCTGTGCCTTTGCCGCTGGTGCTACTTCAATGGATTATGGCTAAACAGGCTGCTTATCTCTCAAATAGGAAGGGATGTAGGGATTATGAAGTTCTAACGGGATTTGCCTTTGCTTGTGTCTCCACCTGTGCCTATGCCTATGCCAGTGATGGCTTTCGAAATGATGGGTCTACTGCGTAGGGATCCGTATCAGGTCGGGATGCCGCTGTTAGTGTGGTATCTCTAGGGCTGGCTGCTCTCGACCCCGGTAAACGAATGCTCTTCGAATTGGTACCTAAACCCTAGTTAGTTCCTGCCACCTATGCAGCTTCCCCTGCTGGTAGGTGATCAACGGAGACTAGTGCTTTTGCTGCTGTCTCTGCCACAGCTGCCTCTGTTGTTCGGATGCTCCAACGTGTGCTTCAACCGGCTCTACTGAAGCTATTTCAATTTCAAAAGACTGAAAATGGAATTGAAATTGCCATGCCAACATTTCATTCAATGTTTGGCCGTCCAGCGAATGCTCGTTCTGTTGTCATACGGAATCGGAAGCCCTTCTCTAATAGGGCTGATCCGTCGGAAAGAAGACAGAACGAGGAGAAAGAAAATATAAATCGTATAATTATGCACATGATGGAATGCATATATGAGGAACCATGACATTTCTGGGTTGTCACGGAAGAAGTTTCAAACTCTAATTCGCAAGGAATTCTATCCCATTGGTAATGAGGAGGACTAGTGGATTCGATGACAGTGCGCCAGGGAAAGGGCCAAGCTGTACAATAATACACCACTGGGTTCCACAAGCAAGCTATTATTCTGGGGATCTCCATTGAGGAGCATCAAACCCTAATGAAAGATCTCGGGGGTCCGGAGGGAGTTCAAGTGTTTCAGGGAAAAAACACCAGCCATTGAAGGAAAGAATAGATCTTCACGGAAGAGGAAATCGCTTCATCCGTTCCGTATATTTACTCCTATGATCAGGTCCCCCTTACGTAATAGGGCCGAGATAGATGAGTTGGAAGGATCTGCCTAAGCCAACACCGGGATATAGTGGTTGAAAGAAGGGGAATCCGTTATTGTGCATTCGACCTCAGTGAAAGGGATAGCTCGAGTCTTCGAATCCATCAGGTAGAAGTTTCGCACCTCTATACTTCGGAGACTGCCTTATCGGTCGACCTGGACTAAAAATCTCTTTGATCAGAGGAAGCGAAGAAAACTACAGGGCGCGCTCCTTGTATAGTAATGGCCCCCTATTAGTCAGTTCTTTCGAGCTTACGCTTGCTGGGTCGCTGAACACTAACAGAAAGTTAGGAATACTTCAAACTCACACAATCAGAATGGGATTAGGATCCATGAATGAAATCCGGAGATCTATCTGTAACTGAGAGGCTTTCCACCCCACCCGGTTCCCGGATTCAGTTGTTACCGCCTGTACCTATTCATCCCTTATGAACCTTCATGGTTCATGTTCATTCTAATGATACCCTACCCCCCGTTCGGGTTTCTCCACTACGAGCCAAGAAGAGCGAGAGCGGTCACTACTGTGAGTGATGAAAGGCGTCTTGTCCGGTTTTTTCAAGAAAGAGATATCTCCTTTCTTGTCTTCCCTCCGGTCAGTCAGTGCTCGAGTCAGTTACGTTGTTTTCTCGGTATCATTCATTGGCCTCTTGGATACCTGTCATACCTGGGTGGGGCTCCTGGGTATTCTTATCTAGGCTGCTTTATCCTCTAACCAGCTCATATTACATTGACCCTCATGAGCAGAGGTTCTAATTGGTGAATCTCGCTTGGAATGATCGAAATGATCTAGTTATCGGTCAAACCCCCTATGAATGCGACAATGTACCCATCCTTAATCGGCAGACGTCTACCTGGGGCTCAACCAAACCACCATCCAAAGGTGGGTTTGGCATTCTAATGGAGATCGAGTTGATGTTCCCAAGTCTTCTCAAGAACCATTGCAATGAATTGGCTAGGGCAAGGACAAAGCGGATGAAAGAGGCATTACAAGACTTGATCGTGGAAGTACAATACAAAGAGATTGCTCTAAAAGATTCTATTTTTATGCAAGGGAGCGATTAGAAGATTAAATTGGATGTAAGGGCAAATTTGGAATTTTATGTTCTAATTATCCTTAGTTTTATTCTTTTAATTTATAAGGACTAATTAGGCCCAATCCTCAACTATTTTACCTATAAAAACAGCCCACATGTTATATTTGAAATACAATTCTAATTCTAAAATTTTGAAGTTTATTCAAGAAGCTTATGCTTGTCTTCATGTGTTCTTGTTGAGTTCTTGTTTGAGTTCTTGATCGAGTGCATAAATCTTCGACTTATCAAAAGAGTGATCAACCTTTGTGGCATCTAAAGATTGGGATTTTAAGGACATAGTTTCCTTAAGATTCTAATCTGATCAACATCAATTTGTTCCTAAGCAATTTAGAACATTTCGAACCCATCAAATTCAAGGGTTTTGAGAGGACATTGTCTAGGGAAATCCATATCAATGGGTACATCTAAAGTTGATCATATCATTTGGTATCAAAGCAAGAAAGATTGTTAGAAAATAGATCATCATTTAAGAACAAAATCTTCGAAGATTTGGTTAGCGCAATGATTGACCATATTTTTAGTCATCAATAAACCCTATAGAAGATTGTAGTAAAGTGATTTGTAGGGTATCGTTATTGGCCGGGGATTGCGGGTACTCCTATTCTAAAGAGTCATAATAAATTTTAGTTAGTTTAATTAACAAATTGAAAACAAACATATTACACAAATTGTAGGGGTTTCAATTTTGGCGATTCGGATTAAAAATAATAATAATAATAATAAAAAGAAAAAATAATAAAAATAAAAATAAAAATTAAAGAAATAAATATTTACAATTGATCATCTTCTCTCACAATTCAGAAAAAAATTCATTAAATGACTAATCAAATTGCTTCAACATAGATAACGAATTTTATGCCTTAATTACATATCCGAATTGAATCAAAATGCAAGCCTAAAGAGATCATGCATCTTATAAATTCCTTCTTAGATAATCCCTAGGATTTTGGAAAAGTCCATCACCGAGTTATTTTGATTAAGCAATCAAGTTAATACTTAGCGTATCCTTACAACTTCTTAAACAAATCATTAAGATCAAAAAGAATTATGATTCAATAACCTACTCTTCAAACCTATGGAAAAGTCCATGGCTAAAGAACATGTAATTTTCAGATCACAACTATTGTTCATAGTTTTTACCACTTTTAAATCATATTCCAAATCAATTAGGTGATTAGAGATACAATTATGGCTTCAATGACCGTTAATATCAAAGTTTTCAATATGACCAAACTGAAAATTCAGCATACATAATTAAAATTCACTGATTCATGTGTCTACATATCACCAATCCGAAAACATCAATTAATGAATCTGAAAGTCACTAACTCATTGAATTAAAAATTTCCAACTTAAGAATCCAACAAGATGTTCTTTAATCCAAAAGCAACCAGGGTTGCAATAATAAAAATAAATAAAAGTCATAAGGGTTACACTTTTTAACACAACCAAAGAAGTTTGAGATGTGTTGGTGGTGATGTTCCACGGCGATGATGTTGATGGTTGAAAACGAATACAAGCAGCAACGTTGTAAACTTCTTGACAATAATTTGCTGAAAAATTTCAGCAACTTCTCCTTCTTGACAGCAACTCGTTGGCCCCTAGTTCCCCAAGTTTCAGCCACTTCTTTCCTAAAGAAAAGATTAAAAAAAAAACCCTAATCGAGAGAGAGCAAGAGAGAGAGAGATTTCTTTTTTTTTCCTTTCTTTTACCCGTTCTTCTCTTCCTTCTTAGAAGCTAACAAAATCTCCTAAAAAAAATCCTAAATCTTATCCTCCAATAACAATATATAAATCTGACTAATTAAAATAAAATAAAGTCCTAATATAATTAGGAAAGTGGTGTTTTAGTTGGAATTTTCGTGCACTAGATTTGGAGACTTTCGAAAATAAACCTCGTCAAATTTTTAACAAATTCGCGTCAAATTCGCGTCAACAGTTTAAATGCAGCAACTTCAAACCCAATTTTGACCTTGATACAGTTATTATCTCTTAAAACTCAAAACACAAAAGTTGTAGATCTTTTTCTCAGCGTTTCATAGAATTTGGAATCATCTCAATTGGAGTTCAGATGAGAGAGTTATGCCCAGATTACGAAGCAATGTCAAAACTGTCCAAAATCGCCCAATTAATTTCGTTTTGCACTTAACACCTCCATTTGCATCCTAAATCAAAATAAAAGAATAATGAGTACATTTAGGCACTAAATATGTATAAAGGACTAAATATTAAAGGAGAAAAATATGACATTTTGCATTCTTATCAAATTCACCCACACTTAACTTTTGCTCGTCCTCGGGCAAAACAGAACAAAATGTAACCTAATAGAAACTCAAGGAAAACAACAAAGACTAACTAAAAACACCACAATGACTTAACACAAATTAAATGACTCTAATCCTTCCAACTTACATCTCAGAGATCCTTTAGATGGTATGGCATAATAAAGTAGGAAGAGCAAAGTTTACTTCAAAAATAAGCCACAGAGTTATTAAGACTATATAGCATGCATACTTGGAGTGTGTGTGTGTAGCCAAATATAAGTGTAATATGCATCCTCAAGTTAATGCACAAATTGTATCAAACTTTACTTCTCACGATGTATCACTCTGATTTTCTCTCAATTTGATATGGTGCTAGCTACACTAATCACTCAAACACTTGTGAAAACAGTTTAAACCATAGGCTTGCTTGTCCACCCACTCTCCACATTTAAAACAGAACATCAAAGGATCAAGAGGTCTTTGAAAAGGTTGTAATGGGGCTAAAGGGTCAAGGGTTCATAAGAAGGAAAAGAAAGGATATCACAAAATTTCCTCAGAACTAGAAAGCAATTAGAAATGTCAATAAATAGGTCTTCATCATTAAGTACCACATTTCGATCGCTCTAAGGTAGATTTCATCAATTTTTTTTTTTTTTTCACTTTGCTTGAGAGATTTGTAATGCTCCCATTTCTTCAGAACTTGTATTCTTTAAATCACAACACTTCTTTTCATGTCCCTACTTCTCCTTTGATCACATTCTTTTTTTTTTTTTTTTTTTTTTAACAAATCTTACACCTTAGAACCATATGAAATCCTCCCCCACACTTATGCTTTTCCACCCTTCTTGATATCACCTTATAAACAAGATCCAAGCTCACTAGTTCCAAGGAAAAGGGTAAGTAAAGTGTTTAAGTTAAAAAGAGTAAGTGAATGTGGGTTAATGAAGAAAATAGGCTAATGAAGGCTCAAAGGGCTATCTAAGGGTCAAATCACAATCAGGACAAAGGCTATTTGGTCATGGTGGTGAAATCCTAATTTGCCTCCGTCTTCTCCAAATCTGAACATGTAAAATTGTCTCAAGCAGGTTTAAAGCAAGTTCTAGAAAACATGATATTCACAAGATGCACTCAGAAAAGAAGTTTAAATTGATATGTATAATGAATCAATTATAAGGCTCGAATAGCTCACAAATATTGCGGAATTATGCAAGTATCATTCAATATGTCTCCATGCTTCACTTTAAGATAACATATTACTCGAATCAAGGCTAATGTGCATCAAAATTTCCAAGTATGACTACAATATAAGCAAATTAACTCCATTTCTTGTTTTATCTGTAAAAATATGCTCAATTCTATTTACAAGCCATCTATCTTAAGAATCAGTTTCATCATTGAGTTGGAAGGAATTCTAAAAACAAAACAAATTTTTTTTTAATTTTTTTTTTTGTTAAAGTTGTAAATCCCTCCCCCACACTTAAATCCTACATTGTCCTCAATGTAGATCAGAATAAGCCTGTAAGTAGAAATATAAACATGAGCAAGGTATTCACGAAAATCACACAATAAAAAAAAATGAAATCCACCAAAGTAAATAGAGGAGAGAAAGAAAATGCAAATCTGTGTTGATGTATCCTCAATAGCCTTGGCTGAATTGGGTTGCCTCCCAGTAGCGCTTGAATGTTTACAGTCCTTCAGCCTAGACTTTGTACCTCGTTTTTAGTCCTTTGTGAGTGGAGCCTCTAGGAGGGGTACTTCTTCCACAGTGTGCTCCTTAAAAGCCTCATAATAAGGCTTCAAGCGATGGCCATTCACCTTGAATTCATTTCCAGTTTTGTCACTTTTTATCTGTACAGCACCATGAGGAAAAACATTAGTGACAACGAAAGGACCAACCCATCTAGAACGTAACTTACCAGGAAAAAGTTTAAGTCTAGAATGGAAAAGAAGAACTTTTTGGCCTACAACAAAGGCCTTGCCACGGATCATCTTATCATGAAAAGCTCTACTTTTCTCCTTGTAAATCCATGCGCTATCATATGCCTCGTTTCTAATCTCCTCAAGTTCATTCAGTTGCAATTTTCTATGTAAACCGGCCTCATCAATGTCTATGTTGAAAGACTTAACAGCCCACCACGCCCTATGCTCAAGCTCAACTGGTAAATGACACGCCTTACCATAGACAAGTCTAAATGGAGACATCCCAATTGGTGTTTTGTATGCTGTCCTATAGGCCCAAAGTGAATCATCAAGTCTTTTACTCCAATCCTTGCGTGTATAACCCACAGTCTTTTCCAAAATTCCCTTAATCTCACGATTTGAGACCTCTGCTTGTCCATTCATTTGAGGATGATATGGTGTTGCCACCTTGTGATTCACCTTGTATTTTTTTAGCAGAGCATCAATTGTTTTGTTGCAGAAGTGTAATCCACCATCACTAATAATCGCACGAGGCACTCCAAACCTAGTAAATATGTTAGATCTCAAGAAATCTGCAACAACTTTAGAATCATTAGTTCTGGTGGCCTTAGCCTCTACCCACTTGGACACATAATCAACAGCCAAAAGAATGTAAAGAAAACCGTTAGATGAAGGAAATGGCCCCATGAAATCAATGCCCCAGACATCGAAAATCTCAACAGTTATGATATGGGCCATGGGCATTTGATCTTTAGAACTTAAATTACCTGTTTTCTGGCACCTATCACAAGTCATGCAGTACATATATGCATCCTTAAAAATAGAGGGCCAAAAGAAACCACAATCTAATACCTTACGGGCTGTCCGACGTGCACCAAAATGTCCACCACAAGACTCAGAATGACAAAAGGCAAGTATAGATTTATGCTCAGATTCAGGGACACACCTCCTAATGATTTGATCACTACAATGCTTCCACAAATAAGGTTCATCCCATACATAATATCTAGCCATTTTCTTAAGCTTTTCTTTATTAGACTGAGGTAAAGTATCAGGGAATTGCTTAGTAACTAAATAATTCACAATATCTGCATACCATGGTTCACTTACCTCAATCCCAAAGAGCTGTTCATCTGGGAATGATTCTTGCAAGGGTAAGGTGTCCTCCTCATGTACAAGTCTGCTCAAATGGTCAGCTACCAAGTTTTCACTCCCCTTTTTGTCTTTGATCTCCAAATCGAATTCTTGAAGTAACAACACCCATCTAATCAGCCTCGGTTTGGCCTCCTTCTTTGTCATCAAATACTTCAAAGCTGCATGATCAGTATAAACAATAACTTTAGTTTGAAGTAAATAAGAGCGAAATTTATCTAAAGCAAAAACCACAGCAAGGAGCTCTTTTTCAGTTGTGGAATAGTTCAGTTGGGCATCATTGAGCGTCCTAGAGGCATAGTAGATAGCATAGGGCTTTTTATCTATTCTTTGTCCCAACACAGCCCCAACAGCGTAATCTGAGGCATCACACATCAATTCAAAAGGTAAGGACCAGTTAGGTGGAGACATAATTGGAGCAGTAGTCAATAACTCCTTCAACTTCTCAAAAGCCTTCTTGCACTCCTCATCAAACTCAAATGAAGTATCTTTTTGGAGCAACCGGCACAAGGGCCTTGATGCCTTAGAGAAATCCTTGATAAATCTCCTGTAAAATCCTGCATGACCAAGAAATGACCGAACCTCTCTCACACAAGTGGGAGAGGGTAAGTAACGCACAAGATCTACCTTAGATTTATCAACCTCAATCCCCCTAGCAGATATAATATGTCCTAAAACAATCCCTTGAGTCACCATGAAGTGACACTTTTCCCAATTCAGAACCAAATTAGTTTCAACACAACGTTTTAAAATAAGTTCCAAATTTCCTAAGCATGTATCAAAATCTCTACCAAAGACACTAAAATCATCCATAAAGACCTCAATGATATTCTCAATGTATTCAGAAAAAATGGAAAGCATACAACGTTGAAACGTACCTGGTGCATTGCATAATCCAAATGGCATACGTCTGTAGGCATAAGTGCCAAAAGGGCAAGTGAAGGTGGTCTTCTCTTGATCCTCTTGGGCTATACAGATCTGGTTGTACCCACTATATCCATCCAAAAAGCAATAAAAAGGGTAACCAGCTAATCTCTCAAGCATCTGATCGATAAAGGGCAGAGGGAAATGGTCCTTCCTTGTTGACGCATTGAGCTTTCTATAATCTATGCAAACTCGATAACCAGTCACAACTCGTTGAGGTACTAGCTCATTCTCCTCATTCTTTACTACAGTAACTCCAGACTTCTTTGGCACAACTTGAATAGGAGACACCCACTTGCTATCTGAAATAGGGTAAATAACGCCACAATCAAGTAATTTTATTATCTCATCTTGTACTACCTTCATCATGGGTGGATGTAGGCGTCTCTGGGCTTCTCTGGTGGGTTTGGCACCATCCTCCAATAGGATTCTATGGACGCACATGGTTGGGCTGATTCCCTTGATATCTGCCAAAGTCCAACCAATGGCGGTCTCGTACTTCTTAAGAATGTCCACAAGCTTCTTCTCTTGATTCTCCTCCAACTTCGAGGATATAATAACAGGCAGCGTCTCCTTATCCCCCAAAAAGACATACTTCAAGTGATCTGGCAAAACCTTAAGCTCAAGTGTAGGGGCCTGTATCACTGAAGGTAACATCTTGTTAGTAGAAATAGGAAGGGACAAAGGAGGAATATACCTTGGTAAAATGGGTAGGGACTCAAGGGAGGCCACGGTTCTAATCACAATGGGCTCCTCAGCCTTCTCCAACTCAGCTTTAGAAATGGAATCTCCATTCTCATTATAACCAACTCCTTGAGAGAGTGTTACTTTCAACTCATCCTCTTCCATTGCTTCCATAAACCTCTGCGCAAATGAATCAATAATATCAATAGAAAAACAGGGTTTAATGTCAGTCAATGGATACCTCATAGCTTCAAAGATGTTGAAGCGTATAATTTCATTATCAAATTCCATGGTCAATGTTCCTCCATAAACATCGATCTTTGTTCTTGCAGTCCTCATGAATGGGCGCCCTAAAAGTAATGGAGTGGAATTTAGGGGTGCCTCTTCCATATCAAGGACATAGAAGTCAACGGGAAAAATGAGTTGATTCACCTGCACAAGAACATCCTCAATGTATCCTTTAGGATACTTGTTAGATCGATCAGCCAATTGGATAACAACATTATCACTTTTAAGTTCACCCAGATCTAAAGAAGCATAAAGACTATAAGGCATCACATTAATTGAAGCTCCTAAGTCTAACATGACATTATCAAATTTATTCGTACCAATCACACAAGGAACAGAAAAACTCCCTGGATCCTTAAGCTTTGGTGGTAATTTCCTTTGGATGACAGCAGAGACTGTCTCATTCATCTTTACCACCTCTTTCTCACGAGTTTGTCTCCTTGTAGTACAAAGCTCTTTCAGAAATTTGGCATATTTTGGCACTTGCTTCAAACACTCAATCAAAGGCATGTTGACTTGTACCTTCTTAAAAATCTCCAAGATGGCTTGATCAGATTCATCCTTCTTGGTTTTGGCAAACCTACTAGGAAAAGGCACACGAGCAAAAGGACTATAATCGAAAGAATTTTTAGGGTTTTGCTCATTACCTTGAGGTTTCAAAGCCTTCTCAGATGATGAAGGACTAATCATTTCTGTCTTTGATGTGGCAGGATCTTTCTCTCTGTCCTTTTCCTCATTGTGGGTCACTTGGGCCTTCTTTAGGGTTTTGGGAACATCCACAAGGGTCTTACCACTCCTTGTCGTAACAGCTTTAGCTTGTTCGATATTTGGGTTGGGAACAGTGTTGCTAGGCAATTTTCCGCTCTCGGTTATCTTTCCCATGAAGTCTACCACTTGTCCCAACTGCTTTTTCAACTCTACAATGTCTTTAGTGTGAGCCTGTTGACCTGTAACAAGAGCTTGAGTAGCAGTATTTAAATTCTGTTGCCCTTGAGCAAGGGACTTTAAAATCTCATCATAATTAGGAGCATTAGAATTTGTAGGCACATGAGGATTAGATACAAAGTTTTGAGGTACCTGAGGTCTCATCAGAAAACCTGGAGGGCGTGGAAACACTTGCCCTTGTCCTTGAGAGTTCTGAATATTATCATTGTTGGCCCAACGTAAATTGGGGTGATCTCTAAGTCCAGGGTTTATGTGTTAGAGAAAGGGTTATACCTTTGTCCACCTTGATTACCTTGAAACCCAACAGCGTTAAGAGACTCCCATCCTCCATTATTGATCAGTTGGGGGCATTGGTCAGTTGGATGCCCTTGAGTACAGCACACACCACAGATTTGAGCAACTTGTTGTACTTGTACTCCATTCACGTTCAATACCTGAGACAGAAGAGTAGACATTTTATTAACTTTTTCCTCAAGAGTAGAGTTAGAAGATACCTCATTCACCCCACGAGTGGAGTTTAACACTCCTTCATATTGTTGATAATTAAGAGCACGTTGGGCGAGCAACTCCTTAGCAACTTCAGGTGTCTTATCCACAAAAGAACCTCCAGCAGCAGCATCTAACAATTGACGTTCAAGAGGGAGGAGTCCCTCATAAAAGTAAGTAAGTAGATTTCCTTCCTTCATCCCATGTGAAGGACATGATGCAACTAAGCTCTTGAATCTCTCATAGTAGGCATAAAATGCCTCATCCTTCCTTTGCTCAATTCCAGTTATTTGCTTTCTCAAGACAGTAATCCTTGAGGCGGGGAAGTACTTAGTCAAAAACTCAGTCATCAACTTCTCCCATGTGTTGATATAGCCTGAAGGTAGATCAAATAACCAAGTCTTTGCCCTATCTTCAAGTGAGAAAGGGAATGACTTTAGCTTCAAAATGTTGAGATCCGCATTTTGTGGGCACATACTTGAACACACAAACTGAAACTCCTTGAGATGCTTATGAGGATCTTCATTAGTAAGCCCATGGAATTTGGGCAAATGGTGTAAAAACCCACTCTTCAGTTCAAACTCAGCTACTTTGCCGATTGCTGGTTCTGGATAAGTAATACAAGTTGGTGCGGTTCTCCCATCAGTTGAAGAAGACATTTGTCTAATGGTTTCAGCCATTGGTAATTCTTCTTCTTCACTTTCTTCTTCTAAATCAGGTATGTTTTCTTCCTCGTCTGACAAGGGATAGGAAGAGCTATCTGACTCTTCCGACTATTCCCTTTCCTCTTGGTGAGGTGGGGGTTGATGTGCAACTTCTTTTAGCAAGGCTAAGCGTTTTGCAAGTTCTTGAGTCTTTCTTCTACCTGCGGACATTCATGGACCTGAACCCAAAAGTAAAGACAATAATATACAAGTTAGAGTTGAAAGAATAATAATAAGCTTCCCTTCCTAAAAACATCACAATGTGATCGCCATAGAGATAGGAAAGATTCATGTTAAAATTTCAATAAGTATAACACAGATATATTACATGCAAGCTCAACAAGTAAAATAGAATATTAACAAGTTAAATGACACTAAAACATAGGGATTTTGCAATCCCCGGCAGCGGCGCCATTTGATTGACCATATTTTTAGTCATCAATAAACCCTATAGAAGATTGTAGTAAAGTGATTTGTAGGGTATCGTTATTGGCCGGGGATTGCGGGTACTCCTATTCTAAAGAGTCATAATAAATTTTAGTTAGTTTAATTAACAAATTAAAACAAACATATTACACAAATTTGTAGGGGTTTCAATTTTGGCGATTCAGATTAAAAAAAAAAAAAAAAAAAAAAATACCCTAATCGAGAGAGAGATCTTCCTTTTTTTTTCCTTTCTTTTACCCGTTCTTCTCTTCCTTCTTAGAAGCTAACAAAATCTCCTAAAAAAAATCCTAAATCTTATTCTCCAATAACAATATATAAATCTGACTAATTAAAATAAAATAAAGTCCTAATATAATTAGGAAAGTGGTGTTTTAGTTGGAATTTTCGTGCACTAGATTTGGAGACTTTCGAAAATAAACCTCGTCAAATTTTTAACAAATTCGCGTCAAATTCGCGTCAACAGTTTACGTGCAGCAACTTCAAACCCAATTTTGACCTTAATACAGTTATTATCTCTTAAAACTCAAAACATGAAAGTTGTAGATCTTTTTCTCAGCGTTCCATAGCATTTGGAATCATCTCAATTGGAGTTCGGATGAGAGAGTTATGCCTAGATTACGAAGTGATGTCAAAACTGTCCAAAATCGTCCAATTAATTTCGTTTTACACTTAACACCTCCATTTGCATCCTAAATCAAAATAAAAGAATAATGAGTACATTTAGGCACTAAATATGTATAAAGGACTAAATATTAAAGGAGAAAAATATGACATTTTGCATTCTTATCACGCAACATCTGAATTGGATATCAAACGGGTTGATTCATGCTCCCCAACATAGATTCCGACCAATTCAAAAACCAAGGTTGCCGAAAAATCAGGTTATCGATTTCTAAAAAATAAAACCAATCTTAATTACGTTCTTTAATTCGTTTGTAATGATTGTTTTTGAGTGGGTTGTTTAATTATTACATATGCATCCTGACCTTACATGATTCAACTGCAACAACCAACAAACCCATCTACTAGAATTTGAATTCACACCATCAAAGGGTGACATTGTTTTGCATTTTGTTGCTGTATCATTAATGATACCAAACGTTTTTTTTCTGTTTTTGTGTTTTAATGTTCTTAATAGTTTAACTTGTTGTTTTCATTTGCTGTGACGTTGCTGTTTTTGGTGATCTTGAGAGTTTATTGTGTATTTCTTGATTTCTTGCTGAAAACACAACGTTCTATTGAAACTCAGATCTAATCAAGGAAAAATCATATTGGACAAACATTTCATGCTGAAAACACAACGTTCTATTGAAACTCATATCTGATCAAGGAAGAATCAGATTGGACACAATGTTTCTTGCTGGTTTTTTTTTTTTTTTGTAATAATAAATAAATAATAATATATAAAAAAAAACTTTCCTAGAATAAACATTTATTACTGTTCTTTAATGATTTTAACTCCCTTTAATGGTCTTCTATTGGATATTTTGAATTTCAAAATCATGATACATTTATTGAATAATCTGGAATTGTTGTTCTTTCATTATCTTTAATGATCTTTAATGGCCCCTTCCAAAACGTTTTTGTTTTTTTTTTTTGAGTTTAAAACCAAACCATCATCGTTCTTGCTAAAATCACCATCGTGACTTGCTAAATTATAATTAATTTCTTGTTGGAAACTGCACCAACTGTGTCTTTATAATTCTGCCATTAAAGAAGGATATTAAGAGCAAACACCTTGCTCGATTTATTCGTGTTGATCTCATAAAGATTTTTTTTTTTTTAAATAAATCACGTTGTTGAATCTGTTTCGTCAGATATCTCAGCCAAGTTGCCATTCATCTAAAACCGAAGTTGGTCCATAAACGAGTTGCTGCTGTCCACAAACGTTTTCATTCTTACTGAAAACTCAGCCACTCGTTGAATTCTTGTTGAATATCAGATATGATCAGAAGATCAAAAAATAAAAAAAGAGAATGTTTTATTATAAAAGACTTCTTGGATTTGTTATTCAACAACGTTTCTTGTTGTTGGGTCTCTTTTGCATTTTTTTGTTGTCCTGGTTAAAACATTTATGTACATTACGATTGTCTGAATTTGTTTAAACTTCGACATGTTACATTTAAAACATTCATCTCAATTGCTGTATATTAAATAAAAACGTTTAATATCAACTGAAACGTTGATTTCTTTTGTTTAATATCAATTAATTCATTTTCTTGCTGGTTTTTCTTACTGATTATAAACATTCTATAGCGAGAATTTCAGGAAAAAAAGCATTGTATTGAAAACATGAGTAAGGAAGGAGGAGATTTGCAAGAGACCGAGATGAAATTATTCATCAAGGTTGTTCATGACCAATTCAAATTGTTGAATACACGGTTGGATAATATGGAATCTTCTTATGAATCTAAATCATATAGAAGACATGAGTTCGACGAAGAAGAAGAAGCTAATTCCGAAGTGGAGAGAGTAAATTATCGACGAGTTAAGAAAGTTGATTTCAATGGAGATTACAATATGGGTAGCATAAAGATGACAATTCCGACCTTTCACGGAAAGAATAATCCTGAATTATATTTGAAGTGGGAAAGAAAGGTTGAGCACATTTTTTATTGTCATAATTACTCCGAGGAGAAGAAAGTAAAACTAACAGCCGTGGAATTTACAAATTATGCAAGTATATGGTGGGATCAATTGGTGATCAATAGGCGCAGAATTGGTGAGAGGCCTATACGGTCATGGGAAGAAATGAAGTTGGTGATGCACAAGAGATTTATACCTAGCCATTACTATCGAGATTTGTACATAAAATTGTAAGGGATGGTTCAAGGTTCCAAGAATGTAGAGGATTATTATAAAAAAATAGAAATCACCATGATTAGAGCAAATATAGAGGAAGATAAAGAAGCAACCATGACTAGATTTATTGTCAGATTGAATAAGGAGATTGCTGATTTGGTTGAGTTGCAACATTACATAGAGATGGAAGAGTTGTTGCACAAATCCATTAAAGTGGAAAAACAAATTAAGTCGAAAAGATTTAGATCTGGTTCGTCCTCTAGTAATCCATGGAAACCAAATTGGAAGGACAACAAAGTTACCTTCAAACCTAAAGAAGAAGCAAGGTTGAAAAATTCGATTTCTACTCCTAAAGATAAACCCGAAGCAAAGCCTTTTACTAAGTCACGAGAGATTAAGTGTTTGTGGTGCCAAGGATTTGGACATATTGCTTCTGAATGCCCAAACAAAAGGGTTATGGTTGTACGGACAAATGAAAAGATTGAAAGTGCTAGCTTGAGTAAAACCGAGATGCTACCATTAGAGAATTGTTCTGATGATGAAGTAGAAGAACCTACGCATGGTGATTTACTTGTTATAAGAAGAGCCTTGAGTATACAACCTAAGGATGAAGGAGATGAGGAGCAACGTGAGCATGTATTTCACACTAGGTGCCACATAAAGGATAAAGTATATACGTTGATCATTGATAATGGGAGTTGTACTAATGTTGCTAGTACCTTGTTGGTAGAGAAGCTGAATTTGAAGTGGAAGAAACATCCTAAATCATACAAGTTATAATGGCTGAATGATTGTGGAGAAGTGAAAGTAAACAAACAAATTCAGGAACCTTTTTCAATTGACAAGTATGAGGATGAAGTTATTTGTGATGTGGTACTGATGCATGCTGGTCATATATTGCTTGGCCGACCATGGCAGTTTGATAAGAGAGTGTTGCATGATGGGTACAAAAATCGACATTCTTTTATAATAAACAATCGAAAAGTTATATCGGTCCCTCTCAAAACTTTGCAAGCTTATGAGGATCAGGTTAGGATATCAAAAGAGTGCAAAATGAGAGCGAATCAAAGGTGTGAGCAAAAAGAAGAGAAAATTGAACAACGTGGAGAGGAAAATAATATAAGTGTACTTGCTAAAAAACATGAGGTTAAGAGTGTAGTGATGGCAAGACAACAAGTACTAGTACTTCTATACAAGGATAATACATTTGTTGTTGTTGATAGGTTTAGTAAAATGACCCATTTTATTGCATGTTTTAAAACCAACGACGCAACACGTATTGCTGATTTGTTCTTTAAGAAAGTAATGTGATTGCATGGGTTGCCTAAGTCAATTGTTCGTGATAGAGATGTTAAATTCCTAAGTTATTTTTTATGTACTTCAAAGAATAAATTAGGAACTAAACTTCTACTACCACATATTGAATTTGCATATAATAGGACTGTTCATTCTACTACATCATTTTCTCCTTTTGGAATTGTTTATGGTTTTAATTCTTTAACACCTGTGGATATTTTACCTTTGCCTACTAATGAGCTTGCTAATCTTGATGGTAAGGAAAAAATAGATTTTGTGAAAGATTTACATGCCAGAGTGCGGGCCAACATTGATAGGAGGAATGAGCGATATGCTAAACAAGCCAATAAGGGGCGTTTGAAAGTTGTCTTCCAACCTAGAGATTGGGTTTGGGTGCACTTGTGTAAAGAGAAGTTCCCTACACGAAGGAAGTCAAAATTACAACCTAGAGGAGATGGTCCATTTCAAGTCTTGGAGCGAATCAATGATAACACCTATAAACTAGATTTGCCAAATGACTATGGTAATGTTAGTGCAACTTTTAATGCTGCTGATTTATCTTTGTTTGATGAAGGTGATTCGAGGACGAATATTTTTGAAGATGAGGAGAATAATGGAGATCGAGTTGATGTTCCCAAGTCTTCTCAAGAACCATTACAAGGAATTGGTTAGGGTAAAGATAAAGCGGATGAAAGAGACATTACAAGGCTTGATCGTGGAAGTACAATACAAAGAGATTACTCTAGAAGATTTTAAGACTAAATTTGAAGATATCAAAGCTTCACCAAGGATGGTCAACTATCTTTTTATGCAAGGGAGCGATTTGGAAGATTAAATTAGATGCAAGGGCTAATTGGAAATTTTATGTTTTAATTGTCCTTAGTTTTAGTCTTTTAATTTCTAAGGACTAATTAGGCCCAATCCTTATCTAATTTGCCTATAAAAACATCCCACATGTTATATATGAAACACAATTCTAATTCTAAGATTTTGAAGTTTATTCAAGAAGTTTATGCTTGTCTTCATGTGTTCTTTATGAGTTCTTGATCAAGTGCATGAATCTTCGACTTATCAAAAGAGTGATCAGCCTTTGTGGCATCTCAAGATTGGGGTTTTAAGGACATAGTTTCCTTAAAGTTCTAATCCGATCAACATCAATTTGTTCCTAAGTAATTTAGAACGTTTCGAAGCCATCAAATTCAAGGGTTTCTAGAGGAGATTGTCTAGAGGAATCCATATCAATGGAGTACATCTAAAGGGGATGATATCGCATTCACTAAATCATTCTCTCGAGTGACAGGGGCGGAAAGACCAGAAATCCTGGGAGTGAGTTCGTACTGGATTGACTGAGAGACGAGGTCACGGTCTCGCATGCATTTGGTATCCTCTTGTGAGCACCCTACCAAAAGCAGAGTGGGGTCACCTCTCTGATCGGGAAGAGTGTCAACCCCGTCATTACCCCATTCATTGATTGATCAATGTTTCATTGATAAGGAGTTGCATGTCCACCATGACTGACGGTATGGGTAATGGACCAGGCTTTCTCGTTCTCTCATATTACATTGACCCTTCGTAGGCTTGTTTGTTCGGAAAAATCTGCCATAGTATTAGTATCAGAGCTGAGATAATGGACCGGGTTCCTCTGATACTATGTGGTATCAGAGCGATTCGAGATCAATCAGAGGTGTGCCTGAGTGTGGGAGACTCGTTAAAAGGAACTCTGAAAGATGTTTGCTCCGTCAGTGTCAGACTGACGAGTTGGCCATGGAGGATGCGGCGTGTCGGACTTCTGAGGAAGATCGGCTTTGGTGCTCGATTGCTTAGAGGGTGCATTTTGAGCTTGGACATGCGCGGAGGTGGTACCACTTCTACGAATGGCTCGTAATGCTGCATCTCTTCCGAGACCAGGACCCTTTATCATGACTTCTGCTCGTTGCATACCCGGATCCACTACTGTACGAATAGCATTTCCTGCTGCGGTTTGAGCAGCAAATGGTGTCCCTCTTCTTGTGCCCCTGAATTCACAAGTACCGGCGGAGGACCAAGAAAGCACCCGACCCCGTACATCTGTAACCGTCACAATGGTCTTGTTGAAACTTGCTTGAACATGAATAACTCCCTTTGGTATTCTACGTCCATTCTTACGTGAACCAATACGTCCATTCCAGTTAGCAGCCCCTACTTTCTTTCTTCCTCTCATTAGGAATCGCGATATCCGAAACTGAGATATCTAGCCATCTTAAAAACTTAACCAAAAAATTTCATAAATATAAATAAAGAATAAAGAGAGGGTCAATGTAATATGAGTTGGCCGAATGCTATCAAAAATCCCGGTGAAATGCAAATCAATCAATAAAGCCTATTTCGATCAAGAAGCGGGTACGAAGTGACTCGACCGGAAGGCTCTGATAGGAGATCAACCGTAGGGAGATAGGAAGGAAGAAGTCCCCACTAAGTCACCAGTCAGCCAAGCATCCCTTATCGATTTGAGTCCCCTTCTTTCTTGGTCGAGAGCCAATCAATCAAGAACATGATCCTGAGATCCATCACGAGTGGTCTCGGGGTTGTGAGCAGGAATGGCCCTACATCCCCAAATCTCCAAGTTGCACTCCTTGTTGGTTGGGTGCCTCTTCTCAGCTCTCTAATTCCGTTCCGTCACGAGCTACTCCGTTCCTTTCCTTTATCTTTATTACCTCGAGTCACTGACATAGTTCTATTCGTCAACATCTAGCCAGTAAAACATGGCTCTAATTGAAAGAAAGACCACTCGATTTACAAAGGGATAGGCAGGCCCTATCTTCACTGAAGCCGGTCAACCATGAAAGGGCTAACAATTCCTATTTTCATCAAATCTTGGTCGAAAAGCTGCTCCCAGCCTTGTAGTTTTTGATTAGACATCTTCATGATTGGAACCATCTAACGTGCGTCTCCTCAAATCAAGAGATAGGCTGCTACTCATCCAAGTAGTTTGTAATAAGAGATGCACATTTGAGCTATTAAGTAAATATACAAGGGCCGGGGCTCCCCGATTAAGCATTGTTTTTATCGTAAAATAAGCACGGATCCACACCCTATACGAATCATATGATAGGTGCCGTTCTGCAAGAAGCCAAGTTGTAGAATTTAAGTACTGGCCTGTAAACCGTGTTAAATCAATAGGCACCGTGCTTGTATTAATTGACATAGTAATAGTATAGGAATAGGTACCTCATCGTATCGAATCTGTGTTAAAGCATATATGATAGGCACTGTGGGCTGCATCAAACAAACAGCAAGTGCCATAATCGTACCAAACCTATATTGCGTTATAGGCCCGGCTCTGCGTAATTGGCCCAAATTGCTTATCATACTTGTTTATAGGATATTCTCACATGTACCGGTTGATCTTTCTGTTTCTGAATTGGCCCGAGTTATTGACTTGGTTCACTCAACTTGAATACATAATAAATAGTAGGGCTTGACCGGATCCTAACCTTTTTGTTAAATCATAAAGGATGAACTATTCTGTGCAAGTCCGGGTTTTCCTGCCCAAGGCATAAGTTTCTACAAGTGGATTCAGATAATACGCACATCAAGTTAATGTGTTCGGCGAGTAAACAAATAATATAATATATAGGTATAGGCTGGTGCGCATCAAGATAATTTCTAATAAAGAAAGGGCACGAAGGGTCAATGTAATATGAGCTTGAGTTATTAGATATATAAAAAAGGCTCATTGATTAAGTTGTTGCTTTTTATTGTAGAACAAATGCCGAGTTATAGAGTGGTGGCCTGTAACCACGTTAAATCATAGAATATAGGATACGGGTGCCATGTCTGTATCGAATCTGAGTTAAGTCGTGCAACAAGACTCGTGATTGAATTAGCGTAAGATAAGTATCAACCCTGCGGCATCCAATTGAACAGGGCCTTTAGAATATAGAATTCAGTGAGCAAGTTCCATTGTATTTGACGCGATTGACTTAATAACTGAGTGAGCAACTTCTCTTCCCGTGCCATTGAGCGTATTCCGTATCTGTTTATCTGGTTCGGGTATAGATATTGAAGCGCCCGCGCACACGAGTTATCCTTTTCCATGAATTTCCATGAAGAAACGACTAGCACCAACCAAGAACGGCGTGATATGTGACCTTTCTGATTGAGATCAGCGCAAAATACAAAGCGGGATGCAGCTTTCCAACCAAAAGACAGGGGAGATGTGCAATTCCTATCAATTCTCCGTGAATCTCTCTCGGCCGGTTTCCCAGTCCCGATTAACGCCTTTCTAACATTTAGTGCTCCTTCACAGAGGCAAAGGTTACAACAGGAGAGAGAGAGGGGGTTCAATACCTAATTTGAGAACTTGGTAACCTAGCATCCTCACCCATTGAACCATAGTACCTAGCTTCCCTTCGCTCGCGTTTGAACCCGTTGGATCGATATCCAATTCCACCAGCGGCAGAGACAGTTGGATAGGTACCCCCAGCAGTAGCTTCAACTGCTTACCTTGAACCAATTGGAATAGCACTACCCGTATAGGTATAGACTAAGGCAGATCAAATTGGATTTAACCGGACCGGCCAGCGAGTAAGCATCAGTAGTTTCAGTTGATGACCCTGAGGCGAGGAACAAGTCATCCAAGCTAAGTTCCTTCCTTACCGATCCGTAACTATAAGATTTTGAGCTGTTGGTAATGACTCTGTCGCTAGTGATGGTGCAGCTTTCACCCCACAGGGCGAGGGCCTCCCTTCCCTCTCTCTCATCGTATGAGGGGATCCCGAGCCTTCCTTCCTTCAATCTTCTTTTAGCCTGAATATGGGTGCACTGAAAGCAACAAGCATCTTCATATCATGGCAGAAAGCGTCTGGTCTACTCTGCTTTTTCCGCCTTCACGCCCTCCCATCTCATGTCTTTTCTGAACTAGATATGCCCGTGGGGGGACTACAGACTCCCTCAATAATAGGTAGGCAGGGTAGGAAAGCAAGGGTACGAAAAGAGGATTTGGCTCAATAGAGGAAAGCGAAAACTTGGATTCGACAGCTCGAGAAAGCGAGAGAGAGGGAAAGAAAGTCCATTCCGACCTCGATATGTGGACAAGAGCAGGAAGGGCTGCTAATCAATACTGAGAACCTTGCACTTCCTCTCGTCAATCTTTAGGAAGCCAGGAGTTTGGGTATAGCAGGACTTGAATGGAATCTCGCTGACCGCGTCCTATAGGGATCTTCAGAAAGCAGCTAACTAAAGATAAGCTCCCACCCACAATAGGTAGAAAGGGGTCTGATTTTCCCTGTCCTCTTGGACTTTGCAATTGAAAGCAAGCTTGAAAGTGTGAAAGAAAGGATGAGGAGATCAAAGCCATTGAAAGGAATGAGACGTGAGAGCAAGTTAGAGGGTTAGAGGAGAGTGAAGCGAAGCTTGTTGTGAATAGGCCACTAGACTAGATAAGAGAGAATCCTCGTATGGAGCCGGCCTCGCAGTATAACCAACTCGTAAAGGCAAAGAAAGAGGAGATCTGATTCCCCTTTTAAAAAGCTAAAGACAAAAGAAAGAAGGGGAATTGGGAGATTCAGTGGTTCCGAGGTGCTACACGTACGCTGAGATCGAGCCGCCCGACAAGTAGCTTCCCCGCCCGCCATGGAGAATAATACGACCAAAGGTGCGAATCCAAGGGTCCAAGGGCTTCCCTTCCCATATCACCGATCAGACAGAACGAACAATAATTCGTGGAACACATCTTGCCAAAGAAAGCAGGAACATGGGAAAACTCAGAAACATATGTCCACTTTCGGTGCCAAACTTAGGTCAACGAAGTCGATTCACGAAAGCGGCTAGTGCTCGAAGCTCCGGGGGGATTGAATCTCTTTCTTTTCTTTCTTATAGAACCCATTAAGAGAATCTAAATTTTCTCGAATTGATTTCAATTGAGAACTTGAGCTCTCAACAGGCCCGCATTGCCAGTTGGCATTATTTTCATGCATACATGCATCATGTCATATAGTTTGCATGCTCAACCTTGTCCCTAATCCAATCTAATTCCATACCACTTCCCTAATCTAATCTAAATCCATACCTAACCCACTTTCCTAATCATTGACCAACCCAATTTCGTATCCACTCTCCATTAACCAACCCCTTATCCGTAACCTAAATCCATAAGCTAAGTCCTACTAAACCCACTCTCAAACCTAGCCTTAATACCCAAAGTCCATAACCCATTATCCATAAATCAAGTCCATCTCCAAAAACATTATTCATAAGCTAAATCCATAGCCATGATACCCATAGTCCATAGCCAAAGTCCATCACCTAAGACCAATACCAAGTCAATTCTAAGCCTATTTCTCACACCCCCGCAAAAGGTAACACATGTCGATCTCCCATAAGCCCTCAATTCCCAATGCTTAATCTAATTGGAGAGTCAACTCCCCCATGTGAAAACCCAAGAATAACCTTCTCCAAAAGTGTAGTCAAACCAAAAAGATTATTTGGTATTTGGTAATAATCCATAAAATTGAAAGAACTTCCAATCATACCCTCAAAAGGTGGAAATCTTCAAGTACATATATCTACCCTTGCTTTATGAGTTATTTACAAATGAACCAAGGTCTACTTTTCACCTATCACTCCACCTTTACATGTGTAACTCCCCTACTTACCCTCCCAAAAGTACTTTTTAATGGAGATCGAGTTGATGTTCCCAAGTCTTCTCAAAAATCATTATAAGGAATGGGCTAGGGCAAGGACAAAAAAGATTAACAAGCCATTACAACGCTTAATCATGGCAGTATAATACAACGAGGATGCTTTAGAAGATGCTAAGACTAAATTTGAAGATATCAAAGCTTCATCAAGGATGGTCAACTATCTTTTTGTGCAAGGGAGTATTTTGGAAGATCAAGTTGAATGCAAGGGTTAATTGGGAATTTTATTTTCTAATTTGTCTTTAGTTTTAAGTTTTTTAGTTTCTAAGGACTAATTAGGCCCAATTCTCATCTAATTTGCCTATAAAAACAGCTCACATATGATGTTTAAAACACAATTCTAATTCTAAGATTTTGAAATTTATTCAAGAAGCTTATGCTTGTCTTCATGTGTTCTTGTTTGAGTTCTTGTTTGAAGTTCTTGATTGAGTGCATGAATCTTCGACTTATCAAAGGAGTGATCAACCTTTGTAGCATTTCAAGATTGGGGTTTTAAGGATATAGTTTCCGTAAGGTTCTAATCCGATCAACATCAATTTGTTCTTAAGCAATTTAGATCAATTCGAAGCCATCTAATTCATGGGTTCCTAGAGGAGATCGTCTAAAGGAATCCATATCAATGGAGAACATCTAAAGGGATCATATCATTTGGTATTAGAGCACAAAGATTGCTGGAAAACGAGTCATTATTAAGGAAAAGCCTTCAAAGATTTAGGTTAGTGTGATATTCGAATTGGAGATTCAACGGGGTAGATCTTGCTCCCCAACAAAATTTAGACCAAATCAAAACCAAAAGGTTGCTGGAAAACAAGTTCTTCTTCCTTCAAAACCCATTTTTTGTTGTATTCTTGATTGGAAAACATGAACATTTATTGAAAGTCCATCAAAGAAACAGCGACACATATTGATCTTGCTTGAATTTATATCTTCTTTGTCGTGTTACAATTAAAAACTCATCTCCAATCCAGAAACTGTCATACATTCTTTAAAAACAAGTGGTACAACCAATTCTTTACAACGACATTCTTTCTTGTTGAAATTCAGGGCGTTTTCGTTTTAAAAAAAAT
Organism: Akebia trifoliata; assembly: GCF_017979445.1. Classification (NCBI taxonomy): domain Eukaryota; kingdom Viridiplantae; phylum Streptophyta; class Magnoliopsida; order Ranunculales; family Lardizabalaceae; genus Akebia; species Akebia trifoliata. Next base: position 14,214,033 of record NC_141375.1, read on the forward strand.
TCAGATCTGATCAAAGATTCAGATTAGTTACGACATTTTTAGAAATTCAAAAACAATGAATTTTAATTGTTGGATTCCTTGTTGATTCTCAACGTATTTTCTTGCTGAAATATCACCTTCACGTTTGATTCACAACAACTTCTTACTGGAAATTCAGAAACAACGACTCATCATTGTTGCTGAAACATGTGTGTCATTACACTTCCGTCATTAAAGAAGACCAAGTCATCGTTAAAGTTGCTGAAAGAAAATAAAAATAAAAATCGACATTGCTGAATTTCAGTCTCAACGTGAACAACTTTTCTTGTTGTTCCCAAACGTTTTCTTGTTACTTAATTTCTTGAACAACATTGTTCTTATATAATCAAGAACCACGTTGTTGAATCTATTTCGTCAGATAACTCAACCACGTTGCCATTCATCTCGAACCGAAGTTGGTCCACAAACGAGTTGCTACTGTCCACAAACGTGTTCATTCTTACTGAAAACTCAGCCACTTACTGAATTCTTGTTGAATATCATATCTGATCAGAAGATAATAAAAAATAATAATAAAAAAACGTTTTGTTATATAAAACAGACCACAACGTTTCTTCTTGTTGGGTTTGTTATTCAACAACGTTTCTTGTTGCTGGATTTTCGCTGCATTTTTTGTTGTCCTGGTTAAAACGTTTATGTACATTACGATTGTCTGAATTTGTTTAAACTACGACGTGTTACATTCAAAAACATTATTCTCAAATTATTGTATATCAGATAAAAACGTTTAATATCAAATGAAACGTTGATTTCTTTTGTTTAATATCAATTGATTCATTTTCCTGCTGGTTTTTCTTGTTGATTATAAACATTCTATTACTGGAATTGTTGTCGTTTCACAACGATTTCAAACAACATAATCTTGCTGAATTACAATGTTTTTTTTTGTTGTCCCCAACATTTATTTTTAATTGCTGAAACCTCAGCCACAACAACCATTAATGTGTTTTTGTTTGCTAGAATTTTAGATTTAAAAAAAACATCGTATTGAAAACATGAGTAAGGAAGGAGGAGATTTGCAAGAGACCGACATGAAATTATTCATCAAGGCTATTCATGACCAATTCAAATTGTTGAATACACAGTTGGATAATATGAAATCTTCTTATGAATCTAAATCATATAAAAGACATGAGTTCGACGAAGAAGAAGAAGAAGCTAATTCCGAAAGTGGAGAGAGTAAATTATCGACGGGATAAGAAAGTTGATTTCAAGGGAGATTACAATATGGGTAACATAAAGATGACGATTCCAACCTTTCACAGAAAGAATGATCCTAAATTATATTTGGAGTAGGAAAGAAAGGTTAAACACGTTTTTTATTGTCATAATTACTCCGATGAGAAGAAAGTAAAACTAGTAGCCGTGGAATTTACAAATTATGCAAGTATATAGTGGGATCAATTGGTGATCAATAGGTGCAGAATTGGTGAGAGGCCTATACGGTCATGGGAAGAAATGAAGTTGGTGATGCGCAAGAGATTTATACCTGGCCATTACTATCGAGATTTGTATATCAAATTGCAAGGTTTGGTTCAAGGTTCCATGAGTGTATAAGATTATTATAAGGAGATGGAAATTGTCATAATTAGAGCAAACATAGAGGAAGATAGAGAAGCAACCATGGCTAGATTCATTGCCAGATTGAACAAGGAGATTGCTGATGTGGTTGAGTTGTAACATTACGTAGAGACAAAGCCATTAAAGTGGAAAAACAAATGAAGTTGAAAAGCTTCAGTTCTGGTTCATCCTCTAGTAATCTATGGAGATCAAATTGGAAGGACAACAAAGTTACCTTCAAACCAAAAGAAGAAGCAAGGTCGAAGAATTCGATTTTTGTCCCTAACGATAAATCCGAAACAAAACCTCTTACTAAGTCACGTGAAATTAAGTGTTTTCGACGCTAAGGATTCGAACATATTACTTCTGAATACCCAAACAAAAGGGTTATGGTTGTATAGGCAAATGAAAAAATTGAAAGTGCTAGCTCAAGTGACAATGAGATGCCACCATTAGAAAATTGTTCTGATGATGAAGTGGAAGAACCTGTACATGGTGATTTACTTGTTACTAGGAGAGCCCTGAGTATACAACCTAAGGATGAAGGAGATGAGGAGAAATGTGAGCATATATTTCACACTAGGTGCCACGTGAAGGATAAAGTATATACGTTGATCATTGATAGTGGGAATTATACTAATGTTGTTAGTACTTTGTTGGTAGAGAAGTTGAATTTGAAGCGGAAGAAACATCTTAAACCATACAAGTTACAATGGTTGAATAACTGTGGAGAAGTAAAAGTAAATAAACAAGTTCAGGTGCCCTTTTCAATTGGAAAGTATGAGGATGGGGTTCTTTGTGATGTAGTACCAATGCATGCTAGTCATATATTGCTTGGTCGACCGTGGCAGTTTGATAGGAGAATTTCGCATGATGGGTACAAAAATTGATATTCTTTTGTAATGAACAATCGAAAAGCTGTATTGATCCCTCTCAAACCTTTGGAAGTTTATGAGGATCAGGTTAGGATATCAAGAGAGTGCAAAATGAGAGCGAATCTAAGGTTTGAGCAAAAAGGAGAAAAAAAATAAGCAACGTGGAGAGGAGAATAAAATAATGAGTGTACTTCCTGGAAAACATAAGGTTAAAAGTGTAATGATGGCAAGGCAACAAATATTAGTACCTATGTACAAGCATAGTATATTTGTTGTTGTTGATAGGTTTAGTAAAATGGCCCATTTTATTGCATGTTTTAAAACCAACGACGCAACACATATTATTGATTTCTAAGTTATTTTTTTGCATACTTTATGAAATAAATTAGGAACTAAACTTCTACCACCACATATTGAGTTTGCATATAATAGGACTGTTCATTCTACTACCTCATTTTCTCCTTTTGAAATTGTCCATTCTACTAATGAGCATGCTAATCTTGATGGTAAGAACAAAATAGATTTTGTGAAAGATTTACATGCCAGAGTGAGGGCCAACATTGTTAGGAGGAATGAGCAATATGATAAGCAAGTCAATAAAGGGCGTTTAAAAGTTGTTTTTCAACCTAGAGATTGGGTTTGAGTGCACTTGCGTAAGGAGAGGTTCCTACACAAAGAAAGTCAAAATTGCAGTCTAGAAAAGATGATCCATTTCAAGTCTTGGAGCGAATCAATGATAACGCCTGCAAAGGAAGTCAAAATTTTTAATGTTACTGATTTATCTTTGTTTGATGTAGGTGATTCGAGGACGAATCTTTTCGAAGAAGGGGAGAAAAATAGAGATCGAGTTGATGTTCCCAAGTCTTCTCAAAAATCATTATAAGGAATTGGCTAGGGCAAGGACAAAAAGGATGAACGAGGCATTACAAGGCTTGATCGTGGCAGTACAATACAACGAGGATGCTCTAGAAGATGCTAAGACTAAATTTGAAGATATCAAAGCTTCATCAAGCATGGTCAACTATCTTTTTGTGCAAGGGAGTGTTTTGGAAGATCAAGTTGGATGCAAGGGTTAATTGGGAATTTCATGTTCTAATTGTCCTTAGTTTTTAGTTTTTAGTTTCTAAAGACTAATTAGGCCCAATTCTCATCTAATTTGCCTATAAAAAAAGCGCAAATGTTATGTTTTAAACACAATTTTAATTCTAAGATTTTGAAATTTATTCAAGAAGCTTATGCTTGTCTTCATGTGTTCTTGTTTGAGTTCTTTATGAGTTCTTGATTGAGTGCATGAATCTTCGACTTATCAAAGGAGTAATCAACCTTTGTGGTGTCTCGTCTTTTAGTCGAGTAGCTCTTCTCGGTTGCTCAACCGCTTATCCTTTCGAAGGAAAGGTAGGAGCACTTTAACGACGGGATAGAAAAAAGAGAGACGGGAGCACAGCAGCAAAACGGGCCTAGAACTTGGGGACAACAAAAGAAAAGGAACGAACGAAGGCATAAAGAACTGGAGCAGGAAGACGAGTTGGAATATTGTTGTATGAACAGGTCTATTGGTTGGCTTTAGTAGCTGGAGCTGAAGCAAGCACTCTGCATACTGTATGAAAGAGTCATTCGAGTAGACACGTCAGCTGGTGGAGGTTCTGGCCTTGGTCTCTGTGAAAGGTCCTATTGCTTATATAGGGCTTTATAAATTCCTATTATACCTATTTCATGGCCTGCTCCATATCTTATCTTATCTTGCTGCCTTTGCTTTCTGGCGGAAGGCGAGGAGCTTGCGATGCCTTACGTAATAAGGGGCTTAACCAGAGGCAAAGAAAGAGTTTCCTTTCTTTGCTATTCAGTGGCGAGCAATTCTATCCTAAATGGTGTAGATTGCTTCTTTCCCTCTTTGCTTGTGTTGTGCCTGTGCCGATACCTATAGTTAAAAAGAAAGGAAAGACTCAAATACGCCAACTCATTTAGTATAGTCAAACTCAACATACGACGAGGCTCTTCAAGAGAAGGGAAGGTGACGTACTCCCTAATCGTAGAGCTAACAAAGGATCCTGCCTGTAGCTTGTGGCTTTGTTAGTTGGCTTAATAGCTTGCTTGGTCCGATTGTTCATGTTGCTGGTCCCGCTGCCCTTACCTACTCAAATCCCGAAACGAAAAGAGTCGTTCCCGTTCCCTATTCGTCCTGGTCCCTGTGAAAGGTCCAGTCGATGGGAAAGAATCCATGTTCAAGTCTTATTACCGAGTGCGAGCTGCTTTCTGTGGAAGGTTCGATTACGGGAAGGAAATAGAGGTCACAAGGTAAGGGACCGCTTTCCTTTTATGCTTCCCTACGTGGAAAATGAATCAAACCAGCTCATATTACATTGACCCTCTCCCTGCAGGTATTCTAAATGGTTATTGTTTATGCTCGTATATCATAAAAATGATTCATTGGGAGGGCCATGAGAAATCAACTTCGTACCTTCGTATCTATAATCTAAACACTTCTCACCTCTGTGCCTTCTGTACTTCCCGGCTCAAGCAAGAGCCACAGTGACTGGAACAACAGGAAAGCCACCTTAATCAGTCAAGTAAGCAATTTGAATAGGGATTATGAACAGGCCCTTACCCTGGCCTTACCCGTTCGATTGATTGTTCTAAAGTCGAAGTCCTTTCGTTAAGTCGAATTGAAAGGTAGGTTTTGTCAGTGATTAAATGGAAAGGGGGAGCGGTTCGGGCCTACTCTTTCACTTTTAGGCTAATGAAAAGCCAAAACAAAGGCCAAATATCGGCATGTAACTGAGAAAGATGGGATTCGGTCAACAAACAAAGGAAATTAAAACACTCCCTTCTTTCTGTCGACAATGATGAAAACCAGATCGAACTCTAAACTAAAGTCAAGCCTTTCACTTCATTGTTCAAGCTCTTGAACATAGGTTGAGTTCATACATTATGAATGCTTTCCTATTCATACTACCAATTCCTTTGAAGCTACTACCACTACCGAAGCTGGCTTGCTTGTTTTGGTTACCGGTTGAGGTTTTGAAACCAGAGAAAGAAGATCCGGTTGGGCTTTCTAGCGATGGGAGATTAGTCACCGGAAGACTTGCTGGCTTGCTCCTTCAAAATAAGGTGGCTAAGACGGGTGGCCTATTCCAATAGCTGGCAGACGGGCTATTATGCCTATTCAACATATTCCGATTGTGATACAATTCCATTGCCTGCTCCTATTCATGTTCGTGCTTACTTGTATGCCGGAACTTCAAGGTCAATAAATAAGGACTCCTATCCTAGGTCTGAAACTCGGTCTGCTTGCTCCTACAAAAGCTCATACGGTGTGTCTCCTACTCCTCTCCCGATACGAGTTATTTCCTGACCGTTCCCTCGTGCTTGTTTCAGGAAGCACTTCGTCCAGTAAGTATATAGATTATTTGACAGACGACAAAGAGTGATTTACCGACGAAAAGAGGTCAAGCCGATAGGACCTACTCGATCAAGCCGATTAGCAAGTCGACCAACTCGTTCACGTTCATTCGACCTACTCTTAAGATAAGACTGTTCCCCTTTAGCTTCTTTAGTCAATTCTAATTGTTCACTCGACCGTTCCGCTGGGGCTTCCTCTTTAAGTGGAAGCCCTGCGCTGCACTCCAGTGTTGAATTTCTTGATCGACGAAACGAGTTATTGCCTTTAAGGGTTCTTGCCCGAGATGAGTTATTGCCATTTAATTTTTACGGAGGAAAGGAACAGACTTTAGTTGACGGAAAGGAAATGTATATTGATACGTTCAATCGAGTCCCGTTCTCTATTCCTATTGCTTTGGTTGGTCTTGCTGTTGCCGGTTTAGGGTGCTCTGGCTAATATGACTATCTTGCTTCCTCTTACTGGTCATCATACCAATTAGTAGAGCGAGGGTCGATGTAATTGACATACGAGTACGCGAAAGGAAGAGGCAGAATGTTCACAAGAATTGAAAGGTATTGAGGAGCACCGACAAAAGGGAGGGGAAGAGATATCCAGACTTTGAAATGATGCTAAAGTGATAGAGGATGAAGTTATTGAACTGAAAGCACAACTGGAGATTCTTCAAACCAAGATCAGGATAAAAGAACAAAGGCTGATGGACAAGATGAACATAGTAAAAGAAATGGAATTGGCACGCACAGGAGAAGGAGATTGAAGTCTCCATTCCTCCTCATCAAAAACTCCAACTGGAGCAAGAGCTCCCTCGTTTACCCTGTCTCCAGTCATGGTTTACTTTATGGCATATGTCTGAATTTCCGCATCCGTATTAGTGTATTTTTTGTATTCTTCTAAAAGAATATTCATGGTATCCGATCCGCTCTCACCGCCCATGCTGTTGCTACTCTGGTTTACCGTTCTTTCTGTTAAACAGCTCCTTCGTCTACCGCATTTCCTGTTTGCCGTATTCCCATTCTGTACTCCATTTATTGGGAAGTTTAAAATAGTTGACTAACTGACCTCTGTGAAGATGGTCACCGTGATCGTAGGACATCCTAATCAACAACCAACCTGAGTCGGAGAAATGTGCTCTATACAAGGCAGTTAGGCCGATCGTAAAATTAGGCAATAATGTTGCATTCCCTCATCAACAAACTTGGGATCCTCGATTGAGGTGTAATTCAATTGTGAAACCCACAACTCTTATTTGATATGCCATTATGTTTGTAGTAGATATTTATTTTCTTGTATGTTGATTGCTGAAGTTAAATTCCATTATATATGAAATGTCTTGCTAACAAGTAAGTAATTATGAATAAGTGTTACCATCCATTGTTTTTATCGATAAACCACACTAAGTTGTGATGATTTTCTCTTTTAAAGTAAAAAATATATTTTGATATCTATCTTGCAAGGTAAGACTTTTAGCATGTTTAATCAATCATTTGAATACCATTGTTGATCCCTCCATCTATTGGGTAACAAATATTTTGTTTCTCACCCAATCTACACAAAAATTGTAGGACCAGAAGAATGCTTTAAAGAGTTTGTGGAGATAGAGAATACGGGAAATGTAAAGTATGGGGAGGAATTTCAACAGGAAGATGTTGGTTAAGAGATGAGGCCAACAAATAAGGAGGAAATAATAGTCATTTGGATCAAGAGTGGGGAAGTGTTTAGTAAACTAGGTGGTGAGTTGTAGGGAAGAAGGATGTAAGGAAGATCCAATACGATCCAGTCTCAGAAATAGTACTTCCTATTTAGTATTTTGTGGTATGTAATAAAGTACGTAGAGTAATGAAAGTAGTTAGAGTTGGCAAGATTTCCAAACAAAAAGAAAACTCTGGATCTACTTGTTGTACAATTTTGTGTATGATTTCTATGAAGTTATCTTGTGGTGCCATTTGTATTTGCTAAAACCTTTGGAGTTATAACTTTCATGTACACTAATTTTTCGGTCATTATTAGTGAGTCACGACTAATTTTGGGATGTCTAAACCCAAGATGTTACGTGTCCATTCGTGTTCTTGGAGGGAGCATGACAATATGGCACAATGAAGGTTGACACTTATCATCTAACGTTTAAGAAAGTATTTTTGGTGGCTCAGATAGGGATTTAACCCTCAAGAGGGGGTAATTATGGTGGGTAAAATTTGTAACCCATTAAAAGATGACACATGCCACCTAAGGATTAGAACCAACATACATTGAGTCTGAAAGATACTTACTCAGTTAGGTTGGATATTAGGTTAGAGACATAAAATCTCATTTAGTTGAAGATTGTTGTTAAAACTTACACACTTGATAGAAATGCCCAAATCCCTAAAAATCGTGCATTTGGTCTATTAATAACAACTCATAATCTTAGGAAGAAGAAGATTCTAGTTGGAAATATGATGAATAAGAAAATGATTTTGATTACATACATTCCTAATCAAAATCCACTTTCTAAACGAGATAAGGATGAATAACAAAATTAGATCTGAAGCGATTCTAGGATTTTCCTCTACAAATAGGAGATTAGAGACACTAATGTATATTTTTCACCCCCACATATTGTTACTTTATTAATTTTCCCGTTTACTTGATTTGGAAGTCGGAGAGGTTGTGTTGCAGGTATACCCAAGAGCAACAAGAGTGTAAATCTCTAAAAAATATCACCAATCTCGAGGTGGAGCAAGTTTTTTTGCAATCGCAATCATCATCTTATCCAAGAGGTTGAAGATGATTTGTTCTTTTTTGTGGGTAAATTACACTTTGACCTCCCATAGTTTGGCATAATTCCATGTTGACCCCATAACATTTTGATAATTGCACTTACCTCCCCTTCCTTTAATGGTATTAAAATTCAAATGTTATTTTACCCTTTAATTTTATTTTTTATTACAAAAAATAACTTTTAAAATGCCCCCTCTAAGCATTTATACTCTTATGTATGAACTCATCTTTTCATGGATATTTTTATTTATCAAGAGGAATAATATTTGAAAAAAGGTAAAATGATCTTCATAAATATAAAAATTATTTTTAATTGTTTGGTTGATAGGAAGTAGATGGAAAGGGGTAAATGAGACTCTTAAATAATTATAAGGGAGGTAAGTACAATTATTAAAATATTAGGGGGTTAAGATATAATTATAACAAATTATAACGGGTCAAAGTGTAATTTAACCCCCTTTTTTTAAGAAGAAATTTAAGGGCCCGTGTGGATACAGGAGCCAGAAGTACTTCAAACATAAGTACTCCCAAAAGTACTTTTTAAAATACTGTCTGAAGTAGCTGGATATTGTGTTGTACATTTGGACGCAAGTTCTGAGAAACACTGTCAGAAGTACTTCTAACAAAGTTTTGTGCTTGAAAAATATTCTAGATTCTGTTAAAATGATCAGAATGCCCTTATATGAAACAATTATTGTTTTTACCATTATAACTCAACAATTTATGCTCCAAAAAAGTAACAATTATTGTTTTTATTTAATAAAAACATTATAACATCATTTTTAAACTCAAAATATACTTATTATTATTTTTTTTAAAATTCGACAGAACCTCCCTTAAATATTTAACATATGAAAAATAATACTTGCATAAAAACATGACAGCTATCATATAATAAAACCTGTATCATCATATATAAAACTATATAAAGAAAAAATCTGCATCCATAACTGATAACATATTCAAAAATCAACAATCCGTAACAACATCCACAATTTGTATCAATATAGCCCATTGAAAAATAACAACTAGAAACCAATCCAATTCACAATAAAATAATAATAAATAAATAAAAATCTAAATAAGATGCCTTGATCAAGAATCATGAGCCATCATCTAAAATAACCATAACCCACAAAACAATCCACAGAATGGAGTCTGAAACTTGGTATTTTTGGTTAGTATGATATGAGTATAGCCATTTTAACAGTCCATTAAGCTAGCAATACAACTTTTATTTTAGCCATGACTCGTACATTGTAGATGGGCAAATTTTCTAAAAATAAATAATAATAATAATAATCAAATTCCACATATGTGTGACCTCATTCGATCCCTTACTACTTAATTCTTTGCAGGTGTAGTTGTTCAAACCCACAAAAAAAATTATTAATTTGAGAAAACATGTAGATATTTAAGTGAGGTATGTGGGGTTGGAGATTGTCTTGGTTTAGTGTCTACTGGATTCGAATTATATTGAATTGGTTAGTTTTTTAGATTTCACAATTAGATAGATCTTAATCCTCTTTTAATTACCCTTTTTTTTTAATCAAAGAAACCATGAAATACCAAGATCTGGGTCAAAACCTAATTGTATAGATTTTGAACCTCAATTAACGTCATTAAATCTCAAATTAAAAAAAAAAAAAAACAAATATCCATTCAAACCCAGCACGTAGTCATGTACTAACCAAATCTCAAACTTTGGAGAGAAAATAAAACTAAAAAATGGATTAAAACAAGAGATTACTTTTGAACAATCATGACAAACATATAATAGAAACCTTTAAAATCGAACCTTATTGAAGAAAAACTCGATTAGATTTGGGTCTCCGAGTAATGATGAGTAGAAAGATGTAAAATCAGGCGTTTGACTAGGGATTGGTGATTTTGAGGGATCGAATTCGAAGACTGGAAGTGTATGAGACTATGTCCGTGAGTAAAGCTTAGGTGGAGAAGATGGTCTCGCAAGACCTAATTTGATGAGAGTGGAGAAGGAAGAGAGAAAGAATCAGGACTAGAGAGGAGAGGACACGTTTTTCTTCTTTGTAGCAGAGTTGGAGATTTACGATGGGTATGGGTTAGGGTTCGAACAAAACGAAGAAGATAAATAGGTAAGGGAGTAATTGTGAAATTTGTTTAGGGGCATACTTGGAAACTAACATAAAAATCGACGTTAATTTAGTGCTTCCCGCAAAAGTAAATTTTTTTCTTTGTAGCAGAGTTGGAGATTTACGATGGGTATGGGTTAGGGTTCTAACAAAACGAAGAAGATAAAGAGGTAAGGGAGTAATTGTGAAATTTGTTTAGGGGCTTATAGACACCCCATTTTTGCACTCGCTTGATTAATCAACTCGTCAACCCAATTTCAACGGTTCCCAATGATGGATGGTTATTCCAATGCTCTATTTGATTACTAGATGTGTTTTAGAAATTCGGATGAGGTATCTCGAACTAACAAAATCATAGAAACCAACGCTACGCTAGAAAAATATAACTCTAAAAACATAAAAATCATCATCTTGCAGACAAAAAGAAATTTTACGATAAAAATCACTAAAAAATAATCAAATTATCAAAATACCCCTAACCTCAAAACAACCCTAGAGCCTACATTACACTTAAGAAAATCCTTTCAAACACATAAAACAACAAATAGAAACCAAATAAATCATTTCGTCAATTTTCACAAAATTTGACAAAATTACGAAAATGCCCCTCATAAACTTCACGACCATTTCGCACAAAAAAATTCATAAATGACACAAACCAATATTTCAATTGAATTCCTTACGAAAAATCGATTCTAAAACATCATGGAACATTGAAAAATGACTTAAAACGCAAAAAGTCATCTTCGAGGACAAAACGATAATTTTACAATTTTAATAATTAAAATTTTCGAAATTAATAATTAAAACATTAATTAATGTACAGTGAAATCCTAATTAAAATTAACGTCAATCAAGTAAAACTTAAGTCAAAATCCTAAAGTCAAGTCAATCAAGTAAGACTTAAGTCAAAATCCTAAAATCTGATTAATCAAGCAAGACTTAAGTCAAAATCCTAAATTCTAGTCAATCAATTGAGACTTAAGTCAAAACCTTAATCAATCTAATAAGACCAAAGTCAAACCTTAACTCTAATAGAATTCTAATTAAACTATAAAACTATCTAAAAGAATTCTAATTAAACTTTAAAACTATCTAATATAATTTTAATTAAACTATAAAACCCTAATAGAATTCTAATTAAACTCTAAAACTATTTTCGTATAAAAAGATTTATAAATAAGGGTTCCTATAACCTATTTTCGTATCAAAGAATAAACCCTACGAAAAGTAGGTCAAAAAGCTTCCATAGCCTCCTCCAAACTCTAATTTTGAAACTCTAACTCCTTACCTAACATCCATACCCCAACTTTAGCTCAAAAAACACTTAGAAACCCTTCAAAAACACCTATAAATCTATAAACTAATCAGAAAAATTTAGATCTAAGAAGGAGGTATTTCGTCTTGAAAATCCAAAGCGAATCCGGTGACAGAACGAAACAATGAATATTAATCAAGGGATCTCTCTGCCAGATCTGAGGGAACAAAATCGTTGCGTTCGTAAAGATAAATATTTCTTATTTTTTTTATTTGTTTAGGTCTTTTTAGTAATGTAGTCTTCTTGGGAAAAAGTAGAGATCGACGTTTGCCGGGCGGGATTAGTGCCTAACGCTTTCCAACCCCGTAACATGATCCCCGGACTTGTATTTTCTTTCGTAGATTAGTGTTATTTGCCTTTTAGAGTCAATGTTCGGTTCCTAGACCGTAATAACTAGGTGGCGACTCCCAAACCTCAAAAGTCAAAAGCGGATCCGCACATCTCGCAGATCGAGGGCACTTTCAGGGCTTACTTGAAAACTAACATAAAAATCGACGTTAATTAAGTGCTTCCCGCAAAAACAAATTTGAAAAGTATCTATTGCAATACTTTTTTGAAAAGTACCATTTTAACTCCCCAAAAAAATTATTTATCGAAGTATTTCTTAATCCAAACATAAGTGTAAGTGCTTCTAGCTCCTCACAAGAACTAGAAGCACTTGGAGAAGTCAATCCAAACAGATCTTAAAATTTTCAACACATTTTTTATGAATTTTATCTAGAATAATACTGAAGTGATCTGAAGCTGGAACGTCATACACTTCTTAACATGAAAGTGGATAGGAACATAAATGTTATTTCACTCGTATCTATGGTTTCCATACACTTTCAAGTCAAAATTTTATCTAATAATATTCACAAAACATATAGGACGAGGTGTGGACATGAATTTCAAAACATGGGGAATATTGAACATTCACCAAACATGAAGGACCACGTGTCAGGTAAAGGAGAAGGTTCCTTCAATGAATTGAAGAAGCTCGGGAGCTCCAAAGCTTTTTCCAATAATTCCATTGCTAAAATCCGAGTCTCTGATCTTTCCCTTTCTCTCACTCCAACTCCAACAACAACTCAATGCGATCAAATTAATTTGATTGGTCTTCTACGAGGCCACCCGATTTTCAGTTTTTTGATTAATACCATCTTTGCCGATTCTAGTATTTGATTCACAGGTCAATATCTCTTTTGGTTTCCCATTAAAATTTTAGGATATTTATTTATTTATTTTGTTTCCGGCGGATCGTTCAAAATATTTCCGGTGATTCATCTCTCTTGATCTATGATTAGGGTTTCGAATAATTTAGTTTTGTTTCTGATTTTTGGATTAAAGGAGGGGGAATCAAGGCAAATAGTCAATCATGTTTACGCGGATTTTCGGCAAACCTAAACAAGAAACAGATGCCCTTACAACGTTAGATAAGTTGAACGAGGTACGGGTCTTTCATCAGTTTGCTATTATTATTATTATTTTGAAATGGTTCTTCTTTATATTTTTTTGGTTTGCTGATTTAATTTAAGAGAGATTATTTATGCTGGAAATTGGATTAAGATTCTGAGAATATTTCCAATTGCTCTCGCTCTCGCTCTCCTTTTGGGTTATGAAACTGGTCTAATTTATCGGTTTATTGATTCTGCCGTCCAATTTTGTTTGGGACTTCTTATCCTTCGTTAATGGTAATACTTTTGATTGTTGTCAAACAATAATGTAGTAGAATGTTGGAGAAATAAAAATGGTTGGATCATAGGGATTATGTTGCACTGATGGGGTTGTTTTAGATGGATTAATGGAATGCTTTACAAGTTCAACTTCAGAAATAACGATAGGTTACGTATCAAGGAAAAATAAGAGTGAAAAGAAGGAAAGTTGCAAGGATTGTGATCAACTCGAGATGATCAATCTCCTTTTAATAGTTTCGGAAGTTCTGATATTTAATAATTTCTGAAATTCTGATATCTCATCTAGAGGAGAATTCTATTAGGGTCTTGTTAACTTGTGCCCTAAGGGCACGCGTTAAAGTGCAATAAATACACTGTGAAAATTGGATTTTGTACCAAAAATACCTTTTAAAAATGTTTTTTTTATATATACCAAAATACCCTCAAATTTGAATTTCCAGAGTGTATTTATTGCACTTTAACGTGTGCCCTAAGGGAACACATTTACAAAACCCTTCTATTATTTAGAACAGAGTTTACAGCATTTAAAATGTGTAGAAATTGAAAGAAACTGCTTATAACTATGTACTACATAACTGTCCATTGGGTTCGGTGGGGGTTCAATAACTGTCCATTTTCAAAACCTTGGATCAAGTTCAACAATTTTATTTGTTTGATTTTATTATTTTGAGTCTGAGTTTTTCCATGAAATCGAGAGGGTTGTGTAGTCGGATAAGGAGTGTCAATTTGGTAATTCATTTTGAGCTTAACGACCCTTGGTAAGACTTGAAATCTTACTAGATTAGTAAGAAAAGTGTTTTCCTTCACAGTTTTATTAAAAATTTAACATGTTATACTCTTCATCAAGTCATAATTTTAAAAAGCACTAACCCGACTAAAGTTTACTCGGCAATTTCTGGGGGATTTCGAAATAAAAGGTAGTTTGGTCAAAATGGCATGAGATTGTTAGGGTCTGTACTCAATTCATCTTCTCCACTTCTTCTCTCTAAGAGTTTGAGTTGCAAGAAACCATTATTTTTCTTTTCTTAAGTTTTTCTTCTAAATCATTTTATTTTTTTATAGAAAATTGATTTTCTTTATTAAAAGCTTAGAAATTGAAGGAGATTTATTTGAAATCGGCATAGATGATAAATATTTCTACCCAACAACATAAGATTTTTTTTCAATCTCTGCAGTTCCTATAAAACTGATGGTGTTGCTTTCATATGGTAGGTCTGCTAGGACTCTCTTCTTATGTAATTATAGAGTGAAAAGAGGGAATTTTTTTATTGGGGTTTCTTCAAGCACACAAATTTCAGATCTACTTCTTTCGTTGGGGTTTTCTTAGAACTCAAGGGTCAAATGTAGGAAACCGTTCATGAATAGAAGCCCATGAATTCCCAAGTTGCATCCTTCGGTGTTGAATGTGCCCACTTCACTAATTCTTTAGTGATTGCTTTATTATGTTTTTTCTTAAGAAACCGTCGATCAAGAATGGTAACGAGTTCAATTTGCATGACACCATAATCCGAAAATGTTGGAAGGAAAGAGGAAGTAATTGCACGAGTACCCAACTTCTTCTTGAGGCATGAAACATGAAAGACGGGATGGACTTTTGAAGTACTTGGGAGAGCTAGTTTGTATGCAACTGTGCCAACTCGTTCTAAATTTCATAGGGTCCAAAAAATTTGGGAGATAATTTTAGTGATCGTCTGACAACCATTGATGTTTGACGAAATGGCTGTAAACGAAGATAGACCCAATCGCCAAGTTCAGATCGATGTTTATCTGTTTGGACTTTCATTCGTTGTTGAGCACCTTGGAGAATTTTGACTAACCGTAATACACTGTTGCAATCATGTAATTCGATGTCTACATGATGGACTAAAGAGCCTGCAACATATAATGTAATGTCCAGAGGAGGTTGCTCATATAAAACTGCATAAGGTGTAAATTTGGGGGCTTCATGATAAGTAGTATTGTACCACCATTCAGCCCATGACAATCATCGAGCCCAACGATTTGGTGGTGCTCCTATGACACATTGTAAGTATGTCTTAATACATCGATTGTTGGCTTTGCTCATCAGTTTTTGGCTGGAAAACAATGCTGATTTTTAATTGGGTGCCTTGAAGATGCCATATTTCTTTCCAAAAGTTACTTGTAAAAATGGGGTCACAATCACTCACAATGGATGAAGGCATTCCGTGTATTTTGAACACATAATCAATAAAAAAACTTGTGCCACTGTTGAAGAGCTGTAGGGGTGAGATAGCGCAACGAAATGTGCATACTTTGATAAGCGGTCAACTACAACAAAAATCACACTTTTCCTTGGGATGACGGCAACCTGACGATGAAATCCATTGAAATATCGGACCATACTCTATCGGGTATCGGTAGAGGTCTGGTGGTTGCAAATTTTTGATTTTATTTCCTTGGAAAACTTCACATCCTGTTATGGGCACGGATGTCGAGCTTCATCTTTTCCAATAGAAGGTACGAGTGACCCATTTGTATATCTTCTTATACCCAGCTATTGAAGAGGAAGAATTTGAGAATAATAATGTCAAGTCTCTTTGTGAGAGCTTGGCCAATAGTTATATTAATTACAAAGGTTAAATTACAGAAAAATCCTTATAAATAAGAATTAAATAAAAGATTATCACTAATAAGTAATTAAGATTGGAAAACAATTATATCAACTAACTAAATTATTTTCAATACTCCCCCTCAAGCTGGGGAGAATATATCAACTAAACCCAACTTCACAAGGTGAGAATTAGTGATAGATGGACCAACAGATTTCGTAAGCATATCGGCAAGTTGATCTGAAGAAGGGACCAAGACTTTCTGAAGGTCACCAGATCTGACTTTCTCCCTGAGAAAGTGAATATTAACCTCAATGTGTTTAGTTCTTTCATGAGTCAGAAGCAAGCATAATAGCAGACTTGTTATCACAAAGCAGAGTAGAAGAACTAGAAACAGGAAAGTCCAACTCTGTCAACAAAGACCGAAGCCAAATTATTTCACATGTACCAAGGGCCATCGCACGATACTCAGCTTCAGCAGAAGAACAAGATACCACATTCTGTTTCTTACTTTTCCACGAGATAAGATTATTACCATAAAATGTACAAAAACCAGAGGTAGATCTTCTATCTGTAAGAGAGCCAGCATAATCAGCATCTGTAAAACAAGACAAATGCGGCTAAGCAGTGGAAGAGTAGAAAAGCCCAAATCAAGGACGTAACTTCAAGTAACAAAGAATGCGATACACTGCATCAAGATGAGATGTACGTGGAGTATGCATGAACTGGCTGACCACATTGACCGCAAAAGACAAATCCGGTCTAGTGTTAGTCAGATAAATCAGACGGCCTACAAGTCTCTGATAAGATGGATCTGATAAAAGATCACCAGAATCAGCTTGAAGACGATGATTTTGATCCATAGGAGAGGAAGTAGGATAACAAACAAGTATCCCAGTGTCCTGAAGAAGATCTAATGTGTATTTTCGCTGAGATAGTGATATACCACGACTAGAGCGAGCCACTTCTATCCCCAAGAAGTACTTGAGTGGACCTAAGTCTTTAACCTCAAAGACACGACCTAATAACATTTTAACCTTATCAATCCACGGTGCATCATCTCCAGTCACAATGATATTATCCACATAGACCTAAACAATTGTGCAACGACCATCCAATCCTCGACGAACAAAGCAAGTATGATCGAAGTGACATCTAAAAAACTCCATAGAAAGAATAACCTCAGAAAAACGTTCAAACCAAGTTCGCGGAGACTGCTTCAGGCCATACAAAGACTTAAGAAGGCGGCATACCTTCCCAGAATACTCCCCCTGAAGACGAAACCCTGGAGGAGGGTCCATATAAATAACTTCAGTCAAATCACCATTCAGAAAAATATTTTTCACATCAAGTTGGTGAAGTGACCAAGAGTTACACGCAGCTAGGGATATAAGAAGGCGAACAGTGGAGAGTTTGGCGACAGGAGCGAACGTGGCACCAAAATCTTTCCCTGGGGTCTGTGTAAACCCCTTAGCAACTAGTTGTGCCTTATATCGATTAACAGTACCATCTGCGAGATATTTCACTGTGAAGACCCATTTACAACCAACAGTCCTCGCCCCAAACGGAAGAGGAACAAGTTCCCAAGTATGATTGGTTTGCAAAGCATCCATTTCAGCAGTCATAGCTTTTGTCCACTGAAGGTCTCGTAATGCCTTTGAGATAGACCGAGGAATTCGAATAGAATCAGTTGCGGTAAGGTAGGCCTGATAAGAGGAAGAAAGACCCTGATAGGAAACAAACTGGGCAATAGGATGATCAATAACACACCGCCGCTTACCTTTGCGCAGAGCAATAGGTAAGTGAGAGTCAGAAGTAGACGGAGTAAGAATGGGTATATGTGTGGAGGTAGAAGAGGGTATACCTGAATCCAATGAGGAGGTTGGCAAGGGTGGAGAGGGGTGAGTACGACGAGTGTAGACCTGAAACAGCGACAGAGACGGAGGAAAAACTAGAGAAGGTAGCATGATAGGGGACGATTCCTGCAAAGTAGGAAAATCCTGCAAAGTAGATGTAGCATGATAGTATGGAACATTTTCAAAGAAGGTAACATCAAGAGTATGGATGACACGGTGAGAAACTGGATCATAACACCGATACCCCTTGGACATAAAAGAGTAATTCAAAAAAATGCAGCGAATGGCTTTATCATCCAATTTTGTACGATTGAGAGTCTTGTCCTGAACGAAACACGTGCATCTAAAGACACGAGGTGTAATAGGGAAGAGAATGCTATCAGGTCGAAGGACATAAATGGGCACCTGCCCTTCTAGGGTGCGACTTGGAACCCGATTAAGAAGAAAAGTTGCAGTAAGGACAGCCATATTCCAAAAAACCTTTGAAAACATGCATTTCGCGAAGAAGATAGTGCACAATATTCATGAGGTGATAGTTCTTACGTTCTGCGACCCCGTTCTATTCAGGAGTATAAGGACAAGTCAATTGGTGAAGCATACCCTTCTCATGAAGATGGGTGCGAATACAATCAGATATATATTCCCCCCCATTATCAGACCTAAGGGATTTAACAGTAATATTGTACTGAGTCTGAATCATTTTAAGAAAATTAACAAAAATTGGAAGCACTTCAGAACGCGAGCGCATCAAATAAATCCAAGTGCAACGGGAGTAGTCATCTATAAATGTAACATAATAGCAATGACCATTAAAGGCAGTAATAGGGGAAGGCCCCCACACATCAGAATGAACTAAATCAAATTTCGCATTAAACCTATGCATACGAGGAATATAAGAAGTACGTGTGTTTAGAAAATTCATACACAGAGCATTGAAATTTATGTCCACTACAAGTAGTTTTTAAAATAGGAAATAAAGAACACAAGTGTTGAAAATTGGCATGTCCTAAGCGAGCATGCCATAAATCTAGAGTCTGTGAGGTAAAAGTGTGACTGCCAGATGATGGAAGCACGGAAGCCGGAATAGCAATAGGCTGAGATCCAAACATGTACAATCCATCCCTCTCATACCCCTTGTCAAAAATCTTCTTCGAAGTCAGCTCTTGAAAAATGCAGTGAGTAGGAAAAAAGGTAACTGAGCAATTGTGAGATTTAGTAATACTGCTAACAGACAAAAGATTAAGAGATAGGTGAGGGATATGGAGTACTGAATCTAGAGAAATCCCAGAAGATAAAGGGATGATACCCTTGCTATGGACAGGTGTAAGAGATCCATTAGCAAGGCGAACCTCTTTGTGAGTGGTGGAAGAAAAAAAAGAAGTAAAATGGCTAGACTCACCGGTCATGTGATCAGAGGCACCAGAATCAATAACCCATGTCAGAGGAGTAGAGCTAGACTGAGTGACATTGAATGCAGAGTATGTACCTGGAGGTGTAATACTTGAGGCCGCAGTCGAAGAAATTTTAGTATGAGCTTGAATCTGATCTCGGATAATAGTGGCAATCTGAGTCTGTAGATGTTGCAAGTTAATCGTGTCAAGTGAAAGATGATCAGTAGATGAGGACTCTACTGTAGTAGCACGAGGAGTAGAATGTCCCAAAGATGAAGTGGAAGAAGATCGTGGTATCAGATGAGGATAGAGTTGAAAGCAGCGAGCTTTCTCATGACTAGTCTTCCCACAATGATTGCAAGTAAGGCCACTCCCTTTACCGCGACCACAGCTACCACGGCCACGACTCCCTGATCCAGTGGTACGGAGGTGGGAGAAACTCGAGTTGGTAGCTAAGGCCATCTGATTTGTAGCTGGAGTAAAAAGAATGCCTAGGACCTGAGTCTGAGGAGGAGGAATACGGCGACGACACTCATCACTATCGATGGTCGCAAATATCTCAAATAAAGAAGCTAAAGGAGTAGTGTTGAGGATCTGTGTTTGGAGTGCCTCAAATTCTGGACGTAGACCCATAAGAAACTGATAGGTTTGATGTCGAGCAATCCGCTTGACAACATAATCGGCTGCCTTTGAAGACAATTCAGCCATATACTCATAGTGAGAAAGTTCTTCCCAACGTGATTGAAGGTATCCAAAATAATCGGTTACACTTTGAGTCCCTTGGGTAGCTTGGGCAATGTCTCGATAAAGTTCATAAATTCTCGAGTCATTCCTGGAATGTGCGTATGTCCGAGTAAACGTTGACCATAAAGATGAAACTGTCTCATGGTACATGAACATGGTATAAATGTGCTGCTCCATGGAGTTAAACAACCACCCAAGGATAGTGCAGTTGTCGATCTCCCATGATTCAAATTTAGGATCAGTTACAGGTGGTTTAGTAGCAGTTTTAGAGAGCCATCCAGATTTTCCTTTACTCCCTAGAAAGAGACGCACAAATCGGGACCATGACTGAAAGTTTCGACCATCGAGAAGAGCAGTAGTAATACGTTGAGCTGAGGAGTTAGACCCAAGAACTGTAGCGGAAGTTGTAATTCCCTGTTCCGAAGTCATTACTTTGGTTTGAAGGGAGATCTGAAGAAGAAATTAGTACCCTCGGTGCAATCGCAAAGCACAAACAATAGTTCTACTACTATCAATAACCCACACAATAAATTGGAACAGCCCAAATAGCAGGACACTGTCCAAGCTATTGTTGAACTCTATCCCAACCTGTTGTCGAGCTCTATTACAAGTTGCTATGTAATTGTAAAACTCAAATAAGAGGCTAACTACTATCGTTCTTCTCCACAAGATCCAAAAACCTTTTGTAGGACCAAAACAAAGCACCCACAGCTGTCACCTGTTGATGCAGATGATTGTAAGCTTTCGCAAGGCTCCCAGAGAGACTAACTGTTGTTGTATTCCTCCACAGGGTCCAATAGACCTAGCGTAAGACCAAAACGAAGCTTTCACTGTTGTCGCAGAACCAAAACGAAGGTCACAAATCTATCGTAGACCCAAAACGAAGAACCCCCTGCTGTTGTAGAACCAAAATGAAGGTCACATACCTATTGTAGACCCAAAACGAAGAACCCACTGCTGTCGTAGAACCAAAACGAAGGTCACAAATCTATCGTAGACCCAAAACGAAGAACCCCCTGCTGTCGTAGAACCAAAACGAAAGTCACAGATCTATCGTAGACCCAAAACGAAGAACCCACTGCTGTCGCATAACCAAAACGAAGAAGGTACGACGTCGCAGAACCAAATCGAAGTTCTTAGGGCTATCGCAGAGTTAATCCGAGCCTCCAGGTACGTTCGCAAGACCAAAAAACGAAACAATAACTTCTATCGTAGAGGTACTCAGAGGCTCTAGTTTTTTTTTTTTCGTTATTGAATCCTTGTTACGAAGAGACAAACTCTAGGAAAGGGAAAAAAACATTGCGCATTATTGCAGCAAGTGATAAAACGAAAAAAAAAATTGGAAGACCCCCGAAGGGGAAAAGATCGAATGAGATTTACTCTAGGTTAGGGTTTAAGAGTAACGAGAAGAAAGAGAAGGTAGAGAGGACGGAGAAAAATTCCTTGGCTCTGATACCAAGAAGAATTTGAGAATAATAATATCAAGTATCTTTGTGAGAGCTTGGCCAGTATTTATATTAATTACAAAGGTTAAATTACAAAAAAAATCCTTATAAATAAGAATTAAATAAAAGACTATCACTAATAAGTAATTAAGACTGGAAAACAACTATATCAACTAACTAAATTATTTCCAATAGAAGATCCATGGAGTTCTTCTAATATCTCCTATCATACTTGCGACGATGGGCTTAACTTCACAAGTCCCTTATGTTTTAGAATTCCATCTTCACGAGAATATTTTGGATCTGTTACATTGTTGTTGCTGAGTTGATGCACTAATTTCTGGAGTGTAGGATTGTGAATATAATAAGCTTTCATGTCATCCAAGCCATGCCAGACAACTTTGGCTATGGCTAAAATTGTAGGCTGCTCAAATTGTCTTGATAGCGCATCGGTTGCCTTATAATCCCGACCTTTCCAATATGTGATAGCATAATCATACCCCATCAACTTCGTTAACCATTTCTATTGTGCATTAGTGACTACTCGTTGATTGAGTAAATGTTTCAGGCTACAATGGTATGTTCGAATGATGAAATGTTGATCAAGTAAGTAAGGCCGCCACTTCGTTACAACGTAGACTATTGCAAGCATTTCCTTTTCATAGGTTGACAATCCCAAATTTTTTCCATGAAGTGCTTTACTTGAGAAAGCAATCGGTCTCCCTTGTTGCATCAATACAACGCCTATCCCTGAATCAGAAGCATCGCATTCTACAACAAATTGTTTGGCGAGGTCCGGTAGAGCAAGAACGGTGAATGTATCATAGCTTCTTTTAACAGTTGAAGGCTGCAGATGCTTCAATACTCCATTTGAAAGCATTTTTCTTAAGAGGATTTGTGAGTGGCGCACTAATACGTTCATAGTTTAGAATAAAGTTCCTGTAATACCCTGTTAGTCCCAAAAATCCTCGCAAGTTTTTTATAATCTTTGGCTCGGGCCGATGAATCATACATTCGATCTTGTGTGGATCAGCCATTACACCTTTATGTGTAATAATGTGCCCCAAATATTCTATGCTTGTACATCCAAATGTACATTTAGATTTTTTTACATGTAATTGGTGATGATGTAGAATTTGAAGGGTTTGCTTCACATGGAGGAGGTGGCTTTCCCAAGTTGGACTATAAATTAAAATATCATTTAAAAAAATACTAAGATGAATTTATGGAGATGAACATGAAATATTTCGTTCATCAAACTTTGGAATGTAGAAGAGGCATTTATTAAGCCAAATGGCATTACCAGGAACTCATAATGTCCTTCGTGGGTGCGAAATGCAGTCTTAGGGATGTTGCCTTCATGTATTTGCTGGTAACCTGAGCGTAAATCAAGCTTTGAAAAATATTGTGCTTTATGTAATTCATCAAGAAGTTCGTTGATGATTGGTATTGGAAATTTGTCTTTTATTGTTACGCCGTTGAGAGCATGATAATCCACTCACATTCTCCATGATCCATTTTTTTTTATGAACCAATAACACGGGGGATAAGTAGGTGCTTGTGCTTTGGCATATCACTCAAGAAGTTAGCATCTCTTTAATTATTTTTTCAATTTCATTTTTCTGGAAATATGGATAGTGGTATGGTTGAACACTTGTTGGGAGATTTCCAGATTCAAGAATGATTGCATGATCATGAGAGCGCTTTGGCGTAGTGTTGTCAGTGGATTGGATCAGACCCGAAATCCGATCCGATAACATCGGGATTTATGTTTTGGATTCTGATAAGGATCCAATCCGATAAGGTTTCAATCCGGTATCTTATTGGATTGGATCTGGATCAACCATGTCCCGATCCGATAAGGACCCGATCCACTAATATTTTAGAATGTATATATATTATATATTTGTTGAGATGTGCGGGGTTTATTTAGATTTGTATATAAAATCGGGTTTGGCTTGATCCGGACCCGATCTGATTGTTAATGGATCGGGTCTGGATCTTATTATTGAGTTTGATAATAAATCTGATCCGATAAGGGTCGATCTAATACTTATTTGATCAGTTCCGTATCCGATCCGAGTCTTATTGGATCGGTACCAAATCAAATTGATCCGATCCGGACCTGATCCATTGATGACCCTACCTTGGTGGAAGATTTTGGGGTTCTTGAAAAACTTGATCGAATGTTTTGAGGATGTTCTGTAGATCTGGTTTTGCATTGGTTATTGCTGAATCTTCTTCAATGGCAAAAAGCTGAATACACATACCTTGGTTAGGGGTTGCAATGGAGTGTGATAATTGAGGATTGTCTACCATTTGGTGCTGATTTGGTGGTTCCTAATAACATATATTCTTTGTTGTTGATGGTGAACTTCATTTATAGTAAGGAGAAATCCCATTTAATTTTGCCAAGCATGGCCAACTACTGGGCACCCAAAATAATGTCGTATCCACCCAATGATAGTATATGGCAATCAACCTCACACTGAAAACCATGAAGAGTTAAGTGCAGATTTTGTCATAGACCTTGACTAGACAACTTTTCTTCATTGGCGACCATCACTTTGAATTTTCCTTCATGTTCAATGTGATATCCAAGTTGTTTAACCAAACTTGAATCAACAAAATTATGGGTACTAAGTGAGTCAAGTAGGATGCAAACTTTCTTACGTTTTGCTAACCCATTGATTCTCATGGTATGAGGCTTGTTTGATCCAACAATGGCATGAATAGAGACGTGCGCTTCTTTACCACTACTATTTTTTTTTTTTTTGATCGATAAAGATAATTTTATTAATAGAAGGATAAAAAAAGGGGGGTCGAGCGGACCCGCCTAAAATAAAGAGAAAGAAACAAGAAAAGAAAACAGACAACAACAAAACAAACATAGGACTCTCACGACAATGAACAAACCCTATCCCATCTCACAACAAAGTCTTCAAAGAAAATCCCCTTAAATTCCTTATACAGTTTACTCAAAGAAAATAGGAGCTCCAAAATAGCAAGAACTAATCCTTCCATCGTAGCCTCTTTTTCTTCAAAGATCCTTTGATTACGATGCTTCCAAATTTCCCAACAAATAGCGAAAAGAGCCAAGTACCATAGGATCCGTTTAGAAGACGAGAAGGCACCACCCCACGATAGCCATGACTCCAAAGCCGCCTTGACTGAACTGGGAAAACAACTCATAATACCAAACAAAGATAAAAAATGCAACCAAATGTGATGAGCTACCCGACAATGAATAAGTAAGTGGTCCACCGTTTCCGCCTAAGAACTGCACATACAACACTGATTGGGCGAAATAAGGCCCCTTTTAATCAACTGATCCATAGTAGCTAGTCTCTCCCCAAAGCCGCCATCCAAAGAAAAGTCGAAATCAAAGAAAAGTCAAAATCTTCGGGGGAATCTTACCACCCTAGACAAACGAGTACGGAAAAGACGTTACTGTAATAGGAGTGATACAATCGTACAAAGACTTCACCGTAAACTTCCCATCCGTAGTCCCTCCCCACACTCTCTGATCTTCCGAGGAACTCTCCATCCTACTGCTTTCCAGCAAAGATATTAGCCTCCCAAGATTATCCATTTCCCAATCATTGAAGGATCTTCTAAACCCAAAATCCCAATTCACCACCCCATTTGTAAAACTTCTGAGACTTGAGATGACTTGATTCCTTTTCAATGATAAAGCAAAAAGGTTTGGGAAAAAGTCCTTAAGGGGACCATTCCCACACCACCAATCTTCCCAAAATTTCACCTTACTCCCCTTCCCCACCTTGTATTTCACTTTTTTCCTAAGAAATAGAATTCTTTTAAGGATACTTTTCCACACCCCCACACCCCGACGCCCATTTAGCCGGAACACTTTCCCACCCGTTATCTTCCACCCTATATATATCCACAATAACTTTTCTTCAAAGACTCTCTTCTTCCCCCCTAAACTCCAAAGCCACTTCCCCAACAAAGCCGAATTCATGTACTTAAAATTTCGAAAGCCTAGGCCCCCAATTCTTCTTAGGCAAACACAACTTTCTCCAACTTACCCAATGATGTTTTCTTACTTCCTCTTTCCCATGCCATAAAAAATCCCGGCAAATTATATCTAATTGCACTTCCACATTTCTAGGCAAGGAAAGCAATGAAAATGTATAAATGGGAATACTAGCCAAGACACTTTTGATAAGAATAATCTTCCCTCCTTTACCACTACTATCATCATGGATGTCCTCAGATTCTACAAAAGGATCACTTTCCAAGATTGCTAATTGTGTTTGGTGTTGGTGGTTGGCGCTGAATTTTTCATCACAATTATAGCATAAGTCCTTTGTGATGCTCTCAGCTGGTGTCAACCTTTTAGTGTATGGTTGTCGATCAGTGAAAGTTTCTCGTGTTGAATTTTTGGTGACAAATGGTCGAATGGTGCGTTTTTGAACAATGACCTTATCTTCTTCAAATAACGCTATATGAAAGGCGTGCACAAGATTGTTTGGTTGTAAGGTTCGTACGCGGACCATATATCATCTCGAAGTCCAGAGATGAAACAACTAATAAGATAGGATTCAGGAAGTTGGCCTACTCGATTAGTAACTTTTTCAAATTGTGATTGATGATCAGAAACAATGCTGGTTTGTCACAATTTGGATTGTGCTCCCCCCTGGATTGTCACATTCTAATGATCCAAGCGCTAGCACAATGCACTGGTGAATTGCCCCCAAGTCATTTCTCCCTTAATTTTTTCTATCCATTGATGCCATGCATTCCCCTCTTCTTGGAGATAAATTGATGCCAAAGATACCATTTGATTATCCGGTACTTGATTATACCTCTGAAATTGCTCAACAAAATGTACCCACTCAGCTGGATCTTGCCCTTTGAACCTTGGAGAATGTATATGAACAACACGTTCTTAATTTTGTGGTCAGACACTGCACATACCACACTTGGGTGACTATTTATTCAGTATAGGTTGGCCGTTGACGGTGACCTTAAAGTACAGGACCCTTAACCCCAAGGGGTTGTGGCTAGCAGAGCTTTGATAAGCTCCTCAGGAAGGGTAGGTCAAGTTTTCGAAACCTCATGAAGCTATGAATTCCTTGGGGCCACCCTTCAGGGTTCGGTTGACCCTCGACTCAACCAGTTGCATGTTGGACTTTTCAAGGGGGCGGTGTGTGTGAACCATGGGATTAATCTCACTCGAAGGGTGGGGATACCCATGATGAGCACAAAAAAAAAAGTACAAGACCCTTCATGAAATGTTAATACGTTCGACTACTCTGGGCTATTAATGATCATTGACTAGCTATCTTCATGCAAGCCCATTAGGCAAACATATGATTCTCAAAAGACTTCTCTATTCATCTACAAATTACCTTTACATCATAATGTTAGTAGAATTTTAGGAAAAGAAAAGTCAAGTCTCATAATGAGAGCTTGGCAAATATATATAACCAATACAAGAGTGAATGGACAAAAATGTCCTTACAAAGAAAGAATAGAAATAAACAATATTAGACAAACAAAAGTAATATTTCCAATACTCCCCCTCAAGCTGGGGAAAATATATCAACTAAGCCCAGCTTGACAAGATGAGAATTAGTGACAGAAGGTCCAACAGACTTCGTAAGCATGTCGGCCAGTTGATCTGAAGAAGAAACAAAGACTGTCTCAAGTGCACCAGATCGAATTTTCTCCCTGAGAAAGTGAACATCAACCTCAATGTGCTTAGTCCTTTCATGAAGGATTGAGTCGGATGCAAGCATAATAGTAGATTTGTTGTCACAAAAGAGTGAAGAGGAACCAACAGTAGGGAATCCCAACTCTGACAGCAAAGATCTAAACCAAAGAAGCTCACATGTGTCAAGAGCCATAGCATGATACTCAGTTTCAGCAGAAGAACGAGATATAACACTCTGTTTCTTACTTTTCCACGAGATAAGGTTAACACCATAGAAAGTGCAGAAACCAGAGGTAGATCTCCTATCTGTAAGAGAACCCGCATAATCAACATTAGTGAAACAGGATAAATGTGGCTGAGCAGTAGATGAATAGAATAGGTCTAGACCAGGACGAGACTTCAAGTAGCGAAGGATACGATACATGGCATCAAGATGAGAGGTACTCGGAGCATGCATAAACTGACTGACTACACTAACCGCGAAGGTCAAATCCGGTCTAGTGTTAGTCAGATATATCAAACGACTTACGAGTCTCTGGTAAGATGAATGATCAGATAAAATTCCCCAGATTTGGCATGAAGGCGATGATTCTGATCCATTGGGGAAGAGGCAGGATGATAACCAAGCATACCAGTGTCCTGAAGAAGATCTAATGTGTATTTGCGTTGACATAATGAAATACCACGACGTGAGTGGGCTACCTCTATCCCTAAAAAATATTTGAGAGGACCTAAGTCCTTAACCTCAAAGGCACGACCCAATATCATCTTTACTCTTATCAATCCACTGTGCATCATCTCCTGTCAAGATAATATCATCAACATACACTAGAACAATGGCACAACGACCATCCAATCCTTGATGAACAAAACAAGTATGATCTGAGTGGCATCTGGTGAACCCTATAGACAAAATAACTTCTGAAAAACGATGAAACCAAGCTCGCGGAGATTGTTTCAGGCCATACAGAGATTTGAGAAGTCAACATACCTTCCCACAATACTCCCCCTGAAGGCGAAATCCAGGAGGGGGATCCATATATATAACCTCAGTCAAATCACCATTCAGAAAGGCGTTCTTCACATCAAGTTGATGAAGGGGCCATGAGTGACAAGTAGCTAAAGAGATAAGAAGACGAACAGTAGAAAGTTTAGCGATAGGAGTAAATGTGGCACCGAAATCTTTCCCTAGAGTTTGCGTAAATCTCTTAGTAACTAGTCGCGCCTTATACCAATCAATAGTCCCATCCGCGAGGTATTTCACAGTAAAAACCCATTTACATCCAACGGTTCTCTCCCCAGATCGAAGGGTAACTAGAGTCTAGGTGTTATTCTTCTGCAATGCATCCATCTCAGTAGTCATGGCTCTAGTCCAATTAGGATCACGTAAAGCCTCGAAAACGGACCGAGGTACCCGAATAGAGTCTGTTGAGGCAAGATAAGCTTAATAGGAAGAAGAAAGACCTTGATATGAAACAAACTGGGCGATAGGATGAGTAGTAACACACCCGCGCTTACCTTTGCGAATTGCAATAGGTAAGTGAGAGTCACAAACAGAAGGAACAGGAGTAAGTGTAGAAGGGGGTATACCTGAGTCCAATGAGGAGATGGGCAAGGTTTGGGAGGGGGGAGGGCGGCGAGAGTAAACCTGCAGCGACGGTGAAGATGAAGATGAAGATGGAGAGAAAACTGGAGACGGTAGCACTATAGGAGAGTGATCCTGCAAAGGAATGGAGTCCTGCAAAGAAGATGAAGCACTAAAATATGGAACATTTTCAAAAAATGTGACATCCACAGAGTGAATAATACGATGAGTGAGTGGATTATAGCATCGATATCCTTTGGACATAGATGAGTAACCCAGAAAACACAACGAATGGCTTTGTCATCTAGTTTGGTGCGATGAGGAGTCCTATCCTGAACAAAGCAGGTACACCCAAAGCATCTCGGTGTAAGGGGGAAGAGAGTGCTATCAGGTCGAAGAATATGAAGAGGCACCTGTCCCCCTAAGGTGCGGCTCGGAACACAATTTAGAAGGAAAGCAGCAGTAAGAACTGCCATATTCCAATATGACTTGGGAACATGCATCCCTCGTAGAAGGCAACGGACAATGTTCATGAGGTGGCAATTTTTACGTTCAGCTACCCCGTTTTGTTCAGGAGTGTAGGGGCAAGTTAACTGATGAAGCATACCACGCTCATGGAGATGGGACCGAATCCCATCTGAAATATACTCCCCTCCATTATCTGTTCTAAGAGATTTGACAGTAACGTTGTACTGAGTCTGTATCATTTTAAAGAAGTTAACAAAAATAGGAAGCATCTCAGAGTGAGAATGCATTAAATAAACCCAAGTACAACGAGAATAGTCATCAATAAATATAATATAATATTTATGACCATTAAAAGCAGTAATAGGGGAATGCCCCCACACATCAGAATGAACTAAATCAAAAGTAGCATTAACTCTATGCATGCGAGAAACATAAGAGGTACGTGTGTGTTTAGAAAGCTCACACATAGAGCACTGAAATTTGTGTCCATTACAAGAAGTTTTTAAAGTAGGAAATAAAGAACATAGGTGTTGAAAATTAGCATGTCCTAGGCGAGCATGCCATAAGTTTAAAGTTTGTAAAGAAAAAACATGATTCCCAGTGAGTGGAAGGACGGAAGCCGGAGCAGCAGTAGGTGGAGTGCCAAACAAGTACAGCCCATCCCTCTCATACCCCTTGCCAAAAATCCTCCTTGAAGTCAGGTCCTGAAAGACACAGTGAGTAGGAAAGAAAGTTACAGAACAGTTTAAAGATTTGGTAATACTACTCACAGACAAAAGGTTAAGAGAGAGGTAAGGAACATGAAGAACAGAATCAAGAGGAAAATCAGGGGGATAAGGAGATAGTACCCTTACTGTGAATAGGAGTAAGGGACCCATCAGCAAGACGAACTTCCTTATGTGTAGTAGGAAAAATAGAAGAAATAAAAGATTGGACTCACCAGTCATGTGATCAGAGGCACCAGAATCAATGACCCAAGTCAGAGGAGCAGAGCCAGACTGAGTGACATGAAATGCAGAAGAAGTACTTAGAGGTGTGGTAACAGAAGCAACTGTCAAGGAGGAAGGGATCTGGGCCTGGATCTGATCTCGTACAATAGCTGTAATCTGTGTCTGGAGATGTTACAGATCAATAGTACCAAGGGATGTTGTTAAATAAGTGTGTCAAGTCTGTGTCCTTTTTGGTCTTTTCCCTTTACTCATAATGTGTAATACTTATATAGCCTAATTAGGGCTAATTAAAAAACTAATCTTCTTCTCTCTAATTCGAACTTGGTATCAGAGCCAAGCTCTCTACCTCATCGAAATTCTCTAAAAAAAAAAAAAAAAAACCTAATCGAAGCCTGCGATCAGGCTGTTCTCACAGCAATGGCTGTATCTAAGCCCTACGACACCCAAGGTGGCTGTCTATGGGTATTGCGACACTCAAAGTAGTGTTTTTGGCTGTCTACGATCATCGTAGGTGCTGTATGAGGAGTGCGATCACAGCAGGTGATCTGTTTTTGGTTTTTTGAACATCGTAAGAGGCTGCTTTGGCTTCGTAGGTGCTGTATGAGGAGTGCGATCACAGCAGGTGATCTGTTTTTGGTTTTTTGAACATCGTAAGAGGCTACTTTGGCTTCTGCAACACAGCAGGTTGCTGTTCTGCTGCCTGCGACCATAGTTTATTCACGTTTGGATTTGCGATCACTGCAGAGGGCAGTTTGACATCCAGCGACCATAGTAACACTCTGTTTTTTGACCTACGATATCTGTTTTTGAACTTGCGATCACTGTAGAGAGCAGTTTGACGCCTTGCGACCATAAAGAAGGCTGAGTTGAGGCATACGATCACTGCAGAGGTGCAGTTAGAGGTCTTCAGTCACTGCAGAGAGTAGTTCGACTACTTGCAACCATAACAGAAGGCTGGTTTTTTGCTTTGGAGCCTTGTCTGAAACCTGCGATCAGCACAGGTTGTTATTTGGACCTGGTCCGAGGGCCACAATTAGCATCGAGGCTGTTTGGAGCCTGTACTTACAGCAAGAGTGCTGTTAAGAGCTTTTCCTTGTCTTCTTTGAACTCCCTTCGAACTAAAAATACGTAGATTTTTATATATATATTTAAAAATGGCCTCTGAGACGTCATCTTCCTTGGTCACTGGTAATAGTAATGATTCAAGTGGTCTTCCTTCTCACTCAACCGACTTTCCATGAATTCAGATTACCACCGTGAAATTAAATGGCCCTAATTATCTTCTTTGGGCACGATCGGTTGAAATGTTCATTGGTGGCAAAGGAAAGATCGGCTACCTCACGGGAGCTGACAAAAACCTGTACCGACCGATACGTCCTACTCCCATTGGTTTGCTAATGATTCAATGGTTCGATCGTGGCTGGTTACATCTATGCAACCACACATTGCAGCTGGTTTTATGTTCTCCTCTACAGCAAAACAGATATGGGATTCTGCTAAGAGCATTTACTCGCAACGTCAAAATAACGTTCGGATCTTTAACTTAGAGTGTGAGATTTCTCGTCTTTCACAAGGTGATTCTTCCGTTATCACCTATATATCATAGCTACGTGCTCGGTGGGAGGAGTTGACCTTCTATTCCTCGTCCTATGCCTGGAAGGACCCTCTTGATGAGACATTGTATGCGTTAATTCTGGATAAGAATCGGGTTTTTCAGTTTCTGGCTTGTCTCCGGGATGAGTTTGAGTATGCGAGAGTTCATTTATTGGGAATGGATCCTTTTCTGTCCCTACAAACTGCGTATTCCTATGTCTTGCCTGATGAGAGCCGTCGCGCAGCTGTTTTACCTCTTTTTTCAGATCACTCCGCTATGCTTGCTCGCCTACCTTCTCTATTACCCCCCAGCGGGTCTCTGCCTACCCGTCAGCGACATAAGTGTGATCATTATGGGAAATTGGGTCATGTGAAGGCTCGC
This sequence comes from Akebia trifoliata, assembly GCF_017979445.1. Taxonomy (NCBI): domain Eukaryota; kingdom Viridiplantae; phylum Streptophyta; class Magnoliopsida; order Ranunculales; family Lardizabalaceae; genus Akebia; species Akebia trifoliata. The sequence continues at coordinate 14,246,430 of NC_141375.1, forward strand.
TGCTATGCACTTCATGGTCGTCCTAATCAGAATCGTCAATAGTCTCAACGCTCTTCAGCTCATGTAGTTTCTCAGCAGATGCTTGACTTAGCACCTCCTTCAGCTCCTACCTCCTCCTCGGATTCAGTATCTCTATCCCAAGCCGAACTTGACAAGTTCAGGAAATTCTTCAATCAGATAGAGACTTCATCTCAGCCGGTTTTTACCTTCGCTCACTCAGGTACCTTTGCATCTACACACAGTGTTTCCATCACTTCCTCACTATGGATCATTGATTCTGGTGCCTTCGATAACATGACTGGTACGTCCTCTTTATTTAACACCTATAATGTTTGCTCTGGTCATCGCAAGGTTCGCCTTGCTGATGGTTCTTTGTCCTCCATAGCTGGTAAAGGTCTTGTACTTGTTACATCCTCTTTATCCTTAACTAACACACTACATGTTCCTCAACTTACTACTAACCTTGTCTCTGTTAGTAGTCTTACAAAAACTTTGAATTGCAGTTTAACCTTTTATTCCTCTCATTGTGTCTTTCAGGATCTAGAGTCGAAGAGGACGATTGGCACTGGACATGAAGTGAATGGATTGTATTTCTTGGACGTTCCCGATTCACTTAGCACCCATTCTACTCTTCAGCTTAGTAGTAGTAGTAGTTAGTCTAATAAGGCTCTTGTAATGCGTTGGCATTTACGCTTAGGCCATATTTTCTTTGGATATTTGAAACATATGTTCCCTAATTTATTTAATAATAACATTTTGCTTGATTTTTCTTGTGAAACTTGTCAATTAACTAAACATGTGCGTTCTTCTTATCATATTAGTATGCATACTACTATACCCCTATGTTTGACTTAATTCATTCTGATGTGTGGGGACCTTCCCCCGTCACATCCACTTTTGATTTTCGTTATTTTGTCTTGTTCATCGATGACCATAGTCGTACAACTTGGGTTTATCTTATGAAACACAAGAGCGAGGTTTATGGGATTTTCAAGCAATTTATTGCTATGGTTCATACCCAATTTGATCGTACTATCAAGACTTTCCGTTCTGATCATGGTACTGAGTACACTTATAGTGAGGTCTTGAAACTTTGTTTAGAGTTTGACATTGAGCATCAAATGTCTAATGTTAAGACCCCTCAGCAGAATGGTCGATCAGAAAGAAAAAATCGTCGTATTCTAGAGTTAGCCCGTGCCATTTCTATTGGCATGAATGTGCCACAATCCTATTGGGCCGATGCAGTTCTTACTGCTGTTTACCTTATTAATTGGACCCTCTCCAGTGTTCTGCAGTTTGTCGCACCCCTCTCTAAGTTTTCTCCAGATCGTCCTGTGTTTCCACTTCCTCCGCGTGTTTTTGGGTGTCTGTTTTGTTCAAATTCTTGATCGAAATTGTACTAAACTTGACCCTAAGGCCGTAAAATGTATCTTTCTAGGTTATTCTTCTACCTAGAAAGGATACCGTTGTTACCATCCTCTTTCTCGACGACGTTTCATTTCTCGAGATGTTTCATTTTTTGAGCATACTTCTTACTATAGTGGGTCCGTTGGCATTCAATCTGAGTGGTTTCCTTTAGATTCACCTGATTATCCCTTTCCTTCTTTATTGCCCCTTCCCATGCGTGTTTCTCCTTCTTCACCCCCTGTCAGGTCGTCCCCTCCTCCTTGCAGGTTTACTCTCGCCGTCCACGTGATACTACCATCGCTCTTATGTCCGATCCGCTCGCCTTCGCCTCTAGCTCCGCCTCCGTCTGTTCCCTGTGATGATCGTCCTATTGTCACTCGTAAGGGTAAGCGCACTTGTGCTTACCCCATTTCTAATTATATATCTGATTCTGCACTCTCACCCTCCTATTGGAGTTTTCTTGCTTTTGTTTCCGCTGTTTCTCTTCCTACTACTGTTGCAGATGCTATTGCCCATCCTGAGTGGCGAGCAGCTATGATTGATGAGTTGACTTCTCTTGAAAAGACTCAAACTTGGGAATTCGTTCCTCTTCCGCTTGGTAGGAAAGCTGTGGGATGTCGCTGGGTATTCACGCTTAAGCATAATCCGGATGGTTCCATTGCTCGTTATAAGGCCCGTCTAGTAGCCAAGGGTTATGCTCAGACTTATGGGATTGATTATCAGGAAACTTTTGCTCCGGTTGCCAAGATGACCACCATTCGCGTTCTCCTTTCTGTTGCCGCTATCAGAGGATGGCCTCTCTTTCAGTTAGATGTCAAGAATGCTTTTCTCAATGGTGATCTTCAGGAAGAAGTCTATATGGTTCAACCTCCTGGTTTTCTTACTTCTGCTTCTCCTACCTATGTTTGTCGTCTTCGCCGGTCTCTTTATGGCCTGAAGCAGTCTCCTCGTACCTGGTCTGAGCGCTTCACTAAGGCCATGCATCAGTTTGGATTTCATCAGAGTTCTGCTGATCACACCTTGATCTTGCGGCACTCCCACGGTAAAACTGTTGTTCTGATTGTGTATGTGGATGATATTGTCATTACTGGAGATGATGACGATTGCCTTATCGAGGTCAAAACTTACTTTGGCCTTATCGAGGTCAAAAGTTACTTAGGACGTCAATTTGAGATTAAGGACCTTAGACATCTTCGTTATTTTCTGGGTATTGAGGTTGCGCGGTCCCAGTCCGGTATATTTCTTTCTTAGCATAAGTATGTCCTTGATCTACTCAGTGACTCTGGTCAGCTTGGATTTTATCCCGCTGATACGCTTATAGAGCAGAATCACAGGTTGGCTGATTCTGAGGGGGAGTGTTTGTCAGATATTAGTCAATATCAACGTTTTGTGGGAAAATTGATCTACCTGTTTATGATTCGTCCTGACATTGCCTATGTTGTTAGTGTTGTAAGTCAGTTTATGTACTCGCCTCGAACATCTCATCTTACTTCTGTTTATCACATTCTTAGATACCTCAAGGGATGTCCTGGTCGAGGTATTTTATTCAAAAATCATGGTCATCTTCGCGTTGAGGCATGGACAGATGCAGATTATGCTGGTTCAGTAATTGATAGAAGGTTTACTTCTGGGTATTGTACTAAAGTTGGTGGTAACTTGGTAACCTGGCGCAGTAAGAAGCAGGATGTGGTTTCTCGATCGAGTGCTGAGTCAGAATATAGAGCTATGGCACTTGGCGTATGTGAGTTGTTGTGGCTCAGGATCTTACTAGCTGATTTATGTCTTCCTGTGCCGGTTCCTTTCTTATTATATTACGATAATAAGTCAGCTATTAACATAGCTGCAAATCCGGTTCAGCATGACAGAACGAAGCATATCGAAATTGATCGTCATTTCATTAGAGAAAAGATTGTTTCTGGACAGATTTGTATTCCCTTTGTTTCTACATCTCAACAACTAGCTAATGTTCTTACTAAAGGTGTTAGTAAAGCCTCATTTGAAGATGTCTTGTCCAAGTTGGGCGGCGTTGATATCCACGCACCAACTTGAGGGGGAGTGTTAAATAAGTTTGTGTCCTTTTTGGTCTTTTCCCTTTACTCATAATGTGTAATACTTATATAGCCTAATTAGGGCTAATTAAAAAACTAATCTTCTCTCTAATTCGAACTGATGTCGAATCAACGGAGGTAGATTCCACACTAGCAGCACGGGGCTGTCCCCCAGAAGATTTCAACAGGTGGGGATAGAGCTGAAAACACCGAGCCTTCTCATGACCAATCTTCCCACAATAGCTACATGTAAGGCCACTTCCTTTACCACGTCCACGATTTTCGAACTCGTGAGTACGGGAGTTAGAGAACCCCGAATTGGCTGCAAGGGCCATCTGATCTGTATCGAAAGCAGAGATAATGACAGGAGACTGAGTCTGAGAGGGAACTACACGGCGATGACGCTCATCGCTATCAATAGTCGCAAATGTCTTAAATAAGGAGGGTAGAGGAGTGGTATTAAGGATTTGTGTCCGCAGTGCCTCAAATTCAGGGCGTAGACCCATGAGGAACTGATATGTTTGATGTCTAGCAATCCTCTTTACCATATACCCAGCTGCCTTAGAAGACAATTCAGCCATAGACTCATAGTGCGAGAGTTCTTCCCAATGGGACTGAAGAAATTCAAAATAGTTGCAACACTTTGATTTCCTTATGTAGCTTGAGCAATATCCCGATAAAGCTCATAAATCCTCGAGTCATTCCGAGCGTGTGCATATGTTTGATTAAGAGCTGACCACAAAGAAGAGACAGTCTCATGATACATAAACATAGTGTAGATGCGTTGCTCCATGGAATTAAATAACCATCCAAGAATGGTGCAATTATTAATTTCCCATTGTTCAAATTTAGGATCCGTGAGGAGTGGCTTAGGAACAACACCTGACAGTCAACCAGATTTTCCTCTCCTACCCAAATAAAGTCGCACTGATAGGAACCAGGATTGAAAGTTACGACCATCTAGCGGAGCATTGGTTATACGTTGGATTGAGAAATTAGCCCCAAGAGTCGTGGTAGAATCCTTAGTCTCGTGAGTCGTCGTCATTGCACACTATGAACAAAAAGAAATTTTGGATTGAAGGGAGATCTCCAGTATTAGTACCGTCGAAGGTGAGATAGTGATACTAAGTGTTACTAATTGTTGTTGGAGCTCCGTGCTGATGACTACTGTTGGTGCAAGTCTTCGTACACACAAAACAACACCTTGCTGATGGATTAGATAGGAGATCACACAAAACAGCACTAGTTGCTGTCGCAGTAGAAAACCAAGCAAAAAAAAAATTGCTGTCGCAGGGTTAAACTCACCCCAAAAGTGTTGTCGCAGGTCACAAAGCAGCCTGTTGCTGCTGTTGCAGGGTTAAACTCACCCCAACACAGCCTTTGCTGTTGTTGTAGGGTCACAACACAGCCTTCTGCTGCTGTTGCAGGGTTAAACTCACCCCAAAATTGTTGTCGCAGATCACTCAGTCAAGTTCTGCCGCTGTCTCAGGTCTCCACACAGTGCAATAAGACTGTCGTAGGGTACGTACAACCCAAAGATACTCTCGTATGATAGCAGCAAGGGTAGAAACCTCATAAAAAGGTAGAGACCTAATCGTAGGACCTTAAACACAGCGCAAGTCTCTATTGCAGCATGTGTAAAACAAAAAAAAAATTTCTATCGCAACATGTGATTAAGAAAATATGAATCCGAGGAAGGAAAAGAAATTCCCCCGAAGGGGAGAAAATCCGGATGAAACGAAACTGCTGCTAGGTGATTGGGTTTAAGGTATTAGTGAGATAAGAAAGAAGAGAGAGGGAGGACCCAAGGGGGGCGTTAGGTTTTCTTGGCTCTGATACCAAGTAGAATTTTAGGAAAAGAAAAGTCAAGTCTCATAATGAGAGCTTGGCAAATATATATAACCAATAAAAGAGTGAATGGACAAAAATGTCCTTACAAAGAAAGAATAGAAATAAACAATATTAGACAAACTAAAGTAATATTTCCAATAATGTTCACTATTGTAGAAAGAACGAAATTTCTTAGATCTTAAGTGTGATGTTACTCTCTTAAGAATCCCATACTACCTAGGAGGTCACCATCACAATTGAATATCGTAAAATAACATATCACTCCAGAAATGACATGAATGTTTTTCCATACTATTCTTTAATGATGATTTTTTTAAGGTACTAATGATGAATGTTGTGATTAAAGAAAAGAGATCTTCTCAAATTTTTTTTCCAGATTTAGATCATGGTGGGAAACCATTCTTGGTGTGAGACCAATGTATCATTTAGTTTCTCTATCCACCTCTTTCTACACAAGTAAGGGTGTTTATTTTTTCTTTTCTTATTTTCTGTTTTCATTGATTTAAACCCATCAAATCTGCCCCCATACCCCTAGCCGAAATTTTTTTCCCCAAGAAACCAATCAAACTTTGTGAAACCTTAATTCTAACCCTGGATCAACCTAAACCCTACTTTGTTTTGATTTTTACCCTATTGAAATTGATTTTTCCAATAAGAATCATTACCAAAACCCTTGTTCCTACTACATCAGTCCTATGCTTTATTTCTTTTATTTTAATTGCAAATACTACTGGAATTTATTCTTAAAGACACCAAAACATACTTTACTGTCCAATATAACTGAGGCTTTTTAGGGCTTCCACTCCTCGAGATGAGAATTGTCTTCTAATTGTAGGCTTGATCTAAAGAGCTTTCTCCTTTGTTGGTACTAACTTGGTTGACCTCTTCTGATGATTGGCTTGATCTTGATTTAACGATTCTCCTTTGTCGGTGTTGATTTGGATGATCTCTACTCTTTCGCCACTTCATGGTTGATGGAAGGCAAGAAGAAGGAGTGAACGATGAAGGTAGAGGCTCCGATGTGGTGCTTGCCAAAGATCTTTTGAAGATTTAGTTAGTAAAGTGATGGTGATCAAAGAATGAAGAAGATTTAGATGGGGAAGATTATGAACAAGAGTTGCATAAAGGTTTGGTATGCAAAGACTTCAAAGAAAGAATGCCCACGTGTAAAGATTGAAGAGAATATTCCCTTCTTTTATCAGTCTTGGAGATGGGATTTTTATAGCTGAAAACCAAAGACAGATGTCACCACACGACTGAACTAGGTGTATGGTGAGCTAGGTAGCTCAGATGAACTTGAGTGCTTTGGAATATGTGCCCATCACTTGTAATCAAGCACTTGAATTGTATTTATAGTGTCTCAATGCATTAAATGCTTAGTTGTCACATTTCACTATTTAGGAGGTGGGTGAATCAAGTTATGTCATATTCATTCCTACCTTGATTAGTACTTGTGGATATCGTTATAATGAGGAGAGGCGCATGTGAGAGCTTAGGTTGCATTAAATCCTCTCATTATGATTAAGGTCTTTGATCGAGCTCGTAAGTCAACCAATTTTTAAGATCATACCGAATTGCTGAGGCCTGTGGTTATAAGCTTGGTTTATGCTTGCCATTTGGACTAACCCACTGGGAACTTTCACTTCTTGGGTTCTCCAACCTACTCGATTAACACCGTTTTGTTTGACTAACCGAGTGCATTAGGGTGGGATCATGCTCTCCATATAGACTGTTTTAAACCTCATTTATGTACTAAATTTAGGCTTGGTAAATACTTTTTTTTGCTTGCAATGATCCCTTGATATTGGTAGTTTTAATAGTATTTTGCCTTGTGGCCCCACTCAATCTTTGGTGACACGTGCCTTTATCATAAAACATGGTGAAATGGTCTCCACAATTGCCCCCTTTTTGGTAGCTCAGTATGGCAAGGTGGCAAAAAATTGATCTCTGAGACAACGTAATGTAGATGAAGGTGGATCGTCATGTTGTTTCAATCTTGATTGGTTGAGATAAGGATTCTTTTATGAGGTGGTTCGTTTCTTTGAGAAGATAGGCAGGCCGGTGTAGTGGGACATGTGGCGGATTTGCATTTCTCGAAAAGACAATGAAGACAGATGATAGGCAGGTAGTTATCTTTTCGCGATTGAGAAGTTAGAAGCATTTTCCTATCTATGCTCCAGCGTTTTAAGTGATTTTAAGGTTAGATTTTCTCCCTTACCTCTTTAACTTTATCTTCTCTTTCTTTAATTGTCTCTTCCCATTTGCTTTCGTGTTTTCTCCTTCCCATTTCTTCTAGGATTTTTGGGCTTTTATCGCTCGCTTCCTTTTTCTTTATTCATTTTTTTTTTTTTCGTTCTTGATTTCTTCGTTCAACTCTCTTCTTCCTTCATTGCTTTGGTCTACGTCGATTGTTTCGGTCTGATTCTCGTCTGCATGTTTTTCCTTATCTGGGTTTTCAACGTCTTTTTTGAGTTTGTTCACCCAGTTTTCTTTCAATTTACATGTTTTACAAATCCCAAATATGTCTTTAGATAAAGTTATAGTAATTGTTCTTGATCTAGTTGAAGTTAGAGAGCTTTTTGAAATCCCAAACGATGTAACTCTTAGGTGGTTCCATCGACGTGAGGAACCAACCTCTTCGTACACATTCTAGGTCAGATGATATTCAAGTCAGATATACGTTGACCTCAAATTTCCCCTACCTAACCTTATTAGAGACCTCCTTTGTTATCTTAACCTTACACTCTTCCAAGTCAACGGAAAGTTTTTGTATATTTAGGTGCATAGAGGAGCTGTTACCTTAGAATAGGTTTCAATATAGTACTTCACGTCTACACCCTCAAGAAAGGGCCAGGGCAACATGACTGCTATTACTTAAGCTCGAGGAACCAATATGCCCTAGTCTTTGGAATAAAGGACACAAACAAAATGTGGCATATATACCCTGTGATCGTTTTGGGCGAGTGGGAATTCAAGACTGACCAACTGTCCAAACCTAGGCAACCAAGGATTGCAAAGACGAAGTCCATTCTAGGTAATTAGTTTAGAAGTTTCCTTAATTTATCCGCTTACCCTAGATGGTCTCAGGTCGGTAATTCCCATGTCTTTTCTTTTTGTGTATGGTCTCAAGTATTCAAACAATATCCCCTCACCTCGGGGAGACGCAAAGTAATGGACCGAGCACTGCGCCTCTCCAAAGCTTCTATGACCATTTCCAACTTTACTCCAGTTACCGAGGTGTCCTAGACTTAAGACTACTGAAGTACAAATAGAGAGGTTAAGATCCCTTCATCTTGGTGTTTCTGTTGCTTCTCTTTCTACCATAAAGATCCATTTGTTTCATGGAGAGTTTAATGTTGATCCCGTTGACCCTTTTATTATAAGTATTTCCTCTAATAGTATTTATTAGAATTTCTAGTGGGTCTAACAGCGTTCACCCTTCTAGGTCAGTTTTGGACGACATGTAAATTAGGGATTTTGCCATTGTTTTTCTTTATAAAATCTTGCTCATTTAGAAAAAAAATAAAAAAACCAGTAGGTGAGAGTGTAGCCAAAAGGTCACTTGTCGATTTTGACTCTCCATGGACATTGGAACAACACTTTCAATTCTTTTTTCTTCCCTTTTGGCATGATACTAATTAGCATATACCAAAGATTATGAGTGGAATGGTGGTAGTGAAAGCAAATATGAATATTTCCAATAATAATAGATATTGCTCTTGACAGAGTGGAATGGAGGAACATGATCCATTTAGCCAATCCCAAATCTTTGAGGATGATGATGATAGATTATGTGTTATTCTCTTTTTGATTGAAATTTTCTCTTAACATTAAATTACATTTATTGTCTTCTTTTCTCTTTTTCTTTCAATGTGAATCCGTTGTACGCCTAATGCATGAAAAATAGTCAAATAGTAAAGAAGAGAAAAAAGGGGATGATGTCATTATGGGTACCACATGTGTGGAGGGTTGATTTTCTGTTGTTATTTTCTTTATTTGGTTTATAGTGTTTAGAAATGGATTTTTTTTTTTTTGCTTTTGCCCTCATTGGAATGATAAGTATTTACACCTCGGCCTGCTTCTTTTCTTCAATTGTTTCTCTTTATTTCTCATTCTTTCTTCTTCTTGTTATTCTAATCTATTTCTTTATCCCTATATGCATGAACCCACTTCCTGTACATTTCTATAGCCTGTGTTATCATCTCATCATTTTGCCTTTTTTCATGTTTTCTCCAGCTTGGGATGCTTGTGGATGGCTTAACTTTTTTAAGAACAAAAAAAATATTTTTTGCGCTTTGTTAGACCATTTGCTATAGGTTTGACCACTCCTTTGTGGTGCCTCATAGCATTGATTTCCATGTTGCACTCATCTCTTGTTATTTAGTGTTGGCTTGCCTGATCTTTTGTTAATATAAATCTTGTCTTTGTTTTTTTACTTGTATTTTGATTTAATATCAAAACATTATTTTGCTTATTCTTCTTGTTGGTCATTTGCTAAACTTTGACCTACTACTATATGGATTATGTAGACACTTGAAATGCTAGAGAAAAAAGAGAGAGTCCTTATAAAGAAGGCTGCTGCAGAGGTTGAAAAGGCAAAGGAATTTACTAGAGCAAAGAACAAAAGGGGTATGGTTGCAAAATCCATGCATTATTGTCATTATTATCATTATCAAGAAAACCTTATCTTAAGGGGTATCTCGTATCTTTCTAAGATTAGTCAGTGTAAGATGCCTTTCTGTTACTTCCAAGAATTTTTTTTGTTCTTGTCAATAGGTTTAGAAAAAAAAGAAGACAAAAATTCCTACCACTACAAACATTCTCCCATCTGAACGAGAATCTTCAAATAATAATCCCCTAACGTATGTGTAGAGCTCATACCAATGAAAAAGCAACTCAATAGTGTTGATGGTGATTTCATTATCATCATGCTCCTTCCTTTCAAAAGATTGGTTATTCCTCTCTTTCCAAATTCTCCACCAAAGTTCACATGGAAGAATATTCTACAAACTTTTTGCACAATTTGCAAGTATGTGATTCCCAACTTTGGGATAGAAAGAACATTGAGCATGGGAAAACCCAGTTGGTAGATGTTAGTGACAAGAAATGAAATCAAATGGTTCTAGATTAAGAACAATGAATCAGGATATACTCAGCCGATTGTCCATTGGCTTTACACAAGTGACAGCAACGGTAGTCCCTGAGAGATGAGGAAATCGACAATCAAAATCCCACCTTAGAAGGATTTTCGACCTCCAAATGATTGATACAAGAAAAATAGATTTTGATGGAATTGAAGATTGGTAGATTGATCTTATCGAGAAAATACTATTTCGATCCCTCACCAACAACCGACTGTTCTCATTTGATAGGACAATTGGAAATGTTAGAAATAGTCTATTGAAATGAGCATGAGAATCCACCGCCCAATCATTGAAGTTCTTTTGAAGCCAAAATCCCAAGATATTCAACCCTCTATTCCCACAATAATGAAATATTGAACAATAACACTTTCCTTTCTCAAATTGCATATTACTCATCAAATTGAGTAAATTTGTGGGACATCACCACATCAACAATCCTCCCAAAATTCGGTTCTTGTCACCCTTTCTCTAAATGCCACTCTCTTTCTAAATTTTGGCAATCCACTTATGTTCTTCCAAACATTGCAACCATAGGATGCAAAAACCGCCTCACTCTCCCAACCCAAATGAGCATCCCATATTTTGACCTAATGACATGCATCCACAATCTCTCCCCAATCTTGTAAACATTTCCCTTGTAGAGGAGTGTTCATCGATCAGGTAATACGAATCCCCAAACCTCCAACCTTTTTGGGAGGACTAATAGATCTCTAGCTGACCAAACACATTCTATTGGACCGCCTTTGTCATTCCTCAAGAAGTCCATTAGGACCATTACTAATGATCAAAATGCCTCTCGCTCATAGGAATATAGAATAGGTATATGACATAAATTAGGATGTTGACAATGTTACTTCCATCAAAATTAAAATTTTGCCCTTTGGTCTTTTAGGACCCTAACGTGGAGCTCAATCTTTCTATAACTAGATCTTATATAGCCTTTGACCTATATGCAACAAACACCAAGCGATAATCCCAGATAGGTTGAAGAGAATACACCCATCTCATGACCTAGGATATTGGTTAACCCCTCAGTTCTAGGAACTTCCCCTGTTAAGTCATAATATTATAATTGGCAAGTTCTTTGACCATACAAGATCAAATATATGTGCATGCGTGTGTTCGGTGTCATATCCCGAGAAGACTTATGTTTGATTGTGATTGAGAAGGACTTTCCGAAGTCTTCGTAGTCTCATCATCCAGGTTGGCAAGTGACTTGGAGACTTCAATTTAAATTATTTGATGAGATTAATTTATCATTTTTATCAGATAAATTTTGATTGAATAGTCAACATGTCTGATTGTACAAAGTAGGCTTACAGTCGATCGATCGATGCTCCTTTGGAGATACAATCAAATTCAGATTGTTAATCGATCGAACAATTTTGGATGGCACTTATTTCTTTACGTAGAGAAGAAATCCAGACTAAAACACTTTAAGTTCAGAAATAGAAATAAGTGACTTGGAGAGTGCCATAGAGATAGTATTAATGGTTGTGGAAAGATTAGCCACAATGGTCTCTTTTTAGGTATTTACATGGAACCATTGATACTGGCCTATCTGTGTGATTGCATCGTCTATGACTAGAATCAGTCTTTGTGATTGCATCGTCTATGACTAGGAAAGTGCTAACCATCCAAAATGGAACCATTGATACCGGCCTATCTGTGCGATTGCATTGTTTATGACTAGAATCAATTTTTTGGACGAATATTATATTGTTATCGCTTTTCCTCAATCATTTGATACTTGATTTTTGCCTCAAACTTATCTCAAGATTCATGAGTTTCTGATATTTAACTTGGAGGTTTCAGCAGTTTGACTTTTCTTCCTGAGAGGACCTATATTCTTCCAAAACATCTAACTAGATTGTTTGTTGAAGAATCTCCTGCTACTTTAAATCCTCCTTCTTGAAGACTTCTTTGTTCCAAACAACTTCTCTTTAATAATCTTAAGCTTTTATAGAAACCTAATCCTAGGTTTTTCAACAAACAATAAAGAAGACCACCAACTCTTAATCAACTCCAAAGGGTTGGGATGAGATAACCACATATTCTCAAATTTGAAAGGCATAGGACATGTCTCTTTCACTAAATGAGATCTGCTCCTTAGCTTCCTTTTGGATGATGATTTCTCTTCCAACTGTCTGATGTCTTGGGGATTTCCAAAGATAAAACTATTTCTAATTGGGGGTCAATGACTTTTCATCCCATCCTAACTGGGGGTCAATGACCATTATGGAACTCCCCACTCACTACTGAACCTTAATTCAAAATTCCTACTGTTTTGCTTATCATAAACCTAGATAGCATCCAACCTCCCCTCTATCATCTTTATAAGATGACCCTAAAGATATCGCAACTCCAAATTTTAATCAAACATCCAGGCAACCACTTTATCAAGTGAAAACTCACCAAACTCATCGTCTGAAAGACTTAGAAATTTCCTCCACAATTTTCATTCTTTTTGAGGAAAATAGTTTGTGACAATAGGCTCTGGAGACCTTTTGCCAGCCATGCCCTTCCTCTTCTTGAAAAAACATAACCTCCTTACTTTTCCTACTTTATTATGATCGCTAAAGAGACTTAACCTAAACGTCCCCAATTCTACTAAAAACTACCTACCTTCGACTGCTCTTCTTGATACCTTTTTTCTAAGCCATATGAGAAGCAATAAAGTGAAAACATAGTGAAAAACCACAAGAATTCAAGCCCAAATGATGAGATGAGCCTTCTGCTCCTGGATGAGACAAACCTCAGCTTCAATTTTCCGAAGAAAATTGTATGACTTGGGATTTGGGATCTGGTGCCTTCACCTGCTCCAACTTCTAGTTGTTGATCATGCAGTACTTCTTTACCCGTGTTAGAAACTTAATCATTAAAGTAGGGGTGCATCCCTCAATAGTTAACACACCTTGCTGTTTCCAAAACCTTACTGTAAGAGTCAGGGTGCTTCCCCTGCTTCCAAAATGTCTTGTTGATCCTAGCCTCAACCAATTCTATCAAAATGTAAAGATCACATCTTATGATTGGTTTTTGCCATTCATAGACGATGTTTTCTGCATACAATTAAAAAAAGGAGAAGAACTACCAGATCTATGAGATGCTATGTTCTTATATCTTTCCTTGTTTTTTTAATCCTGAAATTTGAATGATGCGTTGCATAGTAATTTTGCCTTACGGTATTTTGAGTTGGATTCTCTGAACTTTTTTTTGTTATTTATAGCTGCAATACAATGTTTGAAGAGGAAGAGGCTTTATGAACAGCAAATTGAGCAACTTGGGAATTTCCAATTACGCATTCACGATCAGGTACACATACTATGTTATATCTTTGAATAGTCCAAATGGTGATTCATGGAAGTCCTATTGTTTTTATATAAAAATCTTGTATGGAGTTTCTAAATTATGTTTTATGTATTTGAATTTCAGATGATAATGCTAGAAGGTGCAAAAGCTACAACTGAGACTGTTGATGCATTAAGAACTGGAGCATCTGCAATGAAGGCCATGCAGAAAGCAACGTAAGATGCATACTTTTATCATTTTGATGAAAATAATACTACTGTACCTTGTATGGTTTCTACAGTTCTACTCTTTCATTCTATGTCAGCCATACTTTTTCCAAGGGTTCCCTGAATCTAGTTAGACTTGTATTGAGCACTCCGAAATATTCATCACCTTCACCTTTTCTATATACACTAGAGTTCGCCCATGCCTACGTGTAACGGCCAAATCATCTGTCACCTAGAGTTAGGTGTAAGCTCGCCCCGGAGCTACCCGGGAGCACTCATGTAACAGTATGTAAGGCTCGTTATGAAGCCATGTCAGCCCCCGTACCAGGGCATATCTGTTAGCTTAGGGTACGTGTCAGCCCTGTGCCAGGGCACACTTGTTAGCTTAGTGGCATTTTCGTAATAAGGGAGTATGACCGGCCTCTACTTTTGATGTTTCCTTCTGGAAATCTAGTAAAGACTTAGCATACACTTTGTAGGAAGGGTGTCAGTGCTGTCCCAATCCCCGGCCTACACCCACGTTGTTGAAGCCCTTGAAGCCCAGCTCCGTGGAGGTCCCGCGTGTCATAGGATCATCAATTGCTTGTAACGCATCTATTTGCTTTTATACCGCGTTACACCGTGTAATCAATATTATATCAACAAAGTTGCCTTCGGGCTTTATCTCGTGTTGCCTCGTTTACTTGTTTGCTAGCTACGTGTGTGTGGTGTACGATCATTTTACAGGCTTGCAAGTGGATTTGACCCCCTTGCGCCGCACGACCCCGCTTCGAAAGAATAGGGCCGTGACAGTTGGTATCAGAGCAGCAGTTGTTTGAGCACAGTAGGTATTCCCCCTAGCTAGTCCCCGAGATTCCATTTGGTTCACGCGAACGATGGTAAGAGGAACTACTAGTACCGCGGATCAACCCGCTCCAAACACACCACCACCACGTACAAACAAGGAACGCATCGAGGTATTGGAGGAAAGGATAGGTATGCTATCCGGTATTGTTGATGGTATTGCGCATTTAGATGATCGCCAGAGCACGCTGGAGGAAGGATCCGAGACATTCAGAGCTAGAGTAACAGCCCTCGAGGAAGATACCCGAGACAGTCTAGCCGTCTTACAGGAACAGGTTACAGAGCTCACTACAAAAGTAGGTCTCCTAGTTCGCGCCGTCGGTAACGAACGGCCTACCAACAGTGAAGCTTCTCCCTCGCGCTTGCGAGTACCCGAGCCACGTACCTTCAATGGTGTTCGCGATGCGAAAGAGCTCGAGAATTTCCTGTTCGACATGGAGCAGTACTTCCGTGCAGCTCGTCCGGATTCCGAAGAGGTAAAAGTAACAACTGCTTCTATGTATCTTGCAGGTGACGCCAAGCTATGGTGGCGGACAAAGTACACCGAGATGGAAAGTGGCCAATGTTCCATCGATACATGGGAGGACCTCAAGAAAGAATTGAAGCACCAGTTCTTACCAGAGAACGTGGAGTTCATTGCCCGCAGAAAGTTGAGGCAACTCCAACATACAGGTACAGTTCACGAGTACGTCAAGCAGTTTTCCGCCTTGATGCTTGATATCCGTGACATGTCAGAGAAAGACAAGCTGTTCTCATTCCAAGAAGGACTCAAGCCTTGGGTTCAGACAGAACTCCAACGGCAACGTGTGGAAGATCTCGCGTCTGCAATTGCAGCAGCCGAGCGGTTGACTGATTATACTCCCGCGGGAGGGAGCCAACAGTATGTACATCCTCAATCGAAGGGTTACTACCAGCAACCTGAGTACACAAAGAAGTCTTCGAATGGCAAGAATGGAAGGCATAGAAAGAGTTCCAGTCCGGGATCATCACGGAACTCCTCGCCTTCACAGAGCAGAAGTACCTCGCCAGTCAAGCGTCGTCACAAGCATGGATGTGTTTTGTGTGGTGGGCCTCACAAGACAGTCAAGTGCCCACAGCGAGCCAAACTGACTGCACTATTAGCTTCCCAGAGTGACCCTAGTCACGAGAGTACGAGTGGGCGAGATCATGAAGATTCTCCTCACATGGGAGCCTTGCATCTTTTGAATGCAATGAAACAGACATCTGAGACTCAGAATAGCCGGAAACGGAAGGGTCTAATGTATGTCGATATTGAAGTTGGTGGGAAGACCACCCAGGCAATGGTTGATACAGGAGCTACTCACAGCTTTATTACCCCTGCAGAGGCGAAGCGTCTCAATATCCGGCTCGATAAGGGTTCAAGCCGTATGAAAGCTGTAAACTCCCAAGCCACTCCTATCCAAGGTTCGGCCAAGTCAGTGTCCGTCAAGATAGGTACATGGAAGGGTAAGCTTGATTTACTCGCAGTTCCGCTCGATGAGTTCAGAGTTGTCATTGGGATGGATTTCATGCGACAGAACAGGGTTGTACCAATGCCATTTGCCAACACCTTGGGCATGCTAGGTGAATGTCCAAGCTTTGTTCCCGTCTCCACAGGCAAGGAAGAGGGAAAGTTAATTTCAGCCATTCAGGTGAAGAAAGGGTTGAAGAAAGGTAAGCAACCGTACCTTGCTTCCTTGAGAGTTGAAGCCGAAGAAAAGGACCATAGTTCAACTCCCACACCAGTTACACAGGTTTTAGCAAAAGTTGATGATGAGATAGCGAATTTGCTTCCGAAGACACTACAGCCACGTAGGTCGAATGATCATCAGAATGAATTGCTACCTGTTGCCACACCTCTTATAGAGAGGCCTTACAGGATGAATCATCCAAGACTAGCTGAGTTGAGCAAGCAGCAGTATGGGTCTTCAAGACGTATCGATTATCGAGCAGTGAAGAAGATCACCATCAAGAACAAGTATCCTATCCAGCAGAGTGCCGACTTGTTTGATAAGCTTGGAACAGCCAAGTGTTTTTCAGAGTTAGGTCAGAGATCAGGTTACTGTAAGATTCAAGTTGCAGAAGAAGCCCCTCAGCCACTTAGTCAGAGTGTCAGCAAGAATTGTGATGTACCTCAGAGTGTTGTCAGCGTCAGAGATTCAAGAGTCACAGGGAAGTTATGTAACGGACCATGCAGACTACTTAGATTCCAGCTTGATTTTCCGAGCAGTGTACATCATCAATCAGTTTGGCCAACGGAGAGATTCAGTTCTGCGTTGGAGTATTTTAGGCATCTTGCCAATGCCGATCATCCGAATTGGGCGAATTTGTTCAATTCCACCACTCAGAAGAACTCTTCCTCCAACAAGAGTACTTTTGAACTTATATCAGGCCAACAGTGTTTAACTTCTCACACTATTGTTTCAGGCTACAGGAGACACAGTCCAAGGACGTACAGGTTTGCTAAACTCTGGTTACCGTACAGGTTACACAGCATCTACTCTGTCATCCATGCAAGAAGTCTCAAGCCGTACCAAGCAGATCAAGGAGATCCCGCGCGCAGCATTCCAACACGTACCACTTCTCATTCAGCCTTTCAGCAAGAGCGTGTTGTCGACAAAGTTCTCGAAGACGTCATTTCAGCAGCAGTTCCATCCAGCAACAGCAGCAGTTCCATCCAGCAACAGCAGCAGCAGCACGTGGAGTACTTCGTCACACCGGACATGCCAGAATTTGAAGCTACACAGGAGAGTGCAGAGAACCTACAACCTTTCAAGCAGCAGATTGAAGAGTTTGCCAGGTCAATGCGACGAGGACGTCTGCAGAATAGGTGGGGGAGACTGTAACGGCCAAATCATCTGTCACCTAGAGTTAGGTGTAAGCTCGCCCCGGAGCTACCCGGGAGCACTCATGTAACAGTATGTAAGGCTCGTTATGAAGCCATGTCAGCCCCCGTACCAGGGCATATCTGTTAGCTTAGGGTACGTGTCAGCCCCGTGCCAGGGCACACTTGTTAGCTTAGTGGCATTTTCGTAATAAGGGAGTATGACCGGCCTCTACTTTTGATGTTTCCTTCTGGAAATCTAGTAAAGACTTAGCATACACTTTGTAGGAAGGGTGTCAGTGCTGTCCCAATCCCCGGCCTACACCCACGTTGTTGAAGCCCTTGAAGCCCAGCTCCGTGGAGGTCCCGCGTGTCATAGGATCATCAATTGCTTGTAACGCATCTATTTGCTTTTATACCGCGTTACACCGTGTAATCAATATTATATCAACAAAGTTGCCTTCGGGCTTTATCTCGTGTTGCCTCGTTTACTTGTTTGCTAGCTACGTGTGTGTGGTGTACGATCATTTTACAGGCTTGCAAGTGGATTTGACCCCCTTGCGCCGCACGACCCCGCTTCGAAAGAATAGGGCCGTGACACTACGGCACATGCATCCTCTTTGGGATAAGTGGGTAAAAACGGAAAAAAAATGAAGTTGGAAGGGTGTTATAAACTTTTTTGAGGTTAAAGGGTAAAAGATGAAAAACAGTAAAGTTAGTTAAAGGGGTAAAAGAAAAAATATAGTAAAGTTAAAGGGGGTGAAAGGCTCTTTGGGGTTAAGGGGGTAAAAGTGGAAAAAAAGTTGGAAGGGTATTATTATTAAAAATATTTGAGGTTAAGGGGTAAAAGATGAAAACCAATAAAGTGAGTTAAAGGGGTAAAAATAGGAAATATAATAAAATTAAAGGAGGTGAAAAGTAAAGAAAATAAAGTGGGCCCCACAAATTGTAGCTTGGTGGGATGTTTGTCCCACACAATCTTGTAGTAGATGGGACGTTTATCCCTCATACAATTGTAGCAAAGTGGGCCCTATAGTTGTGTTTCAGTAAAAAAAGACAAGGGTAAGTATGTTAGTCTTTTACAATTTACATAAAAAATGCTTGTTTACATAATAAAGAAGCTTATCAAAAACATAATAAATAGAAAGGGCATTTTAGTCTTTGGATTTAAATACCTTATTTTCATTAAATGCTTTGGTAATCAAAGCCAACAGGCATTTATTATGTTAAAGACCAACATATCTTCGTCTTTTTCACCAATCACCAAAAGACAAAATGTGAAAAGGTATTATTGGAAAGTGAATGTGGCGGAGAATGCTAACATCCCCATGAGGTCTTGGACATTCTCTATATATCTATATCTATATAATAAAACACAACTGAGTTGGTACAATTTTGTGTTTTTTTTTTAGTTGGGGATAAATGTCCCCTTAGCTATAGTTTTGTGGTTGGACAAATGTCCCATCAACTTACACCACTTTTTTGTCTTTCCTCTTTACTCCCTCTAACTTCATTATATCTCCTCTTTAACCCTTTTTTTTTTTGGATAAGTATAATTTTAATTAAAGAAGGAATAATTATATGAAACAAAAAGAGGAGGCCGAGATAGCCCCTCAGGGAAGAAAGCACAACAAACCAAATAAAAGCAATACATTAGGCGTTACAAAAGGAATTCCATATAAAAACAAAATCATTGAAAGTAATCCCTAAGAACTCCTTGTTTAATTTCGACCAAAGGTATAAGTAGCTCAAAATCTCCAAGAAAACGTCATGAGAGCTTCTCGCTTTACTTTTAAACACCTTGTTATTTCTTTCATTCCATAAACCCCAAGCAATAGTTGAAGGAAGAATAGCTCAAAAGAGTTTTTTTCTGAAGGAAAAGACGTTCTTAGCCCACCTGCCTAATAACAAGAAGAAATTGGGATGAACGCCCCATTTAATTCAAAAAAGCCCAAGAAAGAGAGACCAAATTTCATGGGTAAAAGACCAATGAATTAGGGTGTCCTCGAGCATAGGGGACAAAAATTAGGAGTGATCAAACCCCGGGCAATTAAGTTGTCCATTGTTAGAATCCTTCCTATGGAAGCCAACCAAATGAAAAAAGATAACTTAGAAGGGACTAACTTTAACCAAATGATTGATTCCGAGAAGAAGTGGTCACTAAAAGGGATAAGCGACTCATGAAAAGATCGGACGGAGAATCTTAGATCCTTCTACGCCCTCCACTCCAACTCATTTAATTGTTTTTTATTTTTTACCTCTTAACCTTAATTTTTTTTTTTTAATAACAATGATAGGACTCACTTTTGTGGGAAATAAATCCAACTAGGATAAACTTCCCATCGCCTACAATTTTGTAGGATAAACCTCTCATCAAGCTATAATTTTGTGGGATCCACTTTATATCCTTTATTCTTCATTTCTAACTTTACTATATTTCCTCTTTTACTCCTTTAATCCACTTTATTGTTTTTCATCTTTTACCTTTTTAATCTCAATTTTTTTTAATAATACCTCTCCAACTTAGTTTTTTCCACTTTTATCCCCTTAAACCGACTTTAGAGCCCAGTGTTACATTTTTTGTGTGTATGTGTGTATGTGGGGATAAACCTCCGATCAAGCTATAGTTTTGTGAGTTGCATTTTCTTTCCTTTACTCTTCACTCCTTTTAACTTTACTATATTTCTTCTTTTGCCCCTTTAATCCGCTTTATTGTTTTTCATCTTTTACCTTTTTAATCTCAATTTTTTTTTAATAATACCCCTCCAACTTAGTTTTTTTCACTTTTACTACCTTAAACCAACTTTAAAGCCCAATGTTACATTTTTGTGTGTATGTGTGTGGGGATAAACCTCCGATCAAGCTATAGTTTTGTGGGTTGCATTTTATTTTCTTTACTCTCCACTCCTTTTAATTTTACTATATTTTTTCTTTTACCCCTTTTAACCTACTTTATTGTTTTTCATCTTTTACCTTTTAACTTCAAATTTTTTTAATAATATCCTTCCAACTTCATTTTTTTCACTTTTACCCATTTAACCCTCTCATCAAGGTATAGTTTTGTGGGATCCACTTCTTTTAACTTTCCTATATTTCCTGTTTTATCCCTTTAACCTTAGCAATTTTCAATAATACCTCTTCAACTTTTTTTTTACGCTTTTACCCCCTTAACTCGAGAGTGGATGTCCTGCTCTAAGACAGGTGAACTCTAGTTTATATATAAATATAAATTAAGATTAGAGATTTTATTTAAGAAGGTGAAGAAAGTAGAATCGAATACAAGTCTACTAGCTTGAGATGACTTGCAATTAATAAAAGAGAGAACAAACCAACCCTTCCCGAGAATCAACTACTCCCACCTAATGACTATTCTCAAAAAGTACAACAATAAAGTCATTATGTAACAATGCCCACTAAAACATAAAGCTCTAAATGAAAAGAACAATAGTATGAAGGTCCATTTCCTAAAATATTCCTATAATTGTTTAGTGCAATAATGCTACTGTCACGCTCCGAAATCCCAACACGAATCCCTATGATTCATCAGTCAGAATCTCGAGGCGTGAGGTAATCAATCACACAACCTGCTAGAACATTCATAAGTAATAATACTTATGGAAAAAAAATATATATATACGCAGCGGAATAAACATTTAACTAACATCTATACGAGAGTCTAGAGTAAGTGAAAACAATCATCAAATACTGATATCATCCAAGTCCTCAGTCTCATAATATATTGAATTACAAAAATTTATAAGATTAACATGTTTCTTATCTACAACCAAAAACCGCTAGGATCTTCTACTAGTCCTCAAAGACATGGCGGCGGCAAGACATCAGTCTGATCCTCCTCGGGGACCTCCTCAAATAACGGCTCCTCAAGAGCTGAATAATCTGAAATGTGAAGGATAGGGTAAGTAACAAGGGAGTGTTACTCAGCAGGATGAACGTCGTTCTAACAGCGAGTCATACATTTAAAGTAGCATATGCATATTTTAAATGAAAACATCTATCAATCATTACAAAATAAGAAAAAGATACATAGTAAGAACACGGCGGTGTAATCGATAAGAGAGCAGAGGAACACGCCGATATAACCGCCTCGGCTATGGCAATTCGTTATTCCAGACTTTCAATCCGATGTGGAATCCCATCGTTATAATATGATTTTGTGGCCGGTCTAGCATACCACGGTTGGATGACCATTTATCCGGCTCAAACTGGCCGTTGACTAAGAACCCAATACTGAGTTTAACTAACGGTGAGGTCAACCGTTTGACGACTACAGACTAAAAGTGATTACTAACTAGCCCAGGAGACCCCTCGCGTCGAAGCCTATCAAGAGGCAATGCATGTGAATCCCGCCTAGTTCTACACTATACAGAGAACGCCTTTACATACAACGTTTCCCAGGAAATAAGTAGGAGAAATTCCCGGATCTCATAAGCTGTAATATGCTTTAAGGTATCCCATACTACCGAAGAGCATATGACATCTAGTGCTATCCTAGATTGACGCGCCGCTTTCGGATACACAACAACGCGTCACTCTTTATGGGTTTTCTACAAACCTTTATTGCTAAACAAAATAGTTTATTTTATATATAATATATCATTTCTTTTTATCGAAAATACAAACAAAGTCTGGTAGTGCCTCCAGTGACAGTTATTTGTCATTTCCATCCATTAATCATCTCATCCCTCTATCTATCTATCACGTTTTACGTGGCATGGCCACTACGTAGAACTGGAGGCACTATCCCATCAATCAGTCGAGAACATACGTTTTCTCTATCCATCCATCAATTAAATCGATTAATCTATCATTTAATTTCCTACATATCTATCAAAGTAATTTCACCTTTAAAGTAATTCGAAATCCATAGAGTATCAACCAATTCCATTCGATGGTTTTGGTTGAGTCGAAAGACTCGGAAACAAAGATAAAACCATAAGACGTAAAAGCTGGAAATCTGTGAAAATTTGGCTAAGTGTTGAAAAAAGGATTTTTCAAAGTCGAAATTTAAAACGGGTTATTTATTTCTTTTTATTTATTTATTTATTTATTAAAGAACTTAAAGTAATACTTAACTGTTTTTAATGAAATAAAGGTAGGAAATGAGTATACATACTATATGGAAGCAACAAAAAAAAAATTAGAACCAAACTCAACATTCAGATACTTTCCAAATTGCTGTTTTTTCGTCGAAACTTGACCAAAATCGATCCAAATATTATACCAACTATAAAATGCTTATATTACATCAAATGAACTAAAATCAATCATAAATAAGCATGCAAACATGATTCAAATCGTTCAAATATGTATAAACTTAATGAAACGATCGATTTATCGACGATCGCATGGATTTTCTATGAAATTATCACATAACTAGAAGGTAGAAGGGAAAGTAACCTACCTCAAGCTATATTCAACGGTTGAACGGAGTTTAAAATCATCTCCGGCCAATCTCCAAATTTTTCTTCCGGCAAAAATCGGATTTCTTTGCGTCCACGCGTAACCCTTGGTGAAAAGAACAACTTTCTTTCTTACGGCTAAGCTCGGATCATTCTCGTTTGGCGTAGATCTGAGTTTCAAATATCGAGGGAAAAATGTTGAGATTTGTTTGGAGAGGAGAATAAGAAAAATCTGATTTTTCTAATAGAATTTAGATATTTATATAACTTAAGTTGGGACATACTTGTCATTTTGGGAATTATTTTTCCCGAATGCCGAATTGGTCAAACTTATACTCTATTTTGGGTGATTTTTCGACACGAATCTAATGGTATGATCGGTTTTCTCAAATTACGTCTCTAAAGTGTTGTTTATCTGTTGGGAAAATATCTAATGCGAAACTCGAAGATTTGATAACTTTTTCAATTGACTTCAAATTTAGGCTTGCTTACAGGCTAAAGTATGTTTCTCGATCCTTCTAAATCTGTTGGTGAAGTTAATTTTCAAATATTAAAAATTAAGAATCCATACTTTTAAATCAATGCACGGATCTAAAATTCTTTCCTTGAGATACATTTTAGGATTTTCAGGTCATTATAGCTACATTTTACTACATTTACATATAAAAGAGAAAACTCTTTAAAAATCATATTAAAATATTAATTGAATTAATTAAGAGAGATGCTATTGCCACACCAACTTTTACTAATGCCACACCAATTCCTATGTAAGTCACCAAAGAATTGCACCCAGTTGGTGTGTTGGCGTTAGTAAAATTTGGTGTGGCAATAACAACCCTCTTAATTAAACTAATTTCTTATATCCCATTTTTCGTAGTTCTTTAGATTGTCTCAGTAATAAGAAAATTCAGCTGTGTATCTTAATGATATGGTATGATACTATGATGTGCATCTGTATTATGAACCCGTGGTTATATTTCTTTCAACTCAAATTCTCATCAAACTCACTTTACTTGTGTGTGTAGAAATATTTTGTCAGCTTTAATTTTAACAATAGCTGCCTTGCTCTGTGTTAAACTGGCTAGTTGACTCTGCTTATTTAACAAATATCTTATGTGAAATTTCAGTTTTGTTATATTCACGGTCCAAAATTATAGTGCCCCATTTTTATCTATGATTGTGATTGAAGATAACAGTGATTTTGCCTTTCATGCAAAGCTCTCAATAACTTTATGTATAGAATCTGGTATTAATGGATTTCAAAATGTCATCTTTTTAACACATCTTATTACAGAAACATTGATGATGTGGACAAGACTATGGATGAGATTAACGAGCAGACAGAGAACATGAAACAAATTCAGGAAGCACTGTCAGCACCCATTGGCGCTGCCGCTGACTTTGATGATGTACATTTAACTTTTTCCACTTAAAACTTTTTTTTGGTTTGTTGTAAGTTATTTTCTGGAAAGCATTTTTGTTCATCAAAGAAGAAAATATTTCTTCTTCAAAGAACAAAAAAAAATTTCAGAAATTATTGTGGTGTGAACCAAACTGAGTCTTAATATATTTGATCTGCTGACAAGTCTAAACATCTGGCTTTACAGGATGAATTGGAAGCCGAGCTTGAGGAGTTGGAAGGAGCTGAGTTGGAGGAACAACTCCTGCAGCCCGCTACGACTGCCCCTGCGGCTCCGGTCCATGTCCCAGCTGGAAGGCAACCGATTCGCCCGGCTCCTCAGAAGAACACGGACGAAGAAGATGAACTCGCTGCATTACAGGCAGAAATGGCACTTTAAACAGGTTAGATATTATTTATTGCTTAGAAGTAGTTTGCTAGATGCATTTAGAATTTGGTCTTCGATTGATTATTGCTATTTTTTATAAGTAATTTTAGTAGTGATGAATACCCACCTTTGCATCAATAAGTTTTGTGATGGTGGATAAGGACTTATCGAATATGATGATGGACGGGAACTCTTTATGGATCCCTCTAGCTTTCTCATTAGTAGGGGACCTTTGAGAATCTCCTGTTATCCCTTGGACTCTTCTCCTTTTATATATAACCTTTTGGATGATGTTCACTGCAAAGTGACTATCGCTAGGTGGCATCCTTTCAGTGGTGCCATTCTCATCTCCTTCGTAGCTGTACACCATTTCTAGATGGCACCCTCAAAGTGGTGCTGCTTCCATGCTCTTTGTGACCATATGTACCATTCCCATGTTCCAAAGATGATCCCTCTAGCTTTCTCATTAGTGGTGGACCTTTGAGAATCTCCCCGTATCCTTTGGATTCTTCTCCTTTTATATATAACCTTTTGGATGGTGTTCACTGCAAAGTGACTATCGTTAGGTGGCATCCTTTCAGTGGTGCCATTCTCATCTCCTTCGTAGCTGTACACCATTTTTAGATGGCACCCTCAAAGTGGTGCTGCTTCCATGCTCTTTGTGACCATATGTACCATTCCCATGTTCCAAGGATGTCGGCGAAGCTGGTTGGTCACATCCTTTCTCTCAATAGGGTTTCTCCACCTGTCTTACTTGTTCAACGATGGTTCCCTTTGTGCCAGCCATATCATCTATACATCATTAGTCACCTAGTCTTGACGTGGCGCCATAGGGATGAAACCCCTTGATAGCATTAAGCACATAGGTGGAAGGAGGCATTAGACATGGGCGAAAGGGAGTTGCCTACAGCTCTGACATGGCATGATGAAGGTGAGCCCCTACCCCATGGCGTTGTTGCACACATGGGGCTCTTCACACCACCTAGAAGTTTCAAATCTTATATGAAAAAATTGCTAACCTTTTTAAACAAATTATCCAAAACCACCTTTGAGAAAGGAGAAAAAAATAGTCATGGGAGGTGAACTGTGTAGTTAATGGCGAAAGGCACAAAGGCCTTCTAGAATCCGAGGCACAAGGCACAAGGCGAGGCGCATGCTTGAGTAAAATAAGGCTCAATAAAATTAAAAAAATTAAAGTGGAAGGTAGGTTCTAGATGTTTTACAATTATGACATGTATAAATGTGAGTTTTTACAAACAAGTTAAAGTATTCAACACTTCAAGAAGAAGAACAAGCAATAGTAAAAGAAAGAGTCGAGAGGAATAAGGAGAATAAGAAGGGAAGAGAAAAAAAGTAAGGGAATAAGGAGTAGGCCAATATGTGTTGTTGCTGCTATGACACAACAACAACTAGGGCTAACAATCGGTGAGTTTCTATCAGGCTTGGTTGCGTCTTAACCAAACCCTAAAAGGCGTGTTCTACCTTAGACTAGCCCTATAGACTTATCGGGCCTAAGTCGACTAAGTCCTAATGGGCTTGGGCCGATTAAAAATCACCAAATGTAAAATTCAATACTTTTAAGAATAATGCTAAAGTGACCTCAAGATTGTACTTCATATTGCACTTTCCTGACATGGAAGTGTAGGAGCCATATGAGTGAAAAAGGATCTATGGTTCCTACACACTTCCACATAAGGCAAGTGCGATCAATCTTGAGGTCATTCCAGCATGACTACTTTTAATGGTAAAAAATTAAACTTTTCAAATAAATCTATTTTTTTTTTTTTTCCGTATGTAAGAATCATACAATCAAATATGAAATTAATGTCTTAATTAGACAAATTAACCCATTTTTAGTGAGGCGTACTCTTGGTGGGCCTTGACTGAGGTGTAGTTAAGGCACGTGCCTTGGTGTGCCTCACTTAAGTTGCCTTGCTTCTCATGTATTAAGGCGCGTTCGGTCCACTCCACCTTGAGGGGCACCCAGGTGCTTGCCTTGACTTCACACTTTTGGAGTAGCTGACTTGGTTATGTTTATTTAGTGTTTGCAGGGCGAGGTGAATTGGGTGAAAGATAGATCATGGAGAGATTGGTTGTACTGTAAGGATGGAGGCAGCTATTACATTTGAAGATTTACCGATTTACATTTCTCGGTGTGCATTTGCTGGTTAGTAGATACTATATGTGGGATAAGGTAAATGATCTCCCCTCCAAAATATGTATTGTACTTTCTGGAACTTTTGAACAAGGTTTGCTGGTTTTATTTGGAGATCTTTCTTGAGTTCCCTCTTATTTGTTACCTGGCATGCATTGGTAACAATATATATATATATATGTGTGTGTGTGTTTATATAAGGAGGGAAAACTATTGGAGAGACATGTTATACTGATAATGAAGCATTCTGCCTTAACTGACTGACTCTGCACAATCTTTCTTCAGAATTACAATTGTTCTTCACGTTTCGCCAATGGCCAGTGATCCCAATCAAGACAGTGGTTTTGTCCCAATCCAGTTGGATTCGGGATACAAAACTAGTGCAATGGAGGAACAAGATTCATTCAGACTCTAAAATTTTAGGACAAATAATGAAGTTATCCTTTCTCAGCCTCTAGGCTATTTTTGTGGACCTTTTGATCTAGATATTGTAAGAAATAGAATTCAATTAATTTTCAAATAATAATGAGGTAATTTTTGAAAAAAGAAAAGAAAACATAGTGAAGAAAAAATTATCTTACAACCAATGAGAAGACTTCACATTACCCACCAAAGAAAAAGAACACAGAAAACCAACCTCTTTCTCTCTCTCTCTCAACTACTATATTCATCTACCTTTTTATTTGACATCAATTAATGATTTTAGCTAGCTCCTCCAGCGTATTGCCACTGTGCAAACACATAGAAATGGTTGGATGGGCAGTTTAATTAAAACTAATTAAGAGTCCCATTTGATATTTTCAGGGCTTGTTTGTAGTGAAAAGTTACAAATACCCATTACTCATAGGGTACCTGGTAATTTATAATTAAGAAAATAGGAAAAGAGAATAAAATTAGTAACATGTAGTTCCACATTTGTAGTCAGATGTGACCAATGAATTCTTCAAGCAAAACAAACTTTTGAAAAGAAAATCTTAGAAAATAAAAATTTAGAGTCTTTGTTTTTGTAGTTGAGATTGAGATGAAACTGGAAATATAAACCTATATTTGTTTAGAGAGGAAGTGAAGAAAAATACTCCATGTTCTCTTTCAGCTAAACTACATTTACGTTTAGCTAGGGCACTAATTAATATATTTAATTAGACTAATTAGTTTGCTTATATATAAATAGTAAGTTACAGGTAAAACAAATCTACTTTTTGGTTCTTAAGATTAAGATAGATATTGTTATAGGTCAAAAGTGGTTCGTCCACAATTTATGATTATCTATGGATATGAATTGACAAGGGGAAGGTCGAAAGTGGTTTACTCGTTTGGTCCTTGAGCACTGGCAAGTAAATTCTTCACATTTTGGAGGACCAAACTTTATTATTTTTATCGAGATTTTTCACGGAGTAGCTAATGTATCTATATTTCGCACATGATGACCAAAATGAAGACATTCTAAGGACGCAATAAAACCTGATGGTTATAGTATTGATAGCTTGGGACAATAAAGACACGCACACCATTGAGGCATGTGAATGCATTTCAAGATTTTTGTTAAGAGAACTGAGACAAAGGTCGCATAGATTACTATTAGGACTGTAGTAGCTATGCGAATTTCAAGTATGAAACATCGAAACTATGTGGATTGTAGTCGTCATTCTTTTTTAGAAAAGGGAGTGAATGTGCACTCGATGATATTTTTGAAAAAAATAATTTTTGTAGTGACTCTCGTACAGATTTGGCATCAATCTACTTAAGATCTAGGTAAGAGATCTATTTAGAAAGTAAGGAAGGTGTTAGGCACCCTACTTTCTTCACTATAGTTGGTAACCTTAAATATGGCCATGTTATTGAGGAAGGAACCCCATTCATATCATGCATTGAAATAACCAAGTTTGAAAAATATAGGATAAGTAGTTATGGGCCCTTTTTCAATGTCCTAGTAATGTGGGTTGGAGTGTGATTATGTTGACTCTTAAATCGACGATGATGGTAGATCTAATTATGGTATCCTTGGGATATCTTTCGCAATATATTTGTCGATCTTTTGCTCATTCTGCAGATTCAACTTCATTATCTATCCCTGGTACCAGAAATGGAGTTACTATGTACAAACCGAAAGAAGCATAGTGTGATGTTAATACAGGGATGAGAGCTAAAAGAAATCAGAAAAAGGGAAGACTGGAATTCTGTTGAAATGCTCATACCTGTGAATGTGATCCTTTGCGTTATTGGTCGCTTTAGTTTCTCTAATTTGTGCTGAAGTTCATGGCGATTTTCTCTCCAAAAACTATAGCACTTTGCCTTATTTTGCAATGCTTTCTCTTTGACTATGAACAGACGCCAGACAGTGCATGACATGGGTTTGTCCTTTATATTGTTGCTCATTGTCCTTCTTGAGATACTACTTATGCCTATGGGCTTCAACACGCATTTTCCCTTGCAACGATTTTCAGCCAATTGGGCTTGCTGGTTGGGTTTCATCTTGGTTAACTGTTATCAATTAGTGCCTTCATCGTTTGAATTGCTCTTTGATTGGGTTGATCTGGTGTGATACTCGCCTTTGAGTCTCTCTGCCAGGCAAGCATCAAGGGGAATTTATTGTTATACCTCATGTTGGGCCCACCCATAATTCAAACTTTGATACAAATATTCTGAAGGAGAATCAGACATCAGTGCAGTTGATAAAAGCTTTATGAGTCCAAGAATGTGTAAAATTGATAGATTTGAAGGTGATAAAGCCAAGAATTAAGAGAATTAAAGAGGAAAACGATCATCAGAAGAAATGAAAATTCAAAGATTAGAAGAAACAAAATCGTTATATAGCGATTTTTCATATTAATAACAATTTCGAGTCGATATCCATATAGCGATTTGAGCAAATAGTGATTTTGAATTGCTATATTGTGTCTAGTGATTCAAAATTTGGTTCGGTTGTTTGAACTATAATGGGTCGATCAATGTGGGTCTAATGATTATCTTGTAATTATTTTGTTTTTATCCCCCCCTCTATGATTCTATAAATAGAAGGAGAGATTCAAATTTTAGAGGACTTTCTCATTTTTTTTTAAGAAAATGACCCGAGAGGGATTTGCTCTTTAGGATCCCAGAGAAGTCCAAAGAGAAAGAGAGAATCTAGATCTTACGAGGATTCTTTCCAAATTATTGTAAGATTGGAGTTCCATTTGGATTTGGAGAATTCGTGCAAATCAATGTAAGTAAGATTGAATTCATGTTAGATTCATTGAGTTTTTCTCTTAGATTTTAATTCTCATTTATTTTTTAATATGAATTTTATCGTGAATCTAGTTTACATGTTCTTCAATCAAAAATGAATTTCTCCATCATCATATTTTATGTGTAGTTGTAAGTCCTAATTTATAATTATGAAACTTAATTCATTAATTTCAGTAAGTCTCTGATTCAGATCTAATTGAGAGATCGTTTTAGTTGCAATTTTGAGTTTAGAACTTTAGAAAAACTCTAAAGTACAGATTAGAATCGATCACCTTGCTACATTGTGGGATTGGATCCCAAATTCTTTTCCTTACAGTGGGGACGAGATCAATCAAGAACTCATCATTGTCCCCCACAACCACCTTTTCATTTACTAATATATTATATGATTTCCATATCTCCACATCACCTTTTTCGGGGAAAACACAAAAAGACATAGATTTATAGTGGTTCAGTGACCTTGGTCCCTACTCAACTCTCAGAAACCTTAGTAACTCGAACTGATGTCTTTTTATTCAATGCTTGCGGATTACAACTACTTACAAAGAAAATCGAGCACAATGTCTCGACACTATGCTTGGGATTTTCATCCGAGTCATTTTGAATTTCACAACAAGAAATCTTTGTAAAAACTAAAGATAAAACGGAACAACTCTCACTCTCTCTCTCTCTCTAACTCAGGATATTACTAAAAGTAGACTAGATGAGAAAAAAAGGAGAAAGAAAATCTCAAGAGCTTATTTTAGATCTAATTGAACTTTGTTTGATGCTCTCTTCTAATTGATTTCTCCTATTTATAAAACAGAAGAGAGAACAAGGTTTAAAGGAAAAAACCTTAACAATTAAGGATAAATCTTTCTAAAAAAGTTAATCATTAGAAACAGATTATGAAATAATGGTATGAATTGAAACTTAAGCATTCACAAAGATGAAGGTTCATGAGTTTCAAGTTTAGTCGACTGAACAAGGACGCTCACACACACTCTCTTACCTTTTTCAGACTTTCAACTTGTATTGATCTAAATTTGTCATTCATTATTCTTTCCAACCTCCTTTAGCTTGAACTTCAACAAATATGACTTCAATAAGATCTTCAAGCTTTAGACTTCCCAACATGATCTTAATGTTATCAATTACATAAGGAATAAAAGATTTATAGGGAAATCTATATGAATCATGGATGAAGATAAATGCTTCTACAAAAGTGAAATATAATTTTTATGGAAAAAAAAGAATTAAAGAAATTTGATAATTTAACATATAATACTCGATAAGTACATAATGAGTATATTGAAAGTGTTTAATGTTTCTTCAGTACCTGTATATTGAAAGTTTTATTGAGTACTCAATAGGTAAATACGGAATGTGTTATACAAAATTCAACATTGGATTACTGAACAAACCTAAAGATTGTAAAACATGCGATTCAAACAGTACGACTTATAGAAACATAAAAATTATGTTTATATAGAGAAAGTGAAGTTATTTAGCATATCCTATACACCCCCAATAAGAAACCCAGAAGGTTTTCCAAAGAAGAAAAATGATTTCGTGCCTAAATTGTAAAAGGATAAGTGATTAAAACACCTTGAAAGTTTAGATTATAGCATTGGAGATGAGAGAACTTTCTTTTACACCGGTTTGGGTGTTCGTGGTAGTTTAGTTTGAGTGCAACTGTTCGGTACCCAATGTGTGTGTGCAATTAGTTATCTTAAAGAAATCATAAAATAAGTGTGTGTAGATAGTTATTTTAAAGTTGAGATGGAAATCGCAAAGTGGGTGCAATTGGCCGTTTCGGTGTGTGCAAGTAGAGCGACCCCATTACTAAGGAAAAATTACTTTATATATCTATATATATGGGAGCGGCCCTAAAGTTTGCCAAACATTGTGCCAAACATTTTTCAAAACATGGTTTAGAAGTTTTGGAATAGGCTGATTTTTTGTGAGGATGATCTCTATGATGAGGAGATCATCCTCTCCAAAAATCAGCTCATTTTAAAATTTCTAACCCTAGTTTACAAATTGAAGAATCATGGATTGTCCAATTTTTGTAAATCATTTTTGATGGGGTTAGAAGTTAGGAGATCATCCTCACTAAAAATCAGCTCATTCCAAAACTTCTAACCCATGTTTTAAAAAATGTTTGGCAAACTTTAGGGCTGCTGAACCGCTCCCATACATACATATATATATATATATATATATATATATATATATATGGGAACGGATCAAGGGACATATGAAAAAACAATGTAACATTAATAAATTTTCAAAATATGGGTTAGAAGTTTCGGATTGAAAATTTATTAATATTACATTGTTTTTACATATGTTTTTTCATATGTCCCTTGATCCGTTATATATATATGTATATGATCCATGCTTTGAAAACGAATGACCACTAAACTCTTAAGTTCAAGTCAAATTTAAGAATAGTGAAAATGTATATCTTAAAATTGAAATTCAAATCCATGGTGGAAAGGTATCTTTTTATTTTTTTAATTTTTTTTTATAACTTTTCTTAAATTCTTAAAATCTTGTAATCTGCATCTCTGTGGCATTGGATTATGTATCGGAAGTTGAGTAAGAATTTGGGAAGGAATAAAGAAACTTGATTAATATTTCATATTGGGTATGACCTATTTGATCCAGTACCAGTCACCATTATGGACGAACCCGATCAGTCATACGGATCAACAAACGGTCTGGTTTTTAAAACATTGATTTAAATTGGTAACTAATTTTCCCTTGCTAATATATATTTTTATGATACTTATCTCGAGAATAAATCTCAACTATTGGATATTTTGTTTACTTGATCGTATAAAAACGAAATCCAACGGTCAAAATTTATGTATATCCTGACAGCACATATTGTAAAAGTAATTATCTTAATTAATAATGGTAAATCCCAGCAATTTGATTCTAATTTCACGGTTGGGATCAAGTGTATTTGCCCCGAGTCATTTTTCATACGTCAAAATCATATGTGAGGTTACTTATTTGATTCTCTTTGTAAGGTCTCCATTTATTTGGCCCAACTCGGTCTTTCTATGACATATCAATTTTCTCCATCTGATGAGATAGAAAGCAAAAGAATTGAGTAGGTAAAATTGCAATACAAAAGCATCCATCCGTAAATGAAACGATAGCCGTTATCTTAAGATCGTGACTAACCATATTTTTGTTAGGGACAATAACTGTGATTGACTCTTTATTGAGAATATGTACTGAATAGTCCCTTAATAAAGAATACAGATCATTTAAGTTGCACTTAATAAAATATTAACTTTTTAAAGATCTTTTGAAGATTTTTCTAGGGAAAATATCTGAAATATCCTTCTGACAATTTTACGAAGTGATTTGATCTAAAACTATATTGAGTCAAATAAAAAACTTGACCAATTTATTTGATTGTTAATATTTTTGTAAAAAGAAAAAAATAAATATTTTTATTTATTAAAAGTTATTCATAAATTCAATATAATTTTATTTGACTCATCTAAGTCGACTAACGAATTTTTGAGTGGTATAAATTGAATGAACATTCAACTCAAGTTTAAAAATTATGTTTTAATTACTTAAAATTATTTATATCTGTATATGACACTAAATATAAAGATATACACTGTGGATAAGGGTTTAAGTGTTCTATAAATTTACATGTACAAATAGTCCCCTACCAATGCCTAAGCCACATCAGTGGCCGCTCAATAGTAGTTTTTCCGTATCCTAAAATATTAGACGTCGATGCCATAACGAGTCATGCAAGATTGTACCTCTTTTTCCTTAAGGGGATGGCCCAAGGATCCAGACTATGATTCTCTTGGGTAGTGTGAAGATGCGGAGAGAAGGCCCTTTCCTTATTATTGCTTCCTCTATTTATGCTCCTTTCCTGACAAAAGGAGGGAGTCACCTTGTTGTTCTCCATCCCATTTGTCTTTGTTCTCAAATCTTCCAATCCAAGAAAAATAATGGGATTGATGAGAGGTTACTCTTGTCTTGAACTCTCAGTTCAGTTGAGATTCATGACTCAACTTTGGGGTATTACATATACTAACCAGTCTAAGAACAACACACCACCGACCTCAAAAACAGTGAGAAGGGAGAAAAGAAAGAAAAGACAAAAGGGAGAAGAAACTCATATTCTTGAGTTCTTTTTATCTTGTTATGACCACAGGGATGATGGATTACAATCCACTCTCTCAAGTGGCAGCGTGATCTTGGCTCCATTAAGCTTGCATGGAAGAAATATATTGTAAAAGGAAAAAAAGGTTTTAAGGCTTGAAATCCATTAAATTACAGAGAAATAAAGAGGCTACAACATGAAGATAGAATTAAAAAAAAAAGCTTACAAAGGGAGAGTTAAAACTCTAGCAGAGAGGATCCAATAAGATAAACTTTGATTATAATTTGATAGAGGTTTTGCTCCAAGAGCTCTCTCACTCTCTAGAGGAGAACCAAAATTGAACCATCCCCTAAAACTTTACAAGACTCCCCTATTTATAGAATTATAGGGGAGTTGGTTACAGAAATTGTAAAGAAAAATAGATAAATTCCTTTGAAATTACATTCCACGAAGATAGCGAATGGCGTTCACTACCCTAAGCAAATGACCATTCGTTATCTATCAGTACACTTCTTCTTTTTCGTATGATTCTTTTTTCTTCTCATTTCCATTGATAAACCTCTGTTCTTCACTTCCCTTGTGTTTATTTCAAACACCAAATAAA
Organism: Akebia trifoliata; assembly: GCF_017979445.1. Classification (NCBI taxonomy): domain Eukaryota; kingdom Viridiplantae; phylum Streptophyta; class Magnoliopsida; order Ranunculales; family Lardizabalaceae; genus Akebia; species Akebia trifoliata. The sequence continues at coordinate 14,281,382 of NC_141375.1, forward strand.
GTGGGACCATGGCACCATACAACATAAAGTCCCCTTGATGCTTGCCCTCTAGACAAGAGCTCAAGTGTAAGCATCACACCAAATTTCTACTAGGTCACTATTATACCTCATGATGGGCCCACTCATAGTTAAAGCCTTGATACAAGTATTCTGATGGAAAATCAGGTGTCAATGCAGTTGATCAAAGCTTTATGAGTCTAAGAGTGTGACAATTTGACAATTTTGAAGATGATAGAGTCAAGAATCAAGATAATCGAAGAAGTAAAACGATTGTTAAAAGAAATGAAGACTCAAAAGTCAAAGGAAACAAAATTGCAAAATAACGATTTTGTATTTTATAGCGATTTTTGGTCGCTATCCATGTAGAGACTAGAGTAGCTATTGACTTTAGATCACTATACTGAGCATAGCGATCCGAGTTTTGGTTCGATTCACCAAAATAAAATGGGTTGATCAATTCGGGTTATGGTCACTTTGTAGTTTTCTTCCCTTTATGATTCTGGAAATAGAGAGAGAAATTCATATTTAAAGGACTTTTGTACTTTCTTCATTTCTTTTGGTCTTTAAGATGATCCATCCTTAGTCTCTTAATTGTTTCTTTTTGAGGTGGGGGGGAGGGCTCCGAGAGAGAGAGAGAAAGTTTCAAGGATATTTTAGATCTATACAGGGTCCCAAAAAAGTTCATAAAGAGAGAGTTCAGATCTTGGGAGAGTTTCTCCCAAACTATTATAAAATTAGAGTTTCAACTTAAGAAAGCAATGGAAGAAGAAATTTGCTCAAATTTGAGGATTTCGTGCAAGTTCATGGGAGTAAGATCAAATTTGTGCTAGATCCATTAAGTTTTTCTTTTATATTTTCACTCTTATTTATTTTTGGATCTGAGTTTTTATGGTGGATTTAATTTATTACTTCTTCACTCTTGCATATAATCTCATGTGCAAAGCAAATTGAAGCAATTATAGGGCGATCCAATTGAGGTGGACTGCCCCACATTGATAGTTGACTGCGCCACATTGATCTGAAAACATTCAGTTATCAATTTTTGACTGGTTGCTTAACTTGACTTCTTGATTGTAGTACACTCTTGGTTAAGTGATTTAGTGTTCATCTAGATGAGTTGATCATTAACTTGTACAGTGAACACACGCGATCAATTTTTTGATATTTACAATTATTTTGTGCAATTAAGTCTAATTAACATGGTATAACATGAAATGTGATAAATTGAGGCTTAACATACTTATCTATCTAATCTAATAAAATAAGAACGAAAATCGAGATAAATGTCTGGGAAAAGTATGGATAAATCAATGTTTTAAGACATTGATCACACCCTCAAACTTATTTTTTTCTAGTCCCTTAGAAAATAAAATTTTCACTTTCTTAGGCATCTCAATTGCATTTAGTAAATGCAATAAGCCCTTAAAACTGCTAGGTTACCTCTAGTGGATGAGTTTGACTTGTGACGGTTTGCAAAGAATATATTCACAAACTTCGAAATAATTTTTGAAGTAATAGTGGTTAAAATAAACACTTATATCTAAAAGCATAAGTTCTTTTAAGATTTGTGGTATGGAATCTCAACTCTTATTTCTCTATGACAAAACTTAAACTTATATTGATTTTTAAGATATAGTGATTCTAACTTATAAATTTTAGAGATTAGATTTCTTATAATGAGTTTCAACCTTTTAATTAATACAGAATAATTGGATTACTTAGGGTTTAAACTTAGCATCCTATCTAGAGTGGTGAGAAATGTGGATGCTCACTTTAATACCTCTAAGGGATTTTATCTGTGATATTCCAGTGCATTCACGTTTTTACACTTGATGGCTTTCACCTTACTGAAATTGTAAACTTTTCTAGTTTGATTCTTTTGAATATTTCTTTCTTTTTCGATTCGAAAGATCTTTTTCTTTCTATTTTCTACTTCTTTTTCACTTTTTTCTAAGAAAAGTAGGTAGCTTTTTTCAAGGTACCCAGTCTAATTCAATGATTGCTGTTTCAAGATATATTCAACCATAGTTTTGTTTTTCTTCTAATCAGCCAACCAAATGAACAGGGAAGTCAAAGTTTATCAAACCCTATTTTTTTTTTTTTTTTTACTCTAGATAGAAAGAAGGTAACTAGCTCACTCAATTCAACCTAGACTCTTGGTAATCTTATTAGAAGTAATTATAAACAAAAGGTATAACTTTGTTCTAACTTTTGTCTAAGAGAAATACAAATGTAGATTCCAGATCAAAGCTTCCAACCAAATATTGATTTAGTGTTTTTAACTAAGTTATTTAAAGATATAACTTAAGATCTTGAACAAAATATAACAAACTTGCCAAAATATATTTCAAAATTTCAAAATTTTGTGATTTTGATTTTTGAATAGAAAATAAAAGAAAATAGGTGGAAATCCGACCCTACACCCTCAAACTTAAACATAATATTTTCCTCAATATTCTAACATGCACATGTAAGTGTAAAACTGAAAGTGATAAAAGGAAGTAAAGTGGGTTGGATAGCACCTGAAAATGATCCTACAGTCTTGTGATATTAACACAATATCTTTTGAAATGAAACAACATACCACTCACCACTGTCGCAGTGTCAATTGTGTGTGTTGTATTAATCGTGAACATGTTGTATGATGCCAGAAGCACCACGAAATATATTATGATCATAGTTTAGGTAATTGGTTCCTAAGCTATGTCAGAAAACATACACTAGTATTTTCAATCTACACTGTGTAAACTAGCACAAGACAAAATAATTACGAAAAAAAAGAATTTATGAAAAATACTGTAAAAAGAATATGTTTTTGAAACACAACATAGATAGTACAACATTTAGATAAAACAAAAACAACTAAACAAACAAATTCTACTAGCATACTACAAATAAAATCCTAATGAAAATATCCAATCTCTTTGAGATCTGCCTCTAGTAGTGGCTGTCTCAAATTCTCACACTCTCTCGTGTTGTTTGACTGCATCGAGTCGTCTCTTTAACGTCTTCTGTCCTCTATATAGCTTATCCATCCCCTTGAATTTTTTGTAAATGCCTTCTACAGGAAACGTGGTTTGACCTCATCTAAGAAAGATGTGTCCTCAAAATCTTGCCTAGATGATCTAGCTTCATTCGCTTCGGTTTTGTCAAATTCTTGTCTTAGGTGCTCATAACCATGAGGGCTACCGTGCTCCTCAAAGTGCTTTGGTAACGGTTGTCACAAACCGGGGCACACTTTGCAAAAGGCAATGCACTCTTGAATTCCAAAAGTTGGATCATCTAGCCTTGGGGTGCTAGTATTGCCATTGTATAACGGCCATAACATCTGTCACCTAGAGTTAGGTGTAAGCTCGCCCCGGAGCTACCCGGGAGCACCCATGTAACAGTATGTAAGGCTCGTTATGAAGCCATGTCAGCCCCCGTACCAGGGCATATCTGTTAGCTTATAAGTACATGTCAGCCTCGTGATAGGGCACACTTGTTAGCTTAGTGGCATTTTTGTAATAAGGGAGTATGACCGACCTCCACTTTTGATGTTTCCTTCTGGAAACCTGGGAAAGACTTAGCGTACTATTTGTAGGAAGGGTGTTTAGTGCTATCCCAATCCCCGGCCTACACCCACGTTGTTGAAGTCTTGAAGCCCAGCTCCGTGGAAGTCCCGCGTGTCATAGGATCATCTATTGCTTTTGTAATGCGTTACCCCGTGTAATCAATATTATATCAACAAAGTTGCCTCCGGACTTTGCCTTGCGTTACCTCACTTACTTGTTTGCTAGCTACATGTGTGTGGTGTACGATCATTTTACAAGCTTGCAAGTGGATTTGACCCCCTTGCACCGCACGACCTCGCTTCGAAAGAATACGGCCGTGACATATTGGCACTCCCATTCATCTCTCAAGAATTTGATAGATCAAGTGTGGGAAAACTAGCCAGCGACCCTTCTTTGGCTTGACGCATGCATCGATTAGAGTCTCTAAGGTAAAATGGGACATATAAAAAGTAGGATCCTTGGTCTAGATCACGTGCATGATGTACATGTACTTTGTGAAAAGCAGAGTATTGTTATGCGTCCCTAAGATGTTTGATGCCACCCATTACCAACAAAGATACTGATTAGCACGAAAGTTCTTCGATAATAAATCTCCACTCCTCTTGTTGATACGTTGTGAATCAAGACCCAATCGTGTGACAAAAAATTCAAATGGATGATGCGTCTAGCAAGTTCCATCCTTGACCTTTGTAATTCCTAAGATTTCGTTGATATCTTCAAAACCAATAGTAAACATGATGTCACGGAACTCAATGGTAATCAATTGAATGGCGGGATTGCCCGAAACAACAGTAGTGTAAAATCTTCTCACTAATTCTTTGGAATAAACTTTAGAATTGATGTAGAGCAAATTATTCCATCCTTGCTCGATGCTGGTCTCATAAAATCATGATCCGTTGATACCTTGAAAGTAGGGACCAAAAATAGACTCCTAAAAATTATTCGTTTGGAAGAAGCCATATGTACTACTACAATCAGGAGGGAAAAATGATCGACTGTTGAAAATCTGATGATGATTGGTGATCAGATGACTGCAACGCAGTGACTGTGATGAATCTGCAAATGCAGTAACTACGATCTGATTGCAATTTGATGTTGATTGTGTTGATTACTTCAAATTTGCACAAACACAGTTGATGAAAAAGATCTGAAAATTGGATCTTTGATGGTTATGGATTTGGATGAATTTGAAAATGGAGATGCAGAAGATGAGTTAGAGATAAGGGCTTATTATTTGATTTTAGAATGTATGGAAAATTCCCAAAGTATTCTTGAGTCAAAGGAAAATCCTAAAATACTAAGAAAAAGAATCTTAAAATTGAAAGAAACACTAGTTAAGCTAAAAGAAAAAATCCTAAAACTGGAAAAAAAAATATTAAAGAAAAATACTAGTTCCTACAGTTTTGGATGGAAAGGTAGTTGAGAATGTCGGTCCATCCCATATGAGAGTTTTGAAGAGGGCTAGCAAGGGAAACTTATCGATAGCTAGACCATTCATTTCTGTTAAGTTTTGTACAACCCTAAATATATGAGACCAATTATGGTTTTTCTTTCAGAATCTATCACTTCGATTCTGATTTGATAATTATTCCTGATGAGGAAAATAGCTAAGTTCTAGGCCTAACTGAAGTGAAAAACTATAGTACTCATCCAAAACTAATAAAACTACTAAAAACTAAAGCAAAAAGAATTGGTTGCCTCTTAGAAGCACTAAGTTTAGCGTTTTCAACAAGACAAAAAACTTTAATAATCTTGATAAATCGGTTCATCGAGGAGAAGAACTTACTCTGGGGGTACACACTCAAGATACGATTTGAGAAGTTTATTATTCACTAAGAAAGTCGATTTTTCCTTAGTATTAAGGAATTTAACAACACCATGGTGATAAACTATTTGGGTATAAAAAAGCTAGTCCAACGAGATTTGAATTTCCTTGGAAAAAAATGGAGTCTCTTGTTGTACAACAAAACTTTTTGACCAGGTTTAAAATTTCATTGAAGAATGTGTTTATCATGATAAAATTTTGTACACTCTTTGTAGCGTTTAGCACAATCATAAAAGTCATTTTTGACTTCTTCTAATTCATCAAGTTATAACTTTCGATGTTCATCGACTTTATCGAGATCAAAGTTGAGGCGCTTGATCACCCAATATGCTCGATACTCAAGTTCTACAATGAGATGACATGCCTTGTCAAAAACTAACCAATAGGAAGACATCCTTATTGGTGTTTTGAAAGCAGTTCGATAAGCCTATGAATCATTTAATCTCAAAGACCAATCTTTTCGTGAAGGTTGACTGTTTTCTCCAGAATGGTATTAATTTCCCTGTTAGAAATCTCTACTTATTCACATATTTGTGGATGGTAAGGTGTTGCAATTTTATGAGTTATGAGATATATTTTTATCGATAATGCAAAGATTTTATTGTAAAAATATGAGTTACCATCACTTATGATAGCTCGCAAAGTATCAAATCCTACTAAGATGGTGTGGCGTCCCGCCAAACGCTAACACAAAGGCCCATGTCAGATCTTGAAGTACTAGGTGACGTTTCACAATTTTAGCATGGTCTCCTCTGTTTATATTACCATTCCAAGACATTCAACCTGTTTCACCTGATAAACAAAAGCAACAATATCCTGTATATACATACATGAATAGAAATAACAGCGGAAGATCTATATATATCTAGCTATGTAAGATAGATTAGAGTGCGAAATAATAAATAATATATAGGATTACTCTGAAAATTTTCACTCTAACAAAAATCCTAACGCTCAATACAAAATCTATAATATTCCTAGTCTAACTGACATCACTAGGGGGTATAATCTCAATACTCACCAGGTAATGGACTCTGGTCGTCTATTTGACCTACCAGATGGTCCTCACTCATTGATTCTGTGCCTATCTCACCAATTACAAGCTCTTAAACTAAAAAAAAAAAGGAAGGAAAAGTGAGTAACAATGGTTACCTAGTAGGTAACAAATAATTTCTACCAATAATTGTAGACACCCCATTTTTGCACTCGCCTGATTAATCAACTCGTCAATCCGATTGCAATGATTCCCAATGATGGATGTGTATTCCATTGCTTTATTTTGTTACCAGATGTGTTTCAGAAATCCGGATGAGGTATCTCGAATTGACAAAACCTTAGAAACCACGCTACGCTAGGAAAATACGACCCCAGAAACATAGAAATCATCATCTTGCAGACCAAAAAGAAACTTCAAGATAAAAATCACTAAAAAATTATCAAATTACCAAAATACCCCTAACCTCAAAACAACCCTAGAGCCTACGCTACCTTAGGAAAACTCTCTCGAACACATAAAATAACAAATCGGAATCAAATAAATCATTTCACCAATTTTAACAGAATTTGACAAAATTACGAAAATGCCCCTCATAAAGTTCACAATCATTTCACATAAAAATTTTCATAAATGACACAAACCAACATTCTCATTAAATTTCTTATGAAAAACCGATTCTAAAACATCCTAGAACATTAAAAACCGACTTGAAACGTGAAAAGTCCTCTCCGGGGGCAAAACGGTAATTTCACAATTTTCATAATTAAAAAATTCGAAATTAATAAATAAAATATTAAATAATTAAAGTGAAATATTGATGAAATTAATTTAAAAATTTGAACCTAAAAAATCGATCAATCGGACTTTCGGGTAAAATTGTTGAGGGTTCGTGGGATATTTCTTTAAGGACCCCTCCATTTGGGGGTCCAAAGAATTAAAGAAATAATGGAAGGGGGTTCTCCAAAATTTAAAGTCAATCAAGCAAGACTGTAGTCAAAGTATTAAAGTCAATCAAGTGAGACTAAAGTCAAAATTAAAGTCAATTAAGCAAGACTGAAGTCAAAATATTAAAAGTCAATCAATTAAGACTAAAGTCAAAACATTAAAAGTCAATCAAATAAGACCAAAAGTCATAATAGAATTCTAATTAAATAATAACTCTATCTAATAGATTTCTAACTTAAAAATAATTCTACCTAAAACAATTCTAATTAAAACACAATTCTACCTAAAACAATTTTAACTAAAACACAACTCTAATTAAAAGATCTCTAATTAAACACTAATTCTATCCAAATCAACCTTAAAAAAATTCTATAAATAGAGATGTTCACACCCTATTTTCGTATCAAATCATAAACCCTAAGAGAAGTAGGTCTAGAAGCTCTCCTAGCCCCCATAAACCCTAGTTTTGGAGCCCCATCTCCTTACCTAACATCCCTCCTTCAATTTTAGTCTAGAAAACACCTAAAATCCCTCAAAAAACACCCCCAAATCCGTAACAAACTTGAAGAATTCAGATCAAAAAACAAGGAGATACCTTGATCTAGGAGATCCGAAGTCAAATCCGGAGACAGAACGAAGCAAGGGAGTACAGTACAAGGAGCTCTTTTTGTCAGATCTGAGGGAACAAAATCCTTGCTATCGGAAAGGTATGTAATTTTTTTATTTTTATCTAGGTTTTTAGCAATGTGATATATTTGGGAAGTTAGTAGAGACCGACTTTGACCGGGCGGGGTTGGTGCCTAACACCTTCCAACCTCGTAACATGATCCCCGAATTCAGATTTTTTGTGGTAGATTAGTTCTTTTTATCCATGTTAGAGTCAGTTTGGTTCGTAGACCACAATAACTAGGTGGCGACTCCCAAACCTCAAGAGTCAAAAGCGGATCCGCGCACCCCGCGGATCGAGGGCGCTTTCAGTGACGACTCCACTGGGGACTATTGAGGATCAAACTTGAAAAACCCCAAGTATGGGAGTATTGCCAAGATGACCTAGATTTTTTTATTATTTAGTTGGATTTATTTTATTTATTTTTTCTGTTTATTTATTTTTTGTCTTGATTGTAGATGATTTTGGGTATTGCATTTTTTTTCCAATTAAGGATCACTTTTTGATGACCCCTAAATAATGAAAGATTCAAAATTGACCTATGAAAATGATGGAATGATGAAGGTTGGACAGAAATATTAAAACGTTTTTGTAGAACATTCTGGTGAGAATTAAGTCTAGGAGCCTCTTAATAAAACATAGATCTCGTCGAGTAGATTAATTTAGAATCTGAGTTCACTCAATTTCGTTATCGGAAGCCTTAGATATCATCGATGTAAGTTCAATCTGTAAATCTGAAATTATTTCTGAATGAAAGTTGGGACAGCAATGTTAAAACTTTTTTAGAGAATATTCTAGTGAGAATTAAGTCTGGGAGCCTCTTAATAAAACATAGATCTTGTCGAGTAGATTAATTTAGAATCTGAGTTCACTCAATTTCGTTATCGAAAGCCTTAGATATCATCGATGCAAGTTCAATCTGTAAATCTGGAATTATTTCTGAATGAAAGTTGGGACAGCAACGTTAAAACGTTTTTACAGAACATTCTGGTGAGAACTAAGTCTGGACACCTATTAATAAAATGTAGATCTCATCGAGTAGATTAATTTAGAACTTGAGTTCACTCGATTTCGTTATCGGGAGCCTTAGATATCATCGATGCAAGTTCAGATTGTATTTTCCTAATTCACAGAAAATCTGAATTTATCTAATGTTGGCACAATTAATGTTCTTGAGAGTGAGCTCATCTCAACCATTGTCATTCTATCATCAATGTAACACCTATTGGAATCTCGATTTATTTTGGATCACCCAAAAGTGATCATTGATTGGACCTTAAAAATTATGCCTATTGCAATGTTTGTTTGATCATTATCATATGCCATATTTATTGATTAATTTACCATGATCTTGCTTGAAATACATGATTGATGTTGATCGTAATGTTAATGTGCTTATGTGATGGGAATAATGTGATCTTAATTGAATATTCATATGATTTGAATGATTTTGGTTTTGATTAAATGTATGATTAGTTTGATTGGATCCATGGGCCCATTTGTTTGAAAAAGGTCCCGGGCACACCCCACCCTGTTTTGCACACACCACATGCACGTTTACTGTTTTACTCACTTACACGTCCCATTTAGCCAACGTGGCACTAGTGCGTGGCCCGGTCTCTTCGGAGATGCGACGTCATTCATGAAACCCACAACTCCAGTCACGTACCTTAGGGTATATCAAACTGGGGGCATCAATACCATCTGATCAGGTGATTCTGAGAAGTATGTTGATGCACCTAGGCTGGAGCGACCTGAGCCTTTGACCTATTGTAAGCCACACAGTCACATGTCCCGATTGCCAACGTAGTACTAGTACGTGGTCGGTCCCCTCGTGGGATGCCAAACCATTTATGAAAGCTACAACTCTTGACTCGTACCCGTAGGTATAAAAGATAGTCTAAGTATATCAATTGCACTTCTTGGTCAAAACCGGTGCCTAAGCAAGATCTTGCCCCGTTGTACCCTACTGTACGAGGGGGATAGACTACGTCTATTCTAGACGAGAGGTATTTAAGTGGGCCCTTGCTTAGCATTGTGCGCCACCTCTCAACTGGAGATCAAACTGGCTGTTTTTGACTTCAGAGAAGTGAATTGAGGTTTTAGATTATCACCTATACGGTATATCAAACCAAGTCACCACGTATCGAAAGGTATATAGGTGTGCTTGGGCAAGGGTGGCCAGATAAAAATGCATTGCACGTAGTAAGCTTAGAGTCTAGAAACCTTCCCAGTAGGTCACGACTCGAACTTATCGTGGGTGTTCCCGGGTTGTTTATTGAACGAATGCATGAGACTTTGTGATTAATGTGAATGATGTAGATGATGAGATCAGAGTGTATGATTGTCCCCAAGGATCAAAAATGTTATTTTTTGGAAATTAAAATGGGTGCATGAAAGCGCCCTCGATCCGCGGGGTGCGCGGATCCACTTTTGACCCTTGAGGTTTGGGAGTCGCCACCTAGTTGTTAAGGTCTAGGAACTAAACTGACTCTAAAAAAGGCAAACTAATCTACGAAAGAGAAAAAGAGTCCGGGGATCACGTTACAGGGTTGGAAGGTGTTAGGCACCAACCCCGCCCGGTCAAAGTCGGTCTCTACTAACTTTCCAAGTAAATCGCATTGCTAAAAACCTAGATAGAAATAAAAATAATAATAAAAAAAACTGATACCTTTCCGATAGCAAGGATTTTGTTCCCTCAGATCTGACAAAAAGAGCTCCTTGTACTGTACTCCCTTGCTTCGTTCTATCTCCGGATTTGACCCTAGATCAAGGTATCTCCTTGTTTTTGAATCTGAACTCTTTAAGTTTGTTGCGGATTTGGGGGTGTTTTTGGAGGGATTTTAGGTGTTTTCTAGACTAAAATTGAAGGAGGGATGTTAGGTAAGGAGTTAGGGCTCCAAAACTAGGGTTTATGGGGGACTAGGGGAGCTTCTAGACCTACTTCTCCTAGGGTTTATGATTTGATACGAAAATAGAGTGTGAGCACCTCTATTTATAGATGTTTTTTAGGGTTGATTTGGATAGAGTTAGTGTTTAATTAGAGATCTTTCAATTAGAGTTGTGTTTTAATTAAAATTGTCTTAGGTAGAATTGTGTTTTAATTACAATTGTTTTAGGTAGAATTGTTTTTAAGTTAAAACTCTATTAGATAGAGTTATTATTTAATTAGAATTCTATTATGACTTTTGGTCTTATTTGATTGACTTTTAATGTTTTGACTTTAGTCTTAATTGATTGACTTTTAATATTTTGACTTCAGTCTTGCTTAATTGACTTTAATTTTGACTTTAGTCTCACTTGATTGACTTTAATACCTTGACTTTAGTCTTGCTTGATTTACTTTTAATTTTTGGAGAACCCCCTTCCATTATTTTTTTAATTCTTTGGACCCCCAAATGGAGGGGTCCTTAAAGAAATATCCCACGAACCCTCAACAATTTTGCCTGAGAGTCCGATTGATCGATTTTTTAGGTTCAAAATTTTAAATTAATTTCATTAATGTTTCACTTTAATTATCTAATATTTTATTTATTAATTTCGAATTTTTTAATTATGAAAATTATGAAATTACCGTTTTGCCCCCGGAGAGGACTTTTCACGTTTTAAGTCGGTTTTTAATGTTCTAGGATGTTTTAGAATCGGTTTTTCGTAAGGAATTCAATAAGAATATTGGTTTGTGTCATTTATGAAAATTTTTATGTGAAATGATTGTGAACTTTATGAGGGCATTTTCGTAATTTTGTCAAATTCTGTTAAAATTGGTGAAATGATTTATTTGGTTCTAATTTTTTATTTTATGTGTTCGAGAGAGTTTTCCTAAGCGTAACGTAGGCTCTAGGGTTGTCTTGAGGTTAGGGGTATTTTGGTAATTTCGTCAATTTTTAGTGATTTTTATCGTGAAGCTTCTTTTTGGTCTGCAAGATGATGATTTCTATGTTTCTGGGGTCGTATTTCCTAGCGTAGCATGGTTTCTAAGGTTTTGTCAGTTCGAGATACCTCATCCGGATTTCTGAAACACATCTGGTAACAAAATAAAGCAATAGAATACACATCCATCATTGGGAATCATTGCGATCGGGTTGACGAGTTGATTAATCAGGCGGATGCAAAAATGGGGTGTCTACAGTGCACCAACCCAATAAAAAATCCATTTTAAACTTGACCCAGTCCATCTCGATCCAATGATCATTATGGGTCGAGCCATTTGAATCAAAATGAAATTCAAACTTTTTTTTATTAGGATTTTAAACTCATTTTAAAAGAAGAAAAATGTTTTCCAGAAGAAAAATGTTTTCTAGAAGAGAAATGCTTTTTAAAAGTAAAATATTTTCCTGAAGAATAAGATTTTCCAAAAGGAAATGCTTTCCCAAAAAGTTTTTTAAAAGAAAATATTTTCTAAAAAAAGAAAAGGAAGAAAAATATTTTTCAGAAAAAAATGGTTTACAAAAAATCTATTTTTGCGTGAAAAATTATTGAAATATGTTTGTGGAAGTTGTTATTCAATGAAAACATTATTTGTCAATATTTTTCAAGAGTGCAATAAAATTATTTTTCTGAATAATTATTACATTAATGAATTGTTTAATGGATTGGTGCACAAAATTCAATAAAATCTCAGGGTTCATTTAAAATGTTATCAATGGGGTGACACTAAAATTGGTTAAATTCACCTTCAATGAGATTCAAGGGTTATCATTGTGTCTAAGCTCAATCGTCCATAGTCTAGCTAGGGTTGTAAATCCGGTCAGTTAGAGTAAATGTCAATATCAAATCAACAGTCAGAAATGACCTCAAAATTTCTCAACATCGTCTAGTTGTTCTTTGAAGATCATAGTGATTCAATCCTACCGGTTATAAGCAATATCTCAGTTCTCAGTCTTAATCAAACTCGTGTGGGTACTTGTCTTGAGTTTTCATGAGTCATTTGGGTTAGCTCGAGTCCTTTTTTCCAGCAAGGTCATGTCTTCTTTAGATTGAGTCTACTCTTTCTTATTGAGTCAAGTTAGTTCATCGAGTCTATAGAGGTGTCTGATGCCCCATCTGAAATTGATCGGATAAAGGAAATTTTTGAATACCTCGAGCGCATTAACGAATTAACTAATAATTTGATAGATTTCGTTTCTGAACAAGAAGATAAGAGTCAGACTCAACCTTTAATCGAGTAAGGAAGGTCTTTGACCTTGAAACAAAAAATAATTCCTAAAGAGATTCAAATAGAAACCATCTTATCCCTAAAGGAACACGAGGGGATAATGAATTTACTCAGAAATTTCAAAAGACTTGTTCGTGTGATCATATGAGGGTATGTTAGGTACAAGCTTGGGTGTTGTTCAACACGGAATAGATACTCGCCTATATCGATGGAATTAAAGAAGATGTTATAAAATGTATCAGCACTATCCTTACTACATCTTGAGTTTCAAATCACATATTATCAGTCGATATGGGGGTACCTTTTGAACTGATCTCTGATAATGGGTCGTACTTCAGAGCATAATCATTACTCTATGTTTAAAGTTGAAGATCCGGAAGCACAAATCATCCCCCTACCGTCCTCAGATCAATGGAACGGTTGAAGCAGTTAGTAAGAGTCTCATGACTATCATCAGGAAAATGTGTCAATCACATCGAGATTGGTCAGAAAAATTATCATTCACGCTATGGACATATCGAACTTCAATTCGATCCTCTACTGGAGCTACCCCCTACTCCTTAGTGTATGGAATGGAAGCAGTCTTGCTAGTTGAAATGAAAATTTCATCTCTCAGGGTCTTGTTGGAAAATCATTTGTTAGAAACAGATTGGGTTCGACAGCAGTATGAAGAATTAAACTTGATCGAAGAAAACGAGTTAAAGCCCTGTACCATGTGCAAGCTTATCTAAGAAGAGTCACCCGTGCATTTGACAAAAAGGTCAAAGCTCATCATTTACAAGTCAAGGATTTAACTATCAGACTTCAAAGAAAATTGAACACTCCTCCTCGACTATAGGAGAAAGTCTGAACCCAATTGGAGAAATTTATTCATTAAGGAAATATTGTCTGAAAAAGTAGTTAGATTTCAAGATCATGATGGAAGTGAACTACTAGAGTCAACCAACCTTGACCAGATCAAATGGTATTACATTTAAGGAGGCCATCTTTGGCCGAATCAATTTTCCTGCTACCCAGTTCATTATCTCCTTTCTCAGCCCTTTGCAGCCTTTTTTTAAAAAAAAATTATGTTTTTTTCTTTCTCAGCCCGATCACCTAACCTAGGGGAGGGAAGATCCGAACTACGTTTTGGTCTGATCCCAAAAATTTGGGGTACGTAGGTAACCTGAGAAGTTACTTCAGGCCCGACCACATCAAAATAAAAAAATAGATTCCTCAACAAAGAAAGAATCTAAAAGAAAAAATTCAAAAGAAAAAGAAATATCTGCAAAATGGGGAAGAAAATTCAAAGCAAAATAAAAGAAATGCCACACAAGGGGCATTCGGGTTTTTGAGCCTCAAAATCCCTTTCTTTTTATACCCAATCCTAAGCTTACCCATGGAAGTCCTCTTAAGTACCGTGCGAGAAGTCAAGGAAGATAGCAAAGCATGATCAGACATCAACTCCAGAAGTTCAGAAGGGAAGAAGAAAAAAAAAAGTCTGCTAAGTTGAAAACCCAAAAAGGGCAGCTTAAGCAAAAATTAAGGCAAGCTCGCAAGGTTGAAAATCTGAAAGGACGACCTTGGCAACAATCAGAGCAAAGAAAAGAGAAAAAATTGTAAGCTCGTTAGATCGAAAACCTAAAAAGGCGATCTAGGCAAAAGCTAGGGCATGCTCGCTAGATTGAAAACCTGAAAAGGCAATCTAGACAAAATTTAGAGCAATGAAAAAATAAAAAAAAATCTCCGTTGAGTTGAGAAGCTGAAAAGACAGTCCGAGCCAAAACATCAGAAGTTCGAATGATCAAGTTTCAATACCCAGTTTGAACCAAATATAGACTCATTGGACACAAGTATCTCGTCTATGATTGATCTGAAGAGTTTCATATCCCTAAGTGAACCGACGGGGAGAAAGAATAAATTATATGATGAATTTCAGAAAGAAATATTTTGTTCCAATTTCTTTGAGCCTGACTCAAAATCTTTAATATAAAAAGTCAAAATTAAAAGTTAAACCTTTATTGCGCTTGCGGTAATCAAGGATTTCAAACTTTCATAACAAGGGCACTTCCTTTTTTCTAAAGAGTACAGTTTCTCCCTTACACTAGGGGCATTTATTTTAAATTATATTCAATTATCCCTAGTGCAATGTTCCTTGTCAAACTAGGGGCATTTTTGTTCTGATGCCTGGTCAATTTCAACCCCAAATGATAAGGTTAACTTTGCATTAAAGGTTACCCTCTTGATAGCAATTTTGAAAACTCCTCATATTCAAAGAGAGTTAAAATATTTACCAGACCTTCATAAAATCCAACTTTTTATTAAAAAAAAAAAATCAAATGCGAGGTTAATCCTCCGTTTGTTCCCTCAAAGCTTAGTTCATTATTCTTGCACCCTGGGCAGGTAGAATAGAACTTCCTAAAAAAGAAAAAAATTAGTTCATTACTCTTTCACTCCGAGTAGGTAGAGTAGAATTTCCCAGAAAAAATTAGTTCATACTCTTTCACTTTGAGTAGGTAGAGTAGAACTTCCAAAAATAAAAAAAATTAGTTCATTACTCTTTCACTCCGAGTAGGTAGAGTAGAACTTCCAAAAAAAAAATTAGTTCATTACTCTTTCACCCTAGGCAGGTAGAGTAGGACTCCCAAAATAATTAGTTCATTACTCTTTCACTCCGAGTAGGTAGAGTAGAACTTCCCAAAATAATTAGTTCATTACTCTTTCACCTTGAGCAGGTAGAGTAGGACTCTCAAAAAGCTTGGTTCATTACTCTTTCACTCCGAGTAGGTAGAGTAGAACTTTCCAAAAAAAAATTAGTTCATTACTCTTTCACCCTGGGCAGGTAGAGTAGGACTCCTAAAAAATTAGTTCATTACTCTTTCACTCCGAGTAGGTAGAGTAGAACTTCCCAAAAAAATTAGTTCATTACTCTTTCACCCTGGGCAAGTAGAGTAGGACTTCTAAAAAGGTTAGTTCATTACTCTTTCACTCCGGGTAGGTAGAGTAGAACTTCCCAAAAAAATTTTTAGTTTATTACTCTTTCACTCCAAGTAGGTAGAGTAGAGTAGAACTTTCCAAAAAAAAATTAGTTCTTACTCTTTCACCCTGGGCAGGTAGAGTAGGACTCCTAAAAAATTAGTTCATTACTCTTTCACCCTGGGCAGGTAGAGTAGGACTTCTAAAAAACTTAGTTCATTACTCTTTCACTCCGAGTAGGTAGAGTAGAACTTCCAAAAAAAAAAAAAAAAAAAATAGTTCATTACTCTTTCACTCCAGGTAGGTAGAGTAGAACTTCCCAAAAAAAATTTAGTGCATTACTCTTTCACTCTGAGTAGGTAGAATAAGACTTTCAAAAAAAATATAAATTTATTACTCTTTCACCTAGAGTAGGTAGAGTAGGACATTTAACTTTCTCCCAACTTTTGCTCAGATTTGTCTCAAATATCATTCAAATTTTCTCAAGTTTTGTTTTACTAAGATTTTACTCAATTTCACACAGTGCACACACTTACACTTTTTAGTCAGGGAGAATTCTCTAAAATTCAAGGATCTGACACTGTCAGTGAGAGCTCTCGCTCAAGGACCTGACAATCTTTTAATTCGGGGAGAGCTTTACCCTCAAGGATCCGAACACCCCGACGAATTGCTAAATCAGGCTGCAAAATGAACTGTCACTAGCTTTGTCATTCGGATATCGCACTATCTACCACAATAGATTTGCTATCTAGTTTGCTTCAACCCTCTGCCAAAGAGGGGCATCTGTAGACACCCCATTTTTGCACTCGCCTGATTAATCAACTCGTCAATCCGATTGCAATGATTCCCAATGATGGATGTGTATTCCACTGCTTTATTTTGTTACCAGATGTGTTTCAGAAATCCGGATGAGGTATCTCGAATTGACAAAACCTTAGAAACCACGCTACGCTAAGAAAATACGACCCCAGAAACATAGAAATCATCATCTTGCAGACCAAAAAGAAACTTCAAGATAAAAATCACTAAAATATTATCAAATTACCAAAATACCCCTAACCTCAAAACAACCCTAGAGCCTACGCTACCTTAGGAAAACTCTCTCGAACACATAAAATAACAAATCGGAACCAAATAAATCATTTTACCAATTTTAACAGAATTTGACAAAATTACGAAAATGCCCCTCATAAAGTTCACAATCATTTCACATAAAAATTTTCATAAATGACACAAACCAACATTCTCATTAAATTTCTTACGAAAAACCGATTCTAAAACATCCTAGAACATTAAAAATCGACTTGAAACGTGAAAAGTCCTCTCCGGGGGTAAAACGGTAATTTCACAATTTTCATAATTAAAAAATTCGAAATTAATAAATAAAATATTAAATAATTAAAGTGAATATTGATGAAATTAATTTAAAAATTTGAACCTAAAAAATCGATCAATCGGACTTTCGGGTAAAATTGTTGAGGGTTCGTGGGATATTTCTTTAAGGACCCCTCCATTTGGGGGTCCAAAGAATTAAAGAAATAATGGAAGGGGGTTCTCCAAAATTTAAAGTCAATCAAGCAAGACTGTAGTCAAAGTATTAAAGTCAATCAAGTGAGACTAAAGTCAAAATTAAAGTCAATTAAGCAAGACTGAAGTCAAAATATTAAAAGTCAATCAATTAAGACTAAAGTCAAAACATTAAAAGTCAATCAAATAAGACCAAAATTCATAATAGAATTCTAATTAAATAATAACTCTATCTAATAGATTTCTAACTTAAAAACAATTCTACCTAAAACAATTCTAATTAAAACACAATTCTACCTAAAACAATTTTAACTAAAAACAACTCTAATTAAACACTAACTCTATCCAAATCAACCTTAAAAATTCTATAAATAGAGGTGTTCACACCCTATTTTCGTATCAAATCATAAACCCTAAGAGAAGTAGGTCTAGAAGCTCCCCTAGCCTCCATAAACCCTAGTTTTGGAGCCCAAACTCCTTACCTAACATCCCTCCTTCAATTTTAGTCTAGAAAACACCTAAAATCCCTCAAAAAACACCCCCAAATCCGCAACAAACTTGAAGAGTTCAGATAAAAAAATAAGGAGATACCTTGATCTAGGAGATCCGAAGTCAAATCCGGAGATAGAACGAAACAAGGGAGTACAGTATAAGGAGGTCTTTTTGTCAGATCTGAGGGAACAAAATCCTTGCTATCGGAAATGTATGTAATTTTTTTATTTTTATCTAGATTTTTAGCAATGTGATATATTTGGGAAGTTAGTAGAGACCGACTTTGGCCGGGCGGGGTTGGTGCCTAACACCTTCCAACCCCGTAACATGATCCCCGAATTCAGATTTTTTGTGGTAGATTAGTTCTTTTTATCCATGTTAGAGTCAGTTTGGTTCCTAGACCACAATAACTAGGTGGCGACTCCCAAACCTCAAGAGTCAAAAGCGGATCCGCGCACCCCGCGGATCGAGGGCGCTTTCAATAATCTTCTCCTAACATGAACAAATAAACATACTGAATCATTCTAATATATGTAAAATTTTACAGAAGAAACTATAATTAACTGGTACATATAACCAAGGATGAGCAACTAAACATTTTAAAACTGACATTACATCAATCAACAATACTCACTATAGCATTTTTTTTAATATAAATCTAATTGACCAAATGGAAACATTAAACATGCATTTCATTTTATATATGAAAATGAGGCAATGAATAAATAATACACAATGGTAGAGTCATGGAATTAGAGAGTTGGGATTCACGATTGAATCGCTCCCAGTTGGAACATGATGTTATAATTCCTTACTAACTTTTAGTTCTTGATTTTTTGGCTTGTCGTTGCACTTACCACGCTTGGTTGACCATTTATTAGGCTCAGGCTGGCCGTTTGACGTGACCGTAAGCAATGGGTCTTTTTTCAATGTGTCAGAACGTTCGACTACTAAAGATTGTTAGTGATCACTGACTAATTATCTTCATCTACTTCTATCAAGCGTGCATGTGATTCCCAAATATATAATCCATTCGAATACGATCACCTTTATATTACTAGTTCACTGGTAAAGATAGAGATGAATAAACTCGGATTTAGTTATGACTCCATTCTCATACACATTCCCTACCACGTATGAGTTTGGTTGTCCCTATCGTACATCCCAGGATAGTATATCACTCCGGATGATATGACAGACTATCTTTTCAGGTATTCACAAACTCTTTAACAGTTCACAAAATAGTTATATATATATATATATTACTTTTCTTTGAAAACAATTAAGAAATTTTCTTAAAAAAAAAAAAAAAAAATTAACATCACAGAGTTGAGAATGGATATCCAGTTTTCTACCATGCAATTGTGGTCATGTGGTCTAAAATAAATAACAAATAGAAAAGTAATTAACGCCTCGCGCTAACAAAAAGTAAAGAAACATGCAACCAATATCATCATCCCTGGATATCCATTCATCAAACCATACAAAACATTACAATGTAAAATACAGACATCACCCCTCGGATGTAACTTTGGCATTTTACCATTTCATACCCTTTTTTTTTCATTTTTTTGATTTTTACAATTTTTAATCTTTCAAACAAAATATCCACTTTCTAATATTCATCAACTCAATATGAGTTCATTGAATATAAAATCATTTTTTTTACTGATTATGAAATTAATTTTTATCAATAACATTGAAAAATTACAAAACTTAGATCAAAACGGGGTCCGAGTGGTGCATAGGACCCAACTGATGGTAGTAACCTAATGAAATGTCATACCCACGTATAATTTACTATGAAGTACAATTAAACACATCAAACATGCAGGTTCTAACATGAATTTGAAACAACGAAAAAAATTCTATATTTTGAAAATATATAATAAATTTTTGAAAAAATCTTAAATGTAATTTTCACAATCTATGATTACTAATAGAAACTGAGAGTTCTTTACTACTTCTGTGCAATAGGATCAAAATGCGTGCGTGAAAATCGAGCCAATCGGCATAGAAATCGAGGTGAATCAAATTTTGAGGTGGTTGATTTTTGTTTCTGATCAGGTGGTTTCGAAGATCTCAATGCCGTCGTCATTTCTACCTTTTGCAACGAAGGACGATTTGACCTTGAAACAGATGAAATTTAGGGTCGTAGTTTCGAAAATCCCGTATTATCTACGGCTGATTTTTGACAAACGGGGTGAAAAAGGTGAGAAAACGAAAGGAAATCGGGTAGGTTTTGTAGAGGTTAACGCTATAGACAATTTTCCCTTATGCATCGGAGGTCGAAGACGGACCGTTCGCGATGAATTTAAGGTTGAACTTCGGAAGAAACCAATTTTTTTTTAAAACTCATTGGCTGGTTTTTAACGAAATTGAATGATGACGAAATTGAATCGGTATTTTACTTATTGTTTCGTTCGACGATAACTTGACCATTCAGAATCTATAAGTGACGAATGAATACTCCATTTTATCTAATTTTTTATTTCGGATCTAATAGTGTGGTTAAATTCTATAAATTATATCTCTAACAAAAATATACTTTTTTGGTCCAATGGGACCTTAAAATTGACATCGTTTTCATTTTTGACGATAATTCGATTTTTTAGACTCCAAAAATGACAAGTAAATAGTCCATTTTATATAATTTTTTGTTACGAATTCAATGGTATGATCAAATTTTAAAAATTTTTACTCTAGTAAAAAATATTACTTAGGCTAGTTCGACTCGAAAGTCGAGGATTTTGCAACTTTTCTATTTGGACTCACACTCGAGCGTGTTTACAGGCTAAAGTATGTTTTTAGATCATTTTGAATCCAACGGTGAGGTCAGATTTCATTAAAAATAATTAGAAATATCCTAAAATTTTATCCTAATTTCCCACTTTTGGAATTTTCTCAAATTTTCACTATTTATTTTTTTTCTCGAGATATGAATAAAAAACTTGGGATTTTACATATGGTCTCCTTAACAAGGTTGATCACTACCTTGTTATTGTTCATTTTACACACCATAACTTTTATCCATTTAGATATGTAGTCAAATGCAATGAGGATATACTAGTGATCTTGGGAGGAAAGGGTCCCATAAAATCTATGCACCAAACGTAAAAAATCTCGATGATCAGAATAGGATTTTGAGGTATTTTATTTCTCTTGGAAACTATTCTTAATTTCTTACATTGACTACAGGATTTGCTAAATTCATGGGCATCTTGGAAAATGATTGGCTAGAAGAAATTGCATAGTAAGATTTTCATAACAGTTTTCTTACCATTGAAGTACACTCCGCAGTCTGATTATGACAAAACTCTAAGATATTGGCTTGCTCATAGATTGGAACACAACGTCTAATAATCTGGTCAGGATAATACTTGAATAAGTATAGATCGTCCCAGAAAAACCATTTGGCTTTCGAAAGGAGATAGAGTTTCCCTTGCCTAGTCATTAAGACTAGCAATTGACCTGTAATTAGAAAGTTGATAATGTCAACATACCACAGAATGTTAAAATTGATATTTACATAAGATGCTCCTTGGAAAAGATTCAGAAATGGGTAAAGATTCCTTAGACGACTCAGTAACAATCCTAGATAGGTAATCAACTATGATATTTTCTGCATCCTTTTTATCTTGGATCTCAAGATCAAATTCTTGCAAGAGTAGAATTCAACGGATTAACCTTACTTTAACATCTTTATTAGATAGAAGGTACTTCAAAGTAGTATGATTTGTGTAGACCATGACTTTCAATCCTATTAGGTAGGGTTTGAATTCATCAACAATATAGACCACTGTTAACATTTCCTTCTATGTTGTAAAGTAGTTAAGCTGAGTATCACTGAGGGTGTTATTGGCATACTAGATAATATGAGGATGTTTATCTATTCGTTAACCCAACACAATGCCTATCACATAATCTGAAGCGTCGTACATAACCTCAAATGGAACATTCCAATTTTGAGGTTAAATGATGCGTGCAAAGGTTAACTTCAACTTAAGCTTGTTAAATGCAAAAAAACATGACTCTAAGAAGTTGAATGGAACATCCTTGCCTAAGAGTTCACATAAATGCTTCGAGATCTTCTTGAAATCTTTAATGAATCTACGATAGAAACTTATATGGCCTAGGAATGACCTAATTTCTTTAACAATTCTAAGAGGTGGTAACTTTTCAATTAAACATACCTTCACTTTATCTACTTCAATCTCTCTCGTAGAAACAATATGCCCTAACCCAATTCCAGATGTTACCATAAAATATCATTTTTTCGAATTGAGTACTAGGTTGACTTCTTTACAACGTACAATGACCAAAATCAAGTGATGGAGACATTCCTCAAAACTTGATTTGAATATTGAAAAATCGTTCATGAACACTTTGAGATATTTTTTTTATCATGTTTGAAAATATGCTCATCATACATCATTGAAAATTGACTGGTGCATTGTATAACCAAAGGGCATGTGACGATATGCGAAAGTTTCGAAAGGACAAGTAAAAATTATTTTCTCCTGATCAGTGGGAGCATGGGTAAATGGTTGTACCCGGAGTAACCATATAAGAAGCAATAATGTCTTGCTAGACGTTCTAACATTTGGTCAGTGAAAGGTAACGAAAAGTGATCTTTGAGAGTCATTGAGTTGAGTTTTCTATAATTAATACACACTTTCCATCAAATTTGGACTCGAGTAGGAATTAATTCATTATCTTGGTTCACTACCACAATGATACCAAATTTCCTAGGAACAATTTGAATGGGACTCACCGAACGACTGTCGAAAATGGGGTAGATGATACCAGTATATAATAGTTTTATTACTTTAATCTGGATTACACCCTTCATGACAGGATTTAGTCGTCTCTAAGGTTCTAAGGAAGGTTTAGCAAAATCCTCTAGATGAATGTGGTGCATTACCACAGATGCACTAATTCCTTTAATGTCCGCTATGGTCTAACCAATATTTCTTGATATTCTATCAAAACTTTTAACAACTTTTCCTCCTAGACTACACTGAGGTGAGAGGAAATTATCACAAGTAAAGTTTGATTTTTGTCGAGAAATGCATATCTTTTTTTTGTTTTTTTTGAAAATTAGGGTATGTTTGATTGCACATGGAAAATAGGGTGGAAAATCAATTTCCATGGAAAATGACATTTTTCAAGTGTTTGATTGCACATGGAAATGGAAATTCATTTTCCACCCCATTCAAAAAGTCCACTAAATCATGGATTTCACTTTCCCACCCATATGGGTGGGAAAATGAAATTCACCCATATTCTCCATCCTCAATTCTTCCCTACCACCACCACCACCATTACACTAACCTCGCCGTCGCTGTCGTCACCATCGCCGTCACCGTCACCGTCACTGTCGCCGTCGGCTCCGTCTCCGACCACCTTCTCTCTCTCTCTTTTCTTCTCTCTCTCTCTTCTTCTTCTTCTCCATCCCTCACCTCCTCTGCCACCACCACCACCACCACGTTTTCCCCCCATCTTCCTCACTTATCTCCGTCGCCGCCACCTTCGCCACCACCATCGCCACATCCTCCCCCTTTCCTCTTCCTCGTCATCTTTTTCTTCCTCTCCCCCTCCTCTCATCTTCTTCCTCCTTCTCCTCTTTTCCTTTTTCTCATATTTTTTCCATGATTTTATCCAAATGAAATCAAACAATGGAATTTGATTTTCCAACCCTACCTATTTTCCACTACTAATTTTCCATGGATTTTAAATTCCATGGAAAGTGACTTTCCATGCAATCAAACATACCCTTAGTGATTTGAGATTTTGGATGACCCCCCAACCAAAGGAAAACAAATTACAACCTAAGGACCATCCTTCCCTCTACATCCTCCTTGACAAACCTAGCCAAATCAGAGGAGTCGAGTCTGGGAGGATCTCCACAAAGGAATCTAAATTACATAAGCCTACAAGATAATCCGCAGCGCGGTTGGCTTATTTATAAGTAAAGACAAATTCACATTCCCTAAACTTAGCTTGTAAAATTTTAATATCCCTAATAATTCTCGGTATACCAAAGGGGAATGATGTCCTCTAAAAGAGCTTCCACTATGACTCTTGAGTCTGAAACCATTTTCATTACTTGCCCCCCCAGATCAACAGCTCTCTCTAGGCCCATAAGGATAGCTTGGAGCTCATGGATTAACACGGATCTTGCTCCAACTCCTTTTGACGCCGCCCATATAATGTCTCCATTGTGGTCCCGGATGATAGCACCCATTCCCTCAACATTTTCCCTTAGAGAGCCATCACAATTTATCATCCACCATTGAAACAGAGGGGGATTCCATTTGCATTGTTTCGGCATGGACAGACTGAATTTAACTTCAGTAGCCCAAGACTCAAAGAAGCTTCTGTTGTAACTCGAGTCCTCCACCGTGTTTACTTTTCCACTAAACCTTAGCCTCAAATCTTGAACAATGGTTTGTACTATCTTGTCCTCATTGGAATGCTTGTTATTAAAAATCCTCTTGCATCTTTCCTTCCAAATGTGGTAGACAAAGGTGCTGAACGAGGCTCTTTTGATGTCTTCGGTAAAGCTCCCTGCCCTTGAAGTTGTTGACCATCCAATCCAGTTCTTGCGTCCACGGTTTGATAGCTCTAGTTATAAGAGATCTATTAAGGATCTTCCTCCAGATCTCTCTACCGAACTAGCAGCCCACAAACATGTGTTCAATGCTTTCATTGCTATTATTACAAAAGGAGGAAGATGAACTCGAGGTGATATGCTTTGATTACAGCCAATCTTGAGTCTTAAGGCTGCCCATCATAGCCATCCAAAGAGTGAATATGTGTCTTGGGATAGCTCTCTTACACCAAACCAACTCCCTCCAACCAACCCTTTGCCCATGACTCATAAGGTGACCATAAGCCGATGATAAAGTGAAATTTCCTGTCGAGCTGCCCACCCACTTGACCTTGTCATCGTCCTTAGTATGTACTTCTATTCTGCCCAACTGTGCCCAAATGTGCTATAAAGCTCTAACTATGCGATGAGGAGGATTCCAATGACCATCTTGAATGATAGCACTAACCTTTGCTCGAAGATTTAGTCTTGAGTCATAGCGAAGCTCGGTTGGGAATTGATTTGCAAGAATTCCATCTGGGTGCCATGGTTAAGTCCAAAGGTTTGTATCTGATCCCCTACCTATCTGATGAATGATAAGACCCTCAGTTGTTGCTCTTGAGTTGAGGATCTTTCTCCAAGACCAAGAACATTGAGATGGACATTGCATTGTCCAGAAGTTCCTAGACTTGATGAGATTGAGGTACACCCACCTAACCCAAAAGTTAATTCTAAAAATGATTGTTGTTGGCCAGGTGAATTGCAATTGGGCATAGAATATGAAATTACGACTCTATATTTAGTAAATTTTCAAGATTGATATGAATCTTGTAAAATAATGACTTGGTTCATGGAAGAACTGGCTTATTTAGGATAACTTCTATTATAACTTAGCGGACCACTAGATTGAACAGGTTCGTTTTGCTTATATAAGAAATTTGGATGAAACTTATTATCTGGATGATATGATGTCTATATGAATTGTGAGTGGGCTTCCTAAAAGCACTGTAGCCATTAACAACATTGGCTTGTTCAACCTTAATATATGACAAGTTGGGACAATATTTAACCAAATGGTCATTGTTGTCGCACAAGACACATAAACAAGTTTGTTTGATTGAAACTTGTGAAACTGAGCGAAAATCATATTAAGAGTTAGATGCTGAAAGTATCTAACTTCTTTGTAAGACTGTGCATACCACTCACTGGATTGGACATGACGTTTTTGAGATCAGGGTCTATCTTCATCTTATACATTCTTAGATTCTTAATAGAATCTTGTCTATTAAACTCTTTGTTATTAGTACTATAATGTTGAGCACTCTTGGCTAGTTCAACCAGAAAATCGTATACTTGGTTAGGAGTTTGATTTATGAATTGACCTTTATGCATAGACTTAACTAAGGTACGTTGATTCATTATTAATCCTCGATAGAAGTATTGCACCAATTGTGCTTTGTCAATGCCATGGTGTGGGCATTTAATTCACAAATCATTGAATCTCTCCCAAGTTTGGGAAAATTCTTCATCCAGACACCCTTTAAAATTTCTAACTACGTCCTTCATTCTCTCGATTTTGTCTACGGGGTAAAATTTGACCATGAATTTCTTGGATAGAACATCCCATGAACTGATGGAGTTGGGAGCTAATGAGTTCAATCACGCAGCTGCGTGATCCTCTAAGGATAATGAAAACAATATGAGCTTAACACTCTCATCATCTAAATTTTGGTTTCTAAAGGTTTGACATATGGTCAAGAATCGATTGAGGTGGGTGTAAGGCTGTTCACGCTCTAAATTATAAAATTTAGAAAGTATATTTATGGTGGCTGCCCTAATTTCAAATTGAGGTGCATTGTTTAATGGTAACACAATGCATATAGGAGGGCTAATAGAAGCAAGAGCGAGTTGAGAGTTCACTTTACATCACCCATTATATTAAATGAGTTCTTACAAATTTTACTGATGGTACGCTCGATCTTAGGATCATTTGATTCTAATGTATTATTCCTAAATGATTTACTAAGCATGCAATGCATAGAGTAATTCAAACAATTACGAAAGAAAAGATTGGACCTAGATAGGTTGCCTAACTCAAGATAGTTCCTAACAAGTTAGAAATCATGTAACTAGTCTTTCAAATCGTTCTATGAAATCAAGTTAAGATCATTCGAATCTCTAGATCGAAGGTGGCGTATAGTGCATAAGTAAGGGCCCTCTTAAATCACCTTCCTTACTTTAATTTACTGAGTCTATTTCCTTACAAGGGAAAGATCTTACTAGATGTCAAATATGATTAAGAAGTGCAATCGGCACAACTTAAAGTAGATTTCTCCTATTGAGCTTGTAGGTGCTATAGTTAAGTCTAATTGATTTTAATTAGTTTGATTGGATAACTAGTTAATTGATTATCCTAATTAGAGCAAAGAATTGGTAATGACCTTCAATCCTTATCTGATGGTGCCATCTCTAGAAGAGGGGTGCTTTTAACTAAACTTAATCAACTAATCCAAGTGTGTGCAAAGTGAAAAATAATAAACAAAGGCAAGGTGTAACCCATTAGCAATGAGAGGTATGAGCATTTCGAATTTACCTCCCGAGTTAGACGGGTTGAAGACAAGTTGAGTCGACTTAGGCCACCAACTCTGATTTTGGTATGTGAACCTAAGGAGCTGTGACAGTATTGTCCAATTGTTGTCCTTTCCTAGTTTATTACAATCCAAGTCTTCTTAGATAATTAATTAACTAATGAATGTTTTCAACGGTCCTAATACAAATGGATCTAAAATAGAAAAGAAACATAACTAGAAGATAAAAATAAAGAAAACTTAGCAAGATGGAATGAATCATGGATCTAATAGGTTATACTTGATCTTCTTGTCCAATGATTTCTCCAACCTACAAAAGAAATAAAGTGTTAAAAACTGTGTAAAATAGAAAATAAAAACATAAACTATACCTACTATTGCAATCCAGAGGACAATTGAAGAGATGTGTTGGTATGAACCCCTTTAGTTGTTCTCAATTGAGATGGATTCCTGATCTCCTCTAGGAACCCTTGAATTAAATGGCTTCGAATCGATCTAAATTGCTTAGGAACAAATTGATGTTTGTCGGATTAGAACCTTAAGGAAACTATGTCCTTAAAACCCCAATCTTGAGATGCCACAAAGGTTGATCACTCCTTTAATAAGTCGCAGATTCATGCACTCAATCAAGAACTTCAAACTAGAACTCAAACAAGAACACATGAAGACAAGCATAACCTTCTTGAATAAATTTCAAAATCTTAGAATTAGAATTGTATGAAATATAACATGGGGTGCTCTTTTTATAGACAAATTAGATGAAGATTGGGTCTAATTAGTCCTTAGGAAATAAAAGGCTAACACTAAGGACAATTAAAACATAAAATTCCCAATTAACCCTCACATCCAACTTGATTTTCTAAATTGATCTCTTGCATAAAAAGATAGTTGATCATCCTTGGGGAAGCTTTTGATATCTCCAATTTTAGTCTTAGAATCTTCTAGAATGGCCTCCTTGTATTGTTCTTCCACAATCAAGCCTTGTAATGCTTCTTTCATCATCTTTATCCTTGTCCTAGCCAATTCCTTGCAATGGTTATTGAGAATACTTGGGAACATCAACTCGATCTCCATTATGTGTCAAAATTAAAGAGATCAACTATCTGAAATCAATGGAGAGTAGATG
The DNA here is from genome assembly GCF_017979445.1 of Akebia trifoliata. Taxonomy (NCBI): domain Eukaryota; kingdom Viridiplantae; phylum Streptophyta; class Magnoliopsida; order Ranunculales; family Lardizabalaceae; genus Akebia; species Akebia trifoliata. The sequence continues at coordinate 14,309,805 of NC_141375.1, forward strand.
TAAATCATAATTTTACTTTTATACTTTCCTTAGTTTGTGGACAAGTAAGGGATCAAACCCAAGAGAAAGGGGGGTATGTTAGCAAGAATGAAGTTAATCTAAGTTACAATTCAAACCTATTTTTGTATTTTTGTGGAACAAAATGGAGAGTAGATATTGTTGGAAAATAAAGTAATATAAGGAAAAATAAATTATACTAAGAAGTTAAAAGAGATAAAATCATTAATGATTAGAGTAACATCGGATTAGCAAATAAAATTGTATTTTAATTTATATTTCTTTAAATTCAACCTTAAGGACTTGGTGTGAGCTCCTTGGGTTGGAAGATATGACATGAAGCTTTTTGAGAAAACACTATAGTTAGGACTCCTTTACTCTCTAATGTGTGAAGTCCCTACCACTTAATATCTAGATTAAGCATGCTCTATCTTGATCTTATCTAAGCTTAAAACATATAAATTAAGCATATGAGGTGCAGAGATTCATTTAAAGCTTTGATCCCTTAGAATTGGATAAAACCTTGAACTGAATCATATATATACAATATAAAGAACACGAAAGGATAAAGAAATAACACAAAATTAAAGTTTCCTCTTAGGCTTCCTCCTTTCACTAATGGAGGGAGTCTAGCCTATGGTCATTACAAGGATACAAGAAGTAAAAAAAAAAACACTTGTATTCATGGTAACCAATATACACTATTTCCTTGAGATATTACAGAAGTTGTTGAAATAAAACTTACTAAAAAATGAAAATTATAGAGAAAATGCCAAGAGCATTGGGGGAAGAAGAGCGAAGAGACAAGAGCCCAATGATTCTTTCTTAATTAGGAAAATGATCTATTTTGTAGACTTGAGGTGTTCTCGAATGATCTAAAAATAGTCGCCATCACTTTTGCGTATAATCTCACATACGAAGCAAACTAGAGCAACTCTATGATGATTCAATCGAGGTGAATTGTGCCACATTGATATAAAACCATTCAGATCTCAATTTTTGACTGATTGCTAGATTTGACTTTTTGATTGCAGTGCACTCTTGCTTGAGTGATTTGGTGTTCATCTTGATGAGTTGATCATTGACTTGTATAGTGAACACACGCAATCAATTTTTTGATATTTATAATTATTTTGTGTAATTAAGCCTAATCAACATGGTATAATATGAAATGTGATAAATTGAGGTGTAACATACTTATTCATCTAATATGATGAAATAAATACAAAAATTGACATAAATACTTGGGAAAAATACGGATAAATCAGTATTTTGAGACATTAATCAATTGTTGATTTTGATCTCTAATCACAAGATTCGATCTCTCAATTTCAACAGATTTATCAATTAGATCTTAAATCTTGTTTCAGATTTGATTGAGATGCTATTTTAGTTGTAATTTCAAGTTTAGGGCTTTAGAAAAGCTCCAAAATGTAGAACAAAACTGATCACCTCACTACATTGTGGGATTGTGATATGAACCTCACCAAAAGTAATGAGACCTGGAACCAATATATGATACTGGAGGATCATTTTCTAAATTCAAGTTTGTAAGCAAGAACGATATAGGACCGTGACCTGTCATCTATAATGAGATAAGAGCTAACGGTATCAAGAAAATTGGAAGACGCCACACTCAAGAAGAGAAGAAGGTGAGTGATAAGTTAAAATTCATAACCAAAAAGTTATGCTCTCCATTTTTATTCAATTTGAAAACTTCCCTTCATTACATCCTTTTGTCCTTTTTATAAACTAAAGCCTAATAGAAAAGAGAAGCTATTAGCCTATCTCAAGAAAGGAAACAAGATATTGGCAAATAAGTGCCTTACAATCAGATAACTAAATTGGGTAATATGTGCCTTACAACGGACAAAAAATAAAACTAAAACAAGCAACTAATTGATTTGCTTCCTATTTGGAAGGCTAACATTTGGAAGTAAATCAGCCTTATAATTGAGAAACAAATCAACCATTATTCTTTGAAAACTACAAAGGAAAAGACTGAAATTGAATGTCCTCCATACGATCAAACTTGTGCCACACGCCCAAGCCTTCTCTTAGTCGGCCCACTCAATTGCTTTGATGACATTAATTAAGCCTCGGTCTTCATGTGGGCTCATTTTGAACTTCAACATTTCAGAATCAGCCCAAGTTTCTTGAATTAGTCCATTGAGTGCTTCTTTGAATCTTTTAGTTCTTGCCTTTGTTATTGGCCCAACTGGAACTTGCAATGGATCCCTTGGTACAGCTCCCTTATTCTCATCATTCCCTCCCTCTTGAAAATGATTTGTCCTCAAATCGTCACCTACATCAAAAGGAGACAAATAAAAAACGTTGAAGCTTGCACTAACATTATACTCACCTGGAAGATCTAACTTGTAGGCGTTGTCATTGATCCTTTTAAGCACTTGAAATGGGCCATCTCCCCTAGGAAGTAATTTAAAACGCCACTGGACTGGAAACCGTTCCTTCCTCATATGCAACCACACCCAATCATCGGGTTCAAACACAACTTTCTTGTGTCCTTTATTAGCTTGGTTGGCATATTGTTCAGTTCGCCTCTCAATGTTTTGCCGAGTCTTTTCATGGATTTGCTTAACAAAATCTACCTTTTTCTTTCCGTACACGTTAACATGCTTATTCATAGGTAACGGAATTAAATCCAAAGGAGTTAACGGATTAAAACCATATACAATTTCAAAAGGTGAGAAATGAGTTGTAGAATGCACACTCCTATTATAATCAAACTCTACATGCGGCAAACAATCTTCCCATGACTTCAAGTTCTTTTGTATGATAGCATGCAACAAGGCAGATAAAGTCCTATTAACTACTTCGGTTTGTAGTAGAAAACAAAAGTTTAGTTCCTAACTTACCCCACAAAGTCTTCCAAAAGTAGCTTAAGAACTTAGCATCTCTATCCGAAACAATGGTCTTAGGCATGCCATGCAATCTAACAATCTCTTTAAAAAACAAATTAGCAATATGTGATGCATCATCAGTTTTATGACAAGGAATGAAATGTGCCATTTTAGAAAACCTGTCAACAACCACGTATATAGAATCCCTACCTTTTTTTGACCTAGGCAAATCCAACTCAAAATCCATGGAAATATCAATCCAAGGTCTACTAGGTATAGGCAAAGGAGTATATAAACCATGAGGCTTAACCCTAGACTTAGCTTGTCTACACGTAAGGCATTTCTCACAAATTCTTTCTACATCACGTTTCATATGAGGCCAAAAAAAATGTTCATGAAAAATATCTAGTGTCTTGGCTATACCAAAGTGCCCCATCAACCTTCCCCCATGAGCCTTTCTAACAAGCAATTCAGGCAAAGAACTCTTAGGCACACATAATTTAGTTTCTCTAAACAAAAATCCTTCATGCCTATAAAATTTGCCAAATGCTACCTTTTCACATGCATTGAATTCATTGCCAAAGTCAAAGTCTTCCACATACAATTCCTTAATGTAGACAAAACCAAACAATCTAGCATCCAAAGAAGAAAGTAAAACGTACCTCTAGACAAAGCATCAACGACCACGTTTTCTTTACTTTTTTTTTTTTTATAGTTGATCACATATGGAAATGTTTCTATGAACTCCACCCACTTGGCATGCCGCTTATTTAGCTTGAGTTGCCCCTTTAAATGCTTTAAGGACTTATGATCTGTGTGAATCACAAATTCCTTCGGCCAAAGGTAGTGTTGCCAAGTCTCCAATGCCCTATCCAACGCATACATCTCCTTGTCATAGGTAGGATAATTCAAGGCTGCACCATTTATCTTCTCACTAAAAAAAGAAATGGGACGTCCTTCTTGCATTAAAACAACTCCAATACTTATTCCTGAAGCATCACACTCAATCTCAAAAGCTTTAGCAAAGTAAGGCAAACCAAGTAAAGGTGCATTAGTTAATTTTTCCTTAATCAAGTTAAATGCCTTTTCTTGTTCATTACCCCACTTAAAACCCACATTCTTTTTGATAACTTCAGTTAAAGGTGCGGCTAGACAACTAAAATCTTTCACAAACATCCTATAAAAACTAGCCAACCCATGAAAACTTCTCACTTGTCCCACATTTGTTGATATGAACCCCCTTGGATTTAAGCCTCCTCTTGATGATCTCTTCTAAGAACCTTTTAATTCGAAGGCTTCGTATATTCTAAAGTTGTGCAAAAACAAAAGATGATGATGATCGTATTAGAACCCCAAGGAAACTAAGTCTTTGAAACCCCAATCTTGAGACGCCACAAAGGATGATCACTCCTTTGATAAGTCGAAGATTCACGCACTTCTTTAATAACTCAAGCAAGAACTCATACAAGAACTCAAACAAAAACACATGAAGACTTAAGAAACTTCTTGAATAAACTTTAAAGAAAAAAAACTCATAAAATGTAAATTGTAAGTTGTCCCAAATACAACATGAGGTGCCCTTTTATAGAGAAATTAGATCAAGATTGGGTCTAATTAGTCCTTAGAAACTAAAAGACTTAAAACTAAGGACAATTAGAACATGAAATTCTCAATTAACCCTTGCATCCAACTTGATCTTCCAAAATACTACCTTGCACAAGAAGATAGTTGACCATCCTTGGTGAAGCTTTGACATCTCTAAAGTTGGTCTTAGAAACTTCTAGATTAGCCTCCTTGTATTGTACTTCCACAATCAAGCCTTGTAATGCTTATAATGCCTCTTCCATCTTCTTTGTCCTTGCCCCAGTCAATTCCTTGTAATAGTTTTTGAGAAGACTTGGAACATCAACCTGATCTCCATTATTCTCCCCCTCTTCGAAAAGATTCATCCTCGAATCACCTACATCAAACAAAGATAAATCAGCAACATCAAAAATTGTACTAACATGACCATAGTTGTTTGGCAAATCTAGTTGGTAGTTGTTATCATTGATTCTCTCCAAGACTATAAATGGTCCATCTTCTCTAGGCTACAATTTTGACTTCCTTTGTGTACGCAAGTGTACCCAAACCCAATCTCCAAGTTGGAAGACAACTTTTAAACGCCCCTTATTGGCTTGCTTATCATATTGATCATTCCTTCTGTCAATGTTGGTCTGTATTCTAACATATAAATCTTTTACAAAATCTATTTTTTTTCTTATCATCAAAATTAGCATGCTCATTAGTAGGCAAAGCTAAAATATCCATAGGTGTTAAAGAATTAAAACCATAAACAATATTAGAAGGAGAAAATGAAATAGTAGAATGAACAATCCTATTATATGCAAACTCAATATGTTGTAGTAGAAGTTTAGTTCATAATTTATTCCATAAAGTATGCAAAAAATAACTTAGAAATTTAGCATTTCTATCACAAATAATTGACTTAGGCAACCCATGCAATTGCATTACTTCCTTAAAGAATAAATCAATAATATGTGTTGCGTCGTTGGTTTTAAAACATGCAATAAAATGGGCCATTTTACTAAATCTATCAACAACAACAAATATACTATCCTTGTGCATAAGTACTAATACTTGTTGCCTTGCCATCATTACACTTTTAACCTCATGTTTTTTAGCAAGTACACTCATTATATTATTTTCCTCTCCACATTTGGTGCTCAATCCCCCTTATTGGTGGTAAACCAATAGGCATCTCTTCGGGAAACACTTCATCAAAGTCTTGCAAAAGTGAAACAACAACACTAGGCAAAGAAGAGTTAAGTTCATTAGTACTAAAACAAGCCTCTTTGTACAATAGTACAATCATTGGCTGATTTGAAAATAACTTTTTTTTTATCTTACTCTCTCTTGCATAAAAACTCACTTGTTTTTTCTCACTAGCCTCTTTTTCTTTTTCATCTTTTTTTTTTCTTTTTTTGCTATTTTAGACTCTTTTTCTTTTTGTCTCTTGTTTTTTTTTATCTCTTACTCTCTCTTTTTTCATCTCTATCTTTTTTTAACCTCATTTGATCTTCATAAACTTGTCTTAGGGTTAAAGGTACAAGAATGATTGGCCTTTTGTTGAGTACAAAGGAGTATCTATTGGTATATCCATCATGAGTCACATGCCTATCAACTTGCCATGGTCTCCCTAAAAGGATATGGCCCGCATTCATTGGTACCACGTCACAAATGACTTCATCTTTGTATTTTCCGATTGAAAATGACAACAAAACCTGCTTAATCACCTTGATTTCCCCACTATCATTCAACCATTGTGGCTTATAAGGTTTTGGGTGCTTCAAAGTGGTCAAATTCAGTTTTTCCATTAAACTAGTACTAGCCACATTAGTACAACTCCCCCCCATCAATAATCATGCTACATACCTTACCATTAACATGGAAGCGAGTGTGAAAGATATTGTCACGATGTACCTCATCATCTTCCTTGGCTTGAGTACTAAGAGCTCTCCTTGCAACCAAGAGCTCGCCATCCACCGGATACTCAAGGTCACTTGCATCTTCCAAAGGTGGCATGGACTCATCATCAGATTCATCCTCGGATTCGATACCACCATCATCCTTCAAAACCATTACTTTTTTGTTCGGACATTGAGATGCAATATGACCTGTTCCCAAACACTTAAAACACTTAATATCACGATTTCTAGAAGGTTGAGAATCTGACTTACCTTGATTTAATGTGCCTCCAGCCTTATGATCTTTGGAAGGTTTGGCCTTGGCCTTGTAACTAGGCTAATCATCCCTCTGTCTCCAATTTGATTTCCATGATGATGAAGAACCCGAATTCTGCCCAACCCATGTGGAACCCTTCCTTTTCAACTGTTGCTCCACCTTAATGGCCATGTGCACCATATCAGTCAATTCAACATAATATTTGCAACTCCATTATATTTGCAATGTCTCGGTGTAGTCCATTTAAGAACCTAGCCATAGTAGCCTCTTGATCCTCCTCTACATCAGCTCGAATCATGGCTATCTCTATCTCCTTGTAGTAGTCGTCAACACACTTAGACCTTTGAGTAAGCATTTGCATTGAAACAAACCCCTATAATAGTGACTGGGAATGAAACGCCTCCTCATGACAGTTTTCATCTCCTCCCATGTCTCAATAGGTCTTTCTCCATTCCGTTTCCTACTCACAATCAGTTGATCCTACCAAACAATAGCATAATCAATGAATTCTATGGCTGCCAATTTCACTTTCTTCAATTCAGAATATGCATGGTAATCAAACACCAATTCTATTCTTTTCTCCCACTCCAAATAAGCTTTAGGATCAGTTTTACCTTGGAAAGATGGGATCTTCACCTTGATGCTACCCAAATTATTGTCAACCCTCTTTCCATACCTATCTCCTCTATTCCCATACCTATCTTCTCTATTCCCATGCCTAACTCTTCTACCTCCCATTCCATGCCTAAATCTGCCCGCACCCGCATTAGACATGCGATCATCCTCCTCTAGGTCATTCTCATAATCATCTTCATAGTCATTCCTAGGTGGATTCCTTTCTATTCGTTCCACATTAAGAGCCCTGAATGGGCGCTCCCTTTGTGAACTAGACTCCACTTTGTCTAACCTGTCATTTACCTCGCCAAACTGAATCTCCATCCGCGCCATGTGTTGTTGCATGGCTTTATACAAAACATCGAGATCTACTATTTTTGGTGCGTAGTTGGGCAAGTCCTTGCTGGTATCGTGGGACATATTTTTTATTTTTATTTAAAAAAAACACGAAATCAAGAAGGGGAATAACAGTAGTTGATATAAATTCAATTACATGACTTTTCAATATATTTTTCTTTGATCAAACGAATTCAAAGAAGAAGAAGAAGAATAAGGATTGATTAAACCTAATTTTTTTAGAAGCCTAAGATCTAATACCAACTGATATGAACCTCACCAAGAGTAGTGAGACCCGAAACCAATATATGATATTGAAGGATCATTCTATAAATTCAAGTTTGTAAGCAATAAAGATATAGGACTGTGACCCGTCATCTATAATGAGATAAGAACCAACGATATCAAGAAAATTGGAAGACGCCACACTCAAGAAGAGAAGAAGGTGAGTGAGAAGTCAGAATTCAGAACCAAAGAGTTATGCTCTCCATTTTTATTCAATTTGAAAACTTCCCTTCATTACATCCTTTTGTCCTTTTATAAACTAAAGCCCTAATAGAAAAGAGAAGCTACAGGCCTATCTCAAGAAAGGAAACAAGATATTGGCAAATAAGTGCCTTACAATCAGATAGCTAAATTGGGCAATATGTGCCTTACAACGGACAAAAAATAAAACTAAAACAAGCAACTAATTGATTTACTTCCTATTTGGAAGGCTAACATTTGGAAGTAAATCAGCCTCATAATTGAGAAACAAATCAACGATTATTTAAAATTAAAAAGGAAACAACTGAAATTGGATGTCTTCCATACAATCAAACTTGTGCCACACACGCCCAAGCTTTCTCTTAGTCGGCCCATTCAATTGCTTTGATGGCATTAATTAAGCCTTGGTCTTCATGTGGGCTCATCTTGGACTTCAACATTTTAGAATCAGCCCAAGTGTCTTGAATCAGTCTAGTGAGTGCTTCTTTGAATCTTTTAGTTCTTGCCCTTGTTATTAGCCCAACTGGAACATGCAATGGATCCATTGGTATAGCTCCCTTATTCTCATTAGATTGGACCCCAAGTCCTTCTCCTTGTAGTGGGAACGAGATAAGCCAAGTACTTATCACTGTTCCCCAACTCACACCCAACACCATCAAGACCTATATCCATTATGCCATTCTTTTTTTATATTTTCACTAACTTTCTATGAGCTAAATTGGAGTTTGAATCTGAATAAAATCACCATTTTGTTTCCCCAAACATATGGTTTAAGTTTAGCTCATAGAAAATTGGCAAAAATGGAGGTAGGTCATAATGGTGGTAGGTAGTGAGCTGTGAGATAGTGATGAGTTCTTGGTTGATCTTGTCCCCACTAGAAAGAGAAGGACTTGGGGTCCATTGTTGTAATGTAGAGAGGTGATCGATTTTACTATGCTAGGGATTCTCGTGATTACCATAATGTATGGTATGCTATTAAATCTCGGTGTAGCACCTACGTTCGGCCTTTACTTCTAACCATCTGGTTTCTTTTTATAGCTGCGCCCCCTTAGTGCGAGGGTTGAAGAAAGGTATAAAATGCCCCTATCAAGATAAAGTGGTCAACGCATGCTAATTCAGCAGGTTCGAGACCATCATACAAGGGGATCAAGAAAATAAAACAAGAAGCGCCCCGGGCGACTGACAAGTGAAGAAGTCCCGTTTTGGCATGAATCGATTCCCAGCAGGGGCAATCATCCGAACAACTCCAGATTCTATTGATTCGGACCAGCTGATCTGTTTCATACGAAAATGAAAATCTTCATAAATGGGATAGTTCATCAAGCCACTAATATCTCGGGAGTTTGCTCTCCGATGAAACCCCTTCCGCTTGCTAAGCTCAAGAAAGACGCTTCCCAACTCAACCCACTCTACTCTTAAAAAATAGCTCAAACTTTCTCTTTTAAAATAATGTCCGAGAACTTTTCTTAAGTCAACTATTGGATATTCAGCAGCTACATCCTTAGAATGGAGTTCCGGATAACAAACTATGAAGTGCTTCTAAACCGCAACCTAGGGATGGAAAGAAACAACACCTTCTGATCAATGAAAGATCCTTTGAATATTGAGTGAGACTCTATTTCTTATTAATTAATATAATAAATATAATAAACCCCGTCCGGAATAGAAGAGGGGAGCTATCCTCAAAGAAGAGAGTTGGAGGTTCCTTAAAATGGGTTGGTTTGGTTCCATTCAGAATGGGTTTTGCTGGTTATTTCTAGTTGGTCATGGAAATGCCGCGGGGGGGTATGGCGACACGAGTGCCAGGGAGTAGAAGAGCAGCGAAAGTAGTACTACAATAGACGTAGTGGCTGTACCAGCTTAATTGATAGTAATCTTTTATTGCATGATCCCGTTCCCCTTGGGGAGTCTCAAAGAATTGTATATTGAATATTCACCTTTATAGGAGTGCTGCACGATGACGAGGAGGCAGCATAAAGTCCTAAATTCAAAATTAAAACGAAAATAACATCTCAATCAGATCCAAAACAAGATTTCAGATCTGATTGGGAAATTTGTTGAAATTGGGAAATCTAGTTCTGTGATTAAAAATCAAAATCAACAATTAAGCCTAAAATCTGGCGATTAAGAAATTCATTTTTATTGAAGAATAAATAAACTAAATCCACGATAAAAACTTGATCCAAAAATAAATAAGAGTCAAAATCTAAGAGAAAACTTAGTGAATGTAGCATAAATTTGATCTTATTCATATCTACTTGCACGAATTCTGCAAATCTGAACAAATTTCTTACTACAATCTTACAATAATTTGGGAGAAGTTTTCCTAATATCTCTTTCTCTCTTTAGACTTTTTTGGGACCCTAAAGATGAGATCTAAAATCTTCTTGAAACTATCTATCTTTTCAAGATCCCCCCAAAACAAGTCTCCTTATGGAACTAAGGATGGATAATCTAAGAGATCAAAGGGAATGAAGAAAGTCCAAAAGTCTTTTAAATCTAAATTTCTCCCTCTATTCATAGAATTATAGATGGAAGAAAATTACAAAGTGACCACAACCCGAATTGATTGACCGAATTTATTTCAATGAACCAAACTAGACTTCAGATCGCTAGTTCAACATAGCAATTTGAAGTTAATATCTACTCTGGCCGTTATATGGATAGTGACCAGAAATTACTATAAACACAATAATCACTATCTTGTGATTTTGCTTTCTTTGACTTGTGAGTCTTCATTTCTTCTAACACTCGTTTTACTTCTTTGATTATCTTGATTTTTGACTCTACCATCTTCAAAACTGTCAAATTGTCACACTTTTGGACTCATAAAGTTCCGAGGAACTGCATTGATGGTTGATTCTCCATTAGAATACTTGTTTCAAGACTTTAACTATGAATGGGCCCATCATGATGAATAACATCCGTACCTATCATATTAAGGCATCATTTCCTAGAAACTTCAGATGTAGTTATTCGGTGTAGGAATAGGGTTATGACATTAGGTTTTGAGGAAATGAAAGTCAAGTTGAACATCTTCCATAATAGTTTCCATAGTATTGGTGTGGGTGATTTAGAGGAAGTAAACATGATCGATATTTCAGTTAGTTGTACGTGTCATGATTTAAGTTTGTCTAATCATTTGAAGAGATGCTTGGCCCACTTTGGCCATGAGTTTGATTGTGATGAGTCACTTGCGAGGTTAATACTGTCACGTCCCGAAATTCCAACATGAATCCCGATGATTCATTAGTTAGAATATCAAAGAATGAGGTTACACACATATAACCTGATAGAACAAATATAGATTAACATACTTATGAAATGAAATGTAGATCCATTATCTAGCAATACGCGAGCAACGATCATACCTTTGCACATCACTACGATATGTAGTGGTTTTATGTGACCACAACCATCTGGAGTGAATTCTTCCTCCGTGAATGTGATGAAATTCGGTGATGTGATCATTCCAACCATCTTACCCAACTACTCAGGTGAAGTGGCTTCTGTTATGTGTGACACGTTTAGAACTTTGAATAGTGCATCTTTGTACTTCTCTGAGCTTTGTAGCAACCCTAGTATCGATACCTAGGTTGGTACTTTGTTCAATTTCTCTATAAGACTGTATTCACTTTTCTTAATTAGCTTAATGAAACCTACTACTTCCTTGTCTTATACTTTCTGCCTATGTGCTTTACTCTTCTGTGATGATTACCTTTCTCTTTGTTATTTTTCTCTATCATGATTTTTATTACTTCTACCTCAGCTATTTTTATTTTACTATGTCATTTTCTCTAACTATTGCTTTTATACGGACTGCTACCAACTCTCTATCGACTATAACCATCTATTCTGACTGCTTCATTTGCTCTGTATCAACAACTAATCCTTTGTTGGTTGTTTTTTTTGTACTCTTAGTTTGTTCATTTTACACCTCTTTGCTGCTCTAACCAACCTCTATCACTATTTGCTTCCTTTTTTCTTTTCCAGTTTTCTTCTTGTTGTCTTTTCATTTTCTAGTTGCCCTCTTCTCGGTCCTTCTCACTATTCGTCATGCCCTAGTAATGAGGTCTACATCCTTGGGCTCCTCTAGTTTCTCGACTTTTCCTTCTTCTTTTAGGGATACTAAACTCATTTCATAACTTCAAGGTACATCCTTGTTGGATACATAAGGAAAGAGTTTGGGAGTTTTGAAAGTGAATTGGGGAAGTTCTGGTTCAACATGAAGGATGAGAGGTGGTGGTTGTGTAATGGGCAAGGACGAAATGGGTGTACGAATGATGAGTGATGTTGGATGGAGTGATAGGATTTGAGGATAAAATGAGAGGTGGTGGGTTTGGAGAGGATGGTAAGGGATTTAGGATGAGGCCTCCAGACTAGGTAGTGATGCGAATGGGAGTGTTATTTTGACTTTGAGGGTAGATGGTGTTGACTGATGTGTTGAGGGTGTTGGGTTTGAGGTAAACTTTGATCATTGCCCCTAAAGGAATGATCAATTGTGAGAGATTAAAATCTAACTCTTCATTGGAGATTGTGTTTACTACATTTGCAGGCCGTACACCATTTTCGTTACCATTATGAGTTGGAAGGAGATTTTGATTGATATTTTATTACATTGGTGCGGGAACCATAACTATAAGCTTTCTATCTATGATGGTCTGAACGACATTTCTTAATTGCCAGCACAACTTTGTTGGATGACCGGGAGCTCCCATATGGAACTCATAGTTGGTGGTGGAGTCGTACCCAAATGTGTTATCAGCTTCTGGATGTGGCTGTCTCAATGTAACATAACCTCCCTTGATGAGGGTAGGCAAAAGCTCCGACAATTTCATTGATAATCGAGTGAACTCTTTTCTTCTCTGTTACTGGTTATTGTTGTACTAGTTGTTATTGTAGGGTTGACGGTACTGTTGCTATTGTGGTTGTGCTTGAAACTGAAACTATTGTTGATTGTTGTATGGCCTTGCTTGGGGTTGCTATGCTTTATAAGGACGGTTTGGTGGCATTTGAAAAGTCACAAGTGTTTTTGGTGCTACAATTGGGAAATGAACTGGTACTTAAGCTAGTTGCACATAGTTAACTTGCCCTACCTCATTCTTTTTTGTCGTAGCTACTGATTTATTTTGTACTCCACTACTGGATGAAGCACTTTGTTGTGGAGCTATCTAATTTATAATCATCCCCGACTTCAAACGATCTTTTATCTTATTAGTAATATGAACCAATGAGGAAAAACTGGACGTGGTATTCTCTATGAGATGAGTATAGTAGTACTGCCTAGTATTGAGATGAATGTTGTGTTCATCTCGATTTTTGTCATGGGAAACTTCATTTGCGAAGCAGACTCCATCACCGAGGATACTCTCGAATGGTCTCTTTGGGTTTCCTTGTCATCCTGTCTACCTCCTCCCTGTCCAATGCCACATCTATATTAAATCTGTAATTTCCCATGAAGATGGTGGCCAAGTCTCTCCAACACTGAATTTTATTATGGTCTAATTGAGTGAACCATTTTTGTGGTAGCTAGTTAAGCTGCTCTAAAATATTTTCACTCGGAGCTTATCATTTCTTTCAAATTGGCACATAGCACCACAATACAATATCAGGTGGGTGAATAGGTAGCCAATGCCGTTGTATTTCTCGAACTTTAGACACTTAAAGTCCGTCGGTGGTAGGAAATCCGGACAAAACATAGATCATCAAACCCAAAAATATCTTGGGAATTTGCCCCTTTTAGTTGGTTTAACTCTTCCATAGTCGCATCCATGCGACTTGACAACTTGTTCTCAGTGTAATTCCTCTCAGCATCCTTACCCAGTTTAACTCTCCCTCATGTGCTATCTTGGCATATTGTGAAGGTGGACATTGAGAAAAGATGAGGAAAGGAATGTTCGTGGTTTGGGCTGGTATCGATGCTGGTGTTGGAACATTGTTCTGAACTGGTACCAACTTGGGATGAAGAGTTGGTGCCATTGGAGGAGGTACCATTGGCCACTATGGGTATTTGCTAACTATACTGTTCTGAACCATTTGCATGATTCTGAATAGCTTGAGCATAATTTGAATCAGTGCTGATAACATGTTCCCAATTAATGCTACTTGATCATTCAATTTCTTAAACGCTTCTTCACTAAATGGATGGTTTCCAATCAAATTGTTTGTAACAAATGGGTTTCTTGTAACTAGGGGCTCAGTTCTATCTGTTGGCTCTATGATAGCAGTCTTAGACTTGAGATGGTACCGAATTTGTGTTGTAGCCTATCTTCTCAATCCTCTCCTCTTTAAACACCTAATCTTTGCACCCTTAGTATAGAAGATCACTCTGAAGCGTAGGTACCTTGGTAAACAAAAAAACAAAAGATCTATTTTTAGTTCTAGGAAAACAATGACTTTATTATAATTTTTTTTTTGTTTAGTTTTAGGTCAATAAAAAGACTCTCTCATGGTAAGGTTAAAAGAGACCTTGAAAACTTTAAGAAGACAGATGATCTAGTTGTAACCCTTTATTACTTCTCTATTTTTTTGACACTTAAAGGAATGTAAAAGAAATGAATGCTAAGCTGGGCTTTAAAAGGTCCAAAGGTCTTTGAGAGACCCGAGCTATTGAAAGGAAATACAACTAATTTGACCTTTAAGATGTTCAAAGATTTTTTAGAGACCTGAACTACGAAAGGAAATGCAATTAATTTGATCTTTAAGAGGTCCAAAGTTTTTGAGAGTCCTGAACTACGAAGGGAATGCGACTAATTTGACATTTCAGAGTCCAAAGGTCTCTCAGAGACCTAAACTACATAAGGAAATGTGACTAATTTGACCTTTAAGAGGTCCAAAGGTCTTTGAGAGACCAACTACAGAAAGAAATGAAGTTAATTTGACATTCAAGAGGTCCAAAGGTCTTTAAGAAACCCAAACTACAACTAATTTGACCTTTAAGAGGTCCAAAAGCCTTTGAGAAACTTGAACTACGAAAAGAAATATGACTAATTTGACCTTTAAGAGGTCCAAAAGTCTTTGAGAGACCCGAACTACAAAAAAAAAGCGAGATTGTAAATTTGAGCTATAGAAATGAAGGCAGGTCCCTACCTAGACCTTTTAACATTAAAGCTTGATCTAAGTTGACCCTTTAAGAGGTCCAAAGATCTTAAAGAGATCCAATCTACGATCTTAAGTGACCTTTAAGAGGTCCAAAGGTCTTTGAGAGACTCTTCTATAAAAATGACTCGAATGTAGGAGACATAAAAGGAAATGGTCCTGTGTATGGGTGTTTTATGCCCGGACCTTTGAGTTGAGTACATCAACTACATGAGGTAAAACTCGAAAGACCTTAAAGAAAGTTCATTGTATAGGGTTGCTTTGCCTTTGAACCTTGGAAATGGGTACTTTGGAAATGGGTCACTTTGGTGTCCTAAAACTTTAGATATATTACATGAACATTTTTATTGGCCTCATATGAAGCATGATGTGCAATCTATTTGTGACAAGTATATTACATGTAGGCAAGCAAAGTCTAAAGTTAGATCGCATGGCTTGTATACCCCTTTGCGTGTGCCTAATTAGCCTTGGATTGATATATCTATGATTTTGTTTTAGGATTACCAAGGACTCAAAATGGTAAGGATAGTATATTTGTTGTTGTTGATAGGTTTAGTAAAATGACCCATTTTATTGTATGTTCTAAAACCAATGACGCAACACATATTGCTGATTTGTTATTTAAGGAAGTAGTGTGATTGCATGGGTTGCCTAAGTCAATTGTTAGTGATAGAGATGTTAAGTTCCTAAGTTATTTTGGCGTATTTTATGGAATAAATTAGGAACTAAATTTCTATTTTCTACTGTTGCGCATCCTCAAAACGGATAGTCAAACTGAAGTTTAATAGAACACTTACTACTTTGCTGCGTGCTGTCATTCAAAAAAACTTTAAATAGTGGGAGCAGTGTTTGCCACATAGTGAATTTGCATATAATAGGACTGTTCATTCTACTACTTCATTTTCTCTTTTTGAAATTGTTTATGATTTTAATCCTTTAACACCTGTAGATATTTTACTTTTGCCTACTAATGGTATGCTAATCTTGATGGTAAGAAAAAGGCAAATTTTGTGAAAGATTTACACACTAGAGTTCAGGGCAACATTGACAGGAAGAATGAGCAATGTGCTAAGCAAATCAATAAGGGGCGTTTGAAAATTGTCTTCCAACCCGGAGAATGGATTTGGCTGCATTTCTGTAAGGAGAGGTTTCCTACACAAAGGAAATCAAAATTACAGCCTAGAGGAGATGGCTCATTTCAAGTCTTGGAGCGAATCAATAACAACACCTATAAATTAGATTTTCTAAACGACTATGATAATGTTAGTGCAACTTTTAATATTGCTGATTTATCTTTATTTGATGTAGGTGATTCGAGGATGAATCTTTTCGAAGAATGGGGGAATAATGAAGATCAAGTTGCTGACCACATAACTCAAGTTGATGTTCCCAAGTCATCTCAAGAACTATTGCAATGAATTGGCGGTCTAATAACTAGGGCAAGGACAAAGAGGATGAAAGAGGCATTACAAGGTTTGATCATGGAAGTACAATACAAAGAGGTTGTTCTAGAAAATTCTAAGACTAAATTTGAAGATATCAAAACTTCACCTAGGATGGTCAACTATCTTTTTATGCAAGGGATCGATTTGGAAGATCGAGTTGGATGCAAGGGTTAATTGGGAATTTTATGTTCTAATTGTCCTTAGTTTCAGTCTTTTATATTCTAAGGACTAATTAGTCTCAATCCTCATCTAATTTGCCTATAAAAATAGTCCACATTTTATCTTTGAAACACAATTTTATTTTCTATAATTTTGAAGTTTTATTTAAGAAGTTTACGTTTTGCCTTCATGAGTTCTTGTTTGAATTCTTTATGAGTTCTTGTTTGAATTCTTGAACGAGTGCATAAATCTACAACTTATCAAGGGAGTGATCAACCTTTGTGGCATCTTAAGATTGGGGTTTTAAAGACTTAGTTTCCTTGAGGTTCTAATCCGATCATCTTCAATTGGTTCCTAAGCAATTTAGAATGTTCAAGCCTTCGAGGTTCATGGGTTCTTAGAAGAGAACATCAAGAGGATTCATATCACATAGGGACGAAGGTGATTTTTGACTTAATACCATTTTTGTAGTAAAAAAATCACCAAAAGTGAGTCCCCTATTATATGCAAATCTCGGATATGAACATAAACAACTCTAAACCCATGATCACAGTTTCGTATTCTGGTACGTTGTTAAAGCAATCGAACTCTACTTTATATGCAAAAGTCACCTCTACTTTAAGGGAGTTGTAAGGATAATTCCAATCCCTCTATAACGCAAGTTATCTGCTGATCTGTCATTTATTAAACAATCTCTCGTGGTGGTGATCCATCAAAATGCATTACCCAAGCAATCCGTATGGAAATATAGCTATAAATACTCAATTTTCCTTTTAGAACTGAAATTTGTTTTTTAGTTATAGACTCTCTAACTTCTGATACATTTTATTTTTCAATCATATCTTCCTCATCATTTGTAATACCCCGAGTTTTTAATTCATATCTCGAAGAAAATCATATAGTGGAATTTTGAGAAAATTTTAAAAGTAGGATTTAGGGTCAAACTTTCAAATTTTGTTTTATTCACTTTTAATGAAATCTGACTTCCTCGTTGGATTCAAAATTGTCAAAAACATACTTTAACCTGTAAGAATGCTCAAATTTGAGTTCAAACAGAAAAATTATAAATCCTCAATTTTCAAGCTGGATGGGGCCAAAAAATGTGAATTTTTATTAAAACGAGAATTGAAAAAATCCGATCGCACCATTAGGTATGCAACAAAAAATTATGAAAAATAGAGTATTTAGTCGTCAATTTTCGAGCTCGCAAAATTGAATTCTCGTAAAAAATGAAAATAAATTTAAAAATATCAATTTTGTCTCGAAATTTCTTTATATATAGGAATTATAACTTTATTTTATGTTCATTGTCTTCTCCAAGTGTATAAAAGCTAGCAACAAAATATGATTAAAAGATTGTGGGTTTTCAACCACTTTGAGTCGAGTTTTCGTCACGATTGGGACCCTATTGGTCGTCAGCAAAAAAGGGAAATTTGTTTGCAATGTCGAACATTACAAATCCACCCCATAAAATTTTCTCTCTTTTCTTTCTTCATTTTTCATCAAAAAATAATTGAACCATAAAGTGGGTTTCGACCTTTTCAACCCAAGATTTCATCAACTTTGAGTCCAAACCATTCTCTAATGAAGAAGAGAAAAAAGACACCATCGTCGAGATCTTCAAGACCATTAGATTCCTTTCAAAATCAGTCGCATCCAAATATGGTTTGTCTCAATTTCTGTGCATGTTTTTTTCTTCTAACAACCAAAAAGGTAGGTAAGGGACTTATGATTCTTTTTGGTAATCATAGATTTAAAAATGCATTTATAATTTTTATCAAATTTGTGATTTTGTTTCAAAATTTAGGATTTTATTCTTTTATTTTAAATTCATGAGAAATATATGTATTCGATGTTTTTTATAATAATTTATATGTGGGTAAGCCATTTTATCCAAGTATAAATGAAAAACTGAAGAAAAAAAATTCAATTTTTTTGTGCAGTCTATCGAGAGTTGTGAGCAGCACTGGCAGTGCCACTGCTAGGTGTCGCCAGAACCTTGTGGTTTCGCTAGTTCGGTCCTATGCCAATATTAGGGCCCCATTTTGATTCAAATTTTGTAGTTTTTTCAATTAAAATGATAAAATAAATTTTAAAAATGATTTGATATTAAATGAATTTATATTGATTTGAAAAATATTGGCAAAAGGACTAATGTTTTTGAAAAATTCAAAACATACTAATATCGAAAAAAGGAAAAAGAGGGATAAAATGATAAAATGTCAGAATCACACCCAAAGGGTAATATTTGCATTTTTCATTATTATAAGATGTGTGGGTTTATGAACGGATATCTATGATTAATTTATTTTTTGTTGTCACAACATGACTTGCATGTTTATTCGGACCAAACTAGGACATTTCAAGTATCTAGTGATGCCTTTTGGTCTGATGAATATACCGACAACATTATGGACCTTATGCACTGGGTATTTTTGGAGTACCTCGATAGATTTTTTATTGTATTTATAGATGACGTCCTAATCTATTCTAATTCAAGGGAGGATCACGAGAGACATATTAGAATTACACTAGAGTTTACAGAAACGTAGGTTATATGGCAAGTTCAACAAGTATGATTTCTGGATTCGTAAGGTGAAATTCTTAGGGCACATAGTGTCAAGTCAAGGGATAACAATAGACCCTTCGAAAGTTGAAGTTGTGCTATAGTGGAAACAGCCAAGGACAATGACAAATATCAGAAATTTCCTTGGGATGGTGGGCTATTAGAAAAGATTTATTGTGGGATTTTTTACTCTAGCAACACTGTTGATGAGATTGACTCAGAAAAATGTTCGGTTTGAGTGGAAGGACAATTGCGAGACTGCAATTCAGGATTTGAAAAGAAGATTAACTATTACTTCAATTTAGTATATCTGATTCTAGGTGAGGGTTTGACAATCTTCACTGATGCATCTGGGATTGGTTTGGGAATTGTATTGATATAGTTTGAGAAGGTAGTAGCGTACATATCTAGGAAATTGAAGAATCATGAGAAAAACTATCATATTCATGATCTTGAGTTTTCTGTTATAGCGTTCACACTATGCATATATGGAGGCATTACCTATATAGAGAAAATTTTAAAATATTCTTTGATCTTAAAATCCTCAAGTATATATTCTTGCAACAACGTTGGATAAAATATCTAAAGGACTACGACTTTACCCTTGAGTATCACCGGGAAAGGTGAGTGTAGTTGCCAATGTGTCGAGTAGGAACATTATAGCATATATGATGGTAAAAGAATGGTAATTGCTTGAGCAAGCCACATAAATAGTATTTGAGACTTCGAGGGAAATGTATAGATCGTGCATTTATTTGGGTACACTGAGGATAGAAAATGAATTGCTAGCGCGAATCAAAGAGTCTCAGAAAACAAATGAGGACATACAGGAATATGAGTCAAAAGCTAAGGACCTAACAAACCTAGATTGGTTGAAAGCATGAAATGTGGTTCTTAGATTCAAAAACAAGATGTGGATACTTCAAGACTCACAGTTGAGGTTCGATATATTGAGTGAGGCACACCATTCTCAATATTCTATTCATCTAAGAAGTACAAAAATGTATAAAGATCTGTGTAGAAATTTCTGGTTTTCGAGTTTGAAAAAAGTTATCGTAGAATATGTGAGTAAATATCTAACGTGTCAACAAATCAAGACAGAACACCGCAATGTAAGTGGGAGCTGGTGATAATGGATTTTTTAGTTAGGTTACTAAGAGCCAATGATGGATCAGACACCATATGGGTGATTATGGATTGATTGACGAAGTCGACACATTTCATTCTAATTCGATTTTCATTCGACGCCTACAGACTAAGCCAGATATATATATATAGTTGAGATAGCTCAACTGCATGGAGTGTCAGGTTCTATCGTGTCAGACAGGGATCCAAAATTTACTTCTCGATTCTGAAAGAGTCTACACAAAGCCATTGAGACTCAATTGAATTTCAGTTCGGTTTTTTATCCACAATCAGACGAATAATCTAAACGGATGATACAGATTTCATAAGACATGCTTCGAGCATATGCTTTGGATGTTAGAGGAGGTTGGAAGCATCATTTATCATTGGTAGAGTTCTCCTACAACAACAGTTTTCAAGACAGTATTAACGTGGCACCATTCGAAGTTTTATACGGTAGACCGTGTCGATCACCGATATGTTGGGTAGAGATAGGAGATACCATGATGTTGGGACTTGAGATTGCTAAGGAAACTACTAAGACAATATGCATTATATGGGACAGATTACAAACTACTTAGAATAAACAAAAGAGCTGTCATAACACGAAATCCCAATCAAATCCCAAGGACTCATCAATCAGAATCTCGAGGTATGAGATAAACATGCACACCATTTGATAGAACAATCATAGATAACAATACTATAAAATGAAATATATATGCAATGGAATACTAAACTGAATAAACTTAAATCCATAACATCATAACTGTCTCCCAAATACAACCTCTTAAAAAAATATACATCAACTCCCACAAAATGAATTACAACACACTCGCTAAACCACTTAGATAATCCTTAAGCTAATGAAGCCTGCAGATCCTCGACAAATCTTCAATAGGGAACTATTCGAATAACTCCTCATAGGTAAGGCTCCTAAAAAATTGAACAATCTGAAAGGAAAATAATAGGATGAGTAAAAAAGGAATGTTACTCAGCAGGATAAACATCGTTATAACAACAAGTCATACATGCACGAGTAATCATCTAAACAATTAAATAATACAAGTTTTCATAATGTAACATACGTTAAATGTCTAACCACAATCAGTAAACAGTTGTAACTGATTTCAATCTATCATTTCAATCATTTAAAGTAACATATACAATTTTTTGAAGTGGAAAACATCTAACATCATCACAAAATAAAGGAAAATACATAATAAGAACACGACGGTATAGTCGACAAGAGAGTAAAGGAACATGTCGATACAATGGCCTCGGCATGGTAAATCGATATTCCAAACTTCACATCAGATGTGGAATCCCATCATTAAAATTTGATTTTGATACCGGTCAGCATACCACACTTTTGGGCTCGTTTATCCAGCTCAGACTGGCCGTTGGCCAAGAACCCAATATTGAGTTCACCTTACGGTGATGCCTATCATTTGATGACTACAAACTAACAATGATCACTAACTAGCCCAAGAGACCCCTTGCGTCTAAACCTATCAAGAGGTAATACATGTGAACCCCACCTACCTATACACTAAATAGAGACCGTCTTTACATACAACGTTCCCCAGGAAATAAGTAGAAGAAATTTTTGAATCTCATAAGTTGTAATATGTTCTAAGGTGTCTCATACTCCTGAAGAGCATATGACATATAACACTAACCTAGATTGACTCCTCATTTCTGGATAAACAGCAACCCGTCAATCTTTATGGGTTTCTACGAATCTTTTCTAGTAAACAAAATAGTTTGTTTTATATACTATATACTAGTTTCTTTTTATCAAAATACAAGTAAGGATTCAGTAGTGTCCTCCAGTGATATCAATATGTCATTTCCATCCATCAATCATTCCATCTATTTATCTATCTGTCACATTTTGTGGCATGGACATTACATAGAACTAGAGGTATTGTCCCATCAATCAGTAGAGAACATATGTTCTCTCTATCCACCATCAATCAAATTGATCAATCTATCGTTTAACTTCCTACATCTCTATCAAAGTATTTTCACTTTTAAATTTATTTGAGATCTATCAAACATCAAACCAATTTATTCCATGGTATTGGTTGATTAGACAGATTAAAAAAATACAATAAAACCTTAAGACATAAAAGTTGAAAAATTGTGAAAATTTGGCTAAGTATTGGAAAAAGTGAATTTTCAAAATTGTCGAAGTTGAAAAAGGATTTTTGTATATGAAATCCCTCGACAACATGAGAAACACCATGTAATTTTTATAACTTAATTTAAAATAACGCTAAAGATATCGCATTTTGAAAATCGGACAAAAACGTCTAAATTTACATTTTGTTATTGAAACCGAAAATTGCATTTTAATATGTTGAGATATGGATCTCAAAATCATTTTCAAAGTTTCCAAATGGGGGGTAAAATCTTAAATTCATTAAAGAACTTAAAGTAAATGGAATATTTACTTAAATGTTTTTTTATGAAATGAAGGTGCCTTTAGTATGTGTGTACCTTCACAACACCATAAAAATCTTTTGAAAATATTTTGCAAGACCGGTAGGACTAGCAGCAGGCCAAAATGCACAATTTTGCTTGCAGGTTTGCTATTTTTGCCATATAAGTTTAAATGGCCTAGTTTTTCGAAATTTTGATGAGCATTTCATGAACACTTCAAACTCTAACAATTAAAAACTTCGACGAAACAAAATCTAATTGATACCAAACCCAAAACTACATTTAAATCGAATCAAACCTACGTGGGATTCATCGATAAATGCAAAGATAAGGCTAATACCATCAATCAAGATCAATTTCTATGAAAAATATCATACAACTTGAGGGTAGAAGGGAAGGCATCCTACTTTGAGCTATATTCTAAGGTTGAACGGAGTTTAGGATTGCCTCCAGCTAATCTCAGTGGGGACACATGTGTCATTTCGGGAATTATTTTCTCGAATGCCATTTTGAACATTCTTATACTATATTTCGGATTATTTTTCAACACAAACCTAATGGTGAAATTGGATTGCTCAAATTATGTCTCTAAATTAAACTTTTACCGGTAAAAGTTGACACGAAACTCGAGGACTTGACAACTTTTTCGTCCAACTCCGAATAAAAGTGTGCTTATAAGCTAAAATATGTTTGTCGATCCTTCTAAATCCATTGGTGATGGTGGATTTCCCCAAATATCAATAAATCAAAATCCAATCTTTTAAAATCAACGTCAAAAGTTATAAATATTTTCTCGAGATACGTATTAAAATTTTAGGGTATTACAAGAACTATGCAGACAAACGACGGAGACCTTTAGAGTTCTAGGTTAGGATAGAGTGTTCCTGAAAATATGTCCTGAAAAGGAATTTCTAAGTTTGGAATGAAAGGTAAATTGAAGGTGAGATTTGTGGGACCGTTTGAGGTAATTGAATGGATAGGGCCAATAGCTTACAGATTAATTCTACAACCACAACTTGAAGAAATTCATGATGTGTTTCATGTGTCCATGCTGAAGAAGTATTTTCTAGATCCTTAACACATAGTTGATTTATGCGATTTAGAGGTAGAAGCAGACGTGTCTTACAAGCAAGGTGCAATATAGATACTTGACAGGAGAGTAAAGCAACTCAGATTCAAATCTATTCATCTGGTCAAAGTATTATGGAGACACCATAACATGGAAGAAGCCACATGGGAAAAAAAATTAAAAATACAGGCCAAGTATCCAGAACTAGTTCGAGATTAAGGTATGATTTCAATTTCGAGGATGAAATTTTTATTAAGGGGGGAGAATATAATACCTCGAGTTTTCAATTCATATATCGAGGAAAATAAAATAGTGGAGTTTTGAGAAAATTCTAAAAGTGACTTAGGATAAAACTTTCAAATTTTGTTCTGCTCACTTTTAATGAAATCTGACCTCATTGTTGAATTCAAAATGGTTGAAAAACATACTTTAACCTGTAAGCATGCTCAAATTCGAGTTCAAATGGAAAAGTTACAAATCCTCGATTTTTAGGTCAAACAAAACCAAAAAAGTGAATTTGAGTTAGAACAAGAATTGGAATAATCCAATTGCACCATTAAGTCTACAATGAAAAATGGAGTATTTACTCGTTAGTTTTCAAGTCCAAAAAGTTGAATTATCGTAAAAAATGAAAATAAGTTTAAAAATATCAATTTCGTCTCAAAAGTTCTTTATATAAAGGAATTAAAATTTTCTTTTATGTTTATTGTCTTCTCCAAGTGTCTAAAAACCAGCAACCAAATACGATTAAAAGACTACGGGTTTTCAATAACTTTGAGTCTGATTTTTGTCATGATCGAGACCTTGTTGGTCGTCGACGAAGAAAGAAAATTTGTCTACAACGTCAAACACTACAAATCCACTTCATAAAATTTTCTCTCTCTTCTCCTTCACTTTTTATCAAAAAATAATCGAACCATAAAGTGGGTTTTGACTTCTTCAACCCAAGATTTCGTCTTCTTAGAGTCCAAATTATTCTCCGACGAAGAAGGAAAAAATGACACCATCGTCAAAATCTTCGAAACCACCATATTCTTTTCAAAACCAGTCGCATCCAACTTTGATTTACCTCAATTTCAGCACACGTTCTTTGCTTCTAATGACCAAAAAGATAGGTAGGGGACTTATAATACTTATTGGTAATCGTAGATTTCAAAGATCATTTAATATTTTTATCAAATTTATGATTTTGTTTCAAAATTTAAGATTTTCTTCTTTTATTTTAAATTCATGAGAAATTGTAGACACCCCATTTTTGTATCTGCCTAATTCGATAATTCGTTACTCGGTTGTTGTGGATTCCTAATGATAAGCATAAAGAACTCGAAGGCTTGTGAATACTATTATTGATTTCTTCCGTTTTTAGTTTATTTTCATCCCCTACTCATCACGACTAGACATAGAAATTTGCACTCGTTTAAGATCACTACATCTTACGCTCGACTTAGCAAGCACATACGCTTAGGTTCGATACACAGTCCAATAGCTTAGAGACTACGCTACGCTAGGAAAATATGACTTTGAGACTTAGAAATAATCACACAGGGATTGAAAGAAACCTCACTCTAAAATTTGTAAAAATCTATAAAAATCATCAAAATGACAAAAATACCCCTCATAAATTTTAGACCTTTGAAAAATCT
The DNA here is from genome assembly GCF_017979445.1 of Akebia trifoliata. Taxonomy (NCBI): domain Eukaryota; kingdom Viridiplantae; phylum Streptophyta; class Magnoliopsida; order Ranunculales; family Lardizabalaceae; genus Akebia; species Akebia trifoliata. Next base: position 14,335,397 of record NC_141375.1, read on the forward strand.
TGAAAGTACTTTTATCGCACTCAGAATGTGATTTCGAGTCTAACGGGACCCAAATCAAGAAAAATAGAGAAATTCAAGAAAAATCATCAAAATACCGAAAATACTCCTCATAAATGTTGGACCTTCGAAAAATCTCGAAAGCACCTCTATTGCCCTCAGAATGTGATTTCGAGTCTAATGAGACCCAAATCGATGAAAATAGAGAAATTTAGAAAAAATCATAAAAATGACCAAAATACCCCTCAATATCCAACTCTAACATAGAGAGACCCTGATTGTAAAACCTCAAATTTTTAATTCGTATCTCGAGAAAAAAATAAATAGTAGAATTTTAAGAAAATCTTTAAAGTGGGATTTAGGAGTAAAACTTTAGGATGTTTCTGATCATTTTTAATGGAATCTAACCTCACCATTAGATTCAAAATGATCGAAAAATATAGTTTAGCCTGTAAGCACGCTCAAATGCGAATCCGAATATAAAAGTTGCAAAATCCTCGATTATCGGGTTGGATCAGGCTAAAACAGTGACTTTTTGTTAGAGCAATAATTTTTAAAATTTGATCATACCATTAGGTTCATAACGAAAAATTATTAAACATAGACTATTTATTTATCATTTTTGGAGATCAGGAAGTCGAATTATCGTCAAAAACGAAAAAGACATCAAGTTTAGGGGTCACCTCAGGCCAAAAAATGTAAATTTTTTATGGAGACATAATTTGTAGAAATTGACTGCACCATTAGATCCGGAAAGAAAAATTAGGTGAAATAGAGTATTCATTTATCAGTTTTGGAGTTCGGATGATCAAGTTATCATCGATCAAAACAATAGGCGAAATACCGATTTCGTCCCAACTTTTATATAAATAAAATTTAATTTTTTTTTATATAACTCATCTTCCCCAACGCGTCATTACAGCGAGACATACGAAAAAAAAGAAAAAAAACAATTGTTTTTCCTCCGATTTTCCACTTCAGATCTCTCGCAAACGGTCCACTTTCGACGATCGCCACAGAAAAGAAAAAGGTCCACAGCTACGTTCTCTACAAAACCTACCCAACCTCTTTCCATTTCAATTTCTTTTTCATCCAATATCGTCAAAAATCAGCCGTATTTGGATACGGAAATTTCGAAACTTTGACCTCAGATTTCGTCCGTTTCTGGGTCAAACCGTCTTCCGACGTAGAAGAGAGAAATGTCCGCAGCCTCATTCTCTACATAACCCACCCAAATTCCTTCCGTTTTCTCGTCTTTTTCACCCCGTATAGTCAAAAATCAGCCGTATTTTTATACAGAGATTTCGTAACTTCGACCTCGATTTTCATCGGTTTCGGGGTCAAACCGTCTTTCGCCGTAAAAGGGAGAAGAGACGAGCACATCGAGATCTTTGAAACCACTAGGCCGGTTTTAAAAATCAGCCATTTCGAAGTTCGGTCAGTCTCGATTTTTGTACCGATCGCCTCGATTTCCGGGTCCGTTCTTCGATCGTTTCGCCTAAAGATTGTAAGGAACTCTTAATTTCTATTAGTAATCGTAGATTGTGAAAATTACATTTAGGATTTTATTGGAAAAATTTGGATGTATCTCCGAAATGTAGAATTCTTTTGTTATTTCAAAAATTCACGCTAGAAATTGCATGATTGATATGTTTAATTGTATTTTTATCAAATTATACGTGGGTAAGGTATTTTATTGGGTTATTTCTGTAAGTTGGGTCCTGTGCACTGCTCGGAACCCGTTTTAATATAAGTTTTATTTTTTTAAGGTTTTTGATAAAAATAAATTCTTTAGTTGAAAATGTGATTTAATATTCAATGAACTCATATTGAGTTGATGAATATCAGAAAATGGATGTTTTTATTGAAGAGATTGAAAATTGTAAAAATCGAAAAAAAAGAGAAAAAGGGTATGAAACGGTAAAATGTCAGAGTCACACCCGAGGGGTGATGTCTACATTTTACGTTGTTGTGTTGTGTGTAGGTTGGTGAACAGATATCCAGGGATAATATTATTGGTTGCATGTTTATTTAATTTCTGTTAGCGCGAGGCGCTCCGTTATGTTATTTATTTTAGGCCGGGTGGCCACACTTGCATGGTAGGAAACTGGATATCTATTCTCAACCTTGTATTGTTAATTTCTCTTTTGTTTTCAAATGAAAATAATATATATATGTAACTATTTTGTGAGCTGTTAAAGAGTTTGTGAATGCCTGAAGGGATAGTGCATCATATCATTTGGAGTGGTGTACTATCCTGGGATGTACGGTAGGGACCACCAAGCTCATACGTGGTATGGGACGCGTATGAGAGTGGAGTCACAACTGGAATCCGGGTTTATTCCTCTCTATCTTTACCAGTGAACTTGTAATGTAAAGGTGGGTCGTATACGAATGGTTTGTATATTTGGGAATCACATGCACGCCTGATAGGTATAGACGAAGATGATTAGTCAGTGATCATTAACAATCTATAGTAGTCGAACGTTCTGACACATCGAAAAGAGACCCATTGCTTACGGTCACGTCAAACAGCCAGCCTGAACCGGATAAATGGTCAACCAAGCGTGGTAAACAGCGACCAGCCACAAAATCAGGAACTAAAAGTCAGAGAAGAATTGTAACATCATGTCCCGACTGGGAGCGATCCAGTCGTGAATCCCAACTCTCTAATTCCAATACTCCACCATTGTGTATTATGTATCTGTTGCTTATTTTGATATATAAAATGAAATGCATGTTTAATATTTCCATTTGATCAATTAAATTTGTATAAAAAGAAAATGTTATAGTGAGTAATGATGATCGATGTAATGTGAGTTTTAAAATGTTTAGTTGTTCATCCCTCGCTATATGTACCAGTTAATCGTAATTTTCTTCTGTAAAAACTTTGTTTATTTTAAAATGATTCAGTATGTTTATTCGTTCATGTTAGGAGAGGTTATTGGCAGAAATTGTTGCTTTCCTTATTGGGTAACCATTGTTACTTACCCTTTCCTTCTCCATTTTTTAGTTTCAGATCCGGAGCTTGGCGAAGCAGGTGTAGAATACGAGTGAGGACTATCTGGTAGGTCAGATAGACGACCAGAGTCCGTTACCTGGTGAGTATTGGAGTTATTACCCCTAGTGGTGTCGATTTGTCTGAGAGTACTATATAGATTTTGATTTGAGCGTTAGGAATTTTGTTAGAGTGAGGAATTCCTGTATAATCATGTGTATAAACTTCTTCTTCCGCACTCTGATCTATCGTACGATATTAGACGTTTATAAGCTTCCGCTAGTTATTATATTACGCATGTATATGCAGGATTGTATGTCGTTTATTAGGTGCAGGTTGAACGCCTTGGAATGCTAACATAAATAGAGGAGACCATGCCGAAATTTCGAGGTGCCACTTAGTACCTCGAGATCTGACATGGGGATTTGTGTTAGCGTTCGGCGGGACGCCACACTGATCCTAGGAAAGTCAAATTCAAACCGAAAATCAAAATAAAATTCAAATCGAAAATTAAACTTTAACCCAAAAGCCAATTTAAAATTTAAATCAAATTAAAATCGAAAATCAAATTAAAATCTAACCTAAATTCAAATTAAAATGTAAAATCAAATCGAAAGTCAAAATTTAAATTATTCAACCAAATAAAGCGCAAAATCAAACTAAAAAAAAATAATAAACCAATAAATCCTAATCGAAATCCAACAAATTCGAAATCCAAAATCGAACTTAATCGATCAAACCAAATTGAAATTAAATCTTAATTAAACCATCAAAATTTAAAATCAAATACAAATTTAAATTTAAAACATCAAATTAAAATTCATCAAAATGTCTACTCGTATAAAAAATTTAATTAAAATCAACCAATCAAAATTCAATTCAAAATCAGATTAAAAATAAATTAAAAATTCAAAACCCAAAGCAAAACTTATCAACCAATCACAACTCAACGACAATAGGCTTTCGTAGTACAAGTAACGTGGGATCTCCGCCCCCCATTCTTAAAAAAAAAATTAAAGAAAAAAGAGAGAAATAAAAATAAAAGAAACGTGGGCGTACGTTTTCTTTCCTCATCTTCTTCTTTAACGTTTTCCCTCTTCAGCCACACCTTCATCTCCAACGGATTGCTCTAACTCACGTCTTCAACTACCCTTCTTCCCTCATCTCCCATCTCAGCCCTCTCTCCCATCTCTCCATAACTGCTCTCTTGACCATTAAAAACCAGTCACCATTATCATCTAAAGGAAAAAAAAACAGCCATGGTTTTTGCTCCCTTATCTCTCATCTCTCCTTCTTTCACATTTTTTTGGTGAACCACCATAAAAACAACAAGGAGAATCACCATTGGAAAAATGTTTTTTCTCTTGGCTGTCTTGAAAAAAAAATGACCCCACTAACTCCTCATTCTTCAGCCAAGGTACGAGGCCCCTTTCTACCCTCTTTTGCCTCTACTCAGGCATTAAGATCAACCCATTATCACCTTCTCCAATAGCCCCAATATTCGTCCCTAACAACACCATCATCACCTCCATTAGCAACCCCATTTACTTTTAGTTTCAGCACTGTTATCGCCTCCATTAGCAGTCCCATTTACCTTTAGTTTTAGCACCATTATCACCTCCATTAGCGGTCCCATGTACCTTTAGTTTCAGCACCATTACAGCCCCCATTAACAGCTCCAATCACCTTCCATTAGCAGCCCCAACTATCGTCCCTAACAACACCATTATCACCTTCATTAACAGCCCCATTTACCTTTAGTTTCAGCACCATTACAACCCCTATTAATAGTCCCAACCACCTTCCATTAGCAGCCCCAACTATTGTCCCTAACAGCACCATTATCACCTTCATTAGCAGTCCCATTTACCTTTAGTTTCAGCACCATTACATCCCCCATTAACAGCTCCAACCATCCTCTATTAGCAGTCCCAACCTTGGTCCAAAACAATACTATCAAGTCCTTCTATTGACATCCTCAAACGCTTCATTTACCTTTAGTTTTAGCACGTACAAACAGCCACCCAACCTTATGTTAGCAGCCTCTCCATTAACACTCAACCACCATTCTAACTCTCTCTCACGCCTACATCCCTGAACCCTCTTTATTCTCTGGACAGTGGACACAAATAAAAAATGAAAAATGAAGAAAAAGAAAATTGATTTTTAACACTCTCACAGTAATTATCATCGCAGCCTCTTCTTGTATTCTTTGGCGTCTCATGCTATTTTGAGTCTTTTTGAAGGAATCCAAGCATCCGAAATTATTCAGGGAAGGTAATTTTTCTATTTTTTATCTATTTATTTTATTTTATTTTTTATTATTTATCTTTTTATTATTTTTTTATTATCTCTTGATTTCGTATGCATTTGAATCAATTCATCGATTTTTTGGGTATACGTGACACTACACCTTTAAGTTTCCAAAATATTAATGAATCGATTCGCTCATTTTTTTTAATCGATTGAAAGAATTAACTCGCATATATCAAGTTGGTGGATCGACTCATTGGGTGTTCATATTATCGGGTTGATTCATCAACTTTTTTATGTTATTGAGCCAATTCGCTAATATTGGTATTAATCAATTCATTGATTTTTGTGTACATGAAAATTTTAAAATCAATTTTCTCAATAAAACTCAACGAGTCGACACACTGATTTTTGTGTGCTTTGGAAGTCCCAAATCGAAATTTCCTATGAAATTAGACACGTGAGCCAACTCACTGATTTTGTATACATCGGAAGTTTAAAATAGAAATTTTCTATGAAATGGGCATGTGAGTCAACTCACTGATTTTGTATACATCAGAAGTTTAAAATCAAAATTTTCCTATGAAATTGAGCATGTGAGTCGACTCACTAATTTTAGTACACGTGGCAATTCAAAAATCGAATTTCTTTGATTAAAAATACATGAGTTGGCTAACTGATTTTAATGCACGTGGCAATTCAAAAATCAAATTTCTTTGATAAAATGTCGTCAATGAGCCAATTCATTAATTTTGTGTACATGACATTAAAAATTGATTTCACATTCTTCCAAATGTGACTGAATCGAATCACTAAATTTTGGTAAATCATATGCGATTTGATGATGATTGGACCCTAGTTTGACCTTTAAGTCTTTGATGTTGATCGTAGGATATTTTTGGATCATAGTAGAGACTAATCATCTTGATCAGGTGGGTTCGGTGCTAACACCTTCTGAAACCTGTAATCTGATCCCTTATCCATTACTTATGGACTAACCCGGTCCATTTTGGAGTTATCTATAGTTCCTAGACCTAAATTAAGTGGCGACTCCCTATATTTTAAAAATCCCTAAGTTATGTAATCGGACTCCTATTCACTATTTAGCGGAAGGCCGCGAGGGTTGAGTCGATTTCAATGGCAACTCCATTGGGGATCATTGGGTCAAACTTGACCCAATTCATAACTATCCTTAGGTTGACTTTTCCCTCAAGTCAACTTAGTTGACTCAAAGAGACTCTTAGTGTAAAACCTGAGTTTTCGATTCGTATCTCGAAGAAAAAGAAATAGTGAAATTTTGAAAAAAAATCTTAAAAGTGAATCTTAAGGTAAAATTGTAAGATTTTGTTTTGGTCATTTTTAATGAAATCTAACCTCACCATTGGATTCAAAATGGTCGAAAAACATACTTTAGCCTATAAGCACCCTCAAATGTGAGTCCGAATAGAAAAGTTACAAAACCCTCGATTTACGAGTCGGACTAGGCTAAAATAATAAGTTTTTTCTAGAGTAAGAATTTTAAAATTCGATCATACCATTGGGTTCATAACAAAAAATTATTGAACATAACCTATTTATTTGTCATTTTTGGAGTCCAAAAAGTCGAAATATCGTCAAAAATAAAAACGACATTAATGTTAGGGTCCTATTGGATCGAAAAAGTAAATTTTTGTTAGAGACATAATTTAGAGAATTTGATTATACCATTAGATTCAAAACGAAAAATACGATAAAATTAAGTATTCATTCGTCACTTTTGGAGTCCGGACAGTCAAGTTATCATCGAACGAAACAATAGGTAAAATATCGATTTCGTCCCGCACTTATATAAATAATTTTTTTAATCCAAAACACTATGCATCCACATTCAATTTCTTTAAAAATCAACCAACGAGTTTTTTAAAAAAAAAATGGTTTTCTTTCGAAGTTCAACTCAGATTCACCGCGAACAGTTGGTCTTCAACTTCTAACGTAGAAGGGAAAATTGTCTGCAGCGTCGACCTCTACAAAATACACCCATTTCCTTTAGTTTTCTCACCTTTTTCACCCCATATCATAAAAAATCAATCGGGGGTTTCGTAACTTTGACCTCAGATTTCAATTGTTTTGGAGTCAAACCGTCCTCCGTCATAGAAGGGAGAAAGGACAATGACATCGAAATTTTCGAAATCACTGGACCAGATTCAAAAATCAGTCGCCTCGAAGTTTGGTTCATCTCGATTTTCGTGTAAGCACTTCAATTTTTCTATACAGAGATTTTTAAGACTCAATTTTTATTGACAACCGTAGATTTACGAAAATTGCATTTAGGATTTTTATCCAAAATTTGTATTGGATTTAAAAATTGTAGAATTCTTTTTGTTATTTCAAATTCACGTCAGAACTTGCATATTTAATATGTTTAATTGTATTTTATAACATATGCGGGTAGGATATTTCACTTGGTTATTTCTGTCATTTGGGTTCTATACACTACTCGGACCTTGTTTTGATGTAAGTTTTATAAATTTTCAATTTAAATGATAAAAATGAATTTAAAAATGTGAAAAAGGATTTGAGATCAGAAAATAAATATTTGAGTGTATAAATTCGAAAAATGAATGATGCGTTTAAAAAGTAAAAATGTAAGAATCAAAATAAGAGAAAATGGAATAAAACGGTAAAATGTAAGAATCACACTCGAGGGTGATGTCTGCATTTTATATTGTAATGTTGTGTGTAAGTTGGTGAAGGGATATCTAGGGATAATGATTGGTTGCATATTTATTTAAATTTTGTCGGCGTAGAGACTCCGAGTTTTGTTATTTATTTCAAACAGGATGGCCACAGTTGCATGATAGGAAATTGGATATCCATTCTTAACTTTGTAATGTTAATTTCTCATTTGTTTTCAAAGAAAATTTCTTAATTATTTTCAAAGAAAGGAAATGATATATATAACTATTTTGTGAACTGTTAAAGAGCTTGTGAATATTTGAGGGGATAGTCTGTCATATCATCTGGAGTGATATATTATCATAGGATGTACGGTAGGGGCAACCAAACTCATACGTAGTATGAGACACATATGAGAGTGGAGTCACAACTGGAATCCGATTTATTCCTCTCTATCTTTACCAATAAACTTGTAATGTAAAGGTGATCGCTTACTAATGATTTGTATATTTGGGAATCACATGCACGCCTGATAGGCATAGACGAAGATGATTAGTTAGTGATCACTAACATTCTATAGTAGTTAAACATTCTGACACATCGAAAAAAGACTAATTACTTACGGTCACATCAAACAGCCAGTTTGAGTCGGATAAATGGTCCCGCAAGCGATTAATCACAAAATCAAGAACTAATACTTTATTATGAAACATCATGTCCCAACTGGGAGCGATCTAGTCTTGAATCCCAACTCTCTAATTCCACTACTCCACCATTGTGTATTATGTATCTATTGCCTTATTTTGATATAAAATAAAATGCAAGTTTAATGTTTTCATTTGATCAAATGGATTTGTATAAAAAGAAAATGCTATAATGGGTACTGTTGATTGATGTAATATGAGTTTTAAAATGCTTAGTTGCTCATCCCTACTATATGTACTAGTTAATCATATTTTCTTTTATAAAACTTTACATATTTTAAAATATTTAGTATATTTATTCGTTCATGTTAGGAGAGGTTATTAACAGAAATTGTTTGCCTTCCTACTGGATAACCATTCTGACTCACCCTTTCCTTCTCTATTTTTTTAGTTTTAGATTCAAAGCTTAGCGAGACAGGTATAAAGTAGGAATGATGATTATCTTTTGGGTCAAATAGACAATCAGAGTTCGTCACTTAGTGAGTATTGGGGCTATACCTCCTAGTGGTGTCAAATTGTTCAAGAATATTATAAATGTTGTATTGAGCATCAGGACTTTTTGTTAGAGTGAGGAATTTTTGTATAATTTTAAATTTTATTTATCCTTCTATATTCTTATCTATCGTATGTTATTAGATTTACATAGGGTTCCTTTGTATTATATTTTTATGTATATATGTAGGATAATGTATGTCATCTATCAGGTGCAGGTTGAACGCTTTGGAATGCTAACATAAACAGAGGAGACCATGCTGAAATTTTGAGGCGCCACTTTGTGCCTCGAGATTTAACATGAGGCTTTGTGTTAGCGTTTGACGGAGCACCACAGATGGTATTAGAGCATAGCATTAGATCCGTATGGGATTACAGATCTACTGTGTTTTAGAGAATTGACTGATACCACAGATATTAGAACGATAATCATAAAGTGTCACTAGGAATTTGGTATCCAAGCTTATTAGTAGTTTCGTATTGGAATTACGAGTTCTTCCATGTCTAGAAGTCTGTAGAGTCTAGTAAGCCCAGGATAGGATTCAAGGTTTGTTTGGATAGTAATGAAAATGGAGTCCATTACTAAGTTCTAGGCTACGGTAGCAATTCATAGTTACGTTAAAATGATTTTGGCTTTATTCTAATAAGTGCCTGGTTACTGATAAACACAAGCGAGAGGAGTAGATGAGGCAGAGGCTGAAACGCCACGGAGACGAGACAGATTCTAGATAAGACCATTCACCCGATAACACAGCTAATGTCATTCATGGGATAGATGACTGAGTCTCATGTCAAGTTCAGAAAGGAAATATGAATAATACAACCATTACCACCTCGAAGCCAAATGGAAGGAATGCATTTAGTATCTAATAATAGACAAACAATTACGACACTAGCAAATTCATAGAAAAAATAACAATACGTGAGAAGTGATATTATAGACATACCAACTCAATGGATGGAAGAATTTTATAAGAAATAACAACATATACTACTAAATCAGTCGAAAGAAAGAGTTGTGATATATTACGAATGTGACAAATTAGGACATAAAAGAGAGCAATGTTCGGGGCAACGTCAATTGATTAAGGATGAGTGGCTCAAAAAGATGCTAAACAAACCAATTAAGGAGACAATAAGGCCACTAGATTTCAATAAAGTTGATAGCGTACTCGTGCTACCCCAAATAAACAAGACTAGCGATCGAAAGCAAGAAATGATACGAGACATACCACAATTGCAAGATGCACTACTAAATCCAAGAAATGAGGGAGTGTTGAACCTCTTCGCAAAAGGGAAATACTATTCCATCTCAAGGACCACTACTAGAGGTCATGCTTTTAAAGAATGAGAGAATTTCCCAATCCAAAGGACAGGTAAATCTATGGATGTGATTGTAGAATTTCCAACTATTACGTCCATCAAGATTTAGGGGTTTTTTCAATCTAGTTAGTGTCAATGAGTGGGTTTTGAAAACCTGAGAGATTTTAGTGCCATGTAATGCCCGAGAGATTAGTAGGTGATAGTGGCTACATTCTAGTTGGATGGGGATACCAGTCATTAGTAATGTTTTGAAAGGAATGTATTGGGAGATGTATTGTTTGAGTGGGTAGACTTCGAGAAGATGTTTGTTGATAGATTTATATCCAAGACTGCTCGAGAAATCAAGCACTAAGAGTTTTTTAGATTAATAGAGGGTAATCTATCGATTACAGACTATGGTATGACATTCACTAGGTTGTCATGATATGCGCCCAAGCTTATCTTGACAAATCTGCAGAAAGCATGTAGATTATTTAGAAGAATATAACCTTACCTAAAGGCCAAGAGGTCGATGATTTAGACTACAAATTATAGAGATACGATGAGTCGAGCTTAGAGGGTAAAGCAAGGAAAGATGGAGTTACAGACTTTCAAGGTGCAAATTAGTCGACCTTAGACTCCTTTTCCTCCCAAATAAGATCCGACCAAGAGTCCGATGTATTCGAGGCTAATCTCACCCATATCAGTGCATCCACAATATAGAACTCCTCCACTACCAAGTTGTAGAGTTCCCCCATCACTAAGTTATAGAGCAGTTGGAGCTCTAATGATGCCAACAGGGCCAAAAGAACTAACAAGGCAGGTTTAGAACATGCATGCTCCAGTTTACCAACTGCCTACTCCATAGAAACTTTCGAAAACAAAATCGTTGACATGTTATGCGTATGGTCAGGTGAGACATATCATGAGAGAATGCCCCTATCATAATTGTGAGCAAGGGTTGTTACCAGGAGAAAGTACATGTCTCTGACAAGGTTCTAAAAGGTACAGTTTCTAATTATAATGTTAGAATGTGTAGTTTTATTCAATACTGATTCCTCTAGATCATATAATTCTACTAAGATTTTGCATACTTGCCAGAGTAAGAAACAACTATTATGAGTCGAGTAATGAAATTTTCTACACCACAAGAAGACTATCATTGATAAAATGTTATTGAGGTAGTATGGGAAAAAGAATGTTAATGAAATAGGAATGGTAAGGTAGAATAGAAAATAAAATATTAAATTGAATATAAAGATAATGGTATATTGGGAATGGAGATTTTAATACAATTTGCGTATCTAGTGTTAGTAAATATTTGTATTATATTAAGGATATATTAAATGTGGATGTTGTTTATTATTTTATTAAGAAGTATTAAAGGGTGTGTAAATAGTAGTATATTTGCGGTAAGTCTATGCAGTGGCAAGTATGAGTAAAACATAAAAGACGGTGTAATTGGAGAGAGAAGTAAAGAACATAAGAATAAAGAAGAGATGAAATGATTGTTGTTGATAGACATTGGTGGGGAAGTGATATAATGTGAATTGGAGTGATTAATTGATGGTTGTATTGGGTTGATGAAAAATAGGTGACATAAGGTTTATGAATTGAAAATGAGATTGTCTTAGAACCAAGAATAAATGATAATCGAAAAGAGGTGTTGTTTATTACACATGTTATGTTAGTGTGGTGACGATGAAGTTTGATAAGGTACGACTTCAATTTTGAGGACAAAATTTTTATTAAGGGGGGGTGGGGGAGAATGTAAAACCCTGAATTTTCGATTCGTATCTTGAAGAAAAATAAATAGTGAAATTTTGAAAAAATCTTGAAAGTGGGACTTAGGAAAAATTGTAGGATTTTGTTCTGGTCATTTTTAATGAAATCTGACCTTACCATTAGATTTAAAATGGCTGAAAAGCATACTTTAGCCTATAAGCACGCTCAAATGCGAGTCCGAACAGAAAAGTTGCAAAACCCTCGATTTGCGAGTTAGACCCGACTAAAATAATGACTTTTTGCTAAATTATGAATTTTTCAAATTCGATCATACTATTGGGTTCGTAACAAAAAATTATTGAACATGAACTATTTATTTATCATTTTTGAAGCATAAAAAGTCAAAATATCGTCAAAAACGAAAATAACGTCAATTTTAGGGTCCCATTAAGCTGAAAAAGTAAATTTTTGTTAGTCATAATTTATAAAATTTAATTATATTATTAGATTCAGAATGAAAAATTAGATAAAATAGAGTATTCATTCGTCACTTCTGGAGTTCGGACGGTTAAGTTATCGTCGAATGAAACAATAGGTAAAATACCAATTTTGTCCCACACTTATATAAATAATTTTTTAATCTAAAACACTAATCATCCTCATTTAATTTCGTTAAAAACTAGCAAAGGAGTTTTAAAAAAAAAAATTGGTTTGCTTCCGAAGTTCAACTTTAGATTCACCGTGAACGGTGTCTTCGACCTCTGACGTAGAAGGCAAAATCATCCGCAACGTTGACCTCTACAAAATCCACTCGATTTTCTTTCGTTTTCTCACATTTTTCACCCCATATTATAAAAAATTAGTCATATATATATACAGGGATTTCGTAACTTCGACCCCAGATTTCATCTATTTCGGGGTCAAACCGTCATCAATCGCGGAAGGGAGAAAGGACGACTGCATCGAGATCTTCGAAACCACTACACTACATTCAAAAATTAGTTGCCTCGAAGTTTGGTCTATCTCAATTTTCGTGGTAATCGTCTCGATTTTCGTGCATGCACTTTAATTCTTTTGCAAAGAGATTGTAATGACTATTAATTTTTTTTGATAACTGTAAATTTACGAAAATTGCATTTAAGATTTTTATCCAAAATTTGTATTAGGTTTAAAAATTGTAGAATTATTTTTGTTATTTCAAATTCATGTCAAAACTTATATATTTAATATGTTTAATTGTATTTTATAACAAATTATATGTGGGTAGGATATTTCATTGGGTTCTGTCCGCCAGTTGGGTTTTGTACACTACTTGGACCTTGTTTTGATATAAGTTTTGTAAATTTTTAATTTAAATGATAAAAAGAAATTTCAAAATGTGAAAAAGGATTTGATATCGGAAAATGAATATTTGAGTGAATGAATTCGAAAAATGAATGATGTGTTTGAAAAAATAAAAATTGTAATGATGTGTCTGCATTTTATATTGTAATGCTGTGTGTAGGTTGGTGAAGGGATATCTAAGGATAATGATTAGTTGCATATTTATTTAAATTCTGTTGGCGCAAAGATTCTGAGTTTTGTTATTTATTTTAGGTCGGGTGGCCATAGTTGTATAGTAGGAAATTGGATATCCATTCTCAACATTGTAATGTTAATTTCTTATTTGTTTTCAAAGAAAATTTTCTAATTATTTTCAAATAAAGGAAATGATATATATATATATATATAAATGACCAAAATGCTCCTCAATATCCAACTCTAACATATTGACCCTGATCCCTAGGAAAATCAAATTCAAATCGAAAATCAAAATAAAATTCAAATCGAAAATTAAACTTTAACCCTGAAGCCAATTTAAAATTCAAATCAAATTCAAATAAAAAATCAAATTAAAATCTAACCAAAATTCAAATTAAAAAGTAAAATCAAATCGAAAATCAAAATTTAAAATTTTCAACCAATTAAAGTGCAAAATCAAATTTAAAAAAAAAACAATAGACCAATAAATCCTAATTGAAATCCAACAAATTTGAAATTTAAAATCGAACTTAATCGATCAAACCAAATTGAAATTAAATCTTAATTAAACCATCAAAATTTAAAATCAAATACAAATTTAAATTTAAAACATCAAATTAAAATTCCAATCAAAATGTCGACTCCAATAAAAAATGTAATCGAAATCAACCAATCGAAATTCAATTTAAAATCGAATTAAAAATAAATTCAAAATTTAAAACCTAAAACAAAACTTATCAACTAATCACAACTCAACGACGGTAGGCTATCGTAGTACGAATAACGTGGGATCTCCGCCTCCCATTCTTAAAAAAAAAAATGTTTTTAAATGAAAAAGGAGAGAAATAAAAATAAAAGAAATGTGGGTGCACGTTTTCCCTCTTCAGCCACACTTTTCTCTCCAACGGACTCCTCTAACCCACGTCTTCAACAATCCTTCTTCCCTCATCTCCCATCTCAGCCCTCTCGGCCCTCTCTCCCATATCTCCATAACTGCTCTCTCTTAACCATTAAAAACCAGCCACCGTTATAATCTAAAGGAAAAAAAAGGAGAAAGCCATTGTTTTTACTCCCGCATCTCCCATCTCTCCTTCTTTCACTTTTTTTGGTGAACCACCATAAAAACAGCAAGGAGAATCACCATTGGAAAACTTTTTTTCTTGGCTACCCTGAAAAAAAAAAAAAGACCCACTAACCCTCATTCTATAGCCAAGGTACAAAACCCCTTTCTACCCTCCTTCGCCTCTTCTCAGCCATTAAGATCAGCCCATTATCACCTTCTCCAACAGTCCTAACCTCTGTCCCTTACAGCACCATCATCACCTTTAGTTGCACCGTTATCACCTCCATTAGCAGCCCCATTTACCTTTACTTTTAGCACCATTATCACCTCAATTAGCAGTCCCATGTACCTTTAGTTTCAGCACCATTATAGCCCCCCCTAACAACCCCAACCACCCTCCATTAGCAGCCCCAACTATCGTCCCTAACAGCACCATTATCACCTTCATTAGTAATCCCATTTACCTTTAGTTTCATGGCATAAAAAATTGATTTCACATTTTTTCAAATGTGACTGAATCGATTCACTAAATTTTGGTGTCACGTAAACCCTATTAAATCATGGGATTCCACTACTCGTAATTCAAGAAATCATGTAATTATTTTAGTCGTAGGACTTATTTAGTAAATCCGATACGATTTGATGATGATTGGACCCTAGTTTGACCTTTAATCTTTGAATGTTGACCGTAAGATATATTGCATTGCAATAGAAACTGATCATCTTGATATGGCGGGTTCGGTGCCTAACACCTTCCGAAACCCGTAATCTGACCCCTTACCCATTACTTGTGGATCAACCTGATCCATTTTAGAGTTATCTATGGTTCCTAGACCTAAATTAGGTGGCGACTCCTTATTCTTTAAAAATCCTTAAGATACGTAAGCGAACTCCTATTCGCTATTTAGCTGAACCACGAGGTCGAGGCGATTTTCGAAATATATGTGTTTGATGTGTTTTAAACGTGTTTTATAACATTTTATATATGGGTGAGACATTTTACCAAATAACAGACAAAAAACGAAAAGAAAATTCAATTTTGTTTTGTGCAGTCTACCAAGAGTTGTTAGTAGTACTGGTAGTGCCACCGCTAGGTGCCGTTAGAATCTTATGGTTTCGTTAGTTCGATCCTATGCCACTACCAAATCCCCATTTTGATCTAAATTTTTTAGTTTTCAATTTAAATGATAAAATAAATTTTAAAGTTTGAAAAATGATTTGATATTAAATGAATTTACATTAATTTGATAAATATCGAAAAAAGACTAGTGTTTTCGAAAAGTACTAATATATGAAAAAAGGGGGAAAATTGATGAAATAGTAAAATGTCAGAATCACGCCTGAAGGATAATATCTTCATTTTACATTATTGTGAGATGTGTGGTTTGATGAACAGATATCCAGGGTTTATTTATTTTCTATTGTCAGGAGGTGACTTACATATTTATTTACTTTCTGTTAGCGCGAGATGTTGTTTAAATTTGTGCAAGAGTACACCATACTATACTGTTATTCAATTTAACTCGAGTGGGCACAATTAGATGGTAGGAAACTAGATATCCATTCTCAACACTATGATGTTAATTTTTTATTTGTTTTCAACTAAAAAATAATATATATATATATATATTTTATGAATTTTTAAAGAGTTTGTGAATACCTAAAGGGATAGTCTATTATATCATCCGGAGTGATATATTATCCTGGGATGTACGGGAGGGGGGACTACCAAACTCATACATGGTATAAGATGCGTATGAGAATAGCGTGATAACTAGAATCCGACTTTATTTCTTTCTATCTTTTTTAGTGAACATGTAACGTAAAGGTCGTACACGAGTAGGGGTGTATAATGGGAATCACATGCATGCCTGATAGGCATAGACGAAGACGATTAGTCAGTAATCACTAATAGTCTAGAGTAGTCGAACGTCTTTACACGTCGTGAAGAGACCTATTTTCTTATGGTCACAATCAAACGGCAAACCTAAGTAGGATAAATCAAGAAATAACTATGGATTTTCACACCAATAAAGTTCCACACTAGTGAAATATTAGAACACGATGTCCTGACTAGGAGTTATCTAGTCATAGAATCCCAGCTCTCTAATTCCACTTCTCCATCAATGTGCATTTATTTGCTACATTATTTTGAAGTATAATGTAATGACCTGAAATTCCTAAAATGTATCTCGAGGAAAAAAATTTAGATCCGTGCATTGATTTAAAAGTTATCAAATCCTCAAGTTTCGCGTTAGATATTTTACAATAGGTAAATGACACCTTAGAGACGTAATTTGAGGAAACCGATCATATAATTAGATTCGTGTCGAAAAATCACCCGAAATAGAGTATAAGTTTGTCCAATTCGGCATTTGGGAAAAACAATTCCCAAAATGACAAGTATGTCCCAACTTAAGTAATATAAATATCTAAATTCTATTAGAAAAATCAGATTTTTCTTATTCTCTTCTCTAAACAAATCTCAACCATTTTCCTTCAATATTTGAAACTCAGATCTACGCCAAACGAGAACGATCCGAGCTTAGGCGCAAGAAGGAAAGTTGTTTCTCTCGCCGAGGGTTACGCGTGGACGCAAAGAAATCCGATTTTCGCCGGAAGAAAATTTTGGAGATTGGCCGGAGGCGATTTTAAAGTCCATTCAACCGTTGAAAATAGCTTGATGTAGGTTGCCTTCCCTTCTACCTTCTAGTTATGCGATAATTTCATATAAAATCCATATGATTGTTGATAAATCGATTGTTTCATTAAGTTTATACATATTTGAACAATTTAAATCATGTTTGCATGTTTATTTATGATTGGTTTTAGTTCATCTGATGTAATATAATCATTTTATAGTTAATATGATATTTAGATCGATTTTAGTCGAGTTTCGACGAAAAATCAGCAAATTCGAAAAAGTATCCGAATGTTGAGTTTGGTTCTAATTTGTTTTGTGTTGCTTCCATATGGTATGTATACCCATTTCCTACATTTATTTCATTAAAACTAATTAAGTATTACTTTAAATTCTTTAATAAATAAATGAATAGTTCATTTTCAATTTCGACTTTGAAAAAAAATTATTTTTCAACACTTAGTTAAATTTTCCCTAAACATAATATAAAATCTAAAGGTTTCCTACACTTTTCTTATGTCATTTCCTAAAGTCCTTAGGATTGAACCTTTTTGACCCCAAGAAGTCTCCCAAACCTCTATAAATAGAGGGTTCTACAAGGCAAATAAGAAGGAGAATTTTAGAGTAAGAAAATTTTGCTCAAATTTCTACTTAACCTTTTGGAACCTTAGAGTTAAAAGAAGAACAAGGTTGGAAAGAAAGATGATACTAAGGTAGGGCGGATACCTATGTGTTGATTTTTTCTATTTGCCCGTCTTTTTCTCTCCTAATCTCTTTTGTTATTTTGTTTAAGTTCAAGCTTTTTACAACGTAGTCTTCTTACTTTTCTTCAAGGGCATAGGGTTGAAGAGAGTAAGTCTTCTCTTTGAGAAGCCATCTTCTCCTCTTAAGTCCCCCAATAAATTCTAGCATTATTCAATGTTAATTCAAGTAATTTCAAGTTTCATTTATGTTTTTAGTACTTTATTTTCAATTTTTTAGTTACTTTCTTTTCTTTAGTGGCTAAGGAAGAAGAAAGTAATCCCTCTTCATTGAGGTAATCTTCTCCTTCATAAGTTCATTCATGCATACACCAACAAGCACACACCATGTTCTTTATTTTTATAAAAGGGTCATAAGTCAAAAATATTGATCTCTTTGGATATATATTTAACACTTAAAGACAACAAAATAGTCCCAAACTAGGCAAAAGTGCATACATAAGGTTTAGCCTCCTCAAGGGTGTGTCCAACCCATGGACATGTCCCTAAGGCTAAATCAACAAAAATAAACCCATGGTGATTCACACCAAATACTCTAGCTTACAAAAAAATCCAACAAGCTTATACTTTTGTATATGAGTTGCTTATCAACTCTTTTTTGAATTTTTGTAGTTCAAACTATAGTTTGTCGGACTTTTAACTTCTCTATAATCCCTTTTATCTTAAAAAAAATACAAAAAAAAAAGGTTTTCAACTTCTTTTTAGCCTTATTTGATAACCATCACTTGATGGATGGGAAAAAAATGCCTAACATCTTCTTTGTTCTTCAACCAAACCTCCCTACTTAGTTTTTTAGGTGGACCTAAAAAATTTCCATTGGATGTGAGTCATTATGAGTCAAAACAATTGATTTTCTAAAATAATTTTTGGTGTCCATTCACACCTAAAACATTTAATGGTGGTGTAATGACCTGAAAATCTTAATATGTATCTCAAGGAAAGAATTTTAATGTTTTACATTGATTTAAAAGTATGAATCTTTAATTTCCAATATTTAAAAAAAATAACTTCACCTATAGACTCAGAAGGGTCGAGAAATATACTTTAGCCTGTAAGCATGACTTAATCAGAAGTCGATCGAAAAAATTACTAAATCCTAGAGTTTCGCATCAAGTAATTACTAAATTGGTAAGCGACACTTTAGAGATATAATTTGAGGAATCCAATTATACCATTAGATTCGTATCTAAAAATAAGTCGAAATAGAATAGAAGATTATCTAAATCGACATTCAGAAAAAATAACTCCCAAAATGACGCTTACGTCACAAATAAGTTATAAATATTTGATGTCTATTAGAAAAATCTGATTTTTTTTCTTATTCTCTTCTCCAAACAAAATCCATCCCTTTTTCCTCAAAATTTGCAACTCAGATCTACGTTGAAGTAGAACGATTGAAGCTTTGTCGCAAGAAGGAAAGTCGTGCATGTCGTTAAGAACTACGCGTGAATGCAAAGAAATTCAATTTTCTTTGAAAGAAAAATTTGAAGATTTGCCGGAGGCGATCCTAAACTCTGATCAACCGTCGAATATAACTCAAAATAAGTTGCATTCCCTTCTACCTTCTAGTCATAAAAAATCCATGCGATCTTCGATAAATCGATTGTTTCGTTACATTTATACATATTTGAACATATTGGATCATGTTTGCATGGTTATTTTTTATTTATTTTAATTCATTTGATGTATTTTATATATTTTATGAGTAGTATAAGGTTTGTATCAATTTTTGTTAAGTTTAATTCCAATTTTTTTTTTTTTTTGATAAATAGTGATCTGGGGTTTAGGAGAACCCCCAACCAAGAAGAGACTATAACCTAAGGACCATCCTCCCCTCAACATCCTCCTTTACAAGCTTAGCCAAGCCAGTAGGAAATGACCCTGTGAGGATCTCCACATAGGAATCTAAATTAAATAAGCCCGCAAGATAATCCACGGCACGATTGGCTTCTCTATAGGAAAACAAAAAATCACAGTCTCTAACCTTAGCCTTTAAGCTTTTAATACCCCTAATAATTCTTTCGGTATACCAAGGAGGAGTGATTTGTCCCTTTAGCGCTTCCACTACTACCTTTGAATCCGATACCACTTTAATAGCTTGCCCTCCTTGCTCCACAACCCTTTTTAGGCCCATGTGGATAGCGTGGAGCTCATGTATTAGCACGGATCTCTCTCTCACCCCTTTTGCCGCCACCCATATGATGTCTCCATTGTGGTCACGTATTATAGCACCCATTCCCCCTACATTTCCTCTTAATGAGCCGTCACAATTAACCATCCACCATTGCCTCGGAGGGAGGCTCCATCTGCATTGCTTTGGAGTTGCCAATTTAAACTTTGCTTCAATGGCCCATGATTCAAAGATGCTCCTAATGAAGCTCGAGTCCTCCACCACGGTATCCTCTCTGCTGAACCTTATTCTCACATCTTGGACAATGACTTGCACTAGCACGTCCTCATTGGCTTTCCTATTCTTAAAGATTCTCTTGCATCTCTCCTTCCAGATGTGGTAGACAAATGTACTAAAAGAGGCTCGCTTGATCTCCATGGAAAGCTCCATGCCCTTGAAGTTATTGATCATCCAGCCCAATTCTTGTGCCCACGGCTTTATAGCTCTAGTTATAAGAGACTTTTTGAGAACCTTTTTCCAAACATGTTTTGCAAAACCGCATCCCATAAACATATGCTCTATGCTCTCATTGTTGTTGTTGCAAAATGAACAAACCGAGCTTGATGTGATGTGCCTAGATCGCAGCCAATCTTGCATCTTTAGGCTGCCCAAAGCAGCCATCCACAGCGTCAATCTATGTTTGGGAATAGCTTTCTTACACCAAACCAACTCCCTCCATCCAACCCTTTGACCACGATTCAATTGGTGGTCATAAGCCGAAGAGGTTGTGAACAAACCAGTCGAACTACCTACCCACCTAAGCTTATCGTCATCTTTATCGTCAATCTCAATACTATCCAGATTTGCCCATATGTGGTCTAAGGCTCTAACCGTGCGATATGGAGGATTCCACTTTCCATCTTTAATAATAGTGTTTACCTTAGCTCGGAGGTTCAATCTTGAGTCATAACGGAGCTCACTAGGGAACTGATTCACAAGGATGCCATCTGGGTGCCACAGCTCAGTCCATAGCTTTGTTGTTGTTCCATTTCCTATCTGATGTTTGATCAGCCCTTCCACTGCATCTCTTGAGTTAAGGATCTTCTTCCAAGACCACAAGCATTGAGTTGGGCATTTCAAAGTCCAAAAATTTCGATTTTTGATGAGATTTTGGTTCACCCACCTAACCCACAGACTGTCCTGCTTTGAAGCAAGACTCCACACATGGCGCAAAATGGTAGCTTTGTTCCAGGCTTCATGGTTACGTAGCCCAAGACCCCCCTCATGCTTATGTTTGCAAATTTGAGCCCAGCTAATGGGTTGCATTTTGGTAGAGCCATCATTCCCTGCTCAAAAGAATTTCCCACAAATCTGACCCACTTCCTTCCATACTCGCTTGGGGAGGATGAACAAACTAGCCCAATAAGATGCCATACTGTTCAGAACCGACTGAATGAGCTCCACTTTCCCTTCATATGACAGGAATCTTCCTTTCTAGCCTTGAACACGTGTACAAATCTTCTCAATCAGTTGGCGACAATCCTCATATGACAGTCTTTTTGAAGTCAATGGAACTCCCAAGTATCTCATCGGCAGCTTGCATCCCACAATTCTTAAAATGGTATCTTTGGTGGTAACATTTGTGCCCATAAAGAAGATTCTACTTTTCGATGGGTTCATCTCCAGCCCTGTCATATCTTTGAATCGTTTTAGAGTTTAGCAAAGGGATCTAGCTGACCTAGGAGAACTTTTAAACATAATCAATAGATCGTCAGCAAAGCATAAGTAAGAAATCTGAGGACTACGACACCTTGGAAGGAGATCCAAATTCTTGCTTTCGACTTCCATGGCTAAGAGCTTCGACAACACTTCCATGATCATCACAAAAAGAAAGGGGGATAGAGGATCTCCATGGCAGAGACCTCTCTTCCCTAAGAAATAACCTTTCAAGGACCCGTTGATGGACACCGAGAATCTGGTGGACGTGATACTGCTTCTAACCCATTATATGAAAATTTGTGGGAAGTTGAACAATCTTAAACACTGTAGCACTACCTCCCATTTAACTGTATCATAAGCCTTCCTCAGATCAATCTTAGCGACCACTTTAGGTGACCCTTTATCTATGTGGAAACTCCTAATAATCTCGTGAGACAGAAGAATGTTGTCCGCAATCTTTCTATTAAGGATGAAAACACTTTGATTTGGACTGATTATCTGGGGCATCACCTCTTTAAGCCTGTTGGTCAGAATTTTGGAGATACACTTGTAGAGGACGTTGCAGCAAGAAATCGGGCGATAATCATCCAAGGAGCTAGGCATTGGGGCCTTCGGGATAAGAGAGATGGCTGTGGAATTCAGCTCTTTAATTAGCTCCCCTTTCTTGAAAAATCCTTTAATTGCCAAGGTAACTTCCTCCCCCACAATGCTCCAAGATCTGTGGAAAAAAGCCGCAGAAAAGCCATCGGGACCTGGAGCTTTATCCCCATCAATACTCCAAACGGCTTCCTTGATCTCCTCGTCTGAGACCTGCCTTGCCAGCCTACCCTTCTGGTTGATAGTTAGGATCTTATTGAATTCAAAATCCCAGTTCCCATGATGAAAACTATTATCTTTACCTAAAGTGTCTTTGAAGTGCTCCACTATTTCTTCTTCAATAAGATCTTCATTCTCAACTATTTGGCTGTCTTTCTTCTTCAATTTGGTGATACCATTCCACGCTCTCCTGACCTTTAAAGACTGGTGAAAGAAAGAAGAGTTGCTGTCCCCATGCTTCAGCCAGCTCACTCTAAATTGCTGCCTGAAGGTGTGTTCTTCATGTCTGGTTAGGGTGGCATACTCACAGACAACAGCTTTCTCCCTTAGAGCGAGCTGCACATTTAGAGGCTCCATTTGAATTTTGTTTTGCACTTCATCCAACTCCACTTTGGCTTTTGAAACTCTCAAAGATAAGTTCCCAAACTTTTGTCTGCTCCACTGCTTAAGTTCTCCTTTGAGAAGCTTCAGCCTTTTAATAACTCTAAACATCGGGTTTCCTTCCACTTTGATGTCCCACACTTTCCTAACTAGGGGCAGGACCTGCTCATCTTTCATCCAAAAATTGAAAAACTTGAAGGATCTAACAGCTGTCTTTCTAACTTTCAGCATGTCCAAAAGGATTGGACTATGGTCTGAGATCCCACTAGGGAGGAATTCCGCTTGAACTTCCAAAAAAACATCAATCCATTCAGGATTCTCCATGGCTCTATCTATCTTCGAAACTATCCTGCCTTCATTTTGCTTGTTGCACCAAGTAAATCTGCAGCCCACAGCCTTTAAGTCTAGTAAACCAGCCCCGTCCAAGCATTTCCTAGCTTCCTCACTTCCATATCTGTGCACCGATCTGCCCCCCACCTTTTCATCACTATGCAACACCACATTAAAATCACATAGAACTCCCCAAGGAGCTCTCAAGTTGCTGCTAATATAATCCATGTCCGCCCAAAGCTCCTTCCTTTGTCTCCCACAGTTAGACCCATAAACGAAAGAGAGAAAAAATCCTTGGCAATCTTTCCTATCCACATACACATGAATGATCTGGCTTGACATGTGTAAGACCCTCAAACTAACTATATCTTTGTTCCAAACCACCCAAATCCTTCCCCCACTGCTATGATTATAGTTGTCACAAACAGCCCATGTTGGGCTTAAGCTCCTAAGGATGGCTTCTTGATTTACCTTATTGACTCGTGTTTCCACTATGCACATAATGGCTAAATTGTACTTAACTATTAATTTCCTTACTTCTGCCTGCTTTAGAGGGTCATTGAGACCCCTAATATTCCAGAGAGCAATAGACATTAAAAACCTTGCTCAGTTTCTTGGGTCCCATAGCCTGTGGCTGCCTTACTGTGGTCACCTGATGTCTGTTTTGTTGCTGTCACCATAGTAAACAGTGCCTCCCTTTTGCTGAGGATATCCCTGATGGATCCCGTAGAACTTTTGTCTCTCATGTCCTTCTCATCCACCACCACATTTCTAGCTTTAAATTCTTCGCTAGCTTCATCATCATGTAACGCACTGAATCTGTTACCCTTTGCTACTGTCTGGCTATTCTTTTTCTTACCCTTCGCCCCATGACTGCTGCAGGTTCCTTTCCCTACTGGACTGGTCTCCCTAGTCATTATCCCTTTGCTATGGGTGAAAGTGTTGTCCTCATCCAAAATGGCCCTTGGATCTATACTTTCTATTAAATTTTCACTCCCCACGGGCATCCCTTTATTTTCTTCTTCCTCACTAGCTTGTTGATCTATTTTACCTTTTCCTTTCTTCCTCTCTACTATCTCCCATTTTCCTTCCTCCTGCTCCATAGAGTTGACGCCTTCTGATGTTATCTCCCTCCCATTTGTTTCTAAGGCATCCATTGTGTTGACGTCTTCTGAGTTTTTCTCCTTCCCATCTATCCTCTCTGGTATTGCTTTCCATTCCTTATTAGTTTTTGGCATCTTCAAAGGGCATTTGGCATCATAGTGACCAAATATCTTACAATGCGAGCACTTTGGTAGAATCCAATCACACACCACCTTTACCTCAGCCTCCTTATTCTCTCCCATGTTGATGTAGATTGTATTCGGGATCTCCTTTTCAGCATTTATCTCAATGCACACCCTCGCATAAGAAAGCCGTGATAAACTCTCAGTAGCATTATCGAGATATAATGGTCTGCCACGCCACTTGCCACAATCCCTAAGCTTGTAGGAGTCCAAAACTGTTTTGGTAGATTCAGGAATCTCACCCAAACTGGTATAATTGATTCCTCTTTCTTATTTAGTTCGATACAGGGCTCCCACGCTCTTAAAACTAAGAATTTTCCACCAATGAACCATGGCCCTTTCTGCAGAACCTCTTCTCTATCTTGCTCATCATTGAACTTAAAGAAGAAAAGTTGATTATCATCTGAAAACACTTGGAGATTACCCCTGGTCTTCCATAGTTTTTCCATAGTCCCTTTTACTACACTGAACGAGAGTTTACTATTGAGGAAGTGTCCCACCAGGCTGTTTTCCCATCGAGCCTCCCCTTTTTCCCTGGCTGAAGTGGGAATATTGACAAACACCTTACCTCCATGGTTCTTTGGCTCAGAAAAAGTTAGTTCCCTAATTTCCCTCCCTGATGCAACGTTCCCTACCACCCTAGCCCATGATTTGGTGCCACCTACCCCATTTCCCTTTGTTGGTTTACCTCCGTCAGAGTCTCTCCCCAACGAATTTTTCCCAATGTTCCCC
Organism: Akebia trifoliata; assembly: GCF_017979445.1. NCBI lineage: Eukaryota > Viridiplantae > Streptophyta > Magnoliopsida > Ranunculales > Lardizabalaceae > Akebia > Akebia trifoliata. The sequence continues at coordinate 14,360,883 of NC_141375.1, forward strand.
TTCTTAATACCAAACACTTGCTGCTCCCCATTCGGTCCTCCATATATCGTCCCACGTTCTGTTTCAAGGCCCGTGCCCACAGCATCGTTGAGAACTCGATTTATCCCCTTGCTATCTAACGCCTTTTCCCCATCAGCCCGTGCTCCCTCTCCGCCTTTCTCCCCTACTTGCTCACGTTTCCATCTCCACAACCAGCGCCCTTGCCAAATCTGAGCTAGTAAGGCTCCATTAATTTGCACTTCCATATAGTATGTATATCTATTTCCTACTTTTATTTCATTAAAAACATTTAAGTAATTTTCAATTACTTTAAGTTCTTTAATGAAGTTAAAGTTTTACCTCAAATTTCGAAATGTTAGGAATGATTTTAAGATCCAAATCTCATCATATCAAAAAGTGACTTTTGGTTTAAAAAATAAAATGTAAAATTCAACATTTTCACCCATTTTTTCAAAATGCGATATCTTAAGTGTTCATTTGAATTAAGTAATAACAAATTTTATGGTGTTTTTTATGCTGTTGAGGGCTTTCATGTAAAAAATTCCATTTTTAATTTCGACAACTTTGAAATAATCATTTTTTTTACACTTAGCCAAATTTTCATAGATTTTCAATTTTTACGTCTTATGATTTTATATTGTTTCCGAATATTTCGATTCAATCAAAGCCATCGAATAGAATTAGTTGATGCCTTATGTGTTTTGAATTACTTTAAAAATGAAATTACTTTGATAGATATGTAGGAATTAGATGATAGATTAGTCGATTTGATTTATTGATGGATAGAGAGAACGTATGTTCTCGACTGTAGGAATTAGATGATAGATTAATCGATTTTATTGATTGATGGATAGAGAGAACGTATGCTCTCGACTGATTAATGGGACAGTGCCTTTAGTTCTACATAATGGCTATACCACGTAAAACGTGATAGATAAATAGATGGATATGATGGCTGATTGATGAAAATGATAGATGATTATCACTGGAAGGCACTACCAGACCTTGTTTGTATTTTCGATTAAAAGAAATGATATATTATATACAAAATAAACTATTTTATTTATTAGAAATAATAGAAAACTGATTGACCATATTTTTAGTCATCAATAAATCTATAGAAGATTGTAGTAAAGTGATTTGTAGGGTATCGTTATTGACCGGGGATTGCGGGTACTCCTATTCTAAAAAGTCATAACAAATTTTAGTTAGTTTAATTAACAAGTTGGAAACAAACATATTACACAAATTTAAGGAGTTTTCAATTTTGGCGATTCGGATTTAAAAAAAATAAATAAAATAAAAATAAAAATTAAAGAAATAAATATTTACAATTGATCTTCTTCTCTCACAATTCAAAAAATCAAATTCATTAAATGACTAATCAAATTGCTTCAACATAGACAACGAATTTTATGCCTTAATTATATATCCGAATTGAATTAAAGTGCAAGCCTAAAGAGATCATGCATCTTATAAATTTCTTCTTAGATAAACCCTAGGGTTTTGGAAAAGTCCATCACTAAGTTATTTTGATTAAACAATCAAGTTAATACTCAGCGTATCCTTACAACTTCTTAAATAAATTATTAAGATCCAAAGGAATTATGATTCAATAACCTACTCTTCAAACTTATGGAAAAGTCCATGGCTAAAGAACATGCAATTTTCAGATCACAACTATTGTTCATAGTTTTTACCACTTTTAAATCATACTCCAAATCAATTAGGTGATTAGAGATACAATTATGGCTTCAATGACTGTTAATATCAAAGTTTTCAATATGACCAAACTGAAAATTTAGCATACATAATTAAAATTCACTGATTCATGTGTCTACATATCACCAATCCGAAAACATCAATTAACGAATCTGAAAGTCACTAACTCATTGAATTAAATATTTCCAACTTAAGAATCCAACAAGATGTTCTTTAATCCAATAGTAATCAGGGTTGAAATAATAAAAATAAATAAAAGTCATAAGGGTTACACTTTTTAACACAACCAAAGAAGTTTGAGATGTATTGATGGTGATGTTCCTCACGGCGATGATGTTGATGATTGAAAACGAATACAAGCAGCAACTTCTCCTTCTTGGCAATAACTCGTTGGCCCCTAGTTCCCCAAGTTTCTGGTTCTTTTTCTTCTCAAGAAAAGATTAAAATCAAAAAATACATAGAGAGAGAGATCTCCTTTTAGTTTCCTCCTTTTTCTTTTTTCTTCTACGCGTTTTTTTTTCTTCCTTAGAAGCCTACAAAATCTCCTAGAAATATTCTAAATCTTATCCTCCAATAACAATATCAAAATTGACTAATTAAGAAAAAATTATTAAAAATAAAGTCTTAATATAATTAGGAAAGTGGTGTTTTCAGTTGGAATTTTCGTGCACCAAATTTGGAGACTTTCGAAAATACACCGAATCACATCCGTGTCAAATTCGTATCAACAGTGTACATATAGTAACTTCAAATCATATTTTGACCTTGATACAGCCTGTATCTCTCAAAACTCAAAACACAAAAGTTGTAGATCTTTTTCTTAGCGTTTCATAGCATTTTGAATCATCTCAATCGGAGTTCGGATGAGAGAGTTATGCCCAAATTACAAAATGATGTCGAAACTGTCTAAAATCGCCCAATTAATTTCGTTTTGCACTTAACACCTCCATTTGCATTCTAAATCAAAATAAAAAATAATGAGTACATTTTGGCACTAAATATGTGTAAAGGAGAAAAATATAACATTTTGCATTCTTATCAAAAACCCATAAAGAGTAATGCTTGCTGTATATCCGAAACTAACGAGTCAATCTAGGATAGTATTAGATGTCATATGCTCTTAAATAGTATGGGATACCTTAGAGTATATTAGAGTTTATGAGATCCAGGAATTTCTCCTACTTATTTCCTAGGGAACATTATATGTAAAGGCGATTTATGTATAGTGTAGACATAGGGGGGGTTCACATGCATTGCCTCCTGGCTAGTTAGTAATCACTGTTAGTTTGTAGTTGTCAAATGGTCGATTTCATCATTAGGTGAACTCAATATTGGGTTCTTAGTCAACGACCAATCTGAGCCGGATAAATAATCATTCAACTGTGATATGTTAAACCGGCCACAAAATCAGATTATAACGATGGGATTCCATGTCAGATTGAAAGTTAGAAGATCAAATTGCCATAGCCGAGGCGGTTATATTGGCATGTTCCCCTATTCTCTTATTGACTACACCGTAGTGTTCTCATTATGTATCTTTTTTTTTTTTTTGTAATATTGATAGAAGTTTTCATTTGAAAGATGCACACGTCACTTTAAATGATATAAATGATAGATTGAAAACTTTTATAATTGTTTACTGAATATGATTAGACATTTATCATATTTTACAATATGAAAAACTTGCATTATTTAATTATTCTGGTGATTACTCGTACATGTATAACTCGTTTTTAGAACGACGTTCATCCTGCTTAGTAACATTTCCTTGTTACTCACCTATCCTTCCCCTTACAGATTATTCAGCTATTGAAAAGTCGTTTTTGAAAAATCTTTTGAGGATGTCCTTGAGGAGGATCAAATTGATATCTTGCTACTGCCGTGTTTTTTAGGATCAGTAGAGGGTCCTAGCAGTTTTTTCTTATAGATAAGGAACAAGTTAATTTAGAAAATTTTGTAATCTAATGTATTATGAGATTGAGGATTTTGCTGATATCAGTGTTTGAAAATTGTTCCGCTTACTCTAGACTCTTGTATTAATGTTAGTCAAGTATTTTTCTACTACGTATATTTTCTTTTCCATAAGTATTATTACTTGTGAATGTTTTAGCAGGTTATGTGATTGATTACCTCACACCTCGAGATTCTGACTGATGAATCATAGGGATTCGTGTTGGGATTTCGGGACTAACCCTGGCCACTCATGAACCCTTGTTAATGAGGTCCAACCTATGAGCCTCGTATCATTACGTCAAATTTTACAAAAATAGACTACGTAGAACAATCGTTTATTTGGAAAATAAGTAGTTATTATAGATCAACTCATTTTTTGTGATGCCCCAAAAACACTAACACAAAGCCCATGAAAAATCTCGAGGTACTACGTGGTGTCTCAAAATTTCTACATGGCTTCCTTTGTTTATGTTAGCATTCCAAGGCATGCAAACACCTACTTCACCTGATAAACAATATACATAGTATCATGTATATATATATATATATAGGGTCGGGTTCCTGCGACACACATATAGACAACGTGTTTGTCTTATATGGGAAAAAATGTTTGGAATGGGCTGATTTTTTGTGAGGATGATCTCTGTGATGAGGGGATCATCCTGGCAAAAAATCATCCCATTCCAAAACTTGTAACCCCATCAAAATTGATTTACAAAAATTGGACAGTCTAGAAGTTTCATAATGAGCTGATTTTTGGCAAGGATGATCTCCTCACCACAGAGATCATCCTCACAAAAAATCAGCCCATTCCAAACATTTTTGCCCATATAAGACAAAACACGTTGTCTATATGTGTGTTGAAATGGTTGTCGTTTGAACCTGACCCATATATATATATATATATATATATATAATATAATAGTGGAAGCCTATATACATTTAATAACGTACGATTGATTAGAGTGCAGAAGAAGAAATTAATATATAGGATTATACAAAAACTCCTCACTCTAATAAAAGTCCTAACATTCTACCAAAATCTATAATATAACATGGACAAACTAACGCCCCTAGGGGGTATAGCCCTAATACTCACTAGGCAACATACTCTAGTCGTTTATCTGACCCACAGATAATCCTTACTAGCTGGTTCTATGCTCGTCTCACCAACTACAAGCTTTGGAGCTAAAAACATAAAGGAAAGGGTGAATGATTACCCAGTAGGGAAGCAAACAATTCCTACTAATAACTTCTCCTAACATGACTGAATAAGCGTACTAAATCCTTTTAACATATGCAAAGTTTTACAGAATAAACTATGATTAATTGGTACATATAGCCAAAAATGAGCAATTAAATATTTTAAAACTCACATTACATCAATCAACAGTACTTACTATAACATTTTCTTTTTATACAAATCTAATTGACTAAATGGAAATATTAACCATGCATTTCATTTTATATATCAAATAAGGCAACAAATACATAATACATAATGGTGAAGTAGTAGAATTAGAGTGTTGGGATTCATGACTTGACCATTCCTAGTCAGGACATGATGTTACAATACTTTATTGGCTTTTAGTTCTTGATTTTGTAGTCGGTCGTTGCACTTACCATACTTGGTTGACCATTTATGCGATTAAGGTTGACCGTTTGACGTGACCATAAATAATGAGTTTATTTTCGATGTGTCAGAACGTTCAACTACTATAGATTGTTAGTGATCACTAACTAATCTTCTTCGTCTACGCCTATCAGGCGTACATGTGATTCCCAAATATACAATCTCCATTTATATGCTACCACATTTACATTACAAGTTCACTAGTAAAGATAAATAAGAATAAATCCGATTCCAATTGTGACTCCATGCATCCCATATCACATATAAGCTTGGTTGTCCTTATAGTACATCCTAGGATAGTATATCATTTCGGATGATATGATAGACTATCACTTTAGGTATTCACAAGCTCTTTAACAGTTCACAAAATAGTTACATATATATGTATATAAAATAAGAAATTTACATTACAAAGTAGAGTATGGATATCCAATTTTCTACCATGCAATTGCGACCCACCGGCCTAAAATAAAAAACTATACAAAAAAGTAAACCAATGCCTCGTACTAATAGAAAGTAAATAAATATGCACGTTACCTCTTGATAATAAAAAGTAAATTAACCCTGGATATATGTTCTTCACCCACACACAGCATCACAATGTAAAATGCAGATATTACCCCTCGAGTGTAATTTGACATTTTATCGTTTCATCCCTTTTTTAATTTTCACAGTTTTCAATCTTTTAAATACAACATTCATTTTCCATATTCATCAACTCAATATGAGGTCATTGAATATTAAATCATTTTTCAAACTTTGAAATTTATTTTTATTAATTAAATTGAAAAATACAAAACTTGGATCAAAACGAAGTCCGAGCAGTGCATAGGACCCAACTGGCGGAACTAATCCAGTGAAATGTCACAAAAATATAAAATTAGATATGTGCATATGAAAACTTAAGGAAAAATTAAAATTGAACTTTCAAAAAGCAAATCAAAGAAATTGAACATAATCCAAAAAGGAAAATTAAATATGTATAGGAACATGTAAGAAGAAAAGGTTAAACATCTAAATTAAGATAAGGATCTATAGCATAATAACCAAGCTCAAATTTGGAAAATTATTGAGCAAGGGAGTCAATTTGGTTAATTTAAATTAATTGGAAAGTTTTTGAAAATATTATAAAAAATTGGGTCGGCAGGTGTTGTCAGTCCAATTTTGACAAGAAAGAAACCGATCAGTCCCAATTTTAATAAAATGATTTTTTTTTTAAATTATTAAGTTTAGTCCCACATCGGACACAAATTGCCTGGTCTCTCTCCTTATAAGATCTCGGGCCTTTCCACTCCTTGCCAATTGGTTTTGAGTAGGACACTCAAATTAGATCATATAAGAAGAAAGACAAGGCAATTTGTGTCCAATGTGGAATTAAACTCAACACGCCCCCGCACATGTGGGCTGAACTGGGCCAAAGCATGTGGAGATATGAATTGGGTGACGTGGAGGAGAGAAAGGCCCTCTCTAATGGCCATGATAAGTTTGGGGGTCTAACTCAAAACCAATTGACAATGAGTGGAAAGGCCTAGGATCTTATAAGGAGAGAGAGAAGGCAATTTGTGTCTGATGTGGGACTAAACTCAATAAAAATAATCAGCAATTTTTTCAAAACATTATCTATTTTCACAACTCAGCCAATTAATGGTTCATTTTTTTGGTGGACACCTTTTCTCTCAATGTTTTTTATCCCAAAATTCAACGAAATTTGTGATAGGGATCTAGCAAAAAGGAGTAGTTGAACATTTGTCTTTGGAAGGGGAAACATTGAAAACTAAGAGCTAAGGCTAAATTTAAAATGTTGCAAAAATTAAGTGGATGAAACTTGTGCTCTTAGTGTCAAATGTTCATAAACAAGCAAAAAATGGCAAAAGCCAAGTTTGTATCTGACATGTAATTTTTCCTCATATTATTTAGAATTTCATTTCATAAAAAAAATATATAGATATTAGATAACAATAAAAATGGGTTAAGAGAGGAAACTAATTTGCAAAGGACCTTCTTAATTTCAGTTCTTGTATTCATTGGGTGGGTTTTAATTAATAGTTTATACCAAAACTAATAAATAACCACAAATTTTCATGCACAATTGAAAATGACACACTCCCTCATCACAGAACCATAGATCATCTGCATCGAGATTCGTATAACCAGAAATCTTTTCTTGTATATCCCAAGGGAAATTATCTATGGTTATGTATGGTGTATATTAGAGGGGGGCGTCATATTAAATAGAAAAAGATTACTTTTCAAAATTGTTAACTTAGTTATGTTATACGAAAGATATAAGATAATGCTTTCTTTTTAAAAAAAAATCTCTCTTTAAGAAGTAATAAATTTTTAGAAGGGATAGCCTTTTAGTTTATATGAAAATTTGAAGAACTTTATATAACATGCATTAATTTTGAATTAAAAGAATACCTTAAATCAACTATACTAGCATTATCGGATGTGCTAATAAAGAGTCGTTTTGAATTGAACCAATTTGCGGTACAATTCGCTCTTACGTTGTGAAATTGAGCGAACTTTGGCATTTTACTTAAATTTTTTACAACCCCCTCTACATTAATAGTACTTGAGATGTCCCCTAGTTTTTAAAGATAGTGTGGACACAGATTTCCATTTTCGGAATATCTCTACGGGCCTTCTGCAAATCTGTCAAGATAAGCTCGAGCGCATATTGTGACAACCTAGTGAACATCATATCATAGTCCGTAATCGATAGATTTCCTTGCACTAACCTTAAAAACTCCTAGTGCTTGATTTCTCGAGCAGTCTTAGATACAAATCTATCAACAAACATCCTCTAGAAGTCTACCCACTCAAACGATCCATCTCCTACTACATTTCTTTCAAAATGTTACTAATAACTGGCATCCCCGTCCAACTAGAATGTAGATATCGTCACCCACTGATCTCTCAGGCACTACATGGCATTCAAAATCTTTCAGGTCTTCAAAACCCACTCATTGACCTCAATTGGATCGAAAAAATCCCCAAATCTTGATGGATGTAATCATTAAAAATTCTGCAACCATATCCATGGATTTACCTGTCCTTTGGGCTGAGGAATTCTCTTATTTTTCAAAAGCACAACTTGTAGTAGTAGTCCCTGAGGTGGAATAGTATTTGCCTTTCGTAAAAAAGTCTAATGCTCTCTCATTTCTTAGATCTAGTGGTGCACCTTGCAATTATGGTAAGTCTTGTACCATTTATCACTTCCGTTCGCTAGTCTTGTTTGTTCGGGGTGGCACGAGTACGTTAACAACTTTATTAAAATCTGATGACCTTATTGTTCCCTGAATTGCTTTGTCTAGCATCTTTTTGAGCCACGCATCCTTAATTGATTGATGTCGACCCGAACATTGCTCTCCTTTATGTCCTAATTTGCCACATTCATAATATATCACAACTCTTTCTTTCAATTGATTTAATAGTATATGTTGTTGTTTCTTATAAAATTATTTCATCTATTGAGTTGGTATGTCTATAATATCACTCCCCACGTATTGTTATTTTTCCTAAGAATTTGCTAGTTTCGTAGTTGTTTGTCTCTTATTAGGTACTAATTACTTTTCTTCCATTTGACTTCGAGGTGGTGGTGGTGGTTGTATTTTTCTTATTTCCTCTCTGGACATGACATGAAACTCAACCATCTATCCATGAATGACATTAGCTAGGTCAGTGGTTTGATCCAGAATCTGTCTCGTCTCTGTTGCGTTTCGGCCTCTACCTTGTCCACTCCTCTCGCTTGTATTTATTCTTAACAAGGCAGTTATCATAATAAGGCCAAAACCGTTCTTACGTAACTATGAATTGCTACCGTAGTCTGGAACTTAGTAATGGACTCTATTTCCATTACTAACAGAACAAACCTAGAATCCTATCATAGGCTTACTAGTTCTATAGACTTCTAGACACGGAAGAACTCGTAATTCCAATACGGAACTACTAATGAGCTCGAATATCAGATTCCTAGTGACACTCAATGATTATCTCCAATGTCTGTGGTATCAGCCCACTTTATAAACATAGTAGATCTGTATCTCATATGGATCTAATATTATGCCCTGATACCATTTGTGGCGCCCCGCCAAACGCTACCACAAAGCCCAATGTCAGTCTCGAGGCACAAGGTGGCACCTCGAAATTTTGGCATGGTCTCCTCTATTTATATTAGCATTCCAAGGCGTTCAACTTGTACCTAATAAATGACATACATAATCCTCCATATAAACATACAAAATATAATACTAGCGGAAGCCTATATAAATCTAATAACATACGATAGATCAGAGTACGAAAGGATAAATAAAATACAAGATTATACAAAAATTCCTCACTTTAACAAAAGTCCTAACATTAAATATAGAATCCATAATACTTCTAAACAAGCTGATACCACTAGGGGATATAGCCCCAACACTTACCAAGTAACGAACTCTGGTCGTCTATCTGACCTATCAAATAGTACTCTCTCATGTTCTTACACCTGCCTTGCCAAGCTTTAGATCTGAAACTAAAAAAAATGGAAAAGAAAAGGGTGAGTAACAATGGTTACCCAGTAAGGAAACAAACAATTTCTACCAATAACCTCTCCTCACATGGACGAATAATCATTTATAATTTTAATATATGCAAAGTCTTACAGAAGAAACTACGATTAACTGGTACATATAACTAGGGATGAGTAAATAAACATTTAAAACTCATATTACATTCATTAAACATTTTTTTATACAAATCTAATTGACCAAATGAAAACATTAAACATGCATTTCATTTTATATATCGAAATAAGGCAATAGATACATAATACACAATGGTGGAGTAGTGAAATTAGAGAGTTAGGATTCACGATTGGGTCGCTCCCAGTCGGGACATGATGTTTCATAATAAAGTATTAGTTGTAATTTTATGGATGGTCGTTGTTTACCATACCTGTGGGACCATTTATCTGGCTCAGACTGGCCGTTTGACGTGACCGTAAGCAATGGGTCTCTTTTTTATGTGTCAAAACATTCGACTACTATAAATTGTTAGTGATTACTAACTAATCATTTTCATCTATGCCTATCAAATGTGCATGTGATTCCCAAAGATAAAAATCCATTCGTAGACATTACAAGTTTACTAATAAATATTGAGAGGAATAAATCCAGATTTCAGTTGTAACTCCACTCTCATACATATATCATACCACATATGAGCTTGGAGGTCCCTACCGTATATCCCAAGATAGTACACCACTCCAGATGATATGACGCACTATCCTTCAGGCATTAACAAACTCTTTAACAACTCACAAAATAACTACATAATATATATATATAGGGGACGGTTCAGCAGCCCTAAAGTTTGCCAAGTTTGGTGCCAAACATTTTTCAAAATATGGGTTAGAAGCTTTGGAATAGCTGATTTTTTGTGAGGATGATCTCTATGAGGAGGAGATCATCCTCACCAAAAATTAGCCTATTCCAAAACTTATAACCCCATCAAAAGTGATTTACAAAAATTGGACGGTCCACGATTCTTCAACTTGTAAACTAGGGTTAAAAGTTTTAAAATGAGCTGATTTTTGTTTAGGATGATCTCTTCACCGTAGAGATCATCCTCACAAAAAATCAGTCTATTCCAAAACTTCTAACCCCATCAAAATTGATTTACAAAAAATGTTTGGCACCAAACTTGGCAAACTTTAGGGCTACTGAACCGCTCCCATATATATATATATATATATATATATATATATATATTATTTTTTGAAAACAAAAGAGAAATTAATAATACAAGTTGAGAATAGATATCCAGTTTCCTACCATGCAACTGTGGCCACCTAGCCTAAAATAAATAACGGAACGGAAAAGTAAATAGTGTCTCGCGCTAACAGAAAGTAAATAAACATACAACCAGTAATATTATCCCAAAATATTCGTTCACCAACCTACACACAAAACAACAATGTAAAATGCAGACATCACCCCTCGGGTGTGACTCTGACATTTTAATGTTTCATACGTTTTTTTCCTTTCTCGATTTTTACATTTTTCAATCTCTTAAACAAATTATACACTTTGTAATTTTCCTCAACTCAATATGAATTCATTGAATATTAAATTATTTTTCAATTATAAAATTCATTTTTATCAATAACATTGAAAAAATATAAAACTTAGATCAAAACGGGGTCTGAGCGGTATACAGAATCCAACTAATAGAAATAACCTAGTGAAATATCCTACCCACGTATAATTTATTATAAAATACAATTAACATATCGAATATGAATGTTCTGGCATGAATTTCAAACAACGAAAAAGAATTTTATATTTTAAAAATACATAACAAATTTATTATAAAATCCTAAATGCAATTTTCATAAATCTACGGTTAGCGATAGAGATTGAGAATCTTTACTATCTCGGTGCGAAAGGATTGAATTGCGTGCGTGGAAATTGAGACAAATGATGCAAAAATCAAGACGGATCAGACTTCGAAGTAGTTGATTTTTGCATCTGACTCGGTGGTTTCAAAGATCTCAATGTCGTCGTCCTTTCTCCCGTCTACGGTGGAGACGGTTAGACCCCGATACAGCGAAATCCGAGGTCGAAATTACGAAACTCCCGTATATATATATGACTGTTTTTTTATGATACTAGATGAAAAAAGAGAAAACAAGAAGAAATTGGGTGGATTTTGTAGATGTCGAAGCTGTAGACCTTTTCTCCTTCTGCATCGAAAGTCGATGGCGACCTGATTGTAATGAATCTGAGGAAGAAAAAAAGAGAACAAATAAATTTTAAAAAAAAAAAAACCTTGTTAACTGGATTTTGGATGACTTTGGAAGATGAATAGTGAAATTTTTTTAAAAATTTATTTATATAAATTTTTGGGACGAAATCGGTATTTTATCTATTGTTTCGTTTGACGATAACTTGATCGTTCGAACTGCAAAAATGGCAAATGAATACTCTATTTCGTCTAATTTTTTATTTTGGATTAAATGGTGTAGTCAATTTCTATAAATTCTATCTAAAACAAAATTTTACATTTTTAGCTTGATGTGACACTAAAATTGACGTCATTTTTGTTTTTAACGATAATTCGACTTTTTAGACTCCAAAAATAATAAGTAAATAGTCTATGTTCAATAATTTTTTGTTACGAACCTAATAGTATGATCAAATCTTAATAATTTTTGCTCTAGCAAGAAGTCATTATTTTGACCTGGTCCGACTCGATAATCGAGGATTTTGTAATTTTTCTGTTTAGACTCACATTTGAGCGTGCTTATAGGTTAAAGTATGTTTTTCAACCATTTTGAATCTAATGGTGAGGTTAAATTCCATTAAAAATTATCAGAAACATCCTAAAATTTTACCCTAAGTCCGACTTTCAAAATTTTTCTCAAAATTTTACGAATCGAAAAATTGGGATTTTACATTCTCCCCTCTTAATAAAAATTTCGTCCTAAATTGAAATCATATCTTATCAAGCTTTGTTGCTATTCTACAAATACAACATGTATAATAAACAACACCTATTTTCGATTATTATCTATTCTTGGTCCTAAGTCAATCTCATTTATAACTCATAACCTTATATTACCTATATTGCGTTAACCCAACACATTCATTTATAATCACTCCAATTTTAACTTATACTCTAATTAATCCATTATTTGGATAACCTTAAGACAACAATTAACTGATATTATATCACTTCCCCACCGATATCTATCAACAACAATCCTATCACTTCCCCACCAATACCTTATCACCTATCACATCTTCTCTATTCTTTATCTTTACTTTTTTCATCAATTACATCGTCTATTATGTTTTACTCATAATCGCCATGAGTATTACTCCTTAATGCATAGATTTACAACAAACACACCACTATTATTTGCACACAATTTATTACTTGTTAATAAAATAATACACAACATCCACACTTAATATATCCTTACTACAATAGAAATATCTATTAACACTAAATTCGCAAACTGTAATAAAATCTCCATTCCCAATACACCATTATCTTTATATTCAATGCAATATTTCAATTTTTACTCTATCTTACCTGCCTATTTCATCAACATTCTTTATCCCATACTACCTTAATAAATTTTTATCAATCAAAGTCTCCCTGTGGTGTAGATGATTTCATTACTTGACCCATGTCAATAGTTTCTAGCTCTAACAAGTGTGTAAAATCTCAACAAAACTATATGTTCTAGAGGAACCATTGTTGAATAGAACTTCACTTTCTAATATTATAATTAAAAATCGTACCTTCCAAATTTCGTCGGAGACAGGTATTTTTTCTTGGGTTACAACCCTTACTCACGATTGTAATAGAGGGCACTCTCTCCTAATATGTCCCACCTGACCACATGCGTAATATGTCAACGATCTTGTCTTTGTAGATTTTGTGGGCAGCTTGTAGACCAGGATCTGTAGGGGCTCTGAACCTTTCTTGTTGGTTTCTTTGACCCTATTGGCTTCATAAGAGTTCCAGTCGCTTTATAACTCAATGATAGGGGAACTCTACAGCTTGGTAGTGGAGGAGTTATATATTGTGGATACATTGATCAAGGGAAGATTGGCCTCGAATACATCGGCCTCTTGGTCGGATTTGATCTGGGAAGAAAAGATATCTAAGGTCGACTAATTTACCCTTTGGAGGTCTGTAATTCCATCTTTCCTTGCTCTATCCTCTAAGCTCGACTCATTGTATCTCTATAATTAGTAGTCTCAATCATCAACTTCTTGGCCCTTAGGTAGGGTTATAGTCCTCTAAAGAATCTACGGGCCTTCTGCAGATCTGTCAAAATAAGTTTGGGCGCATATCGTGACAACCTAGTGAACATCATATTATAGTCCGTAATCGATAGATTTCCTTAAAATAACCTCAAAAACTCCTAGTGCTTGATTTCTCGAGTAATCTTATATACAAATATATTAACAAACAACCTCCCAAAGTCTACCCACTCAAACGATCAATCTCCCAATACATTCTTTTCAAAATGTTACTAATGACTGGCATCCCCGTCCAACTAGAATGTAGATATCGTCACCCACTGATCTCTCAGGTACTACATGGTACTCAAAATCTTTCAGGTCTTCAAAACCCACTCATTGACCTCAATCGGATCGAAAAAACCTCCAAATCTCTGTGGACGTAATCATTGGAAATTCTACAACCACATCCCTGGATTTACCTATTCTTTGAGTTGAGAAATTCTCTCATTCTTCAAAGGCACAACCTGAAGTAGTGGTCCCTGAGGTGGAATAGTATTTTCCTTTTGCGAAGAAGTCCAATGCTCTCGCATTTCTTGGATCTAGTGGTGCACCTTGCAATTGTGGTAAGTCTTGTACCATTTATCACTTCCGTTCGCTAATCTTGTCTATTTGGGGTGGCACGAGTACATTAACAACTTTATTAAAATCTGATGACCTTATTGTTTCCTGAATTGGTTTGTCTAACATCCTTTTGAGCCACGCATCCTTAATCGATTGATGTTGACCCGAACATTGCTTACTTTATGTCCCAATTTGCCACATTCGTAACATATCACAACTCTTTCTTCCAATTGATTTAGTAGTATATGTTATTGTTTCTTATAAAATTATTCCATCTATTAAGTTTGTATGTCTATAATATCACTCCTCACGTATTGTTATTTTTTATAAGAATTTGTTTGTTTCGTAACTATTTGTTTCTTATTAGATATTAATTACTTTTCTTCCATTTGTCTCAAGTTTCGCTCAGGTTTTATTTAGATTTTGCTAGGTCATTTTACTCAATTTCTTATTGTTAAGTTCATTAACCTCTCACTATGAATGCTTAGAATGGAGGCACGTCTTTTCAAAACCATCATTACACTGTTGCACACACGTGCACTCTCGTTGCATTTGCATTTTTCAAGGAAAATTTTTCAAAATTCAAGGATTTGATATTTTTTAGTCTAAAGAGAGCTTACCCTCAAAGATCTGGATGCCTAGACAAATTGTCAAAATAAGTTGCAAAATGAGCTATCACTGGCTTTGGCATTCGGATGTCGCACTATCTACCCAATAGGTTTGTCCATCTAGTTTGCTTCTACCCTCTGCTAAAGAGGGGCATCTGTAGACACCCCATTTTTGCATTTGTATAATTCGACAATTCGTCACTCGATGGCGGTGAATTCGTAATGATGAGTACAAAAAACTCGAAGACTTATGAGTACAGTCTTTTCATCTCCCCTACTTGTTACAACTCATATAGAATTTTATGCACGCTTAGGATCGCTACACGTTACACTCGATTTAGCAAGCACGTATGCTTAAGTTAGCCACACATTTTGATAACTTAGAAATAATCACGTTGGGACTGTAAAAAACCTCACGCCAAAATTCGTAAAAAATATGCAAAAATCACCAAAATGATGAAAATACCCCTCATGAATTTTAGACCTCAAAAAAGTCTTGAAAGTACCTCCATTGTATTCATAATGTGATTTCGAGTCTAACGAGACCAAAATCGATGAAAATAGAGAAATTTAGAAAAAATCACAAAAATGACCGAAATGCCCCTCAATGTCCGACTTTGACATAGAGACCTTGTAATGGAGATCGAGTTGTTGACCCAATAACTCCAGTTGATGTTTTCAAGTCTTCTCAAGAACCATTACAAGGAATTGGAGGTCTGATGACTAGGGCAAGGACAAAGAGGATGGTAGAAGCATTGCAAGGCTTGATTGCGGAAGTACAATACAAAGACGCCATTCTAGAAGAGTCTAAGGCTAGCATCAAAGATATCAAAGTTTCATCAAGGATGGTCAACTATCTTTTTATACAAGAGATCAATTTGAAAGATCAAATTGGGTGCAAGTGTTAATTTGGAATTTTTATGTTCTAATTGTCCTTAGTTTTGATTTCTTTATTTCCTAAGGACTAATTAGACTTTCTTTATTTTTCCAAGGACTAATTAGAATCAATCTTGATCTAATTTGTCTATAAAAGGGCACCTCATCTTGTAATTGAGAAACAATTGATAATTAACATTTTCTGAAAATTGAAGTTTCTTCAAGAACTTTGTTTTGTTTCATGTGATCTAGTTTGAGTTATTTATGAGATCTTTATGAGTTCTTTATGAGTTCTTGATCGAGTACATGAATCTTCGACTTATCAAAGGAGTGATCAACCTTTGTGACGTCTCAAGATTGGGGTTTTAGGGACTTAGTTTCCTTAAGGTTCTAATCCGATCATCATCTTTTGTTCCTAAGTAATCTAACACGTTTTGAAGACATCGAATTCAAGGATTCCTAGAAGAGATCTTCTAGAGGGTTCATATCATTCAAGAGGGATCATATCATTTGGTATCAGAGCACCAAGATTGCTGGAAAATAGATCATTATTGAAGGAATTCTTCAAAGATTTGGTTCGGGCGACATTCGAATTGGAGAATAACAGGGGTAGATCTTGCTTCCCAACAAACATTCATTCCAATTCAAAACCAAGGATGGCTGGATAAACCAGGTTTTTAGATTTCAAAACCCATTCTTGATGCATTCTTGATTGAAGAGAAAGATTCTTTGTTGCTGTTATACATTTTTTTATTGTTCAAAAACTATATATATTGTTCAATCTTTTGGGCGATATAATATAAATCAGCAAACAACTTGATAGATTTCTTGTTGTCACAACGATTTTTAAATTCTTGATAGTAAATCATTTGTTGGAGATTACGTTGTTTTAATAGAATTAAATCATCAATTCCATTATCAAAGTTGCTATAAATTCTTCGTCAAATTCATACCGAATATGTGTTGAACATAAACATTTCTTGAGAGAGTATATAGTCACCGTTCTTGCTGTATTCTTGTCCATTAATGTTGTGTGTTCATCACCATAGGCGTTGCTGTGTTTTTTTTTTTTTCGAAGAAAACGTGATGAACAGCAAAAAGCAAATATAGAGAAACAATAATGATTTCTTGTTTTCTTTATCTCAGCCCAACAAAAACAATATTACGAAAGAAATTTTCTGAAAACAAGATCGAGGATGATCTAGGTAATCACGAATTTGTGTTGTTGCTATTTTTTTTTTTGTTTCAAACAATCTTAATGTACCTAACACGCCGAATATAACAACAAACTACAGCAAACAGCAAACTATGAAGATTTGTCCTTAAATTGTAATCTGATTTCAACTCTAACGTTGAATTTGGTGAACAAACTACAGCAAACAGCAAACAGCAAACTATGAGAGTGTCGCATGATGGGTATAAAAATCGTTATTCTTTTGTAATGAATAATCGAAAAATTGTATTGGCCCCTCTCAAACCTTTGCAAGCTTATGAGGACCAGGTTAGGATAGCAAGTGAGTGCAAAATGAGAGAGAAACAAAGGTGTGAGCAAAAAGGAGAGAAAAGTGAACAACATGGAGAGAAGAATAAAGTACTGAATATACTTGTTGAAAAACATGATGTTAAAAGTGTAATTATAGCAAGGCCACAAATTCTAGTTCTTATGTACAAAGATGTTTATTTTTCCACTGACGATCTTAACTCATCTTTGCCTAGTGTTGTTGTGTCTTTGTTGCAGGATTTTGATGATCTTTTTCCCGAGGAGATTCCACATGGTTTACCTCCTTTAATAGGAATTGAGCACCAAATAGACTTCATACCTGATTCTGCTATACCAAATAGACCTGCTTATAGAGTTAATCCCGAGGAAACAAATGAGATACAGAGGCAAGTAGATGAACTGTTACAAAATGGATTTGTAAGGGAGAGTCTCAATTCATGTTCGATTCCTGTTCTCTTAGTACTAAAGAAAGATGGAACATGGCGCATGTGTGTGGATTGTCGAGCTATTAATAAGATAACGGTAAAATATAGGCATCCTATCCCTAGGTTAGATGATATGTTTGATGAATTGCATGGCTCTCATTTATTTTCTAAAATTGATTTAAAGAATGGGTATTATCAAATTCGCATGAAAGAGAGATGAATGGCAAACTGCATTTAAAACTAGATATGGGTTGTATGAATGGTTAGTAATGCCTTTCGGTTTAACTAACGCACCTAGTACATTCATGAGATTAATGAACTATGTCTTGCGTGCTTTCATAGGAAATTTTTTTGTAGTTTACTTCGATGATATTTTAGTCTATAGCAAAAATGTTGATGACCATGTGAAGCATTTGCATGTTGTGTTTAGTATGTTAAGAGAACACCAATTATATGTTAATCTTAAGAAATGCACATTTTGTATGGAATCTGTTGTGTTTCTTGGATTTGTTGTTTAGTTCGTAGGGAATTAGTGTTTATGAGGAAAAGGTAAGGGCAATAAAGGATTGGCCTACACCTGAGAATGCGAACGAGGTAAGAAGTTTCCATGGTTTAGCAAGTTTTTATCCTAGGTTTGTTAAGGATTTTAGTTCTATTACTGCACCTTTGAATGAACTTGTTAAAAAGAATGTTGTTTTTAATTGGGTTAATGTGCATGATCAGGCTTTCCAAATTTTGAAAGATAAGTTAACTAATGGACTTTTGTTGTGTTTGCCAAACTTTGATAAAGCTTTTGAAATAGAGTGTAATGCATCCGGGATTGGAGTAGGAGCTGTTTTGATGCAAGATTCTAAACCAATAGCTTATTTTAGTGAAAAGCTAATTGGGGCAGCATTGAATTATCCTACTTATGACAAAGAGCTTTATGCATTAGTGAGAACTCTTCGAACATGGCAACATTATTTATGGCTGAGGGAATTTATCATTCATTCTGATCATGAGAGCTTGAAATTCCTGAAGACCCAAGGTAAGCTTAATAAAAGACATGCTAAATGGTTAGAGTTTATAGAAATATTTCCTTATGTAATTAAATATAAACGTGGGAAGGAAAATGTTGTGGCCGATGCATTGTCAAGAAGGTACGTATTACTTACTTCATTGCAAACTAAACTACGTGGTTTTGAATTGGTTAAAGATTTGTATGCCAATGATTCTGATTTCTGCCAAGTATGGAATGCATGTGCTAAGTGTGCGTTTGGTGACTTTTATAGGCATGAAGGATTTCTTTTCAAGAAAGATAAATTGTGCATGCCTAATTGTTCTGTTCGTGAGTTACTTGTAAGGGAAAGTCATGGGGGAGGTTTAATGGGTCACTTTGGTGTCCTAAAAACTTTAGATATCTTACGTGAGTATTTTTATTGGCCCCATATAAAGCATGATGTGCAATCTGTTTGTGACAAGTGCATTACATGTAGGCAAGCAAAGTCTAAAATTCGACCGCATGGCTTGTATACCCCTTTGCCTGTACCTAATCAGCCTTGGATTGATATTTCTATGGATTTTGTTTTAGGATTGCCAAGGACTCAAAATAGTAAAGATAATATATTTGTTGTTGTTGATAGGTTTAGTAAGATGGCCCATTTTATTGCATGTACTAAAACCAACGACGCAATACATATTGCTGATTTATTCTTTAAAGAGGTAGTTCAATTACATGGGCTACCTAAGTCAATTGTTAGTGACAGAGATGTTAAGTTCCTAAGTTATTTTTGGCGTACATTATGGAGTAAATTAGTGTAGACACCCCATTTTTTCATCTGCCTAATTCGACAATTCGTCACCCGATTTTGGTGGATTCCTAATGATGAATATAAAAGAACTCGAAAGCTTGTGAGTTCTACTTGATTCCTTCTATTTCTAGTTTCATTTCATCCCCCTACTCGTCACTACTTGACCTAGAAATTTACGCACGCTTAGGATCGCTACATCTTACACCTGACTTAGTAAGCACGTACGCATAGGTTCGTTACACAATTCGATAACTTTAGAACTTAGAAATACTCACACAGTGACTGAAAGAAACCTCACGCTGAAATCCCTAAAAATTTGTAAAAATTCATCAAAATGATGAAAATACCCCTCATAAATTTTGAATGTCCGAAAAGTCTCGAAGGTACCTCCATTGCACTCAGAACGTGATTTCGAGTCTAACGGGACCCAAATCGATGAAAATAGAGAAATTTATTAAAATTTGTAAAAAAACATCAAAATCATGAAAATACCCCTCATATACCTCGGACCTCCGAAAAATCTCGCAAGTACCTTCATTGCACTCAGAATGTGATTTCGAGTCTAAAGAGACCCAAATCGATGAAAATAGAGAAGTTCGAGAAAAATCTGTAAAAATCACCAAAAGACAAAAATACCCCTTGATATCCAACTCTACAATTTAGAGATCCTGATCCCTAGGGCAATGTAAATCGAAATCCAATCTAAACTAAAAATAAAATTTAAATTAAAAATCAAACAATTCAAATTAAAAAATTCAAACAATTAAAATTAAAATCAAACAATTAAAATTAAAATCGAACAATTAAATCCAATAAAAAATAATAATAATAAAAATTCGATCAACCAAAATAAAAATTTCAAGTAATTAACCATCAAAATTAAACTCAAATTCTATCAATAAATTTAAAATTTAAAATTGAACCCAATATAAAATCAAATTAAAACTCAAAACTTAACCAATCGAAATCCAATCAACCGACAAATTAAAAATTAAAAATTAAAATCAATTTAAATTTCAAATTAAAACGCAAATTAATCAACCCGTTCAAAATTTAAATTAAAAATTAAATTCAAATTAAATAATCAAAACTCAAATTAAAATCAAATTGAAAATCACCCAACCAATTAAAATGTAAAAATAAAATTAAAATCGAACGATCAACGAATTAAAAATTAAAATCCAATTAACCAACAACCAAATTTTATATCAAAATACAAATTAAATTCTAATCGAAATTCAAAATTTAAAATCAAATGCAAATTCAAATGTAATTTAAAACATCAAATTAAATTTCAAATCAAAATGTCGACTAAAATTAAAAAAAAAATTTGAAATCAACCAATCAGAAGTAAAATCAATTCATCAACCAATCACAACTCCACGACGGTGAGCTATCGTAGTACGAGTAACGTGGGATCACCATCCCATTCTCCTAATAATATAAAAATAAAAAGATAAAAGAAAAAAAATTAAAAACAATCAAAGAAAAAAAAAAAAAAAACGTGGAGCTTTTTCTCCAACTCCTTCTTCTCCAACGAACTCCTCTAACCCACGTTCTCTCCATTCTCCCATCTCTCCCACCATCATCTCTCCCCACTCTCTCTCTCTCATGGCTGATGAGGGAACTACCATAAATAAGCAACAAAAGACACCATTCAAGGAGTAGAAGACGTTTTTGAGGACAACCATTAAAAGAAAAAAACAGCAACTTTAGTTCGAGAACTCTTGGATCTCTCCATCTTCTCTCTCAGGCTCTCCATCTTCTTCTATCTTAGTCTCTCTCTCTTTCTCTCTCCCACATGATCAACACCCTTTTCTCCCCCACGTTTTGGAGCAAAAACCAGCAGCCATTATAGCCCTCCTTTAATCTCTAAAAACGTCCAAAAACAGAGTCCAATCAACACCCTTTTCTTTCCCACGTTTTGGAACAAAAACCAGCAGCCATTATAGCCCTCCTTTCATCTCTAAAAACATCCAAAAATAGATTCCAATCAACACCCTTTTCTTTCCCACGTTTTGGAACAAAAACCAGCAGCCATTATAGCCCTCCTTTCATCTCTAAAAACGTCCAAAAACATAGTCCAATCAACACCCTTTTCTTCCCCACGTTTTGGAGCAAAACCAGCAACCATGGTAGCCCTCCTTTCATCTCTAAAAATGTCCAAAAATAGAGCCCAATCAACACCTTTTCTTCTCCACGTTTTGGAATAAAAACAGCCACCAATGCAGCCTTTTTCCATCTCTGAAAACGTCAAAAAATATTAGCTATCAGGCCCTCCTTCCATCTTCACATTGCTGCCCCCTGTCGTTCATCCAAAAATCTGCAAATTCAACCCATTGTTGCTCTCTTTTGTGCCTAAAAAAAAAAAACAGCAGCTCACTGTCTTTTTTTCCATTTTATGTCTTCCTTTCCCAGCCTTCATTACCATTAATACCCTCATCTTTTCAGCACATCTCTCCTCAAAAAAAAAAAAAAATCTGCAACGTCCCTTGCTGTAACGCCATACCCCCATTCCATCGCAACTCTTGCTACAGCCCCCTTTGCTGCCCAACATCTTCGCCATTAACCTCTTCTCCGAATAACCATATTTTCACCACGCCCATCGCCCATTAACTTCACCAAAATCTTTCTCTCACACTTTCCACTTTCCTTTTACTTCATTAAGTTCCAACAATACTAGCAAAAATCATAGACACATCCACACAGCCGCGGTGACCTAGTACAGCATAACTCACAAGCTATTTTGATTTCTTTTTTGAAGGAATCCACGCATCTAAAATAATTCGGAAGGTATTTTTTTTTTTTTTTTGTTATTTATATTGCTTTATTTTTATTGTTTCTTGATTTCATATGCCTTAAAATTAATTCATGGATTTTTGGGGTATACGTGTCACTAATAACAATGTTCGAGTTTCCGAAATATTAGTGTATCAATTAACTCATACTTTTTTTGATTAATTGATCGATTAAATCAATTCACATATACCAAGTTGATGGTCCGGCTCATTGGAAGTTAATATTTATCGGGTTGATTCGTCACTTTTTGATGTTGTTGGGTCAACTCATTAATGTTGATTTTAATCGACTCAATAAAAATTAATGGTATACACTAAACATAAAAAATCGATTTTCACAATGAAAATTACGAGTCAACTCGCTGATTTTGGGGGCATCGAAAATTTGAATTGATTTTATTTTCAAATTAAGCACGTGGGTTAAATCACCGATTTAATACACGTGGCAATTAAAAAAAATCAAGATTCTTTGGATTAACAAATTGCGAGTCAACTCACTGATTTTAGGGACATTGGAAGTTTGAATTGATTTTTTTTAGCATGTGGGTTAACTTACCGATTTAATATATGTGGCACTTCAAAAATCGAGTTTCTTTGATAAAAAAATTGTAAGTCGACTTGTCAATTTTAATACACCTGACATTTCAAAAATCGAATTTTTAAAAATTAGGCACATGGGTTAAATCACCGATTTAATACACGTGGCGATTCCAAAAAAAAAATTATGATTCTTATGATTAAAAATTGCGAGTCGACTCGCTGATTTTGGAGACATTGAGAATTCAAATCGAATTTTTTAAAAATTAGGCACATGGATTAAATCACCAATTTAATACACGTGGTGATTCAAAAAAATTAGGATTCTTTTGGTTAATAAATTGCGAGTCGACTCGCTGATTTTTGGGACATTGAAAATTTGAATCGATTTTATTTTAAAATTAGGCATGTGGTTAACTCACCGATTTAATACACGTGGCAACTCAAAATTTGTGAGTTAACCCACTGAATTTAATGCTCGTAATGGTTCAAAAATCGAATCTCTTTGATAAAATATCGTCAATGAGCCAATTCACTAATCTTATATACGCGGCATTAAAAATCGATTTCGTATTGTTCAAAATATGATCGAATTGATCCATTAATTTTTGGTGTCATGTATGCCCTATTAAATCATGTAATTATTTTAACTGTAGGATTTGTTTAGTAAATTCAATGCAATTTGATGATGATTGGACCCTAGTTTGACTTTTAGTTTTTAAATGTTGACCGTAGGATATTTTTGGATCGCAGTAGAAACTGATCATCTTGATCAGGCGGGTTCGGTGCCAAACACCTTTCGAAATCCTTAACCTGACCCCTTACCCATCTCTTTGATCCGCGGACCGACCCATATCCATTTGGAGTTAATTTTGGTTCCTAGACCTAAACTAGGTGGCGACTACCTATTCTCTTAAAAATCTTCGAGATACGTAAATCGGACCCCTATCCGCTATTTAGAGGACGGCCGCGGGGGTCGAGGCGATTTCAGTGGCGACTCCACTGGGGAATTTAGGGTCAAATTTGACTCGATCCAAGACTATCCTTAGGTTGACTTTTTCCTGGAGTCAACCCAGTTGACTCAATGAGACTCTTATATTAGGCTAGATTTGGTCCTTTCTTTCATTGGCATGTGATTAGATGTATTCAATTATTTATCTCTATTGATTGGTTTGATGATTAGATGTATTTAATTTGAATGGTTGGATAGTTGTGAAAACCCCCCCGGGCGCACTTTGTCCCTTTGCACACACTCATGAGCATGCATACGCATATTAGTATCATGTCATGTCCTTATAAACCCAATAGTCGGATCTAAACTAACCTGGTCCTTCGGGACATGAGGGATGCCCGTGAACGCTACAACTTCAGTATAGTACCTTCGGGTATATCAAACTGGAACACCACGTACTGCTTGACTAGGTAAAACTGGAATAGTATATCGGTGTTTCGGCCTGAAGTGACCTAAGCTTCGTCCTAACCTAGCCTCAATCATATAGAAAGCTTAGAACTTAGGCGCGGTCCTACTAGGCCACGACTCGAATCGACCATAATTGCTCCCGGGTTGTTTTTCTCCAAACTAACCAAAAGGTAAGTGGGTGGACCGATCCACACCGCTCAAATGGAACCCGCAATATCGGTCCAACCTAATAAATATAATTGAAAAAGTTGTGTTGGCCCATCATTTTTCAACCCATTAGCCCAATTGGTACGTTGATCTTTTGGATCAATATACGAGCCGATCGAGTTAATTGGTTCAATTAAATGTCAATGAGGTGATGTATTGTTTTTTTTTAATCCATTGGATAGAATCGGTCCGAATGTGATAACTGAATTTTTTTTTTGACTAATTCTATTCAATGGATCGGACCTTTCTTTATATTAAAATGGTTGAATCACATTAGACGTTAGTTTCTTTTGATTAGATGACTCATGATGATGTACGAGTGTTGATGGAAAGAGCTTTAGATGCATTCACCCCTGTCGAAAAGTACAATTTTGGTGCATATGGACTTCAAAGCGTATTCTTTCTCAAGTCAGTAACTGTCAATTGAAGCCTTTTATGTGCTGCGGCTTCTGGGACCTGAATTACCACGTATTCCGTTTTGGTTCAGTCACACTTTGTCCAACTCACGAAGACTATTGTAATATTATGGGGATAAGCACATTGGGTCCGATGATTCGTCTTCCATCGAAATCCAAATTCACAAAAGAACTCTCGAAAGGATTAGGAGTTAAGCCAAAAAAAATAAGAAAATTCACAGATCATGGTTTACTGAACATGCGGAGACTCCTAGAAGTACACCAAACTCCTGAACAAGAAAATCCTGGGGATTTCGTTCCAGAACCTCACAGGAAGGCCAGGGATTTTACTTTATGTCTGGGGGTATTGTCAACATATTTTCTGGTTTCATTTAGGATGGGTAATCAGTTACCGGGCTTCTTCGCTGATATTGCCGGACAACTTAAAAATAAGGTTAACCCAGTCCCCACAATACTCGTCGAGCCTTTTGAGGAATTATCAAATGAGAATGCACCAGGAGGGGCAGGATTTCGAGGAAGTCCACATTTGCTTTATCTGTGGTTATGTATCCGACTTCGCATCACAGAGTTCCTGCAAATCAAGGAAAGTAAATGGGAAAAATTCACAAGAAAGGAAACATTGGTAGACTTTGCATTCATAGAAGACTGGAAGGACTAGCTCTCAAATTTGACTACACAAGACGTAAATTAGGATAGATTGGGATCAAGAATGGATGAAGGCACCGTGCTTGCTTCAAAAGAGTCTGATCATGTAATGCTCACTGGTCTGCTGAATACATCTTTTCATTGCCCAAGGATGATACCAAGACAGATAGGATTCCCTTCATGGATCTCAATGCTTTCGAGGAATCGACATCCTATTAAAGAGCTGACTGTGCAATTGGTAGAACACATAGCTACCGCTTGGGACCATCGGTTCCTTATTAAATCAGAAGATCAACAAGCATTCAAGAAGTAGAAGAAAGAAGTAGAAGAGCATGTAGGGTCCTAGATCGAGTTATCTTTGCTTTAAGAGGAGAGTCTCCTCATTTCTTTTGTGTTCGCATTTGTCTCATTGGTACGATTTTTAATGAGAAGTCTCTTTTTTTTTATAAGGCCCTAATTAACAATAAATCAGCTCATCATACATAAGTTCGACTAGCACAACTCATCAATTATAATAATAAAAGCAAATGCTATCAAAAGGGACCAATTCTTAATTCACCTTTGATGGGGTTTCAGGATACTATTACGCTCAAACTTAAGCGTCCGCTACCTGGTTGGAGTCGAGAGTCAGGTCGTTTGGAAAGAACATTAGTGCCAAGTGAATCATAACAAATGGCTTCTGAATCTGAACTCGCGGAAATTCGTAAGATCCTAACAGTCTTTGCAATGGATATGAACAACATAAAAAGCAAGGTAGAAGTGTTAAAACAGATCTCTAAGTCAACAAGAGACCAGCCTGATGATCAAAGGGGCAAGGAACTGGAAGGTAGCACAGCTAATAATCCGAATGAGGTTTATGAGCTTGACAGAAATGAGGAGCATTTTAATAAGAATCCAATGTTAGCCAACAGAATGACTCAGTTGGAAACAGCCGTGAAGAACATAAAAGGGATTGATGAAATCGCAGTAGGAATAGAGACTTTGAATCAGATTCCTAAGATTCGTTTGCTAGAAAAGTTTGTTATGCCAGAAATGGAAAAATTCAATGAAGTAGGCTGTGCAAAAACGCATCTCAAGGTATATATCACCAACATGCGTACAATGGGCCTCAGTGACGAACAGATGACATTATTGTTCCAACGTACTCTATCAGGGTCAGCGTTACGATGATTGATGTCCCAAGATTCAGCTGTAATTGGGACATGGGAAAATATGTCAAGGATGTTCTGACACCAGTACAAGTACATCACTGAAATCGAAACTTCTCAAAGGGATTTGGAATCAACTAAGCAAAAGAATGGGAAAACATTTACTGATTTTATTAGTCGCTGGAGGGCTAAGGCTGCACAGATGTGGGATAGACTATCAGAAAAGGAACAAGTGGTAATCATCTTGAAAAACCTCTCATAGGGGTATGCTCAGCATTTAGTTACCCAGTATCTCCCCACATTTGAATCCCTGTTACAAGCCGGAAGCCAACTCGAGGATGCTTTTGCCTCTGGGATCCTTTCCAACTCTTTTGACAACAAAGCCAAAAAACCCTTCATTAATTCCAAACCCAACATCAACCATGCCTATATAGCCAACACTTCCACTACCCCAGCTCAACCCCCAACTCGAACCAATAACCAGGCAAATTTGGGTAGAGCCCCCCCTCGACAGTTCACAAATCTAGGGATGACCCTCACTGCGGCCTTCCAGAATTTATTAAAAAAAGGGCTCCTCACCCCTCTCCAACCTCGACCTCTGTCAAATCCCCTACCAGTTTCCCATAACCCTAACATCTTTTGTGAATTCCATCAAAGCCCTGGTCATCATACTGACCGTTGCATCTCTCTCCGTCATGCCATCCAAAATCTCATTGATGATAAAAAAGTCATCATTCCTACCCAACACCACCAAATGTCACCACCAATCCACTACTTGCATATCAACCTCCACCAACATTGAATATGATTTCAAACACCCAACTACCTTTCGACCCAGTCTCTCTCATCCACCCAATCTACACCAAACCACCCAGTTATCCCCTTGTTGGAATAGCCTTCAATGACGAGGTCTATGCCACAAGCCATGATCCATTTGATCTAATTGAAGATGAATCATACTATCTATCCCCACCTCGCTACAATAGCCCATCATATACCAGCTATCTCTTGGCACAAATGATCTCGAAAAGCCAATTCTCTGTAATAGATGAAGATCCTTACCTCTTGTCCGAAGGAGACGAGCCATTTCCACTATCTTGTGATGAAGTCAAGCAGATGACACGAGGATAAAGAGTCTTTAAGCCACCGGAACTCAATGTTGATAATCCAGCGGCCTTGGCAAGGAAGGAAAAAGTGGACCCCATCCAAGAAATCATTGAAGAGGATCATATCGTGATCAAACAGTTAAAAAAGGCAGGTGCCAACATTTCAGTTTGGGGTTTGCTCATGGCCTCCACAGCTCACAGGGAAGCTGTTCTCAAAACGTTAAGCGCAGCCCAAGTTTCCCTCGACACATCTCCGGATCAATTAGCTAGTATAGTAGGGGCAACCTATGCTGAAAATAGTCTATCCTTCTCAGATTCAGATCTTCCGAAAAAAGGGCCAAGCCACACAAAGCCGCTGCATATCACCGTTGATTGCAACGGAATGAGAGTCCCTCTAGTCTTGGTAGATAATGGAAGTGCATTAAATTTCTATCCTCTGAAGATCGCGACTTGCCTCGAGTTCAAGACAGACGACTTCAAACCAACTAGCCAAGGCGTCAGAGCTTATGATAATACGAAAAGGGATGTACTAGGGACTTTGCAGCTACAAATATCCACGGGTATAGCAGACTTCCTTGTGGAATTCCAAGTCTTGGATATTCAGTCATCCTTCAACCTATTACTAGGGAGACCGTGGCTGCATCAGATCAAGGTTGTACCTTCTACTTTGCATCAGAAGATTAAATTCATCAAGGACGGTTTGGTGATCACGCTTAATAGGGATGCCGAAATTATGGAGATTGTGAATGATATAGAAATCAAAGATAAATCGTTGTCTGAAATTCAACCCGAACAAAAAGAAATACAACTCAGCGGGTTTGAATTTAAAAATATTCATGCTGTTCAGTGGGACGATTCTGCGAAAGAGCTGGTACCTATCGATAACACGTTCAATTGTTGCGTGGCCAGCATGTTCAAAAGCATGAGATTCTTCCCAGGCATGGGTTTGGGTCGTAGATAACAAGGGATCAAAGTTGCACTAGCCATTCAAAGAAGTAGTTGGGACATTCGTATTGGGGTACGAACCTACTAAAGAAGACTAGGCTCGATATTGGAAGATAAGGAAAGATAAGGCGAATGCGAGGAGGCAAGGGCATGTCATCGATCTAATCAACATTTAGCCTTATCGTAAAACCCTTAATGGACACTTCGTGAAAGTAGGGGAAGATTTTCCTTATTGTGGTTTTTCAGAACCTTTCATCGATCACCTCACGGGTGCCCGCCAGCCGGGATTTGAGATTTTCTTTGGATTGAGTTGGCCTGACAAGGAAGAAGACGAAGCATCTAAAGAACTCGAAGGAGCAGGTGATTGGCAGACAATCGTGGATTCACTCAATATGGCTCAGATGTTTATCGAAGAAGGAAATGTGTCAGTCCTGTCAGTCAAGAGTGGTGTTCAAAACCCACAATCTGTAATCAAACCCGCAGTCGGGTCTCTTTCCAATTACCATGTAATGAGTCCTTTGCTGTATGTCGAGTCTGGTTATGATGAGTCTGTCGGGTCTGTAGTAAGTCCTGTCACCCCATCTATCTTTAATGAAATAGAAGAAGTTTTTGATTACCCCGAGTGCAATAATGATTTAACTGATAATCTGACTTCGAAGGATGAATCTTCTGATGAAGAAACTCCTATCGAATTAATTAAACAACTTGAACAAGAAGATGAACGTCAGGCTCAACCTGTAATGGAAGAAACAGAACTAGTCAATCTTGGGACTAAAGATATTCCTCAAGAGATTCAAATTGGAGTCACCTTATCTCCCGAGGAACGCGAAGGGATAGTGGATTTGCTTAGAAAGTTCAAGGATGTATTTGCGTGGTCGTATGAGGATATGCTAGGAGTAAGTACGGATATTGTTCAATATCGGATTCCATTGCATCCCGATGCTCGGCCAGTAAAGCAGAAACTTGGACATATGAAGCCAGAATGGACTTTGAAGATTAAAGAAGAGGTCACTAAACAGATCAATGCTGGATTCTTGGAAGTGGTCGAGTACCCAGAATGGATTGCTAATGTAGTCCCAGTTCCCAAAAAAGATGAAAAAATGAGAATGTGTGTGGACTTCAGAGATTTAAATGAGGTCAGTCCAAAGGATAGCTTTCCGTTGCCTCACATAAATGTATTGGTCGATAATACAGCAGGGCACGCCATGCTTTCATTTATGGATGGGTTCTCAGGGTACAACCAGATAAAGATGGATTCTCGCGACATGCAAAAGACGTCATTCATCACACAATGGGAAACATTTTGCTATAAAGTCATGCCTTTTGGTTTGAAGAACGCTGGGGCTACCTATCAGAGGGCAGCTATGACCTTATTGAACGACATGATACACAAGGAGGTCGAGGTCTATGTGGATGACATGATAGTGAAATCCAAATAATGATCGGGACATGTCGCTGCACTAGAGAAGTTTCTTACAAGGATCCAATAATACCAGTTACGCCTTAACCCTCAAAAATACGTATTCAGAGTGACCTCTGGAAAATTACTTGGATTCGTAGTCAGTCAAAGGGGGATCGAAGTAGACCCTGGAAAAATCAAAGCTATACAAGAAATGGCACCTCCTCAGACTGAAAAACAGATTCGGGGGGTTCTTAGGCAGAATTCAATATGTTAGCAGATTCATCGCTCAGCTCACCAATGTGTGCGAACCTATATTCAAGCTTCTCAAGAAGAACGAGCCAACAGTATGGAATGAGCAATGCCAAAAAACTTTCGACCAAGTTAAGGAGTATCTTTCAAATCCACCCATTTTGGTTCCACCTACCTTGGGTGAACCTCTCTTCCTTTACTTATCAGTCACGGAAGAAGCTATGGGATGCATGCTGGCACAGTACGACAAGGACAATCACAAAGAGAGGGCCATCTACTATATCAACAAGAAGATGTTAGAGTATGAACGAAAGTATTCAGCTCTCGAAAAGACTTGCCTGGCACTAGTATGGGCTACTCAAAGGCTTCGGCACTACATGCTCTCTCATTCAATTATTCTGTTATCTCGGATGGACCCTTTAAAGTATATCTTCGAGAAGCCAGCATTGACAGGTAGAACTGCACGTTGGTTGTTGTTGTTATCAGAATTCGATATTACGCATGTTACGCAGAAGTCTATCAAGGGAAGAGCGATAGCAGAATACTTGGCTGATTATCTAATGTAGAAGGAACAAGACCTACCGATCAATTCCCAAATGAAAATATCCTGAACCTTGAAGAAGAATCGCGAGATAGAGTATGGCGGTTATACTTTGATGGAACGGCGAATCAGAACAGGTATGGAATAAGGGCAGTCTTGTTCTCTCCCGAAGGATGCCACATTCCAATTGCTATTAAGTTAGCTTTCTCCAATACTAATAATACAGTTGAATACGAAGCATGCATCGCTGGGCTCGAGGCTGCTTTGAATCTGGGTATCACAGAAATTGAAGTATTTGGAGATTCAGCCTTGGTTATACATCAATCATTGGAAGAATGGAAAACTAAGGATGTGAAACTAAAACTCTATCACGAGTATCTGTTAAATTTAGTAAGGAAGTTCAAAGCCATCTTGTTCCAACATCTTTCAAGGGAAGAGAACAGATTCGCTGACGCTCTGGCCACTCTTTCTTCAATGATCCATTTGCTTTCAGGCATGAAACTAAGGCCTATCACAGTCGAAATCAAATATAAACTTGCATATTGCCATCAGGTCGACATCGCTACTCGACTCCCTGACAGAAAGCCATGGTATATTGACATCAAAAAATATTGGAAAAACAAGAGTTCCCAGTTGAAACGTCAAGGAAAGAACGACAAACCCTACAGAGATTCGCATCCCAGTTCATCCTGTGCGCAAGAAACTTATATAAGAGGTCTTATGATGGAATTCATTTGTCATGTGTTGACGAAAATCAAGCTGAACGATTAATGGAAGAGTTGCATTCCGGAGACTATGGACCGCATATGAGTGGGAAAATGTTAGCCAAACGAATCATGAGACAGGGGTATTATTGGCCAACAATGGAAACAGACTGTCATCACCTGGTCAAGACCTGCCATAAATGCCAAGTACATGTTCACCTCATACATGTACCTCCATCTCAGTTAGTTAGTTTGACTTCGCCATGGCCATTTTCTGTCTGGGGTATTGACATAAATGGCAAAATCACACCTAAAGCATCGAATGGACATGAGTACATTCTTGTGGCCATTGATTATTTTACAAAATGGGTAGAGGCCACTTCATATGCTGTTCTCACTGCATCCAAAGTTGCCAAGTTCGTCCAAACCCACATTATCAGTCGATATGGGGTACCTTCTGAATTGATCACTGATACCGGGTGACACTTCAAAGCTGAATTTATTTCCCTGTGTTCAAAGTTCAAGAACCGACACCACAAATCATTACCCTACCGTCCCCAGACTAACGGAGCAGTTGAAGCAGCCAATAAGAATCTCAAGACGATCATCAGGAAGATGTGCCAATCGCATAGGGATTGGTCTGAAAAATTACC
The DNA here is from genome assembly GCF_017979445.1 of Akebia trifoliata. Classification (NCBI taxonomy): domain Eukaryota; kingdom Viridiplantae; phylum Streptophyta; class Magnoliopsida; order Ranunculales; family Lardizabalaceae; genus Akebia; species Akebia trifoliata. The sequence goes on from NC_141375.1 coordinate 14,393,530, forward strand.
ATTTGCGCTCTGGGCATACCGTACCTCGATACGATCTTCCACCGGAGCCACCCCTTATTCACTAGTGTACCGAATGGAAGCTGTCTTGCCAGTTGAAATGGAAATCCCGTCCCTCAGGATTCTAATGGAAAGTCAGTTATCCGAAGCAGACTGGGTTCGTCATCGGTACGAAGAATTGAACTTAATCGATGAAAAATGACTTAAAGCATTGTACCACGTACAAGCCTATCAGAGAAAAGTTCTCAGGCATTTGATAAAAGGGTTAAAGTTCGCGACTTACAAGTTGGAGAACTCGTACTTAAAGAAAATCGAGCACCCATCTTCGATCCTAGAGGCAAATTCAAGCCCAATTGGGGAGGTCCTTTCATTGCCAAAGAGGTACTGCCTGGGAAAGCTGTCAAACTCCAAAATCACGATGGCATCGAATTACCAGAACCAACAAACTTTGACCAGATCAAGCGGCATTACATTTGAGGAGGCCATCTTTGGTCGAACCAATTTTCCTGTCACCCAGTTAAATATCTCCTTTCTCAGCCCCTTGCAACCGTTTTAAAAAATAAAATAGAAAAAAACATTTTTCTTTCTCAGCCCGATCACTTAACCCAGGGGAGGGAAATGTTCGAACTACGTTTTAGTCTGATCCCAAAATTCTGGGGTACGTAGGCAACCTGAGAAGTTACTTCAGGCCCGACCAGTTCAAAAAAAATAAAACATATATTCCCCACAAAGAAAAAATTGTCAAAATGGGGAAGGAAAAGAAAACTATTTTAAAGGAATGCCACACAAGGGGCATTCGGGTTTTTTTTAGCCTCAAGTCTCCATTCTTTTTTAGCTTACTCCTAAGCCCACCTATGGAAGTCCTCCTAAGTACCGTATGAAAAGGTCGAGAAAATAACAAGTGTGATCAGATAATAACTCCATAACTCCAAAAAAAAAAAAAAAATAGCCTGCTAGGTTGAGAACCCGAAAGGGCGGCTTAGGCAAAAATTAAGGCAAGCTCGCAAGGTTGAAAATTCGAAAGGACGGCCTTGGCAACAATCAGAGCAAAGAAAAAGAAAATTGTAAGCTCGTTAGATCGAAAACCTGAAAAGGCGGTCTAGGCAAAAGTTAGACATGCTTGCTAGATTGAAAACCTGAACAGGCAATCTAGGCAAAATATAGAGCAATCAAAAGAAAATCTCCGTCGAGCCGAGAATCTGAAAAGACGAGTCGAGTCAGAGCATCAGAAATCTGAAATGACAAAGCTTCAATACCCAGTTTAAGACAGGCAAAGACTTAGAAGCCACATGTATCTCGTCTACGACTGATCTAAAAAAGTTTACTTTCCTAAGCGAGTCAAAGGGGAAGAACGTGATCTCCAAGATGAATCTCAAAATTGAATATTTGTTTCCAACAAATGAGCCTAACTCATGATCTTCAATAAAGTCGAACTTAAAAGTGAATCCTTATTGCACTTGTGGTAATCTAAGACTTCTAATTTTCATATTGAGGAGCACTTCTCCTTTTGTTTGGAAGCATATTTATTTTCCCCCTACATTAGAGGCATGCCATTTCAAAATATGTTCAATTATCCCGAGTGTAATGTCCTATCAAACTAGGGGCATTTTTTGTTCTTAAGCCTGATCAATTCCAGCCCAGAGGATACGGAAAATCTAAAATTAAAGTTTACCCTTTTGATAGCATTGTTTGAAAACCCCTGAGGTTCAAATGTTGACTTGACCATCTAAAAAAAATAAAAAATGATTCCTGTGGAGTGAGATTTTTACTCTAGTATTTTATTCAGACCTGCTCAGATTTTGCTCAGACCCGTCGAGATTCATTCTCGGATTTTGCTCAGACACCGTCGAGGGTTTTCTTGGATTTTACTCAGACCTACTCAGATTTTGCTCAGACACCGCCGAGGGTTTTCTCGGATTTTACTCAGACCTACTCAGATTTTGGTCAGACCCGCCGAGAGTCTTTTCGGATTTTGCTCAGACACCGCTGAGGGTTTTCTCGGATTTTACTCAGACCTGCTCAGATTTTGCTCAACCCGCCGAGATTCTTTCTCGGATTTTACTCAGACACCGCCGAGGGTTTTCTCGGATTTTACTCAGACCTGCTCAGATTTTGCTCAGACCCGCCGAGATTCTTTCTCGGATTTTGCTCAGACACCGCCGAGGGTTTTCTTAGATTTTACTCAGACCTTCTCAGATTTTGCTCAACCTGCCGAGATTCTTTCTCGGATTTTGCTCAGACACCGCCGAGGGTTTTCTCGGATTTTACTCAGACCTGCTCAGATTTTACTCAGTTTTATCTGATTTTCTAAATATATATAAAAAAAAACATGTTGCACGAATTTTTATGTTCATCACTACACAATGTCACACCCGTGCACTCGTATTGCATTTTCATTAGTCAAGGAGAATTTTTCAAAATTCAAGGATCTGACATTTTTCCAAGGAGAAGTTACCCTCAAGGATCTGGATACTTTAACAAATTACTGAATTAGGCTGCAAAATAGACTGTCATTAGCTTTGGCATTCGGATGTCGCACTATTTACCACAATAGATTAGGCATCTAGTTTGCTTCCACCCTCTACCAAAGAGGGGCTTCTGTAGACACCCATTTTTTCATCTGCCTAATTCGACAATTCGTCACCCGATTTTGGTGGATTCCTAATGATGAATATAAAAGAACTCGAAAGCTTGTGAGTACTGCTTGATTCCTTCTATTTCTAGTTTCTTTTCATCCCCCTACTCGTCACTACTCAACCTAGAAATTTACGCACGCTTAGGATCGCTACATCTTACACCTGACTTAACAAGCACGTACGCATAGGTTCGTTACACAATTCGATAACTTAGAGGCCTCGTTACGCTAGAAAAATATAACTTTAGAACTTAGAAATACTCACACAGTGACTGAAAGAAACCTCACGCTGAAATCCCTAAAAATTTGTAAAAAATCATCAAAATGACGAAAATACCCCTCATAAATTTTGAATGTCCGAAAAGTCTCGAAGGTACCTCCATTGCACTCAGAACGTGATTTCGAGTCTAACGGGACCCAAATCGATGAAAACAGAGAAATTTATAAAAATTTGTAAAAAAACATCAAAATGACAAAAATACCCCTCTTATACCTCGGACCTCCGAAAAATCTCGAAAGTACCTCCATTGCACTCAGAATGTGATTTCGAGTCTAACGAGACCCAAATCGATGAAAACACAGAAGTTCAAGAAAAATTGTAAAAATCTCCAAAAGACCAAAATACCCCTCAATATCCAACTCTACAATTTAGAGATCCCGATCCCTAGGGCAATGTAAATCGAAATCCAATCTAAACTAAAAATAAAATTCAAATTAAAAATTAAAAAATCAAATTAAAAAATCCAAACAATTAAAATTAAAATCGAACAATTAAATCCAATAAAAAATAATAATAATAAAAATTCGATCAACCAAAATAAAAATTTCAAGTAATCAACCATCAAAATTAAACTCAAATTCTATCAATAAATTTAAAATTTAAAATCGAACCTAATATAAAATCAAATTAAAACTCAAAACTTAACCAATCGAAATCCAATCAACTGACCAATTAAAAATTAAAATCAATTTAAATTTCAAATTAAAACGCAAATTAATCAACCCATTCAAAATTTAAATTAAAAATTAAATTCAAATTAAATAATCAAAATTCAAATTAAAATCAAATTGAAAATCACCCAACCAATTAAAATGTAAAAATAAAATTAAAATCGAACGATCAATAAATTAAAAATTAAATCAAATCCACCAACAACCAAATTTTATATCAAAATACAAATTAAATTCTAATCGAAATTCAAAATTTAAAATCAAATGAAAATTCAAATGTAATTTAAAACATCAAATTAAATTTCAAATCAAAATGTCGACTAAAATTAAAAAAAAATTTTGAAATCAACCAATCACAACTACACAACGGTGAGCTATCGTAGTACGAGTAACGTGGGATCACCATCCCATTCTCCTAATAATATAAAAATAAAAAGATAAAAGAAAAAAAATTAAAAACAATCAAAGAAAAAAAAAAAAAAACGTGGAGCTTTTTCTCCAACTCCTTCTTCTCCAACGAACTCCTATAACCCACGTTCTCTCCATTCTCCCATCTCTCCCACCATCATCTCTCCCCACTCTCCCTCTCTCATGGCTGATGAGGGAACTACCATAAATAAGCAACAAAAGACACCATTCAAGGAGTAGAAGACGTTTTTGAGGACAACCATTAAAAGAAAAAAACAGCAACTTTAGTTCGAGAACTCTTGGATCTCTCCATCTTCTCTCTCAGGCTCTCCATCTTCTTCTCTCTTAGTCTCTCTCTCTTCTCTCTCCCACATGATCAACACCCTTTTCTCCCCCACGTTTTGGAGCAAAAACCAGCAGCCATTATAGCCCTCCTTTCATCTATAAAAACGTCCAAAAACAGAGTCCAATCAACACCCTTTTCTTCCCACGTTTTGGAGCAAAAACCAGCAGCCATTATAGCCCTCCTTTCATCTCTAAAAACGTCCAAAAACATAGTCCAATCAACACCCTTTTCTTCCCCACGTTTTGGAGCAAAAACTAGCAGCCATTATAGCCCTCCTTTCATCTCTAAAAACGTCCAAAAACATAGTCCAATCAATACCCTTTTCTTCCCCACGTTTTGGAGCAAAACCAGCAACCATAGTAGCCCTCCTTTCATCTCTAAAAATGTCCAAAAACAGAGCCCAATCAACACCTTTTCTTCTCCACGTTTTGGAATAAAAACAGCCACCAATGCAGCCTCTTTCCATCTCTGAAAACGTTAAAAAATATTAGCTATCAGGCCCTCCTTCCATCTTCACATTGCTGCCCCCTGTTGTTCCTCCAAAAAATCTGCAAATTCAACCCATTGTTGCTCTCTTTTGTGCCTAAAAAAAAAAACAGCAGCTCACTGTCTTTTTTTCCATTCTCTGTCTTCCTTTCTCAGCCTTCATTACCATTAATACCCTCATCATTTCAGCACATCTCTCCTCAAAAAAAAAAAAAATCTGCAACGTCCCTTGCTGTAACGCCATACCCCCATTCCATCGCAACTCTTGCTACAGCCCCCTTTGCTGCCCAACATCTTTGCCATTAACCTCTTCTCTGAATAACCATATTTTCACCACGCCCATCGCCTATTAAATTCCTCACCAAAATCTCTCTCTCACACTTTGCACTTTCCTTTCACTTCATTAAGTTCCAACAACACTAGCAAAAATCATAGACACATCCACACAACCGCGGTGGCCCAGTACGGCATAACTCACAAGCTATTTCGATTTCTTTTTTGAAGGAATCCACACATCTGAAATAATTCGGAAGGTATTTTTTTTTTTTTGTTATTTCTATTGTTTTATTTTTATTTTTTCTTGATTTCATATGCCTTAAAATTAATTCATGGATTTTTGGGGTATAGGTGGCACTAATAACAATGTTCGAGTTTCCGAAATATTAGTGTATCAATTCAACTCATACTTTTTTTGATTAATTGATCGATTAAATCAATTCACATATACCAAGTTGATGGTCCGGCTCATTGGATGTTAATATTTATCGGGTTGATTCGTCACTTTTTGATGTTGTTGGGTCAACTCATTAATGTTGATTTTAATCGACTCAATAAAAATTAATGGTGTACACTAAACATAAAAAATCGATTTTCACAGTGAAAATTACGAGTCAATTCGCTGATTTTGGGGGTATCGAAAATTTGAATTGATTTTATTTTCAAATTAAGCACGTGGGTTAAATCACCGATTTAATACACGTGGCAATTAAAAAAAAATCAAGATTCTTTGGATTAACAAATTGCGAGTCAACTCACTGATTTTAGGGACATTGGAAGTTTGAATTGATTTTTTTTAGCATGTGGGTTAACTTACCGATTTAATATATGTGGCACTTCAAAAATAAAGTTTCTTTGATAAAAAAATTGTGAGTCGACTTGTCGATTTTAATACACCTGACATTTCAAAAATCGAATTTTTATAAATTAGGCACATGGGTTAAATCACCGATTTAATACACGTGCCGATTCCAAAAAAAAATTATGATTCTTATGATTAAAAATTACGAGTTGATTCGTTGATTTTGGGGACATTGAGAATTCGAATCGAATTTTTTAAAAATTAGGCACGTGAATTAAATCACCAATTTAATACATGTGGTGATTCCAAAAAATTAGGATTCTTTTGGTTAACAAATTGCGAGTCGACTCGCTGATTTTTGGGACATTGAAAATTTGAATCATTTTATTTTAAAATTAGGCACGTGGTTAACTCACCGATTTACTACACGTGGCAACTCAAAATTTGTGAGTTAACCCACTGAATTTAATGCATGTAATGGTTCAAAAATCGAATCTCTTTGATAAAATATCGTCAATGAGCCAATTCACTAATCTTATATACGCGGCATTAAAAATCGATTTCGTATTGTTCAAAATATGATCGAATTGATCCATTAATTTTTGGTGTCATGTATGCCCCATTAAATCATGTAATTATTTTAACCGTAGGATTTGTTTAGTAAATCCGATGCAATTTGATAATGATTGGACCCTAGTTTGACTTTTAGTTTTTGAATGTTAACCGTAGGATATTTTTGGATCGCAGTAGAGACTGATCATCTTGATCAAGCGGGTTCGATGCCTAACACCTTTCGAAATCCATAACCTGACCCTTTACCTATCTCTTTGATCACAGATCGACCCATATCCATTTGGAGTTAATTTTGGTTCCTAGACCTAAACTAGGTGGCGACTCCCTATTCTCTTAAAAATCTTCGAGATACGTAGATCGGACCCCTATTCACTATTTAGAAGATGGTCGCGGGGGTCGAGGCGATTTCAATTAGGAACTAAACTTCTATTTTCTACTGTTGCACATCCTCAAACGGATGGCCAAACTGAAGTAGTTAATAGGACACTTACTACTTTGTTGCGTGTTATCATACAAAAAAATTTAAAACAATGGGAGAAGTGTTTACCACATATTGAGTTCGCATATAATAGGACTATTCATTCAACTACATTTTCTCCATTTGAGATTGTTTATGGTTTTAATCCTTTAATGCCTGTGGATATTTTACCTTTGCCTACTAATAAACATGCTAATATTGATGGAAAGTAAAAGGAAGATTTTGTGAAAGATTTACATGTCAAAGTTCAAGCCAACATTGACAGGAAGAATGAGCAATATGCTAAGCAAGCCATTAGGGGCCATTTGAAAGTTATTTTCCACCCTGGAGATTGGGTTTGGATGTACTTGTGTAAGGAGCGGTTTCCTACCCAAAGGAAATCAAAATTACAGCCTTGAGGAGATGGTCCATTTCAAGTCTTGGAACGGATCAATGATATGCCTACAAACTCGATTTCCCAAGTGATTATGGTAATGTTAGTGCAACTTTTAATGATCTGATTTATCGTTGTTTAATGTAGGTGATTCGAGGACAAATCTTTTTGAAGAGGGGGAAAATAATGGAGATCGAGTTGCTGACCCAATAACTCAAGTTAATGTTTCCAAGTCTTCTCAAGAACCATTGCAAGGAATTGGCCGTCTGATGACTAGGACAAGGGCAAAGAGGATGGAAGAGGCATTGCAAGGCTTGATTGTGGAAGTACAATACAAAGAGGCCATTCTAGAAGATTCTAAGGCTAACTTCGAAGATATCAAAGTTTCATTAAGGATGGTCAACTATCTTTTTCTGCAAGAGATCAACTTGGAAGATTAAATTGGGTACAAGGTTAATTTGAAATTTTATGTTCTAATTGTCCTTAGTTTTGATTTCTTTATTTCCTAAGGATTAATTAGACTTTCTTTATTTTTCCAAGGACTAATTAGAACCAATCTTGATCTAATTTGTCTATAAAAGGGGCACTTCATCTTGTAATTGAGACACAATTGACAATTTACATTTTATGAGAATTGAAGTTTCTTCAAGAACTTTGTTTTGTTTCATGTAATCTAGTTTGATTTCTTTATGAGATATTTATGAGTTTTTTATGAGTTCTTAATGAGTTCTTGATTGAGTTCTTGATCGAGTGCATGAATCTTCGACTTATCAAATGAGTGATCAACCTTTGTGGCGTCTCAAGATTGGGGTTTTAGGGACTTAGTTTCCTTAAGGTTCTAATCCGATCATCATCTTTTGTTCCTAAGTAATCTAACACGTTTTGAAGACATCGAATTCAAGGGATCCTAGAAGAGATCATCAAGAGATCTTCAAGAGGGTTCATATCATTCAAGAGGGATCATATCACCTTGACTCTTAGGAAATCAGGATAAAAGTTTGGAAAATCCTCGACCAGAAATTTAATCAAAATCAAATTGAAAACTCAAAGTAAAAATAAATCAAACAATTTAAATAAAAATAAATTTTAAATTCAAAATTAATCGAACAAATTAAAAATCAAAATCTAATTAAAATCCAATCAACCAAAAAACCAAAATCAATTAAAATCCAATCAAAACGAAATTAAAACAAAAAACTAATTGACCAATTGAAATTCAAATTTCATCGAAACCCAACTAAATTAAATCAACAAATTCAAAATTAAAACTCAAACTCAATCAACCAATCAAGATTAAAAATAAAATTAAATCAACCATCAAGATTAAAATAAAATTATTCAAAATTAAAATCAAAATTTAATCATGTTAAAATCAAAAAGCAGGAAAATTGATCAAATACAAGTTCAATCAACAAGGGGCAATGTGGGATCATCCCCATTCTTTTAACAAGGAATGTAAGAAACAAAAAATTGGAAAATCTTGCAAAGAAAATAAATAATAATATTAGGAAACACTCATATACGTAGGAATATCCTATGCATTGAGAAAATCCTAAAAAAGTCGTATGGAATACTCTATAAGAAGGAGAAAAAGATCGAACTTTAGGGGACATAGATAGACTACCCATGTTTGAGAGACCCTCCCTCGCATTGGGCAATAGTTACAAGATCCTCTCCTCCATGTTTGTCCTTTGAACCAACCCTTTACCCTACGTTTCTCTGCCATTTTTTTTTTTGGATATCTCCTCCTCAATTTCTTAGACTCCTCTCTCTGATCTCTCCTCTCCCCTCTCAGACCAGCAGCAATATATCTCTCCCATGTCCATTCCAACTCCCAGACTAGCGGTTCTGTGATGTCTCTCAATCCTTGAACGTTCTCTACCTAGCTCACTCTCAAACTAGCAACATTCCTCTCACATCTTCTTCTATTTAGCTGTAGAACTTGTTTCCTCTCTCCAACTCTCTCAGACCTCTCTCTTCTTCACGTCCATCTGTTAGAGGTCTCTTATCTAGGCCTCTTCTTCTCTTTCGATTGCACCAACACCCCAGCTCCATCTCTCTACTACCACAACGTCCCTGCCCACTGCGCCAACTTCTCTCTCTCTCTCCATCCCTCTCCTTGTAGCAACTCCTCCCTCTCTGTGATCACCTCTCTCTGAATTCCTCTCTCTCCCTGCTATAATAGAGTATTGTTCTCTTCCCCATGTCTCTAATAGCAGCCCATCCTCTTCTCAAATGCCCCAACAACAACAACACAGTTAGCTGTCATCTCATCGTTTTCCTACCTTCTCCAACGACTCACGATATTTGAGTTTCATTTGAAGGAATCATACGCAATCGCCTCTCCGTCATAAAGGTAAATTAATTGTTTTTTTATTTATTTTAACCATTTTTAGTTTTTGTTTCTCGGATCACCGTTTTATTTAGAATCACCACGTAGTTTGGTTGAGTTTTTTTTGTTTGTTTTTTTTTTTTACTTTTTTTCTATTTATCTTCTTTTCAATAATCTATTTTTATATCTCAATGTAGGATTAGTGAGTAAAGATTTTATTTTTTCACCTCCACAATTATTATGATCGAACTACATGTATTAAGATTGTTTATTTTGAAAAAAAATTAGTGACCATCGTAGTTCTAATTCTTTCTTTAATATTCATATTTTTAATGGTTTGTGAATCATCCCATATACACATTCATTTTTTCCATAATTTGATAATTTTATATGATCTCAAATTCTTCGATTTAAGAATCCATATACATACCCATGTTTTATTGATTTGATATTTCGTGTGACATTGATTTTTGACAATTTTAAGATTCCTGTATATTCATATTTTCCAAATGTGATCATTTTACATAGTTTTGAGTTTTGCCAATTTTGAAATCCATGTATGTTCATATTTTCTATTGTGGGAAATTCATATTTAGAACTTTCTAATATGGAAATTTCATAATTTTCTATTTTGGGAAAATATATATTCATAAATTTCTAATTAAGAGGTTTTACATTTTAGTAATTTTCCTAATTTAGAAGGTTTTTGCATTTTTCTATTTAGAAATTTCATGCTCATGGAAATTTAGGATTTTTTAATTCAGAAATATGTATATTTTTGAAACTTTCTATTTTGAAAAATTATTTGTATAAATTTCTAATTTGGGAATTTATCATATTTGCAAATTTCTAATTTGGGAAATATAAACTTCCCTAATTTTGAAAATTCTTAAGTTACCAATTTTAGAAATTTCACATTCCTAATTTTTTAATTTGGAAAACTTTCATAATTCTCATTGTTACTTATTTGGAAAATATTCCCATGTGAATCTTAGACACATGATATATGATTTGAGCTTTTTCAATTTTTTTTTTTTTTTTTTGTGAAATTCAAAGAGTCATGTAATGATTGAGACAACTTTAGCTGTAACATTCGTTTAATAAATCTGATATAGATTGATGATGATTGGACCTTAGTTTAACTTTAGTGTTTGAATGTTGACCATAGGATAGTTTTGGATCGTAGTAGAGACCGGCCGTTTTGATCGGACAGGGTTGGTGCTTAACACCTTCGAAATTCGTAATCTGACCCCTTACCCATTTCTTTTATCCGTAACTAATCCAGATCCATTTTTGGTTCCTAAACCTAAACTAGGTGGAGACTCCCATTTCTAAAAAAATCCCCAATTTACCAATCGGACTTCTTTAAACTAATTGGTGAAAAGGGTCGAGCCAATTTCAGTGACGACTCCATTGGGTCAAATTTGACCCGATCCAAGACTATCCTTACGTTGACTTTTCGTTCGAGTCAACCCAATTGACTTAAAAAGACTCTTAGATTAGGCTAGATTTTGTCGTTTCTTTCATTGATATGCGATTGGATGTGATTGACTGATTATTTCTTGTAATTGGCTTTAATGAATGTATATGATTGTATGGTTGCCTATTCTTGAAAACACCCTTGGGGCCACTTTGTCCTTTTGCACATACTCATGAGCATGGATACTCATATTTGCATCATGATATGTCCTTATAAATCTCGTAGCCGGATCCAAGCTAAACTGGTCTTTCGGGACACAGTGGATGACAGTGAGCGCTACAACTTCCGTACTGTTCTTTGGGTGTATCAAACTGAAACACCACATACTACTTGACCAGGTACAACTAGGATAGTTTATCAGTGTTACAGACTGAAGTGACCTAAGTTTTGTCCTAACCTAGCCTCAATCATATAGTGAGCCTAGAAACTTGAACTTAAGTACAGTCCCATTAAGTCACAACTCGAATGACCATGAGACTCCCAAGTTGCTTTATTTAATTTAACCAAAATGTAAGAGGATGAACCGGTCTATACCACTCAAATTGAACCCGTAATACCGGTCCAACCCAATAAATGTAACTGATGAGACATACCGATCAATTCTAGTCAAACCAATTAGCCCAATTGGTAAATGGATCTTATGGATCAACATATGGACCGATGGACTAATTGGCTTAAAACTAGAGGATGAAGTGATTCAAGTAGAGTATTCGGATCCATTGGGTCAAACTAGCCCAACTCAAATGGGTACATAGTCCCAATCACTTTATATTGGCCAATTTAATCTAATAAATTGAATATTTTATAATCAACATGATTGAGATTAGTAGAAAACATATTAAGAAGTGTATTGACTAGCACAACCTAGATCTTACTTTTGAAGACCGTACATCGTTTAATCATGGTTCAAAATTTCCTAACATTCCTAATCAATCGGCAAATCATCATCAGGCAATTTCTTGCTCGGAATGTTTCATCGATTATTGAGTAACTTAGTAAATATTTTCAAGAGGGGCCTTTATTTTTATTTGCCAAAAACCTACTCTTGGGTTCCGCAAAGAATAATCCACTTTTGATGAAGTTTCAAGATATCATTGTTCCTAAGCTTAAGCGTCCACCACCTAGTTGGAGTCGTGAGTCGGATCGGTTGGGACGAATATCAGTACCAAGTGAACCGTTGAAATGGCCCTTGAATCCAAACTTGTGGAGATTCGTAAGATCTTAACGGTCTTTGCAATGACATAAAAAACATAAAGAGCAAGGTAGAAGTGCTACAACAGATCTCTAAATCAACAAAAATCCCCTCTGACGATCAAATGGGCAAGGGACTAGAAGGTAGCACGGCCAGGAATCTAGAAGAGATTTATAAGCTTTATGGAAATAAATAACACTATAATGAAAATCCGATGCTAACTAACAAAATGTCTCAGTTGGAAACAACCTTGAAAAACGTAAAAGGGATTGATGAAATCATAGCAGGAATCGATGCTTTAAATCAAATCCTTAAATCCGTTTGCCTAAAAAGTTCGTAATGCCAGAAATGAAAAAATTCAATAGAGTAGGTAGCGTAAAAATGCATCTCAAGGTGTATGTCACCAACATGCGCACCATGGGCATCATCAAATAACAGATGACATTATTATTCTAACATACTCTATTAGGATCTGCACTACGATGGTTGATGTCTCAAAATTTAACTACAATAGGGACATGGGAAAATATGTCAAAGTCGTACTATCACTAATACAAGTATAGCACCGAGATCGAAACTTCTTGAAGGGATTTGGAATCAACTCAACAAAAGAATGGGAAAATATTTACAAACTTCATTGCCCGTTGGAGGGCTAAGACTGAACAAATGTGGGACAGACCATCAAGAAAAAAATAAGTAGCGATTATATTAAAAAACCTATCGCAAGGGTATGGCTCAAAATTTAGTTATCCAGTACATCCCCACATCCGAGTCCTTGTTATAAGTCGGAAGCCAGGTCAAAGATATTTTTGCCTATGGGGTCATTTCCAACCCTTCAGACAACAAGACCAAAAAACCTTTCACTAATTCTAAACCCAACATCAACCACGCCTATGTAGCCAACATGTCCATTACGCTAGTTCAACCTCCAGCGCAAACCAATAATTAGACTAATTCAGGTTGAACCCCCCACCCTAAAAATTCACAAACTTAGAGATGACCCTCACTTTAGCCTTCTAGAAACTATTGAAAAAAAGTCTTTTCATCCTCTCCAACTTCGACCTTTGCCAAATCCTATACCAGCTTCACGTAACCCTAACCACTTCTGTGAATTCCATCAAAACCCAGGTTATCATACTGATCAATGTATCACCCTCCACCATGCATCATAAGCCTCATTGACGTTACAAAAGTCACCATCCCTGCCCTTACCACCTATCCTTTACCCACTTACCAACTTCCTTAAACTTTTAATATGGTGTCCAACACCCAACCCCCATTTGACTTAGTCTTCCTCATCCATCTAGTCAATTCTAAATCACCTAGCCATCCTATTATTGAAATAATAATCCCTAATGAAGTTCTCACCTCATGCTGTGAATCATTCAACCTAACTTCAGATGAAATCTACTGCTTGTCCCTACTTCATTCTGATAGTCCTTCTTTCATCACTTATGTTTCAACTCAAATGAATCTAACTCCTTAGAAGATGAAAATCCTTATCTGTTGGACAAAAATACGAACTTTTCTTCCTCTATTGCAATGAATGTGAATATGTGATTTTAGAATAAAGAACTTTCAAAATATCTTAACAAGAAAATGTTAGAAAAGGGCAAAGAATTTGAAGAAGAAGTTCAAGATTGGGAAACTACAACAGAACCTATTAACATTGACCAGTTGTTCTTTGAAGATCACTATGCCTCAGTCCTACCGGTTGAAAACGATGTCTTGAGTCCTTACTGTAATCAAACCCATTGGGGTACTTGTCTTTAATTTTTCCCGAATCACATAACTTATTATTTAATCTACTTTTTTTTATCAATTCTGCAATGACTTGTTTTCGTTAAATCGAGTTTTTTCCCTTTTTTTAATTGAGTCGAATCAGTTTATTGTGCCTGCAATGGTATTGTCGCTCCATCTGAATTTAATTGAATAAAAAAAATTTATGAATACCTCGAGCGCATTAACGAACTAACTAATAATCTTGCTTTAAAAAGATCTTCTAATGAGGAACTCCCTCCTGAGTTATTTGCATTATTTGAACAAGAAGACAAAGGTCGGGCTCAATCTCTAATCGAGGAAACGAAAGACATTGACATTGAAACAAAAAATAATTTTCAAGAAATTTAAATTGGAATTAACTTATCCCTATAGGAATATGAGGAGATGATGAATTTTGTTCAGAAAATTCAAAAGACTCGTTCGCATAGTCTTATGAAGATATGTTGTATAAGCTTGAGTATTGTCCAACATGAAATAAATACTCGCTCTATGAAATGGGAACATCACATGCAAAGCTAGAATAGAATCACATAATCGGAAGACAAGTTATGTTAGAATTCTTAAAATAGCACAGTACCCAGAGAGGATTACCGTTGCCATCGTCATGAAAATACAAAGAGACACATCGAGATTTGTATGAGGAATTCACACCCTCAGCATGCCAATGTTTGACTTCGATTACTTAATGCCCTCTATTATGTGGTATGAGAGAAAGCTTTGAAATAAAAGTTTCACTTCTTAAATTATCAACGGAAAGCCAATCGTCAGAAGTAAATTTGATTTATCGCAAGTACAAGATGAGTCACTTGTGTTTTGGATAAAAAAGTGAAAGTGTGGGACATGTAAGTCAAAGGTTTAGCTTCAAAGAAAATCGAATAGTTGTCTTAAATCGAAGAAAGAAAATTGTAAATCCAACAGGGAAGGTCCTTTCATCACCAAGATAAGACTGTTTAGAAAAGTTGTCAGATTTCAAAAATCATAACGATGTCACAATGCTAGAATAATTCAACCTTGGCCAGATCGAGTGGTACTATATTTAAGGAAGTCATTTTTGGCCAAACTAGTTTACCTATTACCCAACTCAATATCTCCTTCCTTAGCCCTTACAAGTTTTTTTATATATAAAAATTACCTTTTTTCTTTCTCAGCTCGATCATCCAACCTAGGGGAAGGAATGTGTTCGAACTATGTTTTGGTTGATCCAAAAATTATGGGGTACGTAGGTAACTTGAGAAGTTACTTCAGGCCCAACCATGTCAAAAAAATAAAAATATTCCCCCGTAAAGAGACAAAAAAAAAAATCTAAAGCGAAAAAGTCTCCTTTCTTTCTTAACCTACTCCTAAGTCTGCCTATGGAAGTCCTCCTAAATACCTTATGAAAAAATCGAGAAAAATAACAAGCATAATTAGGTAGTAGCTCTAGAAGTTCTAAAAAAAGCCTGCTAGGTCGAAAACTTGAAAGGATAGCTTAGGCAAAAATTAAGGCAAGCTCGCAAGGTTGAAAATCTAAAATGATAGCAAAGAAAAATGATAAGCTCGCTAGATCAAAATTTTTAAAAATCAATTTAGGCAAAAATTAGAGCTTGCCAGCTAGATTTAAAACTTGAAAGGGCGATCTAGACAAAAATCAGAGTAATCAAAAAGAAATCTCAATCAAGTTAAAAATTTGAAAGGTGATCCGAGCTGAAAAATTGAGGGCCCGTGTGGATACAGGAGCCAGAAGTACTTAGAATGCCTTTATGTTTGGAAACTATTATGGATTATGTTAAAATAACTAGAATGCCTTTATAAGTATCAGTTACTATTTTTAACATTATAACTTAACAAATTATGTTAAAAAAGAAAGTACTTGTTGTTTTTATCCATAAAAACTTATATAAACACTTAACAATTATAAACAAATGGAAGAGATTGTGAGCAAATATATACAACCACTAAAAATATGATAAAACTTTCACCACATCAATGGATAGTAAAATTGTGTATAATTGTTCACATCAATCTTGCAAGAAAAACCTTTAAACCATGGTTGGAACCCTTATGGATACATTATTGAGTGAACCATTAGGGGAGCTAAAAAGCCAAATCCAAATCCAAATGCTACACTAAGAGGTTCCCACCACATCAATGGATAGTAATATAATATTATTGAATTACATTTTTGAGGTTATGCTTGTAATTTTCAAAATTTATGAGGGGCATACTTGTCTCAAATGCTACACCAAAAAGCTACCACCACATCAATGGTTAATAATATAATATTATTGCAATTGCCTCTTTGAGGGTATGCTTGTAATTTTAAAAATTTATGAGGGGCATACTTGTCCCAATCCCATCAATTTGATAGTATTTTGTGGCTCCGCGCAAAAGTAGTTTAGAGAAGTGGCACCAACAGTACTTCGTGAAAAAGCACTAAAATGACTCCAAAGCAAAATAATTCTTTCTAGGAGCTATTTATCCAAATATGCTTAAGTGCTTATGACTCCCCTCAAGAGTCAGAAGCACTTAGAAAAGTCAATGCACATAGGTCCTAAAAGTCTGAATAGCCAAATTTCATCGACTTTGAGGGTAAAAAATAATCATCGCACAATCAATACCCAGTTTAAATCAAATATATACTCAATGGATACAAGTATCCTGTCCATAATTGATCTGAAGAACTTCACGTCCCTAAGTGAACTGATGGGGAGGAAAGAACAGATTCTGCGATGAATTTCAAAATGAAATATTCTGTTCCAATTTCTTTGAGTTTGACTCAAAATCTTCAATAAAAAGTCAAAATTAAAAATTTAAACCTTTATTGCGCTTGCGATAATGAAAGATTTCAAACTTTTATAACAGGGGCACTTTCCTTTTCTAAATAGTATAGTTTCCCCAATTACACTAGGGGAATTCGTTTTCAAACTGCGTTCAATTATCCCCAGTGCAATGTTTCCTATCAAACTAGGGGCATTTTGTTCTGAAGTCTGATCAATTTTAACCCCAAAAGGATAAGGTTAACCCTGAATTAAAGGTTACCCTCTTAATAGTAATTTTTGGAAACCCTTAAAGTTTAAAGGAATTTAAATGTTGACCTGACCTTCATAAAATCCAACTCTTCGTTTTATTTTTTTTAAAGGATTCTTGTAGAGTGGGATTTTACTCCAATTTTTTCTCAAATTTCACTCAAGCCCTCTGAGATTTTTCTCAGATGCACCAAGATTTTTCTTAGATTTTGCTCAGACTTGTTGAGATTTTATCAAATTTTGCTCATACCCAACTGGGATTTTTCTTAATCCATTGAGATTTTTATCAGATTTTGCTTAGTTATAATCACTGAGATTTTTTTCAAAATTTTCTCATATTTTGCTTAGTTATACTTAGATTATGCTCAGTTATGCTTAGATCACATTCAATTTTACTCAAATTTTTCTCAAGTTTTGCTCAGTTTAATTTTTATTAGGTTTCGCTCAGATTTTTTAAGATTTTGCTCAGTCATTTTACTCAATTTCTTATTGTTAAGTTCATTAACCTCCTATCATGAATGCATAGAATGGAGACACGTCTTTTCAAAATCATCATTACACTGTTGCACACACGTGCACTCTCTTTACATTTGCATTTGTCAAGGAGAATTTTCCAAAATTCAAGGATTTTATATTTTTTTTAGTCCAATGAGAGTTTACCCTCAAGGATTTGGACACCTCGTCAAATTGCTGAATCAGACTGCAAAATGACTATCACTGGCTTTGACAATCGGATGTTGCACTATCTACCATAATAGATTGGCCATCTAATTTGCTTCTACCCTCTACCAAAGAACGACATCTGTAGAGACCCCATTTTTTCATCTGCCTACTTCGACAATTCGTCTCCCAATTGCTGTGAATTCCTAATGATGAACGCAAAGAACTCGAAGGCTTGTGAGTGCTATCCTTTCAACTCCCCTACCCGTTATAATTCGACATAGAAATTTACTCATGCTTAAGATCGTTACACCTTACACCCAATTTAGCAAGCACGTACGTTTAAGTTCGCTACACAGTTCGATAAATTAGAGACCTCGTTATACTAGGAGAATGTGATCTTGAAACTTAGAAATAATCACGTTGGGACTAAAAGAAACCTCACGTCAAAATTTGTAAAAGTATGCAAAAATGATAAAAAATACCCCTTATGAATTTCGAACTTCAAAAAATCTTGAAAGTACATCTAGTGCATTCAGAATGTGATTTTGAGTTTAACAGGACCCAAATCAACAAAAATAGATAAATTTTGAAAAAAATCACAAAATGACTAAAATGCCCCTCAATGTCCGACTTTGACATTGAGACCCTGATTCTTAGGAAAATAAGATAAAAAATTGAAAAATCCTTGTAGACACCCCAATTTGCACGAACTCCTTTAGAAAAATCCAAATTTTCTTGAATTGGTTCCAACTAAGAACTTAAACCTTTCAACGGGCCCGCATTGCCACTTGGCATCATTTTCATGCATGGATACATACATACATCATGATCCAATCCAGATCCATATCCGTTCTCCATTAATCGATTCATTACCCACACCTTAACCCAAAGTCCATAATACCATTAACCATAAACCAAGTCCATCTCCAAACCCATTATCCGTAAACTAAGTCCATAGTCCCCATAGTCCATAGCCCAAGTCCATCCCCCAAGTCCAATACCAATTCCATTATAAGTCCATTCTCTTATACCCCCTCAAAGGATGACACATGCTGATCTCTCATAAGCCCCCAATACCCAATGCATCAATCTAATTGGAGAGTTAACTTCCTCTTGTGAAAACCCAAGAATATCCTTTCAAAAAGTGTAGTCAAACTAAGAAAGTTCTTTAGTCTTTGGTAATAATTCATAAAGTTGAAAGAACTTCCAATCATACTCTCAAAAAGTATGAACATTCAATTGTATACATAGACCTCTCCCATTAGTCAATTTTAAAAATATACATCTATATTGCTTTATTAGTTATTTATAAATGATCCACGGTCTACTTTTCACCAATCACTTCACATTTACACATGTCACTCCCCTACTCACCCTCTTAAAAGTACTTTTGTTATTCTATTAGTCAATTTTAAAAAATAAACATCCACCCTTATTTTATGAGTCATTTTTACAAATGAATCAAAGTCTACTTTTCACCTACCACTCCACTTTTACACATGTCACTCCCCTATTCACCCTCTCAAAAGCACTTTTGATTTTCTTACCTCTATTTACCAAAAAATCAAAGAATGTTTTTAAGATTTCTTCAAAAATGTCACCTTTACTGATAAGAATGCAAAATGTCATATTTTTCTTCACTAATATTTAGTCCTTTATACATATTTAGTGCCTAAATGTACTCATTATTCTTTTATTTTGATTTAGGATGCAAATGGAGGTGTTAAGTATAAAATGTAATCTGGGCATAACTCTCTCATCCGAACTCCGATTGAGATGATTCAAAATGCTATGGAACGCTGAGAAAAAGATCTACAACTTTCATGTTTTGAGTTTTGAGAGATATTGGCTGTATCAAGGAAAAAATTGGTTTTGAAGTTTTTGCACGTACACTGTTGATGCGAATTTGACGCGAATTTGACACGGATTTGACGAGGTTTATTTTCGAAAGTCTCCAAATCTGGTGCACGAAAATTCCAACCAAAAACACCACTTTCCTAATTATATTAGGACTTTATTTTATTTTTAATAATTTTTCTTAATTAGTCAGATTTTGATATTGTTATTAGAGGATAAGATTTAGAATATTTTTAGGAGATTTTGTAGGCTTCTAAGGAGGAAAAAAATAACGTGTAGAGAAAAAAAAAGAAGAAGAGACTTGAAGAAGATCTCTCCCTCTCTCTCTCTCTCTATTATTTGATTTTAATCTTTTCTTGAGGAAAGAAGGGTTGAAACTTGGGGAACTAGCGACGATAAGAAGAAGAGTTGTTGAAATTTTGTGAACTAGTTGCCAAAAAAAAGATAAATTTCTATCATAAGGAAGAGTTGCTGAAATTGACAAATTGCAAAAATCACCACCAACACATCACAAGCTTCTTTGGTCGTGTTAAAAAGTGCAACCCTTATGACTAGTTTTTTTTTATTTGTTTCAACCATAGTTTTTATTGGATTAAAGATTATTTTGTTGGATTTTATATTGGAATTTGTTAATTCAATGAGTTAGTAACTTTCAGATTTGTTAATTGATGTTTTCGGATTGGTGAGATATAGACACATGAATTGGTGATCTTAATTATGTAAGCTAAATTTTCAGTTCAGTTATATTGAAAACTTTGATATTAATTGTCATTGAAACCATAGTTGTATCTCTAATCACCTAATTGATTTGGGGTATGATTTAAAAGTGGTAAAAACTATGAATAATAGTTGTGATCTGAAAATTGTAGTTCTTTAACTATGGACTTTTCCATAGGTTTGAGGAGTAGGTTATTGAATCATAATTCCTTTTAATCTTAATGATTTGTTTAAGAAGTTGTAAGGATACGCTGAGTATTAACTTGATTGCTTAATCAAAATAACTAGGTGATGGACTTTTTCAAAACCCTAGGGTTTATCTAAGAAGGAATTTATAAAATGCATGATCTCTTTAGGCTTGCACTTTGATTCAATTCGGATATGTAATGAAGGCATGAAATTCGTTGTCTATGTTGAAGCAATTTGATTAGTCATTTAATGAATTTAATTTTCTGAATTGTGAGAGAAGATGATCAATTGTAAATATTTAATTTTATTTTTATTTTTTTAAATCCAAACGCCAAAATTGAAAACCCCTTAAATTTGTGTAATATGTTTATTTCCAACTTGTTAATTAAACTAACTAAAATTTGTTATGACTCTTTAGAATAGGAGTACCCGCAATCCCCGGCCAATAACGATACCCTACAAATCACTTTACTACAATCTTCTATAGGGTTTATTGATGACTAAAAATATGGTCTATCAAATGGCGCCGCTGCTGGGGATTGCAAAATCCCTATGTTTTAGTGTCCTTTAACTTGTTAATATTCTATTTTACTTGTTAAGCTTGCATGTAATATATCTTGTGTTACACTTATTGAAATTTTAGCATGAATCTTTCTTATCACTATGGCGATCACGTTGTAATGTTTTTAGGAAGGAAAACTTATTATTATTTTTTCAACTCTAGCCTGTATATTGTTGTCTTTGCTTTTGGGTTCAGGTCCATGAATGTCGCAGTTAGAAGAAAGACTCAAGAACTTGCAAAAAACTTGGCCTTGCTAAAAGAAGTTGCACATCAACCCCCACCTCACCAAGAGGAGAGGGAAGAGTCAGATAGCTCTTCCTATCCCTTGTTAGACGAAGAAGAAACATACCTGATTTAGAAGAAGAAAGTAAAGAAGAATAATTACCAATGGCTGAAACCATTAGACAAATATCTTCTTCAACTGATGGGGGAACCGCACCAACTTGTATTACTTATCCAGAATCAGCAATCGAAAAAGTAGCTGAGTTTGAATTGAAGAGTGGGTTTTTACACCATTTGCCCAAATTCCATGGGCTTACTAATGAAGATCCTCATAAGCATCTCAAGGAGTTTCAGTTTGTGTGTTCAAGTATGTGCCCACAGAATGCGGATCTCAATATTTTGAAGCTGAAGTCATTCCCTTTCTCACTTGAAGATAGGGCAAAGACTTGGTTGTTTGATCTACCTTCAGGCTATATCAACACATGGGAGAAGTTGATGACTGAGTTTCTGACTAAGTACTTCCCCACCTCAAGGATTACTGTCTTAAGAAAGTAAATAACTAGAATTGAGCAAAGGAAGGATGAGGCATTTTATGCCTACTATGAGAGATTCAAGAGCTTAGTTGCATCATGTCCTTCACATGGGATGAAGGAAGGAAATCTACTTACTTACTTTTATGAGGGACTCCTCCCTCTTGAACGTCAATTGTTAGATGCTGCTGCTGGAGGTTCTTTGGTGGATAAGACACCTGAAGTTGCTAAGGAGTTGCTCGCCCAACGTGCACTTAATTATCAACAATATGAGGGAGTGTTAAACTCCACTCGTGGGGTGAATGAGGTATCTTCTAACTCTATTCTTGAGGTAAAAGTTAATAAAATGTCTACTCTTCTATCTCAGGTATTGAATGTGAATGGAGCACAAGTACAACAAGTTGCTCAAATCTGTGGTGTGTGCTGCACTCAAGGGCATCCAACTGACCAATGTCCCCAACTGATCAATAATGGAGGATGGGAGTCTCTTAACGCTATTGGGTTCCAAGGTAATCAAGGCGGACAAAGGTACAACCCTTTTTCTAACACATATAACCCTGGACTTAGAGATCAACCCAATTTATGTTGGGCCAACAATGATAATATTCAAAACCCTCAAGGACAAGGGCAAGTGTTTCCACGCCCTCCAGGTTTTCTGATGAGACCTCAGGTACCTCAAAACTTTGTCTCACCTCAGGTACCTCAAAACTTTGTATCTAATCCTCATGTGCCTACAAATTCTACTACTCCTAATTATGATGAGATTTTAAAGTCCCTTGCTCAAGGGCAACAAATTTAACTACTGCTACTCAAGCTCTTGTTACAGGTCAACAGGCTCACACTAAAGACATTGTAGAGTTGAAAAAGCAGTTGGGACAAGTGGTTGGCTTCATGGGAAAGATAACTGAGAGCGAAAAATTGCCTAGCAACACTGTTCCCAACCCAAATATCGAACAAGCTAAAGCTGTTACCAAAAGGAATGGTAAGACCCTTGTGGATGTTCCCAAAACCCTAAAGAAGGCCCAAGTGACCCACAATGAGGAAAAGGACAAAGAGAAAGATCCTGCCACATCAAAGACATAAGTGATTGGTTCTTCATCATATGAGAATGCTTTAAAACCTCGAGGTAATGAGCAAAACCCTAAAAATTCTTTCGATTCTAATCATTTTGCTCGTGTGCCTTTTCCTAGTAGGTTTGCCAAAACCAAGAAGGATGAATCTGATCAAGCCATCTTGGAGATTTTTAAGAAGGTACAAGTCAACATGCCTTTGATTGAGTGTTTGAAGCAAGTGCCAAAATATGCCAAGTTTCTGAAAGAGCTTTGCACTACAAGGAGGCAAACTCATGAGAAAGAGGTGGTAAAGATGAATGAGACAGTCTCTGCTGTCATCCAAAGGAAATTGCCACCAAAGCTTAAGGATCCAAGGAGTTTTTCTGTTTCTTGTGTGATTGGTACCAATAAATTTGATAATGTCATGTTAGACTTAGGAGCTTCAGTTAATGTGATGCCTTATAGTCTTTATGCTTCTTTAGATCTGGGTGAACTTAAAAGTGATAATGTTGTTATCCAATTGGCTGATCGATCTAACAAGTATCCTAAAGGATACGTTGAGGATGTTCTTGTGCAGGTGAATCAACTCATTTTTCCCGCTGACTTCTATGTCCTTGATATGGAAGAGGCACCCCTAAATTCCACTCCATTATTTTTAGGGCGCCCATTCATGAGGACTGCAAGAACAAAGATCGATGTTTATGGAGGAACATTGACTAAGGAATTTGATAATGAAATTATACGCTTCAACATCTTTGAAGCTATGCGGTATCCATTGACTGACATTAAACCCTGTTTTTCTATTGATATTATTGATTCTTTTGCGCAGAGGTTTATGGAAGCAATGGAAGAAGATGAGTTGAAAGTAACACTCTCTCAAGGAGTTGGTTAACTGAGAATGGAGATTCCATTTCTAAAGCTGAGTTGGAGAAGGCTGAAGAGCCCATTGTGATCAGAACCGTGGCCTCCCTTGAGTCCCAACCCATTTTACTAAGGTCTATTCCTCTTTTGTCCCTTCCTATTTCTACTAACAAGATGTTACCTTCAGTGATACAGGCCCCTGTACTTAAGCTTAAGGTTTTGCCAGATCACTTGAAGTATGTGTTTTTGGGGGATAAGGAGACGTTGCCTTTTATTATATCCTCGAAGTTGGAGGAGAATCAAGAGAAGAAGCTTGTGGACATTCTTAAGAAGTACGAGACCGCCATTGGTTGGACTTTGGCAGATATCAACGGAATCAGCCCAACCATGTGCGTCCATAGAATCCTATTGGAGGATGGTGCCAAACCCACCAGAGAAGCCCAGAGACGCCTACATCCACCCATGATGAAGGTAGTGCAAGATGAGATAATAAAATTACTTGATTGTGGCATTATTTACTCTATTTCAGATAGCAAGTGGGTGTCTCCTATTCAAGTTGTGCCAAAGAAGTCTGGAGTTACTGTAGTGAATAATGAGGAGAATGAGCTAGTACCTCAACGAGTTGTGACTGGTTATCGAGTTTGCATAGATTATAGGAAGCTCAATGCGTCAACAAGGAAGGACCATTTCCCTCTACCCTTCATCGATCAGATGCTTGAGAGGTTAGTTGGTTACCCTTTTTATTACTTTTTGGATAGATATAGTGGGTACAACCAGATCTGTATAGCCCAAGAGGATCAAGAGAAGACCACCTTCACTTGCCCTTTTGGCACTTATGCCTACAGACGTATGCCATTTGGATTATGCAATGCACCAGGTACATTTCAACGTTGTATGCTTTCCATTTTTTCTGAATACATTGAGAATATCATTGAGGTCTTTATGGATGATTTTAGTGTCTTTGGTAGAGATTTTGATGCATGCTTAGGAAATTTGAAACTTATTTTAAAACGTTGTGTTGAAACTAACTTGGTTCTGAATTGGGAAAAGTGTCACTTCATGGTGACTCAAGGGATTGTTTTAGGACATATTATATCTGCTAGGGGGATTGAGGTTGATAAATCTAAGGTAGATCTTGTGCGTTACTTACCCTCTTCCACTTGTGTGAGAGAGGTTCGGTCATTTCTTGGTCATGTAGGATTTTACAGGAGATTTATCAAGGATTTCTCCAAGGCATCAAGGCCCTTGTGCCGGTTGCTCCAAATAGACACTTCATTTGAGTTTGATGAGGAGTGCAAGAAGGCTTTTGAGAAGTTGAAGGAGTTATTGACTATTGCTCCAATTATGTCTCCACCTAATTGGTCCTTACCTTTTGAATTGATGTGTGACGCCTCAGATTACGCTGTTGGGGCTGTGTTGGGGCAAAGAATAGATAAGAAGCCTTATGCTATCTACTATGCCTCTAGGACGCTCAATGATGCCCAACTGAACTATTCCACAACAGAAAAAAAGCTCCTTGTTGTGGTTTTCGCTTTAGATAAATTTCGCTCTTATTTACTTCAAACTAAAGTTATTGTTTATACTGATCATGCAGCTTTGAAGTATTTGATGACAAAGAAGGAAGCCAAACCGAGGCTAATTAAATGGGTGTTGTTACTTCAAGAATTCGATTTGGAGATCAAAAACAAAAAGGGGGGTGAAAACTTGGTAGCCGACCATTTGAGCAGACTTGTACATGAGGAGGACACCTTACCCTTACAAGAATCATTCCCAGATGAGCAGCTCTTTGGGATTGAGGTAAGTGAACCGTGGTATGCGGATATTGTGAATTATTTAGTTACTAAGCAATTCCCCTGATACTTTACCTCAGTCTAATAAAGAAAAGCTTAAGAAAATGGCTAGATATTATATATGGGATGAACGTTATTTGTGGAAGCATTGTAGTGATCAAATCATTAGGAGGTGTGTCTCTGAATCTGAGCATAAATCTATACTTGCCTATTGTCATTCTGAGTCTTGTGGTGGACATTTTGATGCACGTCAGACAGCCCGTAAGGTATTAAATTGTGGTTTCTTTTGGCCCTCTATTTCTAAGGATGCATATATGTACTGCATGACTTGTGATAGGTGCTAGAGAACAGGTAACTTAGGTTCTAAAGATCAAATGCCCATACCCCATATCATAACTGTTGAGATTTTCGATGTCTGGGGCATTGATTTCATGGGGCCGTTTCCTTCATCTAATGGTTTTTTTACATTCTTTTGGCTGTTGATTATGTGTCCAAGTGGGTGGAGGCTAAGGCCACCAGAACTAATGATTCTAAAGTTGTTACAGATTTCTTGAGATCTAATATATTTACTAGGTTTGGAGTGCCTCGTGCGATTATTAGTGATGGTGGATTACACTTCTGCAACAAAACAATTGAGGCTCTTATGAAGAAATACAAGGTGAATCACAAGGTAGCAACACCATATCATCCTCAAATGAATGGATAAGCAGAGGTCTCAAATCGTGAGATTAAAGAAATTTTGGAAAAGACTGTGGGTCCTACACGCAAGGATTGGAGTAAAAGACTTGATGATTCACTTTGGGCCTATAGGACAGCATACAAAACGCCAATTGGGATGTCTCTATTCAACTTATCTATGGTAAGGCATGTCATTTACAAGTTGAGTTTGAGCATATGGCGTGGTGGGCTGTTAAGTCTTTCAACTTAGACATTGATGAGGTCGGTTTACATAGAAAACTACAACTGAATGAACTTGAGGAGATTAGAAACGAGGCATTTGATAGTGCATGGATCTACAAAGAGAAAACTAGAGCTTTTCATGATAAGATGATCCGTGGCAAGGCCTTTGTTGTGGGCCAAAAAGTTCTTCTTTTCCATTCTAAACTTAAACTTTTTCCTGGTAAGTTACGTTCTCGATGGGTAGGTCCTTTCGTTGTCACTAATGTTTTTCCTCATGGTGCTGTGCAAATAAAAAGTGAAAAAACTGGAAATGAATTCAAGGTGAATGGCCATCGCTTGAAGCCTTACTATGAGGCTTTTAAGGAGCACACTGTGGAAGAAGTACCCCTCCTTGAGGCTCCACTCACAAAGGACTAAAAACGAGGTACAAAGTCTAGGCTGAAGGACTGTAAACATTCAAGCGCTATTGGGAGGCAACCCAATTCAACCAAGGCTATTGAGGATACATCGAAACAGATTTGCATTTTCTTTCTCTCCTCTATTTACTTTGGTTGATTTCATTTTTTATTTTATTGTGTGATTTTCGTGAATACCTTGCTCATGTTTATATTTCTACTTACAGGCTTATTCTGATCTACATTGAGGATAATGAAGGATTTAAGTGTGGGAGAGGGATTTACACCTTTAATTTTCAAAAAAAAAAAAAATTAAAAAAAAATATTTAACAAAAAATTAAAATATTAAAAAAAAAATTATTTTTTTCTTAGAATTCCTTCCAACTCAATGATGAAACTGATTCTTAAGATAGATGGCTTGTAGATAGACTTGAGCATACTTTTACAGATAAAACAAGAAATGGAGTTAATTTGCTTATATCTTAGTCATACTTTGAAATTTTTATGCACATTAGCCTTGATTCGAGTAATCTGTTATCTTAAAGTGAAGCATAGAGACATATTGAATGATACTTGCATAATTCCGCAATATTTGTGAGCTATTCGAGCCTTATAATTGATTCATTATACATATCAATTTAAACTTCTTTTCTGAGTGCATATTGTGAATATCATGTTTTCTAGAACTTGCTTTAAACCCGCTTGAGACAATTTTACATGTTCAGATTTGGAGAAGACGAAGGCAAATTAGGATTTTACCACCATGACCAAATAGCCTTTGTCCTGATTGTGATTTGACCCTTAGAGCCTTCATTAGCCTATTTTCTTCATTAACCCACATTCACTTACTCTGTTGAACTTAAACACTTTACCTACCCTTTTCCTTGGAACTAATGAGCTTGGATCTTGTTTGTAAGATATTGGGAAGGGTGGAAAAGCATAAGTGCTGGGGAGGATGTCATGTGATTTTAAGGTGTTAGAATTGAAAAAAAAAAAAAAAGATTGTGATAAAAGGAGAAGTAGGGACATGAGAAGAAGTGTTGTGATTTAAAGAATACAAGTTCTGAAGAAATTGGAGCATTACAAATCTCTAAAGCAAAGTGAAAAGAAAAATTGATGAAATCTACCTCAGAGTGATCGAAATGTGGTACTTAATGATAAAAACCTATTTATTGACATTTCTAATTGCTTTCTAGGTTTGAGGAAATTTTGTGATATCCTTTCTCTTCCTTCTTATGAACCCTTGACCCTTTAGCCCCATAACAACATTTTCAAAGACCTCTTGATCCTTTGATGTTCTGTTTAAATGTGGAGAGTGGGTGGACAAGCAAGTCTATGGTTTAAACTGTTTTCACAAGTGTTTGAGTGATTAGTGTAGCTAGCACCATATCAAATTGAGAGAAAACCAGAGTGATACATCGTGAGAAGTAAAGTTTGATACAATTTGTGCATTAACTTGAGGATGCATATTACACTTATATTTGGCTAAACACACACACACACACTCCAAGTATGAATGCTATATAGTCTTAATAACTCTGTGACTTATTTTTGAAGTAAACTTGTGCTCTTCCTACTTTATTATGTCATACCATCTAAAGGATCTCTGATATGTAAATTGGAAGGATTAGAGTCATTTAATTTGTGTTATGTCATTGTAGTGTTTTTAGTTAGTCTTTCTTGTTTTCCTTGAGTTTCTACATGGTTACATTTTGTTTTGTTTTGCCCGAGGACGAGCAAAAGTTAAGTGTGGGGGAATTTGATAAGAATGCAAAATGTCATATTTTTCTTCTTAATATTTAGTCTTTTATACATATTTAGTGCCTAAATGTACTCATTATTCTTTTATTTGGATTTAGGATGGAAATGGAGGTGTTAAGTGCAAAACGAAATTAATTGGGCAATTTTGGATAGTTTCAATATTACTTCGTAATCTGGGCATAATTCTCTCATCCGAACTCTGATTGAGATGATTCAAAATGCTATGGAATGCTGAGAAAAACATCTACAACTTTTATGTTTTGAGTTGTGAGAGATATTGGTTGTATCAAGGTCAAAATCAGGTTTGAAGTTATTGTACGTACACTATTGACGTGAATTTGACACGGATTTGACGAGGTTTATTTTCGAAAGTCTCCAAATCTGGTGCACGAAAATTCCAACTAAAAACACCACTTTCCTAATTATATTAGGACTTTACTTTACTTTTAATAATTTTTCCTTAATTAGTCAGATTTTGATATTGTTATTGGAAGATAAGATTTAGAATATTTTTAGGAGATTTTATAGGCTTCTAAGGAGGAAAAAAATAACGTGTAGAGAAAAAAAAAAGGCTTGAAAAAGATCTCTCTCTCTCTCTCTCGCTATTATTTGATTTTAATATTTTCTTGAGGAAAGAAGGGTTGAAACTTGGGGAACTAGCGACCATAAGAAGAAGAGTTGCTAATTTTTGTGAACTAGTTGCCAAAAAGAAGATAAATTTCTGTCATAAGGAAGAGTTGCTGAAATTGACAAGTTGCGGAAATCACCACCAACACATCACAAACTTCTTTGGTCGTGTTAAAAAGTGTAATCCTTATGACTAGTTTATTTTTATTTGTTTCAACCATGGTTTTTATTGGATTAAAGATTATTTTGTTGGATTTTTATATTGGAATTTGTTAATTCAATGAGTTAGTAACTTTCAGATTTGTTAATTGATATTTTCGGATTGGTGAGATATAGACACATGAATTGGTGATCTTAATTATGTATGCTGAATTTTCAGTTCGATTATATTGAAAACTTTGATATTAATTGTCATTGAAACCATAGTTGTATCTCTAATCACCTAATTGATTTGAGGTATGATTTAAAAGTGGTAAAAACTATGAACAATAGTTGTGATCTGAAAATTGCATGTTCTTTAGCCATGGACTTTTCCATAGGTTTGAGGAGTAGGTTATTAATCATAATTCCTTTTAATCTTAATGATTTGTTTAAGAAGTTGTAAAGATACGCTGAGTATTAACTTGATTGCTTAATCAAAATAACTAGGTGATGGACTTTTCCAAAATCCTAGGGTTTGTCTAAGAAGGAATTTATAAAATGCATGATCTCTTTAGGCTTGCACTTTGATTCAATTCGGATATGTAATTAAGGCATGAAATTCGCTTTCTATGTTGAAGCAATTTGATTAGTCATTTAATGAATTTAATTTTCTGAATTGTGAGAGAAGATGATCAATTGTAAATATTTATTTCTTTAATTTTTATTTTTATTTTTTTAAATCCGAATCGTCAAAATTGAAAACCCCTTAAATTTGTGTAATATGTTTGTTTCAAACTAGTTAATTAAACTAACTAAAATTTGTTATGACTCTTTAGAATAAGAGTACCCGCAATCCCCGGCCAATAACGATACCCTACAAATCACTTTACTACAATCTTCTATATGGTTTATTGATGACTAAAAATATGGCTATCAAAAAGTCAAAGTATGTTTTTAAGATTTCTTCAAAAATATCACCTTTACCCTCATACAAATGAAAAATTCAAAAAGAAATACCTTAAACCTCATGTTATTCTCTTTATTTTTAGGATTAGACCACTTTATCCCCAAAACTTCTCTAAAAACTCTATATCTAAAACCATCTCTAAATGGGATTAGACTATTTTTTATGGATAATTCATGATCTCAACTCCATCTCTAAATCTAAAACTCTACCAAAACCCTTAC
Organism: Akebia trifoliata; assembly: GCF_017979445.1. Lineage (NCBI taxonomy): Eukaryota > Viridiplantae > Streptophyta > Magnoliopsida > Ranunculales > Lardizabalaceae > Akebia > Akebia trifoliata. The sequence continues at coordinate 14,424,101 of NC_141375.1, forward strand.
TCATTCTCTCATCTTCCAACCTCAAACTCAACAACTCTCATCTTCTATTCTCAATTAAATCATTCAACTTTCAAGTTCATTTTTCAGGACTCAAGATCATTCAAGAATATTAAAAGGGCGAGATGAGTGTTGTAGTTTATTTTTAAACTCTTTTTAGCTTGCATTTTCTTCTTCTATCCTTATCTTTTTTCTTTTTAGTAGCCTTTAGGATGTAATAGAGTACCCTCCTTTATCTCGAGTAGATTGAACCTCAACCTTGGACATGGAATGCTTGAGGCAGTTTGGTCGAAAGAATGGAGGTTGAAGCCCTTTTTAACCCATTTTCTCTCATACATCATATGTACACTTTGCACACACACCACACATGTTTGGCCATGATGAAGAAAAGTGTTACTCTCTCGATAGGGTTGAAACACTAAGTTTCTAGCCAAACATGCATGCATTAAAGTTATGGATCTAAGGGAATTTCATAAATGAAATTTCTCTAAAATCCTAAATTAACAATTCAACTCATGTAAAATATGATAACTCTACATGATATCCTCTTCTATAGGATATTTCTCATGTCAACACTAATATTTAATCATCTTTCAAAGAGGTTCATGCTCACCATATGCACACATCCACTTCATGCATGTCATGCATTTTTATTGTTATGACATTCTTGTCAAAATGACAAATTTGAAAAGTAACCACCTTAGGTGGAGAGAATGGGGTACTTAACACCTTCCCCATTTTCTACCCGAATCTCCTTACCTAGATCTTAGGTAAACTACACATTTTCCATTATGAGAGTCACTAAAATATTATGAAAAATGAATTTTCTAAAAAATTGATTCGAGTGCCCATGTACACCCATTTCTAAGAAAAGAATGGCGGTGACTCCAAACAACGTAGCATTGAGGTTTGAATAATGAAATTCTCATATCTACAACTTGGCGACTCCATTGGGGAGGTTGCAGGTTCAAACCATGACTATTTGGCCATTTGTAAAAAGTTTTAAAAAAATTTGATATGTGTTCACTAACATTTTTGTTGTTTGTGTTTTGTATGGTACTTTATTTTCTTATTCTTTTGGAATTGAATTAATATTTTCTTTGTCTTGTGTGAATTGAATGCTTGTAAGGGGGGTTGATACTTCGTGTTTTTGTAAAATGCACTTGTGAACTTACATTTGCATAGCCCATTACACAAAGCTCCTCTACATATAAAAGTTTAAAATCCAGATGCTTAGTAGTTTCATGACTTGAGATCGTTTATTTCAGGTACGGGGACGAACACATCCAAACCAATCACCAACCTAAGATGTGTGTACTTTGGTATGCATTGAGGTTTGAAGAATGGGTAACCGTGAAGTCACCTATAACCTCATGCATTAAACACGATTAGAGGCTTAGGACACAATTTTGAGAAAATGATTTATCAACCTCCTCGTTGTTGTAATTTTTTCGATCTAAGGAAACAACTTTGTAAAATTTATTTTGAAACCCATGAAGGTAACATTGTATAGAATTTGGGAGTTCTTTCTTTTATTCTCCCCTAGGTAAAAGGGGGGCATCTTCATTTTCAAGTTTACTCATCTTATTTTTGCATAGGTGAAAAAAAATTTGAAAAATTTTCAGCTCAAGAACAATAGTGAATAATGCACTCAAAACCAATGAGCATTGTGCCCATGACAAATTTTAGAAATTTTTTTTATTTCTGGTCCATTTTTGAAGCATGGATAGGTATAATTTATACCTATCCATTTTTAAAAAACGGATAAGTATAAATTATGCTTATCCATTTTTTAAAAACGGATCCCAAAAAAAAAAAAATGCTAATTTTATTCCTTATATCAGTTTTAACAACTTTTCTCTTGGACTTTATTTTTATTTTGAATTTTAATGTTTCAAAATGATCAAATGAATCACTTTTATCATTAAATTTATGGCCCACCACTAGCCACTTTTTGTTTGATCCAAATGGAGCTTGCCTACTATTTTTTACAGATCAAAATTGATTCCGACCCAACATGACAAATTATCGACCTCAATCACAATCAAATTTACCATCATCCATCATCAAAGATCAATTCAAATCAGGTCCATGACTCATATCCAATCTAAATCGGTTCCACGACCTGAATCCAACTCAAATTGGGTCTCTAACCCATATCCATTTCGAATTGTGTCCATGACCTGTATCCAATCCAAATTGGGTCCATGACCCGAATCCATCTCAAATTGAGTCTACGACCCATACCAATGTCTAATTGGGTTCACGACCCATATCTATTTTGAATCAGGTCCACGACCTGAATCCAACTCAAATTGGGTCCACGACCCATATCCATTTATAATCAGATCCACGACCCATATCCAATCCGAATCGGATCCATGACCTGTATCTATTTTGAATTAGGTTCACGGCCCATAAACAATCCGACCCGGGTCCATGAACCGTATCCAATCTGAATTGGGTTTTCAACCCATATCCATTTCGAATCGGGTCCACAACATATATCAAATCTAAATCGGGTCCATGACCCATATCTATTTCGAATTGAGTCCATGACACATATCCAATCCGAATTGGGTCCACAATCCATATCCAATCCGAATTGGGTCTACGACCCATATCCATTTCGAACCGGGTCTACGACCCGTATCTAATCCAAATTGGGTCAACGACTTAATCTGACCCAAACCAGGTCCATGATCCTTATTTAACCTAAATCTGATTCAATATCCATATTTCACCCAAACCGGACCTATCCTCCAATTTCAACCCGAACCATGATCCATATGTGATCCATCAAAATCAACAACCGACTGATCAGTCCAAATAAATCCATTCATCTTCCAACAAATTGGATTTAAAAAAAAAAGAATTTTAAAGCATCAATTAAAATTCTTTATCAAAATCGATGCCTAAGAACAATCTTGCCCTGTTGATATGAGGAGAATAGATTATGTCTATTAAAATAAATGAGGTGACTTAAGAGTGCCCTTACTAAGGCATTGTGCACCACCTCTTCCTTAGGGATCTGACTAGTCGATCTTGATTTTAGAAAACTGAATTGGCAGCAATTGCAGCAAATTCTTGGAGGTGTGAAAGCTTGAAAATCCTAGGTGTGAGGGCCTTGGTTGGTGCTAAAGTGTAGTTAACTTAATTTCTAGTTTTCTTCTTCTCTCTTGAATCTTTCATTGTTTTGATAGAGAATTCTAGCTGTGGCACCCCGCCAAACATTAACACAAAGCCTAATGTTAGATCTCGAGGTACTAGGTGGAGTCTCGAAATTTCGACATGGTCTCCTCTGTTTATGTTAGCATTCCAAGGCGTTCAACCTGTACCTGATAAATGACATACATTATCCTGCATATATAAATACAAAATATAATATAAGTGAAAGCTTATATACATCTAATAATGTATGATAGATCAAAGTGCAGAAGGATAGTCAAAATACAAGATTATACAAATATTACTCACTCTAACAAAAGTCCTAACAATATTTATAATACTCTTGAACAAATCGACACCACTAGAGTGGTATAGTCCCAATACTCACCAGATAACGGACTCTGGTCGTCTATTTGACCTACCAGATAATCCTCACTCATTTTCTACATCTGCATCGCCAAGCTTCGGATCTGAAACTAAAAAATGGAGATGGAAAGGGTGAGTAACAATGGTTACCCATTAGGGAATCAAACAATTTATGTCAATAACCTCTCCTAATATAAACGAATAAACATACTGAGTCATTTTAAAATATTTAAAATTTTACAAAAGAAACTACGATTAGCTAGTACATATAGTCAGGGATGAGCAATTAAATATTTTAAAACTCACATTACATCCATCAGTAGTACTCACTAAAACATTTTTTTTATATACAAATCTAATTGATCAAATAAAAACATTAAACATGCATTTCATTTTATATTTTAAAATAAAGAAATAGATACATAATACACAATGGTGGAGTAGTGGAATTAAAGAGTTGAGATTCACGATTGGATCGTTCCTAGTCGAGACACGATGTTTCATAATAAAGTATTAGTTCCTGATTTTATGGCTGGTCGTTGTTTACCATAGTTGCGGGACTATTTATCCGATTCAGGCTGGTCATTTGACATGACCGTAAGCAATGGGTCTCATTTCGATGTGTCAGAACATTCGACTACTATAGATTCTTAGTGATCACAAACTAATCATCTTCGTCTATGCCTATCAAGCGTGCATGTAATTCCCAAGTATACAAACCATTCGTATGACCACATTTACATTACAAGTTCACTAGTAAATATAGAGAGAAATAAATTTAAATTCTAGTTGTGACTCTACTCTCATACGCGTCCCATATCACGTATGAGTTTGGTTGTCCCTACTATACATCCCATAATAGTATATCACTCCAGATGAAATGATAGACTAGCCCTTCAGGTATTTGGAAGTTTTTAATAGTTCACAATATATATATATATATATATATATATATATATATATATATATATATATATATATATTCATTTCCTTTCTTTGAAAACAAATGAGAAATTAACATTATAGAGTTAAGAATGGATAACCAGTTTCCTACCATGCAACCATACCCACCTGGCCTAAAATAAATAATAGCACTTAGAGCCTCTCCACCAACAAAATTTAATTAAACATGCAACCAATCATTATCCTTAGATATCCCTTCACCAATCTACACACAGCATTATAATGTAAAATGCAGACATAGCCCCTCAAGTGTGATTATTACATTTTACAATTTCATCCCCTTTTCCCTTTTTTTTTTTTTTTTTCAATTTTCGTAGTTTTCAATCTATCGAACAAAATATTTACTTTCTAATATTCATCAACTCAATATAAGTTCATTGAATATTAAATCATTTTTTCCAATTATAAAATTTATTTTTATTAATAACATTGAAAAATTACAAAACTTATATTAAAACAAAGTTCGAGTAATGCACATAACCCAACTAGCGGAAATAACCCGGTGAAATATCCTACCCACGTATAATTTGATATAAAATATAATTAAATATATTAAACATGCAAGTTCTGACATGAATTTGAAATAACTAAAAAAATTCTAAATTTTTGAAAACACATTACAAGTTTTCATTAAAACCCTAAATGTAATTTTCACAATCTATGGTTACCAATAGAAATTGAGAGTCTTTACTATTCTCTATATGATATGATCGAAGCGAGTGTGGAAATTGAGACGATTGACGTAAAAATTGAGGTGGATCGAACTTTGGGGTGGTTGATTTTTGAATATAATCCTGTGGTTTTCAAGATCTCGATGCCGTCTTCTTTTCACCCTTGTGCGAGGGAAGATGGTCTGGTCTCGAAACATATGAAATCTAGGATCGAAGTTTTGAAATCCTCATATTATCTACGATTGATTTTTGATGATACGGGGTGAAAAAAGAGAGAGAACGAAAGGAAATTGGGTGAGTTTTGTAGAGAACGAGGCTGCAAACGATTTTTCCTTCTATGTCAAAGGTCGAAGACGGATCGTACGCGGTGAATCAAAGTTTAAAGATTTGAAAAAAACTAATTCTTTTAAAAAAAATCGCAACTGATTTTGGACTAGTTGGAATAAAGATGAATAGTAAAAAATTTATTTATATAAATTTTTGGGATGAAATCGGTATTTTACCTATTATTTTATTTGATGATAAGTTGACCGTTTGGACTCCAAAAGTGACAAATGAATACTCTATTTTGTCTAATTTTTTATTTTGGATCTATTGGTGTGGTCAAATTCTAAAAATTCTATTTCTAACAAAACTTTACTTTTTCGGCTCGATGGGACCCTAGAATTGACGTCGTTTTCATTTTTTACGATAATTCGACTTTCTAGGCTCCAAAAATGACAAATAAATAGTCCATTTTCTATAATTTTTCATTACAAACCCAATAGTCTGATCAAATTTTAAAAATTCTTACTTAAGCAAAAAGTCATTATTTTAGCTTGGTCCAACTCAAAATTCGAGGATTTTACAACTTTTCAATTCGGACTCGCATTTGAGCGTGCTTATAGGCTAAAATATGTTTTTCGACCATTTTAAATTCAATGGTGAGGTCAGATTTCATTAAAAATGATTAGAACAAAATCCCTACAATTTTACCCTAAGTCCCACTTTTAAGATTTTATCAAAATTTCACTATTTATTTTTCTTCGAGATACGAATAAAAAACTCAAGCTTTTACTCTAGCTACAAATCAAACCTAACTTCAGATGTAACATAAACTAATCCAATCAACATCTTAAGCGCAAATCAACGGACATACATACATAAGAGGAATTTCACAATAGGAAAAGTAGTCAACAAGGATGCAATAAAATGTAAATGCAAAAGGGATTCAACATAAATGCTCTTAACCCCTCAGCTCTTCCCACAAGCCTTAAAGAATGTTTGTTTATTTACATGAGGCCTGAATCTATTGAATTACTTAGGATCATCTAAAACCTTAAAAATGTTGAGATTGAGGCAAACTAATGTATGAATAAAGGGAGCCCATACTATGATACATGATTGAGGCATACTCATGTTGGGGTCCCCGGCAGCAGGTTACTTGATCAGATGCTGATTAACTGAAGTATGAAACAATGGAACCCCATTGATGAATTATGAAACTATTTTGCAGCATAAAGCTGCATCCACAAGATTTAAAGACAATGTCACGCACATTTGCAATGGTGACATTCAGGTTTATGGTCGTCAATTGTTGAGCTGTAAGCCTAGAATCCTATTTATTAGCATCAGAATATAAAACAGCTGTAAATAGTGTAAGGAGTTGAACATTTCAAAACCAGTCATATAGACTCCAATAGAAATATAATGGGAGTAGTAAAGAGGTTGAGAAAAGAAGGGCCAAGGAAACTTTTAGATTATTGTTAATCAAACATCTCAACATCTTAAGCGCAAACACAAGGATTGGTGAAACTTTTAGAATAACTTTACTACTGTTTGACTCCCTCAATCAGCCTCCATCAAACATCTCAACATCTTACGTGCAAACCGAGAAATAGATCTAAGTTTATTAACTTAAACATGGCTTTTTATATACATGGAAGCAAAGGAACAAGGTCGGCTACCTGCTCAATACTCGGCCACGAGCAATTTCAAATCTCAGGTTAAAAGGTATTAAAAAAAATACTATATTTTTGTGCTACTTACTCAATACTCAGCCACAAGCAATTTTCTAAAATAATTTAGAATCCTAAGTAGAAAGATAGATAAACATTGCTACGAAATATCTCCAATGGCATTTTAAATACTTCTCAAAATAAAATTTCATTTTTAAAAAATCATGGTGAGTTTTCTAGAACAAAAATTCTCAACTTCTATAATTTTCTTGCAGAAACTCAAAAAACGAGAGATGCATGGAAACTCGTAAGGATTTCCATTGCACTAAGTCACAATTCAAGATTTCAAATTATGGTTCAATATAAAAAAAATGAATCTAACAACCAAGAAGCTGAATTTCAATATAGAAATAAGAATTGGAGGTAATAAGTAAATCACAATATGAAATAGGAAATAAAAAATAAAAAAACAGATGCTAACAAAATGCAAGAAACCTCCATGGAAGGTTTTGGACTCCCAAGATATTTCAAGATTCTTTTCATCAAATATTGCTTTATTCCTCATAAAACTAAAAAATTTGATTCAGTTTTTGCAATTGTCTATAAACTCCACACTCTGTTACAAAATAATGATTTTACCTATATGAGTTATCTTCTTCTAGTTTTTGCAATTTCACAATGTGGACCATTCTATAGACTTCCATGCTTAGTTACATTATAAAAATTATCCCAATCTAAGCTTTAACTTCCACTACTTATTAAATTATCTTCCATGCTTAGTTACAAATGATAATTTACCTTACGCAAGGTTTCTCTTCCACTAGGCAAGAGTTTGGGGCTTATCAAAAATATTTGAGATAGGCTAGGTCATACATCCAAAAGAATACCCTACCCCACACCCCTAGAGCGGTGGAAATAAACAAAAGGAACTTTGGGGGAGATCTCCATGGGTAATGCCATCAACTTGGTTATCACGAAGAGGACCATGGACATTTTTGGACCATTTTGTGATAAAGGCAATCCAATTCAATGGTCTATACTAAATACATCGAGTTTGGCCATCCAAATCATGTAACATCTCAAAAAGCGGACAGACCGTTAGGCCAATACACTTACCATCCCAACCATTATTTTGAGTTGATTACCTTAATTTTGTCAAACAATCCAAATATGACTGATCGATCAAACAGTTGAAGCATTTGAATTATGCATGACTTTGGACTATGATCCCTCTATAGGGTGTTCCACCAATTAATGGCGCAAATTTTATTCTTGCTTATGCCCCCTCAGTAGATAGACCACAACCATCCATAGAGGATAAAAGAATAGGTGATTTAGGTCGATTCAAGTAAAGATTATTGTTTCACTTAAATATCTATTTTGAACAATTTTGCAAGTTTAGCTATAAGTTTCCTTGCTAAAACCAAAGAAAATTACATTAAAGAATGCAACATCTGGAATAATATGTAATTTGGATTTCTACGAATACACCCACATGAAAGAGAGAAAAAGGGAGTGTTACCGGCTTGATAATTTGCATACATGCTTCTATAGCCCATGAATAAGAATAGTCAGAAGAGTTAACCAATGAGGATGCGGTAGACATGTATGCAAAAAACAAAACTAAAGCCCAACAAGAAAGATGGATCAGAAACAACTAAAGGTAAGTTGCACCATTCTAAGCTCAATGAGACTCAAACAAATTCCCGATAAATGCCAGCAACAAAATACAAGCTGTTAAGGTGAATGCACTCTTAACCAACCAGGATGCAATCAATAAGAATGCAATAAACCAAGCATGCAAAATATATATATATTTTTTTTGTGCAACAAAAGATCTAGTAGAACGAGAGGAAAAAAACATTAGTTTTTTGTGCATTAAATATCTCTTGTAGAAAACACAAATATTAATATTTGCGCTTCTTGTACAAACTCAGCAATGAGTAATTTTTTAAAATAATTTAGAAATTTAAGTAGAAAGGTAAAAAAATTAATTTTTTGGGCTACAAAGATAGGTCATTATTTCATTAAGTGCTTAAACAACATTTAAAAAATCATACAAAGCTTTAAAAAAATGTTTTCTTTCCACCACACACATACGATGACAATGATGATGAAAATGGCAATGATGATTATGATGACGATGACAATGACAATGACAAGGACGACGATGAGGATGATGATGATGATAACAACGATGATGATGATGAAGACAATGATGAACAACATCATCATCAAAGCCTTAATTATGCTTTGATAGAAAGAAAATATTTTTTCAAAGTTTTCAATGATGCTACAAAACGCGTTTTACATATTTAATGACCTAATATGCTCTAAAATTTCCTTGTAAAGATGTGTTATAAAATAAAGGCTTCTAAAAGGTCCATATAATTCTTGGTTAATATTTCCCAAAGGAAATCATTATAGGTTTGTGCATCAAACGTCCAGTTGAGATGCTAAAGTTTCCCAAGAATAATGTATATCTAAAAAAATTACATTAATCATTAAAAAATGTTGAACATCTAAGAAAAAATTAAGCTAATAGTCATTTTCTCTTTGAATAATTTCTAAAACAAAAGTCTCATTTAATAAAAAATTGTGGCATTTTTGGTTAGTAATAGTTCACATTTATAAAACAAAGATTCATAACTTATGTAATTTTCCCATAAAACCAGAAAAAAAATTACTTTGAAAACTCAACGATTGTACATGATATTGGAGTGACTACCCAGCTACTTCGACAATCCATTACTTCAATTCCCATGATGTTTTCCAAAATATAGATCCTAATATTTTTATAATCAAAGCCCTTTAGAATCAAACAGTAAATAAGTTTAGATTAAATGAAACTACTTAAGGTTTTTATATAACGTAAATTATTCGGGATTTGGGAAGCACCTATAAAAAAAAAAAAAAAAAAAACAAGATGTAAGAACAATGCTTGGGGGTCACTTATAGGAAAATTATTAAATGGATTTCCATCACGTACTATACCATCTACAAAGAACCAAACTACATTCCACCCCCAAAAAAAATATTGGGATTAGAATATATCGAGGAGCATAAATAGAGACATACAAGAAGTAACATACGTGTTTAATTCCAATAAGAACCATCAATTTCATTAATTTGTAAAATTATAAATAGAGTTAGAAGAAATAACATCAACAAGAGTGAGAATCAAACATTATCTTTCTCAAAAGATTTTGGTTATTAATATCTGGGATTAAATACAGAGATCTTAAATTTCAAAATCAAACAAGCTTACTAGCTAAATATGTCGCTGAGAAAAATAGAAAATGCATTCTCCTTCACGATGCACCGTTGCAAGAGGACCAGCACAAGCATGCCAAAGCTCCGTGTAAAAATATAAAATAACAGAGATATCAGAACCACCATGATTCTATCATTAATGAAAATAGGCTATTGTGGGGCCCCGTCAAACGCTAACACAAAGCCCCATGTCAGATCTCAAGGCACTAGGTGGTGCTTCGAAATTTCGGCATGGTCTCCTCTATTTATGTTAGCATTCGAAGGTGGTCAACCTATTTCACCTGATAAAATAAAATCTACAATATCCTGTATATACATATAAGAATAAAATAACAACGAAAAATCTATATACATCTAACCATGTAAGAAAGATCAGAGTGCGAAAATGATAAATAATATACATAATTACTCTTAAAATCCCCACTCTAACAAAAATCACAAGGTCAAATCTCAAGGGATTAGGTGGCACCTTGAAATTTTGACATGGTTCCCTCTGTTTATGTTAGCGTTCTACGGAACTCGAAAATCTGATAAACTAAAATCCAACAAATTCTATATATACTATAAGCCAAGAGAATACAAGACACGACAGTTGGTAAAATTACAAACGACATATAGATAGATCCAAGTTGCGCAAAAGATAACAATATACAAGATTACAAAATTTTATCCTCACTCTAACATAGACCTATCACTCGGCCCAAAAACTATATACACCTCCTAGATACGATGACTCTTAATGGAAATAGTCTTAGTGCTCACTAAGTAGTAGACCTTGGTCGTCGGTATGACCCACTAGATAATCCTCAATCGATGGCTCTATGACTGTTTCTCCGACTACAGGCTCTGAAGCTAAAAAAATAGGAAGTAAAGGGTGAGTAACAATGGTTACTCAATAGGTCCACAAACAATTCATACTAATAACCTCATCAAACGTGATCGAGTAATCATACTGAATCATTTCAAAAACATGCAACTGTTAGAGTGAGGATAAAATTCCTAACAGTTGATATGACGTGATCGAGTAATCATACTGAATCATTTCGAAAACAATTCCTACTACTCCGGATGATATGATGTACTATCCCTTCAAACATTCATAGACTCTTTAACAACTCACAAAATATCCACTTATATATATATATTGTAGACACCCCATTTTTGCACTCGCTTGATTAATCAACTCGTCAACCCGATTATAACGGTTCCCAATGATGGATGTTTATTCCAATGCTTTATTTTGTTACCAGATATGTTTCAGAAATCTATCTCGAATTGATAAAATTGTAGAAATCACGCTATACTAAGAAAATATAACCCAAAAAGCTTAGAAATCATCATTTTTTAGACAAAAAGAAGCTTCACGATCAAAATCACTAAAAAAATGACCAAATTATCAAAATACCCCTAATCTTAAAATATCTTTAGAGCCTACGTTACGCTTAGGAAAATCCATTCAAACACATAAAACAACAAATCAAAATCAAATAAATCATTTCACCAATTTTCATAGAATTCGATAAAATTACGAAAATGCCCCTCATAAAGTTCACGAACATTCCACACAAATTTTTTTTATAAATGACACAGATCAATATTCCCATTGAATTCCTTACGAAAAATTGATTCTAAAACATCCTGGAACATCAAAAACCAATTTGAAATGCAAAAGTCCTCTCCGAGGGCAAAACGATAATTTTACAATTTTTATAATTAAAAATTTTGAAATTAATAAATAAAACATTAAATAATTAAAGTGAAACATTAATAAAATTAATTTAAAATTTTGAACAAAAAAAATCGATCAATTAGACTCTCAAGTAAAATTGTTGATGGTTGTCAAGATATTTCTTCAAAGACCCCTCTATTTTGAGGTCCAAAGAATTAAAGATATAATAGAGGGGGGTTCTCCAAAAAAATTAAATTCAATCAAGTAAGACTAAAGTCAAGATATTAAAGTCAATCAAGTAAGATTAAAGTCAAAATCTTAAAGTCAATCAAATAAGACCAAAAGTTAAAACCCTAATAGAGTTCTAATTAAATAATAATTCTATTTAACAATCCTAATTAAATAATAACTCTATTTAATAGAATTATAACTCTACCTAAAACAATTCTAACTAAAATATAACTCTAACTAAAATAATTATAATTAAACACTAATTCTATCTAAACAAACACTTAAAAAATCTATAAATAGGGGTCCATACACCCTATTTTCGTATCAAATAAAAAATTCTAAGAGAAGTAGGTCAAAAAGCTTCCCTAGCCTCCCATAAACCCTAATTTTGAAGTCCCAACTCCTTACCTAACACACATACTTCGATTTTAGTTTGAAAAACACCTAGAAGCCTTCAAAAACACCCCAAAATCCATAAAAAAAAATTGAAGAATCCAGATCTAAGAAAGAGATACCTTGCCTGGGAGATTAGAAATCAGATTCGGAGACAGAACGAAGCAAGGAATACGGTATAAGGAGTGGTTTTATCAGATCTGAGGGAAAAGAATCGTTGCGTTCGAAGGTAAAATTTCTATCTAGATTTTTTTGTTAGCAATGTAGTCTTATTTGGGATAAGTAGAGACCTGCATTGGTTGGGCGGGGTTGGTGCCTAACACCTTCCAACCTGTAATGTGATCCCCGGACTCATTTTTTCTTTAGTAGATTAGTCGTTTTTATCCGTTTCGAGTTATATTCGGTTCCTAAACCGTAATAACTAGGTGGCGACTCCCAAACCTCAAAGGTCAAAAGCGGATCCGCGCACTCCACGGATCGAGGGCGCTTTCATATATATATATATATATATATATATATTTTCTTTAAAAATAAAAGAGAAATTAACAATACAAGGTTGAGAGTGGATATCCAGTTTCCTACCATGCAATTGTGGCCACTCAACCTAAAATAAAATAATAGTACTCGGAGCCTCTACGCAAACATAATTTAAAAAAACATGCAACCATTCATTACACCTGAATATCCTTCACCAACCTACACACAACATACAATGTAAAATGCAGACATCACTCCTCGGGTGTGATTCTGACATTTTTTCGTTTCATCCCCTTTTCCATTCTTTTGACATTTTCACTTTTCATCTTTCAAGCCAAACTTTTCTCTTTTTAAGCTTTCAAATTCACTTTGACCTTTCAATCGAAAAACTGTCAAAGTTTTATTAAAACAGGTTCCCAAAAAGTATACAAAGGCAAACTGTCGAAATTGGAAAAGCTGGTAGAAGTTGACTAAGTGTTAGAAACTCAATTTTTCAAAGTTCTCAAAATTGAAAACAGGTTTTTGAAAATGAAAGCATTTAACACGAGATTCGACACCATATAATTTTTATAGTCTAATTCAAAGTAATGCGAAAGATATCAACTTTTAAAAATTTGTTGAAAACGTCGAAATTTACGTTTTGTTCTTGAAACCAAAATTCGGATTTTAATCCTTTGAGATTTAGATCTTGAAACCATTCTCGTTGTTCTGAAATGGGGGTAAATCCTTAATATCATTAAAGAACTTGAAGTAAATGGAAAGTAAAAATTAAAGAGGATAGAAGTAGTTTTTACTTTTGTTGATGAAACCGACAGAATGGCTTGCGGCATGTATCGGTGGCACCGACACCTCCTGCCGACAATACTGAACCATGAAATTTTGGTTCTTCGATCTAGTTTTTGTGTTTTTCTTCCGTTCTTTGAACCCTTTGACCCACCATCGAAATTGGTTGTTAAAACTTAATAAAAACACATCAAATCTCTAATTCTAACATGAATTTAAAATCAAACACAAGATTTCTATGATTTATAAATAATAACATATTCAATAAAAGTTCATAAATGCACATTTCGAAATATACGATTATTGCTAAGAATCGAGAGTCTCCTACTTGGTTTGTGTTTGTCGAGGGTGATATGCTAGCACAAAGGTCCAAGTGAGACAGCAAGGAACTTGAAATTTGGCGAATTTGATTGTCAATGGTCTAGTCGATGTCGAAATCATCGGTGAAGATGTTCTTCTTCTTCTTATGACCATTAACGACCTCTCCTCTAAATGGTACAGACTTCAAGTAGGTAATGTCGAACCCACTCGTTGTTTTTTGGATGAGGGACCAAGAGAAAGAAAATAAAATGAAGGTTGAATGGGGTGAGAACGTAGAGCTCGACATTGCCGACGACTTTTCCTTCTTCGTTAATGATCCACTCGGGCTTGATGGCGATAGATTTGGATGGATTGGGTTGAAACCCTAGGATTGAGAAAAGTGCTGGTTTGGGTTCTGTAGAAAAGAGAGAAAAAAATGAGATAAAAAGAAAGTTAATTTTCTTTTATGAAAGGCTGAGAGCACTTTTGGCATTTTCCTCTCATTTATATTTTCGACAGTAACTCGACTATCCGACTCAAAAAATGGTGAAATAAATATTCCATTTAGAATATTTTTTCGTTGCGGTCCTATTGGTGACGTCGAATTTTCTTGATTCTCGTTCTAACAAAATTTCACTGTTTTGAGTCCCACTCAACACAAAATTCGAGAATTTTCTAACTTTTTCATCCGAACTCGAATTCGGACACGCTTACAAGCTAAAGTAAATGTTTCGACCCTTTTAAATCCAATGGTGAAGTCGTTTTTCATTTAAAATAAACATAATAATATCCGAGTACTTTAATCTAAGTTTTTTCCTTTAGAATTTTCCCACAATTTCATTATCGAGTCCCCTCAAGATATGAGTTAAAAACTCGAGGTATTACATTAAAAATCCTCACTCTATCAAAAATCATAATGTTCAATACAAAATCTATAATACTCTTGATTTAACCGACACCACTAGGGGGTATAACCCTAGTACTCACCAAGTAATGGACTCTGGTCGTCTACCTGACTCCCACCAGATGGTCCCTACTCGCTAGTTCTACGCCCGCCTCGCCAACTACAGGCTCTGAAATTAAAAAAAATGAAAAAAAAAAGATGAGTAATTATGGTTATCTAGTAGGGAAGCAAATAATTTCTGTCCAATAATCTCTCCTAACATGAACAAGTAAATATACTGAATCATTTTAACATATGCAAAGTTTTACAGAAAAAATTACGATTAACTAGTACATATAGCAAAGGATGAGCAACTAAACATTTTAAAACTCATATTACATTACATCGTCAATAGTACTCATTATAACATTTTCTTTCAATACAAATCTAATTGACTAAATGGAAACATTAAACTTGCATTTCATTTTATATATCAAAATAAGGCAACATATACATAATATACAACGGTGGAGTAGTAAAATTAGAGAGTTGAGATTCACAGTTAGATCGCTCTTAATTGGGACATGATGTTACAATTCCTTACTGATTTTAGTTCTTGATTTTGTAGCCGGTTGCTGCACTTACCACGCTTGGTTGACCATTTATCTAGCTCAAGCTGGCTGTTTGACATGGTCGTAAGCAATGGGTCTCTTTTCAATATGTCAGAACGTTTGACTACTATAGATTGTTAGTGATTACTAACTAATCATCTTCGTCTATGCCTAGCAGGTATGCATGTGATTCCTAAATATACAATCCATTCATATACGATCACCTTTACATTACAAGTTCATTGGTAAAGATAGAGAGGAATAAACCCGGATTTCAATAATGACTTTACTCTCAAACGCGTCTCATACCACGTATGAGTTTGGTTGTCCTTACCATATATCCCAGGATAATATATCACTCTGGATGATATGATAGACTATTCCTTCAAGTATTCAAAAGCTCTTTAACAATTCAAAAAATAGTTTATATATATATATATATATATATATATATATCATTTTTGTTTTGAAAACAAATAAGAAATTAACAATACAAACTGAGAATGGATATCTAGTTTCCTACCATGCAATTGTGGCACCACGACCTAAAATAAATAATAGAAAAGAAAAGTAATTAGCGTGTCGCGTTAACAGAAAGTAAATAAACATACAACCAATATCATTATCCCTAGATATCCGTTCATCAATTGACACATAATATTACAATGCAAAATGCAGACATCACCCCTCGGGTGTAACTCTGACATTTTACCATTTCATATTATTTTTCATTTTTTTTATTTTTACAATGTTCAATCTTTCAAATACAATATTCATTTTTCGACATTCGTCAACTCAATATGAGTTTATTGATTATTAAAATATTTTCAAACCTTAAAATTCATTTTTATCAATTAAACTGAAAAATTACAAAACACATATCAACATGAGGTCCGAGTAGGGCACAGAACCCAACTGGCCAAACAGAACCCAGTGAAATATCTTACCCAAGTATCATTTGTTATAAAATACAATTAAACATATCAAATATGCAATTTTTGTCGTGAATTTGAAATAACCAAATGAATTCTATATTTTTGGAAACACATCATAAGTTTTCGTTAAAAGTCTAAGGGTATGTTTGATTGCATGGAAAGTCACTTTCCATGGAATTTGAAATCCATGGAAAATTAGTTGTGAAAAATAGGTAGGGTTGGAAAATCAAATTCCATTGTTTGATTTCACTTGGATAAAATCATGGAAAAAATATGAAAAAAAATAAGAAGAGGAGAAGGAGGAAGAAGATGAGAGGAGAGGGAGAGGAAGAAGAAGATGACGAGGAAGAGGGAAGGGAGAGGATGTGGCGACGACGAGGGCGATGGTGGCGGCGACGATGGCGACGGTGGCGGTGGCTGTGGCGGTGGCGGCTACAACGACGACGGTGGTGGCAGTGACGATGAAGGTAAGTGAAGAAAATGGGGGGAGAACGTGGTGGTGGTGGTGGCGGAGGAGGTGAGGGATGGAGAAGAAGAAAAATAAGAAGAGAGAGAGAGAAGGTGGTCGAAGACGGAGCCGACGACAATGGCGAGGGTGGCGACGGCGATGATGACGACGACAAGGTTAGTGTAATGGTGGTGGTGGTGGTAGGAAATAATTGATGATGAAAAACATGGGTAGATTTCATTTTCCCACCCATATGGGTGGGAAAGTGAAATCCATGATTTAATGAACTTTTTGAATGGGGTGGAAAATGAATTCCATTTCCATGTGCAATCAAACACTTGAAAAATGTCATTTTCCATGGAAATTGATTTTCCACCTTATTTTCCATGTGCAATCAAACATACCCAAAATGCGATTTTCACAATCTACAGTTACCAGTAGAAATTTAGAGTCCTTAATATCTCTACGCAATAAGATTAAAGTGAGTGCACGAAAATCGAGATGATTGGCATTAAAATAGATACAGATCAAACTTCAAGGTGACTAATTTTTTAATCTGGTCCTGTGGTTTCGAAGGCCTTGATGCTGTTGTCTTTTCTCCCTTCTACGATGGAGGATGGTTTGGCCCCGAAATAGATGAAATTCGAGGTTTAAAAGTCGAAATCCCCGTATCACATACGACTGATTTTTGACAAAACGGGACGAAAGAGAAGAGGAAATGAAAGAAAACTGGGTGGGTTTAGTAGAGAACGACGTTGCAGACATTTTTCCCTTTTATGTCGGAGGTCGAAGATGGACTGTTTGCATTGAATCTACGGCTGAAACTTGAAAAAAAACTAAAATTGTTTTAAAAGTCACAACTGGTTTTGGATTATTTTACATGATGATGAATAGTAAATTTATTTAAAAATTATTTATACAAATTTTTGGGACGAAATCGGTATTTTGCCTATTGTTTCGTTTGACGATAACTTGACCGTCTAGACTCCAAAAGTGGCGAATGAATACTTTATTTTGTATAATTTTTCATTCTAAATCTAATGATATGGTCAAATTCTACAAATTATGTCTCTAACAAAACTTTATTTTTTGGGCCCAATGGGAACCAAAATTGATGTCATTTTCATTTTTGACGATAATTTGACTTTTTGGACTCCAAAAATGACAAGTAAATAGTCAATTTTTTATAATTTTTGGTTACAAATTCAATAGTATGATTGAATTTTAAAAATTCTTACTTTAGAAAAAAGTCATTAATTTAGCCTATTTTAACTCGAAAATCGAAGATTTTGCAACTTTTCTGTTCGAACTCGTATTTGACCATGTTTATAGGCTAAAGTATGTTTTTTGACCATTTTGAATCCAATGGTGAAATCAGATTTCATTAAAAATGATCAAAACAAAATCGTAAAATTTTACCCTACGTCCCACTTTTAAGATTTTCTCAAAATTTCATTATTTATTTTTCTCGAGATATGAATAAAAAACTCGAGATTTTTCATTATCCCCCTTAATGAAAATTTCATCTTCGAAATTGAAGTCATACTTTATCAAACTTCTTTGTCACCACACAACATGTATAATAAACGATACCTACCCCTAATTATCATCTATTCTCGGTTCTAGGTCAATCTCATTTTCAATTCATAAACCTTATGTCACCTATTTTTCATCAACCCAAAGGAAGATTCAAAAGAAAAATAGTTATACAAAGTCATAGGTATGAAAAATTCAATAGAAAAAAGTAGAAGTCATCAACTACCAAAACATCTTCAAACAATACCTCGTGAGATTCAAAAGCAACCTCCACCAATCTCTATATGCAATGACAATAACTGCATACAAAAAAAGAGTCAAAATACTTGTCACATGAGGTTATTACTAAGCATTTCAAAATCAAAAGAAAATTGCAATAATTAACCATATATATCATGCTTCAATATGGAGTTTACTTTAGTAAGGCCATTTTAATTGATAGAAAGAAGATTAGTTTAACTTTTAGTGTTGATTGAGATCAGAAATAACTAAGAGACTATGTAGTATACTTTTTTACAGTACAAAGTAGTCCCCAATCCATTGCTAATGCATTAATACAATTCATTTAAGACTAATAGGCATGGCTTTAGACAAAAAAGAATTGAGGAACAAGATTCATTCAATCAATCCCAATATTTTGGGCAAAGTTTGATGATGATGATGACGACGACGATGACTAATGACAACAACAATAATGACGATGATGACAAATGGCGATCACAGATGATGAATGATGAGCATTATCATCATCAAGGACATATCCTTTTATTATTTAAAATGAGTTCTTCACACACTTAGGATAGAAAATCAATAAATAAATTAAAAAAACTTGAGGATTTGTATTTCTACTAGCCTTCAATCTATGGTTTCTATTAGTTTATGAGATTCTAGGTCCAAAGAAAACAAACTATTCTCGGGTTATTCAACTTTCCTAATAAAAGAAATATAGAACAAGCCCTCGATGGATCTCACTATACTGGACATAATGTATCCTTCGATCTTTACTCATCATCTCTGTAAATTCCTCCACCTTAGACAAAACCTAGAAGAGTGTAATTGAAAATTAACTTTAAAAAAAAACATAAATTTATTGATAAATTTATATGGGATAATTACATGATGAAATTTGGAAAAAGTTCAACAATGTTTATAGGTGTTTAATTACAATAAGAAACATCAATTTCACTAATTTGTAAAATTATAAATAGAGTTAAAATAAATAACATCAACAAGAGTGAGAATCAAACATTATCTCTCTCAAAAGATTTTGGTTATTAATATCCAAGATAAAATAAAGAGATCTCCAATTTCTAAAACAAACAAGCTTACCAACTAAATATGTCCTTGAGGAAAATAGAAAATGCACTCTCCTTCATGATGCACCATCGCAAGAGGACCAGCACAAGCATGCCAAAGCTTCGTGTAAAAACACAAAATAACAGAGATATCAGAACCACCATGATTCTATCTGTAATGACAATAGGCTACACACCAAGAAAAAAATTGAGTAATGTATTTCAAATTGAAAAAAGCACACTCACATACACATACAGAAATAGATAACAAAAACTGACATTGCATTAGATTATCAATAAGAATTCAAAAATCATAGAGACTACATCAGAAGCATTCTAATAACCATATAGCATAACCGATTAGAAGTTTCTCTAATATATTTCTTTCTAATTTGATCTTGTCTATGATGATGAGTTTGATTGAGATTAAAAGTTAGGAAGATTAAAAAGAAAAATGGTAATACAAATTCATAGGTATGAAAAATTCAAAAAAAATGTAGTCATCATTAATTGCCAAAGTTTTTAAACAATATCTCGTGAGATTCAAAATCAACCACCACCATTTTCTATATGCAATGACAATAACTGTATACAAGAAAAGAGTCAAAATACTTGTCACATGAGATTATCACTAAACATTGCAATATCGAAGGAAAATTGCAACATTTAACCTTATATATCATGCTTCAATATGAAGTTTACTTTAGTAAGGTCATTTTAATTGATAGAAAGAAGATTAGTTTAATTTTTAGTGTTAATTGAGATCATAAATAATTAAGAGACAATGTAGTATACTTTTTTACACTACAAAGTTGACCTCAATCCATTGATAATGCATTCATACAATTCGTTTAAGACTGATAGGCATGACTTAAAACAAAAATGAATTGAGAAACAAAATTCATTCAATAAATCCCAATGTTTTGGGCAAGTTTTCATGGTGATGACGATGACGACGACGACCAACGACATTTAATTGATAGAAAGAAGATTAGTTTAATTTTTAGTGTTGATCGAGATCAGAAATAATTAAGAGGCGGTGTAGTATACTTTTTTACACTACAAAGTTGACCTCAATACATTGATAATGGATTCGTACAATTCGTTTAAGACTGATAGGCATGGCTTTTGACAAAAATGAATTGAGGAACAAGATTCATTCAATAAATCCCAATGTTTTGGGCAAGGTTTGATTATGATGATGATAATGACGGCGACGAGTAACGACAACAATAATAATGATGATGATGATGATGATGAATGATGAGGACAAATGACAATCAGAAATGATGGATGATGAGTATCATCATCATCAATGACCTATCCCAAAGATTTGGGATCACTAAAAAAGTCTTATTTTTTATCAAAATCTGTCAAGAATCATATCCTCTTGTTATTTAAAATGAGTTCTTATACACACTTAGGGTAGAAAATCAATAAATAAATATAAAAAAATTTGAGGATCTGTTTTTCTACTAGCCTTCAATCTACAGTTTCAATTACTTTATGAGATTCTAGATTAAAAAAAAACAAACTATTCTCGGGTTATTCAACTTTATTGATAAAAAAATAAAGAACAAGCCCTCGATGGATCTCACTGTATCGGATATAACGTATCCTTCGATCTTTACTTATCATCTCTACAAATTCTCCACCTTGGATGAAATCTGGAAGAGTGTAACTGAAAATTAACTTTAAAAGAAACATAAATTTATGGATAAATTTACATGGGACTATTACAGGATGAAATTTGGAAAAAGTTCATCAATGTTTATAGGTGTTTAATTCCAATAAAAACCATCAATTTCACTAAGTTCTAAAATTATAAATAGAGTTAGAAGAAATAACATCAACCAGAGTGAGAATTAAACATGTTCCATGTATCCATGCTGAAGAAGTATTTGCTAGATCCTTCACATGTGATTGAATTGCGGGAGTTGGAGGTAGACGAAGATGCGTCTTACAAGGAAGATGCGATATAGGTACTTGACAGGAGAGTAAAGCAACTCAGATCTAAGTCTATCCCTCTAGTCAAGGTATTGTGGAGACACCACAACGTTGAAGAAGCCACTTGGGAGAAAGAGTCAGAAATGCAAACTAAATATCCAGGACTATTACAAGACTAAGGTATTATTTTAATTTCGAGGACGAAATTTTTATTAAGGGGGAGAGAATGCAAAACCCCAAGTTTTTAATTCGTATCTCGAGAAAAATAAATAATGAAATTTTGAGAAAATCTTGAAAGTGAGACTTATGGGTAAAACTTTATGAGGTTTCTGATCATTTTTAATGGAATCTGACCTCACCATTAGATTCAAAATGATCGAAAAACATATTTTAACCTGTAAGCACGTTCAAGCGTGAGTCCGAATAGAAAAGTTGTAAAATCCTCGATATCGAGTCGGACTACGCTAAAATAGTGAATTTTTTGTTAGAGTAAGAATTATTAAGATTTGATTATACCATTGGGTTCATAACAAAAAATAATTGAACATGGACTATTTATTTGTCATTTTTGGCGCACAGAAAGTCGAATTATCATCAAAAACGAAAATGACGTCAATTTTAGGGGTCACCTCAGGCAAAAAATGTAAACTTTTGATAAAGATATAATTTGTAGAAATTGACTATACCATTAGATCCGAAATGAAAAATTAGACAAAATAGAGTATTCATTCGTCACTTTTGGAGTCCGGACGGTCAAGTTATCGTCGATTGAAACAATAGGCGAAATACCGATTTCGTCCCAAATTTTATATAAATAAAATTTTAATTTTTTTTTTAAAACTCATCTTTCTCCAACCCGTCCAACAGCCAATGCAATTTAAAAAAAAATTGCTTTTTTTTTTTTAACTTCAACCCCAAATTCACAAAAAATGGCTAGCCGTCGTTGACCAATGCAAAAGGGAGAAACGTTTGCAGCCGTATTCTCTACAAAATCCATTCAAATTCCTTCCATTTTCTAGTATTTTTCACCACATATCGTCAAAAATAGCCGTATATATATACGGGGGTTTCGTAACATCGACCTCGGATTTCATTCGTTTCGGGGTCAAACCGTCCTCCGCTACAGAAGAGAGAAAGGACGACAACATCGAGATCTTCGAAACCATCAGACTGGTTTCAAAAATCAATCTCCTTGAAGTTCGGTCCATCTCGATTTTTGCACCAACCGTCTCGATTTCCTCTTACGCACTTCGATCATCTCGCACAGAAATAGTAAGGAACTCTCAATTTTTATTAGTAATCGTAGATTGTAAAAATTGAATTTATGATTTTATTAAAAGTTTGTGGTGAGTTTTTAAAAATATAGAATTCAATTGATTATTTCAAATTCTCTTCAGAACTTACATATTTGATATGTTTAATTATATTTTTTAACAAATTATACGTGCGTAGGATATTTCAACGGGCTATTTCTGTCAGTTGGGTCCTGTGCACCGCTCGGACCCCGTTTTGATTTAAGGGTTGTACTTTTTCAATATTATTGATGAAAATGAATTTCATAATTGAAAAAAAAATTTAATTTTCAATGAACTCAAATTGAGTTGAATATTAGAAAGTGGATATTTTGTTTGAAAGAATGAAAACGGTAAAAATCGAAAAAAGGGTATGAAACGGTAAAATGTCATAGTCATACCCGAGGGGTGATGTCTGCATTTTATATTGTTGTATTGTGTGTAGGTTGGTGAACGGATATCCAGGGATAATGTTATTTGTTGCATGTTTATTTACTTTCTGTTAGCACGAGGCGCTGTTTACTTTTCCATTCTGTTATTTATTTTAGGCCGGTGGCCACAATTGCATGGTAGGAAACTTGATATCCATTTCAACCCTGTAATGTTAATTTCTTATTTGTTTTCCAAATAAATTTCTTATTGATTTTCAAAGAAAATAAATGATATGTATATGTAGCTATTTTGTTAACTGTTAAAGAGCTTGTGAGTACCTGAGAGGATAGTGCATCATATCATCCGGAGTTGTGTATTATCTTGTGATGTACGGTAGGGACCATCAAGCTCATACGTGGCATGGGATGCGTATGAGAGTGGAGTCACAATTAGAATTTGGGTTTATTCCTCTCTATCTTTACCAGTGAACTTGTAATGTAAAGGTGGTCGTATACGAATGGTTTGTATATTTGGGAATCACATGCACGCTTGATAGGCATAGACGAAGATGATTAGTCAGTAATCACTAACAATCTATAGTAGTCGAACGTTCTGAAACATCGAAAAGAGACCCATTGCTTACGATCACGTCAAACAGCCAGCCTGAACTGGATAAATGGTCAATCAAGCGTAGTAAGTGCAGCGACCGGCCACAAAATCAGGAACTAAAAGCTAGAGAAGAATTGTAACATCATATCCTGACAGGGAGTGATCCAGTCGTGAATCCCAACTCTCTAATTCCAATACTCCACCATAGTGTATTATGTATTTGTTGCCTTACTTTGATATATAAAATGAAATGCATGTTTAATATTTCTATTTGATTAATTAGATTTGTATATAAAGAAAATGTTATAGTGAGTACTGTTGATTGACGTAATGTCAGTTTTAAAATGTTTAGTTGCTCATCCCTGGCTATATGTACCAGTTAATTGTAGTTTATTCTATAAAACTTTGCATATGTTAAAATGATTCAGTATGTATATTCATTCATGTTAGGAGAGGTTATTGACATAAATGGTTTGTTTCCTTACTGGGTAACCATTGTTACTCACCCATTCCTTAATATTTTTTTTAGCTTTAGAGCTTGTAGTTGGCGAAGCGGACATAGAAACAGCAAGTGGGGACCATCTGGTGGAGATAGACGACTAGAGTCCATTACCTGGTGAGTACTGGGGTTATTATCCCTAGTGGTGTCGATTTGTCTAAGAGTAATATAGATTTTGATTTTGAGTGTTAGGAATTTTGTTAGAGTGAGGAATTCCTGTATAATCGTTGTATATAAACTTCTTCTTCCTCACTCTGATTGTTTTACGTTATTAGATGTATATAGGCTTCCGCTAGTATTCAATTTTGTATGTATATATGTAGGATTGTATGTCGTTTATCAGGTGCAGGTTGAACGCCTTGGAATGCTAACATAAACAGAGGAGACCATGTCGAAATTTCGAGGTGCCACCTAGTACCTCGGGATCTGACATGGGGATTTGTGTTTGGCCAGGCGCCACAGATGGACATCAGAGCATAGCATTAGATTCATATGGGATACAGATACTACTATGTTTTGGAGAGTGGGCTGATACCATAAATATTAGATCCATAATAATAGAGTGTCACTAGGAATTGGGTATCCGAGCTCATTAGTAGTTTCGTATTGGGATTACAAGCTCTTCCGTGTTTATAGTCCATAGAGCCTAGAAAGATTAAGATAGGATTCTAGGTTCATTCTATTAATAATGAAAATAGTGTTCATTATTGAATCCCTTGTTCAAGTAGTACATGATGCTTTCATAATAATGACTTTTGCCATATGATGATAAATGCCTTCTTCCTGATGAACAGAAACGAGATGAGCGGATGAGGCAGAGGTAGAGGCCAAGGGAGAGGCCGGAACGCCGTAAAGGCGGGACAGGCACCGGATCAGAACCCCGATCCGATAGCGCAGATAATGTCATTTTGGGGCAGATAGCTCAGTCCCAAAACAAGTTTAGAGAGGATATGCTTGAGTCACAGGCTAGACTAACCGAGGAGGTGGTAGAGTTGAGGGAGCGTCAGGCTTCTTCACTAGGGACTGATTACATTCCACCTCCGGATCAACCATAGAGACCACAGCCACAGGTTGCACTATTGAGGGTCGCGAGGACTACCCCACCCCAACCACAGACAGATCTGGGGATGTGGCTACAAAATTTCCAACTTCTACGTCCACCCTAATTTGGAGGTTTTTCTGACCCGACTGAGGTCGAGGAATGGATTTTAAAAACCCGGGAGATTTTGAGTGTCATGTAGTGCCCGAGAGACCAGTGGGTAACGGTGGCTACATTTCAGTTAGACGGGAATGCCAGCTATTGGTGGCGATCCGGGAGAAATGTTTTGTGGGCTGGACTTTTCGAGTGGGTCTACTTTGAGAGGATGTTCTTAGACAGATTCATATCCGAGACGGCTCGAGAGATCAAACATCAGGAATTTTCAGGGTTGGTGCAAGGCAATCTATCTGTTACAGATTACGAGTTGAAATTTACTAGACTATCACGATATGCACCCGAGCTCATTCCAACTGATCTGTAGAAAGCCCACATATTTTTCAAAGGACTACAACCCTACTTGAGGCTCAGGATGTCAGTGATTGAGACCACCAACTACAGAGATACGGTGAGTCGAGCTCAGAGGGTTGAGCGAGAGGAGAGGGAGTTATAGACTTTGAGGGGGCAGACCAGTCGACCCCAGGCTTCTTTTCCACCTAGATCTGATCCGGCCAAGAGATTGATGTATTCGAGACCGAGTGCTTTGGACTAGCATATCCACAATACCGAACTCCTACTCCACCGAGTTATGGATTTGTTGGGGCTCCAGTGAGGCCAGTAGGGCCAAGGGGACCAATCAGGCAGATTTTGAGACCACCGACTCCAGCTTCTCTACCAACCGCCACGTAGAGACCTATACAGACGGGACCACTGGCATATTTTTCTTATGGCCAGACGAACATATCAGGAGAGATTGCCTTCTATCACAGCCACAGGCAGGGTGACTCCCAGACCCCAAGGCAAGGTTTATCATCTGACCCATGAGGAGATACCCATTTTGGACGAGGTGTTGGAAGGTACAATCTTAATTTCTAATATAAAGATTCGAATTTTATTTGATACCGATTCCTCTAGATCCTATATTTCTACTGAGATTGCACGGTTATTAGATTTAGAAATTTCTGACACGGGCCGGGTAATGAAATTATCTACCCCATTGGGAGTCAACAGATAGCCCAGAAACTTTGTCGAAATTGTGTAATTAGGATAGAGGACCAAGAGATGATTACCGACCTCATGACATTAGATTGTTGCAACTTTGATGTTATCTTGGGGATGGATTGGCTAGTACAAAACCATGCACAGGTCGATTGTTTTGCCAGATCAGTAGTCTTTAGAAGACTGGGATATCTGAAAGTCAAGGTTCAAGGATCTAGGTATAGAAGAGATAGTCCTTTATACAGCCAATTGGAAACTTTGAGAGCATCAGAGATAAAAACGTCAACAGATATGGTAGAGGTAGTCAGGGAGTTTGGGGATGTCTTTCTAGAAGAATTATCGGATTTGCCGCCATGCCGAGAGATAGAATTCTCGATTGACTTGATGCCAGGCACAGGGCCTATTTCTATATCTCCATATCGAATGGCTCCGGTAGAAACCCTAGAGTTGAAAGCGCAGATTGATGAACTTATGAGCTTGGGATTTATTCGACCAAGTTCCTCACCGTGGGGAGCACCGGTGTTGTTTGTTAAGAAGAAAGATGGGTCACTTCGATTATGTATCGACTATCAGAAACTAAATCAAGTGATCATTAAGAATAAGTACCCTCTTCCGCGTATCAATGATTTGTTTGATCAACTATAGGGTGCCCAGTACTTCTCTAAGATCGATTTGAGATCCGGGTACCACCAATTGAGAATCCAGGAGGCGGACATTCTTAAAGACTGCATTTTGGACCAGGCTAGGACACTTCGAGTATCTAGTGATGCCTTTTGGTCTAATGAATGCGCCGGCAGCATTTATGGATCTCATACACCGGGTATTTTGGGAACATCTCGATCGATTTGTCATTGTATTCATAGATGACATCTTGATATATTCTAAGTCAAGGGAGGACCACGAAAGCCACCTCAGAATCACACTACAGTTGTTACGGGAGCATAGGCTATATGTGAAGCTTAGAAAGTGTGAATTCTGACTTCAGAAGGTGAAGTTTTTAGGATACGTAGTGTCAAGTGAAGGGATAGCAGTAGACCCTTCCAAAGTTGAAGCCGTACTATCGTGGAAACAACCAAAGACAGTGACAGATATTAGAAGTTTCCTCGGAATGGTAGATATTATAGAAGATTTATTAAGGGATGGTGATGTTTTTAGGATACGTAGTGTCAAGTGAAGGGATAGCAGTAGACCCTTCCAAAGTTGAAGCCGTACTATCGTGGAAACAACCAAAGACAGTGACAGATATTAGAAGTTTCCTCGGAATGGTAGATATTATAGAAGATTTATTAAGGGATTCTCCACTCTTACAGTACCGTTGATGAAACTAACTCAGAAAAATGTTCGGTTTGAATGGGATGACAATTGCGAAACTGCATTTCAGGAGTTGAAGACAAGATTAACGATCGCTCCAATTCTAGTATCTCCGATTCGAGGTGAGGGCTCGACAATCTTTATTGATGCATCCAGGATTGGTTTGGGAGTTGTACTGATACAATTTGGGAAGGTTGTGGCATACACGTCTAGAAAATTGAAAAATCATGAGAAGAACTATCATGTTCATGATCTTGAGTTGGCTGCGATAGTGTTTGCACTACGCATTCGGAGACATTATTTATATGGAGAGAAGTTTGAAGTATTCTCCGATCATAAGAGTCTCAAGTACATATTTTCACAGTGAGAATTAAATATGAGACAACAACGTTGGATGGAATACCTCAAGGATTACGAATCTACCCTTGAGTATCACCCGGGAAAGGCCAATGTAGTTGTCGACTCGTTTAGCCGAAACACTGTAGCTTATATGATGATAAAAGAATGGCGGTTGCTTGAACAAGCCACATAAATCATGTTTGAGACTCCAAGAGAAAGGTATAAACCGCACATATATCTGGGTACATTAAAGATTGAAAATGAGCTGATAGCACGAGTTAGGGAAGTCCAGAAAGTAGATGAAGATGTGGAAGAATATGAGTTGAGAGCTAGAGTCCTGACTGACCTAGATTGGTCGAAAGGATCAGATGAGGTTGTCAGATTCAGAGGTAGGATGTGGATACCTCAGGACTCACAGTTGAGATCCGATATACTAGGTGAGGCACACCGTTCTCGATATTCTATTCACCTAGGAAGTACGAAGATGTATAGAGATCTGTGAAGAAATTTCTGGTTTCCGAGTATGAAGAAGGTAATCGCAGAATATGTAAGTAGATTCCTGACATGTCAACAGGTCAAGGCCAAACATCGAAATCTCGCAGGCTTACTCCAACCATTACCCATAGTGGAATGGAAATGGGAGCATGCGACTATGGGTTTTGTAGTAGGGTTGTCGAGAGCCAATGATGGGTCAGACGCCATATGGGTGATTGTTGACCGACTGACGAAATCAGCACACTTCATTCCGATTCGAATCTTGTTTGGCGTCGATAGACTGAGCTAGATGTACATAACTGAGATAGTTCAACTGCATGGAGTGCTAGTTTCTATCGTGTCAAACAGGGATCCCAAATTTACTTCTCGATTTTGGGAGAGTCTACACAAAGCCATGGGAACTCAGTTGAACTTCAGTACGGCTTTTCATCCATAGTCTAATGGATAGTCTGAGCGAGTTATTCAGATTTTAGAAGACATACTATGGGCATATGTTTTAGGTTTTGAACGAGGTTGGAAGCATCATTTACCGTTGGTAGAATTCTCCTACAATAATAGTTTTCAAGCCAGTATTAGCATGGTACCATTTGAAGCTTTATACCGTAGGCCGTGTAGATCACCAATATGTTGGGTAGAGACAGGAGATGCCACAGTGTTGGGACCCAAGATTGTTGAAAAAACTACTGAGGCAGTACGCATCATACGAGACAGATTAAAACTGCTCAGAGTAGACAGAAAAGCTATGCAGACAAGCGACGTAGATATTTGGAATTCCAAGTTGGGATAAATTATTCTTGAATGTATTGCCCAGAAGAGGAATCTCTAGATTTGGTGTGAAGGGTAAGTTGAAGCCACGTTTTGTGGGACCTTTTGAAATAGTTGAACAGATAGGACCAGTGGCTTACAGATTGATTCTACCACTACAGCTTAAGCAGGTTTACAACGTGTTCCATGTGTCCATACTGAAGAAATATTTGCCAGATCCTTCACATGTGATTGAATTGCAGGAGTTGGAGGTAGACGAAGATGTGTCTTACGAGAAAGGTGCGATACAGGTACTTGACAGGAGAGTAAAGCAACTTAGATCTAAGTCTATCCCTCTAATCAAGGTATTGTGGAGATACCACAATGTTAAAGAAGCCACTTGAGAGAAAAAGTGTTAGAAATGCAAGCTAAATATCCAGAACTATTCTAAGACTAAGATATTATTTTAATTTCGAGGATGAAATTTTTATTAAGGGGGGGAGAATGTAAAACCCCGAGTTTTTAATTCGTATCTCGGGAAAAATAAATAATGGAATTTTGAGAAAATCTTGAAAGTGGGACTTAGGGGTAAAACTTTATGAGGTTTCTGATCATTTTAATGGAATCTGACCTCACCATTAGATTCAAAATGATCGAAAAACATACTTTAGCCTGTAAGCACGCTCAAGTGCAAGTCCGAATAGAAAAGTTGTAAAATCGTCGATCATCGAGTCGGACTAGGCTAAAATAGTAACTTTTTGCTAGAGTAAGAATTATTAATATTTGATTACACTATTGGGGTCATAACGAAAAATTATTGAACATGGACTATTTATTTGTCATTTTTGAAACATAGAAAGTCGAATTATCGTCAAAAACGAAAATAACGTTAATTTTAGTGGTCACCTCAGGCCAAAAATGTAAACTTTTGATAGAGATATAATTTATAGAAATTAACTACACCATTAGATCTGGAATGAAAAATTATGTAAAATAGAGTATTCATTCGTCACTTTTGGAGTCCGAACGGTCAAGTTATCGTCGATCGAAACAATAGGCGAAATATTGATTTCGTCCCAAATTTTATATAAATAAAATTTTAATTTTTTTTTAAACTTGTCTTTTTCAACCCGTCCAACAGCCAATGCAATTAAAATTTTTTATTTTTTTATTTTTTAAACTTCAAACTCGGATCCATGAAAAACGGCTCGCCGTCGTCGACTGACATAGAAGGGAGAAACGTCTGTAGCCGTATTCTCTACAAAACCCACCTAAATTCCTTTCGTTTTCTCATCTTTTTCACCCCGTATCGTCAAAAAACAGTCGTATATATATACGGGAGTTTCGTAACTTCGACCTCAGATTTCATTCGTTTTGTGGTCAAACCGTCCTCCGCTGCAGAAGGGAGAAAGGACGACCACATCGAGATCTTCGAAATCACCGGACTAACTTTGAAAATCAGTCATCTCGAACTTCGTTCCGTCTCCATTTTTGCACCAACTGTCTATATTTCCATGAACGCACTTCGATCATCTCGCACAGAGATAGTAAGGAACTCTTAATTTCTATTAGTAATCGTAGATTGTAAAAATTGCATTTAGGATTTTATTAAAAGTTTGTGGTGAGTTTCCACAAATATAGAATTCAATCGATTATTTCAAATTCACGCCAGAACTTGCATATTTGATATGTTTAATTTTATTTTTAACAAATTATACGTGGGTAGGATATTTCAACGAGCTATTTCTGTCAGTTGGGTCCCACCGCTCAGACCCCGTTTTGATCTAAGGGTTGTACTTTTTTAATATTATTGATGAAAATGAATTTAATAATTGAAAAAAAAATTTAATTTTCAATGAAATCAAATTGAGTTGATGAATATCAGAAAGTGGATATTTTGTTTGAAAGAATGAAAACGGTAAAAATCGAAAAAAGGGTATGAAACGGTAAAATGTCAGAGTCACACCCGAGGGGTGATGTCTGCATTTTACATTATTGTGTTGTGTGTAAGTTGGTGAACGGATATCCAGGGATAATGTTACTGGTTGCATGTTTATTTACTTTCTGTTAACGCGAGGCGCTGTTTACTTTTCCGTTCTGTTATTTATTTTAGGCCGGTGGCCACAATTGCATGGTAAGAAACTGGATATCCATTTTTAACCCTGTAATGTTAATTTCTTATTTGTTTTCCAAATAAATTTCTTATTGATTTTCAAATAAAATAAATGATATGTATATGTAGCTATTTTGTGAACTGTTAAAGAGCTTGTGAATGCCTGAAGGGATAGTGCATCATATCATCAGGAGTGGTGTACTATCCTGAGATGTACGGTAGGGACCACCAAGCTCATACGTGGTATGGGATGCGTATAAGAGTGGAGTCACATTTGGAATCTGCGTTTATTCCTCTCTATCTTTACCAGTGAACTTGTAATGTAAAGGTGGTCGTATACGAATGGTTTGTGTATTTAAGAACCACATACACGCCTGATAGGCTTAGACGAAGATGATTAGTCAGTGATCACTAACAATCTATAGTAGTCGAACGTTCTAACACATCGAAAAGAGACCCATTGCTTACGGTCATGTCAAACGGTCAGCCTGAGCCGGATAAATGGTCAACCAAGCGTGGTAAGTGCAGTGACCGGCCACAAAATCAGGAAATAAAAGCCAAGCGTGATGTATGTCATTTATCAGGTGCAGGTTGAACGCCTTAGAATGCTAACATAAACAGAGGAGACCATGCCGAAATTTTGAGGTGCCACCTAGTACCTTGGGATCTGACATGGGGATTTGTATTAGCGTTTGGCGGGACGCCACATTTTTGGTTATTAATATCTAGGATTGATCAATCCAAACATCTTTCTCCTTCAACTCTCACCCATATCTAATATAATTATAATTAGGTTTCAATCCAAAAACTTAACCTAGTTACTTGAACACAGAAGATTAAGTAATGAAAATTTGGAAACTTTCCACCCTTACAAAAATCAAAGATGCTTGTGAAATGAGTTTGAAAAAAACATTTTAGTTTTAATAAATACTAAATTAGATTCAATGGATTATCACTGAGCATTCCAAAATCGAAACATAGAAATTGTGAAGAGAACAATAAACAAAAAGGGATAAGCAAAAACACAAAGGAAATTGTGAAATCTGAAAACAATAATTAAATTTTATAGTAGGAAAAAAATGAACATATTGTACAAAAGATTAGTGTTATTAGAAAATAGGTGAACTAAAAAAAATGCACATCTAGAGTAACAACCATGTTCTTATTAACTAATAGATAGGGAACTACAATTGCATATAAGAAACTACCACAATAAAAAATAAATAAAATACAAAATGAAAAAAAATAAAATAGAAAGAAAGAAAGAAATGTGTAGGCTCTCTAGGCTCTCAACATACATATCGGTATCTGTTAGGTCCAGATATCCTTCATTACATTCCCATACAAAATTCCATAATATATGAAATTGTAAATATCAATATATATATATATATATAATGTCAGAAAGCTAGTTGATTGAGAAGGCTTTGGAAATGACCTAAGTAGGCAAATTAGTCTTTTGCAAAACTAGGTGAGACTTGGACAAGTCATGGCAATTTCATAAGAAATGAATATAACAAACAACACTAATTATGGTCATTATCAAAACCTTTTAAGGATTGGCTACTTCATATTTTATAAAATCGACAATCATTTTTATATTCATTAAATACGTAGCATTTTTATAGTCATCCATATCATCTATTCAACTAACCCAAGTCATTTATTGTAATAAGCAAGTTGGAACCAAGTCTGTCCAACCATGAACTGCACTTCATACTGGTTTTCTCAAAAGAGAATCTGGTGGGACTAAGTAAAACCACATATCCCATGACGAGGACTCAGAAGACCATATCGACCAGGTAAGATTTACCTTTAATATGTGAAAGTTTGGACACAATGGAAGCCATTGCATCCCACCTATCTGTAAGAGTGCACAAATATATGCACTGCAGGGCACCATCAACAGCTTCAACCTCATCCCTAGAAATACCATCAGTATGGAAATCCCTACACCTTTCCTCAATTACTGTCGAGCATATGTCCAACTTATTATCTGAAGCAATCTCCTTCAACCACCTAACCAGAAATGAATCAGTTACCTGACTTTCAGAAGATGAGACCATAGCAGGAGACTTATTTAGCATAAAAGGGATGGTTGTCTCACGTAATCTTTCCACTATCTTATACTCTTTGACTCGATTAAGCATCATTTTGAACTTCTCGTAGTCAGATAGTTCTTCCCACGCGACAAGACTCATGGTAACATTGATTTTCGCATCAGTTTCATTCAAATAAATCAATTGGTACAAGTATGAGATGGACTCATGGAATGGCTGCAATTCCACAATTCCCTTACGACAGGCAAATTCCACCATATAGAGGCAATTGTCCAATTGCCCACTCGAACTATCAATATTCCTAGCCCTATTTTTGTACCACAAGGAAAGATCATCAACAGATGGCCAAACAAATGCTAAGCATTGTTTCACAATGGATTCAATTCTGATACAGATACTGATATTTTGATTCTTAGGCAATCTATCAATATGAGCTACCATTTTTTCACATTCAACCCAATCTTGGTCTTGTAGAGCAATGGTTGTTGGAGGAGATCTCCCAGGAAGGAGTTGTCCGTAAGTTTGAATGGAACAGTTTCAGGAATAGTAGCTAAAATGTCTAACATAAAAGGTGCCAATGAATATGGATGACGCTTGAAAAGAAGGTTTAGTTTCCCAATTTTTCCCACTTACAGCAGCTTCATTGAGAGGAACAATCTTGAATTTGTTGTATTCGTGCACATAAAACCTACACCAATTTGTATCAACAAATACATACCTTGACAAGTACAATTGTATAAGCAACATCCAGTGATAAATCATCAGGAAGGAAGCGTTACAACAGATAAAATTGACGAGAGTAATTCGTACAACTTTCAAAGCCATACAATCTTACAATGTTAGATTTGATTGATTATCCTTTATGTTATATTCATTGATTGCCCATCTACTATGCTATGATCTCGATAGATATATTTTAAAATGTGCTTGCTTTGATCTTGATCTCGATGTTATAAATTGTGTATTCTCTAATTAGTTTTATATGACATCCATATGTTGATGGATTGATGGTTTGATCTGGCCCATGGGCCCATTTATTTGAAAAAAATACTCGGGCACACCCCACCCTATTTGGCACACACCACTAGCACGTTTGTTTTGTTGCATTGCACGCTTGCATGTCCCTTATAGCCGACGTGGCACTAGTGTATGGCCCAGTCTCCTCGTGAGATGCGACGTCATGCATGAAAATCACAACTCCAGTCACGTACCTTTATGGTATATAAAACTGGGGCATCAGTACCGTTTGATCAGGTGATACTGAAAGGTATATCGATGTACCTAGGTTGGAGCGACCTGAGCTTTTGTCCTAAGCCGCAAAGTCACATGTCCCGATCGCCAACCCTAGACTCGTACTTATACGGTATATCAAAGTTCACCAATTGTACTTCTTGGTCAAAATCAGTGCTTAAGCGAGATCCTGCCCCCGCTGTATCCTACTGTATGATGGGGATAGACAACGTCTATTCTAGACGAGAGGTATTTAAGTAGGCCCTTGCTTAACATCGTGCGCCACCTTTCAACTGGGGATTAAACTGACTACTTTTTGACTTTAGAGATTTGAGTTGGAGTCTTAGATTATCACCTATACGGTATATCAAACCAAGTCACCACGTATCGAGAGGTCTATAGGTGCACTTGGGCAAGGGTCGCCAGATGAATTGTATTGTACGTAGTAAACCTAGAGTCTAGAAATCTCTCTTATAGGTCACGACTATAATTTATCATGGGTGCTCCCGGGTTGCTTGTTGTAATGGACCTTACAAATGATGAGATTAGGAATGTACAATTTTGTCCTCAAGGATCAATCTTTTCTGTTTAACCTGATCACTAAGTGCACCAACCCAATAAAGAATCCATTTTAAATTAGGCAATGGTGCATAATGATCCAGTCCATCTTGATCCAATGATCATAGTGGGCCGGACCATTTAAATCAGAATGGAATTCAAACTCTTTGCTAATTCGGGTTTCAACCCATTTTAAAAGAAGAGAAATGTTTTCCAAAATAAAAATGTTTTCCAAAAGAAAAGAAAATGAAGGAAAAATGATTTACAAAAAATCTATTTTTTGCATGGATCTTGAAAAATTATTAAAATATACTTTTTAAAAAAGAAAATGATTGTAAAAAATAATCAGATTTGTGAAAGTTTTTATTCAATGAAAACATTATTTGTCATGCCATAAAATTATTTTCCTTTTGAATAATCATTGCATGAATTAATTTTTTAATGGATTGGTGTACAGAATTCAATAAAATCTCAGGATTCATTAAAATGTTATCAAGGGGGTAACACTGAAACTGGTTAAATTCACCTTCAATGAGGTTTAAGGGTTATCATTGTACCTAAGCTCAAACGTCTACTGTCTTGCTAGAGTCATTAGAACGAACGTCAACACTAAGTAAATCGTTAGAAATGACCCCAAAATCTCTCAAAATTACACAGTGCTTCAGTCCTGCTGGTAGCAAGAATTGTCTCAAGTCTATAGTCTGTAATCAAGCCCGTTTTGGGTACTTGTCTTGAGTTTTCATGAGTCATTTGGGCTAGCTCAAATTCAATTTTTTTATCAATTCAGCAAAGTCATGTTTTCTTTAGATCGAGTCTACTTTTGTTGAGCCGAGTTAGTTTGTCAAGTCTAGAACGGCGTCTGTCGCCCCATTTGAATAAATGAAATTTCTGAATACCTCGAACGCATTAACGAATTAACTAATAAAATGATTTCAAGGAGATAAATGTCTTGCTTGACCTCTAATCAAGGAAGTAAAGGTCATTGACTTTAGAACAAAAAATAATTCCTAAACAGATTCAAATAGAAATCATCTGATCCCTAAAGGAACATGAGGGGATAATGAATTTACTCAGAAATTTTAAAAGACTTGTTCACGTGGTCTGATGAGGATATGTTAGGTGCAATATTGGGTGTTGTCTGACATGGAATAGATACTCGTTCAATGAAATGGAAATACTAATGAAATCAAATAAGATGTTACAAAATGTATCAGTGTTGGACTTTTCAACATGGTAAAGCTCCCATAACAGATTACTATTCTTAAACCAATGGAAAAGTTGAAGCAACCAATAAAAATCTCAAGACAAACTTCAGGAAAATGTGTCGATTGCACCAGGATTGGTTAGAGAAGTTACTATTCACACTGGGGGCACATTGTACAGCAATACAGTCTTCCATTGGCGCTATTCCCTACTCTCTATTGTATGATATGGAGGTTGTCTTACCTGTTGAAATAGAAATCCCATATCTCAAGGTCTTGATGGAAAGTCAATTGCTAAAAGTAGACTAGGCTCGTCATTGGGTACGAAGAGCTAAGTTTGATTGAAGAAAAATAACCTAGACTTTTATACCATGTGCAAACTTATCAGAGAAAAGTCACTCGCACTTTTGACAAAAAGGTCAAAGCTTGTCACTTACAAGTCAGGGATTTGGTACTCAAAGAGAATCGGGTACTTATTTTTGACCCTAGAGGGAATTTCAAACCAAATTGAGGAGGTCCATTCATTATCAAAGAAATATTATCTGGAAAAACTGTCCGACTTCAAGATCATGATGGAATCGAATTACCAAAACCAACCAACCTTGATCAGATCAAGCGGTACTACATTTAAGGAAGCCATCTTTGGCCAAATCAATTTTCCTGCTACCTAGTTCAATATTTTCTTTCTCAGTCTTTTGCGGTCTTTTTCAAAAAGTAGAATACCTTTTCCTTTCTCATCCCGATCATCTAACCCAAGGGAGGTAAAAATTCGAACTACGGGATATGTAGGAAACCTAAGAAGTTAATTCAGGCCGCATCAAAATAAAAAAACATAGATTCCCTCACAAAAAAAAAATTACCAGAATAGGAAATAAAATTCAAAGAAAAAAAATAATTGAAAAGAAATGTCACACACAAGGGGCATTTGAATTTTTGAGCCTCAAAATTCCTTTCTTTTTATGCTCAATCCTAAGCTATGAAAATCCTCTTAAGTACAGTGTGAAAAAGTCAAGGAATGTAGCAAATCATGGTCAGATAATAACTCCAGAAGTTCAAAAATGAAGAAAAAGAAAAATGGAGCCTGCTAGGTTGAAGATCCAAAAGGGCGGCTTACGCAAAAATTAAGGCAAACTCGCAAGGCTGAAAATCTGAAAGGACGATCTTGACAACAATTAGAGCAAAGAAAAAAATCTGCTAAGTTGAAAGCCTGAAAGGGTGGCTTAGGCAAAAATTAAGGCTAGCTCACAAGGTTGAAAATCCGAAAGGACGACTTTGACAACAATAAAAAAAAAGAGCTCGCTAGATCAAAAACCTGAAAAGGCGATCTAGGAAAAAGCTAGAGTATGCTCGCTAGTTTGAAAACCTTGAAGGGCAATTTAGACAAAAGTTAGAGCAACAAAAAAAAATAGAAGAAAACCTCCATAAAGTCGAAAAGTTAAAAGGGTGGTCCGAGCCACCAAGTTTCAGTACCCAGCTTAAACCAAGCAAAGACTCAGAAGTCACGAGCATCGTCTACGATTAATTTGAAAATTTTCTACTTCTCTAAGTGAACCAAGAGGGAAAATGGGGGATTTTACAATAAATCTCAAAAAGAATATTCTTTGTTCCCTTGAGCCTGACTCAAAACCTTCAATGTAAAAAGTTAAAATTAAAAGTTGAATCTTTATTACGCTTGTGGTAATCAAATATTTCAAACCTTCATAACATGGGACACTTTTTTTTCATAGTATGTAGTTTTTCCCCTTATACTAGGGGTATTTTTTAAAAAAAAATTGTGTTCAATTATCTCCAGTGCAATGTTTCTTGTCAAATTAAGGGTATTTTTATTCTCAAACCTGATCAATGTTAATCCTAAAGGACAATGGGAATCCCAGATTCAAGGTTACCCTCTTGATAGCAATTTTTTGAAAATCCCTGAAGTTCAGAGAAAATTAAAAATTCAGGTTTTAAGTTCATAAAATTTTTTAAAAAAATCTTGAGGTTTAAACAGAAGCGTTTCTAATCTCATATTTGATTTTGCCCAGATATTAACTCATTACCCTTTCACCTAAAATAGGAGATAGGGTATCCTCTCTTTTCCAGTTTCATTCGTTCTTTCTCAGATTTATTCAATCTTGCTCAGTTACCGTTGAGGGTTATCTCGAATTTTGTTTAGATGTCGTCGAGGGTTATCTCGGATTTTGCTCATATGTCATCGAGGATTATCTCAAATTCTGCTCAGTTACCCCCAGGGTTTTCTTGGATTTTGCTCAGATGTTGCCGACGGTTACCTCGAATTTTGTTAAGATGCCGTCGAGGGTTATCTCGGATTTTGCCCAGTTGTCATCAAGGATTTTCTTGGATTTTGTTTAGATGCCGCTGAGGGTTATCTCGGATTTTACTCAGTTGCTGCTAAGGGTTTTCTTGGATTTTGCTTAGTTGCCACCAAAGGTTCTCTTGGATTTTGCTCAGATGCCACCGAGGGTTATCTCGAATTTTACTCAGTTGCCGCTGAGGGTTATCCCGGATTTTGCTCAATTGCCGCCAAGGGTTTTGTGGATTTTGCTCAATAGTCGCCAAGGATTTTCTTGGATTTTGCTTAGATGCCGTTGAGGGTTATCTCGAATTTTGCTCAGATGCCGTCGAGGGTTATCTCGGATTTTGCTCAGTTGCTACCAAGGGTTTTCTTGGATTTTGCTCAGATACCGTTGAGGGCTATCTCGGATTATGCTCAACTAGTTACCACCGAGGGTTTTCTCGAATTTTACTCAGCCAGTCGTCACCGAGGGTTTTCTCGGATTATGCTCAGCCAGTTGCCGCCGAGGGTTTTCTAAGATTATGCTCAGCCAGTTACCATCGAGGGTTTTCTTAGATTAATCTCAGCCAAATGCCGCCGAGGATTTTCTCGGATTTTGCTCAGATTTTACTCAGATAGTTCATTACTTTTTCACCCCGAGTAGGTAAAGTAGAACTCCCAGAAAATTAGTCCACTACTCTTTCACCCTAAGTAGGTAGAGTATGACTCCTAGAAAAATTGTTCATTACTCTTTCACCCTGAGTAGGTAGAGTAGAACTCTCAGAAAAATAGTTCATTACTTTTTCCCCCCGAGTAGGTAGAGTAGAACTCTCAGAAAAATAGTTCATTACTCTTTCACCCCGAGTAGGTAGAGTAGAACTCCTAGAAAAATAGTTCATTACTCTTTCACCCCGAGTAGGTAGAGTAGAACTCTCAAAAAAATAGTTCATGACTCTTTCATCCCGAGTACGTAAAGTATAACTCTCAGAAAATTAGTTCATTACTCTCTCACCCCGAGTAGGTAGAGTAGGACTCTAGAAAAAAACATTGTTCATTACTCTTTCACCTAGTGTAGATAGAGTAAGACATTCAACTTTTACTTAGATTTTACTTAATTTATGCTCAGACCTAGCTTAAACCATCTATGAGATTTATCTTAGATTTTGAATACACACAATTGCGCATTTTTAGTTAAGGAGAACTTTTTAAAATTCAAGGATCTCACGCTGTTAGTGAGAGTTCGTGTTCAAGGACCTGACAACGTTTTAGCTCGAAAAGATATTTACCCTCAAGGATCCGAATGTCCCGACGAATTGCTAAATCAGGTTGCAAAATGAACTATCACTAGCTTTGGCATTCGGATATCACATTATCTACCAAAATAGATTTGCTATCTACTTTACTTCAACTCTCTGCCAAAGAAGAGCATCTGTAGACATCCCATTTTTGCACTCGCCTAATTAATCAACTCGTCAATCCGATCGCGATGATTCCCAATGATGGATGATATTCTAATTTTTTTTGTTTGTTACTAAATATGTTTCAGAAATTCAAATGAGGTATTTCAAACTAACAAAATTGTAGAAACCATGCTACGCTAGGAAAATATAATCTTAAAAATATAGAACTCATCATCTTGCAGAGAAAAAGAAGTTTCACGATAAAAATCACTAAAAAATGACAAAATTACCAAAATACTCTAACATCAAAACATCCTTAGAGCCCCTCTTACTCTTAGGGAAACCCATTTGAACATATAAAATAACAAAATGAAATCAAATAAATCATTTCGCCAATTTTAACCAAATTCGACAAAATTATGAAAATGCCCCTCATAAGTGTTGACCATCATTTCATGTCAAAAAATTTCATAAGTGACACAAACCAATAATCCTATTGAATTCCTTACGAAAAATCAATTCCAAAACATCCCGAAACATCGAAAATCGACTTAAAATGCAAAAATTCTCTTCGAGGGTGTAAAAATTTTTAAATTTAAAATTAATAAATAAAATATTAATTAATATAAAGTAAAACTTTAATAAAATTTATTTAAAAATCTAAACCAAGTCAATCTTATAAAACTTGAGTCAAAACCCTCATTAAAACCCTAATCTAAATAAACCAAGTCAATCTCATAAGACACCCTAATTAAAACTCTAATCTAAAGAAATCAAGTTAATCTCATAAGACTCAAGTCAAAATCCTAATTAAAATCCTAATCTAAAAAGATCAAGTCAATCTCATAAGAATAAAGTCAAAATCCTAATTTATCTTATTGAAAAGAAACCTAATCAAACACGAACTCTACCAAAAAACTCTATAAATAGAGAATCTCCACAACCTAATTTCGCAGGTCAAAGAAAATCCTAGAAAAAGTAGGTCAAAAAGTCCACCTAGCCTTCCCTAAACCCTGATTTTGAAGCCCTAACTCCCTACTTATCATGCAAACCCTAGGATTTGTAGAAAAACTTCTAAAAACTCTCCAAAAAAATACTTAGAAATTCATCAATAAATTTAAGAAACCCTCAGATCTAAGAAGGAGGTAATTCATCTTAGAGATTTTAAGCGGATCAAATAATAGAAACGAAGCGAGGAGTATCTTACGAAGAACCATTCTACCAGTTCTGAGGGAACAAATTGTTGCGATCGTATAGGTATATTTTCTTTTTTATCTTTTTTATTTTATTTTTATTTTTTTATTTTAGGTTTTTTTTAGCAATGTAATCTTCTTAAGAAATAGCAGAGACCGACATTTACCGGGCGGGGTGGGTGCCTAACACCTTTCAACCCCGTCATGTGATCCTCAGACTTTGTTTCTTTTGTAGATTAGTTATTTTTATCCATCATGAGTTAATATGCTCGGTTCCTAGACCGTAATAACTAGGTGGCGACTCCTAAGCCTAAAAAGTCAAAAGTGGATCCGCACATCCTGTGGATCGAGGGCGCTTTCATTTACTATTTTCATAATTTGTTCCTCGCGATGATTTGCTAGACTCTCCTTAGAGAGGTCGATGATGTCGGAGTGAGTTCATTTTAGTATTGCTATTTCAATTCTATTATTTCTGCTTTAATTATGTTCATATGAAGTCTCTCAAGGTGAGATCATCCAATTTGTATTTTCAATTCTAACTTTAATGATTATTGCTTAGATGAGTTCAAGTTTAATCATAATTTATGATGAATTCGAAATATAAGTTGGTTAATCTCCTTTAGGATTCATAATTGCTATTTTCTAATTACCTTCAAGTGATTAATTGATTTATCTTCCAATCCACTAACAATGATTTGTTATGTGGATTGAGTTAAAATGAGAATTATTCAGCATTAGGATGACGTGCAAAGGCTAATTTTGATATCTCTAAGCCCTTCTTACATTATTTTCAATCTCTATTCGTACTCTCATTCAATTTTTAATTCACTTCTTAGTTGTAATTCTTCTAATCTATTTTAAAATTCTGTTTTGATTTCAATTTGAAGAAAATAAGTTAATCTCTATTGTCCCTGTGGAACGAATCTTACTCCCAAAGTTTTATCTCATTATTTTTTTAATATTACATTTTTACAATCTACATAGCATCGATCAAATTGGCACCGCAATAGGGGAAAGTAGTTCGATTCATTTTCAATTCGAAAGAACCAGAGAGGAATTCGAAACAGAATTAACTTCTTTGCCAAGAAGACAACAGAACTTAAATTGACTATAACTTTCTGCTCCGATTAACTATTATAGTATATCAATTTGGGATAAAACAAAATTTCTTTCAAATGTGATAAAATTAGCAAAGTTTTGATAAGTCAAAATTAATTTTTGAGTTCGTTGACTAGCATTTCTACTAATATTTCTATTCTACTCCTTGTATGGATATATATATATATATTTAATTTCCTTTAATCTTTAACTAATTTTATTTTTCTGTTTTAGAAACTCTTGTATAAGATTCCTTTTAATTTTTTTTAATTATCTAAGAAAGCTTAAATTGTAATAGTTCTAGGGAAGGATGACAGTGGGTTGAAATTGTCTCAACCCCTTGGGTTCGTATACTGAAATTGGTGTCGGTGGCCCAAGTAAACTCAGATTGACCATCTCCCATCTAGAAAAGGAGGTAATTCTTGCACTACTTACGCACCTCTTGTTAGTGAGTTTCTGTGTTGAATTTGAATGATTAGTTTGTACACCCTTATTTACACATACTAATAAGGGCACCCTTACAAGGATAACATCATAAGATAAGAATTGGATTTCATCACCGATATCTTGCCCTTTTAGGAAATTGAATTCACAACCACATAATTAATTAAAATTGGTTTGACTTAACTTTAGGTCCCATCGAATTCATTAAGCAAAGTTAATCCAAGTTGCACCAACTACATTGCTTGATCGAAAATAGTGTCTAAGCGTAATTCTGTTTCGTAGTACCACGTGTATTCAAGGGATAGATAACTTCTATTCTAGACGAGAGGTGATTTAAGAATGCTTTTGCTCAGCATCGTGCGCTACCTCTCAACTGGAGATTAAATTGACTGTTTTTTATTTCAGAGATTTGGGTTGGAAGGCTTAGATTATTCCTTTGAACCAGTTTGAAGCTGTCTAGTCATAGGAACCCAGTGATTATGTGTGAATTCCTCCCTTTTTTGTGCGCAATTCTTTAGTGTACGTTAAGTAGGAAATCTCAGAAAAATTCGATTGAATCGTTTGATCCAGAAATCACAAGATCTCATCCACTACCTAGGATTAGAAAAGAAATCAACATTGTAACCATCCCGCCAGGCCTAGAAATGGATTAATGGAGATCAGGTTGATGTTTCCAAGTCTTCTCAAGAACCATTGCAATAAATTGGATAGGGTAAGGATAAAGAAGATGAAAGAGGTAATACAAGGCTTGATCGTGGAAGTACAATACAAAGAGATTGCTCTAGAAGATTCTAAGACTAAATTTGAAG
This sequence comes from Akebia trifoliata, assembly GCF_017979445.1. NCBI lineage: Eukaryota > Viridiplantae > Streptophyta > Magnoliopsida > Ranunculales > Lardizabalaceae > Akebia > Akebia trifoliata. The sequence goes on from NC_141375.1 coordinate 14,468,221, forward strand.
ATATTAAAGCTTCACCTAGGATGGTCAACTATCTTTTTATGCAAGGGATCGATTTGGAATATCAAGTTGGATGCAAGGGTTAGTTGGGAATTTTATGTTCTAATTGTCCTTAGTTTTAGTCTTTTATTTTCTAAAGACTAATTAGACCCAATCCTCATCTAATTTGCCTATAAAAATAGCCCATATGTTATCTTTAAGACACAATTCTAATTATAAGATTTTGAAGTTTTATTCAAGAAGCTATTGCTTCATCTTCATGTGTTCTTATTTGAGTTCTTGTTCGAGTGTATGAATCTTCGACTTATGAAAGGAGTGATCAACCTTTGTGACATCTCAAGATTGGGGTTTTAAGGACATTATTTCCTTAAGGTTCTAATCCGCTCAACATCAATTTGTTCCTAAGAAATTTAGAATATTTCGAAGCCATCAAATTCAAGAGTTTCTAGAGGAGACCATCTAGTGGAATCCATATCTATGGAGAACATCTAGAGGAGATAATATCATTTGGTATCAGAGCAAAAGATCAGCATTGAGAGAATTCTTCGAAGATTGGGGTAGCGTGTACTAAAACCAATGATGCAACACATATTGTTGATTTGTTCTTTAAAGAAGTAGTTCAATTGCATGGGTTGCCTAAGTCAATTGTTAGTGACAGAGTTGTAAGTTCCTAAGTTATTTTTGGCACAATTAAGAACTAAACTTCTATTTTCTACTGTTGTGCATCCTCAAACGGATGGTCAAACTGAAGTAATTAATAACACACTCACTACTTTGTTTTGTACTATCATTCAAAAAAACTTAAAACAATGAGAGAAGTGTTTACCACATATTGAGTTTGCATATAATCAGACTGTTCATTCTACTACTTCATTTTCTCCTTTTGAAATTATTTATGATTTTAATTCTTTAACACTAGTGGATATTTTACCTTTGCCTACTAATAAGCTTACTAATCTTGATGGTAAGAAAAAAATAGATTTTGTGAAAGATTTACATGCCAGAGTTCAGCTTAACATTGATAGGAAGAATGAGCAATATGCTAAAAAAGCCAATAAGGGGCGTTTGAAAGTTGTCTTCCAACCTAGAGACTGGGTTTGGGTGCACCTGCGTAAGGAAAGGTTCCCTACACAAAGGAAGTCAAAATTGCAGCCTAGAGAAGATGATCCATTTCAAGTTTTGGAATGAATCAATGATAACGCCTACAAACTAGATTTGCCAATCGACTATGGTAATGTTAGTGCAATTTTTAATGTTGCTGATTTATCTTTGTTTGATATAGGGGATTCGAGGATGAATCTTTTTGAAGAGGGAGAGAATAATGGAGATCAGGTTGATGTTCCCAAGTCTTCTCAAGAAGCATTGCAAGTAATTTGCTAGGACAAAGACAAAGAGGATAAAAGAGGCATTCCAAGGCTTAATTGTGGAAGTACAATACAAAGAGTTTGCTAAATTTGAAGATATCAAAGCTTCACCTAAGATGGTCAACTATCTTTTTATGCAAGGGATTGATTTGGAAGACTAAATTGGATGCAAGGGTTAATTGGGAATTTTATGTTCTAATTATCCTTAGTCATAGTCTTTTAATTTCTAAGGATTAATTAGGTCCAATCCGCATCTAATTTGCTTATAAAAATAACCCACATGTTGTATTTGGGACACAATTCTAATTCTAAGATTTCATAGTTTTATTCAAGAAGCTATTGCTTCGTCTTCATGTGTTCTTGTTTGAGTTCTTCATGAGTTCTTGTTCGAGTGCATGAATCTTCAACTTATCAAAGGAGTGATCAACTTTTGTGGCGTCTCAAGATTGGGATTTTAAGGACATAGTTTCCTTAAGGTTCTAATCCGATCAACATCAATTTGTTCCTAAGCAATTTAGAATGTTTCGAAGCCATCACATTCAAGAGTTACTAGAGGAGACCACCTAGAGGAATCCATATTTATGGAGAACATCTACAGGGGATCATAACATAACCCTTCTCTTTCCTACTCTTTCTTTATTGAGGACAATGTTTTATTTAGGTTTGGGGGTATGGGTTAGCTCATTTAATTTTTGTTATATGTACATTTTTAAAATATTTTTGTCAAAATCTTTATATGTACTGTCATCTTACGAATTTTTAAAATTAGGCTCATGTCCAATTTGTATTTACAAGTTCTTATTCCTCAAAGAAATATAATATTTTGAAAATAAAATTCACGGCAATTCTGATTGTAGTAAAAAAATTCATTTTGGAACAGGAGTTTTCTTCTTCACTATCTAGCATCATAGGGAAAGCTTGAAACTACTGAACTTTGACCTCATTGTCCTTTGGTTGGCTGGTTAGAAGAAAAATAGAATTGTGGATAATACAACTTGGATTATACTGGGTTCCTTAAAAATGACTAGTTATTTTTTGAAAAAAGAACATCAGAAAATGGTTCAGTAGGGTGAAAGCCATTAATGGTAAAAATGTGAGTACATTGGAATATCACAGATAAAGTCCTTTAGAGGTATTAAAATGAATATCCATACCTTTCACAATCCCAGACAAGAGGCTCGGTTTTGACTTAGAATTTCGGTAAACTCAACCATCTTTTAGTAGTTAAGAAGGAAAATTTTGTTCCGGAAAATTTATTTTACAATCAAAAAAATTTGTGCACACACTTAAAATATTTCTGAAGGTGAGGAATAAAAAGAATTTTACTCAAATGGACTTTTGACTGGATTTTAAAAATTGGTGTGATGGCATAATATACAATGATTTTGAAGTTGATATCTTAAAAATATTTTAAATTTTGTGGGTATATTTTCTACAAATCTTGACGAGTCAAACTAGTCCACCAGGGATAACTTAGCGGTTTAAGGGCTTGCTGCATTCGTTAAATGCAGTCGAGGTGCCTACGAAAGTGGTAGTTTTATTTTCTAAGGACTAGAAAAAGGTAAGTTTTGGGGTGTGATGAGTGTCTCGAAACACTGAATTATACGCACGTTTCCTAGACATGTATCTTAATTTTTGTCCATATTTCTCCATATTAAGCTAATAATCATGATAAGCCTTAAAACATCATATTGGATGTGATTAGATTGTACCTCAAGGGTTTTCAAAAAATTGCTACAAAGAGGGAAACCTTAAATTCGGGGTTCCCATTATCCTTTAGGATTATCATTGATCAAGCTTGAGAACAAAAATACCCCTAGTTTGACAGGAAACATTGCACTGGAGATAATTGATCAAAATTTTTTTTAAAGATTTAACTTTTGATTTATATTTGATTACCACAAGTGCAATAAAGATTTAACTTTCGATTTATATAGAAGATGTTAAGTCAGGCTCAAGAGAAGAAAATATTTCCTTGTACGATTCATTGTAGAATTCACCATTTTTCCTCTTGGTTTACTTAGGAAGCAAAAAATTTTAGATCAATCGTAGACAAGATACTCGTGATTTTTGAGTTTTTGCCTGATTTAAGCTAGGTATTGAAACTTGATCACTTGGACTTCTAATGTTTCGGCTCAGACCACCCTTTCAACTTTTCAACTCAACAAAGATCTTTTTTTTTTCACCCTAACTTTTGCCTAGATCACCTTTTCACGTTTTCGATCTAGCGAGCTTTATATTTTTTATTTTTTTACTCTGATTGTTGCCAAGGTCGTCCTTTCGGATTTTCAACCTCACGAGCTTGTCTTAATTTTTACCTAAGTCGCCCTTTTAGGTTTTCAACTTAGCAAGTTTTTTTCTTTGCTCTAATTGTTGTCAAGATCGTTCTTTCGGATTTTTAACCTTGCGAGTTTGCTTTAATTTTTATCTAAGTCGCCTTTTCAGGTTTTCAACTTAGTAGGCTTTTTTCTGTGCTCTAATTGTTACTAAGATCGTCCTTTCTGATTTTCAACCTTGCGAGCTTGCCTTAATTTTTGTCTAAATTGCCCTTTCAGGTTTTCAACTAAGCAGGCTTTTTTCTTCTTTTTTTCTTCCCTTTTGAACTTCTGAAGTTATTGTCTAATCATGCTTTGCTACCTTCCTTGACTTTTTCACACAGTACTTAGGAGGACTTTTATGGGTAAGCTTATGACTGGGCATAAAAAAAAAGAAATTTTGAGGCTCAAAACCCAAATGCCCCTTGTGTGGTATTTCTTTTTTTCTTTGAATTTTCTTCCTTATTTTGAAGATTTTTTTTTTTATTTTGAATTTTTTTTTGGAATTTTTTTTTTGAAAAAAAAAGACTGCAAAGGGCTAAGAAAGGAGATGTTGAACTAGGTAGCAGGAAAATTGATTCTGCCAAAGATGACCTCCTTAAATGTAGTACCGCTTAATCTGGTTAAGGTTGGTTGATTCTAATAATTCGATTGTATCATGGTCTTGAAGTTTGACAGTTTTTCCTGGTAATATTTCTTTGATGATGAACGGACCTCCCAATTTGGTTTGAACTGCCCTCTAGGGTCAAAGATAGGTACTCGATTCTCTTTGAAATCTAATGGTTTTCCAAAGTAGTATTTCCTTGGTGATGGATGAATCTCTCTAATTAAGTTCAGACTTCTTCTTATGGTCGAGGAGGGGTATCAATTTTCTTTTAAGTCTGATGGTTAAATCCTTGACTTGTAAATGGTAAACTTTGATTTTCTTGTCAAACGTGCGAATGACTCTTCTCTAATAAGTTTGCACGTGGTACAAAACTCCTAGTTATTTTTCTTCAATAAAGTTTAGTTCTTTAGACCCAGTCTATTTTTAACAATTGACTGTCCATCAAGATATTGAGATATGAGATTTTCATTTCAATTGATAAAACTGATTTTGTATCATACACTTTACGGCAGGGAGTAGTTCCAGTGGAAGACTGTCTTGAAGTACGATATGCCCACAGTATGAATGAAAACTTTTTAGATCAATCTCTATGTGATTAACACATCTTCTTGATAATTTTCTTGAGATTTTTATTACCTACTTCAACTGCTCCATTGGTTTGAAGTAGGGAGATGTTTGTGGTGCTAGATTTTGAAAATAGTGATAATCTTGACTTTAAAGTGTGACCCATTATCAGAGATCAATTCCAAAGGTACCTTATATCAACTTATGATAGATGCAGTGAGGACCACATTGATATGTATTGTGACATCTTCTTTGATCTCATTGGTATTTTCATTTCATCGAACGAGTATCTATTCCATGTCGGACAACACCCAAGCTTGCACCTAATATATCTTCATCAGACCAGGCGAACAGGTCTTTTGAAATTTTTGAGTAAATTCATTATCCTTTCATGTTCCTCTAGGGATAGAATGGTTTCTATTTGAATCTTTTTAGGAATTATTTTCTGGTCCAAGGTCAATGACCTTTGCTTTCTCGGTTAAAGGTTGAGCCCGGCCATTATTTTCTTATTCAGGAAAGAAATTCATCCTTGAAGTTAAATTATTAGTTAATCCGTTAATGTGCTCGAGGTATTCAGAAATTTCTTTTATCCAATCAAATTCAGATGGGGTGACAGACACCTCTATAGACTCGACAAACTAACTCGACTCAAAAGGGAAAAAGTAGACTCAATCTAAAGAAAACATGACATTGATGGATTAATAGAAAATTTAGACTCAGGCTTAGTCACATGACTAATGAAAACTCAATACAAGTACCCACAACGAGTTTGATTAGGATTGAGGACAGAGGCATGGTGATTTTCTGAGAATAGCTGTGTAATTTTAAGAAATTTTAGGGTCATTTCTGACGATTGACTTGGTGTTGATGTTTGTTCTAACTAACCGAACTTACGACCCTAGCTAGGCAATGGACGATTGAGCTTAGGTATAATAATAACCCTTAAGCCACATTGAAGGTGAATTTTAATCAATTCCAGTGTTACTCCTTGATAACATTTTAATGAATCCTAAGATTTTATTGAATTTTGTGCACCAATCCATTAAATAATTCATTTATGTAATGATTATTTTAAAAATAAAAATAATTTTATTGAATTATTGAAAATCATTGACAAATAATATTTTCATTGAATAACAACATTCAACAAATTTGATTTAAACTATTTTTTTGGCAAATCGGTTTTTCTTTTTTTAGAAAAATACATTTTAGTAATTTTCCAAGGTTTATGCGAAAAATAAATTTTTTGTAAAAATCCTTTTTTCTTTAGAAAAACATATTTCAAAAATTTTTCATGCAAAAATAGATCTTTTGTAAATCATTTTTCCTTCATTTTCTTTTCTTTTGGAAAACATTTTTCTTCTTTTGAAATGGGTTGGGACTCGAGTTAGAAAATTGTTTAAATACCATTTTGATCTGAATGTTTCAGTCCATCATGATTATTGGATCGAGATGGACTGGGTTATTATGAATCATTACTACATTTAAAATGAATTCTTTATTGGGTTGCTGTATCCAAAAGTTTGATAGCATAGAGTTACATTAATAAAAAATTTGACTTGAGGATAAAATCGAAATTTCCTGACCTCAACATTTGAAAAGTCCATTTCCGAAAAGCAACCGGGAACACCTACGATAAGTTCGAGTCGTGACCTATTGGGAAGTTTTTAGACTCTAGGTATTATTACGTGCAATGAAATTTATCTGGCCACCCTTCTCTCGAGTGTACTCAATCAGTCGGTATGTGGTGACTTGGTTTGATATACCGTATAGGTGATAATCTAAGACTCCAACCCAAATCTCTAAAGTTAAAGTAGCCAGTTTAATCTCTAGTTGAGAGGTGGCACACGATGCTGAGCAATGGCACTCTTAAGTCACCTCTCTTCTAGAATAGACGTAATCTATCCCCCTTGTACTATAGTACATTGGGGCAGGATCTAGCTTAGGCACTGATTTAAACCAACAAGTGTAGTTGGTGAACTTAGATTAACTTTGATATACCGTATAGGTACGAGTCTAGGGTTGGCGAGCTGGACATGTGACTTTACGACTTACAATAGGACAAAGGCTCAGGTCGCTCCAGCTTGGGTGCATCGATATACCTTTCAGTGTCACATGATCGAATAGTATTGATGCTCCAATTTTATATATCCTAAGGTACGTGACTGGAGTTGTGGTTTTCATGAATGACGTCGTATCTCCGAGGAGACTGGGCCACGCACTAATGCCACGTTGGCTATAAGGGACATGCAAGCGTGCAATGCAACAAAATAAACGTACTAGTAGTGTGTGCAAAATAAGACGGGGTGTGCCTGGGGCAACTTTCAAATAAATAGGCTCATGGGCCAGATCAAACCATACAAGCAAGGATATCGCATATATTAATCAAAACAATACAAATCCCATCACATCAACATTAAGATCAAAGTCAGTACATTCAAATATCTATCGAGATCATGGCATAATAGATGGGTAATCACAAAATATTCAGATCCAACTTTGAAACATGCATAGAATGAACCAAAACAATTTTCTATTTTATTTTTATGGACCAATCAAATATCACTTCGGGTGACCCTAAATTAATCGAGATTCTCAAAGAATATTGAATTGAGGATAGAATATTGAATGGAGATTTAAAAAAAAAACAAAAACAAAAACAAAACTACTAACAAAAACAAAACTACTAACAAAAACAAAATCCTAAATAAAGAAATTCACACTCCTAAAATAAAGAAATTCAACTGACAAGTGAGTCGTTATCATCATACCACCTTTTTGCTAATGCCACCCCAATTTTTATGTAAATCACATAAGTAATTGCCTATAATTGAGGTAACATTAGGAAAAATTGGTGTGCCAAAAAAAATTCTCTTGGCCACACGAAGGAAATTGAGATGTTATTAACAACCCATTGTTTACTTACAACAAACTAATTTGAAAATAAATAGTTAAATATAGATTGTTGCGTTACGAGTAGAAAATTGGTGTGTTAATAAAAAAAATTGAGACGAACCGAATAATCACAATTTTCTCCAATTAAAGTAAACGAAAATTACACCTAAAATACGCTTATTTCAGCACAGTTTCTCATCTGATCTCTTGGTTTCGATCCCAAAAAGTTCTAACAACTTACAAGATTTCAAATCCCACTTCCTTTTCCAAGCAACTCCCAAATTGAGTTCGCACCCAATGTGCTACGATTTCGATACCTGAGTGATAATGATCAGTGACACAGTCGAGTTTAATCGAAGAAATTTTTTTTTTTTTTATATAAACTTTTTTTGTTAAAGCTCTTGACGAGGCAAGCGTCAACGTCGTCTCTGTTTTCGATCATTAGATCAACTGAGTTGGTTTTGATGATGATGAATAGAGATTAGAAGAAAATCAGAAACGAGAACTATCTCTGCCCTTTTCCTCTTCATCGCCATCAACCCCTTCGTCAAATTAATGTTCCAACCGACAAACAAATTCGACTTCAACATCAGAATTTTGTAAAACTTCCAAGGTGCAACGACAAATTTTGGCTACAACGTGAGGCTTCAAGAGGAATCTAACCATTGGAAAAAATCAATTGCATTTGTTATGGTGACAGAATTCCCTTTCTCTGTAAATTGTTCCAAATCTTCAAACAAAAGAAATTACCATGGCAAACATTTTGAAGAAAAAGAAGATCAGTAACGAAATTTTGATTAACATTTTGAGAGCCCTTTTTTTTTTTAAAGAAATAAAAAGCCTAAAAAAAAACCCGAAGACACCAATTTCGTATATCGTAAATACCTCTAATTGATAGAAAATCAGAACGAATTTTAAAAACAAAGGATACTCGATCCTTCTATGAGATTAGATAAAAGGCGACAAAATCATTCTTTTAGTTAAAGATATCAGAGAAGATGAGCTTGAATTCGTTGGAGACAATCCGACAAAGACAAGAGAGAAAAAGAGAGATGAAGGAAAATGAGAGAGAGAGAGAGGGATGAGGCGTCCTTCTTTTTGCTGTTTTCGTCCTCTTTTTTCTTATTGGAAAAGAAGATAGAAATGGGGAAAATTTTTTTACTATAGGCACCCCACGCAAAAAAAATATTTATTTTATGATTTTTTTTCACAATTTTTTTCTTGGAATTCTCTCCTCATCACAAACAACATTAAAAAAAACAATTTCTTTTTATTTCTTAGCACATCACTCACAAATAATTTATTTTCACAACTTATCACCCATGCATATTAACGTGCTAAAAAGAAAGATTTTCATCCAAAAAAAAAAATTCCTTTTAAAAGTCTATGGCTCCTCGTCCTAACCACCATCATTCAGTCTTCCATTCATATGTCAATTTGAATATTTCATTTGTTTAGAATCATCCTAACATGACCCTAGATTGAATCATAGAAAGTGATACTCCAAAATAACATACTCAAAATCAATCCAAATATGTCAAGAGAAGATAATACAACCCAAAAATATAAAATAAACAGGATAAAAAAAAATGGGCCAACAATCATTATTTCATATCATTACCCTTTTAAAATCTTGCATTATTTAGGGTTATTCTGAGTAACCCTAGATTGAACCACAAAAAAAATTTGCCAAAACAAAATATTCACCATTTAAACAAGTAATCAATAATTGAGTAAAAAAGAATGGTAAAAAATAAAAATAAATAAAGAAACAAACAACTAAAAATAAAATAAAAAACTAGGTCATTTTGGCAATGCTTCCCATACTTGGGGTTTTTCAAGTCTAATCCTCAATAATCCCCAATGGAGTTGCCACTAAAAGCGCCCTCGATCCACGGGGTGTCCGGATCCGCTTTTGATTTTTGAGGTTTGGGAGTTGCCATCTAGTGATTATGGTCTAGGAACCGAGCATTGACTCTAAATAGATAAAAAAAAACTAATATATGAATAAAAAGAAACTATGGTCCGGGGATCACGTTACCGGGTTGGAAGGTGTTAGGCACCAACCACGCCCAACAAACGCCGGTCTATATTATTTCTCAAAAAAGGATTACATTACTAAAAGACCTAAAACAAATAAAAAAGATAAAAAAGTATATATAGATGATCACAACAATTTGTTCCCTCAGTACTAGCGGGGAGCGTCCTTGTATAAGTTTTCTTATTTTTCCTTCGTAATTGGATCTACTTCAGATCTCCAAGTTGAGGTGTCTTCTTCTTAGATATGAGTATATTTTGTATTTTTCGGAGGGTTTCTAGGTGTTTTTTTTAGTAAAAGTTGGGGTTTGGATGTTAAGTATGGAGTTGGGACTTCAAATCTAGGGTTTTGGGAAGGCTGGATAGACCTTTTGACCTATCTTTTATAGGATTTCTTTTAACCTCCCAAATTAGGCTGTGAAAGCTACTATTTATAGATTTTTTTGGTAAAATTAGGGTTCGACTATATCTCCTTTTAGATAAGGTGAATTAGGATTTTGACTTAAGTCTTATTTGATTCACTAGGTTTCTTTAGATTAGGGTTTTAATTTGGGTTTTGATTTAAGTCTTATGAGATTGACTTGGTATTTTAAATTAGGATTTTTAATCTTGTGTAATGAAAGAACCTAGTTCCGTGTTAATGTAATCCTCATTTTCAAAATGTTTTACCAACTCCGCGTTGATGCCAGCTCTTGCTGATGCAATTATTTAAAAAAAAATGCAACCTAGCTCCATGCTGATGCTAACTCCATGTTAATGTCAACTCCGTGCTGATGCAATTATTTAAAAAAAAATACAATCCTGCACCATGCTGATGAAATTATTTTCAAATTATTTTAGAAAAAGATACAACCCAGCTCCATGTTGATGTAAGTATTTTAAAAACCATGCAATCCAACTCTGTGTTGATGTTGGCTTCGCGCCGAAGAACTTTTCTTTAAAACTCATAACAAACAATTTGACCCGACCTAATTAAATATCATGCATTTCCATTTTTGTAAACAAGATAATAATGCTTGGTCTTTTGTACCCACAAGTGGTCAAACGAAAGAAATATAAACAGCCAGAGGAGCCCCCGTATTTCCTCAGATCCTTAACCACCACCATGAGTACCTCCAAAGTACCATAGCCCATAATGGCCGAAACGTCAAGGATCGCAGTATTATTTAAAACTACTGAGCAGCAAGAAAATATGTTGAGCGCCATGTTAACCAATGCTAGCTTTATACAAGCCCATACAATACAACAACATGCATCAGGGACAAACCAGGATCTACCCGAAAAACCTCCACAAGGGCCACAAAACACCCTACCATCCACAGTGATGAGATACCAAGGGCCCCTGCTTAACATTTCATAGAATCGACCACCCCCTGTGGTCATTCTTAATGATGAGTGTGAGTATAGGGCCACAAAAGCCAAAATCATGATAAACGAAAAGATGGCCTAACGAATCAAGTCTCTTCAGGAGGAAATGAGGAGAATCAACGGCCTCAACACTATGAGTGGAATTTGGTTTAAAGACCTCTACTTTTATCCAAACACACAGCTGCTGACCGAGTTCAAATGTTCAGAATTTGAAAAATATAACGGAGTAGGGTGTCCTCTGTCACACATCAAATTATACTATAGATCGATGTGCCATTATGGCAAGGATGACAGATTATTGGTATAGTTATTCCAGAGAAGCTTGACAAGGCTGGCTCTTAAATGGTTCTCGGGGTTGGATCATTCGCTTATCAAGAATTAATAGGATTTAGTTGAAATGTTCTAGCACAACTACAGGTTTAACACAGATGTAGGTTGGACCGAAATGACATGGCAAAGATAATGAAGAAATAGTGAAAGAGTACGCCCAAAGGTGGCGAGAATTAACTTCACAGGTGAGGCCAGCAATGACTGAACAAGAGATGAACACCACATTTATTTCAACACTAGGGCATGCCTTTTATACTCATTTGTCGGGACACATTACGGACACTTTTTCAAATCTAGTAAGGTAGTAGATCGGGTTGAGGATGGGATCCGATCCAGTCTAATGATTTCACAAGCCAAGGAGCAGCAGCAAGGATACCTTCACAGAGAAACCTAGTGCCTTTGGAAAAGAAGAGAGAAGAAATCCAAATAAACAATGACCAACCAAGTCGACCATTCTTTATCCTTGCACCAACACAAAGACCACAAGCTCCGTGAACCTCACGGTTCTGACACTTCCACTAGATTGGACCCCCGCACCTCAGAATCCATTTCGAGCAAACCCTCTACCAATTGCACCACAGATACCATCGTATGGGCAGAATCAGTAAGTACAACCCAATAGGGTAAATAGGGTATTCACCAGGTTGCCAATGGCACTATCAGAGTTACTCCCAATCTTACTCAGGGAAGAATATCTCACAAAACTACCACTGAACCCAGAAGCTGCAAAGGGACTAGGGTACATCCCTAGCTTGTTTTGTGAATTCCATATGGGTGCACTAGGGCACTCTACGAACCAATGCTAGAACCTTAAGCATCAGGTACGAAACCTAATAGACAAGAAAGCTCTCATATTGGATGGACCAGCGAATCCAACTCAACAACAAAATATTAACCAAAACCCCCTACCTACCCACAATGGAGGGGGAAGCGGGCATGCAATAAATGCCATTCTAGGAGAGGAATCGAAATTTAGTCCATCAGCCTTAATAATTCTTACTGGATCGAAAGTTAGGATCCATCTAGTAAAGGAACAAGAGACATCAACAGTTAATGTCATTACCCGATATACGACAAACCCTCCTCAAGATTCTCGATTACCACTCAGAATGACTGATCTCACCATCCAATCTAGTCATCAAATTCCTAATACTACCACTAGACCCCCTCTCATTATAGCCTATACATTGCCAAATCCCCAAAATACGACTCGACCACCACTCATCATTCCTTACACTTCATCAACCGCTCAAGTAGCTCCTCCTACTACCACAACATCCAAACCGCAACCTCTACCCCTTATCCTCAATGTAAAACTTGATCCACCTCCAATGATCATACTTTCACTTAAACCATTCCCGTATAGCTCTAACCAAACAGTCCCATGGAGCTACGAGACTACAATCACAACATCGACAGGGGTCGAAATAATGAAAAGGGTGATGGGGCTGACATTGGCCACATGACAAAAATAAGAAAGTGCCAAAAAGAAATAGTAAAAGGGGTAAGCATAAAAGGAAGAAGCAATAGAAATAGCAAAGGGAATAATGGACGAGGAGAAGAGGAAAGCAAAAGCAAAAGGCAAGGTGGACGAAAAAGATAACAAGGAGGAAAAGGTGAAAGTATCAGATAAAAAGGCTATAGACTTCATTAGGCTTATTCGCAAGAGTGAGCATAATATAGTGGATCAATTGAACAAACAACCAGCTCAAACTGTATTCTAGGCATTCTACAGAAGTCAGAAAAGTACTAAGAAGTACTCTTGAGAGTTTGGGAAAAGTCGCATGTACCTATGACCACTTCGTCAGTATAATTAGAGGAAACAGTTGGTTAGATTATGGCTCCCAATCCCATTATCTTCATAGAAAGTGAGTTTGTACCAGAGGGACGGGGGCACGTCGAATCGTTAAATATCATGATCATATGCAAGAGCATGATAGTCGTCAGAGTACTAATTGATAATGGCTCAGCTTTCAACGTCTATCCTTTCGAAACCTTCTACAAGCTCAACATCGATTGGTCGCATGTCAAACCCAACAATAAGGTCGTTCAAGGTTTTGGTAGCTCAAGAAGGGATTCTATGGGAGAAGTGGACTTACCGATCACTATACGACCTTGTACATTTGAGGTAAACAACCTTCAACTTGCTGCTGAGCAGGCCATGGATCCATATTACTAGGGCAATACCTTCTTCTTTGCACCAAAGAGTCAAGTTTATCTGGGACAGAGGATGATATATATTTTAGTAGAAAATCTCATCCCGGTTGGGAGAGCTCTAGATGTTCCTTTCATAGACATAGAAATGAAGAAAGATAAGGCATTATACCATTCCTACCAATTCGTTGTTGTTAACTATGTTGAAAAGGAGAAAGAGAAGTTAAAAGAAGAATTATCAAGGGAAAATTTGATGATTGGCCGGGTCTTAAATAAAATAGGTTATCGACCCAAACAAGGATTGGGACTGGGAGGAAAAGCGAAAGCCACGCTAGTCAAAATGAAGAAACACACTCCTTATTTCGGTTTAGGGTTCAAACCTACAAAAAGGATGTGTCAGATATGAATGATAGAAAGAGAACTTCGATTAACAAGAAAGTAAAATCGTGAACTAAACGTTTGAAATCTGGGCAAGGTTTCTCATATCAACGTTATCTTCCCGAAATCTCAAGTTAAACCTAACAGCTTATCAGAATAACTGCCAACAAAGTCAGCTAAATATTCGGAAACAATAAGTTTCAAACCCCAACACATTCAAGAAGACTCAGTTGTTGAGTCCCAACTATCCCTCGTGAAGGGCATTGACATCTTTTTCAATGGGGATTCCAACGAAAGTCTACACGAGGCAACAAAAGAGCCTGCAAAAGAAGAAAGCACTGCGAGCAAAGAGAATAAATCACCCTTCCCCATTAGCATCAACTGGGCATCAATCATCCTCCCACCAAGCTTGGGAGGGACCATGCCAGAATTGACAACATCAAGCTAGAGATAATGGTCATCTCCGAACCACCTTATCACCTTATTCGTCTTCTCAGAAAAGGAGAGGTCTTGAACAATTGGGAGAAATTCCCATTGACCCTTGAGGCTACGGAGGACTCCAAAAAAAACACCATTAGATAAATCTAATTTGCCTAAGGAACCATAACGAGCCCTTGTCTTCGGGAAAAAACTATTTTGAGGGCCCCCTCTTTTTACTAGTGAATCTACATGGTTGTTCTTCTTATTTTTCAAATATTTAAACAAATAAAAAAATAAATATTCTTCAAAAATCAAAAATATCTCAAAAATAAAAAAAAAATTAAAAAAACTTTGAAAATTATTAAAAAAAAATAGATATTTTTCAAAAATAAAAAAAAGAGTTTTGAAGAGATCTGTCTCGATTAAATAAGTACCCAGATAGAACGAAATTTGAAAAGGACGAGAATGATTTTGATCTTAAACTCTACTTAGACCTCATAGGGATCGAAGAAGAGTCTAAGGACGAAATGGAATACCCACCTAAAGAAATTAAAGACTTGGTAAAAGATCACGAGAAAGGTGTTCATTCAAACATTAAGGATACAGATTCAATCAATCTTGGTACTGAAGAGGACTTACGAATCGTCAAGATCGGAGCCTCGCTAACACAAAAATAAAATGAAGAAGTGATTGAACTCTTACAAAATTATCAAGACGTTTTCGCATGGTCATACAGAGACATGTTGGGTTAGACACTGATCTTATTATCCACAAACTACCAATTACTCTCGGAAGCAAGCCGATTAAGCAAAAATTGAGAAGGCTGAAATTAGAATGGACCCTCAAGGTCAAAGTATGGTATGTTTTCGTTTATGGACGATTTTTCAAGTTATAATCAGATAAAAATGATAGAAGAAGACCAGGAGAAGACCGTATTCGTCATGTCATAGGGCAATTTCCACTACAAAGTCATACCATTCAGGTTAAAAAATGCAGGGGCAACATATCAATGTGCGATGACCGCATTATTCCACAACATGATTCATGAGAAAATAGAGATTCACATAGATGACATGATCGCTAAGTCTGGCATAGAAGAAAATCATCTGGTTAATCTCAAAAATTTGTTCGACAGGCTAAGAAAGTGATTGACCTTCTTTATAGTCATCAATAAACCCTATAGAAGATTGTACTAAAGTGATTTGTAGGGTATCGTTATTGACCAGGGATTGCGGGTACTCCTATTCTAAAGAGTCATAACAAATTTTAGTTAGTTTAATTAACAAGTTGGAAACAAACATATTACACAAATTTAAGGGGGTTTCAATTTTGGCGATTCGGATTAAAAAAAAAATAATAATAAATAAATAAATAAATAAATAAATAATAATAAAAATTAAAATTAAAATTAAAATTAAAGAAATAAATATTTACAATTGATCATCTTCTCTCACAATTCAGAAAATCAAATTCATTAAATGACTAATCAAATTGCTTCAACATAGACAACGAATTTCATACCTTAATTACATATCCGAATTGAATCAAAGTGCAAGCCTAAAGTGATCATGCATTTTATAAATTCTTTCTTTGATAAACCCTAGACCTAAAACAAAGCCTCTTATTAAGTCAAAATGCTATGGAACATTAAATTCTTTCATGCATTTAATTACACTTAAATAATCCTTTGCTACCAATAAGAAAGTCAAATTGTCCGATTCCCTAGGCAACGGGCTTACTAAATCGATCCCCCACTGCACAAAAGGCCACAGGCTAACAAGGGAGTTAAGCTATATTGTCGGTTATCGAATTATCTTCCCATGTCTTTGGTAGTTGTCACAGTGCTTGACACACAGTGTTGCATCCTTCTGCAAATATGACCAAAAATAGCCCTGAGAAAGTACTTTATGTGCCAAGGATCGTGCCCCCAAATGGTTTCCACAATCTCCCTCATAGATTTCATTAAACACTTCCTTGGCCTCATTTGGGGCTAAGTATTATGGAGTGGACCCCCTACAAACCTTCTTGTACAGAATTCCATCTAGAATAGTGTACTTCTCTGCTTTGCTCCTGATTTGCCTGGCCTCCCTTGGATCACTAGACAATTCTTCCCACAAGAAAAAGGCCAGGATTGGGCTTATCCATCCTTGGTTTCTCAGAAACTATTACTAAACTAGTTAGTCCGGGCTCATCTATTGTCTGGAGTTCTTGGTTGCCCAATGACAATTCTCTTTTGTCTTGTCCAACCAACATCGAGGCGACATAAGCCAGAGCATCGGCATGTCTATTATCTATCTGGGTTATATGCTTTATTTTTACTTCTCCCGCGCGATGCATAGCGGATCTAATCTTCTCTAGGTAGAGCTTGCATCCTAAGATCTCGAGCTTCGAACGTTCCATTAATGTGATTTACTACCAACTGCAAGTCGTTGTAGACAGTTGCCTCAGATACCTTTAGACCTGCTAAAGATTCGAGGCCGAGTAGCATCGCTTTGTACTCTACCTTATTGTTCAATGCTCTTAACCCTAATTTAACCACCTTTTCTATTCTTGACCCATTTGGGGTGATCAACACTACCTCGACTCCTGACCTTTCAAAATTGGACGATCTGTCGACATAGGCCTTCCATCCTGGACTATCTTGCAACTCTTGCTCACCATCTATTGTTCTAATTCTTCTACCCGTAAATCTATTTTCTCCACCACCGAGAAGTCTGCTAAGAAATCAACTACCGCCTGGCCTTTCAACGAGATTTTGGATTTGAATTCAAGCCCAAACTCTACTAGCTACACCATCTATTTTGCTATTCTGCCTGACCCTTTCACTTTTCACAATACCGACTTTAGAGGAAACTCTATGCTGACATGCACTCGATGTGCTTGGAAATATGGTTGTAGGCGTAGCGTCGTATAAACTAAGCTAATCCCACCTTCTCGAGCCTTGAGTAACACATTTTTCATTTGTGAAAGATTTTATAAAAAACTAGCTGGATTGCTCCGTGGTTGTTTCAATCCTGACCAAGACCGAGTTGAACGCATGCTCTGAAGTAGTTAAGTACAATCCCAACTCTTCTCCTACCTCTAGTTTTGAGAGTATATAGGGGGCTTACCGAGGTATCTCTTCAATTCCAAGAAAACTTGCTTACACTCTTTTGTCCATTCAAATTTGAAAATTTTCCACAACAACCTGGTACAAGGGTCTGCATTTGTCAGAAGATCTGGCAATAAAATGATTCAAGGCAGCTACTCTTCTCGCTAAGTTTTGGACTTACTTTTAAGTCCTTAGGGAAGGCATTTCCAATAACACTTTGATCTGATCTGGATTGGCTTCGATCCCCCACTTCATGACTAGGTAACCTAGGAATTTCCCTGAGGTTAACGCGAAAGTGCACTTCTTTAGATTGAGCTTCATCCCCACATTCCTTATCCGGGATAAGATTTCCTCCAAATCGTTGACATGGTCTTCCTTCCTCTTGCTCTTGACTAGCAAGTCGTATATATATACTTCCACTATTCTACCCAGCAAGTCTTTGAAAACCTTGATTACCAACCTTTGATAAGTAGCTCCTGCATTCTTAAGGCTAAAGGGCATGTCTTTGTAACTGTAGAGCCCCTATTCCGTAATGAATGATGTCTTTTCCTGATCTGCTGGGCTGAACTGTATCTAATTGTACCCAGAATAGCCATCCATGAAGGAGCACCTCTCGTAGCAGGAAGTTGCATCTGCCAGCTGATCTATCATTGGCATTGGAAAACTATCCTTAAGGAAAGCCTTATTTAAATTTGTAAAGTTTATGCAGACTCTAACCTTCCCATTTTTCTTAGGCACTGGCATTATCCGAGAACTACTCTTCTCGAATGAATCCAACCCTAATCAACCTGCCTACCTCTTTGTTTACCGCTTTCTTGAACCGCGACGCCAGCCACCTTGGTTTTTTGCTTAACCAGTTTGAAGGTTGGCTCTACATTCAAGTGGTGACAGATCACCTCTAGGCTGATCCCTGGCATTTCTACGATAGACCAGGTGAAAATGTCTCGGTTCCTCTTTAGGCATTCCGTTAACTCTATTAACTCTCCCAACTCCAACTACGCCTCTACTCCAATTTGCTTTCCTTCCCCTATGTCTACCATTTGAATATCTTCTAGGCATGGGGATTCACCAGTCTTGATCTCACCCCACTATAATTATTATTGCTGGCCTCCGATCTAGGATGATCCTTCCCTACCCAATGTACACACCTGAGCTGCCACTTGATCGCCTCGCACATCCCACATCAAAGGACCTGGTAATACGTGGACAAGACCGCTCACATCTCATGCGCACACCATACACATCTCATGTATGGTGAACTCACCTCCAAAACCACGAACCTAGTCATCAAGGTTACCGATCCCACTTGTATCGGCAACATTATTTCCCCGCAAGGTCGATTGGATCTTCCATCGAACCCGATCAATGGTGCTCCTGTTGGGGTAAGCACATTCTTGCTAAGGCCCATCTTCAAGAAGGCCGAAACATACAAAATATCTACTGAGCTACCATTGTCAATTAACACCCTCTTGAGCATGAAAGTGGCTACTCGCAGCGTTACCACCAGGGCGTCATAATGGGGCCTCATTATCCCTTCCAAGTCCTTTTCAATGAACGCCACTGTTTGCTTCCCAAAGGGTCATATCTGCTATGTAGGCTCGCTCCTTGTTGTAAAGACGTGTGCTAGGTATTCAGTTTTCCTTATTTTAATCCTTTCTCTAACCTTATCCTGCCCTGATTTTCCACCCTCCTCTCTAAAAACAACATGTATTACCGTTGCCCTTCCATCCTGCCCTTCAACAGGTGGTTGGTCAACCATTTGGTTCTTGTCTTGGGGTGGGCCTTCTTTTTGTCTTCTGGGCAGGTCTCTCAACTTGTCCTGCTCTGTCAACCTCTACAGGAATATCCTCAAGGCTTGGCATCTACTAGTGGTATGGGCTCGCACTTTGTGATACTCGTAGTATCTCTTGTCTTGGTTAATTTGATCTCGAGGAAGAAGCACAGGCCACTTGAAATATGGTTCATGTGCGAAGAGAGGAAAGATCTCATTGGGAAGCATAACAAAATATGCTCCTCCTCTTCTCTTCTCCCCATCTTGCTCCAACGGTCTTTTCCTGCCCTATTGATGTACCTAATGCTATTTATTGGTCTTTTCCACAGCATGTATAACCTTGTTCTTTCTTGTAGAGCTTCAATGATCATCTTCTAAGTAGATATACTTTTTTGCTCTTTCGAACAACTCGCTCAGAGTTTTCGTTCTCTTTTCCACAAGGGACCTGTACAACTTTGAGCCTGATGGTAAAGAATTTTTGAACACCAACATGACCATTCTCTTATCACAACTCTCTAAAGACATTGTTTTCTCTCTGAATCTTCTTATGAACTCTCTGAGGCTTTTCCCATATTCCAATCTTATGTTGAGCAACGCATCGACGTCTCTTCTACTCTCCCTATTGCCAATGTATCAAGTAACAAGGGTAGTGTAGAGTTCCTCGAATGAGGTAATGGATCCACACTACAACTTATGGAACTAAGTCAATGCATTCCTTTGCAAACTCGAGGGGAACAACCTACATATCAATCCCTCATTCTCATCCCACAATGCGAGCATCTATTGGAAGTAGAAGAGATGCTCCACCGGGTCTTTATCTTAGAATAAGGGACAATATGCGACGGTGCAAACTTCTCCAAGATCTTTTCGACTAAGATTTCTGTCATAAAGGGAGACTTTTGAATCTCCCAAATGGCTTGGGCTACTACCGTGCCTACTTTGACACTCTTCATCACCTTCTTTTCTTTTCTAATCATCTCTCGGACCTTTTCTCGAGTCAAGCCTACTACAGGCTCGGTTCGAGTGGCTGCAGTAGCAACTCCATTCCGTCTTCTCCCGTAGGGATCAGTAACGACGCACTCCTTTTTGTACTTGGAGCATGTTCATCCTTGCTTGCTGACTAGGGATTTCTTGGTAAACTATCTTGCTCCGCCTGTTGTTGGTTATCGAGACACTGACTTAAAGTTTCGATTATGTTCAACCAAGTCATCCATCTTCTTCTACATCTCCTCTTGTTATTTTCTCATGGCATTTAACATCGCCAAAAGTTGTGTATTTACGACTAGAACAACTGGTGGGGGCGCATTACTTTGTTTATTCTTGTGGATCTCACCATTATTTCAATTGAAATTAATCTAATTTTAGTGTTCTCACGAATATCGTTAGTTTTATGAGGTTAGAATTCGATGGACGGTTCTAATAAATCCAACCACATTGATCTGAAGTCATACCTCACACCTCCCTCCTTGTGGTAGTGTGGTACCTGTTAAAATCACTTCGATGCTCAAGTTAAAGAAGCAGAGGAATAATCCCTAATACTGGTTAGCCTCCAATTTCCCCAAAAAGTTCCCTTTCAATAGTGCTTACTGTGTTATTTATCCCCCCTAGCTGCCCCTAGGGTTTCCCCCTCTATAGGCTATAATCATGGGATTTTTCCTGACTCTATGGAGTTGTTTACCTAATCGAGATCTTCTAAATTGATCGTACTTGTGGACACGTGATTTATTCAATTTTGAATATATCGACCACTTTGGATTTGTTTTGGAGTCGCCACCATTCATTTTGGAAAAGGGTGTGAATGGTCACTCGAATTGCATTTTTTGAAAAATATGTCATTTTGGCATTTTAGTGACTCTCGTACAGATATGGCTTATTTCGCCCAATTTATTATTCTAGATAAGGGGTCCATTTTATAGAGTAGGGAAAGTGTTAGGTACCCTACTCCATCCACAGTTGGTGCTAACCTCTGATTCGGTCATTTTTTAAAATAAAAATAAAATGAAAAGAATTTAAAAAAATCCGATATGTGCCCTCAAGTATGAGGGACCTTCGATGTTGGTTCAAACCATTGAGGGCACCCTTATGGTGTGTGCAAAGGTGTAGAGAAAGGGGATAGATAGAAGAAGAGGAGTTGGAGGGGGTGTTTTTTTGTTCAAACCCACCTTGTTCTTCTTGACCTTCTTTGACTTTCTTCAAAGGATGATTTAAAAAAGTTGAGAGTTGAGGTCAGTTGAGAGTTGAGAGTAGAGATAGTTGTAATTTTTAGAGGGTACTTTTTCAAATTTTCATTAGGGATTGTGAGTGGAGAATGAGTGGGGTTTTATAGGATTTGAGAGTAATTTTTAGGGGTAAAGTTGGGTGAAATGAGAAGGAATAGTAGAATGGTTTGGAGTTTAAGAGAGATGTGGGGATAACTTAGAGGGTATTGAAGGGTATTTGTGTAAGAATGTGAAATAAGTTATTTTACAACTCAAATGGTTTGGATCTTATCCAATCCATTTGGATGGAGTGTTTGGTGAGGTAAGATGATGAGTGTTTAAGAGGGTGGTTGATTGATTAAGTGGTATTTGGTTTAAGAGAATGAAGGGTGTAAGAGGGTGGTTGATGATATTTTGGGAGGGTGAGAGAAATGATACCATGTGTCAAAATGGGTGAAGATGAAAGGTTTAGATGAGTTGATGGGAGAGGATGAGTGTTTGGTTTTAAAGGAGGGGTGTGGGTTTAGATTGTACATGTGGGGTTTTGTAGAGAATGATGAAGGTATATTAGGGGGAGATGTAGGTTGTAAGTATTTGATTTTAGAGAATGGATAGAGAAAGGTGTAGGTTGTAAGTGTTTGATTTAAAAGAATGGATAGGGTAGGTTAAGGGGGGAGGTGTAGGTTGGAAGTGTGGGTAGATGATGTTTAGAGAAAAGTTGATGGGATGGTTAGTGGGATGAGGGAGGTGAGTTGAGGTGATGACATGTGTCCTACCTTGATGATCATGTTGATTGGTTGTGATGTTGGGTTGGGTTGAGTTGGGCTTGGTAATGGATTGGATTAAAGAACGGTTGGGTTGGACTTGGGTGTAGTGATGGATAGGATTAATTTGAATGGGCTTAGGTGATGGGTTTAGGTTGGTTTGGGAAGTGTAGAATAAGAATGGATTTGGACTTGTATTGGGTTGAGTTTAAGAATGTAGGAGGGTGGTGAGGTGTTTGGGTCCATGGGCCACATGAGTAGCCTTGGGCTGTTTATTGAAAAAGAATGACAAAATACATTGGATTTTTATAGGTTTAGGTCTTGAAATCCATTGCAATTTTTACGATTTTTGGGGCATTTTATGTTGAGGGTCCAGTCAAATTTGGGTGTTTACAGTTGCCCCTCTTTGCAGGAGTTGCATGCAGTAAAGAATAAGACGAAACCCTGATTTATATTGGCCTGAGGATTTTGCTCAGAAAAGTTTTGAAAACACTGATTTGGTTTGATAAATTTGATGACAAGAAGTAACTACCCAAGCACGGGGTCTGACAAGGTGAGCCTTTAGATTTCCTAAACCTCGTGGCGCGAAGCTCGTGTGAGGTCTCAGTTTGTGATAGTTTGGAGAAAAACTTTGAAACGAGAGTTTTCTAATGAATCTTGAACAAATTTTAATTTTAATTTTACAAAATACTATTTTGTCGATTTTTTTTTATTTTTGATTTTTTGATTTTTTGATTTTTTTTATATGTAAGGTGTGTTCCTGACTTCATCACTTTCTTTCTTTTCCAACCTAAAATCTACTCTTCATTGTCTTCTTTTTTGTTAATTTTACTTAATATTTTTATGACAAGTTACTCCTCCCAATTGAGGCATTATCACTTGTAATGGCGTCTTTAATCCTTTCCAGGGTGCAAGTAATAAAGTTGTTAACAATTGCCACATATCCAAGAGAAAGTTTTGCTATTAGAGTTAAATCAATTAAGATCTGGAGGCAGGAGGGCTACATAGTCTGAGTCACCCCCATTTAAAACCACATTCATTGCAACAATATCAACAGGAGCATAAACTACGAACGAGCCTGTTGCATCGGTGCTACTCTCTTGTAATATCAGCATGTTGTCCTGGTTGGAATTTGGAGTATTTACTTGCAGTAGAGATACACAGTTATCAGGATCAAGATGTCAGTCTGAGTCGTTTCTTCAACCATTGTGATCGAATGGAATAGATGAGGGTGTCTCATACGCGGATTGAGATACTTTGACTACGTTCTGAGAATGATCTGAAGACCTAGATAGCTCAGGGTGAATCTTTGAGAAGCAGGGAATTTTTCATTTTGAAGGCTGAGATTGATGATCTGCAAGAGAGATTTGCTCAGGGTCCTTGCTTTGAGGCCTTCGCGTCTTATCTGGTGAGTTGTAATGCTTCGAACACTGAGGTGGTGATGATGGGGAAAGCTGTCCAAATTCATGCCTTGGAAGAGAGACTTGATTCTTTCTTCATTTCTCATCGAGACGTGTGATTAGCATCATATATATTTTTTGTATTTTCTTTTTGTTAGCAAAAAAAATGTAATGTGAGACTTTTTTAAATGAAAAGAAAAATTGGTTTTTTACTTACTTGGCCTTAGGTGTATCTATTGCTTTGAAAACATGAAGTCTAAGTAAGTCCTAGATTTTTCATCATTGGTCAAAATAGCAGTTTTGAAAATATTTGAATTTTTGTGATTTGACTTTGTCGAATAAATATTTTAGACATAGAATATGAAAACTTTTTCGAGAGACCATTTGTACTTCAATGATTTTTGTGCTTTTGCCAATTACTGAGGATATAGATGTCGGTAGCTCTTAGGCTCTTTTTAGAGTCATCTGGTGCCCTAGAACTAGGTGAATATCGATTGAGCATGGGACTTAGGATTTCGGGAAATTTTTCCCATTCACAGTTTATACTCATGCATGCGGGCCAAGAGTTCTTCATTTTTTTTTAATTTTTTTTTTCTTTATTGCCCCTAATGCCAGTTACGATTTTCACCAGACCCGATTTTCACATTTTTGTACATTGACACCTTTTTCGATTTTCATCGTGCTAGTGTGTCACGGCCGTATTCTTTCGAAGCGAGGTCGTGCGGCGTAAGGGGGTCAAATCCACTTATAAGCCTGTAAATAATGATCGTACACACCAAACATAGCTAGCAAACAAGTAAACGAGACAACAGGAGGTAAAGCCTGGAGGCAACTTTGTTGATATAATATTGATTACACGGGGTAACACGTTACAAAAGCAATAGATGATCCTATAACACGCAGGACTTCCACGAAGCAGAGCTTCAAGGCTTCAACAATGTGAGTGTAGGCCGGGGATTAGGATAACACTAGACACCCTTCCTACAAAGAGTACGTTAAGTCTTTCCCAGGTTTCCAGAAGGAAACATTAAAAGTGGAGGCCGATCATACTCCCAAGGAAGCAATGTACGGTTGTTTACCTTTCTTCAACCCTTTCTTCAACTGAATGACTGAAATCAACTGTTCCCTCTTCCTTGCCTGTGGAAACGGGAACAAAACTTGGACATTCACCTGGCATGCCGAAGGTGTTGGCGAATGGCATTGGTACAATCCTGTTCTGTCGCATGAAATCCATCCCAATGACAACTTTGAACTTATCAAGCGGAACTACGAGTAAATTAAGCTTACCCTCCATGTACCTATCTTGACGGACATTGACTTGACTGAACCTTGGATAGGAATGGCTTGGGAGCTTATAGCTTTCATACGGCTTAAACCCTTATCGAGCCGGATATTGAGACGCTTCGCCTCTACAGGGGTAATGAAGTTGTGCGTAGTTCCTGTATCAACCATTGCCTGGGTGGTCTTCCCACCAACTTCAATATCGACATATATAAGACCCTTCCGTTGACGGCTATTCTGAGTCTCAAATGTTTGCTTCATTGCATTCAAAAGATGCAAGGCTCCCATGTGAGGAGAATTTTCATCATCTCTCCCACTTGTACTCTCGTGACTAGGGTCACTCTAGCATGTTAAAAGTCCAGTTAGTTTGGCTCGTTGTGGGCACTTAAATGTCTTGTGAGGCCCACCACAAACGCATACGTGCTTGTGACGACACTTGACTGGCGAGGTACTTCTGCTCTGTGAAGGGGAGGAGTTCCATGAGGATCCCTGACTAGAACTCTGTCTGTGCCCTTCATTCTTGCCATTCGAGAACTTCTTTGTGTACTCAGGTTGTTGGTAGTAACCCTTCGACTGAAGGTGTACATTCTGCTGGTTCCCTCCTGCGGGAGTATAATCAGTCTACCGTTCGACTACTGCAATTGCAAACGTAAGATCTTCGACACGGTGCCGTTGGAGCTCTGTTTGAACCCAAGGCTTGAGTCCTTCTTGGAATGAGAATACTTGTCTTTCTGTAACATGTCAGGGATATCAAGCATCAAGGCAGAAAACTACTTGACGTACTCATGAACTATACCTGTATGTTGGAGTTACCTCAACTTTCTACGGGCAATGAACTCCACGTTCTCTAGTAAGAACTGGTGCTTCAACTCTTTCTTGAGGTCCTCCCATTTATCGATGGAACATTGGCCACATTCCATTTCGGTGTACTTTGTTTGCCACCATAGTTTGGCGTCACCTGCAAGATACATAGAGGCAGTTGTTACTTTTACCTCTTCTAAATCTGGACATGCTGCACGGAAGTACTGCTCCATGTCGAACAGGAAATTCTCGAGTTCTTTTGCATTGTGTACACCACTGAAGGCGTGTGGCCCAGGGACTAGCAAGCGCGAGGGAGATGCATCACTAGCGGTATGCCGTTCATTACCGACGGCTCTGACTAGGAGACCTACCTTCGTAGTAAGCTTCGTAATCTGTTCCTGTAAGGCGACTTGGTTTCCTCGGGTATCTTACTCGAGGTCATCTACTCTAGCTTTGAAGATCACAGATTCTTCTTCCAGCGTATTCTGGAGACCATCTAATTGCGCAATACCTCAACAAGACCAGATAGCATGGCTACCTTCTCCTCTAATACCTCAATGCGTTCCTTATTTGTACATGGTGGTGGTGTGTTTGGAGTGGGTTGGTCTGCAGTACTTGCAACTCCTCTTGCCATTGTTCGCGTGAACAAATGGAAACTAGGGGAAAAGCTTGGGGTTCAAACCGATGTGTACCTAAACCAACGTGGTTGAAATTCCAACCGTGCTCAAACAACGGTAGCTTTTATACCAACTGTCATGATCGTATTTTTTTGAAGCGAGGTCGTGCGGTGCAAGGGGGTCAAATCCACTTGTAAGCCTATAAATAATGATCATACATACCAAACGTAGCTAGAAAACAAGTAAACGAGGTAAATCCCGGAGGCAACTTTGTTGATATAATATTAATTACACGGGGTAACGCATTACAAAAGCAATAAGGTGCGTTACAAGCAATAAATGATCCTATGACACGTGGGACTTCCACGGAGTTTGGCTTTAGGGCTTCAACAACATGGGTGTAGACTGAGGATTGGGATAACACTAAACACCCTTCCTACAAAGAGTACGCTAACTCTTTCCCTGGTTTCCAAAAGGAAACATCAAAAGTGGAAGCCGGTCATACTCCCTTATTACAGAAATGCCACTAAGTTAACAAGTATGCCTTGGTACGGGACTGACATGTACCTCTAAGCTAACAGATATGCCCTGGTACGGGGGCTGACATGGCTTCATATCAAGCCTTACATACTGTTACATGGGTTCTTCTGGGTAGCTCCGGGGTAAGCATACACCTAACTCTAGGTGATAGATGTTATGGCCGTTACATGGTGGCTTTGATATTGTCATAGTTTGATTTTTTTACTTATAACGCCCTTTCGGGTTTTTACTATGCCTTTTCAGACTATGCTTGTATTTTTTTCTTGGAGCCTCTATCTTTGTGGCTTGGTGACTCAAGTTGAGTTGCGAGATCGGCAACTCTACTCTTATAGTGGCACTCTTTCTTGAGTGATCGATCTAGATTCTCCTCTCGAGTTTGCTGACGACTATTCGTGATTTGGCAACTCAAGTTGAGTCGCGAGATCGACTATTCTACGTTTCAAGTGCTTTTCTTTTTTGAATATCTGATCTAGATTTCCCTTTCGAATCTTCCAACAACTTGTAAGGCTTTAAGGTCCAGATCAAGTTACAAGATCATTGATGCTGCTACCGTCATTATGATGCCTTAGAACATTTCCTTATCCAAAAGGACTTTTGGTGGGACAAAATATTGGCTAAGGTTAAGTGTAGTGGAGACGTACAAAAAAAAGTTAAGATATAGGTTTATTGAGTTATCTAAAGCGGGCTAGAGATGGGTTCGTCTTTTTTTATTTTGAAAAGTTGATCTACGTCTCCTCCCAACGTCTCTCGAACTTGTTTAGGTTGGAAATTTGTATTTTTAGCCGTTCACAGTTTATCCTCATGCGGGCTTGGAGTAATTTGATACTTTCTTTTTTCTGATTTTTCTCTTTTCTTCTTTCTTTTCTTTTTGATTTGTTTTATAACGTTGACTTGCCCCAGTCTTAAGTTAAGAAATGAATGTGATGGCTCGAAAAGGCTGACTAGGGTTGATAGTTGGTTTTGGATAGCAAAGATGGCTTTTTGTCAACTCAGGATCAAATATCAGGCATAGTAATTTTTGACGGTACGGTTGAGGGAAAACATGTTCGTCCATTTCTGTAAGGATCAGAGCTCCTCTCGTCATTACCTTCTACACAATGAATGGTCCCTCGTAATTTGTCCTGAATTTTCCCCTAGCATCTTCTTGGATCGGTAAGATCTTTTTCAAGACAAGGTCTCCTGGTGAGAAATTCTGAGATTTGACTTTCTTGTTATATGCACATGCGATTCACCGTTGGGAAATTTATTTTACAGATAGCCGCAAGGCGTTTCTCCTTTATCAGACTCAACTGGTCAAACCGAGCCTAAACCTATTTTGTTTCATCCAACTCTACTTCTTTAAAATCCAGAGGGAGGGAATCTCAACCTCTACGAGTAAGATTGCTTCCATTCCATATAATAACGAGTACGGAGTTGTCCCAGTTGAGGATCTAAATGAAGTCTGAAAGGAATGAAGGGCGAAAGACAACATGTCATCCCAATCCTTGTAGGTGATTGTCATCTTCTCGATGATTCTTTTAATGTTCTTGTTGGCAGCCTCAACCGATCCGTTTATTTTGGGCCTATAAGGTATAGAATTATGATGAGTGATCTGAAAGTCTTTGCACATTTTTACCATCTCTTTGTTCTTGAGATTTTTGGTATTGTGGATTATTATTCCACTCGGGAGACTATACCGATAGATGATATTGTTCTTGACAAACTTTAGAACACTGATTTTTGTGACATTGGCATAAGAGGCTTCTTCTACCTATTTTGTAAAGTAATCGATAGCGACTAGGATGAAACGATGTCCATTTGAAGCTTTTAGCGAGATCTGTCTAATAACATCCATGTCCCAGACAAGGAAGGCCAAAAAGTAGTCATGCTGTGCAATTCTGAAGGTGGAGCGTTGATCTTATTGGCATAGATCTGACAGAAATAGCATTTACGAACGTGCTGATAGCAATCGTTTTTCATTATCATCCAATAGAACCCCATTCGTATAATCTTCTTAGCTAGCATGTGACCATTCAAGTGAGGTCTGCAGACTCCACCATGAACAGTCTCGATCAATCGCTTGACCTCTACTTCTATGATGCAACGGAGAAGAACCTCGTGATGTGATTTTTTGAACAAAGTCATGTTACTTAGGAAGAATTGACCTACTAATCTATGAATAGTTTTTCGTTCATTTGTTGTCACATCTGATGGGAGGGTTTGATTTTCCAAGTATGCCTTAATGTTTGAATATTTCTCCTCAGGCTCTGCTATATCCACTGGTAAACAATAGGTTGGTTCATTTTGGAGGTCGATTTCAAGGGGACGATAACCAAATCATCTGAAATACTAATCATGGAAGCAAGCGTGGCCAGCGCGTCAACAAACTGATTCTTGGCCCGAGGCATGTAAGTGAACGATATCCTGGTGAAGTTCGAGCTCAATTCTTCCAAGTACTCATGGTAACGAATTAATCTTTGTTCTCGAGTTTTCCATTCTCCAATTGTCTAATAGACCACTAAGCTTGAATCTCCGAATACATCGATTTCGTCCACTTCCAAGTTAATTGTTATTTTTAATCATATGATGCATGCTTAATATTCTGCCTCATTATTGGAACATTGGAATTTCAATCGGATGGTGATCGGAATATGAGATCCATCTAGTTTGATCAAAACTACCCTTATTCCGTTTCCTTTCTAGTTTGCAACTCCATCAAAGTACATCTTCCAACCTTGCTCTTCGTAGTTGTCTTCAACCTCGATCAACAAGATGGCTTCATCTAGAAAGTTTGTCTTTAATGGCTCATAGTCAGGTAAGGGATGCTCAGCTAAATGGTCAGTGATGGCTTGCCCCTTAATGACCTTTTGAGTGACATAGGTGATGTCAAACTTAGATAACAGTAATTGTCATTTTGTTATACGACCTGTCAGTGCTGGCTTTTCGAAAAGATATTTGAGAAAATCCATTAGAGCGATGAACATGGTTGAGTAGCTGAGGAGGTAATGGAGTAGTCATTAAGATGCCTAGACCAATGCGCAACAAGTCTTCTCAAGTATCGAATACTTTGCCTTATAGTCAGTGAACTTTTTGCTGAGGTAGTAAATGACTTGTTCTTTTCGATCTGAATTATCGTGTTGCCCTAGTACACAGTCTATAAACGTTTCTTGCATTGAGATATACATTAATAAGGGTCGTCCTAGCCTAGGAGGAACCAAGACTGGCAGATTAAGTAAATATTTTTTTATCTTGTCGAAGGCTTCTTGTCAGTCTTCGTTCCATGCTTTTGGTACATCTTTTCTGAGCAGCTTAAATACTGGTTTGCAAATAGGCGTGAGTTGTGCGATGAACTTACTGATATTTTGTATTCTGCCCAGAACTGCTTGGACGTCCTTTTCTAACACCGGTGCTATCATCTCAAAAATGTACCTGGTCTTTGCTGGATCTATCTTAATGCTTCTTCTACTGACGATGAAGCCCAAAAATTTACCTGACGTTACCACGGAGACGCATTTTGTTGGATTGAGCCTCAGACTGTACTTCCTTAGTCAATCAAATAACTTTCTCAAATTTATTAGATGGTCTTCCTCAAAGTTAGACTTAGCAATCATGTCATCTATATAAACTTCCATTTCCTTGTGGATCATATCGTGGAATAAGGTCGTCATTGCGTGATGATAAGTTGCCCCTGCTTTTGTGAGTCCAAACGGCATGACTTTATAATGAAAAGTGCCCTAGGGTGTGATGAATACCGTCTTCTCTTGGTCTTCCTCAACCATTTTTATCTGATTGTATGCAGAGAAACCATCCATGAACGAGAACATGCCATGCCCTGCTATGCTATTGACTAGAGTGTCGATGTGAGGTAGTGGAAAATCGTTCTTAGGACTGGCTTTGTTTAAATCCCGATAGTCGACACACATTGGTACTTTCTCGTCCTTCTTCGGTACCGGAACAACATTGACTAGTCATTTGGGGTATGTGGAGACTGCAAGAAATCCTACTTGGAACTGTTTCATTACTTCATCTTTGACCTTGAGTGTCCACTCTAGCTTGAGTCTTCTCAATTTTTACTTAGTCGACTTGCTCCAAGAAGCGATTGACAGTTTATGAACAACAAGATCTATGTCTAACCCGGGCATATCTCTATAGGACCTGTAGGCACCTCGATTTGAACGGGCCCTCACTCGAAGGGGCCTAAAAACAGTAATCTTTCAAATAAATTTAACCAACGGGCCTCGATGGCCCGAAGCATTAAAATCTGACACTTTTAGCGAAAATCTGAGCCTTTAACACCTCTCAATAGGTTAGTAGGTCCGCCAAAAGGACTCGACTATCTCCCTTTTACCCCGCTCCACTCAAAACATCGGTTTTCGACAAAATAAGCCAACGGGCCTCTAAGGCCCAAAACATTAAAACGTGGCAATTTTGATCAAATCGATGCCCCCAAGACCACCCAATGGTCTAAAGGATCCATCAAAGGGATCGGACTCATCCCACGTTGTCCCAACCTTCGTCGCTCTGCACTTATATCCACAAAAATTGATAAATTCTCCAACGAGCCCAAAAGGCCCAAAATCGCCGAACACGTGGCAATTTTGATTAAATCAATAATTTCAAGAAAAATAAAAAAAAATTAAAACGTTAAAAAGGTGAGACTTGGGAGACCTACCCCTCATCTATCATCCACCACTCCGTCCCGAAATTCGTAAACACCCTAAACCCACCTAAGGCCCACAAGCCCTCAACTCTTTCCTAAATTCATTTTCTACCTTACCCATTAACCCAAAATTAATCTAAGCCCAAAAACCAACCTCCCTTCTCAAAATACAATCCAAAATAAGCCTCACCCAATCCAAAACAACCCACAACCCTCCTAAACCCAAGCCCAATACACCCCAAGGCCCACAAAATCCTACCCATATCCAATTCATTATCCAACCCACTAACCTTAACCCATTACCCATTACCCACATCAACCAATCAACCCCTCAATGTTAAAAGATGACACATGTCATCACCACCCTTCACCTCCCTCATCTAATCACCCACTCCCCTCACCATTCTCTAAACACTCCATCTAACCCACATCACCTCTATCCAAAATCACCTCAACCCATATCGTACCCTAAGCTACCCTATCCCCTTTCTTTAACATCATCAACCACTCACACCTCAACCCATACCCTAATCCATCACCATTCTTTAACATCATCAACCACCCACATCACTACCCATATCTCTTACAAATCAACCCATCACTTTCCCTTAAAACACTCCAACAAAATCACCTCAACCCATACTTCCTTCATCATCAATCAACTAACTCACACCCTTCTCTCTAATCAAACAACCCCCATCAATCAATCAACCAATCTCATTCCCTTACCCTCTCATCATGATTACCACATGGCATCATCTCCTTTACTCTCCCAAAAACCAACCAACCAATCTCTAACACTACCCATCCCTCCACCTTATCCTTTTCATCAACCTAACACTCCTTCCCTAAACAACTCTCTTACAGCCCCAGTCTTCCCATCAACCATCATTCATATCATCCCACCAAACACTCTACCCAAATGGATTTGACTAGGATCCAAATCATTTGGGTTGAAATACAATCCATTTCCATTCTTTACAAAATTACCCCTAAATTCATTCCAAATTTTATATTCCCATCTTCTAAAAACCATGTCATTACCTATTCTCTCAACCTTTAACCCCATTATATCCCTCAAACCATTCTCTAAACACTATAAATACCCCTCCCCTCCTTTCAAAAATGGTTACAAAATTTTCACGAAGTCTCCCTAAAAAAAAAAAATCTACTCTCTCTACTTATCTCCACTACTCTCTCCTACCACCTTCTAAAAAAGAAAGTAATTTTTCTCATACTCCACCAAGGACAAAAGGATTCAAAGAAGAAGAAGAAGAAGAAGAATAGAGGATCAAGGATACAAGCTGGGTGCAACAAACACCCCCCCTCTTTCTCTCTCTACCCTCTCCTCTTCCCTTTTCTATCATCCCCCTTCTTTTCATTTTATTTTAAATAGGTTGAACATGAAGGGACCCCATGGCTAAAGGTCTAAAAGGGTTATTTCCATCAATGAAATAACCCTATGACCAAGCCAAAAGTGAATCCCTATCGAGGGTACAAACACTCCCACGTGACACGTTATTTTCCAAGGTTCTTTAAAATACAAAATGATCGAATTGTGTTGAGGTTACCGCCACTTGACGGGGAGAAAAGGGTGCCTAACCCCTTCCCTTCTCTCTAACCGAACCGCTTACCCAAATCTCTAGGTTCGATTAGATTGGCCCCTTATCCGTTGCGAGTCACTAACTCCAAAAATGGCAATTTTCCAAAAAAATGTGCAACGGGTGACCATTCACACCCATTTACAATTTGAATGGTGGCGACTCCAAATCATCATAGATGTGGCCGTCATAATGACGAAAACCACGTGTCTACAGCTGCCGACTCCGCTGGGGATACCATGGTTCACCCCTCGTGACAACTCGGTCATTTTTTTGAAAAAAAAAAAACACAGATTTTTAAGTTACTAACATGGTTTGTTTGTGGCTTCTTATGTTTCTTTTCTATTTTGTTTCAAGGTCCATTGTAATATTTATTTATTTTTCGTTGCTTGTATGATGTATTTGTAAGGGGGTCGATGAAAAGAAATGAAAAAAAATGCATATGTGCACTTGCGACCATAGCCTCACTTCCAAGCCACCCTACCCTCAATATACATAACCCCGATGCTTAGTAGTTCTACGGCTTGAGATCATTATTTCAAATGTCGGGAATGAACACATCAAACCCGATCACCAACCAACGACGTGTGTACTTCTATGCATCGAGGTTTGAAGATCAGGTAGCCGTGAAGCCACCTATTAAACTCATGCATATGCCCGGCTAGATGAGCTAGGACACAAATTTTTCATGTTATATCGACCCCCAAGCAATGTTGTAATTGTACAAGTTGTAGTCGGGCCTTGAAGCCCAAGTTGTAAGCCCCAAAGAGGCCCGCGTAGATTGTAGGATATTTATTTTCGTTTTCCTTCCATCTCCCCTTAGGTAAAAGGGGAGGAATGCATCACATTAAGGTTCAAAAAAAAAAATAGTGAGCAAAGGACTTAGAACAATGGGAGACATCCAAAACAGTGGCAAGGAAACCAATTTCTGTGATTTACAGAAACTGAGTTTCTTTCTGGTCCGTGCCCATAACACGGTTAGGCACGAATGTGTCTCATCCGTTCTAGAAACACGGATGAAATAGTGAGTACTTTATCCGTTCCAAAAGCACAGATGAGACAACAGAGATCTTAACCGTACTCTAGACACGGTTAAAACGAAAAATCACCTTATCCGTGCCTTGAGTACGGTTGAAATAATAGATGTCTCATCTGTGCCATTAACACAGACCAGAGTGAACACGACCCTACAGGTTGAACTCGACAATCCATTTTTGAAGGGGGCCACTTACTAATCGATCCAACGTTGATGGCATCCTTAGAAAAATCTCAAGTTTTGGGACAAATTAAGTAAGGTGAATTTTGTTAATTAATGTTTTCAAAAAAAACAAAAAACAAAAAAAATAAATAAAATATAAAACAAAAAAAAAAAGAAAAAGGGAAGGGGCGGAATTTGCGGACTTTCCAACTCAAAACAATTTTGTGAACCGAGTCCCCACTTGTATCCGTTTAAATCGGGCCAACAATCCAACTGGGTCCACGACCCAGATCCATTTCCAACTGGGTCCACGACCCAAATCCATTTTCAATTGGGTTACGACCCAGATTCAATCCAACTGGGTTACGACCCAGATCCAATCCAACTGGTTACGACCCAGGTCCACTTCCAACTGGGTTCACGACCCAGATCCATTTTTTATTGGGCTACGACCCAGATCCACTTCCAACTCAGCCCACGACCCAGACCCGATCCAACTGGGTTACGACCTAGATCCACTGCCAACTGGGTCCACGACCCAGATCCGATCCAACTGGGTCCACGACCCTAATCCATTTTCAATTGGGTCCATGATCCAGATCCATTTTCAATTGGGTTACGACCCAGATCCACTTCCAACTGGGTTCACGACCTAGATCCGATCCAACTGGGGCCACAACCCAGATCCAATCCAACAGGGCACACGACTAGATCCATCTCAACTGGGTTTACGACCCAGATCCGATCCCACTGGGTCCACGACCCAGATCCAACTCATTTCTAAAAGCGCCCTCGATCCGTGGGGTACGCGGATCCGCTTTTGACCCTTGAGGTTTGGGAGTCGCCACCTAGTTATTGTGGTCTAGGAACCAAACTGACTCTAACATGGATAAAAAGAATTAATCTACCACAAAAAATCTGAATTCGGGGATCATGTTACGAGGTTGGAAGGTGTTAGGCACCAACCCCACCCGGCCAATGCCGGTCTCTACTTATCCCAAATAAATCTACATCGCTAATGACAAACCTAGGAAAAAAAATAATAAAAAAACTTACCTTTGATCTGCAAAAGTGCTATTCCCTCAGATCTGGTGAAAACGGCTCCTTGTACCGTGTTCCTTACTTCGTTCTATCTCCGGATCTGATTTCTGATCTCCGAGGTAAAGTATCTCCTTCTTGGATCTGGGTGCTTCGAATTTGTTGTAGATTGTTGGGATGTTTTTGAGAGGTTTTTGGGTGTTTTCTAGGCTAAAATCGGAGTAGGGGTGTTAGGAAAGGAGTTGGGGCTCCAAAATTAGGATTTTGGTGAGGCTATGGAGGCTTCTTCACCTACTTTTCCTAAGGTTTTTTCTTTGATACGAAAATAGGGTGTGGAGGCTCCTATTTATAAAGTTTTTTAGGAGAATTAGGGTTTCATTAGGGTTTCTTTTAGGGTTTCAATTAGGGTTTAGACTTTGGTCTCATGAGATGGACTTAGTCTTTAGGGTTTTAATTTAGGGTTTTGACTTTTAGTCTTATGAAATTGACTTGATTAGTTTAGATTAGATTTTTGATTTAGGGATTTGACTTTTAGTCTTATGAGATTGACTTGATTAATGTTTTGATTTAGGGTTTTGACTTTACACTTATGATATTGACTTTAATGTTTCTTTTTACATTTTTTAATGATTTATTTATTAATTTCGAAAATTTTAATTATTAAAGTTGTAAAATTATCGTTTTGCCTTCGGAGAGGATTTTTTACGTTTTAAGTAGTTTTTCAATGTTTCAGGATGTTTTGGAATCAGTTTTTCGTAAGGAATTCAATGGGAATGTTGGTTTTTGTCGTTTATGAAATTTTTTGTGTGAAATGATCGGGAATTTTATGAGGGGTATTTTCGTAATTTTGTCGAATTTTGTGAAAATTGGTGAAATAATTTATTTGGTTTCAATTTGTTGTTTTATGTGTTTGAATGGGTTTTCCTAAGCGTAATGTAGGCTCTAGGTTTGTTTTGATGTTAGGGGTATTTTGGTAATTTGGTCATTTTTAGTGATTTTTATCGTGAAGCTTGTTTTTGGTCTGCAAGATGATGATTTCTATGTTTCTGGGGTCGTATTTTCCTAGCGTAGCGTGGTTTCTAAGTTTTGTCAATTCGAGATACCTCATCCGAATTTCTGAAACATATCTGGTAACAAAATAAAGCATTGGAATAGACATCCATCATAGGGAACCTTTGCGATCGGGTTGACGACTTGATCAATCAGGCGGATGCAAAAATGGGGTGTCTACAGATGCCCCTCTTTGGCAGAGGGTTGAAGCAAACTAGATAGCAAATCTATCTTGGTAGATTAGTGCGATATCCGAATGCCAAAGCTAGTGACAGTTCATTTTGCAGCCTGATTTAACAATTCGTCGGGGTATTCGGATCATTGAGCATAAAACTCTCCTCGAACTAAAAAAATGTCTGGTCCTTGAGCGCGAGCTCTCACTAGCAGTGTCAGATCCTTGAATTTAAAAAAAAATTCTCCTTGACTGATGTAACAATTGTGCAAGTGTGTGGGCTCAAAATCTGAGATAGATTTCAAAGAGTTTGAGTTGGAAATGAGTCAAATCTGAGCATGAAGTAAAAATATAAACTGAGCATAATTCCAAAAAAACCCTTGGCGGTATCTGAGCATAGTTCCGAGTAAGCCCACGGTGGCATCTGAGCATAGTTCCGAGAAAACCCTCGGCAGCATCTGAGCATAATTCCAAGAAAACCCTTGGCGGTGTCTGAGCATAGTTCCGAGAAAACCCTTGGCGGCATCTAAGCATAATTCCAAGAAAACCCTTGGCAGCATCTGAGCATAGTTCCGAGAAAACCCTCGGCGGCATCTGAGCATAATTCCAAGAAAACCCTTGGCGGTTGAGCATAATTCCAAGAAAACCCTTGGCGGTATCTGAGCATAGTTCCGAGAAAACCCTCGGCAGCATCTGAGCATAATTCCGAGAAAACCCTCAGCGGCATCTGAGCATAATACCAAGAAAACCCTTGCCGGCATCTTAGCATAGTTCAGAGAAAACCCTCGGCGGCATCTGAGCATAATTCCAAGAAAACCCTTGGCGGTATCTGAGCATAATTCCAAGAAAACCCTTGGCGGTATCTGAGCATAGTTCCGAGAAAACCCTCGGCGGCATCTGAGCATAATTCTGAGAAAACCCTCGGTGGCATCTGAGCATAATTCCAAGAAAACCCTTGGCGGTATCTAAGCGTAATTCCAAGAAAACCCTTGGCGGTATCTGAGCATAATTCCAAGAAAACCCTTGGCGGTATCTGAGCATAATTCCGAGAAAACCCTCGGCGGCATCTGAGCATAATTCCAAGAAAACCCTTGGCGGTATCTAAGCATAATTCCAAGAAAACCCTTGGCGGCATCTGAGCATAGTTCCGAGAAAACCCTCGGCGGCATCTGAGCATAATTCCAAGAAAACCCTTGGCGGTATCTGAGCATAATTATAAAAAAACCCTTGGCGGTATCTGAGCATAGTTCCGAGAAAACCCTCGGCGGCATCTGAGCATAATTCCAAGAAAACCCTTGGCGGTATCTGAGCATAATTCCGAGAAAACCCTCGGCGGCATCTGAGCATAATTCCAAGAAAACCCTTGGCAGCATCTGAGCATAATTCCGAGAAAACCCTCGGCTGTATCTGAGCATAATTCCAAGAAAACCCTTGGCGGCATCTGAGCATAGTTCCGAGAAAACCCTCGGCGGCATCTGAGCATAATTCCAAGAAAACCCTTGGCGGTATCTGAGCATAATTCTGAGAAAACCCTCGGCGGCATCTGAGCATAATTCCAAGAAAACCCTTGGCGGCATCTGAGCATAGTTCCGAGAAAACCCTCGGCGGCATCTGAGCATAATTCCAAAAAAACCCTTGGCGGCATCTGAGCATAATTCCGAGAAAACACTCGGCGGTATCTGAGCATAATTCCAAGAAAACCCTTGGCGGCATCTGAGCATAATTCCAAGAAAACTCTCGTCGGTATCTAAGCATAATTCCGAGAAAACCCTCGGCGGCATCTGAGCATAATTCCAAGAAAACCCTTGGCGGCATCTGAGCATAATTCCGAGAAAACCCTCGGCGGCATCTGAGCATAATTCCAAGAAAACCCTTGGCGGTATCTGAGCATAATTTCGAGAAAACCCTCGACGGTATCTGAGCATAATTCCAAGAAAACCCTTGGCGGCATCTGAGTATAGTTCCGAGAAAACCCTCGGCGGCATCTGAGCATAATTCCAAGAAAATCCTTGGCGGTATTTGAGCATAATTCCGAGAAAACCCTCGGTGGCATCTGAGCATAAGTCCAAGAAAACCCTTGGCGGTATCTGAGCATAATTTCGAGAAAACCCTCGGCGGCATCTGAGTATAATTCCAAGAAAACCCTTGGCGGCATCTGAGCATAGTTCCGAGAAAACCCTCGACGGCATCTGAGCATAATTCCAAGAAAACCCTTGGCGGTATCTGAGTATAATTCCGAGAAAACCCTCGGTGGCATCTGAGCATAATTCCAAGAAAACCCTTGGCGGTATCTGAGCATAATTCCGAGAAAACCCTCGACGGTATCTGAGCATAATTCCAAGAAAACCCTTGGCGGCATCTGAGCATAGTTCCGAGAAAACCCTCGGTGGCATCTTAGCATAATTTCAAGAAAACCCTTGGCGGTATCTGAGCATAATTCCGAGAAAACCCTCGGCGGTATCTGAGCAAAATCCAAGATAACCCTTGGTGGAAACTGAGCAAAATCCAAGATAACCCTTGGCGGCAACTGAGCAAAATCCAAGTTAACCCTTGGCGGAAGCTGAGCAAAATCCAAGATAACCCTTGGCGGCAACTGAGCAAAATCCAAGTTAACCCTTGGCGGCAACTGAGCAAAATTGGCAAAGGAATGAAGGACTTTTGGGAAAAAAAGAATGAATTTGGAAAAGACTGATTAGAATGAATTGAATAAATCTGGAAGATACTGAATCTGGAAGAGAAATGATCGAATCCAGGAATGATTGGATCTGGGAATACCATATTAGTTAATTTCTGGACACAGTCAAATGTGAGATCCGAAGTGCTTTTTGTTGAACCTCAAGGATTTATCCAAAAGTTTTATGAATTTAAAACCTGAGTTTTTATTTCTTTTGAACCTCAAGAGTTTTTTGAAGAACTGTTATCAAGAAGGTAACTTTAAGTTTTAGGTTTTTAGGATTAACATTGCTCTAAGAACAAAATATCCCTAGTTTGACAATAAACATGGCATTGAAAATAATTGAACACATCATTAAAAAATGCCCCTAGTATAAGGGGGGAAATTACATATCTAGAGGAAAAAGAAAAAATGCCCCTTGTATGAAGGTTTGAAATATTTGATTACCACAAGCGCAATAAAGATCCAACTTTTAATTTTGATTAATTTTATTAAAGATTTTGAGTCAGGCTCAAGAGAACAAAATGTTTCTTTTTGAGACTCATCATAGAATTCACCATTCTCTCCATTGGTTCACTTGGGGAAGTAAGAATTTTCAGATCGATCGTAGACAAGATACTTGTGGCTTCTGAATTTATGCCAGGTTTAAGCCGAGTATTGAACTTGATTATTCGGATTTCTGATGTTTCAGCTCGAACTGCTCTCAGCTTGGGATTTTCTTTTGTTTTTCTTTGCTGCTCTAACTTTTGCCTAAATCGCCTTTTCAGATTTTCAATCTAGCGAGCTTGCTCTAACTTTTGCCTAGATCGCCTTTTCAGGTTTTCGATCTAGCGAGCTCTTCTTTTTTTTTCTTTGCTCTAATTGTTGCCAAAGTTGTCCTTTCAGATTTTCAACCTTGCGAGCTTGCCTTAATTTTTGCCTAAGTCGCCCTTTTCGGGTTTTCAACTTAACAGGCTTCATCATTTTTTTTTTTTTTTTTTTTTTGTCTCTGAACTTCTGGAGTTGCTGCCTGATCATGCTTTGCAATCTTCTTTGACTTTTCGCACGGTACTTAGGAGGACTTTCATGGGTAGGCTTAGGACTGGGTATAAAAAGAAAGGACTTTTGAGGCTCAAAAACCCAAATGCCCCTTGTGTGGCATTTCCTTTTCAATTGTTTTCTTTTACCTTAAATTTTCTTCCCCATTTTGGATTTATTTTTCTTTTGAATTTTTTTCTTAATTTTTTATTGTGTGGGGAACTAGATTTTTTTATTTTGATGTGATCGGGCCTGAAGTGACTTCTCAGGTTGCCTACGTACCCCAAAATTTTGGGATTAGACCAAAACGTAGTTCGAATCTTCCCTCCCCTAGGTTAGGTGATCGGGCTAAGAAAGAAAAAGGCATAATTTTTCTTTTTGAAAAAGGTTGCAAAGAGGTTGAGAAAGGATATATTGAACTGGGTTACAGGAGAATTGATTCGGTCAAAGATGGCCTCCTTAAATGTAGTATCGCTTGATCTGGTCAAGGTTGGTTGTTTCTGGTAGTTCACCTCTATCATGATCTTAAAGTCTGACGACTTTTCCAGACAGTATTTCCAATTTAGACTTTCTCCTATAATTGAGGAGGAGTGTTCAATTTTCTTTGAAGTATGATAGTTCAATCTTTGACTTGTAAATGATGAGCTTTGACCTTCTTGTCAAATGCACGGGTGACTCTTCTTAGATAAGCTTGCACATGGTACAGGGCTTTAACTCGTTTTCTTTGATCAAGTTTAATTCTTCATACTGCTGACGAACCCAATCTGTTTCTAACAAATTATTTTCTGACAAGACCCTGAGAGACGAAATTTTCATTTCAACTGGCAAGACTGCTTCCATGCCATACGCTAAGGAGTAGGGAGTAGCTTCACTAGAGGATCGAATTGAAGTTCGATATGTCCATAGCGTGAATGATAATTTTTCTAACCAATCTCGATGTGATTGTCACATTTTCCTGATAATAGTCTTGAGACTGTTACTGACTGCTTCAACCATTCCATTGATCTGAGAACGGTAGGGGGATGATTTGTGCTGCCGGATCTTCAACTTTAAACATAGAGTAATGATTTATGCTTTGAAGCACGACCCATTATCAGAGATTAGTTCAAAAGGTACTCCCATATCGACTGATAATATATGATTTGAAACTCAAGATGTAGTGAGGATAGCACTGATACATTTTTATAACATCTTCTTTAATTCCATTGATATAGACGAGTATCCATTCCATGTTGAACAACACCCAAGCTTGTACCAAGCATACCATCATATGATCACACGAACAAGTCTTTTGAAATTTCTGAGTCAATTCATTATCCCCTTGTGTTCCTCTAGAGATAAGATAGTTTCTATTTGAATCTCTTTAGGAATTTATTTTTCTTCCGAGGTCAATGACCTTTGTTTTCTTGAGCCCGACTCTTATCTTCTTGCTCAGGAGGGGGTTCCTTATTAGAGGAATTTCTCTTTGAAGCCAGTTATTAGTTAACTCGTTAATGCGCTCGAGGTATTCAAAAATTTCCTTTATCCAATCAAATTCAGAAGGGACGATAAACACCTCTATAGACTCGACGAAATAACTTGACTCAATAAGAAAGAGTAGACTCAATCTAAGGAGGACATGACCTTACTAGGAAAAAGGACTCGAGTTAACCCAAATGACTTATGAAAACTCAATACTACCTAAAACGGGCTTGATGAGAACTGAGACATTGCTTACAACCGGTAGGATTGAAGCACTATGATTTTCAAAGAACAACTGGATGATATGGAGAAATTTTGAGGTCATTTCTGACTGTTGACTTGATATTGACGTTTACTCTAACTAACCGGATTTACAACCCTAGCTAGACGATAGACGATTGAGCTTA
Organism: Akebia trifoliata; assembly: GCF_017979445.1. Taxonomy (NCBI): domain Eukaryota; kingdom Viridiplantae; phylum Streptophyta; class Magnoliopsida; order Ranunculales; family Lardizabalaceae; genus Akebia; species Akebia trifoliata. Next base: position 14,510,370 of record NC_141375.1, read on the forward strand.
GATACAATGATAACCCTTAACCTCTTTGAAGGTGAATTTAACCAATTTCAGTCACCCCCTTGATAACATTTTAAATGAATCCTGAGATTTTATTGAATTCTGTGCACCAATCCATTAAAAAGTTCATCCATTTAATGATTATTCAGAAGAAAAATAATTTTACTGCACTCTTGAAAAATATTGACAAATAATGTTTTCATTGAATAACAACTTCAAACATATTTCAATAATTTTTCATGCAAATATATATCTTTTGTAAATCATTTTTCCTTCATTTTCTTTTCTCTTGGAAAATTTTGTTCTTATGGAAAACATTTTCTAGAAAACACTTTTTTCTTAGAAAACATTATAACACTTTTTCTGGAAAACACTTATTTTGCAAAATACTTTTTCTAGAAAATACTTTCCCTTCGTAAACCATTTTTCTTCTTTGAAAATTTGATTTCTATTTCAATTTAAATGGCCCGGTCCATCAGGATTGTTGGATCGAGTTGGGCTGGGTCATTTGCAAGAGATGGATTTTTTATTGGGTCGGTGCACTCATTTTGATTTTCAAAAACAACATTTTTTATCCTTGAGGACAATCATACACTCTGATCTCATTATTCACATACATCCATTTCATCATTCACATGCATTTTGATCTCATCATTCACATACATTCATTAATCACATGTATTCATTCAATAAACAACCCGGGAACACCCACGATAAGTTCGAGTCGTGACCTACTGGGGAGGTTTCTAAACTCTAAGCTTACTACGTGCAATGCATTTTTATCTGGCCACCCTTGCCCAAGCACACCTATATACCTTTCGATACGTGGTGACTTGGTTTGATATACCATATAGGTGATAATCTAAAACCTCAATTCACTTCTCTGAAACCAAAAACAGCCCGTTTGATCTCCAGTTGAGAGGTGGCGCACAATGCTGAGCAAGGGCCCACTTAAATACCTCTCGTCTAGAATAGACGTAGTCTATCCCCCTCGTACAGTAGGGTACAGCGGGGCAAGATCTGCTTAGGCACCGGTTTTGACCAAAAAGTGCAATTGATATACTTAGATTACCTTTTATACCCATGGGTACGAGTCAAGAGTTGTAGCTTTCATAAATGGTTTGGCATCCCACGAGGGGACCGACCACGTACTAGTACTACGTTGGCAATCGGGACATGTGACTGTGTGGCTTACAATAGGTCAAAGGCTCAGGTCGCTCCAGCCTGGGTGCATCAACATACTTCTCAGAATCACCTGATCAGATGGTATTGATGCCCCCAGTTTGATATACCCTAAGGTACGTGACTGGAGTTGTGGGTTTCATGAATGACGTCGCATCTCCGAAGAGATCGGGCCACGCACTAGTGCCACGTTGGCTAAATGGGACGTGTAAGTGAGTAAAGCGATAAACGTGCATGTGGTGTGTGCAAAACAGGGTGGGGTGTGCCCGGGGCTTTTTTCAAACACGTGGGCCCATGGATCCAATCAAACCAATCATTACAAAATGAATTACATGAACATTTAATCGAAATAAAACACTATCCCAATCACATGAATATTTAATCGAGATCAACACTATTTGAATCACATGATTGAAAATAAACATATCAAGCATATATCCATGTTAAAAGCAAGCATTTAATCCGACATATTTATTCATGTATTTCAATCAAGGGTTATTTTTGGTGGCCCAAAATAATAGGAAACTTCAAAGGGTATTAGAAATAGAACAGTAATTGATGAGATCAAAGGTGATGTTTTTTTTTTTGTTTTAGAAAGCAAATTGATTTTAAAATCAAAGGAGTTTTATGAAAGAAAGTATATGTTGTTGTTGGCAACACATAAATCTAAATTTATTTTCTAAAAAAAAATTCTTAATCAGTTCAAGACTTTGATGGAAGTATAATTCAATGTAAATTAATCCCTTTTAATTACCGAAAAAATTGTCCGAAAATTGTATAACACTTGCGAAATCCGATTTTTAAACATTTGCGAAATCCGATTTTTAATTCGAAACTGTTGACCAATGCTTTCCAACCAACATAAATTTGCATTATGGGATTGGGGTGACTTGCCGAAACCATATTGAGCAATTAGTCTTTAAAATCAACGATGATTTGTAGCCGATCCAATTGACATGGGTTACGAAAAAAAACGCTCCCCATGATCATCTATTCATCTCGATCTAATCTGTTTCCGATTCTTAACTATCCAAAATAAAAAAAAAACAGCAAAGAAAACTAGAACCAGTGATGCCAAAATTAATCAAGAGTCGAGGAAAAAAACTGATGAACTCCAAAGTCATGATTCTGGTAAAATCGATGGCCACGGATCTTGGTTTCTGTCCATTTCCAAATCGAAAGAAATAATCGAGATTCTCACGAAGAAGAAAGAAAACAAATCGAATTTTTTTTAAAGATGATGTACCCAAACGCAATCGGGATTCTCATGAACAACCTCTAGCAATTTGATCGGAGAAGAGAAAAAAAAAAATAAATAAATCTGTCATGAAAATCCTTTAACAGAGAAAAACCGATCCAAATCAGGTTTGATTCGATGAAAACGGCATGATTCATGTCTCGATCTTGCAAAATCTGTTTAAACCCTTGAGATTTCATGTCAATCCGAATTAGAACAGATTCTACACACTTCATCCGTAAATCTGTCATGAAAATCCTTTAACAGAGAAAAACCGATCCAAATCAGGTTTGATTCGATCAAAACGGCATGATTCATGTCTCGATCTTGCAAAAATCTGTTTAAACCTTTGAGATTTCATGTCAATCCGAATTAGAACAGATTCTACACACTTCATCCGAAAACCATCATTAATTTTCATGGGAAATCCTTCAAACCGATCGGGTGTGATGATTTGCAGCTCCAAGCCTCTTCGTTGGAAGAAAAGGGTTGTTTCCCTAGATCGTGAACCGATCTCGTTGATCAAAATCGACCGGATTGGAAGACCAAAACTGATCGGTCTCTGATCTGTTTTGGTTGGAGACGACGCCATTAACAGGAGAGAAAGAAGAGATAAAAGAGAAAAATAAGTAAAAAATAAAAAATAAGTAAAACCGAGGGGTTTTTTTTAAAAAAAGATTTTTTTTATTTCACTCAATGCACCCCAACCATTCGTTTTACTCCTCTTTGTTACACACGGCAAAACAACTTTCTTCTTTTTTTTTATTCATTTTTCTTTACTTCTCCTGCTTGCTGCCAATGGACAGCACAATCACATATTAGAAAAAAAGTGTTAAACAATCGATTGAACAAAGATCCGAGAACATTTTTTTTTTTTTTAAAATCTAAAAAAAATCACATGATCCACAATCATCGTACCATCGCTATTAAAATTATCCTTCAAATTCTCGCATTATTTGAGGCCATTTCGAATAATCCCCGATTGAACCATACAAATGATATTAGGATATTCAAGAACGAATCACATGATCTATGATTAACCCAAAAGAATATAAAAACATAAATAAATAAAATGCAATGAACAAATAATCAACTAACTAAAAATCAAATAAAAAAAAATCCTATTAGCGACGTATCCCATACTTGGGGCTTTTCAAGCTTGGTCCTCAACGTCCCCAGTGGAGTCGCCACTGAAAGCGCCCTCGATCCGCGGGGTACGCGGATCCGCTTTTGACCCTTGAGGTTTGGGAGTCGCCACCTAGTTATTGTGGTCTAGGAACCAAACTGACTCTAACATGGATAAAAAGAATTAATCTACCACAAAAAATCTGAATTCGGGGATCATGTTACGGGGTTGGAAGGTGTTAGGCACCAACCCTGCTCGGCCAATGCCGGTCTCTACTTATCCCAAATAAATCTACATCGCTAATGACAAACCTAGAAAAAAAATAATAAAAAAACTTACCTTTGATCTACAAAAGTGCTATTCCCTCAGATCTGGTGAAAACGGCTCCTTGTACCGTGTTCCTTACTTCGTTCTATCTCCGGATCTGATTTCTGATCTCCGAGGTAAAGTATCTCCTTCTTGGATCTGGGTGCTTCGAATTTGTTGTAGATTTTTGGGATGTTTTTGAGAGGTTTTTGGGTGTTTTCTAGGCTAAAATCGGAGTAGGGGTGTTAGGAAAGGAGTTGGGGCTCCAAAATTAGGATTTTGGGGAGGCTATGGAGGCTTCTTCACCTACTTTTCCTAGGGTTTTTTCTTTGATACGAAAATAGGGTGTGGAGGCTCCTATTTATAAAGTTTTTTAGGAGAATTAGGGTTTCATTAGGGTTTCTTTTAGGGTTTCAATTAGGGTTTAGACTTTGGTCTCATGAGATGGACTTAGTCTTTAGGGTTTTAATTTAGGGTTTTGACTTTTAGTCTTATGAAATTGACTTGATTAGTTTAGATTAGGTTTTTGATTTAGGGTTTTGACTTTTAGTCTTATGAGATTGACTTGATTAGTGTTTTGATTTAGGGTTTTGACTTTAGTCTTATGATATTGACTTTAATGTTTCTTTTTACATTTTTAATGATTTATTTATTAATTTCGAAATTTTTAATTATTAAAGTTGTAAAATTACCGTTTTGCCCTCGGAGAGGATTTTTTACGTTTTAAGTCGTTTTTCAATGTTTCAGGATGTTTTGGAATCAGTTTTTCGTAAGGAATTCAATGGGAATGTTGGTTTTTATCGTTTATGAAATTTTTTGTGTGAAATGATCGGGAATTTTATGAGGGGTATTTTCGTAATTTTGTCGAATTTTGTGAAAATTGGTGAAATAATTTATTTGGTTTCAATTTGTTGTTTTATGTGTTTGAATGGGTTTTCGTAAGCGTAATGTAGGCTCTAGGTTTGTTTTGATGTTAGGGGTATTTTGGTAATTTGGTCATTTTTAGTGATTTTTATCATGAAGCTTGTTTTTGGTCTGCAAGATGATGATTTCTATGTTTCTGGGGTCGTATTTTCCTAGCGTAGCGTGGTTTCTAAGTTTTGTCAATTCGAGATACCTCATCCGAATTTCTGAAACATATCTAGTAACAAAATAAAGCATTGGAATAGACATCCATCATTGGGAACCTTTGCGATCGGGTTGACGACTTGATTAATCAGGCGGATGCAAAAATGGGGTGTCTACAATTTCAACTTGGTTTACAACCCAGACCTACTGTCAACTGGGGTCAGCAACCCAAATCCAGATCCAATTTCGAACCAAATTCGCTATCTAACAAAGATAACAACTAATCGATTGACTCAAATGCATTCAACTTTTTCAAAAAAAAAAAAAAAAACCAGGTTTAAAAAAAAAAAAAACCACCAATTGCAATCTTTGATCAAAGTCGGTGCCTAGAAAGATCTTACCCTGTTGATACGAGGGGGATAAACTATGTCTATTCAGGGAACAAGGTGATTTAAGAGTGCCATTGTGCGCCGCCTCTTCCTTGGAGATTTGCCAGGCCGACGATGATTTCAGGGAACTAAATTAGAGGCTACTGAAAACATGGGTTATTCCAAATCGATTTATCTCAAAAAATTACTTTTTCAAAATATTTTTCCAACTCCGTGTCGATGCCAGCTCCGTGCTGATGAAATTACTTTTTCAAAATATTTTCCCGACTCCGTGTCGATGCTAGCTCTGTGCTGATGAAATTATCTTTTCAAAATGTTTTCCCGACCCCGTGTCGATTCCAGCACTGTGCTGATGCGAACTCCGTGTTGATGCCAACTCTGTGTCAATGCCAGCTCCGTGCTGAGATAACTCTACTTTCAGAATATTTTCTCGACTCCGTGCTGATGCCAACTCCGTGTTGATGCCGACTCCGTGTCGATGCCAGCTCTGTACTGATGTAATTCTTTTGAAAAATATTTTACCAACTCCGTGTTGATGCCGGCGTCGCGCCGAATTACCTTTTCACTAAAACTCATAATAAACAACTTTACTTTACTTAATAAAACATCATGCATCTTTATTTTTGTAAACAAGATAGTAACACTTGGTCTTCTGTACACACAGGTGGCCAAACGAAAGAAATACAAGCAGCCAGAAGTGCCTCCCTATTTTCTCAGATCGTCTACCGTCACCATGAGGTCTTTCGAACCGGCACAATCTCCAGTGACCGAAGCATCAGGTATCGACCCAAAGATAACAGCACTACTAAAGATAATTGAGAGGCAAGAAAAGATAGTCAGTACTGTGTTAGCCAACGCCAGCATCCTACAAGCGCAAACGATACAGCAGCACGCATCCGGGTCAAATCAAGAGTTACCCGAACAACCTCCATAGGGACCCCAGACTACAATGCCACCTGCAATGCCTGAATACCAAGGGCTTCCGCTCTATATTCCACAGAATCGACTACCCCCGGTGGTCATTCCAGACGATGAATGTGAGTACAGAGCTACGGAAGCCAAAAACACAAAAGAGGAAAAACTGGCTCAGCAGATCGAATCTCTACAGGAAGAGATGAGGAGGATGAAGGGTCTCAACACTATGAGTGGGACCCGATTCAAGGATCTGTGCTTCTACCCTAATGCTCAACTACCAGCCAAGTTCAAGTGTCCGGAGTTTGAAAAATATAACGGAGTGTGATGTCCGTTGTCTCATCTGAAGTTGTATTGTGGGTCCATGTGCCAGTACGGCGAGGATGACAGGTTGTTGGTACAATTTTTCCAGAGGAGCTGAATGGGGCCAGTACTCAAATGGTTTTCTGGACTAGATCACTCACTCATTAAGAACTGGTAGGACTTAGCCGAAATGTTCTGGCAAAATTATCGGTTCAATATTGATGTGGGGCTAGATCGAAACGACATGGCCAAAATGACAAGGAAGCAGAGGGAAATGGTGAAAGAGTATGCACAGAGATGGCGAGAGTCTGCCTCACAAGTACGGCCCGCAATGACAGAACAAGAGATGAACACTACACTTATCTCGACACTAGGGCACGTCTTCTATACTCATCTGGTAGGACACACCACAGGCACATTCTCGAATCTAGTACAAGTGGCGGATCGAGTCGAAGATGGGATCCAAACCGGTTTGATCTTTGACTTCACAAGCCTAGGGGCAACGACAGGAATCCCTTCTCAGAGAAACCCGGTGCCTCCGGGAAATAAGAGGGAAGAAACACAGGTCAATAACGTACAGCCGAATCGACCCCTCTTCATCCCTTCACCAGCACCGAGCCGACAACTTCATGGGCACCAGCACCACCAACATGGAACCCACCTCCTCAAAACCAATTCAGGGTAAATCCTCCACCAATTGCACAACAGGCACCACCATACGGACAGAACCAGCAAGCACGACCCAACAGAGTGTTTACTAGGTTACCCATGACGTTATCAGAATTACTGCCAATCTTACTCAGGGGTGAGTATTTTGTAAAACGCCCGCCAAATCCGGAGGCTGCCAAAGGGCCAGGATACAACCCCAATTTATTCTGCGAATTCCACATGGGTGCACCAGGACACTCCACAGACCAATGCTAGGAGCTCAAGCATCAAGTACAGAGCCTAATTGATAAAAAGGCTCTCATCCTAGATGGGCCTGCAAACCCGCCCCAACAATAGTACATCAATCAAAACCCCCTACCTACTCACAACGGAGAGGGGAGTGGGCATAGGGTGAATGTCATCAGCGGAGAACTCAACTTCAATCCTTTGGATCTGATAGCACCTATCGGCGTAAAAGTCAAGATCCACCTAACCCAGGAATCCAAGGCATCAACGGTTAATACAGTCAACCACTACACAACCAACGCATCCCAAAATTCACTGCCACCACTCAAATTGGCCGACCTCACCATCCATCCCACTCCTCAAAATACCACTACCCGACCCCCTTTAGTCATCCCTTACGGATCACCCCATCATCAAAATCTATCCCGACCCTCCCTTCACATACCATACACTTCATCTCCACGTCCACCACTCGTCATTCCATGTACTCCATCAACTCCTCCTACTACCACGGCCTCCAAACCATCTCCACCACCCCTCATCCTCAATATGAAACCCGATCCATCTCCCATAACCATACACTCACCTAAACCATTCCCCTATAGTTCCGATCAGGCAGTCCCCTGGAGCTATGAGACCACTATCACCACAACAGTGGGGGTCGAAACAAAGAAGGAAATAATAGTGGCTGACATCGGCCATATGACAAGGGCAAGAAAATGCCAAAAATTGTCAGAAAATGGGGCGAATGTCAAGGAAGAAACGGAAGAGACTGCTAAAGAGGTAACGGATGAAGAAAAAAGGCAAGCTAAGGGAAAGGGTAAGCTGAATAAAGATGAGAAGATGGAAGAAAAGGTGAAGGTGACAGACAAGGAAGCTGCAGACTTTGTTAAGCTTGTTCTCAAGAGCGAGCATAATATAGTAGACAGACTGAACAAGCAGCCAGCTCAAATCAGTATCCTGGGACTGATGCAAAAATCAGAAGAGCACCAAGAGGCACTACTGAGAGTTCTGGGAAAATCACATGTACCTTCATCCACCTCGCTGGCGCAATTGGAATAAACAGTCGGTCAGATCATGTCCCCCAATCCCATTATTTTCATAGAGAATGAATTTATGCCTGAGGAAACGGGGCACGTCGAACCACTGAACATCATGGTCATATGTAAGGGCATGATGGTCGCCAGAGTATTGATTGATAATGGCTCAGCGCTTAACGTCTGTCCACTTGAAACCTTTCGGAAACTCAACACCGATTGGTGGCATGTGAAGCCCAACAACAAGGTTGTTCGTGGTTTTGATAGTCAAGAAGGGATTCACTGGGAGAAGTAGACCTACCGATCACAATAGGTTCTTGCACCTTCGAAGTGACATTTGAAGTCATGGAAATACCAACGACCTTCAACTTGTTACTGGGCAGACCTTGGATCCACACTGCTGGAGCTGTACCTTCCTCATTGCACCAAAGAGTCAAATTTATCATGGGGCAGAGGATGATATCAGTATTGGCAGAGAACCTTAATCCTGTTAGGAGAGCTCCAGATGTGCCATTTATTAATATAGAAATGACGAAAGACAAGGCACTCTACCATTTATACCTATTTGCTGCTGTCAATCACATCGAGAAAGGAAATGAGATGATAAAGGCAAAGCTATCAAGAACAAGTCTGATGATTGGTCGGGTCATGAAAAGGGCAGGCTATCGACCCAAGCAAGGGTTGGGATCGGAAGGAAGAGGAAGAGCTACACAGGTCGAAGCGAGAAAGCATACTCCCTATTTTGGTCTGGGGTTTAGGCCCACGAAAAGGGATATTGCATAAATGAATGATAAGAAAAAAGAGCTTCGACTAGCGAGAAGACAAAACCGTGAACCGAACATCTGGAATCTGAGCCGAGTCCCCCACATCAGTGTTAACTTCCCAAGATCACATGCCAGATCCGACAGCTTATCAGAACCACCATCAGCAAAAAAGCCAAAAAGGGTAAACCCCAAACCAGTGCACATTCAAGAAGACCCAATCGTAGAGTCCCAATCATCCTTCGAAGAATATGTTCTATTCAATGGGGATTCCGATGAAAGTCCATCAGAGACTGCTCCAAAATCCACTAAAGTGGAGGTCACTACCAACCGAGAGAACAATTCACCATTTTCGTCAGGCATTGACTGGGCATCAGTCGTCATCCCACCAAGTTTGGGAGGGACTATGCCCCAATCTAACAACAACCAACCGGAGATCATGGTCATTTCCGAACCACCATCCAAATCATCCAATGAATCACTAGCTCACCTCATCCTTCCCCTCAGAGAAGGGGAAACATTGCACAACTGGGAGGAATTCCCATTGACACTAAGGGCTCAAAAAAAAAATGCCGTTAGGCGACATCAATTTGGTTGAGGATCATAACGAGCCCTCGTCCTAAGGTAAAGACTGTTTTGGGGGCTCCCTATCTTTATTAACAAATTTGCATGATTGTTCTTCTTATTTCAGGTATTAAAAAAATCACAAAAAAATAAATATTCCTCAAAAGGCAAAAAAATCAAAAATTTCTCAAAAATCAGAAAAATCAAAAAACTTTCAAAATTGCAAAAAAATAGATATTTTCCAAAAACCCAAAAAAGAATTTTCAAGGGATCTGTCTCCATCAAATGAGTACTCAGATAAAATATAATTTGAAAGGGATGAGTATGATTTCGATCTCGAATTCAATTTCGACCTCATGGGGATAGAAGAAGAGTCTGAGGACGAAATGGAATACCTCCCAAAGAAATCAAAGACTTGGTAGAACGTCACGAGAGAGGTGTTCAGTCAAACATCGAGGATACAGAGTTGATTAATCTTGGTACAGAAGAGGACCCACGAATCGTCAAGATTGGAGCTTTACTAACGTCACAACAGAAAGAAGAAATGGTCGAGTGCCTACGGAATTATCAGGACGTCTTCGCATGGTCATACAGAGATATGTCGGGGTTAGATACTGATCTCGTTGTACACAAGCTACCCATTACTTCGGGAAATAAGCCAATCAACCAGAAACTGAGAAGACTAAAGCCAGAATGGACCCTCATAGTCAAAAATGAGGTCATGAAGCAGTTTGAAACAGGATTTCTTGCAGTCTCTACGTACCCGGAATGGTTAGCTAACGTCGTCCCAGTACCAAAGAAGGATGGGAAAGTACGCATGTGTGTAGACTATCGAGACTTGAACAAGGTCAGTCCTAAGGATGATTTTCCACTTCCACACATTGACACCTTAGTTGATAGTACAGCAGGGCACGGCATGTTCTCCTTCATGGATGACTTCTCAGGCTATAACCAGATAAAAATGGCAGAAAAAGACCAAGAAAAGACGGTGTTCATCACACCATGGGGTACTTTCAACTACAAAGTCATGCCATTCGGGGTGAAGAACGCAGGGGCGACTTACCAACGGGCAATGACCACCTTATTCCACGACATGATCCATAAGGAAATGGAAGTCTACGTAGATGATATGATTGTTAAATCCGGCATAGAAGAGGACCACCTGGTAAATCTAAAGAAGTTGTTTGACAGACTCAAAAAATATAGCGTGAGGCTAAATCCGGCAAAATGCGTGTCCGGAGCGACATCGGGTAAGCTACTGGGATTCATCGTCAGCAAAAGGGGTATCAAAATAGATCCGGCTAAGACTAAATATATCCTTGAGATGAAAGCACCTGTCACAGAAAAGGATGTTCGGGGCTTTCTTGGGGAGAATACAGTATAACAGTCGATTTATAGCACAATTGACGCCTATCTGTGAACCGGTGATCAAGTTACTGAGGAAAGAAACGCCGAGGAAGTGGAACAAAGACTGTTAGGAAGCATTCGATAAAATCAAGCAATATTTGCTCAATCCGCCAGTCTTAGTCCCTTCTACTCCGGGGCGACTTCTGCTGATGTAAATCTCAGTGCAAGAAACGTCAATGGGGTGTGTGCTAGGGCAACACGATGAATCAGGATGAAAGGAACAGGCCATCTACTATCTCAGCAAGAAATTTAATGAGTATGAGGCAAAGTATTCAACACTTGAGAAGACTTGCTGTGCATTAGTCTCGACATCTCGACGACTACGTCATTATCTGCTTAGCTATTCAACTATGCTTATCGCCAGGATGGACCCCCTGAAGTACCTATTCGAAAAATCAGCACTCACAGGCCGCACAGCAAAATGGCAATTATTGCTATCTGAGTTTGACATCACCTATGTCACTCAAAAAGCCATTAAAGGGCAAGCCACCGCTGATCACCTCGCCGAGCACCCGTTGCCTGATTACGAACCATTAAAGACGAACTTCCCGGACGAAGCCATACTATTTATCGAGATTGAAAACGATGATGATGATGAAGAATCAGGCTGGAAAATGTACTTCGACGGAACAGCCAATCAGAAAGGAAACGGAATAAGGGCAGTCTTGATTAAACCAGATGGGTCTCACGTGCCAATTGCAATCAGACTGAAATTCTAATGTTCTAACAATAAGGCTGAATACAAAGCATGTATAGCAGGGTTGAAAGTAGCATTGGATCTCGAGGTAGATGAGATCGATGTTTTCAGAGATTCAAGCCTAGTAGTCTATTAGACGACTGGAGAACGAAAGACCTGGGAATAGAGATTGGTCCCTTACCACGAGTATCTAGAGATACTGAGCTCATACTTTGATAGGATCTCATTCACATACATACCAAGGGCTAAGAATCAATTCGTAGATGCACTAGCTACGCTTGCTTCCATGATTAGTATTTCAGAAGATCTGATAATCAACCCAATTGAGATCGGGATTCAAGACGAGCCAGCCTATTATCTACCTGTCGAAGTTGAAGAATCCGAAGAAAAGCCTTGGTACTCAGACATCAGGGCATATCTCGAGGATCGGACCTTTCCTTTAAATGCAACACCTAATGACAAAAGGACTATCCAGAAATTGGCAGGGCAATTCTTCATCAGCAATGACATTCTGTACAAAAAGTCACACCATGAGGTCTTACTCCGATGCGTTGCAGAAACAGAAGCAAAACGATTAATCGAGACTGTACATGGTGGAGTCTGTGGGCCCCACATGAATGGACACATGCTAGCCAAGAAGATTATGAGGATGGGGTATTATTGGTCGATAATGGAAAGCGACTGCTATCAGCATGTTCGCAAATGCCATCTGTGCCAGATCTACGCCAACAAGATCAATGCTCCGCCTTCAGAGCTACATAACATGACTACGCCTTGGCCCTTCTCGCTCTGGGGGATGGACGTCATCGGACCAATCTCACCTAAAGCTGCGAACAGGCATCGCTTCATCTTAGTGGCCATCGACAACTTCACCAAATGGGTAGAAGCTGCATCATACGCCAATGTCACTAAAAGTAATGTCCTGAAGTTTGTCAAGAACAACATTGTCTGCAAATATGGGCTTCCAAGCGGACTAGTGAAGATAATGCCAAAAACTTCAAGAACAAAGATATGGTCAAGATGTGTGAAGATTTCCAGATTACTCATCACAATTCTGTACCCTACAGACCTAAGATGAACGGAGCAGTCGAGGCAGCCAACAAGAATATCAAGAAGATTATCGAGAAGATGGCAGTTACGTACAAGGATTGGCACGACATGTTGCCTTTTGCACTTCACACCTATCGACCCTCATTCAGAACTTCGATTGGGGCAACTCCATATTCATTGGTCTACTGGATGGATGCAGTCTTTCCCGTAGAAGTTGAGATTCCCTCCCTCCGGATCCTAAAAGAAGTAGAGTAAGATGAAGCAGAGTGGATCCAAACTCGATTTGATCAATTAAATTTGATTGAAGAGAAGCGCCTTGCAGCCATCTGCCATGGGCAGATCTATCAGCGACGAATATCTCGTGCCTATAATAAGAAGGTCAAACCCAGGGATTTCTCACTAGGAGATCTCGTATTGAAGAAGATCTTGCCGATCCAAGAAGATGTCAGAGGAAAATTCAGACCAAACTATGAGGGACCATTCATCGTAAAGAAGGTGATGACGGGAGGAGCTCTGATCCTTACGGAGATGGACGGACAAGTATTCCCACAACCGATCAATGCTGACACTGTCAAGAAATATTACGCCTAAAATCTGACCCTGAGATTACGAGAGACCATCTTTGTTATCCCAAACAAAGTATCCAATCCTAGTCAGCCCTCTTGATCCATCACGTTCATTTCTTAACCTAAGACTGGGGTAAGTCAACAAAAAATAAAAAATAAAAAAATAAAAAATAACTAAAAAAAAAGAGTCAAAAGAAAAGAAAATCAAAGCAAAAGCATCAAGTTACTCCTAGCCCACATGAGGATAAACTGTGAACGGCTAAAAATACAAAAAAAAAAAAGCAAAAAAGTTAAAAAACTTGGACACTTGATCTGAGCTCGACCCAAATCTCCAACCTAAACAAGTTCGAGAGACGCTGGGAGAAGACACAGATCACCTTTTCGAAATAAAAATAGACGAGCCCCATGTTTAAACCATCCTAAAACATCCAGACCTAAACCCTTTTTGTAGCCTTCCACCGCCATTAGCCTAAGCCAACGTTTCGTCCCACCAAAAGTTCTTTTTGACTAAGGAATGATCCAGGGCAACACAATGACAATGACAGCATCAATGATCTTGCGACTTGGTCTGGATCTCCAAAGTCTTATTCGTCGTTGGAAGACTCGAGAGGGGAATCCAGGCCGGATATTCGAAAAAAAAGAGTACTCGAAGTGTAGAGTAGTTGATCTAGCGGCTCAACTTGAGTTGCTGAACCACTGATAGTCGTCAGCAAACTCGAGAGGGGAATCCAGATCTATTACTCAAGAAAGAATGCCATTACAAGAGTAGAGTCGCCGATCTTGCAGCTCAACTTGAGTCACCAAGCCACAAAGACACAGAGACTCCGAACAGAACTGAAATGTATAAATCCAAAAATACGAGCATAGTCTGAAAGGGCATAGTGAAAATCTGAAAGGACACTATAAGTAAAAGAATCAGATTACGGTAAAATCAAAGCCACCGGCACAATGAAAATCCTAAAAAGGACGTCGATGCGCAAAAATGTGGAAACCGGATCTGGTGAAAATCGTAACTGGCACCAGGGGCAGTAAGGGTTAACAAAAAAAAAAAAAAAAAAACAACTCCAGGCCTGCAAGAGTATAAACTGTGAACGGCGAAATCCTTCCCAAAACCCATGATCCCAACAGATAACGATTTTCCAATGCTAGGGCGCTGGGGATGACTCTAAAGGAACCAATAGATAATTGGTGCTGGTATCCCCTGTGTTCGACAAAAGCACCGAAATCGTCGTAACCAAAGATTTCACAAATTCTGAATTTATCATACTCATTTGATAAAGACATTTCACAAGATTGCATTTCAAAACTTTTATTTTGGCAAATGACGACAAATCTAGGATTGATTCGATAAAACTTCGATTTTCAGAAACAATAGATATACCTGAGGCCAAGTAAGTACAAAACCTATTTTCTTTGCATTAATCTTCCAACATTTTGCATATATTCAGATAATGAAAAGAAAATACAAAAGTGAAAATATAGCGCAATCAGTCAAACATCATGGTGAGAAATGAAGAAAGAGTCAAGACGCTCCTCCAAAGCATGGATCCGGGCAGCTTGGCTCATCATCACTTTCTCAGCATCGGAAGCATCACAGCTCACCAAATATGTTGCAAAGTCCTCAAAGTGAGGACACTGGGCAAGCCGATCCCTCAACTCAGCAACCTCAGTTAGAAGCCTAGCCACTTCACCACCATCACTAGATCTAGACTGGGCGAGGGCAGATGTCAGCCGAGCAATCTCTTTCTACATCTTCTTCTCTGATTTGAGCCAGATAGCCTGAATTCGACGATGATCAGTTTGAGACTCCTCAACTTGATCTCGATAATCAAAGAAGGATGAAGCACCAGGGCGTGTTTGGGGAACTATCGACACAGACGGTCTCCCATAAACAAGCTCTCGAATCCAATGCAAGTATGCCGAGAACTGGTGTGCTACAAAGATGGGTCGACTCAGAATCTCAACCCGACCCCATTCTTTTACGAGTCGACTCAAAAGTACAGTCGACAATGGACCAACCAACTCATTAAAATTCTCGGGGATGAACACACCTTGGTCATAATCAAATTGACGAAGAACCCGAAGTGGAACATAATGAGTTGCCCCATGAAGGCCAATCAAAATGAGAAAACGAGCACCATCAAATGCTATCATGGGAGACCCTCGAGGTTGGAAGGCCCCAACCCACCTCACTTCTTCATCATCAAGGTTGCCGATAAAAGAGTACCATTCTTCTTTGCTACCCGAGGTAAAGGGAGCAACTCGCCATAACATCATGAGTACAAGATCGGCGTTAACACAAAATGAGCGATTAACCACTTTAGTTGAAGCCAGATGATCCATAAACCAGAGCTACAATAGCAAGAGCAGTCTAAACTTTGGAAACTGACAAGGTCAAATGTAAATTTAAAGCTAAGTTCAGAATTTACTTGCAGGAGTAGAGCACACCCTCGGAAAACTTGATCACGACCAGAAGAACAAGCCGTGAGAGATTGGAACATCTCGCTCAAAAGCATCGGCATCAACCGGTGTCCCTCCTGGACTTGTTGAATCACGTGGATAAGAGAAAGATCCATGATGTCTCCACCACCTGGAAACAAGAGTTGACTCACCACCATCAAAGTGAGAGCATTAAAATGAATCAACAGTTTCGAGGAGTCGGGGAGGTGTTCAATTAAGAAAGACTTGGACATTGTCTTCAAAACCGATCCGCCATCCAGAATCTTCAAGAATTTGCGACTTATCCCCCAAAAATCGGAAGCCTCACCTCGGAATCCATCACGCAATGGTAGAACCACAACAGGGCCCGATATCTCAAGCCCCAACGAAACTTCGAAGTCCTCGATGGTGGGAGTCATTTCGTGCACCCCAAATCGGAAAAGATTAAGCTCAGGGATCCAATACCCCAACATGGCCTCAATTAAGCCCCATTGCAATGGAACCTTGGGCAAAGAGAGGGTGAACCCCAATTTATTCAAACACCATTGAGCTCTATCATCATTATCCATGCCATCTATCCAACTACTCAAGAAAGAATCGACAATACCATACCTTTTCAAGTTGGGAAGAGTCGAAGACACCTCCATGGAGCTTGAGAAGAAGCTTCGAGGGAGAAAAAGAGTAAAAAATCGCCCAAAATAAGAAAAAGGGAAGTGAAAAGTAAAATGTTAGGGCTAAATGAAGTTGAAATAAGCTTAAAAAGAAAGTAAATCGTGCTAGTCCGAGTTTGAAACAAGGATAAGGTCAAATGACAATTGATTCGTGTCTAAAACACGGATGAGATCAAAGTTAGCTTACCCATGCTGGTAACACGGATGAAGCAAAATATGACTCATCCGTACTCTGGGCACGGATAAAAAGTTGGAAAAACTCATCCGTGTCGAGAACACGGACCAGAACATTTTAAACCTTGGGGTCTGGGTCATTTGAGGTTTTGATGATGCCGGACCACATAATGGCTCAAAATCACATGGAAATGAAAGAATTCCTACGCACTCGATAGATGCGTTCAAAACTCTCAAAATACGCATCGGGCGCGTAGAAACTTGCCAAGGTCACACTGGGCCAGGTCAGGCCTCTACACTCACCATGGGTCCCAAAACGATTCACACCACTCAAAGAGCACAACCGAATGGCCCTTGGGACCCTAATCGCACCCTTTACCCACCCGTAGCCTCACCAAGGATTCAAAAACCCCAATGATAGATATCACGCCTAAAAGGCTCGAATCAATTGCACAGATGATCATAATAACATGACAAATACAATAAAATATGAGCATAAACACACGTATATACTAAGGTTGTAATGTTTACATACAAGGTCCAAAGGTCTAATACAATAAATCTAACGTTTTGCAAGGTACAAAAGAAACAGAATCAGATGGAGGGGGGATCATCCCGGGCACTCTGAGTCTCGGGGATCACTCCAGAGGAAGATTCGGCCACTGCACCCGAGCCAGACACACCGGAAGAAGGTAGACCGTGCATCCGCAGTCGTCGCTCTGAATCTGTGAAGAATAGCTCCGAGTCCAGGGCAGCATCTTGCTCTGTAGTACCCGCGAGATCAGCGACAGGGACAGCAGGTCCAGTGATACAGGTAGCATATATAAGGAAATAAATGACTGAAATGCATATACTTACCCTAGGAGGTGTTGGGGGCCGTGCAGAGGTGTTCGCTCCGTATCGGCGTCGATAGTAATCCTGAGAAGATCATGAGAATCACAACAGGTGAAAAATATGCTACGACCTACATAGGAATAAGAAAAAGAAACAAATAATGACGTACCATCTCAGCCTGGAAACGAGACTCCCGCATGGCTGCCTCCAGCTCTAACTCCTGGATGCGAGCTGCCTGGGCCTCGATGCGAGCCTCCTACTCCTTGAGCCGAGCGGCCTACTCCTCCACCTCAGCCCTAGAGGCTCTCCATATGTTCTCCATCTCCCTGAGCCTCGATCACGTCATATCCCTCTCGAAGACGACGAAGATTATCGGCATGAGAACAAGAACGCCAATCAAGTGAGACAAGGATATAATGGAACACAAAAATTATAAGGAAGAAAGACAGTGATAGAATGCATACCGTGATAGCATGCTCCTGAAGAAGGACCCCTCCAATCTCGGTAATCCTGGCTCGGGCAGTGACAGCAGGCATAATGCACCCAATAGAGGCCTCTCGGAACCATGCCCGGTAGTCACCTCCTCTCACCAGCCCAGCAGCATCTACGCCCCTCGCCTGGGCAAGATACTCATCCACCGTCATCGCACCCGAGATAGGCTCAGGTGGAGCAACAGGGATGCGAAGGCTCCCGTCGTGCTGGAAAAACAAGCGCTCCCCGAGGTAAAATGTGTATCTCTGCTCGCCAATGAAGTAGGGGTAGCGCTGTCGTCTGGTGTTACGCCTGTAGGCGTTCCTCACCTCCTGCCTCCCGCTGATAGTACGGGGTAGATCTCGTAAAGTAATAGAAAATAGCTGCAAAAGAGACGGTCAGATAACAGACATGGATAGCGTCAAGGTCAAACAGAAGGGAAAATGCTAGATTACTCACGTCTCGAAGTCGGCATCGATCAATATGAGCCCGAGCACTCCTAGGACTGCTCCTGGTCGCCCTGGCATCTCTCGTAGCCCAAAAAGCCCCTAATGGATAACCCTCGTCTGGATGACGACGAGTGGGCAAATAGAAAGGGAAGTGTACATGAACAAAAATCTGGAAAGAAAAGCGTAAAGTGTCAGACAGTGAAGGAAGCGTCAAGAAGAAAATTGAGGAGGAATAAAATTGAGATCTATCTACCTCAATAAACTACCAGAAAAAGCGAGTGGAGATCCCAGCTCCACAAGGCACGGTAATCCCCTCAACGACCTGGTCTAAACCCGCCATAATGGTGCCATAAATGAGGCTACCCCAATCAAAGTCACCAGTGTGGTCGATATCACGCATGACGGAGAGGAAGGTAGTGGAGACAGAAGAATCATCCTCTAGGAAGAAACAACTATCGATAAGGAGAAGAAAGCAGATCCGAAAAATAATATCGAAATCACGGTCACCAAAGCGAGCCGACCTCTCTCTATGAGTGGGCAATGCTCCATCCTCTCCCTCTATCAGTAACAGCCCCATCAACATCTCAGTACTAATCTTTCCTTGCTTCCCCACCATGGAGGCAAGGACTCTGGTGATGCCTAATAGCTCTCCCACCTCCTAGATAGATAGCATAGTCAAGGGCAGAGGCTCTCCATCCATAGCAATGCCCGTAATCGCCACAAAATTCGAAAGCCTGACGCCTATCTCCACCTCCAGCATATGGAATGAGTGGGTCGCTAGAAACCATTTCTCTACTATGGCTAAAAACAGGGGTCGATCCGCCTTGAAAGACGGTATCTACAGGAAGGCTCCAAAGCCTACTGTAGCAAACTGTATCCTGATGTCATCAGAAAATAGGGCAGCAGTCAATAAAAAGGTGCTTCACCTCCCGCGAAAACTGGTTAATGGGTAGGGGGTAGGAATGTCCAATCGAACAAGTATAGAGACATGCCTCCCTAATCCAAGGAGAAAAGAGGTATCTAGAACCCTCTCACTCTCCTCCGCAGGGATCTCAACCCTGGGAACCTCTCTACCAACTCTACCGGCACCCACAGCCCTATCTGCCCGACCTCGGCTTCCACGTCGACCTCTACCGTCACTGTTACCTGGCAGGTCCTCTGCCGGACTACTTTCAAAAACGCTGGCCTCATCTGCCCGGCTACCAGAAGAAGAACTACCTACAGATGACTTAGGCCTCCGTGAAGGCTGCCTTGGCCAACCATACTAGGTCGCCACACCAGATCCCAAAGCAAAGCGAGCCCGGGTCCTGGGCCTCGCCTCCTCCTCCTCGTCTGAAGAATGTCTTGCTACTCGGCTCCTCCGCTCTCTACCCATTTGCAAGTCGCCATGTGATCAATCAACAACGCAAAAATCTATAATCACGTATCTCGATGAAGCTGTCTAGGTTAAACCTAACCAAACCGAGTCAAACCAGCTTAAACCCAGTCAACCAGTGTCCTACCTAGCTAACCTAACCGATCTGAGTCAAACCTAAGCCAATTCGAGCAAAACCTACCCAGTCAACTTAATCAAATCGAGTCAAAATCTAGTCAAACCCAATCGATCACAGTCAAACTGAGTTAAAGCCAGTCCATTCAGTCAAACCTATCCAATTTGGGTCAACAAGAGTCAAATCATTCGACTCGGTCAGACCCAATCAACCTTATTAACTGGTCGAACCAAGCCAACTCACCCAGAACCCAGGTAACCCAACCCAACTAAGTTAACCCAGCCAAACCCAATCGACTCGATCAACCGAAGTCAATTCAACCCAGTCCAACCCCAAATCGAGTCAAACCAGTTTAAACCTAGTCAACCTAATCAAAGCCAATCAAAACCTAGTCAATCCTAGTTAACTCAGCCCAATCAAAGTCGCCCAGTCAACCCAATTTAGCCCAGTTAACCCAACCAAAACCTAATCAACCCGGTTCAACCCGTCTAACCCTGTCAACCATGTAACCCAGTCAACCTAGTCAACCCAGCCTACACCCAGGTAATACCTAGCCAAAAAACCATACCAACCACATTGAGATCTCACCAAAAAGAAAGAAAATGCGGGAATATCCAAAGAAAATGTTCACAATCAAGCAGGCAAAGAGAAGGAAAAATGAGAGAGCAAACATAACGAGCGTGATAAACATACACTGCCAGACATAGAGCATGCTAATAGGAGGAAAAGAAAATGAGAAAATAATTAACTACAACCCACACAGTCCATTTCAGTCCACCCCTAAACAATCCCCAAACTACCTATAAACTACGCCAATCCCTACTACTCGCCCAAAACCATCGTACTTCTCACTCACCAAACCCCCAAATCAATCCCAAGAATAATGCTTACCAGCCCAATTCATCACCCAAACAGTCCCTCGAACTCAACCCAAAACCTCCTCACTAAACCTCCCTCCTCTACCCCTAAGTTTCCAGCCAAAATAGCCCATAAACCACCCTAAAATTCTTGATTGAAGAAATTCCCTACAAACCACCCCAAACAACATCCAACCTACCTTACCTTTCGCCCCAAAATCCTAACTTAATCCCGTCCATAACAATTCAAGGCCATCACCTCAAAACCATTCCTAAAACTACTCTTAAAGTCTTCCCTGGGAAGATGAACTCCAAATCACTAACTACCACTTTCACTAAGCCGTTTGTATACCCCCAAACTCGGCCCATCAACCACCAAGCTACCAAATCATCATCCGTTCCATCATCAATCCATCCGTCCATCTTATCACCCGTAACTTTAACCCTCAACTTACAATCCCGAGATCCCTTCCCAAACATCCTGGGAAATTTTCATCCACCCCATCAACCAAATCATCCACAAAGACATGGCAGAAATCCTTATTCAGTCCAATAATGAAAGAAAGGCAAGCAAGGCAAGAGGGTAGCAATTGATAATATCATGAAGTTCGAAGGCTCAAAGAATGGCATAAATAAAAGCAAATGGCAAAAGAAGAGGCCATGCCAGGGAAAAATCAAGGGTTTCATTACCATTCTAGGCAATTGAAAGCAAAAAGAGTGGAATAAAATAAGGATAAAACTCACCTCAAACGCGTAACCCACTAAAGAACTTTTCGATGCTTTAAGTCGCTTCCACGAACGCCCAACACGCTCCAAATCTCCCAAAGCAATCTGCCAAACCACTAAATCAACAAAAATGAGAAGAATATGAAGAGAAGGGAGAGAAATTGCAGGAGAGTGAGAAGAAACCAAAGAAAAACGGAGAAGAAACTGAAAATGAAAGGGCGCGCAGGCTTTAACTGTTTGAAATTCGTACTGGTCCGTGTCACCAGTACGGATAAAGCCTAAACAGCGCCATCCGTGTCATTAGTACGGATAAAGGAAATCTGGTAGGAACCATTCCCCAGACACGGATGAAAGTGAATCAAAAACTATCCGTGCCTCAAGCACGGATCAGTCAAAATCAAAAATAAAATAAAAATCGAAAATCAAACAAAAATCAAATAAATAAAAAAAATCAAAAACCCTTCTCGAGTTGAGCTTCACTCTAATTTGGCAAAACACGATCGAAGGAATAATCGATTTTCAGAACTCATCAAATTTTCATCAAATCCAAGGTCTCACACGAGCTCCACGCCATCGAGACCAAGGAATTAATAAGGTAACTCTGTCAGACCCCGTGCTTGAGTAACCATTTTCTATAAAAGGGATCAATTCAACCGGTAATTCGAAGTTGTGTTTTGCAAAATTTTGTCGGGCCCGTACAAATAGGGGTTTAGTCTATTCTTTGCAGTTCTTTGCAAGCAATTCCTGTAAAGAAAGACAGCTGTAGACACCTCGATTTGAACGGGACCTTCTTCGAAGGGGCCCAAAAACAGTAATCTTTCAAATAAATTTAACCAACGGGCCTCGATGGCCCGAAACATTAAAATCTGACACTTTTAGCCAAAATCTGAGCCTCTAACACCTCTCAATAGGTTAGTAGGTCCGCCAAAAGGATTCGGCTATCTCCCTTCTACCCCGCTCCACTCAAAACATCGGTTTTTGACAAAATAGGCCAACGGGCCTCTAAGGCCCAAAATATTAAAACGTGGCAATTTCGATCAAATCGATGCCCCCAAGACCACCCAATGGTCTAAAGGATCCATCAAAGGGATCGGACTCATCCCACGTTGGCCCAACCTTCGTCGCACCGCACTTATATCCACAAAAATCGATAAATTCTCCAACGAGCCCAAAAGGCCCAAAATCGCCGAACACGTGGCAATTTTGATTAAATCAATAATTTCAAGAAAAATAAAAAAAAATTAAAAACTTAAAAAGGTGAGACTTGGGAGACCTACCCCTCATCTATCATCCACCACTCCGTCCCGAAATTCGTAAACACCCTAAACCCACCTAAGGCCCACAAGCCCTCAACTCTTTCCTAAATTCATTTTCTACCTTACCCATTAACCAAAAATTAATCTAAGCCCAAAAACCAACCTCCCTTCTCAAAATCCAATCCAAAATAAGCCTCACCCAATCCAAAACACTCACAACCCTCTTAAACCCAAGCCCAATACACCCCAAGGCCCACAAAATCCCACCCATATCGAATTCATTATCCAACCCACTAACCTTAACCCATTAGCCATTACCCAAATCAACTAATCAACCCCTCAATGTTAAAAGATGACACATGTCATCATCACCCTTCACCTCCCTCATCTAATCACCCACTCCCCTCACCATTCTCTAAATACTCCATCTAACCCACATCACCTCTCTCCAAAATCACCTCAACCCATACCCTACCCTAACCTACCCTATCCCTTTTATCTAACATCATCAACCACCCATACCTCAACCTATACTCTAATCCATCACCATTCTCTAACATCATCAACCACCCATATCCCTTACAAATCAACCCATCAGTTTCCCTTAAATCACTCCAACAAAATCACCTCAACCCATACTTCCTTCATCATCAATCAACTAATCCACACCCTTCTCTCTAATCAAACAACCCCCATCAACCAATCAACCAATCTCATTCCCTCACCCTCTTATCATGATTTTCACATGGCATCATCTCCTTTACTCTCCCAAAAATCAACCAACTAATCTCTTACACTACCCATCCCTCCACCTTACCCTTTTCATCAACCTAACACTCCTTCCCTAAATAACTCTCTTACACCCCCACTCCTCCCATCAACCATCACTCATCTCATCCCACTTAACATTCTACCCAAAATGGATTTGGGTAGGATCCAAACTATTTGGGATGAAATACAATCCATTTCTATTCTTTACAAAATTACCCCTAAATTCATTCCAAATTTCATACTCCCATATTCTAAAAATCATGCCATTACCCATTCTCTCAACCTTTAACCCCATTATATCCCTCAAATCATTCTCCAAACACTATAAATACCCTTCCCCTCTTTTCAAAAATGGTTACAAAATTTTCACCAAGTCTCCCTAAAAAAAAATAATCTACTCTCTCTACTTATCTCCACTACTCTCTCCTACCACCCTTTAAAAAAGAAAGTAATTTTTCTCATACTCCACCAAGGACAAAAGGATTCAAAGAAGAAGAATAAGAAGAAAAGAGGATCAAGGATACAAGGTGAGTGCAACAAACACCCCCCCCCTCTTTCTCTCTCTACCCTCCCCTCTTCCCTTTTCTATCATCCCCCTTCTTTTCATTTTATTTTAAATAGGTTGAACATGAAGGAACCCCATGGATAAATGTCTAAAAGGGTTATTTCTATCAATGAAATAACCCTATGACCAAGCCAAAAGTGAACCCCTATCGAGGGTACAAACACTCCCATGTGGCACGTTATTTTCCAAGGTTCTTTAAAATAAAAATGACCGAATTGTGTTGAGGTTACCGCCACTTGGAGGGGAGAAAAGGGAGCCTAACCCCTTCTCTTCTCTCTAACAGAACCACTTACCCAAATCCTTAGGTTCGATTAGATTGGCCCCTTATCCGTTGTGAGTCACTAACGCCAAAAATGGCAATTTTCCAAAAAAATGTGCAGCGGGTGACCATTCACACCCATTTACAATTTGAATGGTGGCAACTCCAAATCATCGTAGATGTGGCCGTCATAATGATGAAAACCACGTGTCTACAGGACCAGACGAAGATGTCTTGATAGTTACGCAGTAGTTCAATCATTTCTTCTTTCTACTGAGGGGTTAACAAGGCTCCGATTTTTACAACACATGGGTCCTCTTTAGTGCCAAGATTAACCGAGTCCGTATCCTCAATGTTTGGCTGAACACATTTTTCATGTCGTTCTAGAAGATCTTTGATTTCTTTAGGAGGGTATTCCACTTAGTCCTCAGACTCATCCTCAATTCCCATGAGGTCGAAGTCGAGTTCGAGATCGAAGTCATACTCATCCCTTTCATATTTTGTTCTGTTCAAAGGCCCATTTGATTGAGACAAATCCCTTAAATTTCTTTAGGAGGGTGAATAATTTTTCATTTTTTTGATTTTTGAAGAAATTTTTATTTTTTTTTTGGTTTTTGGGTGCTATTTTCTGGACATCTGAAATAAGAAGAGTAGTCATATATTAGTAAATATAGGGAGCCCTCAAAAGAGTCTTTATCTGAGGACGAGGGCTCGTTATGATCCTCGGGCAAACTGATTTTGCCTAACGGCATTTTGTTTTAGGCCTTATGAGCCTCAAGTGTGATAGGGAATTCCTCTCAATTATTCAAAATCTCCCCTTCTTTGATGGGGTAGATGAGGTGAGATGGTGATTTTTTTAGTGGCTCGGAGATGACCATGATTTTCGGTTGACTCTTTTCAAAGCTGGGCTTAGGCCCTCCCAAGTTGGGTGGAATGACGATTGATGCCCAGTCGATGCTGCTAGAAAATGGTGAATCATTCTTGTTGCTCATGGAAACTTCTACTTTCTCGGGTTCTTTTGCTATCTCTTGTGAATCCTCGACTGAATCCCCGTTGAATAGAATATCAACGCCGTCCATGAAGGAGAATTGGGACTCAACAATCGAGTTTTTCTGTATGTATTTTTGTTTGAGACTTACAATTTTTGGCAGTTGTTCTGACAAACTGTCGGGTCTGAATTGTGATTTCGGGGAACTGACACTAATATGAAAAACTATGCCCAGATTCCAGACTTTTGGCTCTCGTTTCTGTCGTCTTGCTAATCGAAGTTCTTTATTATTGTCATTCTTGTCAGCAATATCTTTTTTCGTAGGTTTGAAGCCAAGCCCAAAGTAAAGAGTGTGTTTACTTGCAGTGATTGGAGTGGTTCTACCCTTTCTTTCCAGTCATAAAATATGCTTGGGTCGGTAGCCAGCTTTCTTCATTACCCTTCCA
Source organism: Akebia trifoliata (assembly GCF_017979445.1). Lineage (NCBI taxonomy): Eukaryota > Viridiplantae > Streptophyta > Magnoliopsida > Ranunculales > Lardizabalaceae > Akebia > Akebia trifoliata. The sequence goes on from NC_141375.1 coordinate 14,536,262, forward strand.
ATCATCAAGTTTGCCTTCGACAGTTCTACTCTTGCCATTTCCTTTCCCCTTTTCACTTGATTGACCGTAATGAATTGGTAAGAATGGTACATCACCTTGTCTTTTGTCATCTCCATGTCTACGAATGACAATCTAGGGTTCGGCCAGCTGGGATTAAGTTCTCTGGTAGAACTGATATCATGTTTTGCCCTATTATGAACTGGACCCTTTGGTGTAGAGATAACGGTACTGCCCCTGCAATATGAATCCATGGCTTCCCTAATAAAAGATTGAATGTTGCTGGTATGTCCATGACCTTAAAGGTAACCTCGAAAATACATGGGCGGATAGTGACTGGCAAGTTAATTTCATCGAGAAAGTCCCTCTTTGAGCTATCAAATCCTCGAACTACCTTGTTATTAGGCTTAACATGAGACCAGTCTGCATTCAGCTTACGGAATGTCTTTAAAGGATAGACATTGAGAGCCGACCAGTTATCGATTAGTACCTTGGCGACCATCATACCTTTGCACATAACCATAATGTTCAGCGGTTCAATATGTGCGCGTCCCTCTTGGATAAGTTCGGTTTCTATGAAGACAATCTAATTGGGAGCCATGATTTGTCCCACTATCTATTCTAGTTGTGCAAGTGAAGTAGTTGCCGATACATATGACTCGCCTAAGACTTTTAACAGTGCCTGCTGATGTTCTTCTAAATTTTGCAAGAGACCCAAGATACTGATCTGTGTTGGGGTCTTGTTCAGTTGTTCGACTGGATTCACTTTTACGAATGAGTTTGATGAAGTCTGCTACCTCTTTATCTGTCATTTTATATTTATGTTTCTTTTCTGTCTTTTCTTGTCCTACCTTGTCGACATCAAACATTTTATCTTTCCCCTTTGTTTTCCTTTTTTCTTCATTCTCTTCTACTTCTTCCTTTTTTTTTTCCACCATCACTGCCTTTCCCAATATCTTGTGGTGTGCCCCAGTTTTCGTCATGTGACCAATGTCTACTATCATAGCCTTTTTCATTGTTTCTACCCCTGTTAAGGTGATAATGCTCGTTTCATAGTTCCACGGGACCACCTGATTGGAACTATATGGGAAGGGTTTGGGAGTGTTTATTATAATTGGGGGTTGTTCAGATTTTACATGGAAGATGAGGGGTGATTTGGATGTGAAAATGGTGGAAGGAGCTATTTGAGAGGTTGATGGAGTATAGGGAATGACGAGTGGTGGTCGTAAGGATGAAGCATATGGTATGTGAAGGAAATCAATGCCTTCTACGAAGGATGATTGGGACTCAACAACTGAGTCTTCTTGATTGTGCACAAGTTTGAAATTTACCATTCTCGACTTCCTTACTGGTTTTGTTGGCAGTGGTTCTGATAAGCTGTCGGGTCTGACTTGAGATTTCGGGAAGCTAATGCTGATATGAGGGACCTTACCTAGATTCCAAACATTTGGTTCACAATTTTATTTTCTAGCTAACCGAAGCTCCCTCCTTTTATCGTTCATATCCGATATATCCTTTTTCGTGAGCCTAAACCCTAGATCGAAATAAGGAGTGTATTTCTTTGCTTCGACTGGTGTAGCTTTCCCTTTTCCTCCCGGTCCCAACCTTTGTTTGGGTTGGTAACCTACTTTCTTCGGAACTTGCTCGACCATCAGATTTTCCCTTGATAGTTTCGCTTCACCTTTTTTTTTCCCTTCTCCACATGATTGACAGCAACGAATTGATAAAAATAGTAGAGTGTTTTGTCTTTCGTCGTTTCGATATCAATAAACGACACATTTGGAGCTCCCAGCTGGAATAAGGTTCTTTGCCCATATTGATATTGTAACACCCCGAATTTTTAATTCATATCTCGAGGAAAATAAATAGTGGAATATTAAGAAAATCTTGAAAGTGGGATTTAGGGGTAAAACTTTCGGATGTTTTTGATCATTTTTTATGGAATCTGACCTCACCATTAGATTCAAAATGATATAAAAACATAGTTTAGCCTTTAAGCACGCTCAAATGCGAGTCCGAATATAAAAGTTGCAAAATCCTCGATTATCGGGTCGGACTAGGCTAAAACAGTGACTTTTTGTTAGGGTAATAATTTTTAAAATTCGATCATATCATTGGGTTCATAACGAAAAATTATTCAACATAGACTATTTATTTGTCATTTTTGGAGATCAGGAAGTCGAATTATCGCCAAAAACGAAAACGACATCAAGTTTATGGGTCACATCAGGCCAAAAATGTAAATTTTTTATTGAGACATAATTTGTAGAAATTGACTATACCATTAGATCCGGAATGAAAAATTAGGTGAAATAGAGTATTCATTTGTCAGTTTGGAGTCCGGATGATCAAGTTATCATCGATCGAAACAATTGACAAAATACCGAATTCGTCCCACATTTTATTTAAATATATTTTTAATTTTTTTTTTATATGTCATCTTCCCCAACGCGTCCATACGGCCGAGACATATAAAAAAACCAATTTTTTTTTTTTCTCTTCGATTTTCCATCTCAGATCTCTCACAAACGGCTCGCCGTCGACGATCGACGCAGAAGGGAGAAATGTCCGCAGCTACGTTCTCTATAAAACCCACCCAACCTTTCTTTGTTTCACTTTCTATTTTACCCTATATGGTCAAAAATCAACCGTATTTGGATACGGAAGTTTCGAAACTTTGACCTCAGATTTCGTCCGTTTCTGGGTTAAATCGTCTTCCGACGCAAAAGGGAGAAATGTCTGCAGCCTCATTCTCTACATAACCCACTCAAATTCCTTCTGTTTTCTCTTCTTTTTCACCCCGTATAGTAAAAAATCAGCCGTATTTTTATACGGAGATTTCGTAACTTCGACCTCGATTTTCATCGGTTTCGGGGTCAAATTGTCTTTCGCCGTAGAAGGGAGAAGAGACGAGCACATCGAGATCTTCGAAACCACTAGGTCTGTTTCGAAAATCAACTGCTTCGAAGTTCGATCCGTCTCGATTTCCGTGCAGATCGCCTCGATTTCCGCGCACATGCTTTAATCCTTTCGCCTAGACATGGTAAGGAACTCTCAATTTCTATTAGTAATCGTAGATTGTGAAAATTGCATTTAGGACTTTATCAAAAAAATTTGGATGTATTTCCAAAATATAGAATTCTTTTATTATTTCAAAAATTCACGCCAGAACTCTCAATGAACTCATATTGAGTTGATGAATATCAGAAATAGGATGTTTTATTGAAGAGATTGAAAATTGTAAAAATCGGAAAAAAGGAAAAAGGGTATGAAATGGTAAAATGTCAGAGTCACACCCGAGGGGTGATGTCTGCATTTTACGTTGTTGTGTTGTGTGTTGGTTGGTGAACAGATATCTAGGGATAATATTATTGGTTGCATGTTTATTTCCTTTCTGTTAGCGCGAGGCGCTGTTTACGTTTCCGTTATGTTATTTATTTTAGGCCGGGTGGCCACACTTGCATGGTAGGAAACTGGATATCTATTCTCAACCTTGTATTGTTAATTTCTCTTTTGTTTTTAAATGAAAATAATATATATATGTAGCTATTTTGTGAGCTGTTAAAGAGTTTGTGAATGCTTGGAGGGATAGTGCGTCATATCATCCAGAGTGATGTACTATCCTGGGATGTACGGTAGGAACCACCAAACTCATACGTGGTATGGGACGCGTATGAGAGTGGAGTCACAACTGGAATCCGGGATATTCCTCTCTATCTTTACCAGTGCACTTGTAATGTAAAGATAGTCGTATACGAATGGTTTGTATATTTGGGAATCATATGCACGCCTGATAGGCATAGACGAAGATGATTGGTCAGTGATCACTAACAATCTATAGTAGTCGAACGTTCTGACACATCGAAAAGAGACCCATTGCTTACGGTCACGTCAAACGGTCAGCCTGAGCCGGATAAATGGTCAACCAAACGTGGTAAGTGCAGCGATCGGCCACAAAATCAGGAACTAAAAGCTAGAGAGAAATTGTAACATCATGTCCCGACTGGGAGCGATCCAGTCGTGAATCCCAACACTCTAATTCCAATACTCCACCACTGTGTATTATGTATCTGTTGCTTATTTTGATATATAAAATGAAATGCATGTTTATTGTTTCCATTTGATCAATTAGATTTGTATAAAAAGATAATGTTATAGTGAGTACTGCTGATCGATGTAATGTGAGTTTTAAAATGTTTAGTTGCTCATCCCTGGCTATATGTACCAGTTAATCGTAGTTTTCTTCTGTAAAACTTTGTTTATTTTAAAATGATTCAGTATGCTTATTCGTTCATGTTAGGAGGGGTTATTGGTAGAAATTGTTTGTTTCCCAACTGGGTAACCTTGTTACTCACCCTTTCCTTCTCTATTTTTTTTTAGTTTCAGATTCAGAGCTTGACGAGGCAAGTATAGAGTACGAATGAGGATCATCTGGTTGGTCAGATAGACAACCAGAATTCGTCACCTAGTAAGTACTAGGGCTATACCCCCTAGTGGTGTCAATTCCCCCAAATAGTTTTATAGATTCTGTCTTGAGTGTTAGGATTTCTGTTAGAGTGAGAAATTTTGTATAATCCTGTATTCTAGTTATTCTTCCGCACTCTGATCTTTCGTATGTTATTTGACGTATATAAGCTTCCGCTAGTATTATATTTTATATATGTATGCAGGATTGTATGTCGGTTATCAGGTGCAAGTTGAACGCCTTGGAATGCTAACATAAATAGAGGAGACCATGCCGAAATTTTGAGGTGTTACATAATCCCTCAAGATCTGACATGGGGATTTGTGTTAGCGTCCGGCGAGGCGCCACAGATATCATCCTCTGTCCTATGATAAATTTGACTCTTCGGTGCAACGAGGAAGGTATAGCCCCTGTTATGTGGATCCAAGGTCTGCCCAGTAATAAGTTGAATGTCGTTGGTATCTCAATGACTTCGAATGTTACTTTGACCGTGCAAGGGCCTATTGTGTAGGTAAATCCACTTCTCCCAGAGAATCCCTTCTTGAACTGTCAAAGCCTCGGACAACCTTGTTGTTGGGCTTGACATGTAACCAATCAGCATTGAGTTTTCGGAAGGTTTCAAGAGGACAAACATTAAATGTTGAGCCATTATCAATCAGTACCTTGCAACCATCATGCCCTTGCACATGATCATGATGTTTAACGGTTCCACGTGTCCCCGTCCCTCTGGTACGAATTCACTTTCTGTGAAGATGATAGGATTGGGGGCCATGATTTGACCAATTGTCTATTCTAACTATGCTGGCGAAGTGGTTGCAGGTACGTGTGACTTTTCCAAGACTCTTAGCAATACCTCTTGATGTTCCTCAGATTTTTGTAAGAGACCCAAAATGCTGATTTGAGCTGGCTGCTTGTTCAATTGGTCCACTATATTATGCTCACTTTTACGAATGAGCTTAATAAAGTCTATAACTTCCTTATCTGTCACTTTTGCCTTCTCTTCCGTCTTGTTATCTTTATACATCTTACCATTTCTCTTTGCTTTCCTTTTTTCTTCATCTGTCACCCCCTTTTTCTATTTCTTTTATTTCTTTTTTGGTGCTTACCCCTTTCGTTGGTATTTTCTGACATCTCCCTACTTTTGTCATGTGACCAATGTCGGCCATCATTACCCTTTTCATTATTTCGACCCCGACGATTATGGTGATGGTTGTCTCGTTGCTCTAGGAGACGGCTTAGTTAGAGCTATATGGGAATGATTTTGGTGAATGTATGGTCATTGGAGGTGGATCAGGTTTTACAATAAGAATGAGGGGTAGTGGTGATGATTTGGATGTGGTGGTGATAGGAGCTTCTTGAGGAGTTGATGAAGTGTAAGGGATGACAAGTGGTGGTCAAGTGGATGAAGTGTAAGGTATGTGAAGGGGGGTCGAGTCATATTTTGAGGATTGGACAATGTGTAAGGTATGATGAGAGGTGGTCAGGTAACAATGTTTTGATGAGTGGGATGGATGGTGAGGTCAGCCATTCTGAGCGGTAATCGGGGATTTTGAGGTGAGTTGGTCGTGTACTGGTCGATGGTGCTAACTGTTGGCGTCTTTGGTTCCCTTGTTAGATGGATCCTGATTGTCGATCCAATTGGAGCTATGAAGGCTGTTGGATCAAAATCCAGTTCTCTGAAAATGACATTAACTCTGTGTCCATTTCCCCTTCCATTGTGGGTGGGTAGAGGGTTTTGATTGATGTTTTGCTGTTGAGGGTGATTCGTTGGTCCATCCAGTATGAGAGCTCTTTTGTTTATCAAGGTTTGCACCTGATGTTTGAGTTGCCAGCACTGATCTGTAGAGTGTCCTAGAGCACCTATGTGGAATTCGCATAATATGTTATGGTTGTACCCTGGTCCTTTCTCAGCTTCTGGATTTGGTGGCCTCTTAGCGAGATATTCTCCCCTGAGCAAGATCGGGAGTAATTATGATAATGTCATTGGTAATCTGGTAAACACCCTGTTAACTCTATTAGGATGTGCTTGCTGACCTTGTCCATACTGTGGTGCTTGTTGTGTGACTGGTGGAGGATTTGCCCTAAACGGGTTTTGAGGTACGGGGTTCCAGGTTGGTAGAGGCATTTGGGTCCATGAGGTTGACGGGGCTTGTGGTCTTAGTGTTGGTGCCGATATGAAGAGTGGTCAGTTTGGTTGTACATTGTTAACCTGTGTCTCTTCTCTCTTCTTCGCCACAGGCATTGGCTTTCTCTAAGAGGGGATTCCTGCTACTGCCCCTAGGCTCGTAAAATCGAATATCAGACCGGTTCGGATCCCGTCCTCTATCCGATCTACTACCTGTACTAGATTCGAGAATGTATCCGTAGTGTGCCCCACCAGATGAGTATAGAAGGCGTGCCGTAGTGTCGAGATAAACGTGGTGTTTATCTCTTCGATCATTGCAGGCCTTACTTGTGAGGCTGACTCTCGCCACCTCTGTGCATACTCTTTCACCATTTTCCTTTGTTTTCTTGTCATTTTAGCCATATCGTTTCGATCTAGACCAACATCCGTATTGAATCGATAATTGTGCTAGAACATTTCTACTAGGTCCTGCTAATTTTTAATGAGAGTGTGGTCCAATCCGTAGAACCATTTGAGTGCCAGCCTTGTTAAGCTTCTTTGGAATAGCTGTACCAATAGCCAGTCGTCCTCGCCATATTGGCACATAGATCTGCAATATAGTTTCAAGTGTGACAAAGGACATCCCACCCCACTATACTTCTCAAACTCCAAACATTTGAACTTGGCCAACAACTGTGCATTTGGGTAGAAGCAGAGGTCCTTAAACCAGGTCGCGCTCATAGTGCTGAGGTCTTTCATCCTCCTCATTTCTTCTTGTAGAGACTCGATTTCCTTAGCTAATTTTTCATTTGTTGCGCTTTTGACTTCTGTGGCCCTGTACTCACATTCGTCATCAGGAATGACCATAGGGGGTGGTCGATTAGGTGGAATATAGAGTGGGGGCCCCTGGTATTCTGGCACTATAGGAAGCATAGTGGTCTGTGGTCCCTGCGGAGGTTGCTCGGGTAGATCCTAATTTGACTCTGATGCAAGGTGTTGCATTGTCTGGGCTTGTATGATACTGGCATTGGCTAACACGGCACTTTGCATTTTTTCTTACCTCTCAATCATTTTTAGTAGTGCCGCTATTCTGGGATCAACATCTGACGTTTCGATTGCTATGGACTGTGCTGGTTCGGAAGAACTCATGGTGATAGTGGAAGATTTGAGAAACTACAGAGGTACCTTTGGCTGCTTATATTTCTTTCGTTTGGCCACCTGTGGGGACAGAAGACCAAGAGTTACTATCTTTTTTACAAAAAGAAGATACATGATATTTTATTAGGTAGGGTAAAGTTATTTATTATAAGGTAAACGAGTTTTAAAACCAAAGGGTTTCTCGATGTGGAGCCGGCATCAACACGGAGTTGGCATCAGTGTGGAGCTGGATTGTGTATTTTTGAAAATAATTACATTAACACAGAGTTGGCATCAACACGGAATTGGCATCAGCACGGAATTGGTATCGATCCGGAATCGGAAACATTTTGAAAAAGGGAATTTCATCAGCATGGAGCTAGTATCGACACGGAGTCGGCATCAATACGGAGTTGGCATCAACACAGAACTGGCATCGACACGGAGTCGATACAACCTTTTGAAAAATAAATTACATCAGCGTGGAGTTGGCATTGACACGGAGTCGGTAAAATATTTTGAAAAAAGAATTACATCAACACGAAACTGGCATCGACACGGTGTCGGTAAAATTTATATTATATATATATATATATTTAAAAAGAATTATCTCAGCATGGAGCTAGCATTGATATGGAATCGGCATTAACACGGAGTTGGCATCAACACGGAGTTGGCATCACCACAGAGCTGGCATTGATATGAAGCCGAAAAAATATTTTGAAAAAGGGAATTTCATCACTACGGAGCTGGCATCGACACGGAGTCGGTAAAATCTTTTGAAAAAAGAATTACATTAGAACAAAACTGGTATCGACATAGAGTCGATAAAATATTTTGAAAAAAGAATTACATCAACGCGAAGTTGGCATCGACATGAAGTGGGTAAAATATATATTATATATATATATTTTTTTGAAAAATAAATTATCTCAGCACGGAGCTGGTATCGACACGAAGTCGGCATCAACACGGAGTTGGCATCAGCACGGAGCTGGTATCGATATGGAGTTGGTAAAACATTTTGAAAATGAAAATTTCATCAGCACGGAGATGGCATCGACATGGAGTCGATAAAACCTTTTGAAAAAAAAAATGATATTAGCGCGAAGTTGGCATCGACACAGAGTTGGTAAAATATTTTTCTTGAAAAAAGAATTATCTCAGCACGGAACTAGCATCGACACAAAGTCAGCATCAGGACGGAGATGGCATCAACACGGAGACGGTAAACTATTTTAAAAAAAAAAAAAATTATCTCAGCACGGAGCTGGCATTGACACGGAGTCGACATCAGCACGGAGCTAGGATCGACACGGAGTCGACATCAACATGGAGTTAGCATCAGCATGAAGCTAGCATCGACACAGAGTCGGTATAATATTGAGAAAAAAGAATTACATCAGCATAGGACTAGCATCGACACGGAGTCGATATAACATTTTGAAAAAGTAGATTGCTACAAACAAGTCGAGTTGAAAAGACATTTTTTTGTTAGCCCTCAACCCAATTCTATGAAATCAATGCCGGCCAGTCAGTCTCCAGGAAAGAGGCAACGTACAATGGCACTCTTAAATCACCTCATTTCCTTGAACAAAATCGTTCTTGGCACCGACTTGGATCAAGAACTGCAATTGATGCTTTTAAATTTTTTTTTGTTGTTATTGAAAAAGATTGAATTCATTTGAGTTGATTGATCAGTTGTCAGCCTTGTTAGATCATATATGGATCATGGACTTGGTTCGATTGGGTCGTAAACTCGGTTTGTAGTGGAGCTGGGTCATGGACCCAGTTGTAATTGATTTGGGTTGTGGACCCAGTTGAGATGGATCTGGATCGAGGGACTCAGTTGTAATGGATCTGGATCTGGGGACCCAGTTGTAATGGATCTGGGTTGTGGGCCCAATTACAATGGATCTGGGTTGTGAATCCAGTTGTAGTGGATTTTAGTCGTGGACTCAGTTGAAATGGATATGGGTCATGGACTCCAATTAATGGAGATCGAGTTGCTGACCCAATAACTCAAGTTGATGTTTCCAAGTCTTCTCAAGAACCATTGCAAGGAATTGGCGGTCCGATGACTAGGACAAGGACTAAGAGGATGGAAGAGGCATTGCAAGGCTTGATTGTGGAAGTACAATACAAAGAGGCCATTCTAAAAGATTCTAAGGCTAACTTTGAAGATATCAAAGTTTCATCAAGGATGGTCAACTATCTTTTTATGCAAGAGATTAATTTGGAAGATCAATTTGGATGCAAGGGTTAATTGGGAATTTTTATGTTCTAATTGTCCTTAGTTTTAATTTCTTTATTTCTTAAGGACTAATTAGACTTTATTTATTTTTTCAAGGACTAATTAGAATCAATCTTGATCTAATTTGTCTATAAAAGGATACCTCATCTTGTAATTGAGACACAATTGACAATTTACTTTTTATGAGAATTGAAGTTTCTTCAAGAACTTTGTTTTGTTTCATATCATTTGGTATCAGAGCACCAAGATTGCTTAAAAAATGAATCATCATTGGGAGAGTTCTTCGAAGAGAAGGTTCTAATCTAAGAGGGTTCACATCATTTGGGTTAGGTGCCATTCAATTGGAGATTCAACGGAGTAGACCTTGTACGCCAACAAAATTCATATCAATTCAAAGCCAACAATGGCTGGAAATCAGGTTTTTATTATTTCAAAACATTCTTGATCCGTTCTTGTTGGAAACCATGAACATTCATTGAATTTCGTAGTTGTTCTTACATAGTTCTTTGTGAATTTTGCATTTTCTTTGCGGTATTTTCTTTGTGAGTTCTGAAATTTTCTAGCTGAAATTACAAATTGTGATCGATCATCAACAATCAATTTGTTACTAATGTTGAGGAACAAACCAAAGTTGTTGTCCACAACATGATTTGTTGTTGAAACACATCCACATTAATTCTAATCTAAGTTAGGTTTTTCATTGAAAAAAAAAAAAAAAGCTTCTTGGCTGAATTCTTGGTTTCTGTTTTGAGCATCCAACTTGAGATTACATGAAAAGAAAACTCTTGACGTGGCTGCTCTCATTTTGCTGCTATTAATTTGTTATGATGATCAAGATTTACATATTATTGTTGAAAAACAATACAGCATCTTATTGAAACTCAGATTCAGATTGAACACAACATTTCTTGCTGGTTTTTTTTTGTTGTAATAATCAAAAAAAAAAAAAAAACTTTCCAAGAACACACGTTTGTTACTGTTCTTTAATGAACTTTAACAATCTTGAATAGTCTTTCATTGAAAATAGACGCATCGTTCTTCGTAAATATTCAGACATTGATCTCTTAATTGCGTTTTTAATCGATAACCATGGACTATTCTTGCTGAAAAAATTCAGCCACAACAGAATACATTTGTTGCTGTTTTGATTGATGATCTTGAAAAAAACTTTCATTCTTGTCTTTAATGTTCTTTCGTTGAACATCAAATAGTTAATGGTCTTCATGCTGATTGGTATTTGCTATTGATGTTGTTTCTATCCACTCCAATCGCAGAAACCACAACAGCATTCATATTAAGATTGTTTGAATATTAGACTCTTTTGCTGAATCTTGTTTGAAGGTTGTTGATAAAGAACAAACCATCTGCTCTATTGTTAAACGAATAAACCACTGTTGTTGTTCTTTTAGAATATAAAACGAAAATAAATTCTTTCAACTAATTGATCTCTTACATGTTCAAGAACACATCATTGCTGGAGTTGAATCATTGATTCTATTGTTAAAGTGAAATCTAAACTCTTAACGTTTTTTTTTTCTTTAGTTCCATTGCTGAGAATTCAGATCAGTCACAACGTGTGACATGCTGAAATTCAAATCAATAACCTCCGATCAAATAAACGACATCATCCTTGGCGTTGATGTTCTACAGCAATGTGTATATTGAGAATTGTTTGCACTATTCTAACTTTCGTCTGCAATATATGTATTCTTGCTGAGTTCTTGCTTTTGTTTTACGATTGTGTGTATCTTGCGATTGTCCGAATTCGATTATTCTTCGATGTGTTACATACAAAAACATTTATTGCGTTTGCTAAATTTTTGCCATAATGTGTCTATACAAATATACTATATTTGCTTCTTGCTGTTAATCACGTTCTCTTAAACAAAAAAAAAAAAAAGAATTGATATTCGTTGATTCGTAGTACAGAAAAATCGATAAAATTGGAGTTGCTGACTTCAAACGGCCATAACTTTTGATCCGGATATCGGAACGACTATTAGTGCATATCAAATCGAAGCTCTTTTCGAGATCTACAAGTTGAATAGGCATAGCTTTGTTCCACACCGTTTCGACCTTCAATTCCATCATTTTTATTACTTTCAAGGACTTACAAGATTGTTGTATTCTTTTGTTGTTTTCGTTTATTTAAAATTACAGATTTCAACCATGAGTAAGGAAGGAGGAGAACCACATGAGACCGACTTGAAATTATTCATCAAGGCCATTCATGACCAATTTAAATTGTTAAATTCAAGGTTGGACAATATGGAATCCTCTTATGAATCTAAACCATATCGAAGACATGAGTTCGACAGAGAAGAAGATGTTCATTCCGAAGCAGAGAGAGTACATTATCGACGGGATAAGAAAGTTGATTTCAAAGAAGATAACAATTTGGGTAGCATAAAGATGATGATTCCGACCTTTCACGGAAAGAATGATCCTGAATTATATTTGGAGTGGGAAAGAAAGGTTGAGCACGTTTTTAATTGTCAAAATTATTCTGAGGATAAAAAAATAAAGCTAACCGTCGTGGAATTTACAAACTATGCCAGTATATGGTGGGATCAATTGGTGATCAATAGATGCAGAAATGGTGAGAGACCTATTCGATCATGGGATGAAATGAAGTCAGTGATGCGTAAAAGATTTATTCCTAGCATTACTATCGAGATTTGTATATCAAATTACAAGGGCTAGTTCAAGGTTCCATGAGTGTATAGGATTGCTATAAATAAATGGAGATTGCCATGATTAGAGCAAATATAGAGGAAGATAAAGAAGCAACCATGGCTAGATTCATTGTCGGATTGAACAAAGAGATTGCTGATATGGTTGAGTTGCACAATTATATGGAGATGGAAGAGTTACTACACAAAGCCATTAAAGTGGAAAAGTAAATAAAGTCTAGAAGGTTCAGATCTGGATCATCTTCTAATAATCCGTTTCAAACCAAAAGAAGACGCAAAGTCGAAACCTTCGGTTTCTATTCCCAAAGATAAGCCTGAAACAAAGCTTCTTATTAAGTCACGTCAAATTTAGTGTTTTAGGTGCCAAAGGTTCAGACACATTGCTTCTGAATGCCTAAACAAAAGGGTTATGGTTGTATTAGCAAAAGGAGACATTGAAAGTGCTAGTTCAAATGACAACGAGATGCCTCCATTAGAGGATTGTTCTGATGTTGAAGTAGAAGAGCCTGTGCAAGGTGATTTACTTGTCACCAGGAGAGCTTTGAGTATACAGCCTAAGGATGAAGGAGATAAGGAGCAACGTGAGCATATTTTTCACACAAGATGCCACGTGAAGGATAAAGTCTGTACATTGATTATTGATAGTGGGAGTTGTACCAATGTTGCTAGTACCTTTGATGGTAGTAAAGTGATTGTAAGGTATCGTTATTGGCCGGGGATTGCGGGTACTCCTATTCTAAAGAGTCATAACAAATTTTAGTTAGTTTAATTAACAAGTTGAAAACAAACATATTACACAAATTTAAGGGGGTTTCAATTTTGGCGATTCGGATTAAAAAAAATATAAATAAAAATAAAAATTAAAGAAATAAATATTTACAATTGATCATCTTCTCTCACAATTCAGAAAATCAAATTCATTAACTGACTAATCAAATTGCTTCAACATAGACAACGAATTTCATACCTTAATTATATATTCGAATTGAATCAAAGTGCAATCCTAAAGAGATCATGCATTTTATAAATTCCTTCTTTGATAAATCATAGGATTTTGGAAAAGTCCATCACCTAGTTATTTTGATTAAGCAATCAAGTCAATACTCAGCGTATCCTTACAACTTCTTAAACAAATCATTAAGATTAAATGGAATTATGATTCAATAACTTACTCCTCAAACCTATGGAAAAGTCCATGGCTAAAGAACATGCAATTTTCATATCACAACTATTGTTCATAGTTTTTACCACTTTTAAATCATACCCCAAATCAATTAGGTGATTAGAGATACAACTATGGTTTCAATGACAATTAATATCAAAGTTTTCAATATAACCGAACTGAAAATTTAGCATACATAATTAAGATCACCAATTCATGTGTCTATATCTCACCAATCCGAAAACATCAATTAATGAATCTGAAAGTCATTAACTCATTGAATTAAAAATTTCTAACTTAAGAATCCATCAAGATGTTTTTTAATCCAATAGCAACCAGGTTTGAAGTAATAAAAATAAATAAAAGTCATAAGGGTTACACTTTTTTAAAACAACCAAAGAAGTTTGAGATGTGTTGGTGGAGATGTTCCTTACGACGATGATGTTGATGATTGAAAACGAATACAAGCAACAACGTTGTAAAACTTCTTGGCAATAACATTGTTATAAATTTTCAGCAACTTCTCCTTCTTTTTAGCAACTCGTCCACAAAAATTCAGCAACTCTTCTTCTAATGGTCGTTAGTTCCCCAAGTTTCAGCCCTTCTTTCCTTAAGAAAAGACTAAAATCAAATAATGGAGAGAGAGAGAGAGAGAGAGAGAGAGAGAGATACTCTCCAAGTCTCTTCCTTTTTTTTTTCTTCTACATGTTATTCTTTTCCTTCTTAGAAGCCTACAAAATCTCCTAAAAATATTCTAAATCTTATCCTCCAATAACAATATCAAAATTTGACTAATTAAGGAAAAATTATTTAAAATAAAATAAAGTCCTAATGTCATTAGAAAAGTGGTGTTTTTAGTTGGAATTTTCGTGCACTAGAATTGGAGACTTTCGAAAATAAACCTCGTCAAATCCGTGTCAAATTTGTATCAAATTCGCGTCAATAGTGTATGTACAACAATTTCAAACCCGATTTTGACCTTGATACAGTCATTATCTCTCAAAATTCAAAACATGAAAGTTGTAGATATTTTTCTTGGCATTCTATAACATTTTGAATCATCTCAATCGGAGTTTGGATGAGAGAGTTATACTCAGATTATGAAGTGATGTCGAAACTGTCCAAAATCACCTAATTAATTTTGTTTTGTACTTAACACCTCCATTTGCATCCTAAATCAAAATAAAAGAATCATGAGTACATTTAGGCACTAAATATGTATAAAAGACTAAATATTAAAGGAGAAAAATATTACATTTTACATTCTTATCAAATTCCCCCACACTTAACTTTTGCTCGTCCTCGAGCAAAATAAAACAAAATGTAACCTAATAGAACCTCAAGGAAAACGACAAAGACTAACTAAAAACACTACAATGACATAACACAAATTAAATGACTCTAATCCTTCCAACTTACATCTCAGAGATCCTTTAGATGGTATGGCATAATAAAGTAGGAAGAGCACAAGTTTACTTCAAAAATAAGCCACGGAGTTATTAAGACTATATAGCATTCATACTTGGAGTGTGTGTGTGTGGTTAGCCAAATATAAGTTAATGCATCCTAAAGTTAATGCACAAATAGTATGAAACTTTACTTCTCACGATGTATCACTCTAGTTTTCTCTCAATTTGAAATGTTGCTAGCTACACTAATCACTCAAACACTTGTGAAAACATTTAAACCATAGGCTTGCTTGTCCACCCACTCTCCACATTTAAAACAGAACATCAAAGGATCAAGAAGTCTTTGAAAAGGTTGTAATAGGGCTAAAGGGTCAAGGGTTCATAAGAAGGAAAAGAAAGGATATCACAAAATTTCCTCAGAACTAGAAATCAATTAGAAATGTCAATAAATAGGTCTTCATCATTAAGTACCACATTTCAATCACTTTAAGGTAGATTTCATCAATTTTTCTTTTCACTTTGCTTTAGAGATTTTTATGCTCCCATTTCTTCAGAATTTGTAATCTTTAAATCACAACACTTCTTTTCATGTCCCTACTTCTCCTTTTATCACAATTTTTTTTTCTCTTGTATTTTTTTATTTTTTTTTAATCTTACACCTTAAAACCACATGACATCCTCCCCCGCACCTATGCTTTTCCACCCTTCCGATATCACCTTATAAACAAGATTCAAGCTCACTAGTTCCAAGGAAAAGGGTAGGTAAAGTGTTTAAGTTCAAAAGAGTAAGTGAATGTGGCTTAATGAAGAAAATAGGCTAATGAAGGCTCAAAGGGCTATCTAAGGGTCAAATCACAGTCAGGACAAAGGCTATTTGGTCATGGTGGTAAAATCCTAATTTTCCTCCGTTTTCTCCAAATTTGAACATGTAAAATTGTCTCAAGCGGGTCTAAAGCAAGTTCTAGAAAACATGATATTCACAAGATGCATTCAGAAAACAAGTTTAAATTGATATGTATAATGAATCAATTATAAGGCTCGAATAGCTCACAAATACTACGGAATTATGCAAGTATCATTCAATATGTCTCCATGCTTCACTTTAAGATAACAGATTACTCGAATAATGTGCATCAAAATTTTCAATTATGACTACAATATAAGCAAATAAACTCAATTTCTTATTTTATCTATAAAAGTATGCTCAAGTCTATTTACAAGCCATCTATCTTAAAAATCAATTTCATCATTGAGTTGGAAGGAATTCTAAGAAGAAAATAATTTTTAATTTAATTTTATTTTATTTTTTTTTTTTAATTTTTGTTTTTTGAAAATTAAAGGTGTAAATCCCTCCCCCACACTTAAATCCTACATTGTCCTCAATGTAGATCAGAATAAGCCTGTAAGCAGAAATATAAACATGAGCAAGGTATTCACAAAAATCACACAATAAAATAAAAAATGAAATCAACCAAAGTAAATAGAGGAGAGAAAGAAAATGCAAATCTGTGTCGATGTATCCTCAATAGCCTTGGTTGAATTGGGTTGCCTCCCAATAGCGCTTGAATGTTTACAGTCTTTCAGCCTAGACTTTGTACCTCGTTTTTAGCCCTTTGTGAGTGGAGCCTCTAGGAGGGGTACTTCTTCCACAGTGTGCTCCTTAAAAGCCTTATAGTAAGGCTTTAAGCGATGGCCAGTCACCTTGAATTCATTTCCAGTTTTTTCACTTTTTATCTGCACAGTACCATGAGGAAAAACATTAGTGACAACGAAATGACCAATCCATCGAGAACGTAACTTACCAGGAAAAAGTTTAAGTCTAGAATGGAAAAGAAGAACTTTTTGACCCACAACAAAGGCCTTGCCATGGATCATCTTATCATTAAAAGCTCTAGTTTTCTCCTTATAGATCCATGCGCCATCATATGCCTCGTTTCTAATCTCCTCAAGTTCATTCAGTTGCAGTTTTCTATGTAAACCGGCCTTATCAATGTCTAAGTTGAAAGACTTAAAAGCCCACCACGCCCTATGCTCAAGCTCAACTGGTAAATGACACGCCTTAGACAAGTCTGAATGGAGACATCCCAATTGGCGTTTTGTATGCTGTCCTATAGGCCCAAAGTGAATCATCAAGTCTTTTATTCCAATCCTTGCGTGTAGGACCCACAGTCTTTTCCAAAATTCCCTTAATCTCATGATTTGAGACTTCTGCTTGTCCATTCATTTGAGGATGATATGGTGTTGCCACCTTGTTATTCGCCTTGTATTTCTTCAGAAGAGTCTTAATTGTTTTGTTGCAGAAGTGTAATCCACCATCACTAATAATCGCACGAGGCACTCCAAACCTAGTAAATATGTTAGATCTCAAGAAATCTGCAACAACTTTAGAATCATTAGTTCTGGTGGCCTTAGCCTCCACCCACTTGGACACATAATCAATAGCCAAAAGAATTCAAAGAAAACTGTTAGATGAACGAAACGGCCCCATGAAATCAATGCCCCAAACATCGAAAATCACAACAGTTATGATATGGGCCGTGGGCATTTGATCTTTAGAACCTAAGTTACCTGTTCTCTGGCACCTATCACAAGTCATGCAGTACATATATGCATCCTTAAAAATAGAGGGCCAAAAGAAACCACAATCTAATACCTTACGGGCTGTCCGACGTGTACCAAAATGTCCATCACAAGACTCAAAATGACAAAAGACAAGTATAGATTTATGCTCAGATTCAGGAACACACCTTTTAATGATTTGATCACTACAATGCTTCCACAAATAAGGTTCATCCCATATATAATATCTAGCCATTTTCTTAAGCTTTTCTTTATTAGATTGAGGTAAAGTATCAGGGAATTGCTTAGTAACTAAATAATTCATAATATCCGCATACCACGGTTCGCTTACCTCAATCCCAAAGAGCTGCTCACCTGGGAATGATTCTTGCAAGGGTAAGGTGTCCTCCTCATGTACAAGTCTGCTCAAATGGTCAGCTACCAAGTTTTCACTCCCCTTTTTGTCTTTGATCTCCAAATCGAATTCTTGAAGTAACAGCACCTATCTAATTAGCCTCGGTTCGGCCTCCTTCTTTGTCATCAAATAGTTCAAAGCTGCATGATCAATATAAGCAATAACTTTAGTTTGAAGTAAATAATAGCGAAATTTATCTAAAGCGAAAACCACAGCAAGGAGCTCTTTTTCAGTTATGGAATAGTTCAGTTGGGAATCATTGAGCGTCCTAGAGGCATAGTAGATAGTATAGGGCTTCTTATCTATTCTTTGTCCTAACACAGCCCCAACAGCGTAATTTGAGGCGTCACACATCAATTCAAAAGGTAAAGACCAATTAGGTGGAGACATAATTGAAGCAGTAGTCAATAACTTCTTCAACTTCTCAAAAGCCTTCTTGCACTCCTCATCAAACTCAAATGAAGTGTCTTTTTGGAGCAACCGGCACAAGGGCCTTGATGCCTTGGAGAAATCCTTGATAAATCTCCTGTAAAATCTTGCATGACCAAGAAATAACCGACCTCTCTCACACAAGTGGGAGAGGGTAAGTAACGCACAAGATCTACCTTAGATTTATCAACCTCAATCCCCCTAACAGATATAATAAGTCCTAAAACAATCCCTTGAGTCACCATGAAGTGACACTTTTCCCAATTTAGAACCAAGTTAGTTTCAACACAACGTTTTAAAATAAGTTCCAAATTTCCTAAGCATGCATCAAAATCTCTACCAAAGACACTAAAATCATCCATAAAGACCTCAATGATATTCTCAATGTATTTAGAAAAAATGGAAAGCACATACGTCTGCAAGCATAAGTGCTAAAAGGGCAAGTGAAGATGGTCTTCTCTTGATCCTCTTGGGCTATACAGATCTGGTTGTACCCACTATATCCATCCAAAAAGCAATAAAAAGGGTAACCAGCTAACCTCTCAAGCATCTGATCGATAAAGGGCAGAGGAAAATGGTCATTCCTTGTTGACGCATTGAGCTTCCTATAGTCTATGCAAACTCGATAACCAGTCACAACTCGTTGAGGTACTAACTCATTCTCCTCATTCTTTACTACAGTAACTCCAGACTTCTTTGGCACAACTTGAATGGGAGACACCCACTTGCTATCTGAAATAGGGTAAATAACGCCACAATCAAGTAATTTTATTATCTCATCTTGCACTACCTTCATCATGGGTGGATGTAGGCGTCTCTGGGCTTCTCTGGTGGGTTTGGCACCATCCTCCAATAGGATTCTATGGATGCACATGGTTGGGCTGATTCCCTTGATATCTGCCAAAGTCCAACCAATGGCGGTCTCGTACTTCTTAAGAATGTCCACAAGCTTCTTCTCTGGATTCACCTCCAACTTCGAGGATATAATAACAGGCAGCGTCTCCTTATCAAAACCTTAAGCTCAAGTGTAGGGGCCTGTATCACTGAAGGTAACATCTTGTTAGTAGAAATAGGAAGGGACAAAGGAGGAATAGACCTTGGTAAAATGGGTAGGGACTCAAGGGAGGCCATGGTTCTAATCACAATGGGCTCTTCAGCCTTTTCCAACTTAGCTTTAGAAATAGAATCTCCATTCTCAGTATAACCAACTCCTTGAGAGAGTGTTACTTTCAACTCATCATCTTCCATTGCTTCCATAAACCTTTGTTGAAATGAATCAATAATATCAATAGAAAAACATGGTTTAATGTCAATCAATGGATACCTCATAGCTTCAAAGATATTGAAGCGTATAATTTCATTATCAAATTCCATAGTCAAAGTTCCTCCATAAACATCGATCTTTGTTCTTGCAGTCCTCATGAATGGGCATCCTAAAAGTAATGGAGTGGAATTTAGGGGTGCCTCTTTCATATCAAGGACATAGAAGTCAACGGGAAAAATTAGTTGATTCACCTGCACAAGAACATCCTCAACGTATCCTTTAGGATACTTGTTAGATCGATCAGCCAATTGGATAACAACATTATCACTTTTAAGTTCACCCAGATTTAAAGAAGCATAAAGACTATAAGGCATCACATTAATTGAAGCTCCTAAGTCTAACATGACATTATCAAATTTATTGATACCAATCACACAAGGAACAGAAAAACTCCTTGGATCCTTAAGCTTTGGTGGCAATTTTCTTTGGATGACAGCAGAGACTGTCTCATTCATCTTTACCACCTCTTTCTCACGAGTTTGCCTCTTTGTAATGCAAAGCTCTTTCAGAAATTTGGCATATTTTGGCACTTGCTTCAAACACACAATCAAAGCCATGTTGACTTGTATCTTCTTAAAAATCTCCAAGATGACTTGATCAGATTCATCCTTCTTGGTTTCGGCAAACCTACTAGGAAAAAAGCACACGAGCAAAAGGATTAGAATCGAAAGAATTTTTAGGGTTTTGCTCATTACCTCGAGGTTTTAAAGCATTCTCATATGATGAAGAACCAATCACTTCTGTCTTTGATGTGGCAAGATCTTTCTCTTTGTCCTTTTCCTCATTGTGGGTCACTTAGGCCTTCTTTAGGATTTTGGGAACATCCACAAGGGTCTTACCACTCCTTGTGGCAATAGCTTTAGCTTGTTCGATATTTGGTTTAGGAACAATGTTGCAAGGAAATTTTCCGCTCTCAGTTATCTTTCCCATGAAGTCTACCACTTGTCCCAACTGCTTTTTCAACTCTACAATGTCTTTAGTGTGAGCCTGTTGACCTGTAACAAGAGCTTGAGTAGCAGTAGTTAAATTCTGTTGCCCTTGAGCAAGGGACTTTAAAATCTCATCATAAGTAGGAACAGTATAATTTGTAGGTACATGAGGATTAGATACAAAGTTTTGAGGTACCTGAGGTCTCATCAGAAAACCTGGAGGGCATGGAAACACTTACCCTTGTCCTTGAGGGTTCTGAAGATTATCATTATTGGCCCAACGTAAATTGGGGTGATCTCTAAGTCCAGGGTTATATGTGTTAGAGAAAGGGTTGTACTTTTGTCCGCCTTGATTACCTTGGAACTCAATAGCGTTAAGAGACTCCCATCCTCCATTATTGATCAGTTGGGGACATTGGTCAGTTGGATGCCCTTGAGTGCAGCACACACCACAGATTTGAGCAACTTGTTGTACTTTTGCTCCATTCACGTTCAATACCTGAGACAGAAGAGTAGACATTTTATTAACTTTTTTCCTCAAGAGTAGAGTTAGAAGATACCTCATTCACCCCACGAGTGGAGTTTAACACTCCCTCATATTGTTGATAATTAAGAGCACGTTGGGCGAGCAACTCCTTAGCAACTTCAGGTGTCTTATCCACAAAAGAACCTCCAGCAACAGCATCTAACAATTGGCATTCAAGAGGGAGGAGTCCCTCATAAAAGTAAGTAAGTAGATTTCCTTCCTTCATCCCATGTGAAGGACATGATGCAACTAAGCTCTTGAATCTCTCATAGTAGGCATAAAATGCCTCATCCTTCCTTTGCTCAATTCCAATTATTTGCTTTCTCAAGACAGTAATCCTTGAGGCGGGAAAGTACTTAGTCAGAAACTCAGTCATCAACTTCTCCCATGTGTTGATATAGCTTGAAGGTAGATCAAACAACCAAGTCTTTGTCCTATCTTCAAGTGAGAAAGGGAATGACTTCAGCTTCAAAATATTGAGATCCGCATTCTGTGGGCACATACTTGAACACACAAACTGAAACTCCTTGAGATGCTTATGAGGATCTTCATTAGTAAGCCCATGGAATTTGGGCAAATGGTGTAAAAACCCCTCTTCAGTTCAAACTCAGCTACTTTTCCGATTGCTAGTTCTGGATAAGTAATACAAGTTGGTGCGATTCCCCCATCAGTTGAAGAAGACATTTGTCTGATGGTTTCAGCCATTGGTAATTTTTCTTCTTCACTTTCTTCTTCTAAATCAGGTATGTTCTCTTCCTCATCTGACAAGGGATAGGAAGAGCTATCTGACTCTTCCAACTCTTCCCTCTCCTCTTGGTGAGGTGGGGGTTGATGTGCAACTTCTTTTAGCAAGGCCAAGCATTTTGCAAGTTCTTGAGTCTTTCTTCTAACTGCGAACATTCATGGACCTGAACCCAAAAGCAAAGACAACAATATACAAGTTAGAGGTGAAAGAATAATAATAAGCTTCCCTTCCTAAACACATCAAAACGTGATCACCATAGTGATAAGAAATATTCATGCTAAAATTTCAATAAGTGTAACACAAGATATATTACATGCAAGCTTAACAAGTAAAATAGAATATTAACAAGTTAAATGACACTAAAACATAGGGATTTTGCAATCCCCGACAGTGGTACCATTTGATTGACCTTCTTTTTAGTTCTCAATAAATCCTATAGAAGTTTGTAGTAAAGTGATTTGTAGGGTATCGTTATTGATCGGGGATTGCGGGTACTCCTATTCTAAAGAGTTATAACAAATTTTAGTTAGTTTAATTAAAAAGTTGGAAACAAACATATTACACAAATTTAAGGGGTTTTCAATTTTGGGGATTCGGATTCAAAAAAATAAAAATAATAAAAATAAAAATAAAAATAAAGAAATAATAAAAATTAAAATTAAAATTAAAGAAATAAATATTTACAATTTATCATCTTCTCTCACAATTCAGAAAATCAAATTCATTAACTGACTAATCAAATTACTTCAACATAGACAACGAATTTCATACCTTAATTACATATCTGAATTGAATCAAAGTGCAAGCCTAAAGAGATCATACATTTTATAAATTCCTTCTTTGATAAACCCTAGGGTTTTGGAAAAGTCTATCACCTAGTTATTTTGATTAAGCAATCAAGTTAATACTCAGTGTATCCTTACAACTTCTTAAACAAATCATTAAGATTAAAAGGAATTATGATTCAATAACCTACTCCTCAAACCTATGGAAAATTCTATGGCTAAAGAACATGCAATTTTCATATCACAACTATTTTTCATAGTTTTTACCACTTTTAAATCATACCCCAAATCAATTAGGTGATTAGAGATACAACTATGGTTTCAATGACAATTAATATCAAAGTTTTCAATATAACCGAACTGAAAATTCAGCATACATAATTAAGATCACCAATTCATGTGTCTATATCTCACCAATCCAAAAATATCAATTAATGAATTTGAAAGTCACTAACTCATTGAATTAAAAAATTTCAACTTAAGAATCCAACAAGATGTTCTTTAATCCAATAGCAACCAGGGTTGAAGTAATAAAAATAAATAAAAGTCATAAGGGTTACACTTTTTAACACAACCAAAGAAGTTTGAAATGTGTTGGTGGTGATGTTTCTCACGGCGATGATGTTGATGATTGAAAACGAATACAAGCAGCAACGTTGTAAACTTCTTGGCAATAACGTTGCTGAAAATTTTTAGCAACTTCTCGTTCTTTTTGGCAACTAGTCCACAAAAATTTAGCAACTCTTCTTCTAATGGTCGTTAGTTTCTTAAGTTTCAGCCCTTCTTTCCTCAAGAAAAGATTAAAATCAAATAATAGAGAGAGAGAGAGAGATACTCTCCAAGTCTCTTCCATTTTTTTTATTCTACACGTTATTTTTTTCCTTCTTAGAAGCCTACAAAATCTCCTAAAAATATTCTAAATCTTATCCTCCAATAACAATATCAAAATTTGACTAATTAAAAAAAATTATTAAAAATAAAATAAAGTCCTAATATAATTAGGAAAGTGGTGTTTTTAGTTGGAATTTTCGTGCACTAGATTTGGAGACTTTCGAAAATAAACCTCATCAAATCCGTGTCAAATTTGTATGATTCTAAACCAATAGCTTATTTTTGTGAAAAGCTAAGTGAGGCAGCATTGAATTATCCTACTTATGACAAAGAGCTTTATGCATTAGTGAGAACTCTTCGAACATGGTAACATTATTTATGGTCGAGGGAATTTATCATTCATTCTGATCATGAGAGTTTGAAATTTCTGAAGACCCAATGTAAGCTTAATAAAAGACATGCTAAATGGTTGGAGTTTATAGAAACATTTCCTTATGTAATTAAATATAAACGTGGGCAGGAAAATGTTGTGGCCGATGCATTGTCAAGAAGGAACGTATTACTTACTTCATTGCAAACTAAACTACTTGGTTTTGAATTGATTAAAGATTTATATGCCAATGATTCTGATTTCAGCCAAGTATGGAATACATGTGCTAAGTGTGCGTTTTATAACTTTTATAGGCATGAAGGATTTCTTTTCAAGAAAGATAAATTGTGCGTGCCTAATTGTTCTGTTCATGAGTTACTTGTAAGGGAAAGTCATGGGGGAGGTTTAATGGGTCACTTTGATGTCCTAAAAACTTTAGATATCTTACGTGAGCATTTTTATTGGCCCCATATAAAGCATGATGTACAATCTGTTTGTGACAAGTGTATTACATGTAGGCAAGCAAAGTCTAAAATTCGACCACATGGCTTGTATACCCCTTTGCTTGTACCTAATCAGCCTTGGATTGATATTTCTATGGATTTTGTTTTAGGATTGCCAAGGAATCCAAATGGTAAAGATAGTATATTTGGTGTCGTTGATAGGTTTAGTAAGATGGCCCATTTTATTGCATGTACTAAAACCAACGATGCAACACATATTGCTGATTTGTTCTTCAAAGAGGTAGTTCGATTGCATGGGCTACTTAAGCCAATTGTTAGTGACAGAGATGTTAAGTTCCTAAGTTATTTTTGGCATACTTTATGGAGTAAATTAGGAACTAAACTTCTATTTTCTCCTATTGCACATCCTCAAACGGATGGTCAAACTGAAGTAGTTAATAGGACACTCACTACTTTGTTGCGTGCTATCATACAAAAAAATTTAAAATAATGGGAGAACTGTTTACCACATATTGAGTTCGCATATAATAGGACTATTCATTCAACTACTTCATTTTCTCCATTTGAGATTGTTTATGGTTTTAATCCTTTAACGCCTGTGAATATTTTACCTTTGCCTGCTAATGAACATGTTAATCTTGATGGTAAGAAAAAGGCAGATTTTGTGAAAGATTTACATGCCAAAGTTCGAGTCAACATTGACTGGAAGAATGAGCAATATGCTAAGCAGCCAATAAGGGCCGCTTGAAAGTTATTTTACACCCTGGAGATTGGGTTTGAGTACACTTACGTAAGGAGCCGTTTCCTACCCAAAGGAAATCAAATTACAGCCTCGAGGAGATGGTCCATTTCAAGTCTTGGAACGGATCAATGATAATGCCTACAAACTCGATTTGCCAAATGATTATGGTAATGTTAGTGCAACTTTTAATGTTGCTGATTTATCCTTATTTAATGTAGGTGATTTGAGAACGAATCTTTTCGAAGAGGGGGAGAATAATGGAGATCGAGTTGTTGACCCAATAACTCAAGTTGATGTTTCAAGTCTTCTCAAGAATCATTGCAAGGAATTGGCGGTCCGATGACTAGGACTAGGACAAAGAGGATGGAAAAGGCATTGCAAGGCTTGATTGTGGAAGTACAATACAAAGAGGCCATTTTAGAAGAGTCTAAGGCTAACTTTAGAGATATCAAAGTTTCATCAAGGATGGTCAACTATCTTTTTATGCAAGAGATTAATTTGGAAGATCAATTTGGATACAAGGGTTAATTGGGAATTTTTAATTTCTAATTATCCTTAGTTTTGATTTCTTTATTTCCTAAGGACTAATTAGACTTTCTTTATTTTTCCAAGAACTAATTAGAAGCAATCTTGATCTAATTTGTCTATAAAAGGGCACCTCATCTTATAATTGAGACACAATTGACAATTTACTTTTTATGAGAATTGAAGTTTCTTCAAGAACTTTGTTTTGTTTCATGTGTTCTAGTTTGAGTTCTTTATTAGATCTTTATGAGTTCTTGTTTGAGTTCTTGAAGGAGGGCATGAATCTTCGACTTATCAAAGGAGTGATCATCCTTTGTGGCGTCTCAAGGTTGGGATTTTAAGGACATACCTTCCTTAAGGTTCTAATCCGATCAACATCATCTTTTGTTTCTACACAACTTATGTTTTCTACAAATTAAAAGATTCTTAGAAGAGATCATAAAGAGGAGATTCCAAGAGGAATCATATCACCAATTGCAATGGATCTGAGTTGTGAACCCAGTTGTAGTGGATCTGGGTCGTGGACCCAATTGAAATGGATATAGGTCATAGACTCAGTTTGTGGTAGATATGGGTTGTGGACCCAGTTGAAAAGGATTTGGATCATAGACCCAGTTGAAACGGATCTGGTTCGTGGACCCAGTTGAAATAGATCTGGGTCGTGGACCTAGTTGTAATGATTTGGGTCGTGAACCCAGTTGAAATAAATCTTGGTCGTGGACCCAATTGTAGTGGATCTGGATTGTGGACCCAGTTGAAATGGATCTGGGTCATGGAACTAGTTGAAACGAATCTGGGTAGTGGGCCCATTATAGTGGATCTAGGTCGTGGACCCAGTTGTAGTGATCTGGTCGTGAACCCAATTGAAATGGATCTGGGTCGTGGACCCAGTTGTAATGGATCTGGGTTGTGAACCCAGATGAAATGGATCTGGGTCATGGACCGAGTTGTAATGGATCTGGGTCATAGACCCAGTTGTAGTGGATATGGGTCATGGACACAGTTGAAATGGATATGGGTCGTGGACCCAGTTGGAAATGGGTATGGGTCGTGGATCCATTTTGGATGGATATGGGTCGTGGACCCATTTGAAAGTGGGTATGGGTCGTTGGACCCATTTAAATGGATATGGGTCGTGGACCCATTTTTTATGTTTGGTGATGGATGATAATGGATTTGATTGTAAGCAAGGTTGATAATATATCACGTTAGGTGGGGTCAACTGTATGCGAGTTTTGTTTTGATCAAATAAAGAAAAGCAGGGAGGGATAGGCCCTAAGCTTAATTAAAAAAATAATTCATTTAAGCATTTTTAAGCCTTAAACATCAAAATAAAAATAAACCTAAGAACAAAAGTTGTCAAGACTGTTGTTGGGAACAAAATGAGCAAAAAGTAATTTTTTTTTACATCCGTATTTCAAGTACGGATACGGGTATTTTATACCCATCCGTGCCTGAAATACGGACCAGTACGATTTTTTTGCTAAATTTTTTTTTTTTGTAAGTTTTGTTAGTCCAAAAGTGAGGCACATTGCCTCTGGTTTTTGGCTTAAGCCAATAAAAAACACATTTTTTATCACTTTTTCATTTTTTTTAAAAAATTTTATGATATGCATGATAAAAAAAAACTAGTTTTTTCCCTCTTACCAAGGGAATAAGCAAAGAAAAGACATACCCCTAAGCCTATACAACTTGCCATTGCGGGCTTACAACTTGGGCTTCGAAGCCCGAATACACTAAACATTTACAACGTTGGTTCGAGGGTCGATATAAAATTGAACATTGTCTAATCGGGCACATGCATTCGACAAGTAGGTGGTTTCACGGCTACCCAATCTTCAAACCTCGATGCATACCGAAGTACACACGTCGTTGGTTGGTGATCGGATTTGATGTGTTTATCCCCAACACTTGAAATAATGATCTCAAGCCGTAGAACTACTAGGCATCGGGCTAAAGATATTGAAGGTGGGGTGGTCATGCAATGGGGCTATGCTCGCAAGTGCACGTGCAATTTTTATTTTTATTTTTCATTTCTTTTTCATCGACCCCCTTACAAGTGCGCAGTGAAAGAAAACAAGTAAATAAATATTACAACATAAGCATGTAATAAAATAAAACACAAACTACAAACAACACACAATGTTAGTTTGTAAATAACATTTTGTATATATATATATTTTTTTCAAAATGGCCAAGTTGACACGAGGGTTAAGCCTAGCTCCCCAGTGGAGTCACCAGCTGTAGATACGTTGTTTCGCGATTACGATGGCCACATCTACTAAAGTTTGGAGTCGCCACCATTCATATTATAAATGGGTGTGAATGGTCACCCGATGCACATTTTTTTGAAAAGTGATATTTTAGTGTTTTAGTGACTCACGATAGATAAGATACCGATCAACCTCGAGATCTGGGTAAGCGGCTCAATTGGAGAAAAGGGAAGGTGTTAGGCAAACTTTTCTCCCCACAATGTGGTGGTAACCTTAACTCAACTTGGCCAATTTTTTGATAAAAAATACAAAATAAAAAAAATAACACGTGTTAATAACTTGTACCCTAGGTAGGGATTTATTTTTGGCTTGATTATAAGATCATCCCATTGAAGGAGATGATCCTTATAGATCATTAGCCTTGGGAATAACAGATTTTTAAAAGTATTGGTGAAAGTTATGGATCCATTCTCATGAGTTGAGAAGGACCCAAAAGTCGGTTGCCTCAAAATGATTTGATGGGTTAAATTGATTTTGTTTTTTTAAAGTGGTTACAACCCTTATACTTTTGACCAAATCGAAGTTCAATCTATCGGAGATAAGGGAGGGAAAACATTACATCTTAGGGGTTATCTAAAATAAAAATTAAAGAGAGGTGAAAGGGGGTAGTAGAAGAGGGATATGGAGAAGGTAAAGGGAGAAAGGGGAGGTGTTCTTTTGACCCACCTTGAAGCTTCAAGGTTTTCTTTCCTTCCTTCTTCTACTTCTATGTCTTCTTGAGTTGAGTCCTTAATGAGTTATGAGAATGTAACTCTTTTGAGATTAGTGTGAGAGAGTAGTGAAGAGATGAGTTGAGAGTTGAGAGTAGAGAGTAGAGTGATTTTTTTTATGAGACTTGGTGGAGGGAATTAATGTCACCTTTTTAATGATTCGGACTTTCGAGGCCCGTTGACTAATTTTATTGAAAAATCTGTATTTTTGGGCCCTTTCGAGTATGGGCTCGTTCAAATTGGGTGTCTACACACACCATAATTTTTAATAAAATCCTAAATGCAATTTTCACAATCTACGATTACTAATAAAAATGAGAGTTCCTTACAGTCTCTAGGAGATAGGATCGAAGTGTGTGCACAGAAATCTGACAAACAACACGAAAATCGAGATGCCTTGCACTTTGAGGTGACTGATTTTCGAATCTAACCCGGTGGTTTCCTTTTTGTGACGGATGACGGTTTGATCCTGAAACGGATGAAATCTAAGGTTGAAGTTTCGAAATCCCCGTATATAAATATGACTGATTATTGATGATACGGGGTGAAAAAGAAAGTGAAATGGAAAAAGGTTGGGTGGGTTTTGTAGAGAACGCGACTGCGGATGTTTCTTCCTTCTACGTTGGTTGTCGACGACGAGCCATTTGTGAGGGATCTGAATTTGAAGTTAAAAACAAAACAAATTAAAAAAAAAAAAAAAAAAAGATTTTGTTGGTTGTTTTGGACGGGTTGGAGAAGACGAAGAATAAAAAAATTAAAAATTTTATTTATATAAATTTTGGGACGAAATCGATATTTCGCCTATTATTTCGATCGACGATAACTTGACCATCCAGACTCCAAAAGTGACGAATGAATATTTTATTTTATCTAATTTTTCATTCCGGATCTAATGGTATGGTCAATTTCTACAAATTTTATCTCTAACAAAAATTTATATTTATGACTTGAGGTGACCCTAACATTGACGTCATTTTCGTTTTTTTACGATAATTCGACTTTCTATGCTCCAAAAATGACAAATAAATAGTCTACGTTAAATAATTTTTTACTACGAATCCAATGGTATGATTGAATCTTAAAATGCTTGATCTAGTAAAAAAATATTATTTTATGTTGGTCTAACTAGGTAATCGAGGATTTTGCACTTTTTCTATTCGGACTAGCATTTGAGCGTGTTTACAGGCTAAAGTACGTTTTTCGATCATTTTGAATCCAATGGTAAGGTCAAATTTCCTTAAAAATGATAAAAAAAACCTCCTAAAATTTTACCCCTAAGTCCTACTTTCAAGATTTTCTCAAAATTCTACTATTTATTTTTTCTCGAGATACGAATTGAAAACTCGGGGTTTTACACTATTAGTTTGGAAACTAGGGCAAACCATATCGAAAACTGGTTCGGTTCAAAACGACTTGCAATACAGATCTTTATTAGATGATTTAAGGTAATCTTTTATTTCAAAATTAATGCATGTTATATAAAGTTCTTCAAATTTTCATATAAACCATGGATTGAAGTGTAAAATGCTACTTCTTCTAAAAATTTTTTACTTTTTAAAGGGATAAATTTTTATTTAAAAAAAAAACATTGACCTGTATCTATAACAAAACAAATTATAACTAAGTTAACTAGGTAATGTGTTGTTTCTTGAAAGGAAAAAAGTTTCATAGTAATTTAAAATAGAATAATGATTTTCTCCCCCTCTGACATAATCGCTTCTCTGCTCCATCATAAAACCATAGATCATTTGCCTCGTGATATGTAATACTCAGAATTTTTAACTTGTACTTGAAGATACCAAATAGTGATATTTTGAAAAAAATTCTAAAAAAATGACTTAGAGTAAAATACTCGGATATCGTTATGTTCATTTTCAATAGAAATCGACTTCTCCATTGGATTCAAAAAGGTCGAAATATACACTTTAGCTTGTAAGAAAGCTTGAATTCGAGTTTGAATGAAAAAGTTATAAAATCCTCGAATTTCGTGTTGAGTGGGACCCAAAATAGTTAAATTTTGTTAGAGAGAAAATCAGGAAAATATGACTGCACCATTAGGTTCGTAACGAAAAAATATTCAAAATAGAATACTTATTCATCATTTTTCAAGTCCAAATAGTTAAGCTATCGCCAAAACTAGAAGTAATGGGTAATTTACAAAGATGCCCTCAGCCCTTTTCTATTTAAAAGAAAGTTGGCTTTCTTTTAATTCTTTCTCTTCTTCTCCAAAGAACGAAACACCAACCCACTCTCAACCCAAGAGTTTCAACCCATTCCCGTCAACTTCTAGCTCAAACAAGGTCGAGTTGAACCTTGAAGAAGATGGCAAATTTGTCAGCTACGACGAGAGCTACAACCTTACCATTTTTGTTTGCCCATTCTCGTTCGTCTTCCCCATCCTCCATAGAAAATCAACTGTGTAGTTCGAGTGAACCTTAACACACTCCATCTAAAGGTTTCATCGGATTAGGAGTTATGTCTATCTTCATTGTAGAAGAGAAGGAGAGCTCCATCGTTGGATGTTTTGCAAACCCTCACTCATTTTGAATCAAAGTCAGCCCAATCTCGACTCTCATGCCACCTAACCTTGATTTGTAGTCTAGCTCATCACTCTTGGCATCCACGAACTTTGGTAGGGGACTCTCACTTCCTATTGGTAATCGTAGTTTTCAAAATATGCATTTAGAAAATTTTATCGAACATGAGTCAAGTTTATAAATCATAAAAATCTTTATTTGATTTGCAATCCATGTTAGAAATAAAGTTTTGATGTGTTTTTATCACGCTTGAACATTAATTTCATGGGTGGGTCAAGAGATTCGAAGAACGGAAGAGAACACGAAAAACCTAACCAAAATTTTGAGCAAGCTGAAGCTTGCTGACGGCACCGTTGTTAGAAAAAAAAATTTGTCAAAATTTGATTTTTTTTTGCTTTTGGTTTGCTCTCCCCATAGTTTATTGATGAGATTATTTTTGTTCTTCCCACTGGAGTTAATATTAATCTTATTTTTACCTTACTTGTGGGGCAAGTAGGGGATCGAAGCCAAGAGAAAGGAGGAGTAGAGTTAAGCTAAGAGGATAAAATTTAAATTAACTAAAAGGAATTAAAACTGTTTTTCTTTATATTTTTGAACTTATTAGAAGATTTAAAATTGCTATAAAATAAACTAAAGTAAATGATGTTAAAAGCAAATAAACTTATGAAATTAAAGCACCATTGGAGGTGGATATACCCAGAATATTTTGATGAGCAATTCCTAGTTTCTAGCCTTTTTATAACTCAATCATAAGGGCTTGGTGTTAACTTCTTAGATTGGAAAGTTTAGCAAATGAAATCAAATGAGAGAATATAAACAAAGTAGAATTCCTTCAAAACTTCCTACTACCAATTATCTAGTTTAAGCATATTTTATCTTGATCTAATC
Source organism: Akebia trifoliata (assembly GCF_017979445.1). Classification (NCBI taxonomy): domain Eukaryota; kingdom Viridiplantae; phylum Streptophyta; class Magnoliopsida; order Ranunculales; family Lardizabalaceae; genus Akebia; species Akebia trifoliata. The sequence continues at coordinate 14,568,535 of NC_141375.1, forward strand.
TAAGTATAAAGTATCTATATTAAGAATAAAAGGTATAAGAAATCTTAAAGAGAACTTATAAGCATTTTAGATAAAAGAAAGGTGTGAAACTAAAAACAACATAAGAACTTGTTCTAGGCTTTTCCACTCTCCAATGGAGGGGAGCTTAGCCTAATGTCATTACAAGAGAGGGAAGATAAAAGATGAAAGAACTTTTCTTCATTTCATGGATAAACTTACAAATTCTTCTTTTTCTACTTCTTACAAGACTATTTAGGCAAAAAGAAAATAACTAGAAGATAAAAATACAAAAATATAAGAGAAAAGACTAAGAACCTTAGATTAAAGGAGTCTTAGATAAGAGAACCAAGAGGAACCCTTTCTTTAGAGATTGAAACTCTATTTATAGAGAAAAATGTGTGTAGAAAAGTCCAAAAGTATCTTCCACTTTTCTTTGCACAAAAAGACAAAAGATGAGAACATGAGTTAAGGATTAGGATATTCCAAAGTGGCCTAAATGCTTTTACCGTGAGATTTTGATTCTAAAATATTGATTTTCTACACAAGAAATACACGTAATTGATTTATCTAGTAAATGAATTTATTTATATAGAATTAAGCTTAATTAACATGCAACATGGTGTTTTGAGGCTTATGATGATTATTATCTTAATACGGAGAAATAGGGACACAAATCAAGATAAATGTCTGGAAAACGTACGTATAATTCAGTATTTCGAGACACTCATCACACCCTAAACTTATCATTTTTCTTATCCCTAGAAAATAAAACTGCCACTTTCACAGGCACCTCGACTGCATTTAGCAAATGCAGCAAGCCCTTAAACCGCTAGATTACCCTTAGTGGACGAGTTTCACTCGTGAGGATTTACAGAAAATATATCCACAAAATTGAAAATAACTTTTAAGTAAAAATAATCAAAATCAAAATTTATATTGAAAAGCACAAGTCTTTTTTTTATTTTGTCAATCAATTGGAAGTAATGCCTGGTATAGAATCCCGACCTTTATTTCTCTACGACAAAACTTATACTTAAATTAACCTTTGAGCTATAGTGGTTCTAATTCAGAAATTTAATAGATTCAATTTCCTAGAATGAGTTTCAACCTTCTAATTACTCAAGAATAATTGGAGTAACTTAGGGTTTAATTTTAAATTTAGCATTCTGTCCGGGATAGTGAGAAATATGGACATTCACTTATCTGTGATATTCCAGTATACTCACATTTTTACACTTAAAGACTTTCACCCTACTGAAACTTTACATAAACTTTTGGATCTTTGATTCTTTTTTTTTTTTTTTTTTTAAAGTAGGTAGCCCTTTTCAAGGTACTCAGTTTAATTCAATGGTTGCTGTACAATGTGTATGCAACGCAGTTCTATTTTTCTTCTAATCAGTCAACCAATTGAACAAGGAAGTCAAAGTTCATCAAACCCAATTTTTCCTTAAATTCTAGGTAGAAAGAAAGTAACAAACTCTCTTAATACAATCTAGACTCTTCGTAACCTTATTAGAAGTGACTATAAATCAAAAGGTAACTTTTCTCTAACTTTTTCTTAAGAGAAACACAAATGGGGACTCCAGATCATAGCTTCTAATGAAAGACTGATTAAATATTTTTAACTAAGTACTTAAAAATACAAGCTAAGATTTTGAGCAAAATACAACAAAGTCACCGACCAAATATTTTCAATTTTTTTTTTGAATTTTTAAATTTTTATGTTTTTTTGGTAGAAAAGAAGAAAATAATAAGTAGAAATTTGACCCATACATCCCCAAACTTAAACATTATATTGTCCTCAATATTTCAATATATACATGCAAAGGTATAATGGAAGTAGACAAAATGAAATGAGTGGGTTAGATAGCACCTGAGAAAGACCCTGCAGTCTTGTTGATATTTAACACAATGTCACCTGAATCACGTGGGTTGCCTACCAAAAGAACTAAGTTTAACGTCTTTAACCAGATGAAAACTTAGTTAATTTTGATAGACGGGGTCATCGAGGAGAAGAACTTCTTCCTACGGAACATACTCAAGAAAATGTTTGAGACGTTGGCTATTCACTTTGAAAGTGGATCCGTCCTTAGGATTAAGGACTACAACAGCACCATGGGGGTAAACTGTTTGGATAATATGTGGGCCAGTTCATCGAGACTTGAGTTTTTCTGGAAAAAAGTGGAGTCTGCTATCATACAACAAAACTCTTTGATCGGGAATGAAATTCCTCCTAAGAATGTGTTTATCGTGAAAGAATTAGTACGCTCTTTGTATCTTTTGGCATAATCATATGAGTCATTTCTAATCTCTTCTAACTCATCTATAAATGCAGTCATGTCCACATCACACAAATATTCTCTCACACACACACACACACACACACACACACACACACACACACACACACACACATATGTATGTGTTTATGTTAAGCAAGTCAGAACCACGAGTTATAGTGATATATAAAACACTTGCACACAAACTGCAGAAATATTTTGATGCATAAGTTTGTGGAACATTACATTTGTTTACTCTTTAGTCCAACCTTTAGAATATTTAAATTTGTACTTATTCATAATGCTTTTTCCCTTTTCATTTAGGGAAAAAAAAAGGATAGTATGTGCTTAAATTTAGCATATATACATATTAAACAAGTTTTAGTCTAATGTACCTTAGTGCGTATCTTAGCGTAACTATACTTTTCTTAAAAAGATAAGATTCTTTATAACAAATATGTAATCAAGGTAAATGGGGGAAAAAAAAACCAATACTGTCTCCATCAGGACATTCCAAGACAAACTTGGGAACATAGGAGGAAAGAGAAAGGAAATACTTAAATTATTTTTTTGATAAGTTGAAAGGAAATATTAAAATTAAAAAAAAAAAAAGATTTTATTCAAGTATTCATAGTGATCAAATCATCATGAATTTTCTCAAGTTACTGTAATGAGCAAGAGAAAAATTTATATTACTTGTGAATTGTGATACATACTTTCATAGTTGTTCAATCAAATTCATAGTAAACCTCTTCCACAAAGTATTTGGCCTTTTAACCTTCATTGCAGGAATTCACTAAAAAAATTGTCAATTCACACTCCTCTTTTCTTTATTTGCTTATAGCATTAATTATGGCCCACTAGGACTTCATCAAAAACCCATTCAATCAAATCCACTATACACCTTTTGGGTTGTTTCCAAGCTTTGATAATTAAATATTGGTTGACATTTCAGCTTTATTATAAGTATTTATTGTAGAATTCAGTAAACAAAGGTAGGCACTAGAGAAATTTTAAATTCAATGTGATACTTGAACTTTAAGCAGAAGATTCCGGGTGCGATGCAATTTCTCTATATGTTATTTCTTCTCAAAAAGTGATGTTTTTACTACAACACTTTTTATTGCACAAACATAATCTGCAATGGTAAAATTCCGATTTTTGGTGGCTTGAACTAAGAATTTCTGCCATCCACGGTTGGATACTTAAATTCTTTGAAGGTGGACTTAGATTTTCGTTGTATGTGTCAGAGCTACTGTCATCCAAATTCTGATTTTCTTTTGTGATTATCGAGTCCTCTTTCTTTAGGTCTCCATTTATTTCAGAAATGAAAAACGGTGAAGTTCCAGGATTCGAGCTTGATATAGATGATGTTCCAGCTTCAGTTGTAGTGAATGGTGTCCCCAGCTCTGGGCTACTACTTGGAGTCATGACAAGCCCTTGAATCGAATTCAATGGTTCACTGTCCTTTTCTGGATTATTTTTAGATGGTTTTTCTAACTCAAAAAGGCAATGGATAGGCCATTTTAGGATCTGACATGGGTGTTCCAACCAAATTTAAATGAAGAACCTTTGGATGGGATCATTTCATAACCACAATGTTATATTGGAGCTCTTCCATGTAGCGTTTCTCTTTTTGCTTGAGTTGTCTGTAAACAAAAGCCACTAAACTAGGAAATAATCGAAGAAACATGATCAAGGGAAAGGAGAGAACATAAATGATGACCAATGAAAAAAAAAATTGCAGAAAGCTTGATTACGAACAAACAAAATATTGAGCATTAAATTGTTCATATCAATAAATAAATCCACATGACCAAATTGCATGCCTTGAAACTAAAACCAAAATTGAAGGATATATTATTATTGTTACCTGTCCAACACGACCCAGCTAGCTTGAGCATGCTTTAATTCTACAGCTACTGCTCCAGATGGGGATCTAGAAACAATCTTTATCTTGACTTCCCGGTTGGTACTTCTCCACTTGTGTTATTTTTGTCTATTCTCCTTATTAGAGATGTTGCATATGCAAATTGCAGATTGGAAATATTGATGAACTTTAGTGTTGGGTTCTTGTGGTGGAGCCAGTGAATCTGATTCTCCGATGCTTCACATCTTAAAGTGTTCTACCAGTAGTAATATATTACCCTGACATGCTTGAGCATTATGTGTTTAATTTTATAGTTGAAAATGAAGATATTCTGGTATAAACGTTGACATTTTATATTGGCCACAGTTTCTTGATGCTGCACCATGTGTAAAATTTTATATCTCCTTTGTTAGATTCCTCTCAGTTTTTGTTCTATTTCCCAAACCTAATTTTTTATTGCTTCGGGTAATTCCAGACGCCTATCGTTACTTGAATTTGCCATATGTTGACAGATGGATAGCTTGAAGGCAAAACTACTTGACAAGTTAGAGCACTTCGTGGTTGACCTTCAGGTTGAAACTAGAGAAGTAGAGACCCGCATTGGATACTGGTGAATCTTCTAAACTAGGAAAATTTTTAGATTCTGTTCCAGCTGTACCTCTTGAAGCAAGTACACACCAGGTATGACGTGTATGCTTTTATATCCTTTCTTTATTCTTTTCTCTGTCGTGCTAGGAACTATATTTAACAAATTGACTAATGTCTAGTGTGTTACATTTGTCACCAAATTCTCTTTGAAAAGAAAAGGAAACATGGTTGATATATGGATTTTAGATTTTCGATCCTTTATTTCCTTGTGAGCATCTCATATGAGGTGAATTGTTGCTTCAATCTCTTATGGTATGTATGTGATTCACATTTTTTTTGAGGAACCAAATACAAATCTTGGAAGTAATCATGATTCAATTGTTTGTAGGTATCAGTCTGGTGGACTTCTTGTTCCATAGTTAATGTATTATTTAACTATTTCACTGTCCAGAAATGCCCTTCCTGGTCCACCTCCACTGTGTTCAATACGTCAGCACAAGGCACCTGTTTTTGGAAAACCTTTAAGGAGGTTTAGCTGTGCTGAGCTGGAACTCACTACCAATGGATTCGCATGGAAATTTCTTGGCTGAAGGTGGGTTTGGATCTATTCACAGGGGATTGTTACTAGATGGCCAAGCAGTTGCTGTCAAGCAACACAAACTGGCTAGTTCTCAAGGGGATCTTGAGTTCTACTAGAAAGTGGAGGTACTAAGCTGTGCACAACACCGAAATATTGTGATGTTAATTGGGTTCTGTCTTGAAGATAAAAGATGGTTGCTGGTCTATGAATATATCTACAATGGATCACTAGATTCTCAACTTTATGGTAATTTCTTTGCTATCCATTGTAGAAACTTAACTTTATTATTGTACATTTAATGTACTAAACTAATGGGAATTTATAGTAAATGTCATGTCTTTTAGGATAGATGGAAGATTAAACAAAATAATAGTCATGTTTTTAAGGTTTTCTTTTATTTTAGTATACCAACTGATCTAAATCAAATTGTAAAAAGTTGTTGGCCATCCCCAAAATTAGAAGTTTCTTGGTCTTCTTGGTCTTTTAAGTTGTTGGTTATCTTTCTCATAAAACTTGTTAAGATGTGTTTGGTAAACTTGTTTGGAAACAAGGCATGCATTTATTCATTGATTATATTTTGAGATTTTTCATGTTTGTTCATTTTTTTTAACTTTATGTTGAGTTCTTAATAAGGGTTTGGGAATATGTAGGACGTAGTCGAGATCCGCTAGAATGGTCTGTATGGCAAAAAGTTGCTGTTGGAGCTGCTAGAGGGTTGCGGTACCTTAGTGAATAGTGTAGAGTAGGTTGCATTGTCCACCGTGATATGCAGCCCAACAATATTCTCATCGCCCATGATTTTGAACCACGAGTATGGTGGTCTCGTAGCTCCAAGGTACTGCCTGGTTGGAGCTATAGGGGAATGGTTTGGGTGAGTGTATAGTCATGGGAGGTGGATTGGGTTTCATATTGAGAATGTGGGGTGGTGGTGGTGATTTGGATGTAGTGGTGGTGGGAGGAGTTACATGAGGATTGTATGGAATGACGAGTGGTGGATGTGAGAATGAGGTGTATGGTATATGGATGGGAAGTCGGGTTGATCCTTGAGGGGTTGGCAGTGTGTATGGTATGACAAGAGGAGGTCGGGTCGAATTTTGATGGTTTGGTGATCCGTAAGGTATAACTAAAGGTGGTCGGGTAACGGTATTTTGATGAATGGGATGGATGGTGAAGTCGGCCAATCTGAGTGGCAATTGCGAGTTTTATGATAAATTTGTTGTATAATGGTTGACTGTGTTAACCACGGACGCCTGCAATTCCTTGGTTAAGTGGACCTTGATTTTTGCCCCAATAGGTGCTATCAAATCTGGAGGATTGAAGTCGAGTTCTCCGTAGATGGCATTTACCCTATGCCCACTCCCCTCCCCATTATGAGTGGGTAGGGGGTTTTGATTGATATTCTGTTGTTGGGGCTGGTTGGTAGGCCCATCTAGGATAAGAGCCTTTTTATTGATCAAGTTCTATACTTAATGTTTGAGCTGCCAGCATTGGTCTGTAGAGTGCCCTGGTGCACCCATGTGGAATTCGCAGAACAAATTGGGGTTGTATCCTGGCCCTTTGGCAGCCTCAGGATTTGACAATTATTGTTTATTGTTTTCAGATTTCACAATTTCCTTTGTGTTCTTGCCTATCTCTTTTGTTTATTGTTTTCTTCACAATTTCTGTGTTTCAATTTTGGAATACTCAGTGATAATCCACTAAATCTAATTTAGTATTTATTAAACCTGAAATGTTCTTGTCAAACTCATTTCGCAAGCTTCTTTGATTTTTGTAAGGGTGCAAAGTTTCCAAGTTTTCATTACTTTAACTTCTACATTCAAGTAACTAGGTTAAGTTTTTGGATTGAAACCTAATTATAATTATATTGGTGAAGTAGATACGAGTGAGAGTTAAAGGAGAAAGATGTTTGGATTGGTCGATCCTGGATATTATTAACCAAAATCTTTTGAGAGAAATAATGTTTGTTTCTCACTCTTGTTGATGTTATTTCTTCTAAATCTTTTTATAATTTTACAAATTAGTAAAATTGATGGATTTTATTGGAATTAAACACCTATAAACATTGTTGAACTTTTTCCAAATTTCATCCTGTAATAATCCTATGTAAATTTATCCATAAATTTATGTTTTTTTTTAAAAGTTAATTTCCAGTCCAGTCTTTCGGGTTTCATCCAAGGTGGAGGAATTTGTAGAGATGATGAGTAAAGATCGAAGGATACGGTATGTTCGGTACAGTAAGATCTATCGAGGGCTTGTTTTCTATTTCTTTTATTAGGAAAGTTGAATAACCCGAGAATAGTTTATTTTTTTGGAACGCAGAATCTCATCAACTAATCGAAACCATAGATTGAAGGCTTGTAGAAACACAAATCCTCAAGTTTTTATTTATTTATTGATTTTTTACCCTAAGTGTGTATAAGAACTCATTTTAAATAACAGAAAGATATGACTCTTGACAGACTTTGATAAAAAAAACAATATTTTTTTAGTGACCCCAAATCTTTGGGATAGGTCCATGATGATGATGATACTCATCATTCATCATCTATGATTGTCATTTGTCATCATAATCATTATTGTTGTTGTCATTGGTCGTCGTTGTCGTCATCATCATCATCATCATCAAACCTTGCCCAAAACATTGGGATTGATTGAATGAATCTTGTTCCTCAATTCATTTTTGTCTAAAGCCATGCATATCAGTCTTAAATAAATTGTATAAATGCATTATCAATTGATAGGGGTCAACTTTGTAGTGTAAAAAAGTTTACTACATAGTCTCTTAGTTATTTCTGATTCAATCAACACTAAAAATTAAACTAATCTTCTTTCTATCAATTAAAATGACCTTACTAAAGTAAACTTCATATTGAAGAATGATATATAAGGTTAATATTGCATTTTCCTTCGATATTGAAATGCTTAGTGATAAATCTCATGTGACAAGTATTTTGACTCTTTTCATGTATGCAGCTTTTGTCATTGCATATAGAGAATAGTGGTGGTTGGTTTTGAATCTCAGGAGGTATTGTTTGAAGATATTTTAGCAATTGATGACGACTACTTTTATCTTTGAATTTTTCATACGTATGAATCTGTACAACCGTTTTTTTATTGTGTCTTCCTTACTTTTAATCTCAATCATCCTCATCATCGTAAACAAGATCAAATTAGAAAGAAATATATTAGAGAAGCTTCTAATCAGTTCTGCTATATGGTTATTAGAATGATTCTTATGTAGTCTCTCTAATTTTTGAATTCAAATTGATAATCGAATGCAATGACAATTTTTGTTATCTATTTTTGTATGTGTATATGTGTATGCATGTATGTTTGTTTTTTTTTTTTGAATTTGGAATACATTACTCGATTCTTTTCTTGGTGTGTAGCCTATTGTCATTACTGATAGAATCATGGTGGTTCTGATATCTATGTTATTTTGTGCTTTTACATGGAGCTTTGGCATGCTTGTGTTAGTCCTCTTGCGTTGATGCATCATGAAGGAGAGTGCATTTTCTATTTTCCTCAAGGATATATTTAGCTGGTAAGCTTTTTTGTTTTAGAAATTTGAGATCTCTATATTTTAACCTAGATATTAATAAGCAAAATCTTTTGAGAGAGGTAATGTTTGATTCTCACTCTTGTTGATGTTATTTATACTAACTCTATTTATAATTTTACAAATTAGTAAAATTGATGTTTTTTATTGGAATTAAACACCTATAAACATTGTTGAACTTTTTTAAATTTCATCCTATAATAATCTCATGTAAATTTATGTTTTTTTAAAGTTAATTTTCAGTTACACATTCCATGGTGGAGGAATTTGCAGAGATGATAAGTAAAGATCGAAGGATATGTTATGTCCGGTACAGTGAGATCCATCGAAGGTTTGTTATCTATTTGTTTAATCAGAGAAGTTTAATAACCCGAGAATAGTTTATTTTCTTGGAACCCAGAATCTCATAAACAAATGAAAATCGTATCTTGAAGGCTAGTAGAAACATAGATCCTCAACTCTATTTATTTATTTATTGATTTTGTACCCTAAGTGTATAAGAACTCATTTTAAATAACAAAAGGATATGGCTCTTGACAGACTTTGATATAAAAACAAGATTTTTTTTGTGACCCCAAAATTTTGAGATAGGTCCTTGATGATGATGATACTCATCATTCATCATCTATGATCATCATTTGTCACCATCATCATTATTGTTGTCGTTGTTGGTCGTCATTGTCATCATCATCATCATCAACCCTTGCCTTTAACATTGGCATTGATTGAACGAATTCTTTTCCTCAATTCATTTTTGTTTAGGGCCATACCTATCAGTCTTAAATGAATTGTATGAATGCATTATCAATGGATTAGGGTCAACTTTGTAGTGTAAAAAAGTATGCTACATGGTATCTTAGTTATTTCTGATCTCAATCAACACTTAGTTATTAATAAAGTAAACTTCATATTGAAGTATGATGTATAAGGTTAAATGTTGCAATTTTCCTTCGATATTAAAATGCTTAGTGATAATCTCATGAGACAAGTATTTTGACTCTTTTCTTGTATGCAGCTATTGTCATTGCATATAGAGAATGGTGGTAGTTGGTTTTGAATCCCACGAGGTATTGTTTGAAGATGTTTTGGCAATTGAGGCCAACTACTTTTTTATTTTGAATTTTTTCAGACCAATGTATATTTATAACTGTTTTTCTTTTGTATCTTCCTTACTTTAATCTCAATCATCCTCATCATCGTAGACATGATCAAATTAGAATGAAATCTATTAGAAAAGCTTCTAATCAGTTCTGCTATATGGTTATTAGAATGCTTCTGATGTAGTCTCTCTGATTTTTGAATTCATATTGATAATTAAATGCAATGACAATTTTTGTTATCTATTTTTATGTGTGTATGTGTGTGTGTGTTGTTTTTTTTCAATTTGAAATTCCTAGCACGATTCTTTTCTTGGTATGTAGTCTATTTTCATTACTGATAGAATCATGCTAGTTCTGATATCTCTATTATTTTGTGTTTTTACATGGAGCTTTGACATGCTTGTGCTGGTCCTCTTGCGACGACGCATCGTAAAGGAGAGTGCATTTTCTATTTTCCTCAAGGACATATTTAGCTGGTAAGCTTGTTTGTTTTAGAAATTTCAGATCTTTGTTTTTTTATCCTAGATATTAATAACAGAAATGTTTTCAGAGAGATAATGTTTGATTCTCACTCTTGTTGATGTTATTTTTTCCAACTTTGTTTATAATTTTACAAATTAGTGAAATTGATGATTCCTATTGGAATTAAACGCCTATAAATATTGTTGAAGTTTTTCCAAATTTCATCTTGTAATAATCCTATGTACATTTATCAATAAATTTATGTCTATTTTTAAAGTTAATTTTCAATTACACTCTTCTGGATTTCGTCGAAGGTGGAGGAATTTATAGAGATGATAAATAAAGATCGAAGGATACGGTATGTTTAGTACAGTGAGATCCATCGAGGGCTTATTCTCTATTTCTTTTATCAGGGAAGTTGAATAACCCAAGAATAGTTTGTTTTTTTTTATACCCAAAATGTCATCAACTAATCGAAATTTGTAGATTGAAGGCTAGTAGACACACACAGATCCTCAAGTTTTGTTATTTATTTATTGATTTTGTACCCTAAGTGTGTATAAGAACTCATTTTAAATAACAAAAGGATATGGCTCTTGATAGACTTTGATAAAAAAAATATTATTTTTTTAGTGACCCCAAATCTTTAGGATAGGTCCTTGATGATGATGATACTCATCATTCATCATCTGTGATCATCATTTGTCACCATCATTCGTCATCAACATCATTATTGTTGTTGTCGTTAGTCGTCATCGTCGTCATCGTCATCAAACCTAGCCTAAAACATTGGGATTGATTGAATGAATCTTGTTCCTCAATTCATTTTTGTCTAAAGCCATGTTTATCAGTCTTAAATTAATTGTATGACTGCGTTATCAATGGATTGGGGTCAACTTTGTAGTGTAAACAAGTATACTACACATTTTCTTAGTTCTTTCTGATCTCAATCAACACTAAAAATTAAACTAATCATCTTTTTATCAATTAAAATGACCTTACTAAAGTAAACTTCATATTGAATCATGATATATAGGTTAACTGTTGCAATTGGCCTTTGATATTGAAATGCTTAGTAATAATCTCACATGATAAGTATTTTGATTATTTTCTTAGATGCAACTATTGTCATTGCATAGTGAGAATTGTGGTGGTTGGTTTTGAATCTCACAAGATATTGTTTGAAATGTTTTGGCAATTGATGTCGACTACTTTTTTCTTTGAATTTTTCATACCAATGAATTTGTATAATTGTTTTTCTTTTGTATCTTCCTTACTTTTAATCTCAATCAACCTCATCATTATAAGACAAGATCAAATTAGACTGAAATATATTAGAAAAGCTTTTAATAAGTTATGCTATATGGTTATTAGAATAGTTCTGATGTAGTCTCCCTGATTTTTGAATTCATATTGACAATCGAATGCAATGAAAATTTTGTTATCTATTTTTATGTGTGTGTGTGTGTGTGTTTTTTTTTTTTTTTTTCAATTTGAAATTACTAGCACAATTCTTTTCTTGGTGTGTAGTCTATGGTCATTACTGATAGAATCATGGTGGTTCTGATATCTCTATTATTTTGTGTTTTTACATGGAGCTTTGGCATGCTTGTGCTTGTCCTCTTGCGACGGCGTACCATGAAGGAGAGTGCATTTTATATTTTCCTCAGGGACATATTTAGCTAGTAAGCTTGTTTGTTTCAGGAATTTGAGATCTTTCTTTTTTATCCTGATATTAATAACAGAATCTTTTGAGAGAGATAATGTTTGATTCTCACTCTTGTTGATGTTATTTCTTCTAACTTTGTTTATAATTTTACAAATTAGGGAAATTGATGGTTCCTATTGGAATTAAATGACAAAATACTAGAGTAACTAGAACGTTTGAAGAGAACTTTTTGGAAGCCTCCTCTCTGATATCAACCCCTTTGATTTTCTTTATTCAATTCCATCTATCCATAGAAGTATATCCTATACACGGAATATAATGATTCTTAATATTCAGCAATCTAATTGATTCCTAATATTCAGTAATTTAACTGATTCCTAATATTCAGCATATATACATGGCAAGATAATGTGTACAGCTAATCAGCATATATACATGGCAAGATAATGTGTACAGCTAATATTAGAGTCCTTTTTATAAACTCCTAAAATTGAATATGGTACATCCCCCCTCAAATTGATTCTGGTAAGTCAACCAGCAACAATTTGCCAACAAGAAATTGATGCCGCTGTCGAGTCATAGCTTTGGTGAAGACATTAGCCACTTGAAGATCAAAAGAGATGTGAGGAAGAGATATCACCCAATTTCCAAGGTGTCTCGAATGAATCACAATCAACTTCAATGTGCTTGGTGCGTTCATGGAAAACGGTATTGGTTCCAATCTAAATAGCACTAGTGCTATCAGCATAAAGAAGGGTATAGTAGTCTGAGGTAACCCAAGTTCCTCAAGAAAATCACGTAGCCATACAATTTTAGAACAAGTAGTAGACATGGCACGATATTCGTCCTCAATAGAGGATTTAGAAACATGATCTTGTTTCTTACATCTCCAAGAAATTAAAGCATCACCTTAAAACATACACCAACTTGTGGTAGATCGACGTGTATCTGGACACCCAGCCCAATCAACATCACTATAGGCAACAAGTTCAAGAGAGGAACCGGTAGGAAAGAACAACTCAAGAGTAAGTGAACCTCGAAGATAGCGGATGGTGCGAAGAACAACTAAAAGATGGAGATGCCGAGGAGAAGATATAAACTAAATGATCTGATGAATAGCATAGGAGATATCAGGTCGAGTAGTGGTCAAGTAGATAAGACTCCCAACCAAGCGTCGATAGAGAGTAGGATCATCTAGATGGTCCACTTCATCTTTCCTGTATTGGACATTTACCTCCATAGGAGTATCAACAGAAGAAGTGTCCTCCAAACCAGCCAAAGTGCTAAGATCTTGAATATACTTATGTTGGTTCACGAAAATACCATGGGCTCGATGATGAACTTCCAATCCTAAGAAGTATGTGAGCTGGCCAAGATCTTTCATATGAAAAGTTGCATGTAATGGCTGTTGAAGCTTAGTAATCAAACCATAGTCAGTGCCAGTAATGATAATATCATCCACGTAGACCAAGAGAAGGATTATACCTGACACAGACGTGTGGAAGAAGAGAGAAGAATCATACTGACTTTGTGTAAAACTGAATGAAAGAAGTGTACTACGAAACTTCTCAAACCAAGCTCGGGGTGCATACTTGAGCCCATACAGAGAGCGCTTTAGTTTACAGACATCATGAGGAAAAGAAGTAGTCATACCAGAGGGAAGCTTCATGTAAATCTCTTCTTGGAGATCACTATGAAGAAAAGCATTTTTCACATCCATTTGATGTAGTTGCCACAATTGTGAAGCGGCAATAGCTAAAATGGTTCGATCTGTGTCATTTTGGCAACAGGAGCAAATGTCTTCTCATAATCATCCCCATATTCTTGCTTGTTACCCAAAGCTACGATGCAATTTTTGTACCGATCCAAAGAGCCATTAGAACGAAGTTTTACAGAGAAAACCCATTTACTCCCAATAAGTTTGATTGTAGGAGGACAAGGAACAATATCCCAAGTGTGATTCTCCTCAAGTGCTTGAAGTTCTACTTGCATTGCATTTTGCCAACATACATGTTCCATGGCCTGTTTATAGCAAGAGGGAATGGAAATAGTAGATAAAGTAGCAACAAGAGAGACTGGAGAAAAGAAACCGTACCAATTAGGGGGTCGAGAAGGATGAGTAGACCAATGAAGAGTGGTGGAAGCAGGAGTAGGATCAGGCGCTGGGTCAAGATCGAAAGGGTTCACATAGGAAGTGGGATCAGACACATGTTGACTACGTCTTTGATACACAAAACTAGGTTTGAAATTTTGCACAATTGTTGGAGAATCAGAAAAACTAGGCAGAAAAGATAAAGATGCAGATGGCAGCTCAATATGAGATGGAAAGAAATATTGATTTTAAAAAATAATCACATTCTGAGAAACCCATATACGACGTGCATTAGGATCATAACAAACATAACCCTTTTGAAAGATAGCATAACCAAGAAAAACACAATTAACAGACTGAGCAGTAAGTTTATGTCGTTCATGAGTAGGGAGATGCACAAAATAAACACAACCAAATGTACGAAGATCAGAATATAAAGAGAATGACCAAACAACTTAAAGAAAGGAGAAACATGATTTAACATAGGAAAGGGCAAGAGATTGATCAGATGAACTGTAGTAGAAAGTGCTTCACACCGAAAACGAGGAGGAACAAATGATTCAAGTAAAAGAGTTCTTACCACATCAAGAAGGTGGTGATTTTTCCTCTTAGCAACACCATTTTGTTGTGGCGTCGAAGGACAAGAACGTTGAGAGTTGATCCCTTTACTTGAAGAAAGTCTTGAAACTCATTAGACATGTATTCACCGCCAGAATTAGAGCGCAAAACCCAATAAGTGTAAGAAAACACTTAAAGACTAAAAAACTTTGGCCTTAGCCCGGAGGAAGTAAACCCAAGTAAAGCGATTAAAGTCATCAATAAAAGTAACAAAATACTTGTAATGCGCATGAGAAACAACAGGTGCAATCCCCCAAACATCATCATGAATAATATCTAAACATTGTGAGGCACGAGATGCATGATGAGGAAAAGGTAGAACTTTACTTTTGCCAAGTTTTGCATGATGTACACCAAAAGAAAGATCAAGAAAAGAATATGCTTTATTTCCCAATAATCCAGAATTAAACAAAGTACGAAGTACATCAGAGTTTAGGTGGCCTAGATGTCTATGCCACATCTTATTTCCAGAACCAGCATCATTACATGCAAAGGAGAGTAAAGGAAAACTAGGAATAATAGTGGAAGGAGAGACATGAAGAGGAAAGAGTCGTCCCACTTTAGGCCCCTTCGGGATTGTCTTCCCTGACACTTGATCCTGCACAACACAAGCAGAACAGGAGAAATGGACATCACAATTATTATCAACCAATTGACCAACAAAATAAGATTTGTGGTGAGGTTAGGAGACAAAAACATCAGTTAAGGAAGAAGAAAGATCACCAACAACATTGATAGGTAAAGAACTACCATCAATGGTGTTTATTTTCAGTTTTCCATCATAATTTCCAACATTGGAAAGAGGAACAACAGTATTGGTCATATGGTTCAAGGCTCTATAGTCAAAATACTATGGCCTAGAAGAAACTTTATGATTACCTAAGAGCCCAAAAGCAAAAAAAATAGAAATGATCATCTGTTGTACCATTTCAAGAGTGAGAGTGTTCGGGTTTGTTAAGGCTGTAAGAGCAGGAATAGGAACAACCGACGAGGCAGTAAGCAATGTAATGAGAATAAGAGAGTTGTACCAAGGGATCCATTACATGTTCCGGTTGGGCCAATAACAAGGGCAAGAACAAAAACATTCAAATAAGCACTAAATGGACTGATTCAAGACACTTGGGCTGATTCTGAAATGTTGAAGTTCAAGATGAGCTCACATGAAGACCAAGGCTTATTAATGTCATCAAAGCAATTGAGTGGGCCATTAAGAGAAGGCTTGGGTGTATGGCACAAGTTTGATCGTATGGAGGACATCTAATTTGAGTTTTTTTCCTTTTTAGTTTTCAAAGAATAATGGTTGATTTGTTTCTCAATTATGGGGCTGATTTACTTCCAAATGTTAGCCTTCCAAATAGGAAACAAATCAATTAGTTGCTTGTTTTAGTTTAATTAGTTTTTTTCCTTTTTAGTTTTCAAAGAATAATGGTTGATTTGTTTCTCAATTATGAGGCTGATTTACTTCGAAATGTTTGCCGTTCAAATAGGAAACAAATCAATTAGTTGCTTATTTTTGTTTTATTTTCTGTTCGTTGTAAGGCACATATTACCCAATTTAGCTCTCTGATTGTAAGGCACTTATTTGCCACTATCTTATTTCCTTTCTTGAGATAGGCCTATAGCTTCTCTTCTCTATTAGGGCTTTAGTTTATAAAAAGGACAGAAAAGATGTAATGGAGGTAGTTTTTGAATTGAATAAAAATGGAGAGCCTAACTCCTTGGTTTTGAATTCTGATTTATCACTCACCTTCTTCTTTTCTTGAGTGTGGTGTCTTCCAATTTTCTTGATACCGTTGGTTCTTATCTCATTATAGATGATGGGTCAAGGTCCTACATCGTTCTTGCTTACAAGCTTGAATTTAGAAAAATGATCCTCCATTACCATATATTGATTCCGAGTCTCACTACTCTTGGTGAGGTTCATATCAGTTGGTATCAAAGCTTAGGCTTAAAAAAAAATCAAGTTTAATCTATCTTTCTTCTTCTTCTTCTTCTTTGAATTCGTTTGATCAAAAAAGAAAAAAAAATATTGAAAAATTGTGTAATTGAATTTATATCACTACTATTATTGCTCTTCTTGATTTCGTGTTTTCAAAAAAATTTAAAAATATATATACATATATATATTGAAAAAAATGTCCCACGATACCAGCAAGGACTTGCCCAACTACGCACCAAAAACAGTAGATCTCGATGTTTTGTATAAAGCCATGCAACAACACATGGCGCGGATGAAGACTCAGATTGGCGAGGTGAATGACAGGTTAGATAAAGTGGAGTCTAGTTCACAAAGGGAGCGACCATTCAGGACTCCTAATGTAGAACGAAGAGAAAGGAATCCACCTAGGAATGACTATGAAGATGATTATGAGAATGACCTAGAGGAGGATGACCGCATGTCTAATGCGGGTGTGAGCAGATTTAGGCATGGAATGGGAGGTAGAGGAGCTAGGCATGGGAATAGAGAAGATAGATATGGGAATAGAGGAGATAGGTGTGGAGAGGGTTGACAATAATTTGGGTATTATCAAGGTGAAGATCCCATCTTTCCAAGGTAAAACTGATCCTGAAGTTATTTGGAGTCGGAGAAAAGAATAGAATGGGTGTTTGATTGCCATGAATATTCTGAATTGAAGAAAGTGAAATTGGCAGCCATAGAATTCATTGATTATGCTATTGTTTGGTGGGATCAACTGATTGTGAGTAGGAAACAGAATGGAGAAAGACCTATTGAGACATGGGAGGAGATGAAATTTGTCATGAGGAGGCGTTTCATTCCCAGTCACTATTATAGGGGTTTGTTTCAAAAATTGCAAACGCTTACTCAAGGGTCTAAGTATGTTGAAGACTACTACAAGGAGATGGAGATAGCCATGATTCGAGCCGATGTAGAGGAGGATCGAGAGGCTATTATGGCTAGGTTCTTAAATGGACTAAACCGAGACATTGCAAATGTAGTGGAGTTGCAACTTTATGTTGAATTGACTGATATGGTGCACATGGCCATTAAGGTGGAGCAACAGTTGAAAAGGAAGGGTTCCACACGGGTTGGGCAGAATTCGGGCTCTTCATCATCATGGAAATCAAATTGGAACAAGAGGGATGACCAGCCTAGTTACAAGGCCAAGACTGAACCTTCCAAAGATCATAAGGCTGGAGGCACATTAAATCAAGGTAAGTCAAACTCTCAACCTTCTAGAAACTGTGATATTAAGTGTTTAAGTGTTTAGGTACAGGTCATATTGCATCTCAATGTCCAAACAAGAGAGTAATGGTTTTGAAGAATGATGGTGGCATCGAATCCGATGATGAATATGATGATGAGTCCATGCCACCTTTGGAGGATGCAAGTGACCTTGAGTATCCGGTGGATGGCGAGCTTTTGGTTGCAAGGAGAGATCTTAGTGCTCAAGCCAAGGAAGATGATGAGGTACAACGTGACAATATCTTTCACACTCGCTGCCATGTTAATGGTAAGGTATGTAGTATGATTATTGATGGGGGGAGTTGTACTAATGTGGCTAGCACTAGTTTGGTGGAAAAACTGAATTTGACCACTTTGAAGCACCCAAAACCTTATAAGCTACAATGGTTGAATGATAGTGGGGAAATCAAGTGATTAAGCAAGTGTTGTAATTTTCAATCGAAAAATACAAAGATGAAGTCATTTGTGACGTGGTACAATGAATGCGGGCCATATCCTTTTAGGGAGACCATGGAAATTTGATAGGCATGTGACTCATGATGGATATACCAATAGATACTCCTTTGTACTCAATAAAAGGCCAATCACTCTTGTACCTTTAACCCCAAGACAATTTTATGAAGATCAAATGAGGTTAAATAGAGAGAAAGATGAAAAAAAAAAGAGTGAGATCAAAAAAAATAAAGACAGAAGAAAGAGAGTTTGAAATAGCAAAAAAAGAAAAAAATGATGAAAAAGAAAAAGAGGCTGGTGAGAAAAAACAAGTGAGTTTTTATGCAAGAGAGAGTGAGATAAAAAAACGTTGTTTTCAAATCAATCAATGATTGTACTTTTGTTCAAAGAGGCTTGTTTTAGTACTAATGAACTTAACTCTTCTTTGCCTAATGTTGTTTCACTTTTGCAGGACTTTGATGAAGTGTTTCCCGAAGAGATGCCTATTGGTTTACCACCAATAAGGGGGATTGAGCACCAAATTGATTTTGTACCCGGAGGACCCATCCCAAACAGACCCGCATATCGAAGTAATCCCGAGGAGACAAAGGAACTTCAAAGGCAGGTTAGTGAGCTCATGGAAAAGGGGTATGTGCGTGAGAGCATGAGTCCTTGCGCGGTTCCCGTATTGCTTGTGCCTAAGAAGGATGGAACTTGGAGGATGTGCGTTGATTGTCATGCTATCAACAATATCACTGTAAAGTATCGACATCCTATTCCTAGATTAGATGATATGCTTGATGAATTGCATGGTTCTATTGTTTTCACTAAAATTGATCTTAAAAGTGGATATCATCAAATTAGGATGAAAGAAGGTGATGAGTGGAAAACTACTTTCAAAACAAAATATGGTTTATATGAGTGGTTAGTTATGCCTTTTCGATTAACTAATGCACCAAGTACCTTCATGAGATTAATGAACCATGTTTTGCGTGCTTTTATTGGAAAATTTGTGGTTGTTTACTTTGACAACATTCTGATTTATAGCAAAAACTTGGATGAACATGTTGAACATTTAAAACTTGTTCTAGGTGTTTTAAGAACAGAAAAGTTGTTTGCTAATCTCAAAAAATGTACCTTTTGCACGAATAAGCATGTATTTATGGGTTTTGTTGTTAGTGCTAAGGGAATTGGGGTTGATGAAGAGAAGGTTAGGACAATTAAGGAGTGGCCGAAACCTACAAATGTGGGACAAGTGAGAAGTTTTCATGGGTTGGCTAGTTTTTATAGGAGGTTTGTGAACAATTTTAGTAGTCTAGCCGCACCTTTAACTGAAGTTATCAAAAAGAATGTGGGTTTTAAGTGGGGTAAGGAACAAGAAAAGGCATTTAACTTGATCAAGGAAAAATTAATTAATGCAACTTTACTTGGTTTGCCTGACTTTGCTAAAGCTTTTGAGATTGAGTGTGATGCATTAGGAATAGGTATTGGAGCTGTTTTAATGCAAGAAGGACGTCCCATTGCTTTTTTTAGTGAGAAAATAAATGGAGCAGCCTTGAATTATCTTACCTACAACAAGGAGATGTATGTGTTGGTTAGGGCATTGGAAACTTGACAACACTACCTTTTGCCGAAGGAATTTGTGATTCACACAGATCATGAGTCCTTAAAACATTTAAAGGGGCAACACAAGCTAAATAAACGGCATGCAAGTGGGTAGAGTTCATAGAAACATTTCCATATGTGGTCAAGTATAAAAAAAGGTAAGGAAAACGTGGTCGCTGATGTTTTATCTAGAAGGTACGTTTTACTTTCTTCTTTGGATGCTAGATTGTTTGGTTTTGACTATATTAAGGAGTTGTATGTGGAAGACTTTGACTTTGGCAATGTATTCAATGCATGTGAAAAGGTAGCATTTGGTAAATTTTATAGGCATGAAGGATTTTTGTTTAGAGAAACTAAATTATGCGTGCCTAAGAGTACTTTGCGTGAATTGCTTGTTAGAGAGCTCATGGGGGAGGGTTGATGGGGCATTTTGGTATAGCCAAGACACTAGATATTTTACATGAACATTTCTTTTGGCCTCATATGAAACGTGATATAGAAAGAATTTGTGAGAAATGCCTTACGTGTAGACAAGCTAAGTCTAAGGTTAAACCTCATGGTTTATACACTCCTTTGCCTATACCTAGTGGACCTTGGATTGATATTTCCATGCCTAAGACCATTGTTTCGGATAGAGATGCTAAGACCATTATTTCGGATAGATTGTTAGATTGCATGGCATGCCTAAGACCATTGTTTCGGATAGAGATGCTAAGTTCTTAAGCTACTTTTGGAAGACTTTGTGGGGTAAGTTAGGAACTAAACTTTTGTTTTCTACTACTTGTCATCCACAAACTAATGGTCAAACCGAAGTACTTAATAGGACTTTATCTGCCTTGTTGCGTGCTATAATACAAAAGAACTTGAAATCATGGGAAGATTGTTTGCCGCATGTAGAGTTTGCTTATAATAGAGTGTGCATTTTGCAACTCATTTCTCACCTTTTGAAATTGTATATGGTTTTAATCCATTAACTCCTTTGGATTTAATTCTGTAACCTGTGAATGAGCATGTTAACGTGGACGGGAAGAAAAAGGCAGATTTTGTTAAGCAAATCCATGAAAAGACTCGGCAAAACATCGAGAGGCGAACTGAACAATATGCCAACCAAGCTAATAAAGGGTGCAAGAAAGTTGTGTTTGAACCCGGTGATTGGGTGTGGTGGCATATGAGGAAGGAACAGTTTCTACTCCAGCGACGTTCTAAATTACTTCCTAGGGGAGATAGCCCATTTCAAGTGCTTGAAAGGATCAATGACAACGCCTACAAGTTAGAGCTTCCAGGTGAGTATAATGTTAGTGCAAGCTTCAACGTTTTTTAGTTTATCTCCTTTTGATGTAGGTGACGATTTGAGGACAAATCCTTTTCAAGAGGGAGGGAATAATAAGAATAAGAAAGCTATACCAAGGGATCCATTGCATGTTCCGGTTGGGCCAATAACAAGGGCAAGAACAAAAACATTCAAAGAAGTACTAAATGGACTGATTCAAGACACTTGGGCTCATTCTTAAATGTTGAAGTTTAAGATGAGCCCACATGAAAACCGAGGCTTAATTAATGTCATCAAAGCAATTGAGTGCGCCAATTAAGAGAAGGCTTGGCTATGGCACAAGTTTGATGTATGGAGGACATCCAATTTGAGTTTTTTTCCTTTTTAGTTTTCAAAGAATAATGGTTGATTTGTTTCTCAATTATGAGGCTGATTTACGTCCAAACGTTAGCCTTCCACATAGGAAACAAATCAATTAGTTGCTTATTTTAGTTTTATTAGTTTTTTTCCTTTTTAGTTTTCAAAGAATAATGGTTGAATTGTTTTTCAATTATGAGGCTGATTTACTTCGAAATGTTAGCCGTTCAAATAGGAAACAAATCAATTAGTTGCTTATTTTTGTTTTATTTTCTGTCGATTGTAAGGCACATATTGCCCAATTTAACTATCTGATTGTAAGGCACTTATTTGCCAATATCTTATTTCCTTTCTTGAGATAGGCATATAGCTTCTCTTCTCTATTAGGGCTTTAGTTTATAAAAAGGACAGAAAAGATGTAACGGAGGTAGTTTTTGAATTGAATAAAAATGGAGAGCCTAAGTCCTTGGTTTTGAATTTTGACTTATCACTCACCTTATTCTTTTCTTGAGTCTGGCGTCTTCCAATTTTCTTGATACCGTTGGTTCTTATCTCATTATAGATGATGGGTCACGGTCCTACATCGTTCTTGCTTACAAGCATGAATATAGAAAAACGATCCTCTATTACCATATATTGACTCCGGGTCTCACTACTCTTGGTGAGGTTCATATCACAATGCAGTAGAACTAGAGGCACCAGTGAGGCATGCTTGTAGACACCTCATTTTTACATTCGCCTGATTATCAACTCATCAATCCGATTGCGACGGTTTCCAATGATGGATGAATATTCCAATGCTCTATATCTGTTACTAAATATGTTTCAGAAATTCAGATAAGATATATCAAGCAAACAAGACCCTAGAAACCACGTTACGCTAGGAAAATATGACCCAGAAACATAGAAATCATCATTTTCAAACAAAAAGAAGGTTTACGATAAAAATCACTAAAAAATGATAAAATTATCAAAATACCCCTAACATCAAAACACCCTTAAAGCCCCCTTACACTTAGGAAAACCCATTCGAACACATAAAATAATAAAATGAAATCAAATAAATCATTTCGACAATTTTCACCAAATTCGTCAAATTTACAAAAATGCCCCTCATAAGGGTTGACAATCATTTTATGCCAAAAATTTTTATAAGTGACACAAACCAATAATCCCATTGAATTCCTTACGAAAAATCGATTCCAAAACATCCCGGAATATCGAAAACTGACTTGAAACGCAAAAGTTATCTTTGGGGGCAAAACGGTAAGTTTTTAATTTTTAAAAATTTTAATTACGAAATTAATAAATAAAATAGAATTAATGTAAAGTAAAAGCTTAATCAAATTAATTTAAAAATCTAAACTAATTCAATCTCATCAGACTTAAGTCAAAACCCTAATTAAAAACCTAATTTACAAGACCAAGTCAATCTTATTTGACTTAAGTCAAAACCCTAATCAATACCCTAATCTAAAGAAACCTAGTCAATCTTATAAGACTTAAGTCAAAACCCTAATTCACTTTATCTAAAGAGGAGACCTAGTCAAATCCTAATTTTTCAAAAAAATCTATAAATAGGAGCCTCCACAAACCTAATTTCGCACGTCAAAATAAATCTTAGAAAAAGTAGGTCAAAAGGTCCCCTAACCTTCCCCAAACCTGATTTTGAAGACCTAACTCCCTATTTATCATCCAAATTCTAGGTTTTGCAGAAAAACTTTCAAAAAATCTCAAAAAAATATTCAAAAATCCCTTTAAAAAAATTGAGGAAATACTCAAATATAAGGAGATATTTCATTTTGGAGATCCGAAGCAGATTGAGTGACCGAAACAAAGCGATGAGTATTTTACGAGGAGCTATTATACCAATTTTGAGGGAGCAAATCATTGTGATCGTCGTATAGGTATATTTTTTTATTTTATTTATTTATTTTAGGTCTGTTAGCAATGTAACCACTTTTTAGGAAATAGTAGAGACCGACGTTTGTCGGGCGGGGTTGGTGCCTAACACTTTCCAACCCCGTAACATGATCCCCAGACCATAGTTTCTTTCGTAGATTAGTTATTTTTATCTTTTAGAGTCAATGCTCGGTTCCTAGACCGTAATAACTAGGTGGCGACTCTTAAACCTTGAAAATCAAAAGCATATCCGCACACCCCTTGAATTTAGGGCGCTTTCAATGCTAAGCAGTACCATACTTCCTTTCAGGTCGAGTGGTAGAAGAAGAGATGATATGACCTTGTTTCTTGCAGTAGCTACAGAACTTCTTGGGACAATCCCGAGCAATATGACCAAAAGCTTTACAACTAAAGCACTGGACAACACTCATGTCTCTACCCTTATTCTTCCCCTGTGCTGCATAAGCCACAGAAATAGGTGCACTAACATTAGCCTGATGTTCCATGGTAGCTTCAGTTATAATACGCTACTCCTCATGAAGAAGTTCACTCAAACAGGCATCTAGAGATGGTACAGGATGACGATTCATCATATTAGACCGTGCAATTTCAAAGTCAGGTCGTAGTTTCATCAAGAATTGATCGCACTTGCTAGTTGCATGCACTGCTTGGACAGTAGAGAGAGCTGCAGCAGGAACATTAGCATAGACAATGTCAGAATAATCACGCCAAAGAAGGAGATACTTCATCTTAGAGATCCAAACAGATCGAATGACGGAAACAAAGCGAGTAGTATTTTACGAGGAGCCATTCTACCAATTCTGAGGGAGGAAATTGTTGCGATCGTCGTATAAGTATATTTATTTATTTTATTTATTTATTTTAGGTATGTTAGCAATGTAACCCCTTGTTGGGAAATAGTAGAGACCGACGTTGTCGGGCGGGGTTGGTGCCTAACACCTTCCAATCCCGTAACGTGATCCCCGGACCATAGTTTCTTTCGTAGATTAGTTATTTTTATCTGTTGGAGTCAAACTCGGTTCCTAGACAGTAATAATTAGGTGGTGACTCCCAAACCTCGAAAATCAAAAGCGGATCCGTACACCCCGCAGATTGAGGGCGCTTTCAATGGCAACTCTGCTGGGGATTATTGAGGATCAAACTTGAAAAGTCCCAAGTATGAGAACATTGTCATTTAGACTTAGTTTTTTTTTTTTTTTTTTGTGTTTGTTTTGTTTATTTTTAGTTTATTTGATTCGTTTTTTTTTTTTGAATTGTATTATATTCTCTCGACATTATTTTTAGCATATTATTATAGAATATTATTTGCTATGATTCAATTTAGGGTCGTTTTGAGTTTGTATTATCCTTTATTGGTATCCTTTGATTCGATTTTGGATACTTTGATTTGGCATATATTTTTTTTATGATTCAATTGGGGGTCATTTAGAATAGTCCTAAATAATGAAATATTCAAATTGACTTATGAATAGGATAGAATAATGGTGGTTGGGGTGATTGTTATGGAAATTTTTTTTTAGAAAATTTTTGGATAAAAATTTTTAGCACGTTACTATGTATAGGTGATAAGTTGTGAAAATAAATTATTTGTAAGTGATGTGCTAAGAAATAAAAAAAATTATTTTTTTTAATGTTGTTCGTGATGAGGAGAGAATTCTAAGAAAAAATTTACAAAAAATAAATAAATACAAAAAAGTCTTTTTTTCTGCGTGATGTGTTGTTAGAAAACGATTTTTTATTTTTCATCTTCTTCTCAAATAAATTATTTGTGAGTGATGTGGTAAGAAATAAAAAATGACTTTTTTTAATGTTATTCGTGATGAGGAGAGAATTCCAGGAAAAAAAATCAAAATTTTTTGTTACGTGGTATGCCATTAGCAGAAAACGTGTTTTATTGCTTCTATTTTCTTCTCCAATGTGAGCAAAAGAAGAGGATGACATAACAGCAAAGGAAAAAAAATGATTCTCTCTCCTTCCTCTCTCTCTCTCTCTCACTTGCGTTCTATGGCATCTCATCTCCGATCTCTTCTTTCTCTACAAGATCATAATTAAATACTAGATTTTCACTTTCCACGGTTATTGATCTGTTCGATTTTTAGAGTTTTGAATATTTCATCCTTTTGAAGAAATGAATCCAGAAAGTGTAAATCTCAAGTTTTAAGATTGAAAATGGACCGTCCCTAATAAACTGACGAATACCTTAAAGAAATGATCGATTACTACCCAAGTCTTTCTATCTCTGATCCATAAAAGTAAAGCCTCAAGTATCTGAAAAATCATGAAAATGTCTCCAAGATCAGTACTTTTTTCTACATTCTTGATTAAAAAAAATAGAAAGATGAAATAATCGATAAATCGACGTACGAATCGAGTATGAATGCCCAAGCTTTGAAGAATTTCCATTGAGAATCAAACATTTTCACAAGAGTGTGCACTTGACTATCGTGACCAAGAGAAATCGGTAAAATAAAAAAAAAATTGATGTGAACCCTCTTGGATTAGACCCTTTTCTTGATGATCTCTTCTAGGAACCCTTTAGTTTGAAGGCTTCAAATATTCTAGAATGTTTAGAAACAACTTAAAAAAAATGTTTGATTTGACCATAATTTTTAGTCATCAATAAACCCTATAAAAGATTGTAGTAAAGTGATTTGTAGGGTATTGTTATTGGCCAGGGATTGCGGGTACTCCTATTCTAAATAGTCATAACAAATTTTAGTTAGTTTAATTAACAAGTTGGAAACAAGCATATTACACAAATTTAAGGGGGTTTCAATTTTGACGATTCGGATTAAAAAAAATAAAAATAAAAAGAAAGAAATAATAAAAATAAAAATAAAAATTAAAGAAATAAATATTTACAATTGATCATCTTCTCTCACAATTCAGAAAATCAAATTCAGAAAATGACTAATCAAATTGCTTCAACATAGAAAATGAATTTCATACCATAATTACATATCCGAATTTAATCAAAGTGCAAGCCTAAAGAGATCATGCATTTTATAAATTTCTTCTTTGATAAACCCTAGGGTTTTGGAAAAGTCCATCACCTAGTTATTTTGATTAAGCAATCAAGTTAATACTCAGCGTATCCTTACAACTTCTTAAACAAATCATTATTAAAAGGAATTATGATTCAATAACCTACTCCTCAAACCTATGGAAAAGTCCATGGCTAAAGAACATGTAATTTTCATATCACAACTATTGTTCATAGTTTTTACCACTTTTAAATCATACCCCAAATCAATTAGGTGATTAGAGATACAACTATGGTTTCAATGACAATTAATATCAAAGTTTTCAATATAACCAAACTGAAAATTCAACATACATAATTAAGATCACCAATTCATGTGTCTATATCTCACCAATCCGAAAACATCAATTAATGAATCTGAAAGTCACTAACTCATTGAATAAAAAATTTCTAACTTAAGAATCCAACAAGATGTTCTTTAATCCAATAGCAACCAGGGTTGAAGTAATAAAAATAAATAAAAGTCATACGGGTTACACTTTTTAACACAACCAAAGAAGTTTGAGATGTGTTAGTGGTGATGTTCCTCACGACGATGATGTTGATGATTGATTGACCATATTTTTAGTCATCAATAAACCCTATAGAAGATTGTAGTAAAGTGATTTGTAGGGTATCGTTATTGGCTGGGGATTGCGGGTACTCCTATTCTAAAGAGTTATAACAAATTTTAGTTAGTTTAATTAACAAGTTGGAAACAAACATATTACACAAATTTAAGGAGTTTTCAATTTTGGCGATTCGGATTTAAAAATAAATAAAAATAAATAAAAATAAAAATTAAAGAAATAAATATTTACAATTGATCCTCTTCTCTCACAATTAAGAAAATCAAATTCATTAAATGACTAATCAAATTGCTTCAACATAGACAACAAATTTTATGCCTTAATTATATATTCAAATTGAATCAAAGTGCAAGCCTAAAGAGATCATGCATCTTATAATTCCTTCTTAGATAAATCCTAGGATTTTGGAAAAGTCCATCACCTAGTTATTTTGATTATGCAATCAAGTTAATACTCAGCGTATCCTTGCAACTTCTTAAACAAATCATTAAGATCAAAAGGAATTATG
Organism: Akebia trifoliata; assembly: GCF_017979445.1. Taxonomy (NCBI): domain Eukaryota; kingdom Viridiplantae; phylum Streptophyta; class Magnoliopsida; order Ranunculales; family Lardizabalaceae; genus Akebia; species Akebia trifoliata. The sequence goes on from NC_141375.1 coordinate 14,596,264, forward strand.
ATTCAATAACCTACTCTTCAAACCTATGGAAAAGTCCATAGTTAAAGAACATGCAATTTTCATATCACAACTATTGTTCATAGTTTTTACCACTTTTAAATCATACTCCAAATCAATTAGGTGATTAGAGATACAATTATGGCTTCAATGACTGTTAATATCAAAGTTTTCAATATGACCGAACTGAAAATTCAGCATACATAATTAAAATTCATTGATTCATGTGTCTACATATCACCAATCCGAAAACATCAATTAATGAATCTGAAAGTCACTAACTCATTGAATTAAATATTTCCAACTTAAGAATCCAACAAGATGTTCTTTAATCCAAGAGCAACCAGGGTTGAAATAATAAAAATAAATAAAAGTCATAAGGATTACACTTTTTAACACAACCAAAGAAGTTTGAGATGTGTTGATGGTGATGTTCCTCACGGCGATGATGTTGATGATTGAAAACACATACAAGCTTCTGGTTTCTGGTTCCCCAAGTTTCTGGTTCTTTTTTCCTCAAGAAAATATTAAAATCAAATAATACAGAGAGAGATAGAGATAGATAGAGATAGATATCCTTTTAGTCTCTTCCTTTTCTTTTTTCTTCTACCCCTTTCCTTTTTTTTTTTCCTCTTAGAAGCCTACAAAATCACCTAAAAATATTCTAAATCATATCCTCCAATAACAATATCAAAATCTGACTAATTAAAGAAAAATTATTAAAAATAAAGTCCTAATATAATTAGAAAAGTGGTGTTTTTTGTTAGAATTTTCGTGCACCAAATTTGGAGACTTTCGAAAATACACCGAATCAAATCCGTGTTAAATTCGTGTCAAATTTGAGTCAACAGTGTAGGTACAGTAACTTTAAACCCGATTTTGACCTTGATACAGTTAGTATCTCTCAAAACTTAAAACACGAAAGTTGTATATCTTTTTCTTAGCATTCCACAGCATTTTGAGTCATCTCAATCGGAGTTCAGATAAGAGAGTTATGCCCAAATTACAAAGTAATGTTGAAATTGTCCAAAATCGCCCAATTAATTTCGTTTTGCACTTAACAGCTCCATTTGCATCCTAAATCAAAATAAAAGAATAATCAGTATATTTAGGCACTAAATATGTATAAAGGACTAAATAATAAAAGAGAAAAATATGACATTTTGCATTCTTATCAATGATTGAAAACGAATACAAGCAACAACGTTATAAACTTCTTGGCAATAACGTTGCTGAAAAATTTCAGCAACTTCTCCTTCTTCTTGGCAATAACGTTGCTGAAAAATTTCAGTAACAACTCCTTCTTTTTATGGTCGTTAGTTCCCCAAGTTTCAACCTTTCTTTCCTCAAGAAAAGATTAAAATCAAATAATAGAGACAGAGAGAGAGAGAAATCTCCTCCAAGTCTCTTCCTTTTTTTTTTTTTTCTACACGTTCTTTTTTTTTTCTTAGAAGCCTACAAAATCTCTTAAAAATATTCCAAATCTTATCCTCCAATAACAATATCAAAATCTGACTAATTAAGGAAAAATTATTAAAAATAAAATAAAGTCCTAATATAATTAGGAAAGTGGTGTTTTTAGTTGGAATTTTTGTGCACTAGATTTGTTGACTTTCTAAAATAAACCTCGTCAAATCCGTGCCAAATTTGTATCAAATTCGCGTCAAATTCGCGTCAATAGTGTACATACAGCAACTTTAAACCCGATTTGGACCTTGATACAGTCATTATCTCTCAAAACTCAAAACATTAAAGTTGTAGATCTTTTTCTCAGCGTTCCATAGCAATTTGAATCATCTCAATCGGAGGTTGGATGAGAGAGTTATGCTCAGATTATAAAGTGATATCGAAACTGTCCAAAATCGCCCAATTAATTTCGTTTTGCACTTAACACCTCTATTTGCATCATAAATCAAAATAAAAGAATAATGAGTACATTTAGGCACTAAGTATGTATAAAGGACTAAATATTAAAGGAGAAAAATATGATATTTTGCATTCTTATCAAATTCCCCCACACTTAACTTTTGCTTGTCCTCGGGCAAAACAAAACAAAATGTAACCTAATAGAAACTCAAGGAAAACGACAAAGACTAACTAAAAACACTACAATGACATAACACAAATTAAATGACTCTAATCCTTCCAACTTACATCTCAGAGATCCTTTAGATGGTATGGCATAATAAAGTAGGAATAGCACAACTTTACTTCAAAAATAAGCACGGAGTTATTAAGACTATATAGCATTCATACTTGGAGTGTGTGTGTGTGGTTAACCAAATATAAGTGTAATATGCATCCTCAAGTTAATGCACAAATAGTATCAAACTTTACTTCTCACGATGTATCACTCTGGTTTTCTCTCAATTTGATATGGTGCTAGCTACACTAATCACTCAAACACTTGTGAAAACAATTTAAACCATAGGCTTGCTTGTACACCCTCTCTCCACATTTAAAACAGAACATCAAAGGATCAAGAGGTCTTTGAAAAGGTTGTAATGGGACTAAAGGGTCAAGGGTTCATAAGAAGGAAGAGAAAGGATATCACAAAATTTCCTCAGAGCTAGAAAGCAATTAGAAATGTCAATAAATAGGTCTTCATCATTAAGTACCACATTTCGATCACTTTAGGGTAGATTTCATCAATTTTGATTTTCACTTTGCTTTAGAGATTTGTAATGCTCCAATTTTTCAGAACTTGTATTCTTTAAATCACAACACTTTTTTTCATGTCCCTACTTCTCCTTTTATCACAATCTTTTTTTTTTTTTTTTCAATTCTTACACCTTAAAACCACATGACATCCCCCCCCCCCCCGCACTTATGCTTTTCCACCCTTCCCAATATCACCTTATAAACAAGATCCAAGCTCACTAGTTCTAAGGAAAAGGGTAGGTAAAGTGTTTAAGTTCAAAAGAGTAAGTGAATGTGGGTTAATTGAAGAAAATAGGCTAATGAAGGCTCAAAAGGCTATCTAAGGGTCAAATCACAATCAGGACAAAGGCTATTTGGTCATGGTGGTAAAATCCTAATTTGCCTCTGTCTTCTCCAAATCTGAACATGTAAAATTGTCTCAAGCGGGTTTAAAGCAAGTTCTAAAAAACACGATATTCACAAGATGCACTCAGAAAAGAAGTTTAAATTGATATGTATAATGAATCAATTATAAGGCTCGAATAACTCACAAATATTGTGGAATTATGCAAGTATCATTCAATATGTCTCCATGCTTCACTTTAAGATAACAGATTACTCAAATCAAGGCTAATGTGAATCAAAATTTCCAAGTATAACTACAATATAAGCAAATTAACTCCATTTCTTGTTTTATCTGTAAAAGTATGCTCAAGTCTATTTACAAGCCATCTATCTTAAGAATCAGTCTCATTATTGAGTTGGAAGGAATTCTAAGAAAAAAATAAAATTTTTTTTTTTTGAAAATTAAAGGTGTAAATCCCTCCCCCACACTTAAATCTTACATTGTCCTCAATGTAGATCAGAATAAACCTGTAAGTATAAATATAAACATGAGCAAGGTATTCACGAAAATCACACAATAAAATAAAAAATGAAATCAACCAAAGTAAATAGAGGAGAGAAAGAAAATGCAAATCTGTGTCAATGTATCCTCAATAACCTTGGTTGAATTGGGTTGCCTCCCAATAGCGCTTGAATGTTTACATTCCTTCAGCCTAGACGTTGTACCTTGTTTTTAGTCCTTTGTGAGTGGAGCCTCTAGGAGGGGTACTTCTTCCACAGTGTGCTCCTTAAAAGCCTCATAGTAAGGCTTCAAGCGATGGCCATTCACCTTGAATTCATTTCCAATTTTTTCACTTTTTATCTTGGTAAAATGGGTAGGGACTCAAGGGAGGCCACGGTTCTGATCACAATGGGCTCTTCAGCCTTTTCCAACTCAGTATAACCAACTCCTTGAGAGAGTGTTACTTTCAACTCATCCTCTTCCATTGGTTCCATAAACCTCTGCGCAAATGAATCAATAATATCAATAGAAAAATAGGGTTTAATGTCAGTCAATGGATACCTCTTAGCTTCAAAGATGTTGAAGCGTATAATTTCATTATCAAATTCCATGGTCAATGTTCCTCCATAAATATCGATCTTTGTTCTTGCAGTCCTCATGAATGAGCGCCCTAAAAGTAATGGAGTGGAATTTAGGGGTGCCTCTTCCATATCAATGACATAGAAGTCAGCGGGAAAAATGAGTTGATTCACCTGCACAAGAACATCCTCAACATATCCTTTAGGATATTTGTTAGTTCGATCAGCCAATTGGATAACAACATTATCACTTTTAAGTTCACCCAGATCTAAAGAAGCATAAAGACTATAAGGCATCACATTAATTGAAGCTCCTAAGTCTAACATAACATTATCAAATTTATTGGTACCAATCACATAAGGAAAAGAAAAAACTCCCTGGATCCTTAAGCTTTGGTGGCAATTTCCTTTGGATGACAGCAAAGACTGTCTCATTCATCTTTACCACCTCTTTCTCACGAGTTTGCCTCCTTGTAGTGCAAAGCTCTTTTAGAAATTTGGCATATTTTGGTACTTGCTTCAAACACTCAATCAAAGGCATGTTGACTTGTACCTTTTTAAAAATCTCCAAGATGACTTGATCAGATTCATCCTTCTTGGTTTTTGGCAAACCTACTAGAAAAAGGCACACGAGCAAAATGATTAAAATCGAAAGAATTTTTAGGGTTTTGTTCATTACCTCGAGGTTTTAAAGCATTTTCATATGATGAAGAACCAATCACCTCTGTCGTTGATGTGGCAGGATCTTTCCCTTTGTCCTTTTCCTCATTGTGGGTCACTTGGGCCTTCTTTAGGGTTTTGGGAACATCCACAAGGGTCTTACCACTCCTTGTGGCAACAGCTTTAGCTTGTTCGATATTTGGGTTGGGAACAGTGTTACTAGGCAATTTTCCGCTCTCAGTTATCTTTCTCATGAAGTCTACCACTTGTCCCAACTGCTTTTTCAACTCTACAATGTCTTTAGTGTGAGCCTGTTGACCTGTAACAAGAGCTTGAGTAGCAGTAGTTAAATTTTGTTGCCCTTGAGCAAGGGACTTTAAAATCTCATTATAATTAGGAGCAGTAGAATTTATAGGCACATGAGGATTAGATATAAAGTTTTGAGGTACCTGAGGTCTCATCAGAAAACCTGGAAGGTGTGGAAACACTTTCCCTTGTCCTTGAGGGTTCTAAAAATTATCATTGTTGGCCCAATGTAAATTGGGGTGATCTCTAAGCCCAGGGTTATGTGTATTAGAGAAAGGGTTGTACCTTTGTCCGCCTTGATTACCTTGGAATCCAATAGCGTTAAGAGACTCCCATCCTTCATTATTGATCAGTTGGGGACATTGGTTAGTTGGATGCCCTTGAGTGCAGCACACACCACAGATTTGAGCAACTTGTTGTATTTGTGCTCCATTCACGTTCAATACCTGAGACAGAAGAGTAGACATTTTATTAACTTTTTCCTCAAGAGTAGAGTTAGAAGATACCTCATTCACCCCACGAGTGGAGTGTAACACTCCCTCATATTGTTGATAATTAAGAGCACGTTGGGCGAGCAACTCCTTAGCAACTTCAGGTGTCTTATCCACAAAAGAACCTCCAGCAGCAGCATCTAACAATTGACGTTCAAGAGGGACGAGTCCCTCATAAAAGTAAGTGAGTAAATTTCCTTCCTTCATCCCATGTGAAGGACATGATGCAACTAAGTTCTTGAATTTCTCATAGTAGGCATAAAATGCCTCATCCTTCCCTTGCTCAATTCTAGTTATTTTCTTTCTCAAGACAGTAATCCTTGAGGCGGGAAAGTACTTAGTCAGAAACTCAGTCATCAACTTCTCCCATGTGTTGATATAGCCTGAAGGTAGATCAAACAACCAAGTCTTTGCCCTATCTTCAAGTGAGAAAGGGAATGACTTCAGCTTCAAAATGTTGAGACCGCATTCTGTGGGCACATACTTGAACACACAAACTGAAACTCCTTGAGATGCTTATGAGGATCTTCATTAGTAAGCCCATGGAATTTGGGCAAATGGTGTAAAAACCCACTCTTCAGTTCAAACTTAGCTACTTTGACGATTGCTGGTTCTGGATAAGTAATACAAGTTGGTGCGGTTCCCCCATCAGTTGAAGAAGACATTTGTCTAATGGTTTCAGCCATTGGAAATTCTTCTTCTTCACTTTCTTCTTCTATGTCAGGTATGTTTTCTTCCTCGTCTGACAAGGGATGGGAAGAGCTATCTGACTCTTCCGACTCTTCCCTCTCCTCTTGGTGAGGTGGGGGTTGATGTACAACTTCTTTTAGCAAGGCCAAGCATTTTGCAAGTTCTTGAATTTTTCTTCTAACTACGGACATTCATGGACTTGAACCCAAAAGCAAAGACTGTAGTTAGAGTTGAAAGAACAATAATGAGCTTCCCTTCCTAAAAACATCAAAACGTAATCGCCATAGTGGTAAGAAATATTCATGTTAAAATTTCAATAAGTGTAACACAAGATATATTACATGCAAGCTTAACAAGTAAAATAGATATTAACAAGTTAAATGACACTAAAAGATAGGGATTTTGCAATCCCCGGCAGCGACGCCATTTGATTTGACCATAATTTTTAGTCATCAATAAACCTTATAGAAGATTGTAGTAAAGTGATTTGTAGGGTATCGTTATTGGCTGGGGATTGCGGGTACTCCTATTCCAAAGAGTCATAACAAATTTTAGTTAGTTTAATTAACAAGTTGGAAATAAACATATTACACAAATTTAAGGGGGTTTCAATTTTGACGATTCGGATTAAAAAAAATAAAAATAAAAAGAAAGAAATAATAAAAATAAAAATAAAAATTAAAGAAATAAATATTTACAATTGATCATCTTCTCTTACAATTCAGAAAATCAAATTCATTAAATTACTAATCAAATTGCTTCAACATAGACAACGAATTTCATACCTTAATTACATATCCGAATTGAATCAAAGTGCAAGCCTAAAGAGATCATGCATTTTATAAATTCCTTCTTTGATAAACCCTAGGGTTTTGGAAAAGTCCATCACCTAGTTATTTTGATTAAGCAATCAAGTTAATACTCAGCATATCCTTACAACTTCTTAAACAAATCATTAAGATTAAAAGGAATTATGATTCAATAACCTACTCCTCAAACCTATGGAAAAGTCCATGGCTAAAGAACATGCAATTTTCAGATCACAACTATTGTTCATAGTTTTTACCACTTTCAGCAACAACTCCTTCCTTTTATGGTCGTTAGTTCCTCAAGTTTCAGTCCTTCTTTCCTCAAGAAAATATTAAAATCAAATAATAGAGAGAGAGAAAGAGAGAGAGAGAGGGAGAGAGAGATCTCCTCCAAGTCTCTTCCTTTTTTTTTTCTTCTACACGTTCTTTTTTTTTTTTTCTTAGAAGCCTACAAAATCTCTTAAAAATATTCTAAATCTTATCCTCTAATAAAAATATCAAAATCTGACTAATTAAAGAAAAATTATTAAAAATAAAATAAAGTCCTAATATAATTAGCAAAGTGGTGTTTTTAGTTGTAATTTTCGTGCACTAGACTTGGAGACTTTCGAAAATAAACCTCGTCAAATCCGTGTCAAATTTGTATCAAATTCGTGTCAAATTCGCTTCAATAGTGTACGTATAGCAACTTCAAATCCGATTTTTACCTTGATACAGTCATTATCTCTCAAAACTTAAAACACGAAAGTTGTAGATCCTTTTCTCAGCATTTCATAGCATTTTGAATCATCTCAATCGGAGTTCAGATGAGAGAGTTATGCCCAGATTACAAAGTGATATTGAAACTGTCCAAAATCGCCCAATTAATTTCGTTTTGCACTTAACACCTCCATTTGCAACCTAAATCAAAATAAAAGAATAATGAGTACATTTAGGCACAAAGTATATATAAAGGACTAAATATTAAAGGAGAAAAATATGACATTTTGCATTTTTATCAATGTTGATCGGACTAGAACCTCAAATAATCTAAGTCTTTGAAACCCCAATCTTGTGATGCCACAAGGATCGATCACTTCTTTGATAAGTCGAAGATTCATGCACTCCTCAAGAACTCGAACGAGAACTCATAAAGAACACATGAAATAAAACTCAAGATTTCTTGAATAAACTTCAAAACTCATAAAATGTAAATTGTAAATTGTGTCCCAAATACAACACGAGGTGCCCTTTTATAGACAAATTAGATTAAAATTGGGTCTAATTCGTCCTTTGGAAATAAAAGACTATAAGGATAATTAGAATATCAAGCTCCCAATTAACCCTTGCATCTAATTTGTTCTTACAAATCACTCCCTTGCACAAAAAGATAGTTGATCATCCTTGGTGAAGCTTTGACATCTCCAAAGTTGGTCTTAGAATCTTCTAGAACGGCTTCCTTGTATTTTACTTCCACAATCAAGCTTTACAATGCCTCTTTCATCCTTTTTGTCCTTGCCCTAGTCATCGGACCGCCAATTCCTCTCAATGGTTTTTGAGAAGACTTGGAAACATCAACTTGAGTTATTGGGTCAACAACTCGATCTGCAATAAAAATTTTGATTGAAGAGGTTGGGGTTTTATTGAGATTTAAAGGAGAGGTTGAGGTTGATGAAATTTTGAATCACGAACAGCAACACGCTGGATTTGTTATTTTATTTTATTTTATTTTTTTTTTGTCACTAACAACATATCATGCAAAAAGAGAGTTTTTGTTTAGGAAAATTTTTACTAACAACAAACAATCAGAACGTTTGATTCAAACATATAATTGGAGTGGCAATAGATTTTTATTGGGTAGTTTTTTTTTTAAGCTTCTTTAATAGTTAATAATTTGTTTTTCAAAAAAAAAAAAAAAGAATTTGTTTAAGTTGTTTAGGAATAGTTAATAATAGGTTTCTTTAATTTCTTTTAGTTTTTTTCCCTCTTTTCTTCTTAAAAAAAAAAAGAAAAAAGAGGGAGTCATCACTCCTCATCTCAACAACTACCATCCTATCCTCAATTCAATATTCTTTGAGAATCTCAATTTGTTTAGGGTCACCTAAAGTGATCTTTGATTTGACGATATAAAAATATAAAAAATTGTTTTGGTACATTTTCTTTTGTTGTGAAAAAAGAAAAAAAAGAAAAGGAAATTCTTGTGCCTGTTTCAATTTTAGATATGATTGATTATTCTATGTTATATTCATTGATTGACAATCTGAAATGCCATGATCTTAATTCATATATACATGAGATGTGCATGCTTTGATCTCGAACTGAATGTTATGGATATTGTTTGTATTTGATCAATTTTTGAAATCCATACTCTAGTGATCTGATTTGGCCCATGGGCCTATTTATCTGAAAAATACCTCGGACACACCCCACCCTGTTTTGCACACACCACTAGCACGTTTACTGCTTTGCACGCTTGCATGGCCCTTCTAGCCAACGTGGCACTAGTGTATGGCTCGGTCTCCTCGTGAGATGTGACGTCATGCATGAAAACCACAATTCTAGTCACGTACCTTTATGATATATAAAACTGGGGCATTAGTACCGTTCGATCAGGTGATACTGAAAGGTATATCGATGCTCTCAGGCTGGAGCCACCTGAGCCTTTGTCCTATTGTGTGCCGCAAAGTCACATGTCTCGATCGCCAACTTTAGACTCGTACCTATACGGTATATCAAAGTTCACCAATTACACTTCTTGGTTAAAATTAGTGTCTAAGCGAGATCCTGCCCCACTGTACCCTATTGTATGAAGGGGATAGACAACGTCTATTCTAGACGAGAGGTATTTAAGTGGGCCCTTGCTCAACATCGTGCGCCACCTCTCAATTGGATTAAACTAGTTATTTTTTACTTCAGAGATTTGATTTGGAGTCTTAGATTATCACCTATACAATATATCAAACCAAGTTACCACGTACCATCTGATTGAGTACGCTCGAGAGGTATATAGGTGCACTTGGGCAAGGATTGCTAGATAAATTGCATTGCATGTAGTAAACCCAGAGTCTAGAAACCTCCCTATAGGTCACGACTCGAACTTATCGTGGGTGTTCTTGGGTTGCTTGTTGGAATGGACCTTACAAATGATGAGATTAGGAATGTATGGTTTTGTCCTCAAGGATCAAATTTTTTTAACTTGATTCGAAATTAATGTATTACTAGGTGTACCAACCCAATAAAGAATCCATTTTAAAAACTTAACAATGGTTTAAAATAACTCAGTCCATCTCGATCCAACAATCATGATAGGCCGGACCATTTAAATCAAAATGAAATTCAAATTCTCTGCTAATTCGGGTTTCAACCCATTTTAAAAGAAGAAAAATATTTTTTAGAAGAAGAATATTTTCCAGAAAAATGTTTTCCAAAAGAAAAGAAAAAGAAGGAAAAATGATTAACAAAAGATCTATTTTTACATGGAAAATATTTTAAATATCTTTTTTTACAAAAAAATCTATTTTTACATAGACTTTGGAAAATTACCAAAATATGTTTTTATAAAAATAAAATGATTGTAAAAAATAATCAGATTTGTGAAAATTTTTATTCAATAAAAACATTATTTTCCAATAATTTTCGAGAATGTAATAAAATTATTTTCCTTTTGAATAATCATTGAATAGATGAATTGTTTAATGGATTGGTGCACAGATTTAATAAAATCTCAAGATTCATTTAAAATGTCATTAAGGGGGAACACTGAAATTGATTCAATTCATCTTCAATAGGGTAACAAGGTTATTACTGCATCTAAGCTCAATCGTTCACCATTTTGTTAAGGTCACTAGTCCGGTCAATTAGAACAAATGTCAAAATCAAATGAATCGTCAGAAATGACCCCAAAATCTTTCAAAATTACACAATTGTTCCCTGAAGATCATAATGCCTTAGTCTTACAGGTTGTAAGCAATGTCCCAAGTCCTCAGTCCGTAATCAAATCCGTTGTGGGTACTTATAATCTAACTTCAAGGATAGATAATGGTCGGGCTTAATCTTTAATTGAGAAAGTAAAGGTTATTGACCTCGGAAGAAAATAATTCCTAGAGAAGTTCAAATAGAAAACATCCTATCCTCCAAAGGAACACAAAGGGGTAATAGATTTACTCAGAAATTTTGAAAGATTTATTCATGTGATCTTATGAGGATAAGTTAGGTGCAAGCTTGGGTGTTGTTCAACACGGAGTAAATACTTGCCCATATCAATGGAATCAAAGAAGATGTTAGGATATGTATTAGCGTTATCTTTACTACATTTCGAATTGCAAAGTTCATTCAAACACATATTATCAGCCGATATGGGGGTACCTTTTGAGCTGATCTTTGATAATGGGTCGTATTTCAAAGCTTAAGTCATTATTTTGTGTTCAAAATTCAAGATCCGACATCACAAATCATCCTCCTACCGTCCTCAGATTAATGGAGTGGTTGAAGCAGCTAGTAAGAGTCTCAAGATAATCATCGTGAAAATCTGTCAATCGTACTAAGATTGGTCAGAAAAGCTATCATTCACATATGGGGGTGTCATACTTCAAATACAGTCTTCCACTGGAACTATTCCCTTCAAATATGGTAGCAATCTTACCAATTGAAATGGAAATCCCATATCTTAAGGTCTTGATGGAAAGTCAATTGTTAAAAATAGACTAGGCTCATCATTGGGTACGAAGAGCTAAATCAGATTGAAAAAAAAATAACCTAGAAGTTCTATACCATGTGTAAACTTATCAGAGAAGAGTCACTTACAAGAAAGTCAAAGTTCACCACTTACAAGTCAAGGATTTAACCATCAGACTTCAAAGAAAATTGAGCACCCCACCTTAACTATAGGAGGAAGTCTGAACTCAATTGGAGAGATTCATTCATTAAGAAATATTCTTGGAAATGCTGTCAGACTTCAAGATCATGATAGAATTGAACTACCAGAACCAACCAACCTTGACCAGATCAAGCGGTGCTACGTTTAAGGAGATCATCTTTGGCCGAATTAATTTTCCTGTTACCCAGTTCAATATCTCCTTTCTCAACCCTTTACAATCCTTTTTTTAAAAAAAACATTTTTCTTTCTCAGCCCAATCACTTAACTTAGGGCAAGAAAAAATTCGAACTACGTTTTGATTTGATCCCAAAATTCTAGGGTATGTAGGCAACCTGAGAAGTTACTTCAGGCCCTATCACGTCAACATAAAAAAAAAAGTATATTTCCCTACACAAAAAAAAACCAAGAAAGAAAAAAAATTCAAAAGAAAAAAAGAAATATCTTCAAAATAGGGAAGAAAATTCAAAGAAAAATAAAAGAAATGCCACACAAGGGGCATTTGGGTTTTTAAGCCTCAAAATTCCTTTCTTTTTATGCCCAGTCCTAAGCTTACTTATGAAAGTCCTCCTAAGTACCGTGCGAAAAAGTCAAAAAATGTAGCAAAGCATGATCAGACAATAATTCTAGAAGTTCAAAAGGAAGAAAATAAAAAAAGAAGAAAAAAGTCTGCTAGGTTGAAAACCCAAAAAATGCGACTTAGGAAAAAATTAAGGTAAGCTCGCAAGGTTGAAAATCTTAAAGGATGACTTTAGCAACAATCAGAGCAAAGAAAAGAAAAGAAAAAAAAGACTCGCTGGATCAAAAACCTTAAAAGGCGATCTAGGTAAAAGCTAAGGCATGCTCGCTAGTTTGAAAACTTGAAAGGGTAATCGAGGTAAAAGTTAGAGTAACAAAGAAAAATAGAAGAAAACCTCCATGAAGTTGAAAAGATAAAAGGGCGATCCGAGCTACCAAGTTTCAGTACCCAACTTAAACCAAGCAAAGACTCAGAAGTCATGAGCATCGTCTACGATTGATCTGAAATTTTTTTAATTTTCCAAGTGAACCAAGGGGGAGAAGGGTGAATTCTATGATTAGTCTCGAGAGGGAAATATTTTGTTCTTTTAAGCTTGAATCAAAATCTTCAATATAAAAAAAGTCAAAATTAAAAGTTGAATCTTTATTGCACTTGTGGTAATTAAATATTTCCAACCTTCATAACAGAAGGCACTTTTTTTTTTGACAACGTATAGTTTTCCCCTTACACTAGGGGCATTTTAAAAAAAATATGTGTTTAATTATCTCCAGTGTAATGTGTCCTGTCAAACTAGGGGCATTTTGTTCTTGAGCTTGGTCAATGTTAATTATAAAAGGGATAATGGGAACCCCGAATTTAAGGTTACCCTCTTGATAACAATTTTTTGAAAAACCCCTGAGGCTCAAAGGAAGCGAAAATTCAGGTTTTAAATTTATAAAAATTTTGATAAAAAAAATTAAGGTTTAAACAAAAGTGTTTCTGATCTCGTATTTACTTTTGCCCAGAGGATAACTCATTACGCTTCAACCTAGACCAGTAAATAGGGCATCCTTTCTTTCCTAGATTCATTCATTCTTCCCCAGATTCTTTCCTAGATTCATTCATTCTTCCCCAGATTCTTTTCTAGATTCATTCCTTCTTTCCCAGATTCATTCATTCTTCCCCAGTTTCATTCATTCTTTCCTCAATTCATTCATTATTTTTCAGATTTATTCATTCTTCCCAAATTCAATAATTATTTCCCAGATTCATTTATTCTTTCTTAGATATCGCCGAGGGTTTCTCGAATTTTGCTCAGATGCCGTCGAGGGTTATCTCGAATTTCGCTCAGTTGTCGTTGGGGGTTATCTCAGATTTTGCTCAGATACTGCCGAGGGTTTCTCGGATTTTGCTCAATTGTCGCCAAGGGTTTTCTTGGATTTTGTTCAGTTGCCGTTGAGGGTTATCTCAAATTTTGCTCAGTTGCCGTCGAGGGTTATCTCTGATTTTGCTCAGATGCCGCCAAGGGTTTTCTTGGATTTTGTTCATTTGCCGTCGAGGATTATCTCAAATTTTACGCATGTGCCGTCGAGGATTATCTCTGATTTTGCTCAGTTTCTACCGAGGGTTATTTCAGATTTTACTCAGAAGATGCCGCCGAGGGTTATCTTGGATTTTGCTCAAATGCCACCGAGGTTTTTCTTGGATTTTGCTCAGTTGCCGCCGATGGTTATCTCAGATTTTTCTCAGATGCCGCTGAGGGTTATCTCGAATTTTGTTCAATTGCTGCCAAGGGTTTTCTTAGATTTTGCTTAGATGCCGCCGAGGGTTATCTAGGATTTTTCTCAGTTGTTGCCAAAGGTTTTCTTGGATGTTGCTCAGTTGCTGCCAAGGGTTTTCTAGGATTTTGCTCAGATGCCGCCGAGTATTATCTCTAATTTTGCTCAGTTGCTACCAAGGGTTTTCTTGGATTTTGCTCAAATGCCGCCGAGGGTTATCTCGAATTTTGCTCAGTAGCAGCCAATGGTTTTCTTGGATTTTGCTCAGTTGCCGTCGAAGGTTATCTCGAATTTTGCTCAGTTGCTGCCAAAGGTTTTCTTAGATTTTACTCAGTTGCCGCCAAGGATTTTCTTGGATTTTGTCCAGATACCGCCGAGGGTTTTCTCAAAATTATGCTCAGGTACCACTGAGGGTTTTCTCGGAATTATATTTAGATACCACCAAGGATTTTCTCGAAATTATGCTCAGGTACCACCGAGGGTTTTCTCGAAATTATGCTCAGATACCGCCAAGGGTTTTCTAAGAATTATGCTCAAATACCGTCGAGTAGGTAGAGTAGAACTCACAGAAAATTAGTCCATTACTCTTTCACCCCAAATAGATAGAGTAGGACTTCAAAATAAAAAAAAATAGTTTATTACTCTTTCACCCTGAGTAGGTAGAGTAGGACTCCCAAAAAAAAATTTGTCCATTTATGCTCAGTTATGCTCAATTTATGCTTAGATTTTGCTCAGATCATCTGAGATTTATCTCAAATTTCAAGTGCACACACTTGCACATTTGCTCTATTAGTCAGGGAGAATTTTCTAAAATTCAAGGATCTGACACCGTCTGTGAGAGCTCATGCCCGAGGACCTGACAACTTTTAGTTCGAGGAGAATTTTACCCTTAAGAATCCGAACATCTTGACGATTACTAAATCAGGATGCAAAATGAACTGTCATTAACTTTGGCATTTGGATATCGCACTATTTGTCGAAATAGATTGACTATCTAGTTTGCTTCAACCCTCTGCCAAAGAGGGGCATCTGTAGACACCCCATTTTTGCATTTGCTTGATTAATCAACTCGTCAACCCGATTGCGATGGTTCCTAATGATGGATGAATATTCTAATGCTTTATAACTGTTACTAAGTATGCTTTAGAAATTCAGATGAGGTCTTTCAAGCAAACAAAACCCTAGAAACTACGTTTTGCAAGGAAAATATGACCCAGAAATGTAAAAATCATCATTTTCAGACAAAAAAGAAGCTTTACGATAAAAATCACTAAAAAATGATCAAATTACCAAAATACCCCCAACATCAAAACATCTTTAGAGCCCCCTTACGCTTAGAAAAACCCATTCGAACATATAAAACAACAAAATAAAATCAAATAAACCATTTCGCCAATTTTCACCAAATTCGACAAATTTATGAAAATGCCCCTCATAAGGGTTGACAATCATTTCATGCCAAAAAATTTCATAAGTGACACAAACCAATAATCTCATTGAATTCCTTACGACAAATCGATTCCAAAACATCCCGGAACATCGAAAATCGACTTGAAATGCAAAAGTTCTCTTCGGGGGCAAAACGATAATTTTCTAATTTTAAAAAATTTTAATTTCGAAATTAATAAATAAAATATTAATTAACGTAAAGTAAAATCTTAATAAAATTAATTTAAAAATCTAAATCAAGTTAATCTTATAAGACTTAAGTCAAAAACCCTAATTAGAAACCTAATTTACAAGACAAAGTCAATCTTATTTGACTTAAGTCAAAACCCTAATTAAAACCCTAATCTAAAGAAACCTGGTCAATCTCATAAGACTTAAGTCAAAACTCGAATTCACCTTATCTAAAGAGGAGACCTAGTCAAACCCTAATTTTTCTAAAAAAATCTATAAATGGGAGCCTCCACAACCTAATTTCACAGGTCAAAATAAACCCTAGAAAAATTAGGTCAAAAAGTCCCCCTAGCCTTCCTCAAACCCTGATTTTGAAGCCTCTACTTATGAACCAAACCCTAGGTTTTGCAGAAAAACTTTAAAAAAAATTTCAAAAAATACCCAGAAATCCCTTTAAAAAATTAGTAAATACTCAAATCTAAGAAAGAGATACTTCATCTTGGAGATCCGAAACAGATCGAGTGACGGAAACAAAACGATGAGTATTTTACGAGGAGCCATTCTACCAATTCTAAGGGAGCAACTCGTTGCGATCGTCGTATAGGTATATTCATTTATTTTTTTTATTTATTTTAGGTCTGTTAGCAATGTAACCCCTTTTTGCGAAATAGAAAAGACCGACGTTTGCCGAGCGAGGTTGGTACCTATCGTCATCCAACCCCGAAACGTGATCCCCGAACCATAGTTTCTTTCGTAGATTAGTTATTTTTATCTGTTAGAGTTAATGCTCAGTTCCTAGACCATGATAACTAGGTGGCGATTCCCAAACCTCGAAAATCAAAAGCGGATCCGCACACCCGCGGATTGAGGGCGTTTCAATGCTAAGCAGTACCCTGATTCCTTTTAGTTCGAATGGGACAAGCAGAGATGATATGACCCTGTTTCTTGCTGTAGTTACAAAACTTCTTGGGACAATCCCGAGCAATATGACCAAAATCTTTACAACTAAAGCACTGGACAACACTCATGTCTCTACCGTTATTCCTCCCCCGTGCTGCATAAGCCACAGAAATATGTGCACTAACATTAGCCTGATGTTCCATGGTAGCTTTAGTTATGATACGCTGCTCCTCACGAAGAAGTTCACTCAAACAAGCATCCAGAGATGGTACAGAATGATGATTCATCATATTAGACCGTGCAATTTCCAAGTCAAGTAGTAGTTTCATCAAGAATTGATTGTGTTTGCTGGTTGCATGCACTGCTTGGACAACAGAGAGAGCTGCAGCAGGAACATTAGCATAGACAATGTTAGAATAATAAGCCCAAAGAAGGAGATACTTCATTTTAAAGATCCGAAGCAGATCAAGTGACGGAAACAAAGCGAGGAGTATTTTACGATGAGCCATTCTACCAATTCTAAGGGAGAAAATCGTTGCGATCGTCGTATATGTATAGTTTTTTATTTTATTTATTTATTTTAGGTCTATTAGCATTGTAACCCCTTTTTGAAAAATAGTAGAGACTGGCGTTTGCCTAGCGGGTTGGTGCGTAATACCTTCTAACCCCGTAACGTGATCTTCGGACCATAGTTTCTTTCATAGATTAGTTATTTTTATCTGTTAGAGTCAATGTTCGATTCCTAGGCTGTAATAACTAAGTGGCGATTCCCAAACCTCGAAAATCAAAAGTAGATCTGCACACCTCGAGGATTGAGGGTGCTTTCAAAGCTAAGTAGTACCCTGCTTCCTTTCAGGTCGAATGGGACAAGCAGAGATGATATGACCCTGTTTCTTGTTATAGTTACAGAACTTCTTGGGACAATCCTGAGCAATATGACCAAAGGCTTTATAACTAAAGCACTGGACAACACTCATGTTTCTACCCTTATTCCTCCCCTGTGCTACATAAGCCACAAAAACAGGTGCACTAACATTAGCCTGATGTTCCATGGTAGCTTCAGTTATGATTCGTTGCTCCTCACGAAGAAGTTCACTCAAACAAGCATCCAGAGATGGTATAGGATGACGATTCATCATATTAGACTGTGCAATTTCAAATTCAAGTAGTAGTTTCATCAAGAATTGATCGCGCTTGCTGGTTGCATGCACTGCTTGGACAGTAGAGAGAGCTGCAGCAGAAACATTAGCATAGACAATGTCGAAATAATCAGCCCAAAGAGTTTGAAAACCAAAAAAATATTCCTCAATTGAGAGACTTCCTTGTGTGAATTAGCCATCTCATATTCTAATTGAAATCGCCTAACAGAGTTGTCTTGATTGTAAACCGTGTTGAGATAATTCCACATAGCAGCAGCTGTTTTATAAGGCCTCAAATTGAGAACAAGATGAGGCTCAACCGAGCTAAGGATCCAAGTCATAACTTGAGCATATCCCTAATTTCCCACTTAGACAAAGCTTCGACACCTTGAGGTGAAGGAGCACTCCCATCAATATGATCTCACAATTCGTTTCCGTTGATAAACAATTTAAATTGAAACTCCCAAGCAGAATAATTTTTGCCAGTAAACTTAATATAGAACGATTCCAACTTATCCGATGACATGATGCAACTAAGAGATAGAGAGAATATCCCACCAGAAAATTGTAACAGAAAAAATATATAACGCCGAAAAGAAGCACAAACCAAGAACGTAATAGAGGGTACCAACGTACTGAGAAGAACTTGTTGACCTGAAATCAGAAACTTGCAACAGAGATCTCCGAAAGCCACAACCAACTAGAAATCAATCAATAGAGGCTCTGAAAATAATATCCCAAACCACGAAACACGATAGAGGGCACCGACAGCAAATAAAAAAATCAAAGCCAACCCAGACTTCCAAAATAGAACTGGAAAATGCAACAAAGGTTGCCAACAACAAGAACTGAACCAAAAAAACAGCCACAGACAGTGCTGAAATCACCACAAAAACACCCCAAGATAAGAAAAACAATTAGAACAGGCAAGTATTTGAACCTGCTCTGATACCATGACAAAATACTAGAGAAAACAGAACGTTTGAAGAGAACTTTTTGGAAGCCTCTTCCTGACTTCAACCCCCTTGATTTTCTTTATTCAATTCCATCTATCCACAGAAGTATATCCTATACACGGAATATAACTGATTCCTAATATTAAGCAATCTAATTGATTCCTAATATTCAACATTCTAATTGATTCCTAATATTTAGCATATATACATGGCAAGATAATATGTACAACTACTATTAGAGTCCTAAATTGTAAATACTCCTAAAATTGTATACGGTAACATTAAACGCCTATAAATATTGTTGAAGTTTTTTAAAATTTCATCCTATAATAATCCCATGTAAATTTATCAATAAATTTATGTTTTTTTTAAAGTTAATTTTCAGTTACACTCTTCTAGGTATTGTCCAAGGTGAAGGAATTTAAAAATATGATGAGTAAAGATCGAAGGATACGGTATGCTCAGTACTGTGAGATCCATCGAAGGCTTGTTCTTTATTTTTTTTATCAGGGAAGTTGAATAATCCTAGAATAGTTTGTTTTCTTGGAACCCAAAATCTCATCAACTAATCGAAACCATAGATACTTGATTTTATTAGTGACCCCAAATCTTTGGGATAGGTCCTTGATGATATTGATACTCATCATTCATAATCTATGATCATCATTTGTCACCATCATTCATCATCATCATTATTGTTGTTGTTGTCGTTGGTCGTCGTCGTCATCATCATCGTCATTAAACCTAACCCAAAACATTTGGATTGATTGAATGAATCTTGTTCCTCAATTCATTTTGTCTAAAGCCCTGCCTATCTATCTTAAATTAATTGTATGGATGTGTTATCAAAGGATTGGGGTCAACTTTGTAGTGTAAACAAGTATACTACACAGTCTCTTAGTTATTTCTGATCTCAATCAACACTAAAAATTAAACTAGTTTTCTTTTTATCAATTAAAATGACCTTACTAAAAAGTAAACTTCATATTGAAGCATGATATATAAGGTTAAATGTAGTAATTTTCCTTCGATAATGAAATGCTCAGTGATAATCTCATATGACAAGTATTTTGATTCTTTTCTTGGATGCCGCTATTGTCATTGCATATTGAAAATGGTGGTGGTTGGTTCTGAATCTCACGAGGTATTGTTTGAAGATGTTTTGGCAATTGATGCCGGCTACTTTTTTCTTTGAATTTTTCATACCAATGAATTTGTATAACTTTATCTCTTCTTTATCTTCCTTACTTTTAATCTCAATCATCCTCATCATCGTAGACAAGATCAAATTAGAATGAAATATATTAGAGAAGCTTCTAATCTATTCTGCTATATGGTTATTAGAATGCTTCTGATGTAGTCTCTTTGATTTTTGAATTCATATTGATAATCAAATACAATAACAATTTTTGTTATCTATTTTTATGTGTGTATATGTGTCTGTGTGTCTGTGTGTTTTTTTTTTCAATTTGAAATTCCTAGGACGATTCTTTTCTTGGTGTGTAGTCTATTGTCATTATTGATGGAATCGTGGTGATTCTGATATCTATATTATTTTGTGTTTTTACATGGAGCTTTGGCATGTTTTGTTGGTCCTCTTGCGACGGTGCACTGTGAAGGAAAGTGCATTTTCTACTTCCCTCAGGGACATATTTAGCGGGTAAGCTTGTTTGTTTCAGAAATTTGAGATCTTTGTTTTTTATCCTGGATATTAATAATAGAAATCTTTTGAGAGAGATAATGTTTGATTCTCACTTTTGTTGCTGTTATTTCTTCTAATTCTGTTCATAATATTACAAATTAGGGAAATTGATGGTTTCTATTGGAATTAATCGCCTATAAATATTGTAGAAGTTTTTCAAAATTTCATCCTGTAATAATCCCATGTAAATTTAGCAATAAATTTTTCTTGTTTTTAAGTTAATTTTCAATTACGCTTTTCAGGGTTTCTTCCAATGTGGAGGAATTTGCAGAGATGATGAGTGTAAAGATCGAAGGATACGTTATGTCCGATACAGTGAGATCCATCGAGGGCTTGTTGAAAGTGCCCTCGATCCGCGGGGTGTGCAGATCCGCTTTTGACCCTTGAGGTTTGGAAGTCGCCACCTAGTTATTGTGGTCTAGGAACCAAACTGACTCTAATATGGATAAAAAGAACTAATCTACCACAGAAAATTTGAATTCGGGGATCATGTTAAGGGGTTGGAAGGTGTTAGGCACCAACCCCGCCTGGCCAAAGCCGATCTCTACTAACTTCACAAATAAATTACATTGCTAAAAACCTAAATAAAAATAAATAAAAAAATTTTATACCTTTCCGATAGCAAGGACTTTGTTCCCTTAGATCTGACAAAAATAGCTCTTTGTACCGTACTCCCTTGCTTCGTTCTGTCTCCGGATTTGATTTCGGATCTCCGAGGCAAGGTATCTCCTTATTTTTGGATCTGAACTCTTCAAGTTTGTTGCGGATTTTAGGATGTTTTTGGAAGGCTTTTAGGCGTTTCTTAGGCTAAAATCGAAGGAGGGATGTTAGATAAAGAGTTGGGACTCCAAAACTAGGGTTTATGGGAGGCTAGGGGGCTTCTAGACCTACTTCTACTAGGGTTTATGATTTGATACGAAAATAGAGTGTGAGCACCTCTATTTATAGATTTTTTTAGGGGTTGATTTGGATAGAGTTAGTATTTAATTAGAGTTCTTTTAATTAGAGTTGTGTTTTAGTTAGACTTGTTTTAGGTAGAATTGTGTTTTAATTAGAATTGTTTTAGGTAGAATTGTTTTTAAGTTAGAACTATATTAGATTAAGTTATTATTTAATTAGAACTCTATTATGACTTTTGGTCTTATTTGATTGACTTTTAATATCTTGACTTCAGTCTTGCTTAATTGACTTTAATTTTGACTTTAGTCTCACTTGATTGACTTTAATACCTTGACCTTAGTCTTACTTGATTTACTTTTAATTTTTGGAGACCCCTCCTCCATTATTTCTTTAATTCTTTGGACCCCCAAATGGAGGGGTCCTTAAAAAAATATCCCACGAACCCTCAATAATTTTACTTGAAAGTCCGATTGATCGATTTTTTTAATTCAAAATTTTAAATTAATTTCATCAATGTTTCACTTTAATTATTTAATATTTTATTTATTAATTTCGAAAATTTTAATTATGAAAATTATGAAATTACCGTTTTTGCCCCCAGAGAGGACTTTTCATATTTTAAGTCGGTTTTTAATGTTATAGGATGTTTTAGAATCGATTTTTCGTAAGGACTTCAATGAAAATATTAGTTTGTGTCATTTATGAAATTTTTTGTGTGAAATGATCATGAGCTTTATGAGGGGCATTTTCATAATTTTGTCAAATTCTGTTAAAATTGGTGAAATGATTTATTTAGTTCCGATTTGTTATTTTTTGTGTTCGAGAGAGTTTTCCTAAATGTAACGTAGGCTCTAGAGTTGTTTTGAGGTTAGGGGTATTTTGATAATTTTTTCAATTTTTAGTGATTTTTATCGTGAAACTTTTTTTTGATCTGCAAGATGATGATTTCTATGTTCTAGGGTCGTATTTTCCTAGCGTAACGTGGTTTCTAAGGTTTTTTCAATTCGAGATACCTCATCCGGATTTCTGAAACATATCTGGTAACAAAATAAAACAATGGAAATAACATCCATCATTGAGAATCATTGCGATCGGGATGATGAGTTGATTAATCAGGCGAGTGCAAAAATGGGGTGTCTACAGATGCCCCTCTTTAGAAGAGGGTTGAAGCAAATTAGATAGCAAATCTATTTTGGTAGATAGTGCGATATCTGAATGCAAAAGCTAGTGACAGTTCATTTTACAGCCTTATTTAGCAATTCGTCGAGGTGTTCGGATCCTTGAGCGTAAACTCTCCCCGAATTAAAAAGGTTGTCAGGTCCTTAAGCGCAAACTCTCACTGACGGTGTCAGATCCTTGAAATTTAGAAAATTCTCCTTGACTAATGTGACAACTGTGCAAGTGTGTGATTTAAAATCTGAGCATAATTTGAGCATAATCTAAGTATAAATTGAGCATAATTTGAATATAAACTGAGTAAAATTCTGAGAAAACTGAAAGCACCCTCGATCCGCGGGGTGCGCGGATCCACTTTTGACCCTTGAGGTTTGGGAGTCGCCACCTAGTTATTAAGGTCTAAGAACCAAACTGACTCTAAAAAAGGCAAACTAATCTACGAAAGAAAAAAATTACATTGCTAAAGCCGGTCTCTACTAACTTCCCAAATGAATTACATTGCTAAAAACCTAGATAATGATAAAAAAAAAAGATTATACCTTTCCGATAACAAAGACTTTATTCCCTCAGATCCGACACAAGTTATTCCTTGTACCGTACTTCTTGCTTCGTTCTGTCTCCAGATTTGATTTTCGATCTCCGAGGCAAGGTATCTCTTTTTTCCTTGGATCTGAATTCTTCAAGTTTGTTGTGGATTTTAGGATGTTTTTGAAAGGCTTTTAGGTGTTTCTTAGGCTAAAATCGAAGGAGGGATGTTAGGTAAGGAGTTGGGGCCCCAAAACTAGGGTTTATGAGAGGCTATGGGGCTTCTAAACCTATTTCTCTTATGGTTTATGATTTGATACGAAAATAGGGTGTGAGCACATCTATTTATAGATTTTTTTAAGGGTTGATTTTGATAGAATTAGTATTTAATTAGAGTTCTTTTAATTAGAGTTGTGTTTTAGTTAGAATTGTTTTAAGTAGAATTGAGTTTTAATTAGAATTGTTTTAGGTAGAATTGTTTTTTAGTTAGAACTCTATTAGATAGAGTTATTATTTAATTAGAATTCTATTATGAATTTTGGTCTTATTTGATTGACTTTTAATATTTTGACTTTAGTCTTAATTGATTGACTTTTAATATCTTGACTTTAGTCTTGCTTAATTGACTTTAATTTGGACTTTAGTCTTGCTTGATTGACTTTAATACCTTAACTTTAGTCTTGCTTGATTTATTTTTAATTTTTGGAGACCCCTCCTCCATTATTTCTTTAATTCTTTGGACCCCCAAATGGAGGGGTCCTTAAAGAAATATCTCACGAACCCTCAACAATTTTACTTGAAAGCCCGATTGATCGATTTTTTTAATTCAAAATTTTAAATTAATTTCATCAATGTTTCACTTTCATTATTTAATGTTTTATTTATTAATTTCAAAATTTTTAATTATAAAAATTGTGAAATTACCGTTTTGCCCCCGGAGAGGACTTTTCACGTTTTAAGTCGGTCTTTAATTTTCTAGGATGTTTTAGAATCGATTTTTCGTAAGGAATTCAATGGAAATATTAGTTAGTGTCATTTATTAAATTTTGTGTGTGAAATTGTTGTGAACTTTATGAGGGGCATTTTCATAATTTTGTCAAATTCTGTGAAAATTGGGAAAATGATTTATTTGATTTCGATTTGTTGTTTTATGTGTTTGAGAGAGTTTTCCTAAGCGTAACGTAGGCTCTAGGATTGTTTTGAGATTAGGGGTATTTTGGTAATTTGGTCAATTTTTAGTGATTTTTATCGTGAAGCTTTTTTTTGGTCTGCAAAATGATGATTTCTATGTTTCTGGGGTCGTATTTTCCTAACGTAGCGTGGTTTCTAAGGTTTTGTCAGTTTGAGATACCTCATCCGGATTTCTGAAACACATCTGGTAACAAAATAAAGTAATGGAATACACATCCATCATTTGGAATCATTGCGATCGGGTTGACGAGTTGATTAATCAGGCGAGTGCAAAAATGGGGTGTCTACAAAAACCCTCGGCGGCAACTGAGCATAATTCCAAGAATACCTTCGGCGGTAACTGAGCATAGTTCCAAGAAAACCCTTGGCGGCATCTAGGCATAGTTCTGAGAAAACCCTCGGTGGCACCTGAGCATAATTCCAAGAAAACCCTTGACAGCATCTGAGCATAGTTCCGAGAAAACCCTCGGCAGTAACTGAGCATAGTTCTGAGAAAACCCTCGGCGACATCTGAGTATAGTTCCGAGAAAACCCTCGGCGGTAACTGAGCATAGTTCCGAGAAAACCCTCGGCGGCATCTGAGCATAGTTCCGAGAAAACCCTCGGCGGCATCTGAGCATAGTTCCGAGAAAACCCTCGGTGGTAACTGAGCATAGTTCCGAGAAAACCCTTGGCGGCATCTGAGTAAAATCCAAGATAACCCTTGGCGGAAATTAAGCAAAATCCAAGATAACCCTTGGCGAAAACTGAGCAAAATCCAAGATAACCCTTGGCGAAAACTGAGCAAAATCCAAGATAACCCTTGACGGTAACTGAGCAAAACTAGCAGAGGAATGAATGAATTTTGAAAAATAATGAATGAATTTGGAGAAGACTGATTGGAATGACTCGGAGAATGAATAAATCCGAAAGATAATGAATCTGAAAGAGAAATGATCGAATCTAAGAATGATTGGATTTGGAAAGGAATCTGGGAACAAAAGAATGCCATATCTCCTATGTGAGATCCAAAATGCTTTTGTTTGAACCTCAAGGATTTATCAAAAAGTTTTATGAATTAAAAACCTGAGTTTTTATTTCTTTTGAACCTCAAGAGTTTTTCGAAAAACTGTTATCAAAAGGGTAACCTTAAGTTTGGGGTTCCTATTATTTTTTAGGATTAACATTGCTCGAAGACAAAATGCCCCTAGTTTGACAATGCACGTGGCATTGAAGATAATTGAACACATCATGCAAAAATTAAAAAAATGCCCCTAGTATAAGGGGGAAAAGTTACAAGAAAGAAAATGCCCCTTGTATGAAGGTTTAAAATATTTGATTACCACAAGCGCAATAAAGATTCAACTTTTAATTTTGATTAATTTTATTAAAGATTTTGAGTCAAGCTCAAGAGAACAAAATATTTCCTTTTGGGACTTATCATAGAATTCACCCTTTTCTCCATTGGTTCACTCGGGGAAGTAAACATTTTCAGATCGATCGTAGACAAGATACTTGTGGCTTCTGAGTCTATGCCTGATTTAAACTAAGTATTGAACTTGATTATTCGGACTTCTGATGTTTCAGCTCGGACCGCTCTCAGCTTGGAATTTTCTTCTGTTTTCTTTGTTGCTCTAACTTTTGCCTAGATCGTCTTTTCAGATTTTCAATCTAGCGAGCTTGCTCTAGCTGTAGCCTAGATCGCCTTTTCAGGTTTTCGATCTAGCGAGCTCTTTTTTTTTTTTTTTTTGCTCTGATTGTTGCCAAAGTTGTCCTTTCATATTTTCAACCTTGCGAGCTTGCCTTAATTTTTGCCTAAGTCGCCCTTTTCGGGTTTTCAACCTAGCAGGCTTTTTTTTATTTTTTCTTTTCTTCCTGTCTGAACTTCTGGAGTTGCTATCTGATCATGCTTTGCTATCTTCCTTGACTTTTCGCACGGTACTTAGGAGGACTTTCATGGGTAGGCTTAGGATTGGGTATAAAAAAAAAGAATTTTGAGGCTCAAAAACCCAAATGCCCCTTATGTGGCATTTCCTTTTAAATTATTTCTTTTTCTTTAAATTTTCTTCCCCATTTTGACAAATTTTTTCTTTTGAATTTTTTTCTTTTTAGATTTTTTTTTTGTTGGGGAATCTATTTTTATTTTTTATTTTGATGTGGTCAAGCCTGAAGTAATTTCTCAGGTTGCCTACGTACCCTAGAATTTTGGGATCAGACCAAAACGTAGTTCGAATTTTTCCCTCCCCTAGGTTAGGTGAATGGGTTGAGAAAAAAAAAAGGCATCATTTTTTTTTTTTGAAAAGGCTGCAAAGAGCTGAGAAAGGAGATATTGAACTAGGTAGCAGGGTAATATAATGATTAATTCAACCAAAGATGGCCTCCTTAAATGTGGTACCGTTTAATTTGGTCAAGGTTGGTTGGTTCTGGTAATTCGATTCCATCATGATCTTGAAGCCTGACAACTTTTCCTAGTAGTATTTTGTTTGACGATGAACGGACCTCCCCAATTTGGTTTAAGCTTCCCTCTAGGGTCAAAAATAGGTGCCCGATTCTCTTTAAGTACTAAATTCCCGACTTGTAAATGACGGGCCTTGATCTTTTTGTCAAATGCACGAGCGACTCTTCCTTGATAAGCTTGCACGTGATACAAAACTCTTAGTCGTTTTTCTTCGATCAAATTCAATTCTTCATACCATTGGCGAATCCAATCTGCTTCTGACAACTGACTTTCTAACAAAACCCTAAGAGACGGAATCTCCATTTCAACTGGTAAGACTGCTTCCATGCCATACACTAAAGAGTAGGGAGTTGCTCCGGTGGAGGATCGAACTGAAGTTCGATATGCCCATAATGCAAATGGCAGTTTTTTTGACCAATTTCGATGTGATTGACACATTTTTCTGAGGATAGTCTTAAGATTCTTGTTAGCTGCTTCGACTGCTCCGTTAGTCTGAGGACGGTAGAGAGATAATGTGATGTCGAATCTCGAACTTTGAACATAAAGTGATAACCTAAGCTTTGATGTACGACCCATTATCAGAGATCAGTTCAAAAGGTATCCCCATATCAATTGATAATATGTGATTTGCAACTCAAGATGTAGTGAGGATAGTACTGATACATTTTATAACATCTTCTTTGATTCCATCGATATAGACGAGTATTTATTCCATGTTGAACAACACCCAAGCTTGTACCTAGCATACCCTCATATGATCACACGAACAAGTCTTTTGAAATTTCTGAGTAAATTCATTATCCCCTCGTGTTCCTCTAGGGATAAGATGGTTTCTATTTGAATCTCTTTAGGAATTATTTCCTATTTCGAGGTCAAAGACCTTTCCTTTCTCGATTAAAGGTTGAGCCCGACTCTTATCTTCTTGTTCAAAACATAAATCTATCAAATTATTAGTTAATTCGTTAATGCGCTCGAGGTACTCAAAAATTTTCTTTATCCGATCAATTTCAGATGGGGCGACAGACACCTCTATAGACTCGATGAACTAACTTGACTCAATAGGAAAAAAGTAAACTCAATCTAAGGAAGACATGACCTTGCTGGAAAAAAGGACTCGAGCTAATCCAAATGACTCATGAAAACTCAAGGCAAGTACCTACATGAGTTTGATTAGGACTGAGAACTGAGATATTACTTACAACCGGTAGAATTGAAGCACTATGATCTTTAGGGAACAACTGGATGATGTTGAGAAATTCTGAGGTCATTTCTAACTATTGACTTGATATTGACGTTTACTCTAATTGACCGGATTTACAACCCTAGCTAGACGATGGACGATTGAGCTTAGATACCATGATAACCTAGTAACCTCTTTGAAGGTGAATTTAACCAATTTCAGTGTCACCCGCTTGATAACATTTTAAATGAACCTTGAGATTATATTGAATTTTGTGCACCAATCCATTAAACAATTCATCCATTCAATGATTATTCAGAAGGAAAATAATTTTATTGCACTCTTGAAAATAATGTTTTTATTGAATAACGATTTTCACAATTCTGATTATTTTTTGCAATCATTTTCTTTTTAGAAAAACATATTTTGATAATTTTACAAGGTCCATGCAAAAAATAGATTTTTGGTAAAAAAACATATTTTAAAAATTTTCCATGCAAATTTATATCTTTTGTAAATCATTTTTCCTTCATTTTCTTTTCTTTTGAAAAATATTTTCTTTTGGAAAATATTTTTTCTCTGAAAAATAGTTTTTTATTTAGAAAATATTTTCTCTTGGAAAATCTTGTTCTTATGGAAAATATTTTTTAGAAAACGTTTTTTCTTAGAAAACATTTTTTCTAAAGAATAACACTTTTTCTACAAAACATTTATTTTGGAAAATACTTTCCCTTTGTAAACTATTTTTCTTCTTTGAAAATTTGATTTCTATTTCGATTTAAATCGTCCGGTCCATCAGGATTGTTGGATAGAGTTGGGCCGGGTCATTTGCAAGAGATGGATTTTTTATTGGGTCGGTGCACCCATTTTAATTTTCGAAACAAAATTTTTTATCCTTGAGGACAACCATACATTCCTTATCTCATCATTCACATACATTCACATGCATTCTGATCTCATCATTCACATCATTCACCTACATTCATCAATCAAAATGTTCCATTCAATAAACAACCCGGGAACACCCACGTTAAGTTCGAGTCGTGACCTACAGGGAAGGTTTCTAAACTCTAAGCTTACTACGTGCAATGCATTTTTATCTGGCCACCCTTGCCCAAGCACACCTATATACCTTTCGATACGTGGTGACTTGGTTTGATATACCGTATAGGTGATAATCTAAAACCTCAACTCACTTCTCTGAAGCTAAAAATAGCCAGTTCGATCTCCAGTTGAGAGGTGGCGCACAATGCTGAGCAAGGGCCCACTTAAATACCTCTCGTCTAGAATAGACGTAGTATATCCCCTTCGTACAATAGGGTATAGCGGGACAAGATTTTGCTTAGGCACCGATTTTGACCAAGAAGTGCAATTGATATACTTAGATTATCTTTTATACCTACGGGTACGAGTCAAGAGTTGTAGCTTTCATAAATGGTTTGGCATCCCACGAGGGAACCGACCACGTACTAGTACTACGTTGGTAATCGGGACATGTGACTGTGTGGCTTACAATAGGTCAAAGGCTCAGGTCGCTCCAGCCTGGGTGCATCAATATACTTATCAGAATCACCTGATCAAACGGTATCGATGCCCCAGTTTGATATACCCTAAGGTACGTGACTGGAGTTGTGGTTTTCATGAATGACGTCGCATCTCCGAAGAGACCGGGCCACGCACTAGTACCACATTGGCTATATGGGATGTGTAAGTGGGTAAAATAGTAAACGTGCATGTGGTGTGTGCAAAACCGGGTGGGGTGTGCCCGGAGCTTCTTCCAAACATATGGGCCTAATAATATCATCGTACATTGATACCACATATGAATATTAATCAAGATATTCAAAGCGTGTTATATCATTATCAACACCAGCACATCACATATCTTAATCAAGATTATGGCAATGTTTAATAAGTAATCAACATGAGGATCAATAATCGGATTTTGATCGTTGAACTTAGCATATAACCCCAAACTATTTACTTATATGATCCAATCAAGGGTTAATCTGGAATATCCTAAAACAAATTAGGATTTAAAAAGACATTAAATTGGAGATAGAATGATTATTGGGATGGGGTGATTTCTTTTAAAAATGATTTTTCTAAAAAAAATTGCCGCACCAATCTCTATAAATGACAAACGCAGATAGCGTACTTTAGGGAAAAATTGACGTGAAAAAAAAACAATCCCCTTAAAGGGCTATGACCCTAAAAAAAATTAACACTTCAATATTTACTTACAACTCACTCATTCCTTTTTTTAAAAAAAAATGATCGTTTAAATACGAATTGGTGCATTGCAAATAGGAATTGGTGTGTTAAGACTATCCCAAGATAAGATCAGCCATTGAACCACGATTTCATTAATTTAATTAAAAAGCAAGCTCATTAAACCGTGGTTTCTGGTCGAATCCATTTTTTATTTTTCTTTTTTCATTTTTATTTTTTTTAAAAAATCAAAAAGAATTTCAAAAAAAAAGTTTAAGTCCAACCTCCATTCGTACTAAAATCCAGTGAATGAGGTATTTGAGAACAGAGACATTTTTTATTTTATTTTTTTTTTAAAAAATTTTACTAACAAAAAAATTATCGAAAGAACGAAAGGAAACTAATTGTTAAGATGGGTGGTCCATCATCGTTATCTTCCATCAGCAACCAAGCCGATTTGGACGATGACTGATATACTGCCAACAATTCTAAGATAGATTTGAAAACTAGAGTCGAATCTAAGTTCTGTTTTTTATTATTATTTTTTTTTAGGAAGGAAAGAAGAGAAAAAATCCATGAACCCAAAATTTTCGTCTGATGAGCGTTTTAAACCGGTTGATGAACTAAACGATTCTGATCCCCAGTCTTCACATCGATCTCTCCACTTCTCAGGCGAATAGGAATCGGTAATAAAGTTTTTTTTCTCAGAGAAAAGAAAGAAAGAAAAAAATATATAAACAAATAATGACACAGCCTTCGATTTCAATTTCTGATCTAAATCAAAATATGAAAACAACATTAAGTCGATGATTTGGAAGATCCGGTTTTCAAATTGATCTCTCCCATTCCCAAATAAATCGGCATTTAAGCTTTCCTTACTCACAAAACATAAATTCTTATTCGAAGAATCAAAACGATTTTTGGAAAGAAACCAACAGAGATTTGGTTTTGAAAGAAAAGAATCGGCTCTTCGAGAGAGATCAACTAATTTATGTTGAACAAGGAACTTCCCATCAATCAGCACCATTTTCTTTGAGAAAAGAGGGATCTATTTGGTAAAATCGTTTAAGCTTGAGTCGATCCCAAGAGGAGCTTACGATTCCAAGCTCCATCTTTCCACATCGTGAGGAACTCGCGATCTTGTTATGGGTGCTAGGCCGATTGGGCTTAAGAGATTGAAATCGATTGAGAGTTCTCTCAATTCTGTTGAGGACGATGGAATGCGTATAAAACTAATGAAGAAGACGATGTGTAGATTTTTAAAGAAGTAGTTTCGTTTTTGGCACACCAAACACATCATATGTATTGAGGGTGTAAAAAAGAAAAAAACAGCAACTTATTTATGGCACACCACGCGCACCAGCACCTGTTGACAGAACCTTAAAAATTTTTTCTTTTTTTTACTATTTTGTCAATTCCTTCTTGCTGTCAATGGACAGCAAGCTAAATTTTTTTTTTCTTTTTTAAAACAAATAAAAAATGTTATTGAAGGGTACATCACACACCCTTAAACGAAATTTATATATATATATATATATATATATATATATATATATATATATATATATATATATATATATTTAAATAAAAAATGCTCAAAGATTCCTAAAAAAAAACTTCAAAATTCATTAGTTATCACTCCATCCTCAATTAAATCTCTCTATCTATTTAGGGTCATTCTAAATAACCCTCGATTGAATCATAAGAAAATACGTGCCAAATAAAAATATTCAAAATTGAATCAATAGAGGATAATATAAAAAGAATAAGATATCCCAATGAATAACAATGGGCTATCCACCATTCTCATGTCCTTAACCTCCCGATATCATGCCTTATTTGGGGTTATCCTAAATGTCCCTTAAACAAGTCATAGCAATTAATCCAAACAACGCCAAGAGACTGCAATAGTCCTAACAAATAATCGAATCAAGTAAACTAAAAATTAAAAAAATAAATAAAAAACTAGGTCTAAGTGGCAATATTCCCAAACTTGGGGTTTTTCAAGTCTGATCCTCAAAAGTCCCCAGTGGAGTCGCCACTAAAAGCGCCATCGATCCGCTGGGTGCGCGGATCCGCTTTTGACCCTTGAGGTTTGGGAGTCGCCACCTAGTTATTGTGGTCTAGGAACCAAACTGACTCTAACATGGATAAAAAGAACTAATCTACCACAGACAATTTGAATTCGGGGATCATGTTACGGGGTTGGAAGGTGTTAGGCACCAACCCCGCCCGGCCAAAGCCGGTCTCTACTAACTTCCCAAATAAATTACATTGCTAAAAACCTAGATAAAAATAAATAAAAAAACTTTTATACCTTTCCGATAGCAAGGACTTTGTTCCCTCAGATCTGACATAAATAGCTCCTTGTACCGTACTCCCTTGCTTCGTTCTGTCTCCGGATTTGATTTCGGATCTCCGAGGCAAGGTATATCCTTATTTTTGGATCTGAACTCTTCAAGTTTGTTGCGGATTTTGGGATGTTTTTGGAAGGCTTTTAGGCGTTTCTTAGGCTAAAATCGAAGGAGGGATGTTAGATAAGGAGTTAGGGCTCCAAAACTAGGGTTTATGGGAGGCTATGGGGCTTTTAAACCCACTTCTATTAGGGTTTATGATTTGATACGAAAATAGGGTGTGAGCACCTCTATTTATAGATTTTTTTAGGGGTTGATTTGGATAGAGTTAGTATTTCATTAGAGTTGTGTTTTAGTTTGACTTGTTTTAAGTAGAATTGTGTTTTAATTAGAACTGTTTTTAAGTTAGAACTCTATTAGATTGAGTTATTATTTAATTAGAACTCTATTATGACTTTTGGTCTTATTTGATTGACTTTTAATGTTTTGACTTTAGTCTTAATTGATTGACTTTTAATATCTTGACTTCAGTCTTGCTTAATTGACTGTAATTTTGACTTTAGTCTCACTTGATTGACTTTAATACCTTGACCTTAGTCTTGCTTGATTTACTTTTAATTTTTGGAGACCCCTCCTCCATTATTTCTTTAATTCTTTGGACCCCCAAATGGAGGGGTCCTTAAAGAAATATCCCACGAACCCTCAACAATTTTACTTGAAAGTCCGATTGATCGATTTTTTTAATTCAAGTTTTTAAATTAATTTCATCAATGTTTCACTTTAATTATTTAATGTTTTATTTA
This sequence comes from Akebia trifoliata, assembly GCF_017979445.1. NCBI lineage: Eukaryota > Viridiplantae > Streptophyta > Magnoliopsida > Ranunculales > Lardizabalaceae > Akebia > Akebia trifoliata. The sequence goes on from NC_141375.1 coordinate 14,629,505, forward strand.
TTAATTTCAAAAATTTTAATTATGAACATTATGAAATTACCTTTTTGCCCCCAAATAGGACTTTTTACGTTTTAAGTCGGTTTTTAATGTTCTAGGATGTTTTAGAATCGATTTTTCGTAAGGAATTCAATGAAAATAGTAGTTTGTGTCATTTATAAAATTTTTTGTGTGAAATGATCATGAACTTTATGAGGGGCATTTTCGTAATTTTTTCAAATTCTGTTAAAATTTGTGAAATGATTTATTTGGTTCCGATTTATTATTTTGTGTGTTCGAGAGAGTTTTCCTAAGCGTAACGTAGGCTCTAGGGTTGTTTTGAGGTTAGGGGTATTTTGGTAATTTGGTAATTTGGTCAATTTTTAGTGATTTTTATCGTGAAACTTCTTTTTGGTCTGCTAGATGATGATTTCTATGTTTCTGGGGTCGTATTTTTCTAGCGTAGCGTGGTTTCTAAGGTTTTGTCAATTCGAGATACCTCATCCGGATTTCTGAAACATATCTGGTAACAAAATAAAACAATGGAAATAACATCCATCATTGGGAATCATTGCGATCGGGTTGACGAGTTGATTAATCAGGTGAGTGCAAAAATGAGGTGTCTACACTTGTTCTCTATTTCTTTTATTAGGGAAGTTGAATAACCCAAGAATAGTTTGTTTTCATGGAACCCAGAATTTCATAAACTAATCGAAACCGTAGATTGAAGCCTAGTAGAAACATAGATCCTCAAGTTTTTTATTTATTTATTGATTTTCTACCCTAAGTGCATAAGAACTCATTTTAAATAAGAAAAGGATATAGTTCATGATTGACTTTGAAAAAAAAAAGAGTTTTCTAGTGATCCCAAATCTTTGGGATAATGATGATACTCATCATTCATCATCTGTGATCGTCATTTGTCACCATCATCATTACTGTTGTTGTCGTTGGTCATCGTCGTCATCATCATCACCATCAAACCTAGCCCAAAACATTGGGATTGATTGAATGAATCTTGTTCATCAATTCATTTTTGTCTAAAGCCATAACTATCAATCTTAAATGAATTGTATGAATGTGTTATCAATGGATTGGGGTCAATTTTGTAGTGCAAAGAAGTATTCTACATAGTCTCTTAGTTATTCCTGATATCCATCAACACTAAAAATTAAACTAATTTTCTTTCTATCAATTAAAATGACCTCAATAAAGTAAACTTCATATTGAAGCATGATATATAAGGTTAAATGTTGCAATTGTCCTTCAATATTGTAATGCTTAGTGATAATCTCATGTTACAAGTATTTTGACTCTCTTTTTGTATGCAGCTATTGTCATTGCATATTGAGAATGGTAGTGGTTGGTTTTGAATCTAACAAGGTATTGTTTGAATATGTATAACTGTTTGTCTTTTGTATCTTCCTTACTTTTAATCTGAATCATCTTCATCATCGTAGACAATATCAAATTAGAAAGAAATATATTAGAGAACCTTCTTATTAGTTCTACTATATGGTTATTAGATAATGGAGAATGAGTTGCTGACCCAATAACTCAAGTTGATGTTTCCAAGTCTTCTTAAGAATCATTGCAAGGAATTGGCGATCCGATGACCAGGACAAGGACAAAGAGAATGAAAGAGGCATTGCAAGGCTTGATTGTGGAAGTACAATACAAAGAGACCATTCTAGAAGATTCTTAGCTTCACTTTGGAAATATTATAGCTTCACCAAGGATGGTCAACTATTTTTTTATTAAAGAGGTCGTTTTGGGAGCTCAAGTTGGATGCAAGGGTTAATTGAGAATTTTATGTACCATTAAACAAGGGTTTGCTGACCCAATAACTCAAGTGGATGTTCCCAAGTCTTCTAAAGAACCATTGCAAGGAATTGGCGGTCCGATGACTAGGGCAAGGACAAAGAGAATGAAAGAGGCATTGCAAGGCTTGATTGTAGAAGTACAATATAAAGAGACTATTCTAGAAGATTCTAACTGTTACACCCTAAGTTTTCAATTCGTATCTCGAGAAAAAAAAATAGTTTTGAGAAAATCCTGAAAATGGGACTTAGGGTAAAACTGTAGGACCTTGTTCTGATAATTTTTAATGAAATTTGATCTTACCAGTGGATTCAAAATGATTGAAAAACATATTTTAGCCTATAAGCATGCTCAAATACGAGTCCGAATAAAAAAGTTACAAAATCCTCGATTACCGGGTCGGACCAGTATAAAATAGTGACTTTTTACTAGAATAAGAATTATTAAGATTCGATTACACTATTGGGTTCGTAACAAAAAATTATTGAACATGGACTATTTATTTGTCATTTTTGGAGTACAGAAAGTTGAATTATCGTCAAAAACGAAAATGACATCAATTTTAGGGGTCACCTTAGGGTAAAAATGTAAATTTTTGTTAGAGATAAAATTTGTAGAAATTGACCATACCATTAGATCTGGAACGAAAAATTAGATAAAATAGAGTACCTATTTATCAGTTTTGGAGTCCGAACAATCAAGTTATCGTTAATTGAAACAATCGTCAAAATATTGATTTCGTCCTGAGACTTTATATAAATAAATTTTTTTAACTATTCATCTTCCCCAACCCATCCAACACCAGCATGTTTTTTTTTTTTAAATTTGTTTTTCTCCTGATCTTCCAACTCCGATTCGTCGCCAACCATTCACTGTCCACGTCCGACGTAGAAGGGATAAACGTCCACAGCCTCGTTCTCTACAAAACCCACCCAAATTCCTTTCGTTTTCTCAGCTTTTTCACTCCGTATCGTCAAAAATCCACCGTATTTTTATACGAGAATTTCTTAACTTCGACCTCGGATTTCATCTGTTTCGCGGTCAAACCGTCCTCCACCACAGAAGGGAGAAAAGACGACCACATCGAGATCTTCGAAACCACTAGGCCAGTTTCAAAAATTAGCCGTCTCGAAGTACAATTCGCCTTGATTTCCGTACCAATGACCTCGATTTCCATGAACGTGCTTCAATTCTATCGCCTAGAGATAGTAAGGAACTCTCAATTTCTATTAGTAATCGTAGATTGTGAAAATTGCATTTAGGATTTTATCAGAAAATTTTGATGTATTTCCAAAATATAAAATTCTTTTGTTATTTCAAAATTCACGCCAAAAATTGCATGTTTGATATGTTTAATTGTATTTTTTTAACAAATTATACTTGGGTAGGGTATTTTAAGGGGTTATTTCCATCAATTGGGTCTTGTGCACTGCTCGGACCCCGTTTTTATATAAAATTTATATTTTTTTCAATATTATTAATAAAAATAAATTCTATAGTTAAAAAATATGATTTAATATTCAATGAACTCATATTGAGTTGATGAATATCAGAAAATAGATATTTTATTGAAGATATTGCAAACTGTAAAAATTGGAAAAAGGGAAAAGGGGTATGAAACGGTAAAATGTCAGAGTCACACCCAAGGGGTGATGTCTGCATTTTACGTTGTTGTGTTGTGTGTAGGTTGGTGAACAGATATCCAGGGATAATGTTACTGGTTGCATGTTTATTTACTTTCTGTTAGTGCGAGGCGATGTTTATTTTTCCGTTCAGTTATTTATTTTAGGTTGTTGGCCACACTTGCATGGTAGGAAACTGAATATCCATTCTCAATCTTATATTGTTAATTTCTCTTTTATTTTCAAATGAAAATTATATATATATGTAGCTATTTTGTGAGCTGTTAAAGAGTGGTGTACTATCCTTAGATGTACGGTAGGAACCACCAAGCTCATACGTGGTATGGGACGCGTATAAGAGTGGACTCACAACTAGAATCTGGATTATTTCTCGCTATCTTTACCAGTGAACTTGTTATGTAAAGGTGGTCGTATACGAATGGTTTGTATATTTGGGAATCACATGCACGCCTGATAAGCATAGACGAAGATGATTAGTCAGTGATCACTAACAATCTATAGTAGTCGAACGTTTTGACACATCGAAAAGAGACCATTGCTTACGGTCACGTCAAACGGCCAACCTAAGCCGGATAAATGGTCAACCAAACGTGATAAATGCAGCGACCTGCCACAAAATCAGGAATTAAAAGTCAGAGAAGTATTGTAACATCATGTCCCGACTGGGAGCGATCCAGTCGTGAATCCCAACTCTCTAATTTCAATACTCCACCATAGTGTATTATGTATCTATTGTCTTAATTTGATATATAAAATGAAATGCCTGTTTAATATTTCCATTTGATCAATTAGATTTTTACATAAAGAAAATACTATATTGAGTATTGTTAATTAATGTAATGTCAGTTTTAAAATGTTTAGTTGCTTATCCCTGGCTATATGTACCAGTTAATCATAGTTTATTCTGTAAAATTTTATATTGTTAAAATGATTTAGTATGCTTATATTTAGACGTATATAGGCTTCCACTAGTATTATATTTTATATATATATGCAGGATTGTATGTCGTTTATCAGGTGCAGGTTGAACGCCTTATAATGCTAATAGAAACAGAGGAGATCATGCCGAAATTTCGAGATGCCACCTAATACCTTGAGATCTAACATAGGGATTTTTGTTAGCGTTTGGCGGGGTGCCATACTAGGCTTTACTTTGGAAATATCATAGCTTCATCAATTATGGTCAACTATCTTTTTATGAAAGAGGTCGTTTTGGAAGCTCAAGTTGGAAGTAAGGGTTAATTGGGAATTTTATGTTCTAATTGTCCTTAGTTTTGGTCCTTTATTTCCTAAGGACTAATTAGTCCCAATCTTTCTTTAATTTGTCTATAAAAAGGGCATCCCATGTTATGTTTTGGACACAATTGACAATTTACTTTTTAAGAAAATTGAAGTTTCTTCAAGAAGTTTGCTTTATATTCATGTATTCTGGTTTTGAATTCTTTATGAGTTATTTATGAGTTCTTGATTGAGTTCTTGATCGAGTGCATGAATCTTCGACTTATCAAAGGAATGATCATCCTTTGTGGCGTCTCAAGATTGGGGTTTGAAAGACTTAGTTTCCTTGGGATTTTAGTCCGATCATCATCATCATCATCTTTTGTTCCTAAGTAATCTAACACGTTTTGAAGACATTGAATTCAAGGGTTCCTAGAAGAGATCATCAAGAGATCTTCAAGAGGGTTCATATCATTTGGTATCAGAACATCAAGATTGCTGGAAAATAGATCATTATTCAAGGAATCCTTCGAAGATTTGGTTCGGGTGACATTCAAATTGGAGAACAACGGGGGTAGATCTTGGTTCCCAACAAAAATTCATACCAATTCAATGCCAACGATGGCTGGAAATCAGGTTTTTATTATTCCAAATCAATTTTTGTTACATTATTGATTGGAATCCATGACCATTCATTAGATTTTGTTCTTGTTACATTCTTATTTGCTCTCATTTGTTGCTGTTTTGTTGTGTTGTTTAAAAAATATATATATATATAAGTAAAAGAAAATTATTCATTGTTCTTGATATCGTTCTTTAATGAATCTTAATGATATTGAATGATCTTTCATTGAAAATAGATGAATCATTCTTCGTAAAATATTCAGATTTTAATTTCTGAATTTTTTTTTTACATGAACATGTTTGTTCTTAAAATATTCAGATTTTTATTTCATGTTCAAGAACACACCACTACTAGAGCTTAACCACCATTTTCATCAATAGAGTTGTCTTTAATAGATGTTCATTGAAAGTAGACAAAATATTTGTTGGAATTCAAGAACAAATCTTTCAAACAAATGATCTCACCATTGATGTTGCTGGTCTCATTTGTTGCTGTTTTTTTTATCTCAATGTATTGTAATCTAATTTTCGGATCTATCATGAGTGCCTTGATTTCTTGTTGAATTCTTGCTGTTCACTATCAGTCTTTATAAAGATCAACGCTTATATAAAATAAAAAAAAATAAAAAAAAATAAAAACGGCTTGCTGAGTTCTTGTTTTTATATTTTGTGCATCCGCATATTTGTTGCTGTTTTTGCATTGATCATCGAATCACAACGTAAATTGTTAGTTTCGTATTATTTACAACGTTCTATTGTTGGATTTCTTGTTGATTCTCAACGTACTTCTTGCCGATTTTTTTTTTGCTGGAAATTTCAGAATAAAACATTTATTTTTATTGCTGAAACACAAATCGTTCCTTAGTTTCTTGAATCAGCGTTGTTTTTACATGACCAAGAACTACTGCTTGCTGTAGTTTAACGTTCTTGCTGTATTTTTTTTAACATTCTTACTGTTATTGGATGATAGAATATAAAAACGAAATCCAGTTGCTGACTTACTGTCCACAAATTGTCTTTGTTGGTAATACATATATATATATATATATATATATATATATATATATATATATACATCCTCTTTAACATTCTTGCTGTTCTTGGGTGATAGAATATAAAAACGAAAATCACCTGCTGTTGGTATTTGTTTTTCTTGCTGACAATTCAACAAAAACAAAAAAAAAAAAAAAACAAAATTAAAAAAAAAAAGACGTGTTAAAAAAAAAACTCAAGAACAAACCAAGTTGGTCCACAAACGCTTTGTTGCTATCCACCAACGATTTGTTGCTGAGTTCTCAAAATCATTTTGTTTTCTTTTATTATTTTGTTGAATGTATGTTTTCTTTTGCTGAAATCTGAACAGCCACAACTAGATTCTTATTTTAGGGAAAAAAAGAAGAGGATGGCTATTCGCTGTTTGTAGTTGCAAAAAATTGATAAAATTGAAGCTGTTAACTTCAAACGGCCATAACTTTTGATCCGGTATCGGAACGACTATTAGTGCATATCAAATCAAAGCTCTCTTCGATTCCTACAAGTTGAACAGGGCATAGCCCGGTTCCACACCGTTTTGACCCCAAATTCCATCATTTTCATCACTTTCCAAGACTTACAAGATTGTTGTGTCTTTTGTTACTTTCGTTTATTAAAGTTTACAAGTTCAAACCATGAGTAAGGAAGGAGGAGAACCACATGAGACTGACATGAAATTATTCATCAATGCCATTCATGAACAATTTAAATTGTTGAATTCAAGGTTGGACAATATGGAATCCTCTTATGAATCTAGACCATATCGAGGACATGAGTTCGAAGGAGAAGAAGATGTTCATTCCGAAGCGGAGAGAGTACATTATCGACGGGATAAGAAAGTTGATTTCAAAGAAGATAACAATATGGGTAGCATAAAGATGACGATTCTGACCTTTCACGGAAAGAATGATCTTGAATTATATTTGGAGTAGGAAAGAAAGGTTGAACACATTTTTGACTGTCATAATTATTTCGAGGATAAAAAAATAAAGTTAGCCACCGTGGAATTTATAAACTATGCCAATATATGGTGGAATCAATTGGTGATTAATAGGCATAGAAATGGTGAGAGACCTATTCGGTCATGGGATGAGATGAAGGCAGTGATGCATAAAAGGTTTATACCTAGCCATTACTATAGAGATTTGCATATAAAATTGCAAGGGCTGGTCCAAGGTTCCATGAGTGTCGAGAATTATTATAAAGAAATAGAAATTGTCATGATTTGAGCAAACATAGAGGAAGATAGAGAAGCAACCATGGCTAGATTCATTGTCGGATTGAACAAGGAGATTGTTGATATGGTTGAGTTGCACCATTATGTGGAGTTAGAAGAGTTACTGCACAAAGCCATTAAAGTGGAAAAGCAAATCAAGTCTAGAAAGTTCAGATCTGGATCATCTTCTAATAGTCTATGGAGACCAAATTGGAAGGACTACAAAATTCCTTTCAAACCAAAAGAAGAAGAAAGGTTGAAGAGTTCAATTTCTATTCCAAAAGATAAATCTGAAACAAAGCCTCTTATTAAGTAACGTCAGGTTAAGTATTTTAAGTGCCAAGGGTTCATACACATTGCTTCTGAATGCCCAAACAAAAGGGTTATGGTTGTATTGGCAAATGGAGACATTGAAAGTGCTAGCTCAAGTGATGACGAGATGCCTCCATTAGAGGATTGTTCTGATGTTGAAGTAGAAGAGCCTGTGCATGGTGCTTTACTCGTCACCAGAAGAGCTTTGAGTATACAACCTAAGGATGAAGGAGATGGGGAGCAATGTGAGCATATTTTTCACACAAGATGGCACATGAAGGATAAAGTATGTACATTGATTATTAATAGTGGGAGTTGTACCAATGTTGCTAGTACTTTGTTGGCAGAGAAGTTGAATTTGAAATGGCAGAAACATCCTAAACCGTATAAGCTATGGTTGAATGATTGTGGAAAAGTGAAGGTAAACAAGCAAGTTCGGGTTCCTTTCTCAATAGGCAAGTATGTGGATGAGGTTCTTTGTGATGTGGCACCGATGCATGCTGGTCATATATTGCTCAGTCGACCATGGCAGTTTGATAGGAGAGTGTCGCATAATGGGTATAAAAACCGTTATTCTTTTGTAATGAACAATCAGAAAATTGTATTGGCCCCTCTCAAACCTTTACAAGCTTATGAGGACCAGGTTAGGATAGCAAATGAGTGCAAAATGAGAGAGAAACAAAGGTGTGAACAAAAAGGAGAGCAAAGTGAACAATATGGAGAGAAGAATAAAGTACTGAGTGTACTTACTGAAAAACATGATGTTAAAAGTGTAATGATAGCAAGGCCACAAGTTCTAGTTCTTATGTACAAAGATGTTTATTTTTCCATTGACAATCTTAACTCATCTTTGCCGAATGTTGTTGTGTCTTTATTGTAGGATTTTGAGGATTTTTTTTCCCGAGGAGATTTCCCATGGTTTATCTCCTTTAAGAGGAATTGAGCACCAAATAGACTTCATGCCTGATTCTGCTATACCAAATAGACCTGCTTATAGAGCTAATCCCGAGGAAACAAAGGAGATACAGAAGCAAGTGGATGAACTGATGCAAAAGGGATTTGTAGGTTTCTAAGAAAGAGTTGCTCACTAATTTCTCTTATTTTGAATGAAAGATTACATAGAAATCTATAGGGGAGTTGGTTGCAATAAGCAAGTCCTAAGATTAGGAACTAATTAAGCTAACTGAGGAAAGAGTCCTCCACTAATCTAGGAAATAAAATAACTGTGAGATTTGATAATATACAGCCAGAATCTCCGTATTAAGATATTCTTAAAATATTATATATAATCCCTAAAAGTCCTAGCTAACTTTGACTGTCCTCACTCCCCTTTGAGTTGGGTTGTAAATATTGTACATGCCCAGCTTGTGACTCAGTTCTTCAAAGTTAGGTCTTGGAAGCGCTTTACTACGTATGTTTGCAGTTTGTGACCTCATAAGAGTGTAAACCAGCTGCATTACTGCATTCTCAATTTTCTCTAAGATGAAGTGTCGATCTATCTCAAAGTGTTTTTTCATGATGCATAGGGTTTTTTGCAATGCGTATGGCAGCTTGGTTTTCGCAAAACATCTTGATGGACTTCTCAACTGCTACTCCTAGCTCACTAAATAGTTTTTGTATCCACATTCCTTCACAAATACCAAGAGTTAAGGCTCTAAATTCAGCTTTTGCGCTGCTTCTTGAGACTACAGACTGTTTCTTACTTCTCCATGTCACGAGATTTCCCCAAACATAACAATACCTTGATGTCGATCTCCTATCTGACACATCTCCTACCCAATTTGAATCTGAGAAGACTTCAACATCTCTCTTCATTCATCTTGTGTAATAAACCACTTCCTGGAGTCATCTTAAGATACCTCAAGATCCTATTCACAGCTTCCATGTGTTCTTCTGTTGGGTTGTTCATCAATTGGCTTACAACATTAACATAGAATCCAATATCAAGTCAAGTATGTGAGAGGTAGATAAGTCGGCCAACTAGTCTTTGATAGAGTGTCTGCAGGTTTACATCCAAGCATACTTGTTTCGTTAAGCAAATCCAGAATATATTTACTTTGGGAAACAATTATACCTTTCTTCGACTGTGTCACCTCCATTCCAAGAAAGTATCTAAGGTTTCCGAGGTCCTTCATTTCAAATTCCTTAGTTAAAATCATCTTCAATCTCAGGAGTTCTTCCTCATAGTCACTTGTTAGGATGATGTCATCGACATATACAATCAGCACTACTATTTTCCTTTCTGGAGTAAATTTTACAAATAGTGTATGATCTGCCTGACATTGAGTGTACTCATGTTTAATCACTGACTTTGCAAATTTGTCAAACCATCCTTGTGAAGATTGTTTGAGTCCGTATAGAGATTTTTTAAGTTTTGTACACCTTATTATTGTTGAAGGAAGTTTCCAGTCCCAGAGATAGCTTCTTATACACTTCTTCATCTAAGTCACCATTCAGGAATGCATTCTTGACATCTAGTTGATGCAAGGGCCAATCTTGGTTTGTTGCAAGAGAGAGGAGAACTCTGATAGTGTTGAGTTTAGCCACTGGAGCAAATGTTTCTTGGTAATCTATTCTATAAGATGGTGTAAAGCCCTTAGCAACAAGATGGGCTTTAAATCTCTCAATACTTTCATTGGCCTTATGTTTGATTGTAAAGATCTACTTACAACCAACTGGTTTCTTCCCAGGGGAAAGTTCTAAGATTACCCATGTGCCATTTTTCTCCAAAGCTCCGATTTCTTCTTTGACTGCTTTTCTCTACTCTGATTTTTTTAGAGCTTCCTGAATAGAACTAGGGACCTGTACGTTGTCAAGAGCAGAAACAAACGCCTGATAGGAAGGTGTCAAGCCGTCATATGAAATAAATCTGCAAATAGAATGATTCGTGCATGTTCTAACACCTTTTCTCAGAGCAATTGGAATATTTGAATCATTAATAACAGGAGCAACAATCTCAAGATTAGCAATACCTTTACTTGAGTGAATTTCAATTGGTTTTGGATCCGATTCAGATTCTTAGTCATATGTGAGAGGTGTTGTGTGCCCTTACTCCCTCTCAGACTTCTTTTTCTTCCTAACATAGACATGAAGCTCATCATTTGCAATATGCGGTGATGGAAGGTGACTCTCAAATTGGTGGACTGGTAATTGAGGTGGCACATTGATTTCAAGATTTGGAGGATGGTTGATTTCTGGATAAGTGACTGAAACAGGTTGTGGTGGTTGTGAGGAGTCCCCGGGCTGAAAAGTATGGTCTGGATTGGTTTCAATACCATGAATAGTGTCCCAAAATTGATATTCCATCATGTTCTCCCCTTGGATATCAAATTTGGGGTAGTAGGATTGATGTTCAAAGAATGTCACATTTTTGAGTTATACACCTTTCTAGTTCTAGGAGAGTAGCACTTATAACTTTTTTTATTTGGGGAGTATCCAAGAAAGATACATTTGATGGATTTAGGATATAATTTGCTACGATGTTGTTGATGATTTTAGTATGTGGGAAGGAGTTAAGGAGAATTTGACAAGGAGTTTGGAACTTTAGAACTTTTGAGGGCATTATATTGATAAGATATGCAGTTGTAAGGACTGCTTCTCCCCAAAATTATTTTGGAATGTGAATATAACACATGAGAGACCGTGCTACTTCTAACAAATGTTTGTTTTTTCTGTACAATTTTCCTGTATAGGGCTGTGTCTTTCGAGCACTTCCATGCGTGGACTATGAACATATCGAGATGTTACCAATGGTAGGTAAGAGTATTAAAATATTGAGTTACCGTGAGATCCCCTTGGCGCAGATCATGCATAAGGCTTCAATTTCGAACATTTCTGAAGTATTTTCAAAACTTGAAAATGTTTCTCTTGTAGCGTCCCAGATTTCCTTGATTGTTCTGTATAGAACGAAATTATGTCCTATGTCATTGTTCATCGAATTAATTAGCCATGACATCACCATATGATTCTCTGTTTTCCATAGCTTGAATTTAGGGTCAGTCTTCTTCGGTACGGTGGCTTCACTGGTAAGGTAATCGTCTTTTCCTTTCCCACAAATAAAGATCATCATGGATTGGGACCATTTGAGGAAATTTTGTCCATTGAGTTTGTGACGTGTGATGAAAAGAGAAGAGTGTTCTATTCCTCCATGATTGCTTGTAGCAGGTGTTGTTTCTGGATTGGAGGTCACTTCGGATGTGGAGCTTTGTCTCTCAGTCGCCATGCCGTATTTGGTCATGTGGGAGAATTAGGTTTTCAGAACCTACCTCTAATGCCATGTAAGTTTCTGAGAAAGAGTTGCTCATTAATTTCTCTCATCTTGAATGAAAGATTACATAGAAATATATAGAGGAGTTGGTTGCAATAAGCAAGCCCTAAGATTAGGAACTAATCAAGCTAATAGAGAAAAGTCCTCCACTAATCTAGAAAATATAACTATGAGATCTGATAATATACAGCCAGAATCTCCTTATTAAGATATTCCTAAAATATTAGATATAATCCCTAAAAGCCCTAACTAACTTTGACTGAGAATTTCATAGAATATTGATAATCGAATGCATTGACAATTTTTGTTATCTATTTCTATATGTGTATGTGTGTGTGTGTGTGTGTGTGTGTGTGTGTGTGTGTGTGTGTGTTTTTAATTTGAAATACATTACTCGATTCTTTTCTTGGTGTGTAGCCTATTGTCATTACTGATAGAATCATGGTGGTTCTGATATCTCTATTATTTTGTGTTTTTATATGGAGCTTTGACATCACTTGTGCTAGTCCTTTTGTGACAGTGCATCGTGAAGGAGAATGCATTTTCTATTTTCCTTAGGGACATATTTAGCTGGTAAGGTTGTTTGTTTTAGTAATTTGAGATCTCTATATTTTATCCTGGATATTAATAATCAAAATCTTTGAGAAAGATAATGTTTAATTCTCACTATTGTTGATGTTATTTCTTTTAATTCTATTTATAATTTTATAAATTAGTGAAATTGATGGTTCTTTTTCGAATTAAATACATATAAACATTGTTGAACTTTTTCCATATTTCATCCTATAATGATCTAACGTAAATTTATCCATAAATTTAAGTTTTTTTTTAAAGTTAATTTTCAGTTTCACACTTCTGGATTTCGTCCAACGTGGAGAAATTTTCAGAGATGATAAGTAAAGATTGAAGGATACATTATGTCCTGTACAGTGAGATCCATCGAGGGCTTGTTCTCTATTTCTTTTATCTGGGAAGTTGAATAACCCGATAATAGTTTGTTTTCTTGGAACCCAGACTCTCATAAACTAATTGAAACCATAGATTGAAGGCTAGTAGAAACACAGATCCTTAAGTTTTCTTATTTATTTATTGATTTTCTACCCTAAGTGTGTATGAGACTCATTTTAAATAACAAAAAGATATGGCTCTTGACAGACTTTCATAGAAAACAAGATTTTTTTAGTTATCCCAAATATTTGGGATAAGTCCTAGATGATGATGATATTCATTATTCATCATATGCCATCGTCATTTGTCATCATCATGAGTATTGTTGTTGTCATTGGTCGTCGTCATCATCATCATCATCATCATCAAACCTTGCCCAAAACATTGGGATTAATTGAATGAATCTTGTTCCTCAATTCATTTTTGTCAAAAGCCATGCCAATCAGTCCCAAATAACTTGTATGAATGCGTTATCAATGGATTGGGGTCAACTTTGTAGTATAAAAAAGTATACTACATAGTCTCTTAGTTATTTCTGAGCTCAATCAACATTAAAAATTAAACTAATCTTCTTTCTAACAATTAAAATGACCTTATTAAAGTAAACTTCATATTGAGGCATCATATATAAGGTCAAATGCTGCAATTTTCCTCCAATATTGGAATGCTCCATGATAATTTCATGTGACAAGTATTTTGACCTTTTTCTTGTATCCAATTATTGTCATTGCATATAGAGAATGGTGGTGGTTAGTTTTGAAGCTCTGAGGTATTGTTTGAAGATGTTTTGGCAATTGATGACGGATACTTTTTACTTCGAATTTTTAATACCTATGAATTTGTATAACCTTTTTTCTTTTGTATCTTCCTTAATTTTAATCTCAATCATCCTCATCATTGTAGAAAAGATAAAATTAGAAAAGAAATATATTATAAAAACTTCTAATTAGTTTTGATATATGGTTATTAGAATGCTTCTGATGTAGTCTCTTTGATTTTTGAATTCATATTGATAATCGAAAGCAATGAAAATTTTTGTTATCTATTTTTATGTGTGTATATGTGTGTGTGTGTGTGTGTGTGTGTGTGTGTGTGTGTGTGTGTATTGTTTTTCAATTTGAAATACATTACTTGATTCTTTTCTTGGTGTGTAGCCTATTGTCATTACTAATAGAATCATGGTGGTTCTTATATCTTTGTTATTGTGTTTTTACACAGAGCTTAGGCATGCTTGTGCTGGTGCTCTTGCGACGCCGAATCGTGAAGGATAGTGCATTTTCTATTTTCCTCAGGGACATACTTAGTTGGTAAGCTTATTTGTTTCAGAAATTTGAGATCTCTGTATTTTGTCCTAGATATTAATAACCAAAATCTTTCGAGAAAAATAATGTTTGATTCTCACTCGTGTTGTTGTTATTTCTTTTAACTTCATTTATAATTTTACAAATTAGTGAAATTGTAGGTTCTTATTGGAATTAAACACTTATAAACATTGTTGAACTTTTTCCAAATTTCATCCTGCAATAATCCCATGCAAATTTATCCATAAATTTATGTTTTTTTTAAGTTAATGTTCTTTATTTCTTTTATCAGGGATGTTGAATCGCCTAAGAATAGTTTGTTTTCTTGGAACCCAATTCTCATAAACTAATCAAAATTGTAGATTGAAGGCTAGTAGAAACACAGATCCTCAAGTTTTTTATTATTTATTTATTGATTTTCTACCGTAACTGTGTATAAGAACTCATTTTAAATAACAGAAGGATATGGCTCTTAACAGACTTTAAATAATAGCAAGAATTTTTTAGTGACCCCAAATCTTTGGGATAGGTCCTTGATGAAGATGACACTCATCATTCATCATCTGTGATCGTTATTTGTCATCATCATCATTATTGTTGTTGTCGTTAGTCGTCGTCATCGTCGTCATCATCATCATCATCATCATCATCATCATGAAACCTTGTGCAAAACATTGGGATTGATTGAATGAATCTTGTTCCTCAATTCATTTTTGTCTAAAGCACTTCCTATTAGCTTTAAATGAATTCTATGAATGCGTTATTAATGGATTGGGGTCAACTTTGTAGTGTAAAAAAGTATATTACACAGTTTCTTAGTTATTTCTAATCTCAATCAACATTAAAAATTATACTAATCTTCCTTCTATCAATTAAAATGACCTTATTAAACTAAACTTCATATTGAAGCATGATATATAAGGTTAAATATTGCAATTTTCCTTTGATATTGAAATGCACAGTGATAATCTCATGTGACAAGTATTTTGACTCTTTTCTTGTATGCAGCTACTATCATTGCATATAGAGAATGGTGGTGGTTGGTTTTGAATCTCATGAGGTATTGTTTGAAGATGTTTTGGCAATTGATGACGGTTACTTTTTTCTTTGAATTTTTTATGCATATGAATTTTTATAACCGTTTTTCTTTTGTATCTTCCTTATTTTAATCTCAATCATCTTCACGATCGTCAACAAGATCAAATTAGAAATTAATATAATAGAGAATCTTCTAATCAGTTCTGTTATATGGTTATTAGAGGCCTCTGACTATGATTTTTGAATTCTTATTTATAATCGAATACAATGACAATTTTTGTTATCTATTTTTATGTGTGTATGTGTGTGTGTGTTTGTGTGCATGTTTTTTTTTCAATTTGAAATTCATTACACGATTCTTTTCTTTGTGTGTAGCCTATTGTTACTGATAGAATCATGGTGGTTCTCATATCTCTATTATTTTTTTATACGAAGCTCTAGCATGCTTGTGCTTGTCCTTTTGCGATGGCGCATCATGAAGGTGAGTGCATTTTCTATTTTCCTCAGGGACATATTTAGCTGGTAAGTTTGTGTGATATAGAAATTTGGAATCTCTATATTTTATCCTTGATATTAAGAACCAAAATCTTTTGAGAGGGATAATGTTTGATTCTCACTCTTGTTGGTGTTATTTCTTCTAACTCTGTTTATAATTTTATAAATTAGTGAAATTGATGGTTCTTATTGGAATTAAACCCTTATAAACATTGTTGAACTTTTTCCAAATTTCATCCTTTAATAATCCTTATTTAAATTTATCCATAAATATATATATATATTTTTTTAAAGTTAATTTTTAGTTACACTCTTCCGGATTTCGTCCAAGGTGGAGGAGTTTGTAGAGATGATGAGTAAAGATCAAAGGATATGGTATGTCCGGTATAGTGAGATCCATCGAGGGTTTGTTCTCTATTTCTTTTATCAGGAAAGTTGAATAACCCGAGAATATTTCGTTTTCTTGGAACCCAAAATCTCATCAACTAATCGGAACCGTAGATTGAAGGCAAGTAGAAACACAGATCCTAAAGTTTTTTTTATTTTTTTTATTGATTTTCTACCCTAAGTGTGTATAAGAACTCATTTTAAGTAACAAAAAGATATGTCTCTTTACAGACATTGACAAAAAAAGCAAGATTTTGTTATTGACCCCCAATCTTGGGATAGGTCCTTGATGATGATTCTACTCATCATTCATCATCTGTGATTGTCATTTTTCATCATCATCATTATTGTTGTTGTCGTTAGTCGTCGTCGTCGTCATCATCATCATTAAACCTTGCCCAAAACATTGGAATTGATTGAATGAATCATGTTCCTCAATTCATTTTTGTTTAAATCCAGGCCTATCAGTCTTAAATGAATTGTATGATTGCGATTTCAATGGATTGGGGCAACTTTGTAATGTCAAAAAGTATACTACACCGTTTCTTAGTTATTTCTAATTTCAATCAACACTAAAAATTATACTAATCTTCCTTCTATCAATTAAAATGACCTTATTAAAGTAAACTTCATATTGAAGCATGATATATAAGGTTAAATGTTACAATCTTCCTTCGATATTAAAATGCTCCGTGATAATCTCATGTGACAACTATTTTGACTTTTTTCTTGTATGCAACTACTGTCATTTCATATAGAGAATGGTGACGGTCGGTTTTGAATCTCACGAGGTATTGTTTTAAGATGATTTGGCAATTGATGACGACTACTTTTTATTTTGAATTTTTCATACCTATGAATTTGTATAACAATTTTTCTTTTGTATCTTCCCTACTTTTAATCTCAATCATCCTCATTATCATAGACAAGATCAAATTAGAAAGAAATATATTAGAGAAATTTCTAATAAGTTCTGCTATATAGTTATTATAATGCTTCTGATGTGGTCTCTATGATTTTTGAATTCATATTGATAATCGAATGCAATGACTATTTATTTTATCTATTTTTATGTGTGTATTTGTGTGTGTGTGTGTGTGTGTGTGTTTTTTTTGCAGTTTGAAATACATTACTCGATTCTTTTCTTGGTGTGCAGCTTATTGTCATTACAGATAAAATCATGGTCGTTATGATATGTCTGTTATTTTGTGTTTTTACACGGGGCTTTGGCATGCTTGTGCTTGCCCTCTTGCAACGGTGCATCGTGAAGGATAGTCCATTTTCTATTTTCCGTAAGGGACTAGTAAGCTTGTTTGTTTAAAAAATTTGAGATCTCTGTATTTTTTCCTAGATATTAATAACCAATATTTTTGGAGAGATATAATGTTTGATTCTCACTCTTGTTAATGTTATTTCTTCTAACTCTAATTATAACTTTACAAATGAGTGAAATTGATGGTTTTTATTGGAATTAAACACCTATAAACATTGTTGAACTTTTTTCAAATTTCATCCTATAATAATCCCATGTATATTTATCCATAAATTTATACTTTTTTCTAAAGTTAATTTTCAGTTACACTCTTCCAGGTTTCATCCAAGGTGGTGGAATTTGCAAAGATGATGAGTAAAGATCGAATGATACATTATGTCCGGTATAGTGAGATCCATCAAGGCTTGTTCTCTATTTCTTTTATGAGGAAAGTTGAAAAACCTGATAATCGTTTGTTTTCTTGGAATCCAGAATTTAATAAACCAATCAAAACTGTAAATTGAAGGCTAGTAAAACCACAGATCCTCAAGTCTATTTATTTATTTATGGATTTTCTACCTAAGCGTGTATAAGAACTTATTTTAAATAACAAAAGAATATGACTCTCGACAGACTTTGAATAAAACAAGATTTTTTTTAATGACCCCCAATCTTTGGGATAGGTCATTGATGATGATGATACTCATCATTCATCGTCTGTGATAATCATTTGTCATCATCATTTGTGTTGTTGTTGGTCATCGTCGTCGTCATCATCATCATCATGAAACCTTGCCCAAAAAACTGAGATTGATTGAATGAATATATTTCCTCAATTCATTTTTGTCTAAAGTAATGCTTATCAGTCTTAAATGAATTCAATGAATGCGTTACCAATAGATTGGCGTCAACTTTGTAGTGTAAAAAAGTATACTTAACAGTCTCTTAGTTATTTCTGGTCTCAATTAACACTAAAAATTAAACTAATCATCTCTCTATCAATTAAAATATGACCCTAATATAGTAAACTTCATATTGAAGCATGACATATAAGGTTAAATATTGTAATTTTCCTTCGATATTGTAATGCATATTGATAATCTTTTGTGACAAGTATTTTGACTCTTTTATTGTATGCAGCTAGTGTCATTGCAAATAGAAAATGTATTGGTTGGTTTTGAATCTCATGAGGTATTGTTTGAAAATGTTTTGGCAATTGGTGACAGTTACTTTTTTATTTGAATTTTTCACACCTATGAATTTGTATAATCATTTTACTTTTGTATCTTCATTACTTTTAATCTCAATCATCCTCATCATCGTAGACAAGATCAAATTAGAAATTAATATGTTAGAGAATCTTCTAATCAGTTCTGCTATATGGTTATTAGAAAGCTTTTAATGTAGTCTCTGTGATTTTTGAATTTATATTGATAATCGAGTGTAATAACAATTTTTATTATCTATTTTTATGTGTTTATGTGTGTATGTTTTTTTTTTTCAATTTGAAATTTATTACATAATTCTTTTCTTTGTGTGTAGCCTATTGTCATTACTGATGGAATCATGGTGTTTTTGATATCTCTATTATTTTGTGTTTTTACACGGAGCTTTTGTATGCTTGTGTTGGTCCTCTTGAGATGGCTCATTGTGAAGGAGAGTGCATTTTCTATTTTCCTAAGGGGCATATTTAGTTGGTATGCTTGTTTGTTTTAGAAATTTGAGATCTCTATATTTTATCCTTGATATTAATAACCAAAACCTTTTAAGAGAGCTAATGTTTCATTCTCACTCTTGTTGATGTGTTATTTCTTCTAACTCTATTTATAATTTTACAAGTTAGTGAAATTGAAGGTTCTTATTGGGATTATACACCTATAAACATTGTTGAACTTTTTTCAAATTTCATCATGTAATAATCCTATGTAAATTATCCATAAATTTATGTTTTTTTTTTAAAGTTAATTTTCATTCACACTCTTTCGGGTTTCGTCCATGATGAAGGAATTTGCAGAGATGATGAGTAAAGATCGAAGGATACGGTATGTCCGGTACAGTGAGATCCATTGAGGGCTTGTTCACTATTTTTTTTTTTAGGGAAGTTGAATAACCTAAGAATAGTTTGTTTTCTTGGAACCCAAAATCTCTGCAACTAATCTAAATCGTAGATTGAAGACTAGTAGAAACACAGATCCTCAAGTTTGTTTATTTATTTATTGGTTTTCTACCCTAAGTGTGTATAAGAACTCATTTTAAATAACAAAAGGATATGACTCTGGACATACTTTGATAAAAAAACATGATTTTTTTAATGACCCAAAATCTTTTGGATAGGTCCTTGATGATAATGATACTCATAATTCATTATCTATGATCGTCATTTGTCATCATTGTTCGTCATCATCATCATTATTTTTTTTGTCATTGGTCGTTGTCGTCGTCGTCGTCATCGTCATCAAGAAACCTTGCCCAAAACATTGGGATTTATTGAATGAATCTTGTTCCTCAATGCATTTTTGTCTAAAGCCATACCTATCAGTTTTAAATGAATTAGTTGAATGCATTATCAATGGATTGGGGTCAATTTTGTAGTGTTAAAAAGTATACTACAAAGTCTCTTAGTTATTTCTGATCTCAATCAACACTAAAAATTAAACTAATCTTCTTTCTATCAATTAAAATGACGTTATTAAAGTAAATTTCTTATTGAAGAATGATATATAAGGTTAAATATTGCAAAATTCCTTCGATATTGAAATGCTCAGTGATAATCCCTTGTGACATGTATTTTGATTCTTATCTTGTATGTAGTTATTGTCATGGCATATAGAGAATAGAGGTTGTTGATTTTGAATCTCATGAGGTATTGTTTGAAGATGTTTGGCAATTGATAACGGCTACTTTTTTCTTTGAATTTTTCATACATATGAATTTGTATAACTGTTTTTCTTTATATCTTCTTTACTTTTAATCTCAATCATCTTTCCAATCGTAGACAAGAACAAATTAGAAAGAAATATATTAGTGCAGCTTTTAATCAGTTCTACTATATGGTTATTAGAATGTTTCTGATGTAGTCTCTTTGATTTTCAAATTCAAATCGATAGTTGAATACAATGACAATTTTTGTTTTCTATTTTTATGTGTGTATGTGTGTTTGTGTGTGTGTTTTTATATTCAATTTGAAATACATTACTCGATTATTTTCTTGGTTGCTCTGATATCATTATTATTCTGTATTTTTACACGGAGCATAGGCATGTTTGTGCTTGTCCTCTTAAGACAGTGCATCGTGAAAGAGAGTGAATTTTCTATTTTCCTCGGGGACATATTTAGCTGGTACGTTTGTTTGTTTCAGAAATTTGAGATCTTTGTATTTTATACTAGATATTAATAAGCAAAATCTTTTGAGAAAGATAATGTGTGATTCTCACTCTTGTTGATGTTATTTCTTCTAATTCTATTTATAATTCTACAAATTAGTTAAATTGATGGTTCTTATTGGTATTAAACACCTATAAACATTGTTGAAGTCTTTCCAAATTTCATCTTGTAATAATCCCCATGTAAATTTATCTATAAATTAATATTTTTTTTAAAGTTAATTTTCAGTTACACTCTTCCAGGTTTTGTCCAACAGGGAGGAATTTTTAGAGATGATGAGTAAAAATCAAAGGATACGTTATATCCGGTACAGTGAGATTCATCGATGGCTTGTTCTCTATTTGTTTTATCATGGAAGTTGAATAACCCTAGAATTATTTGTTTTCTTTGAACCCAGAATCTCATAAACTAATCGAAACCGTAGATTGAAGGCGAGTAGAAACACAGATACTCAAGTTTATTTATTTATTTATTGATTTTCTACCCTAAGTGTGTATCATAACTCATTTTAAATAACAAAAGGATATGACTTTTGACAGACTTTGATAAAAAAACAAGATCCTTCTGTGACCCCAAATTTTTGGGATATTTCCTTGATGATGATGATACTCATCATTCATCATCTGTGATCGCCATTTGTCACCCTCATCATTATTGTTGTCGTCGTTGGTCATTGTTGTCATCATCATCGTCATGAAACCTTGCCCTTAACATTGGGATTAATTAACTAAATTCTTTTTCTGAATTCATTTTTGTCTAAAGCCACGGCTATTAGTCTTAAATGTATTGTATGAATGCGTTATCAATGGATTGGGGTCAACTTTGTAAAAAAATACTACAGTCTCTTAGTTATTTCTGATCTTAATCAACACAAAAAATTAAACTAATCATCTTTTTATCAATTAAAATGACTAATAAAGTTAACTTCATAATGAAGCATGATATATAAGGTTAAATATTGCAATTTTCCTTCGATATTGTAATGCTTACTGATAATCGCTTTTGAAACTCAGGGACAGCAACACTTCCTTTTTTTCTCAGTCTTTGAAGGTTAGGAGATCGAGGAATGGTATCACTAGATTGAAAAAGAAGGATGACCAAATTGTGGAGCGCGAAGATCTCATTGAAAAGGAAGTTGTGGAGTACTTCAAGGACATTTTAGGAAAGGATGAGGATGGTTTTCAGCATGGGAATTGGGATTTTGAATTCAACAAGATCCTAACAATCGCCCAAAGGGCAAGGTTGGCTAGACAGGTCTCAGACGAGGAGATAAAGGATGCCTTTTGGAGTATTGATGGGGATAAAGCTCTAGGTCCCGATGGTTTCTCTGCGGCCTTTTTTCACAAAGCCTGGAGCATAGTGGGGAAAGAAGTTACCTTGGCAATAAAAGGCTTTTTCAAGAAGGGGGGGGGGGGTCTGATTAAAGACCTGAACTCCACAACCATCTCTCTTATCCCGAAGGTTTCAATGCCAAGCTCTTTGGATAATTATCGTGCGATTTCTTGTTGCAATGTTCTTTACAAAAGCATCTCCAAGATTCTGACTAATAATAAAAAGATTGTGGACAACATTTTGATGTCTCACGAGATTATAAGAAGCTTCCACATAGATAAAGGGATGCCTAAAGCTGTTGCGAAGATTGATCTTAGGAAGGCTTATGACACAGTGAAATGGGGGGCAGTGATGAAGTGTTTAAATTTGTTCAAGTTCCCCCCTTATTTCATTTAATGGGTTAGAAGTTGTATCACGTCCACCAGATTCTCGGTGTCTATCAACGGGTCCTTGAAGGGGTATTTCTTAGGGAAGAGGGGTCTGTGCCAGGGAGATCCACTATCCCCTTTTCTCTTTGTGATGATCATGGAAGTGTTGTCGAAGCTCTTAGCCATGGAAGTCGAAAGCAAGAATTTGGAGCTCCTTCCAAGGTGTCGTAGTCCTCAGATTTCTTACTTATGCTTTGCTGACGATCTATTGGTTATGTTTAAAAGTTCTCCTAGGTCAGCGAGATCCCTTTGCTAAACTCTAAAACGATTCAAAGATATGACAGGGCTAGAGATGAACCCATCGAAAAGCAGAATTTTCTTTACGAGCACAAATGTTATCACCAAGGATACCATACTTAGAACCTTGGGGTACAAAGAGGGGATGTTGCCAATGAGATACCTTAGAGTCCCATTGGTTTCGAAAAGATTGTCATATGAAGACTGTCATAATCTTATTGAGAAAATATGTGCTCAAGTTCAAGGTTGGAAAGGTAGATTCTTGTCCTATGCAGGGAAAGTGGAGCTCATCCGATCGGTTCTGAACAGTATGGCTTCCTATTGGGCAAGCTTGTTCATTCTCCCCAAGAGAGTTTGGAAGGAAGTTGGTCAGATTTGTGGGAAATTCTTATGGGAAAGAATTGAAGGTTCTACCAAAATTCCACCCATTGGTTGGGCTCAAATCTGCAAGCATAAACATGAGAGGGGTCTCGGACTTCGAAACCAAGAGGTCTGGAACAAAGTTGCAATTCTACGCCATATGTGGAGCCTAGCCTCAAAACAGGATAGTCTTTGGGTCCGGTGGGTGTACCAAAATCTCATCAAAGATAGGAGCTTCTGGACATTGAAATGTCCAGCTTAATGCTCGTGGTCTTGGAAAAAGATCCTGAACTCGAGAGATGAAGCGAAGGGGCTGATCAGACACCAGATAGGTAAGGGATCAACAACAAATTTCTGGACTGAGCCATGGCATCCAGAAGGTATCCTTGTGAATCAGTTCCCTAGCGAGTTTCGTTATGACTCAAGATTGAATCTTCGAGCAAAGGTGAGCGCTATTATTCAAGATAGGCAGTGGAATCCTTTTTACCGCACGGTTAGAGCCTTAGAGCATATATGGGCTGATCTGGGCAGAGTTGAGCTTGATGCTAAAGATGATGACACGGTCAGGTGGGCAAGCAGCATGACTGGTATGTTCACAATCTCTTCGGCTTATGATCACCTTATGATTCGTGGTCAAAGGGCTAGATGGAGGGAGCTGGTATGGTGTAAAAAAGCCATACCAAAGCACAGATTCACATTGTGGATGGCTGTGATGGGCAGCCTAAAGACCAAAGACTAGTTGCGATCTAGGCACATCATCTCAAGCTCGGTCTGCTCCTTTTGTAATAACAATAATGAGAGTATAGAGCACATGTTTATGGGCTACAAGTTTGGAAGAGATGTTTGGAAAAAGGTTCTCAAAAAGTCCCTTATAACTAGAGCAACAAAGCCATGGGTGCAAGAATTAGATTGGATGATCAATAAATTCAAGGGTAGGGAGCTTACCACGGAGATCAAAGGAACCTCATTCAGCACCTTTGTGTATCACATATGGAATGAGAGATGCAAGAGGATTTTTAAGAATAAGAAATCCCATGAGGACATGTTAGTACAAGTCATAGTCCAAGATGTGAGAATAAGGTTCAGCGGAGAAGCTATCGTGGTGGAGGACTTGAGCTTCAATAGAAGTTTCTTTGAGTCGTGGGCTATAGAAGTTAAATTTAGACTGCCTAATCCGAACAATGCAGATGGATTCCCCCTCCGGTTCAATGGTGGATGATTAATTGTGATGGCTCATTAAGAGGTAACGTTGGGGGTATGGGTGTTATAATTTGTGACCATAATGGAGACATTATATGGGCGACGACGAAAGGGGCTAGAGGGAGATCCGTGTTAATCCATGAGCTCCAAACTATCCATATGGGCCTAGAGAGTGTTGTTGAGCTAGGAGGGCTAGCTATTAAAGTGGTGTCTGATTCAAAGATAGTAGTGGAAGCTTTAAGGGGACAAATCACTCTCCCATGGTATATTGAGAGAATTATTAGGGATATAAAAGAGTTACATGCTAAGCTTAGGGAATGCGAATTTTCGTTTACTTATAAAGAAGCCAATCGCACAGCGGATTATCTTGCGGGCTTATGTAATGAAGATTCCTATGTGGAGATCCTCCCAGGGCCGGCTCCTTCTAGCTTGGCTAGGCTTGTTAAGGAGGATGTCGAGGGAAGGATGGTCCTTAGGTTACCGTCTCTTCTTAGTTGGGGGTCCTCCTAAACTCCAAATCACCATTTTTCAAAAAAAAAAAAGACAAGTATTTTAACTATTTTTCTTGTATGCAGCTATTGTCATTGCATATAGAGAATGGCGGTGGTTGGTTTTGAATCTCACGAGGCATTGTTTGAAGATGTTTTGGCCTTTGATGACGGCTACTTTTTTCTTTTCTTTGAATTTTTCGTGTATTGTATCTTCCTTACTTTTAATCTCAATCATCCTTATCATCCTAGACAATATCAAATTAGAAAGAAATATAATAGAAAAGCTTCTAATTAGCTCTCCTATATGGTAATTAGAATGCTTCTGATGTAGTCTCTATGATTTTAGAATTCATATTGATAATCGAATGCAATGACAATTTTTGTTATCTATTTCTATATGTCTATGTGTGTGTTTTTCTTTCAATTTGAAATATATTACTCAATTCTTTTCTTGGTGTGTAGCCTATTGTCATTATTGATAGAGTTATGATGGTTCTGATATCTCTATTTTTTTGTGTTTTTACATGAAGCTTTGGCATGCTTGTGCTGGTTCTCTTGCAATGGCGCATCGTGAAGGAAAGTGCATTTTCTATTTTCCTCAGGGACATATTAGTTGGTAAGCATGTTTGTTTTAGTAATTTTAGATCTCTGCATTTTATCCTAGATATTATTAACCAAAATATTTTGAAAGAGATAAGGTTTGATTACCACACTTGTTGATGTGATTTCTTTTAACTCTATTTATGATTGTACAAATGAGTGAAATTGATGGTTCGTATTGGAATTAAACACCGATCAACATTGTTGAACTTTTCTGAATTTCATCCTCCCAAGTAAATTTATCAATAAATTTATGTTGTTTTTAAAGTTGATGACGGTTACTTTTTTCTTAGAATTTTTCATACCTATTAATTTGTATAATCATTTTTCTTTTGTATCTTCCTTACTTTTAATCTCAATCATCCTCATCATCGTAGACAATATCAAATTAGAAATTAATATATTAGAGAATCTTCTAATTAGTTCTGCTATATGTTTATTAGAATGCTTCTAATGTAGTCTCGGTGATTTTTGAATTCATATTGTTAATCGATTGCAATGACAATTTTTGTTATCTAGTTTTATGTGTGTGTGTGTATTTTTTTTTTCAATTTGAAATTCATTACACGATTATTTTCTTGGTGTGTAGCCTATTGTCATTATTGATAGAATCATGATGGTTCTGATATCTCTATTATTTTGTGTTTTTACACTTAGCTTTGGCTTACTTGTGCTGGTCCTCTTGAGACGGCGCATCGTGAAGGAGAGTGCATTTTCTATTTTCCTCAGGGACGCATTTAGTTGGTAAGCTTGATTGTTTCAGAAATTTAAGATCTCTGTATTTTATCCTTGATATTAAGTACCAAAATCTTTTGAGCGAGAAAATGTTTGATTATCTTGTTGATGTTATTTCTTCTAACTCTGTTTATAATTTTAGAAATTAGTGAAATTGATGGTTCTATTGGAATTAAACACACCGATAAACATTGTTGAACTTTTTCTAAATTTCATCTTGTAATAATCGTATGTAAATTTATCTATAAATTTATGTTTTTTTTAAAGTTAATTT
The DNA here is from genome assembly GCF_017979445.1 of Akebia trifoliata. Lineage (NCBI taxonomy): Eukaryota > Viridiplantae > Streptophyta > Magnoliopsida > Ranunculales > Lardizabalaceae > Akebia > Akebia trifoliata. The sequence goes on from NC_141375.1 coordinate 14,656,076, forward strand.
TCAATTACACTCTTTCGGGTTTCATCCAAGATGGAGGAATTTGCAAAGATGATGAGTAAAGATCGAAGGATAGGGTATGTCCAGTACAGTGAGATCCATCGAGGGCTTGTTCTCTATTTCTTCTATCTAGGAAGTTGAACCTAAGAATAGTTTGTTTTCTTGAAACACAGAATCTCATCAACAAATCTAAACCGCAGATTGAAGGTTAGTAGAAACACAGATCCTCAAGTTTATTTATTTATTTTATAGATTTTCTACCTTAAGTGTGTATAAGAAGTCATTTTTAAATAACAAAGGATATGGCTCTTGACATACTTCGATAAAAAAAAACATGATTTTTTTATGACCACCAATCTTGGGATAGGTCCTTGATGATGATGATACTCATCATCTGTGATCATCATTTGTCATCATTATTCGTCGTCATCATCATTATTGTATTTGTCATTAGTCGTCGTTGTCGTCGTCATCATCATCATCAAACCTTGCCCAAAACATTAGGATGGATTAAATGAATCATGTTCCTCAATTCATTTTTGTCTAAATCATGCCTATGGTTTGGCCGCCTGCCAAATGCTAATACAAAGCCCCATGTCAGTCTCGAGGCACAAGGTGTTGCCTCAAAATTTCGGCATAGTCTCCTCAATTTATGCTAGTATTCCAAGGCGTTCAACCTAAACTTGATAACGACATACATTATCCTACATATATACATACAAAAATATAATACAACGGAAGCCTATATACATTTAATAATGTACGATAGATTGAGTGCAAAAGGATAACAGAACTCAGGATTATACAAACAATCATCACTTTAACAAATGTTCTAACGCTTAATACAACATTTATAATACTCCTGGACAAATTGACATCACTAGGAGGGTATAGCCCCCAATACTCACCAGGGGACAGACTCTGATCATCTATCTGACCTACCAGATAGTCCTTACTGTTTTCTACCACCTGTTTCGTCAAATTCTGAATTTGAAACTAAAAAAAGAGAGAAGAAGGATGAGTAACAATGGTTACCCAATAGGGAGTAAATAATTTCTGCCTAACATAAACGATTTTATCCTAGATATTATTAACCAAAATATTTTTGAAAGAGATAAGGTTTGATTACCACACTTGTTGATGTGATTTTCTTTTAACTCTATTTATGATTGTACAAATGAGTGAAATTGATGGTTCGTATTGGAATTAAACACCGATCAACATTGTTGAACTTTTCTGAATTTCATCCTCCCAAGTAAATTATCAATAAATTTATGTTGTTTTTAAGTTGATGACAGTTACTTTTTTCTTAGAATTTTTCATACCTATTAATTTGTATAATCATTTTTCTTTTGTATCTTCCTTACTTTTAATCTCAATCATCCTCATCATCTAGACAATATCAAATTATAAAAATTAATATATTAGAGAGAATCTTCTAATTAGTTCTGCTATATGTTTATTAGAATGCTTCTAATGTAGTCTCGGTGATTTTTGAATTCATATTGTTAATGATTGCAATGACAATTTTTGTTATCTAGTTTTATGTGTGTGTGTGTGTATTGCAAAGATGATGAGTAAAGATCGAAGGATAGGGTATGTCCAGTACAATGAGATCCATCGAGGGCTTGTTCTCTATTTCTTCTATCTAGGAAGTTGAACCTAAGAATAGTTGTTTTCTTGAAACACAGAATCTCATCAACAAATCTAAACCGCAGATTGAAGGTTAGTAGAAACACAGATCCTCAAGTTTATTTATTTATTTTATAGATTTTCTACCTTAAGTGTGTATAAGAAGTCATTTTTAAATAATAAAAGGATATGGCTCTTGACATACTTTGATAAAAAAAAACATGAATTTTTTAATGACCACCAATCTTTGGGATAGGTCCTTGATGATGATGATACTCATCATCTGTGATCATCATTTGTCATCATTATTCGTCGTCATCATCATTATTGTATTTGTCATTAGTCGTCGTTGTCGTCGTCATCATCATCATCAAACCTTGCCCAAAATATTAGGATGGATTAAATGAATCTTGTTCCTCAATTCATTTTTGTCTAAAATCATGCCTATGTGGCAGCCCGCCAAATGCTAATACAAAGCCCCATGTCAGTCTCGAGGCACAAGGTGGTGCCTCAAAATTTCGGCATAGTCTCCTCAATTTATGCTAGTATTCCAAGGCGTTCAACCTAAACTTGATAAACGACATACATTATCCTACATATATACATACAAAATATAATACAAACGGAAGCCTATATACATTTAATAATGTACGATAGATCAGAGTGCAAAAGGATAACAGAAATACAGGATTATAGAAACAATCATCACTTTAACAAATGTTCTAACGCTTAATACAACATTTATAATACTCCTGGACAAATTGACATCACTAGGAGGGTATAGCCCCAATACTCACCAGATGACAGACTCTGATCATCTATCTGACCTACCAGATAGTCCTCACTCGTTTTCTACACCTGTCTCGTCAAATTCTGAATTTGAAACTAAAAAATAGAGAAGGAAAGGATGAGTAACAATGGTTACCCAATAGGGAGGTAAATAATTTCTGCCTAACATAAACGAATAAACATACTAAATCATTTTAACATATGCAAAGTTTTATAAAAGAAACTACGATTAACTGATACATATAGCCAACTATAAGCAACTAAACATTTTAAAATTCACATTACATCAATCAACCATACCCACTATAGCATTTTCTTTTTATACAAATCTAATTTATCAAATAGAAATATTAAACATGTATTTTATTTTATATATTAAAATAAGACAACAGATACATGATACACAATGGTAGAGTAGTGGAATTAGAAAGTTGGGATTCACGACTGGATCACTCGTAGTTGGGACATGATGTTTCATAATAAAGTATTAGTTCTTTATTTTGTGGCTGGTCACTGTTTACCACAATTGCGGGACCATTATCTGGCTCAAGATGACCGTTTGACGTGATCGAAAATAATGAGTCTCTTTTCGATGTGTTAGAACGTTTGACTACTATAAATTGTTAGTGATCATTGACTAATCATCTTCATCTATGCCTATCAGCCGTGCATATAATTCCTAAATACATAAATCATTCGTATATGACCACCTTTACATTACAAGTTCACTGGTAAAAATAGAGATGAATAAACCTGGATTCTAGGTGTGACTCCACTCTCATATGCATCGCATACCACGTATGAGTTTGGTGGTCCCTACCGTACATCCCAAGATAGTACACCACTCCGGATGATATGACGCACTATCCCTTTAGGCATTCACAGTCTCTTTAACAGCTCACAAAATAGTTACATATATATTATTTTCATTTGAAAACAAAAGAGAAATTAACAATACAAGGTTGAGAATAGATATCCAGTTTTCTACCATGCAACTGTAGTCAACTGTCCTAAAATAAATAACAGAACTTGGAGCCTCTACGCCAACAGAATTTAAATAAACATGCAACCAATCATTATCCTAGGATTTCCCTTCACCAACCTACATACAACATTACAATGTAAAATGCAGACATCACCCCTCAAGTGTGATTCTTACATTTTATCATTTCATCCCCTTTTCCTTTTTTTTTTTTTTCCAATTTTCACAGTTTTCACTTTGTTGAATAAGATATTCACTTTATGATACTCATCAACTCAATATAAGTTCGTTGAATATTAAATCATTTTTTTTCAATTATGAATTTCATTTTTTATTAATAATATTGAAAAAATACAAAACTTAATCAAAATAAGATCCTAGTGGTACATAGGACCCAACTGACAGAAATAATTCGGTGAAATATTCTGTCCACGTATAATTTGTTATATAAATATAATTAAACATATCAAATATTCAAGTTCTGACGTAAATTAAAAATAACCAATTGAATTCTATATTTTGGAAAACATATCAACAAATTTTTAATAAAATCCTAAATGCAATTTTCACAATCTCTGATTACTAATAGAAATTGAGAGTTCCTAACAAATCTTTACGTAAAAGAATTAAAGTGTGTGTAGAAATTGAGACAATCAACGTGGAAATCGAGGCGAATGGGACTTTTAAGACTGTTGATTTTTTAATTTGACCCAATGATTTTAAAGATCTCTATAGCATCCTGCCAAACGCTAACACAAAGTCCCATGTCAAATCTTGAGGTACTAGGTGGCACCTCGAAATTTTGACATGGTCTCCTCTATTTATGTTACCATTCCAAGGCGTTCAACCTGCACCTGATAAACGACATACACTATATCTTGCATATACATACAAAATATAATACAAGCGGAAGCCTATATACATCTAATAACGTATGATAGATCAAAATACGAAAGGATAAAGAAAACACAGGATTATACAAAACTCCTTACTCTAATAAAAGTCCTAACGCTCAGTACAAAATTCATAATACTACCGAGACAAACTAACACCATTAGAGGGGTATAGCCCCAATACTCACCAGGTAATAGACTCTGGTCGTTTATCTGACCTACCAGATAGTCCTTACTCGTGTTCTATACCTGCCTCACCAAACTCCGAATCTGAAACTAAAAAAAATGAAAAAAAAGGGTGAGTAACAATGGTTACCCAGTAGAGAAGCAAATAATTTTTGTCAATAACATCACCTAACATGAACGAATAAACATACTGAAAAATTTTTAAATATGTAAAATTTTACATAAGAAACTACGATTAACTGGTACATATAGCTAGAGATGAGCAACAAAACATTTTAAAACTCACATTACATCAATTAATAATACCCTCTATAGTATTTTCTTTTTATACAAATCTAATTGACCAAATGGAAATATTAAACATATATTTTATTTTATATATCAAAATAACATAACAGATACATAATACATAATGGTGGAGTAATGGAATTAAAGAGTTGGGATTCACAACTGGATTGCTCCCAATCGGGACATGATGTTTCATAATAAATTAGTAGTTCCTGATTTTGTTAATGATCACTGTTTATCACACTTGTAACACAATTTACCAAACTCAGACTGGCCGTTTGATGTGACCATAAGCAATGTGTCTCTTTTTTATGTGTCAAAACATTTGACTAGTATAGATTGTTAGTGATCACTGACTAATCATCTTGGTCTATGCTTATCAGGCATGTATGTGATTCCCAAATATACAAATTATTCGTATACAACCACCTTTACATTACAAGTTCATTGGTAAAGATAGAGAGGAATAAACTCGGATTCTAGTTGTAACTCCACTCTTATACATGTCCTATACCACGTATGAGTTTGGTTGTCCCTACCGTACATTTTAGGATAGTATACCACTCCGGATGATATGACGCACTATTATTTAGCCATTTATAGACTCTTTACTATCTCACAAAATAGCTAAATTTATATTATTTTCATTTGAAAATAAAAAAGAAATTAACAATACAAGGTTGAGAATAGATATCCAATTTCCTACCATGTAACTATGGCCACTCGGCATAAAATAAATAACAAAACTTGGAGCCTCTGCACCAACAGAATTTAAATAAACTTGCAACCAATCGTTATCACTGGATATCCCTTCACCAACATACATACAACATTATAATGTAAAATGCAGACATCACCTCTCGGGTGTGATACTTACATTTTACAATTTCATCCCCTTTTCCAATTTTTTTTTTAATTTTCGTTGTTTTTAATCTGTCAAACAAGACATTCACTTTCTGATATTCATCAACTCAATATGAGTTTATTGAATATTAAATCATTTTTCAAACTATGATATTCTTTTTTTTTCAATAACATTGATAAAATACAAAACTTAGATCAAAATGGGGTCCGAACAGGGCACATACCCAACTGACGGAACTAACCCAATAAAACATCATACCCATAGATAATTTGTTATAAAACACAATTAAACATATCAAATATGTAAGTTCTTGTGTGAATTTGAAATGACAAAAAGTATTCTATAATTTTAGAAATACATTACAAATTTTTAATAAAATCCTAAATGCAATTTTCACAATTTACGATTACTAGTAGTAGTTGAGAGTTCTTTACAATCTTTGTGCGAAAGAATTGAAGCACGTGCACAGAAATCGAGACAGTCAAAACGAAAATCAAGGTGGATCGAACTTCAAGACGACTGATTTTTTATTTTAATCCGGTAATTTTGAAGATCTCGACGTTGTCGTCCTTTCTCCCTTCTGTGACGAAGGATAATTTGACCCCGAACAGGTGAAATTTGATGTTGAAGTTACAAAACCTCCGTATATATATACGGCTGATTTTTTATAATATGAGGTGAAAGAAAAGATGAAATGAAAAGAAGTTGGGTGGGTTTTGTAAATGTGGATACTGTGGACATTTTTTCCTTCTGCGGCGAAAACCAACGATGGCCTGTTCGTGACGGATCTGATTTTGAAAATTGAAAGAAAACAACAAATTTTTTGTTTAAAAATTCATTGACTGGTTTTTGGGTTGTTTAAAAAGAAGATGAATAGTGAAAAAATTTTAAAATTTATTTATATAAATTTTTGAGACGAAATCGGTATTTTACCTATTATTTCGTTTGATAATAATTTGACCGTCCGGACTCCAAAAGTGACGAATGAATACTCTATTTTGTCTAATTTTTTATTTCAGATCTAATGGTATAATAAAATTCTACAAAATATATCTCTAACAAAAATTTACTTTTTCGACCCGATGGGATCCTAAACTTGACATCATTTTCGTTTTTGAAGATATTTCAACTTTTTAGACTAAAAAAATGACAAGTAAATAGTCCATGTTTAATAATTTTTTGTTATGAAGCTAATGGTATGATCAAATCTTAACAATTCTTTCTCTGACAAAAAATCATTATTTTAGCTTGATCCAACTCGGTAGTTGAGGATTTTACAATTTTTCTGTTCGGACTCACATTTGAGCATACTTACAGATTTAAGTATGTTTTCTAAGTATTTTAAATTCAATGGTGTGGTTAGATTTCATTAAAAATGATCAGAATAAAATCCTACAGTTTTACCCTAAGTCCCACTTTCAGGATTTATTTTTCAAAAGTCAACTTTTTATTTTTCCTCGAGATATGAATAGAAAACTCGGGGTTTTACATTCTCCCCCCTTATTAAAAATTTCGTCCTCGAAATTAAAATTATACCTTATCAAACTTCGTCATTACCACACAACATGTATAATAAACGATACCTACCCTCAATTATCTTCTATTCTTTGTTCTAAACCAACCTCATTTTCAATTCATAAACCTTATGCCACCTATTTTTCATCAACCCAATACATCCATCAATTAATCATTCCAAATCAAACTTATACTCCAATTAATCCATTATTTGTATAACCCTAAGATAACAATCAATTCACATTATATCACTTCCCCATTAATATCTATCAACAACAATCCTTCACATCTTCTCTATTCTCTATTTGTATTTCTCTCACGAATTACATCATCTATTATGTTTTACTCATACTTGCCATGACTATTACTCCTCAATGCATAGATTTACCGTAAATATACCACTTGTGGAATCATTTATCCGGCTCAGTTAGCCACTTGACGTGACCGTAAGTAATGGGTCTCTTTTCGATGTGTCAAAACAACGTTCAACTACTATAGATTGTTAGTGATTATTGATTAATCATCTTCGTCTATGCCTATCAGGCATACATGTAATTTCCAAATATACAAGTCATTCGTATATGACCACCTTTACATTACAAGTTCAATAGTAATGATAGAGAGGAAAAAATCAAATTTTATAAATTATATCTCTAACAAAAGTTTACTTTTTTTATCCGATGAGACCCTAAAATTGACGTCATTTTCGTTTTTTACGATATTTCGACTTTTTGGATTCTAAAAATGACAAGTAAATAGTCCAGGTTTAATAATTTTTTGTTATGAAGCCAATTGTATGATCGAATCTTAACAATTCTTTCTCTGACAAAAAATCATTATTTTAGCCTGATTTGACTCGATAATTGAGGATTTTATAATTTTTCTGTTTGGACTCGCATTTAAGCGTGCTTACAGGTTAAAATATATTTTTTAAATATTTTAAATCCAATGATGAGGTCAGATTTCATTAAAAATGACCAGAACAAAATCCTACAGTTTTACCCTAAGTCCCACTTTCAGGATTTGTTTTTCAAAATTCAAATATTTATTTTTCCTTGAAATACGAATAAAAAACTTAGGATTTTACAATCTCGATGCCGTCGTCCTTTCCCCCTTCTGCGACGGAGGACTGTTTGACCCCGAAATAGATGAAATTCAAGGTCAAAGTTACGAAATCCCCGTATATATACGGTTGAGTTTTGATGATACGAGGCGAAAGAGATGAGAAAACGAGAAGAAGTTGGGTGAGTTTTATAGATGTTGAAGCTATGGACCTTTTTCCCTTCTGTGGCGGAAGTCAACGACGGCCCATTCACGATAGATCTGAGTTTGAAAGTCAAAGAAAAAATCAAATTAAAAAAAAAAAAAAACATCTTAGCTGACTTTTTAAGGCGTTTGGATGATAATGAATAATATTTTTATTTTAAAATTGTATTTATATAAATTTTAGGACAATTTCAATATTTTGCCTATTGTTTCATTCGACAATAACTTAACCGTCTGGGCTCCAAAAGTAATGAGTGAATACTCTGTTTTGTATAACTTTTTGTTCTGGATCTAATAGTGTGGTCAATTTTTACAAATTTTGTCGCTAACAAAAATTTACATTTTTACCCCGATGGAATCTTAAAATTGACGTCGTTTTTATTTTTGACAATAATTCAACTTTTTAGACTCCGAAAATGACAAGTAAATATTTTATTTTTTATAATTTTTCATTAAGAATCCAATAGTATGATCGAATCTTAATAATTCTTACTGTAGCAAAAAGTCATTATTTTAGCCTGGTCCAACTCGATAATCGAAAATTTTGCAACTTTTTTGTTTAGACTCCCATTTGAGCGTGCTTATAGGCTAAAGTATGATATTTGATCATTTTAAAAATAATGTAAGGTCAAATTTCATTAAAAAAGATCAGAAAAAGATCCTAAAGTTTTATCCTAAGTCCCACTTTCAGGATTTTCTCAAACGTCCACTATTTATTTTTCCTCGAGATGCAAATTGAAAACTCGGGGGTTTAGAGCCTATCAGTCTTAAATGAATTGTATGAATGCATTATCAATGGATTGGGATCAATTTTGTAGTGTAAAAAAGTATACTACACAGTCTCTTAGTTATTTCTGATCTCAATCAACATTAAAAATTAAACTAATCTTCTTTCTATCAATTAAAATGACGTTACTAAAGTAAATTTCATATTGAATAATGATATATAAGGTTAAGTGTTTCAATTTTCCTTCGATATTGAAATGCTCAGTGATAATCTCATGTGAAAAGTATTTTGACTCTTTTCCTGTATGCAGCTATTGTCATTGCATATTGATAATGGTGGTAGTTGGTTTTGAATCTCATGAGGTATTGTTTGAAGATGTTTTGACAATTGATGACGACTATTTTTTACTTTAAATTTTTCATACCTATGAATTTGTATAACCGTTTTTCTTTTGTATCTTCCTTGCTTTTAATCTCAATTATCCTCATCGTCGTAAACAAGATCAAATTAGAAAGAAATAAAAGCTTATAATCAGTTCTACTATATGGTTATTAGAATGCTTCTGATGTAGTATCTCTGATTTTTGAATTCAAATTGATAATCGAATGCAATGGCAAATTTTGTTTTCTATTTTTGTATGTGTATGTGTGTTTTTATTTTCAATTTGAAATACATTACTCCGATTCTTTTCTTGGTGTATAGCCTATTGTCATTACTGTTAGAATGATTGTGGTTCTAATATCTCTGTTATTTTTTTTTTAAATGGAGCTTAGGCATGCTTGTGCTGGTCCTTTTGCAACGGTTCGTCGTGAAGGAGAGTGAATTTTCTATTTTCCTCAGGGACATATTTAACTAGTACACTTGTTTGTTTCATAAATTTGAGATCTCTTTATTTTATCTCGGATATTAATAAGCTAAATCTTTTGAGAGAGATAATGTATGATACTCACTCTTATTGATGTTATTTCATCTAATTCTATGTATAATTTTAAAAATTAGTAAGATTGATGGTTCTTATTGGAATTAAACACCTATAAACATTATTGAACTTTTTTCAAATTTCATCCTGTAATAATCCCGTGTAAATTTATCCATAAATTTATGTTTTTTTAAAGTTAATTTTCAGTTACACTCATCCAGGTTTCGTCCAAGGAGAAGGAATTTGTAGAGATGATGAGTAACGATCGAAGGATACGTTAATGTCTGGTACGGTGAGATCCATCGAGAGCTTGTTCTTTATTTGTTTTATCAGGGAAGTTGAATAATCCAAGAACTGTTTGTTTTCTTGGAAATCAAAATCTCATAAACTAATCGAAACTATAGATTGAAGGCTAATAGAAATATAGATACTCAAGTTTTTTATTTATTTATTGAATTTCTACCCACAGTGTGTATAAGAACTCATTTTAAATTACAAAAGGATATGGCTCTTGACAGACTTTGATAAACATACAAGATTTTTTTAGTGACCCCAAATTTTTGGGATAGGTCCTTTATGATGATGATAAAACTCATCATTTATCATCTGTGATTGTCATTTGTCACAATGATCATTATTTTTGTCGTCGTCGTCATCATCATCAAACATTGCCCTTAACATTGGAATTAATTGAATGAATTATTTTCCTGAATTCATTTTTGTCTAAAGTCCATGCCTATTAGTCTTAAATGAATTGTATGAATGCGTTATCAATGGATTGGGGTCAACTTTGTAGTCTAAAAAATATACTACATTGTCTCTTAGTTATTTCTGATCTCAATCAACACTAAAATTAAACTAATCTTCTTTTTATTTAAAATGACCTTAATAAAGTAAATTTCATATTGAAGCATGATATATAAGGTTAAATGTTGCAATTTTCCTTTATTATAGTAATGCAATGTGATAATCACTTGAGACATGTATTTTGATTCTTTTCTTGTATGCAGCTATTGCCATTGCATATAGAGAATGGTGGTGGATGGTTTTGAATCTCACGAGGCATTGTATGAAGATGTTTTGACAATTGATGATGACTACTTTTTTTTCAAAATTTTTCATACCTATGAATTTGTATAACCGTTTGTCTTTTGTATCTTCCTTACTTTTAATTTCAATCATCCTCATCATCGTAGACAAGATCAAATTAGAAAGAAATATAATAGAGAAGCTTCTAATCATTTCTCCTATATGGTTATTAAAATGCTTCTAATGTAGTCTCTCTGATTTTTGAATTCATATTGATAATCGAATGCAATGACAATTTTTGTTATCTATTTCTATATGTCTATGTGTGTGTTTTTCTTTCAATTTGAAATACATTACTCAATTCTTTTCTTGGTTTGTAGCCTGTTGTCATTACTGATAGAATCATGGTGGTTTTTTTATCTTTGTTATTTTGTATTTTTATAAGGAGCTTTGGCATTCTTGTGTTGGTCCTCTTGCGACTACACATCGTGAAAGATAGTGCATTTTCTATTTTTTTCAGGGATATATTTAACTGGTAAGCTTGTTTGTTTTAGAAGTTTGAGATCTTTGTATTTTATCCTGGATATTAATAAACAAAATCTTTTGAAAGAGATATTGTTTGATTATCACTCTTGTTGATGTTATTTATTCTTACTCTGTTTATAATTTTACAAATTAGTGAAATTGATGGTTCTTACTGGAATTAAACACCTATCAACATTGTTGAACTTTTTCCAAATTTCGTCCTGTAATAATCCCAAGTAAATTTATCCATAAATTTATGTTTTTTTTAAAGTTAATTTTCAGTTACACTCTTCCGGATTTCGTCCAAGGTGAAGGAATTCGCAGAGATGATGAATAAAGATCGAAGGATACGTTCTGTCTGGTACAGTGAGATCCATCGAGGGCTAGTTCTCTATTTCCTTTATCAGGGAAGTTGAATAGCCCGAGAATAGTATGTTTTCTTGGAAACTAGAATCTCAAAAACTAATCGAAACAGTAGATTGAAGGCTAGTAGAATAACAGATCCTCAAGTTTTTTATTTTTTATTTATTGAATTTCTACCTTAAGTGTGCATAAGAATTCATTTTAAATAACAAAAAGAGATATGGCTCTAGACTGACTTTGAAAAAAAATAAGATTTTTTTAGTGCCCCAAATCTTTGGGATAGGTCCTTGATGATGACGACATTCATCATTTCTCATCTGTGATCGTCATTTGTCATCATCATTCATCATCGTCATCATTATTGTTGTTGTTATTGGTCGTCGTCGTCGTCATCATCATCATCATCATGAAACCTTTTCCAAAACACTGGGTTTGATTGAATGAATCTTGTTCCTCTATTTATTTTTGTCTAAAGCCATGCCTATCAGTCTTAAATGAATTGTATAAATGTGTTATCAATGGATTGGGGTAAACTTTGTAGAGTAAAAAAGTATACTACACCGTCTCTTAGTTATTTCGGATCTCAATCAACACTAAAAATTAAATTAATCTTCTTTCATTCAATTAAAATGACCTTAATGAAGTAAACTTCAGATTGAAGCATGATATATAAGGTTAAATGTTGCAATTTTCCTTCGATATTGTAATGCTTTGTGATAATCTCTTGTGAAAAGTATTTTGACTCTTTTCTTGCATGAAACTATTGTCATTGCATATAGAGAATGGTGCTGGTTGGTTTTGAATCTCACGAGGAAAGATGTTTTAGCAATTGATGACTGCTATTTTTTTCTTTGAATTTTTCATACTTATGAATTTGTATAACCATTTTTCTTTCGTATCTTCCTTACTTTTAATCTCAATCATCTTCATTAACGTAGAGAAGATTAAACGAGAAAGAAATATATTAGAGAAGCTTCTAATCAGTTCTACTATATGGTCATTAGAATGCTTCTGATGTAGTTTCTTTGATTTTTGAATTCATATTGATAGACGAATGCAATGAAAATTTTTGTTATCTATTTTTATGTGTGTGTGTGTGTGTGTGTGTGTGTGTTTTTCAATTTAAAACACATTACTTGATTCTTTTCTTAGTGTGTAGCCTGTTGTCATTACTGATAGAATCATAGTGGTTCTGATATCTCTGTTATTTTGTGTTTTTACAAGAAGCTTTGGCATGCTTGTGCTGGTCCTCTTGATATCTCTGTTATTTTCTTGGTGTGTAGCCTATTATCATTAAGCTTGTTTATTTAAGAAATTTGATATCTCTGTATTTTATCCTGGATATTAATAATAGAAATCTTTTGAGAGAGACAATGTTTGATTCTCACTCTTGTTGATGTTATTTCTTCTAACTCAATTTATAATTTTACAAATTAGTGAAATTGATGGTTCTTATTGGAATTAAACACCTATAAATATTGTTGAAATTTTTTCAAATTACATCCCGTAATAATCCCATGGAAATCTATCCATAAGTTTATGTTTTTTTTCAAAAATTAATTTTCAATTACAATCTTCTGGGTTTTGTTCAAGGTGAAGGAATTTGCAGAGATGATTTGTAAACATCGAAGGATACGTTATGTATGATACAGTGAGACGCATTGAAGGCTTATTCTCATTTCTTTTATTAGGGAAGTTGAATAACCTGAGAATAGTTTGTTTTCTTGGAACCTAGAATCTCAAAAACTAATCGAAACTGTAGATCGAAGACTAGTAGAAACACAGATCCTCAAGTTTATTTATTTATTTATTTATTGATTTTCTACCCTAAGTGTGTATAAGAACACATTTTAAATAACAAAAGGATATGGCTCTTGACTTACTTTGAAAAAAAAACAAGATTTTTTTAAAGACCCCAAATCTTTGGGATAGGTCCTTGATGATGATAATACTCATCATTCATCATCTGTGATCGTCATATGTCATCATCATATGTCACCATCATCATTATTGTTGTTGTCGTTGGTCATCATCACCATCAAACCTAGCCCAAAACATTGGGATGGATCGAATGAATCTTGTTCCTCAATTCATTTTTTTCTAAAGCCATGCCAATCAGTCTTAAAGGAATTGTATGAATGAGTTATCAATGGATTTGGATAATTTTTGTTTTGTAAAAAAGTATACTACACAGTCTCTTAGTTTTTTCTGGTATCAATCAACACTAAAAATTAAACTAATCTTCTATCAATTAAAATGACCCCAATAAAGTAAATTTCATATTGAAGCATGATATATAAGGTTAAATGTTACAATTTTCCTTCGATATTGTAATGTTTGTGATAATCTCATGTGACAAGTATTTTGACTCTTTTCTTGAATGCAACTATTGTCATTGCATGTTGAGAATGGTGGTGATTGGTTTTGAATTTCACGAGGTATTGTTTAAAGATATTTTGGCAATTGATGATGGCTACATTTTTCTTTATATTTTTCATACCTATGAATTTGTATAACAGTTTTTCTATTGTATCTTCCTTATTTTTAATCTCAATCATCCTCATCATCGTCAACAAGATCAAATTAGAAAGAAATATAATAGAGAAGCTTCTAATCAGTTCTACTATATGGTTATTAGAATGCTTCTAATGTAGTCTTTGTGCTTTTTGAATTCATATTGATAATCAAATGCAATGACAATATTTGTTATCTATTTCTATGTGTGTATATGTTGTGTGTGTGTTTGTTTTTTATTTCAATTTGAAATACATTACTCGATTCTTTTCTTGGTGTATAGCCTATTGTCATTACTCGAGAATAGTTTGTTTTCTTCGAACCCAGAATCTCAAAAACTAATCCAAACTGTAGAGTGAAGGCTAGTTGAAACACAGATCCTCAAGTTTATTTATTTATTTATTGAAATTCAACCCTAAATGTGTATAAGAACTCATTTTAAATAAAAAAAAAGGATATGCCTCTTTACTAGCTTTGAAACAACACAATATTTTTTTAGTGATCCCAAATCTTTGGGATAGGTCCTTGATGATGATAACACTTATCATTCATCATCTGTGATCGTCATTTGTCATCATCATTTGTCACCATCATCATTATTGTTGTTGTCGTTGATCATCATCACCATCAAACCTAGCCCAAAACATTGGGATGGATCGAATGAATCTTGTTCCTCAATTCATTTTTGTCTAAAACCATGCCAATCAGTCTTAAATGAATTGTATGAATGCATTATCAATGGATTTGGATCAATTTTGTTGAGTAAAAAAGTATACTACACAGTCTCTTAGTTATTTATGATATCAATCAACTCTAAAATTTAAACTAATCTTCTATCAATTAAAATGATCTCAATAAAGTAAATTTCATATTGAAGCATGATATAAAAGGTTAAATATTGCAATTTTCCTTCGATATTGTAATGTTTAGTGATAATCACTTATGACAAGTATTTTGACTATTTTCTTGTATGCGCTATTGTCATTGCATATTGAGATTGGTGGTGGTTGGTTTTAAATCTCACAAGGTATTGTTTAAAGATGTTTTGGTAATTGATGACGTCTACTTTTTACTTTGCATTTTTCATACCTATGAATTTGTATAACCGTTTTTCTTTTGTATCTTCCTTACTTTTTAAATTTCAATTATCCTCATCATCGTAGACAAAATCAAATTAAAAAGAAATATAGTAGAGAAGCTTTTAATCAGTTCTACAATATGGTTATTAGAATGCTTCTGATGTAGTCTCTCTGATTTCTGAATTCATATTGATAATTGAGTGCATTGACAATTTTTGTTATTTATTTCTATGTGTGTATGTGCGTGTGTGTGTGTATGTGTGTGTGTGTGTGTGTGTGTGCGTGTGTGTGTGTGCATTTTTTTTCAATTTGAAATACATTACTTAGTTCTATTCTTGGTGAGACGCCTTCCAAACTCTAACACAAAGCCCCAATGTCAATCTTGAAGCACTAGGTGGCACCTCTAAATTTCGACATGGTTTCTTCTGTTTATGTTAGCATTTCATGGCGTTCAACATACACTATATCCTGCATATATATACAAAATAGAATAATAGCGGAAATCTATATACATATAATAACGTATGATTAATCAGAGTGTGGAAGAAGAAATTTAGGTACAGGATTATACGAACATTCATCATTATAAAAGATTTCTTAACGCTTAAAACAAAAATCTATATTATTACCTGGGCAACCTGACGCGACTAAGTATAGTATAGTGCTTACAATGAAAAGGACTCTACTTGTCTATTTGACCTACCAGATAATCCTTAATGATATTCTACACCTATCTCACCAAGATCCGGATCTGAAACTAAAAAAAATGGAGAAGGAAAGGGTGAGTAACAATGGTTACCCAGTAGGAAAACAAACAATTTCTACCAATAACATCTCCTAAATGAACGAATAAACATATTGAATCATTTTAACACATGCAACCTTTTAAAGAAGAAACTATGATTAACTAGTACATATAGTTAAGGATGAGCAATTAATTCATCATAGAAAGCACTGGACTATACCTAGCGACGTCAAGTTGTCCAAGAACTAATACTTTATTATGAAACATCATGTCCCGACTAAAAACAATCCAGTCATGAATCCCAACTCTCTAATTCCACTACTCCACCATTGTGTATTTCATTTTATATACCAAGATAAGACAGCATATACATATTACACAATGATGGAATAGTGAAATTAGAGAGTTGGGATTCACGACTACATCACACTTAGTCGGGACATGGTGTTTCATAATAAAGTATTAGTTCTTGGACAACCTGACGTCGTTAGATATAGTCCAGTGCTTACCATAAAAATGACTCTAGTCGTCTATCTGACCTACCAGATAATCCTTACTCGTGCTCTACATTTGTCTCGCAAAGATCCGGATTTGAAATTAAAAAAAATAAAGAAGGAAAGGGTACGTAACAATGGTTACCCAGTAGGGAAGCAAACAATTTTTACAATAACCTTTACTAACATTAACGAATAAACATACTGAATTATTTTAACACATGCAAAGTTTTAAAGAAGAAACTACGATTAACTAGTACATATAGTTAATGATAAGCTACTAAATATTTTAAAACTCACATTACATCATCAGCAATATTCACTATAACATTTTATTTTTATACAAATCTAATTAGTTAAATGAAAATATTAAACATGCATTTCATTTTATATATCAAAATAAAGTAACATATATATAATACACAATGGTGGAGTAGTGGAATTAGAGAGTTGGGATTCACGACTGGATCACTCCTAGTTAGAATATGATGTTTAATAATAAAGTATTAGTTCATAATTTTGTTGTTGGTCATTGTTTACCACACTTGCAGGATCATTTATCCGGTTTAGGCTAGCCGTTTGACGTGACCGAAAGCAATGAGTCTTATTTCGATATGTTAGAACGTTAGACTACTATAGATTGTTAGTGATCCCTAACTAATCATCTTCGTCTATGCCTATTAGACGTGCATGTGTTTTCCAAATATACAATCCATTCGTATATGACCACATTTACATTACAAGTTCACTAGTAAAGATAGAGATGAATAAACTCAGATTCCAATTGTGACTCCACTCTCATACGCATCCCATACCACATATGAGTTTGGTTGTCCCTACTATACATCTCAGGATAGTATATCACTCCGGATGATATAATATATTATCCCTTCAGGTATTCGCAAGCTCTTTAATAGTTCATAAAATAATTACATATGTATAGATCATTTTCTTTAAAAACAAATAAGAAATTTTCTTTGAAAATAAATGAGAAATTAACATTACAGAGTTGAGAATAGATATACAGTTTCCTACCATACAACTGTGGCCACATGGCCTAAAATAAATAACAAAACAGAATATAACTTGCGCATTGCGTTATAGAAAGTAAATAAACATGCAACCAATATCATTATCCTTGGATATCCGTTTACCAACCCACATACAGTATTACAATGTAAAATGCATACATCACCCCTCGGGTGTGATTCTTACATTTTACCGTTTCATCCATTTTTTACATTTTCAAATACATCATTCATTTTTCGGATTCATTCACTCAAATATTCATTTTCTGATATCAAAATTTTTTTTCACACTTTGAATTTCATTTTTATTATTTAAATTGAAATTTTATAAAATTTATATCAAAACAGGGTCCAAGCAGTGCACAGAACCCAACTGACAGAAATAACCTGGTGAAATATCTTACCTATATATAATTTGTTATAAAATATAATTAAACATATCAAATATGCAACTTCTTGCGTGAATTTGAAATAACGAAAATAATTCTACATTTTTTAGGAACACATCACAAATTTTTTATAACAATCCTAAATACAATTTTTACAATCCACGGTTACTAATAGAAATTGAGAGTCCTTACAATTCTCTATGCAATAGGATCAAAGCACGTGCATGAAAATTAAGATGATCAGCACGAAAATCAAGATAGATCGAACTTTGAGGTGATTGATTTTTTATTCTGATCCGGTAGTTTCGAAGGTTTTGATGCCGTCGTCCTTTATCCCTTCCACGACGAAGGATGGTTTGACCCCGAAACAGATGAAATCTGAAGTTTAAAAGTTGAAACCCCCGTATTACATACAGTTGATTTTCGATGAAACGAAACAAAATAGGAGAGGAAATGAAAGGAAACTGGGGGGATTTTATAGAGGACGAGGCTGCAAACATTTTTTCGTTCTACGTCAGAAGTCAACGGTGACTCGTTCACGGCGAATCTATTGTTGAAATTTGAAAAAAAAAAATAATTTCTTTTTAAAAGTCGTGGCTGGTTTTGGACGTTTTAAAATGATGATGAATAGTAAATTCATTTAAAAAATTATTTATATAAATATTTGGGATGAAATCAGTATTTTACCTATTGTTTTGTTTGACAATAACTTGATCGTTTGGACTTCAAAAGTGACGAATGAATAATCTGTTTTGTATAATTTTTCATTTTGGATCTAATGGTTAGGTCAAATTCTACAAATTATGTCTTTAAAAAAATTTACTTTTTCGGCTTAATGAGACCTTAAAATTGACGTCATTTTTGTTTTTGACGATAATTCGATTTTTTGGGCTTTAAAAATGACATGTAAATAATCAATTTTCTATAATTTTTCGTTACAAACCCAATGGTGTTATCAAATTTTAAAAATTCTTACTCTAACAAAAAGACATTATTTTAGTCTGGTCCAACTTGAAAATCGAGGATTTTGCAACTTTTCTATTCGGACTCGCATTTGAGAATGCTTATAGGCTAAAATATGTTTTCTGACAATTTTGAATCCAATGGTGAAGTCAGATTTCATTAAAAATGACTAAAAAAATCCTAAAGTTTTACCCTAAGTCCCACTTTCAGTATTTTCTCAAATTTTTACTATTTATTTTTTCTCTAGATACAAATCAAAAACTCAGGATTTTACATTCTCCCCCTTAATAAAAATTTCGTCCTCGAAATTAAAATGATACCTTAGTCTTGGAATAGTTCTGGATATTTAGCTTGCATCTCTAAATCTTTTATAATATCCTGTCATCCTAAGAAAAGTTCTAATATTTGTCACTATCTTTGGTTGTTTTCACGATAGTACGGCTTCAACTTTAGATGGGTCTACTACTATCCCTTCACTTGATACTATGTGTCCTAAAAATTTCACCTTGTGAAGCTAGAATTCACACTTGTTAAGCTTAGCGTATAACCTATGCTCCCTCAACAATTGTAGTGTGATTTTGAGGTGGCTCTTGTGGTCATCCCTTGACTTGGAATAGATTAGGATGTCATCTATAAATACAATGACAAATCGATTGAGATGTTCCCAAAATACTCAGTGTATGAGATTCATAAATGTTACCGGTGCATTCGTTAGACCGAAGGTATCACTAGATATTCGAAATGTCCTAGCCTGGTCCGAAATATAGTCTTTGGAATGTATGCCTCCCAGACTCTCAACTTGTGGTACCCAAATCACATATCGATCTTAGAGATGTACTAGGCACCCTACACAGTTGATCAAATAGATCATCGATGCGCGAAAGAGGGTATTTATTCTTGATAGTCACTTGATTTAGCTTCCGGTAGTTGATACATAATAGAAACGACCCATCCTTCTTGACAAACAAAACCGATGCTCCCTAGGGTGAGGAACTTGGTCAAATAAATCCCAAACTCAAAAGCTCATCAGTCTACGTTTTCAATAGAAATAGGCCTTGTGCCTGGCATCAAGTCAATCGAGAATTCTATCTCTCGATATGGTGACAAATCCGGTAATTCTTCTAGAAAGACATCCCCAAACACCCTGACTACTTCTACCATATCTGTCGACATTTTAAACTTTGGTGCTCTCAAAGTTCCCAATTGACTGTACAAAGGACTGTCTCTTCTATACCTAGATCCTTGAACCTTCACTTTCAGATATCCCGACCTTCTAAAGACTACTAATCTGGCAAAACAATCGACCTGGGCATGGTTCTGTACTATCCAATCCATCCCCAAGATGACATCAAAGTCGCAACAATCTAATGTCATGAGGTCAGTAATCATCTCCTCTATCCTAATTACACAATTTCGACAAAGTTTCTGGGCTATCTGTCAATCTCTTAATGGGGTAGATAGTTTCATTACCCGGCCCGTGTCGAAAATTTCTAAATCTAGCAACCCTATAATCTCAATGGAAATATAGGATCTATAAGAACCGGTATCGAATAAAACTCGAATCTTTATATTAAAAACTAAGATAATTCCTTCCAACACCTCGTCCGAAACAGATATTTCCTCCTAGGTTAGATGATAAACCTTGCCTTTGGAATTAAACACTTATAAATATTGTTGAAATTTTTCCAAATTTCATCCTGTAATAATCCCATGCAAATTTATATATAAATTTATGCCTTTTTTAAAGTTAATTTTCAGTTACACTCTTTCGGGTTTCGTCCAAGGTGGAGGAATTTGCAGCGATGATGAGTAAAGATCGAAGGATATGTTATGTCCGGTATAGTGAGATCCATCGAAGGCTTGTTCTCAATTTCGTTTATCAGGGAAGTTGAATAACCCAAGAATAGTTTGTTTTCTTGGAACCCAGAGTCTCAGAAACTAATCGAAACCGTAGATTGAAGGCTAGTAGAAACACAAATCCTCAAGTTTTTTATTTATTTATTGATTTTCTACCCTAAGTGTGTATAAGAACTCATTTTAAATAACAAAAGGATATGGCTTTTGACTAACTTTGAAAAAAAAATTAGATTTTTTTAGTAAGCCCAAATCTTTGGGATAGGTCCTTGATGCTGATAATACTCATCATCTGTGATCGTCATTTGTCATCATCATTCGTCACCATCATCATTATTGTTGTTGTCGTTGGTTGTCGTCGTCATCATCAGCACCATCAAACCGAGCCCAAAACATTAGGATTGATTGAATGAATCTTGTTCCTCAATTCATTTTTATCTAAATCCATGCCTATCAGTCTTAAATGAATTGTATGGATGCGTTATCAATGGATTGGGATCAATTTTGTAGTGTAAAAAGGTATACTACATAGTTTCTTAGTTATTTCTGATATCAATCAACACAAAAAATTAAACTAATCTTCTATCAATTAAAATGACCTCAATAAAGTAAGCTTCATATTGAAGCATGATATATAAGGTTAAATGTTGCAATTTTCCTTCGATATTGTAATGCTTAGTATAATCTCATGTGACAAGTATTTTGACACTTTTCTTGTATGCAGCTATTGTCATTGCATATTGAGAATGGTGGTGGTTGGTTTTGAATCTCACGAGGTATTGTTTGAAGATGTTTTGGCAATTGATGATGACTACTTTTTTCTTAGCATTTTTAATACCTATGAATTTGTATAACTGTTTGTCTTTTGTATCTTCCTTACTTTTAATCTCAATCATCATCATCATCGTAGACAAGATCAAATTAAACAAAAAAAAAATATTAGAGAAGCTTCTAATCAGTTCTGTTATATGGTTATTAGAATGCTTTGATGTAGTCTCTCTGATTTTTGATAATCGAATGCATTGACAATTTTTGTTATTTATTTCTATGTGTGTATGTGTGTGTGTTTTTTTCAATTTGAAATACATTATTCAATTCTTTTCTTGGTGTGTAGCCTACTGTCATTACTGATAGAATCATGGTGGTTCTGATATCTCTGCTATTTTGTATTTTTACATGAAGCTTTGGCATCGTTTGTGCTGGTCCTCTTGCGATGGTGTATCATGAAGGAGAGTGCATTTTCTACTTTCATTAGGGAGATATTTAGCTGGTAAGCTTATTTGTTTCAGAAATTTGAGATCTCTGTATTTTATCCTTGATGTTAATAACCAAAATCTTTTGAGAAAGATAATATTTGATTCTCACTCTTGTTGATGTTATTTCTTCTAACTTTGTTTATTATTTTACAAATTAGTGAAATTAATGGTTCTTATTCGAACTAAACACTTATAAACATTGTTGAAGTTGTTTCGAATTTCATCCTATAATAATCCCATGTAAATTTATTCATAAATTTATATTTTTTTTAAAGTTAATTTTCAGTTACACTCTTCCGAGTTTCGTCCAAGGTGGACGAATTTGCAGAGATGATGTGTAAAGATTGAAGGATACATTATGTCAGGTACAGTGAGATCCATCAAGGGTTTGTTCTTTATTTCTTTTATTAAAGAAGTTGAATAACTCGAGAATAGTTTGTTTTCTTGAAACCCAGAATCTCTGTAAAACCCCAAGTTTTTAATTCGTATCTCGAGAAAAATTAAATATTATAATTTTGAGAAAATCTTGAAAGTGGAACTTAGGGGTAAAATTTTAGGATGTTTCTGATCATTTTTAATGGAATCTAACCTCACCATTGGATTCAAAATGATCAAAAAACATACTTTAGCCTGTAAGCACACTCAAATGCGAGTCCGAACATAAAAGTTACAAAATCCTCGATTACCGAGTCGGACCAGGCTAAAATAGTAACTTTTTGCTAGAGTAAGAATTTTTAAGATTTGATTACACCATTAGATTCATTACAAAAAATTATTGAACATGAACTATTTATTTGTCATTTTTGGAGTACAGAAAGTCAAATTATCATAAAAAACGAAAATGACGTCAATTTTAGGGGTCACCTCAGGGCAAAAATGTAAATTCTTGTTAGAGACAAAATTTATAGAAATTGATCATACCATTATTTCCGGAATGAAAAATTAGGTAAAATAGAGTATTCATTTGTCAGTTTTGGAGTCTGGTTGGTCAAGTTATCGTCGATCAAAACAATAGGCGAAATACCAATTTTCTCCCAAATTTTATATAAATAAAATTTTAATTTTTTTTTATATATTTCATCTTCTCCAACCCGTCAAAATACAAGCAATGAAAAAATTAAACGAAAATTTTGTATTTTCTTCAAAATTTTAACCTCAAATTCGTCGCAAACGGTCTACCTTCGACGATCGCCGCAGAAGGGAAAAAGATCCGCAACTTTGACATCTATAAAACCCACCCAAGATCCCTTCATTTCATCTTCTCTTTCACATCATATCGTCAAAAATCAGCCGTATACATATACGGAGGTTTTGAAACTTTGACCTCAGATTTTGCCTATTTCAGGCTCAAACTGTCTTCCGCCGTAAAAGGGAGAAAGGACGACGACATCGAGATCTTCAAAACCACCGGGCCGATTTTAAAAATCAGCCACCTTGAAGTACGAGTTACTTTGATTTCTGCGTCGTTCGCGTCGATTTCTGAGCACGCACTTCGATCATCTCGCACAGAAATGGTATGGAATTCTCAATTTCTATTAGTAATCGTAGATTGTGAAAATTTTATTTAGGATTTTATTAAAAAATTTGTGGTGAGTTTCCAAAAATATAGAATTCAATTGATTATTTCAAATTTACGTCAGAACTTGCATATTTGATATGTTTAACTATATTTTATAACAAAATATATGTGGGTAGGATATCTCACTAGGTTATTTTCATCAGTTGGGTCCTGTGCACCGCTCGGATCCCGTTTTGATTTAAGTTTTGTACTTTTTCAATGTTATTGATAAAAATGAATTTTATAATTGAAAAAAATGATTTAATATTCAATGAACTCATATTGAGTTGATGAATATCAAAAAGTTGATATTTTGTTTGAGAGATTGAAAATTGTAAAATTCGAAAAAAGAGAAAAAGGGTATGAAAACGGTAAAATGTCAGAATCACACCCGAGAGGTGATGTTTGCATTTTACATTATTGTGTTGTATGTAGGTTGGTGAACGAGTATCAAGGGATAATATTACTGGTTGCATGTTTATTTACTTTCTGTTAGCGCGATGTGCTGTTTACGTTTCTGTTATGTGATTTATTTTAGGTCGTGTGGCCACACTTGCATGGTAGGAAATTGGATATCCATTCTCAATCTTATATTGTTAATTTCTTTTTTTTTTTCAAATGAAAATAATATCTATATGTAGCTATTTTGTGAGCTATTAAAGAGTCTGTGAATGCCTGAAGGGATAGTGCGTCATATCATCCGGAGTGGTGTACTATCATGGGATGTACGGTAGGGACTACCAAGCTCATACGTGGTATGAGATGTGTATGAGAGTGGAGTCACAGTTAGAATCCGGGTTTACTCCTCTCTATCTTTACCAGTGAACTTGTAATGTAAAGGTGGTCGTATACGAATGATTTGTATATTTGGGAATCACATGCATGCTTGATAGACATAGATGAAAATGATTAGTCAGTAATCACTAATAATCTATAGTAGTCGAACGTTCTGACACATCGAAAAGAGACCCATTGCTTACGGTCACGTCAAACGGCCAGCCTAAGCCGGATAAATGGTCAATAAGCGTGGTAAGTGCAGCGATCGGCCACAAAATCAGAGAAGAATGGTAACATCATGTCCCGACTGGGAGCGATCTAGTCGTGAATCCCAACTCTCTAATTTCAATACTCCACCATAGTGTATTATGTATCTGTTGCCTTACTTTGATATACAAAATAAAATGCATGTTTAATATTTCTATTTGGTCAATTAGATTTGTATATAAAGAAAATGTTATAGTAAGTACTGTTGATTGATGTAATGTCAGTTTTAAAATATTTAGTTGCTCATCCCTAGCTATATGTACCAGTTAATCGTAGTTTATTCTGTAAAACTTTGCATATGTTAAAATGATTTAGTATGCTTATTCGTTCATGCTAGAAGAGGTTATTAGCAGAAATTGTTTGTTTCTTTACTGGGTAACCATTGTTACTACCCATTCCTTCCTATTTTTTTAGCTTCAGAGCCTGCAATCGGCGAGGCGGGCATAGAAGCAGCGAGTAGAGACCATCTGGTGGGTCAGATAGACATCCAGAGTCCATTACCTGGTGAGTACTGGGGTTATTACCCCTAGTGGTGTCGATTTATTTACGAGTAATATAGATTTTGGTTTTAAACGTTAGGAATTTTGTTAGAGTGAGGAATTCTTGTATAATCGTGTATATAAACTCCTTCTTCCACACTCTGATTTTTGTACGTCATTAGATATATATAGACTTCTGCTAGTATTATATTTTGAATGTATATATGCAGGAATGTATGTCGTTTATCAGGTGCAGGTTGAATGCCTTGGAATGCTAACATAAATAGAGGAGACCATGCAGAAATTTCTAGGTGCCATCTAGTACCTCGAGTTTTGACATGGGGATTTGTGTTAGTGTTTGGCGGGGCGCCACAATCTCATTAACTAATCAAAACCATAAATTGAAGACTAGTGGAAACACAGATCCTCAAGTTTTATTTATTTATTTATTGATTTTCTACCTTAAGTGTTTATAAGACTAATTTTAAATAACAAAAGGATATGGTTCTTGACAGACTTTGATAAAAAACAAGATTTTTTTAGTGATCCCAAATCTTTGAGATAGGTCCTTGGAGATGATGATACTCATCATTTATCATCTATGATCGTCATTTGTCATCATCATTCGTCATTATTATGAGTATTGTTGTTATCGTTAGTCGTCGTCGTCGTCATCATCATTATCATTATTATCAAACTTTGCCCAAAACATTGGGATTGATTGAATGAATCCTGTTCTTCAATTCATTTTTTTCTAAAGCCATGCCTATCAGTCTTAAATGAATTGTATAAATGCGTTATCAATGGATTGGGGTCAACTTTGTAGTGTAAAAAAGTATACTACATAGTCTCTTAGTTATTTCTGGGCTAAATCAACACTAAAAATTTAATTAATCTTCTTTCTATCAATTAAAATGACCTTACTAAGGTAAACTTCATATTGAAGCATGATATATAAGGTTACATGTTACAGTTTTCCTTCGATATTGAAATGCCCTGTGATAATCTCATGTGATAAGTATTTTGACCATTTTTTTGTATGCAGCTATTGTCATTGCATATAGAGGATGGTGGTGGTTGGTTTTGAATCTCTTGAGGTATTGTTTGAAGATGTTTTGTCAGTTGATGACGTAACCTTTTTACTTTGAATTTTTCATACCTAAGAATTTGTATAACTGTTTTTCTTTTGTATCTTCCTTACTTTTAATCTCAATCATCCTCATCATCATAGACAATATCAAATTAGAAAGAAATATATTAGAGAAACTTCTAATCAGTTCTACTATATGGTTATTAGAATGCTTCTGATGTAGTTTTTCTGACTTTTGAATTCATGTTGATAATCGAATGCAATGAAAATTTTTATTATCTATTTTTATGTGTGTATGTATGTGTGAATGTGTGTGTGTGTTTTGCAATTTGAAATGCATTACTCGATTCTTTTCTTGGTGTGTACCTTACTGTCATTATTGATAGAATCATGGTGGTTCTGATATCTCTGTTATTTTGTATTTTTATATAGAACTTTGGCATACTTGTGCCGGTCCTCTTGCGACGTCGCATCGTGAAGGATAGTGTATTTTCTATTTTTCTCAGGGAAATATTTCGTATTGAAGTAGGACTTTGATATTTTTGTAATCACGAAATATTTTCGAAATCCTAATTACTCAAGAAATCCTAATATGATCTCTCTATAAATAGTAGACCGGACTAAAGGGTATGATCTCCAATCTCCCCCGAAGGGATCTTTCATCTCCCTGAAATTTGTAATAAATTTTGTCGGTTTCAAGTCAAGAAGCAATAAAGATATTTCTTTCTCTCTCATCTCTACTTTTTTTTCATGTTTTCTTTATTTTATTTTTACTTTATTGTTCTTGAGATGATTGTTGGCTAAATTTCTGTTAGATCAGTTGAAGAAGCCGTAGCAAGATTTCTTAGTATTTTACTGTTCTCGTAATGACTTCATAGTTTTCTTGTGATAGTATTAGGTATTTATCATTAGGTTAATCATTGAATGTTTCTCAAAGTTCTGATTGTATCTTTCTTTGATAAGATCAAGAAGAACTATACTTTACAAAAAATAGTTAATATTTATCTAATAATCTCGACCTAATTTATTACATACTTTTGATCTCGTTTATTATGTTATAACTGTTTCATTTTTTGATCCACAAACACTAGTTTTCTTTAGTGAATCAAGATAAAAAGAGAACCATAATTCACTAATAAAGCTTGTGAAGGTGGATCCAATTAATCTGCACTTCTCTATCATATTTTTAAATTTTTATTTCAGTAGTTTATTTTAGATAAATCTTTCTTGAAAACTGTTATTAATCATTTGTTAAAACTAAATTGGATTGGAAGTAAAAATACTTTGAATTATTGTTGTCTCTGTGGGTCGACCCTTGCTTTTTAAGATTTTTTTGTTCTTTATTTTATCATCTACAGCTCGAATAAATTGGCGTCGCTTCCGGGAACAACAGTATAATCCGAAAATCCGATTTGACTTTTTATGATCAAAATTTTTATTTTAGAAAAATTCAAAAAAATACCACAAGATTCGTAGAGTCAGTACGAACAAAATCCTAAAATTTGAAGAAATTTCATCAGATTGTTTTTGTTGCGCTTGAGTCAACTTTATTACCGCGGTCAAACCTCAAGATTTGCACTTCAAATTTTTGTAGAATTTTTCTTTGGACTTTTTAGATTTCAATGAAAATATAATTTTGTTGGAATTCTAACTTTGATTTTTCTTCTATTTTTAGCCAAAGGATTCGACGAGGAGCAACATGGTTGGAAAATTTTATTCCACCACTCGAATTCGATTCTTTGACAAAGAAACATGAATTTATTTTTGTTTAAAGTAGAACTTAGTAGGATTTTCTTTTAGAAAATTTTAATTTATTTTCAGAATTTAATTTTAATTATTCCAAGAAGGCTCAGATTGTAATAGAATTAAGGGAGGACGATAGTGGGACGTAACTGTTTCGGCCTCTTAGGTTCATACATCGAGTTTGGTGTCAGTGAATTGAGTCGACTCAACTTACTCAACACCCATGTAGAATGGGAGGTAAAATTCTAAACCCCCATGCATCCCTTGTAAGTGGATTTCTATGTTGAATTTGAGTGATTTAATTGCACACTTCCGGCTGCACATTAATAAAAAGGACACCTTTACGAGGATAACACAAACAACATAAGAATCGGATTTCATCACCGATCTCTTGCCCTATTAAGAAATTAATTCACACAATCTAATTTAATTAAAATCTTATTAGACTCAACCATAGGTCCCATCAATCTCAATAGGCAAAGATAGCTTGAGTTACACCAATTGCACTTTTTGATCGAAGTCAATACCTAAGTGCAATCCTGCCCCGCTGTACTTTGATATATTAGGAGGATAGACTATGTCTATTCTAGATGAATAGGTGATTTAAGAGTGCCTTTGCTCAGTATCGTGCACTACCTTTCATTTGGGTATTAAATTGGTTGATTTCGATTTCAGAGAATTGGGTTGGAGGCTCAAGCTATCCCTTTAAAATAGTTAGGAGTTGTTTAGTCTAATAGGAACCCATAAAGTACGTGTGAATTTCTCCCTACTTTTTGTGCTAATCTGTAGTGTATATTAAAGTAGATACAAAACCTAAAGAAAATTTTAAATCGTCATGGAGTTTAGGAGAGAATTGTAGATCCCCGTGCGTTCTATGTAATAATTATGGTCATTCTATCGAGAGTATTGTCCGAGTCTACCTATGGTCCGTAATTCTCAAATTTCTTATTGGATGCCGACACCTATTCGTTCGACCAACCATACCATGTAGACAATTTGTTTCTCTTAAAAACCATTCCCTGTTAGAACGAGTTTACTCAGGGTAGTCATTTAGGTAGCCATGGGGATTTTTACATGCACAACACCTTAAAGATGAATCCAACCATAACTCCCCAACAATCCTATGATTTTCAACAATTCTTCAATTATAGAGCTATAGAGCCTGAATCAACATCCACTCATTCATATTTGTTTTCTCCTCCAAATTCATCATTAGAGTCCATGATAACTGAGTTCCTAAATCAACAATAACATATCAGCCAACTACTACAGTCCATCCAACATCAATCTATAATCAACCTGGAGACAATTGATCAAATAATCTAAAAAAAATCATCATTTTTTCAAAATAACCTTAGTGACTAGTCCCATTCATTTAAGGATTTCAATGATTGTCTATCAATAACTGATAACCCCGTCTCAATGGAAGTTCAAAAATAAACCAATGAAGTTATAGGTCCAACAGAAGCAATGATAGAAGTCTAACTAAGTTCATTCACTGTGCCTTTACAAGAAAGAAATAATGATCAATTTTCAAATGAGATAGTCCCCGAGAGTCAAGTTGTATTTCAAATTCCCAATGAGCAAGTTGATTGTACAAATTTGACTAAGAAAATTGATCCACTATCAGAGGAAACTGTTGTTGAGGAGGAATCAAGGATGAACTTTAATTTGTTAGTCACACTGTAGACACCCATTTTTGCACTTGCCAGATTAATCAACTCATCAACCCGATCGTGACGATTCTCAATGATGGATGATTATTTCAATGCTCTATTTTGTTACTGGATATGTTTCAGAAATTCGGATAAGGTATCTCAAACTAACAAAACTGTAGAAACTACGCTACACTAAGAAAATATAATCCCAAAAACATAAAAATCATCATCTCATAGACAAAAAGAAGTTTTACAATAAAAATCACTAAAAAATGATCAAATTATCAAAATACCCCTAACATCAAAACATCCTTAGAGCCCCCTTACGCTTATGAAAATTCATTCGAACACATAAAACAATCAAATCAAATCAAATAAACTATTTCACCAATTTTCACCAAATTCAATAAAATTACGAAAATATCCCTCATTTCACGACAAAAATTTTTAAAAGTGATACAAATCCATAATCCCATTGAATTCCTTACGAAAAATCAATTCCAAAACATCCCAGAACATCAAAAATTGACTTGAAAAGCAAAAGTTCTCTTCGAGGGCAAAATGATAATTTTTAATTTTTAAAATTTTTAATTTCGAAATTAATGAATAAAATATTAATTAATATAAATTTAAACCTTAATAAAATTAATTTAAAAATCTACACCAAGTCAATCTCATAAGACTTAAATCAAAATCCTAATTAAAATTTAATCTAAATAACCAAGTCAATCTCATAAGACTTAAGTCAAAACCCTAATTAAAATCCTAATCTAAAGAAACCAAGTCAATCTCATAAGACTTCAGTCAAAATCCTAATTTAAAAAGACCAAGTCAATCTCATAAGACTAAAGTCAAAACCTTAATCTAAAAAGACCAAGTCAATCTAATAAGATTTAAGTCAAAATCCTAATTCATCTTATCTAAAAGGAGACCTAGTCAAATCCTAATTCTTCCAAAAAACTCTATAAATATAGAACCTCCACAGTCTAATTTCGTAGGTAAAAGAAAATCCTAGAAAAAAACAGGTCAAAAAACCTCCCTAGCCTTTCCAAAATCCTGATTTTGAAGTCCTAACCCCTTACCTATCATTCAAACCCTAACTTTTGCTCAAAAAATACCCAGAGATCCTTCAAAAACACCTAGAAATCCATCAAAAAAATTAGAAAATGCTCAGATCTAGGAAGTAGATACTTCATCTTGGAGATCAGAAGCGGATTTAGTGACGAAAATGAAGCAAGGAATCTCTCCACCAGATTTGAGGGAACAAATCGTCGGAACATCTAGGTACATTTATTTTATTTATTTATTTTAGGTATTTTAGCAATGTAGTTTTTTTGGAAAAATAGTAGAGACCGACGTTTACCGGGCGAGGTTGGTGCCTAACACCTTCCAACCCCATAACGTGATCCCTGGACTTAGTTTTTTTTTGTAGATTAGTTGTTTTTATCCATTTTGAGTCAATGCTCGGTTCCTAAACCGTAATAACTACGTGGTGACTCCCAAACCTCAAAATCAAAAGCGGATTCGTACACCCCGCGGATCAAGGGTACTTTCACACATCAATTCCAATCACTACCTATCCAACTTCATATCCCATCCAACTTATCATTTCGTAAGATTGTAAAGACCTCCCCGTCTTACAACTTTCATTCTCTTTAGAAATATAATGGATGAAAACTATTTCAAAAAGGTGATGACATTCAGAACCGATTAGGACGAGTTTAATCTAGATTAGGATGTTTTTAATTCCTTAGTTAGGGTGTCTTTCAATTCTTAGGTAGGATTTTATTTTTCTGCAATCTTGTTTCAAAAATTATCATTGTTATAACTCTAACTCTTTTTAGATTAGTTGTAATAAGACTTTGCACATTAACATCCAATCCATTTAAGGTGTAATCTAACATTTTACTCTTTCCTTACTGCTTGCATATTGAGGACAATATGTCATTTAGGTTTGGGAGGTATTAGGTTAGCTCACAATTGCATTGCATTTAATTGGTAGTTTCACAATTGTATTGCCTTTCATTGGTAGTTTAGTTTTATGTTTTTAGAAAAAACATGAAAACATAAAAAATATTTAACACTTGTAAAATATTTTCTTCAAACTCTTTTTATTATTGTTTACATATTAATTTCAAATCTCAAGCTCATGTCCTAATTTTTGATCATAAGTTCTTGTTGGTATTTTTTATTAAGAAAATCAAAAGAATACTTTGAAAATTCACGACACTTCTGATTGAGTAAAAATAAGATTTTATGGGATAAGAGCTGACCCTCTTCTCTATCTAGAGTGTTAGAGGACACCGAATCTAGTGAACTATGACTTCCTTACTCTTTGTTTGACTGTTTAAAAGAAAAACAGAACTGGAGATAATATGACTTGAACAACAACCATAGGATTAGACTGGGTATCTTGAAAAGGGCCACCTGTTTAATGAAAAAATCATAAAAAAATGGTGATGTGTGTAAAAGTTGAAAAATAAAATCAGAAAAATGGTGAAGTGTGAAAATTTGAGAAACGAAAAAGCAAAAATATGTGAGAAAGACCAAATCAAAGAAAAAATACTTAAGTTGAAAAAGTACAAAAAGAAAAGAGTTCAATGAGACCAAATAGTTCAGTAGGGTAAATGCCATTTATGGTAAAAATGTAAGTAAGTTGGAATATCACAGATAAAGTCCCTTAGAGGTATTAAAGTGAACATTCATAACCCTCACAATCCTAGACAGAATACTTAGTTTCAAGTTAGAATGTAGGTAGAACCGACCATTCTTAGCAGTTAGGATGTGAAATCTTATTCTTGAAAAGATGTTTTTAAAAAGAAAAATAAGAAAATTGCACAAGCACTCAAGTTACTCTTGAAATTTTCTAAATTGATGAATGAAAACTAGAACTTTGCTCAAATGTATGGACCTTTGACTAATTGATGAAATGTCGTTATGTTTGTTTTACATACATTGACTTTGATATTAATATTTTTAAAAGTGTTTGACTTGTGTGGGTATATTCACTACAAACCCTCACAAGTCAAACTCGTCCACTAGAGGTAACTTAGGGGTTTAAGGACTTGTTACATTCGTTAAATCCAATTGTGTAACCTACGAAAGTGGTTTGTAACTTAGTTTTTATTTTATTTTTGCTCAAGACTAGCAAAATCTAGGCTTGGGATGCGATCGTGGTTTAGAAAGTCATTTTTAGAGTCCTAATTACATAGACTTTACTATTAAATCATACACTAAACCTTCTAATTCCATATAGTTCATTGTTAATCCATAATAATTCTTATTTTCAATTAAATTATGCAATTAAGAACTAATTACTATTATTTATGTGTAATAGAAATTATTAACAAAGTTTCAAGACAAATCAGGAAAATCCGAAATTACCACTGTGATTTAGGATTTAAAATAAGACCGTAAACCAAAATTCAAGTCAATTGACCAAAATTATACCGTGGCGCCATGGTCAACAGTGGCGATGCATTCAACAAATAAAGTCAAGCTTCAAAATTTATACTGAAGCTT
This sequence comes from Akebia trifoliata, assembly GCF_017979445.1. Classification (NCBI taxonomy): domain Eukaryota; kingdom Viridiplantae; phylum Streptophyta; class Magnoliopsida; order Ranunculales; family Lardizabalaceae; genus Akebia; species Akebia trifoliata. Next base: position 14,689,468 of record NC_141375.1, read on the forward strand.
GGTGGCTGAAAAGCATTCGTATTGAAGTAGAACTTTGGTATTTTTGTAATCACGAAATGTTTTTGAAATCCTAATTACCCAAGAAACTCTAATCTAGTCTCTCTATAAATAGGAGACCAGACTAAAATGCATGATCTCCAATCTCCCCTGGAGGGATCTCTCATCTCCTTGGAGATCAACTTATCTTCTTTCTATTCTTTTAGTTTAAGATTTTTATTTTCTGTTTCTTAATTTTACGACAGTTGTAAGAAGACTCTGTCGATTTCAAGTTAAGAAATAATAAAAATATTTCTTTCTTTCTTATCTCTATTTTTCCTTTTCATGTTTATTTTATTTTATTTTTACTTCATTGTTCTTGCGATAACTGTTGGCTAAATCTCCACTAGATTGGTTGAGGAAGCTGGAGCAAGATTTCTTAGTGTTTTACTATTTTCATAATGACTTCATAGTTTTATTGTGATAGTATTATGTATTTATTATTATGTTAATCATTGAATGTTTCTCAAAATTCTGATGGTATCTTTTTTTGATAAGTTCAAGAAGAACCATACTTTACAGATAATAGTTAATGTTTATCTAATAATTTTGGCCTAATTTATTACATACTTTTGATCTCATTTATGCTATAACTATTTGATTTTCAGATCCACAAAATATTATCAATCGTTTGTTAAAATTGAATTGGATTAGAAGTAAAAAACACTTTGAATTATCGTTATCTCTATGGTTCGACCCTTGTTTGCCAAGATTTTCTTTGGTTATTTATTTTATTATCATAGACAGCTTGAACAATTATCATTGCATATAGAGAATGATGGTGGTTGATTGACTATATTTTTAGTCATCAATACACCCTATAGAAGATTATAGTAAAGTGATGAGTAGGGTATCGTTATTGGCCGGGGATTGCGGGTACTCCTACATTTAAGAGTCATAACAAATTTCAGTTAGTTTAATTAACAATTTGTGAACAAACGTATTACACAAAATCAAGGGAGTTTCAATTGTTTGATTCTGGTTTCCAAAAAAATATTAATAACAAAAATTAAAGAAATAAATATTTACAATTAATCATCTTCTCTCAGATTCATTAAATAACTAATCAAATTGCTTCAACATAGACAACGAATCTCATGCCTTAATTACATATCCGAATTGAATCAAAGTGCAAGCCTAAAGAGATCATACATTTTATAAATTCTTTCTTAGATAAACCCTAGGAGGTTGGAAAAGTCCATTACCTAGTTATTTTGATTAAGCAATCAAGTTAATACTTGACTATCCTTACAACAACTTAAACAAATCATTAAGATAAAAAGGAGTTATGATTCAATAACCTACTCCTCAAACCTATAGAAAAGTCCACGGCTAAAGAACATGCAATTTCAGATCACAACTATTGTTCATAGCTTTTACCCTTTTAAATCATACTCCAAATCAATTAGATGATTAGAGATACAATTATGGCTTCAATGACCGTTAATATCAAAGTTTTCAATATGACCGAACTGAAAATTCATCATATGTAATTAAAATTCACTGATTCATGTGTCTACATATCACCAATCCGAAAACATTAATTAATGAATCTGAAAGTCACTAACTCATTGAATTAAAAATTTCCAACTTAAGAATCCAACAAGATATTCTTTAATCCAATAGTAATCAGGGCTGAAATAATAAAAATAAATAAAAGTCATAAGGGTTACACTTTTTAACACAACCAAAGAAGTTTGATATGTGTTGGTAGTGATGTTCCTCACGGCAATGATGTTGATGATTGAAAACGAATACAAGCAGAAACGTTGTAACCTTCTTGGCAATAACATTGCTGAAAAATTTCAGCAACTTCTCCTTCATCTTCGCAGCAACTCGTTGGCCCCTAGTTCCCCAAGTTTCAGCCACCTCTTTACTAAAGAAAAGATTAAAATAAAATAATAGAGAGAGAGAGAGATCTTCTTCAAGTCTTTTTTTTTTTCTTCTACACGTTATTTTTTTCCTCCTTAGAAGCCTAAAAAATCTCCTAAAAATATTCTAAATCTTATCCTCCAATAACAATATCAAAATCTGACTAATTAAGGAAAAATCATTAAAAATAAAATAAAGTCCTAATATAATTAGGAAAGTGGTATTTTTAGTTGGAATTTTCATGCACCAAATTTGGAGACTTTCGAAAATAAACCTCGTCAAATCCGTGTCAAATTCGTGTCAAATTCGCGTCAACATTGTACATGCAGCAACTTCAAATCCGAATTTAACCTTGATACAGGTAATATCTATCAAAACTCAAAACATGAAAGTTGTAAATCTTTTTCTCAACATTCCATAGCATTTTGAATCATCTCAATCGGAGTTCAGATAAGAGAGTTATGCCCAGATTACGAAGTAATGTCGAAACTATCCAAAATCGCCAAATTAATTTCGTTTTGCACTTAACACCTCCATTTGCAGCCTAAATCAAAATAAAAGAATAATGAGTACATTTAGCACTAAATATGTATAAAGGACTAAATATAAAAGAAGAAAAATATGACATTTTGCATTCTGATCAAATTCCCCCACACTTAGCTTTTGCTCGTCCTTGGGCAAAACAAAACAAAATGTAACCTAATAGAAACTAAAGGAAAACGAGAAAGACTAACTAAAAACACTACAATTACATAACACAAATTAAATGACTCTAATCCTTCTAACTTTCTTCTCAGAGAACCTTTAGATGGTATGGCATAATAAAGTAGGAAGAGCACAAGTTTACTTCAAAAATAAGCCACGGAGTTATTAAGACTATATAGCATTCATACTTAGAGTGTGTGTGTGTGTGTTTAGCATCCTCAAGTTAATGCACAAATTGTATCAAACTTTACTTCTCACGATGTATCACTCTGGTTTTCTCTCAATTTGATATGGTGCTAGCTACATTAATCACTCAAACACTTGTGAAAACAGTTTATATCATAGGCTTTTTTGTCCACCCACTCTCCACATTTAAAACAGAACATCAAAGGATCAGGAGGTCTTTGAAAAGGTTGTAATGGGGCTAAAGGGTCAAGGGTTCATAAGAAGGAAGAGAAAGGATCTCACAAAATTTTCTCAGAACTAGAAAGCAATTAGAATTGTCAATAAATAGGTCTTCATCATTAAGTACCACATTTCAATCACTCTAAGGTAGATTTCATCAATTTTTCTTTTCACTTTGCTTTAGAGATTTGTAATGCACCAATTTCTTCAGAACTTGTATTCTTTAAATCACAACACTTCTTTTCATATCCCTACTTCTCCTTTTATCACAATCTTTTTTTTTTTTTTTCAATTCTTACAACTTAAAACCACATGACATCCTCCCCCGCACTTATGCTTTTCCACCCTTCCCGATATCACATTATAAACATGATCCAAGCTCACTAGTTCCAAGGAAAAGGGTAGGTAAAGTGTTTAAGTTCAAAAGAGTAAGTGAATGTGGGTTAATGAAGAAAATAGGCTAATGAAGGTTCAAAGGGCTATCTAAGGGTCAAATCACAATCAGGACAAAGGCTATTTAGTCATGCTGGTAAAATCCTAATTTTTCTTCGTCTTCCCAAAATCTAAACATGTAAAATTGTCTCAAGCGGGTTTAAAGCAAGTTCTAGAAAACATGATATTCACAAGATGCACTCAGAAAAGAAGTTTAAATTGTGTATAATGAATCAATTATAAGGCTTGAATAGCTCACAAATATTACGGAATCATGCAAGTATCATTCAATATGTCTCCATGCTTCACTTTAAGATAACAGATTACTCGAATCAAGGCTAATGTGCATCAAAATTTCCAAGTATGACTACAATATAAGCAAATTAACTCCATTTCTTGTTTTATCTGTAAAAGTATGCTCAAATCTATTTACAAGCCATCTATCTTAAGATTCAGTTTCATCATTGAGTTGGAAGGAATTTTAAAAAGAAAACAAATTTTTTTTTTTTTTTTTTTATGAAAATTAAAGGTGTAAATCCCTCTCCCACACTTAAATCCTACATTGTCCTCAATATAGATCAGAATAAGCATGTAAGTAGAAATATAAACATGAGCAAGGTATTCACGAAAATCACACAATAAAATAAAAAAATTGAAATCAACCAAAGTAAATAAAGGAGAGAAAGAAAATGCAAATCTGTGTTGATGTATCCTCAATAGCCTTGGTTGAATTGGGTTGCCTCCCAGTAGCGCTTGAATGTTTACAGTCCTTCAGCCTAGACTTTGTACCTCATTTTTAGTCCTTTGTGATTGGAACCTTTAGGAGGGGTACTTCTTCCACAGTGTGCTCCTTAAAAGCCTCATAGTAAGGCTTCAAGCGATGGCCATTTACCTTGAATTCATTTTCAGTTTTGTCACTTTTTATCTGTACAGCACCATAAGGAAAAACATTAGTGACAATGAAAGGACCAACCCATCTAGAACGTAACTTACCAGGAAAAAGTTTAAGTCTAGAATGGAAAAGAAGAACTTTTTGGCCCACAACAAAGGCCTTGCCACGGATCATCTTATCATGAAAAGCTCTAGTTTTCTCCTTGTAGATCCATGCGCTATCATATGCCTCGTTTCTGTTCTTCTCAAGTTCATTCAGTTGGAGTTTTCTATGTAAACCGGCTTCATCAATGTCTATGTTGAAAGACTTAACAGCCCACCATGCCCTATGCTCAAACTCAACTGGTAAATGACATGCCTTACCATAGACAAGTCTGAATGGAGACATCCCAATTGGCGTTTTGTATGCTGTCCTATAGGCCCAAAGTGAATCATCAAGTCTTTTACTCCAATCCTTGCGTGTAGGACCCACAGTCTTTTCCAAAATTCCCTTAATCTCACGATTTGAGACCTCTGCTTGTCCATTCATTTGAGGATGATATGGTGTTGCCACCTTGTGAGTCACTTTGTATTTTTTCAGCAGAGCCTCAATTGTTTTGTTGCAGAAGTGTAATCCACCATCACTAATAATCGCACGAGGCACTCCAAACCTAGTAAATATGTTAGATCTCAAGAAATCTACAACAACTTTAGAATCATTAGTTCTGGTGGCCTTAGCCTCCACCCACTTGGGCACATAATCAACAGCCAAAAGAATGTAAAGAAAGCCGTTAGATGAAGGAAATGGCCCAATGAAATCAATGCTCCAAACATCGAAAATCTCAACAGTTATGATATGGGCCATGGGCATTTGATCTTTAGAACCTAAGTTACCTGTTCTCTAGCACCTATCACAAGTCATGCAGTACATATAAGCATCCTTAAAAATAGAGGGCCAAAAGAAACCATAATCTAATACCTTACGGGCTGTCCGACGTGCACCAAAATGTCCACCACAAGACTCAGAATGACAAAAGGCAAGTATAGATTTATGCTCAGATTCAGGGACACACCTCCAAATGATTTGATCACTACAATGCTTCCACAAATAAGGTTCATCCCATATATAATATCTAGCCATTTTCTTAAGCTTTTCTTTATTAGACTAAGGTAAAGTATCAGGGAAATACTTAATAACTAAATAATTCACAATATCCGCATACCACGGTTTACTTACCTCAATCCCAAAGAGCTGCTCAGGTGTCCTCCTCATGTACAAGTCTGCTCAAATGGTCGGCTACCAAGTTTTCACTCTCCTTTTTGTCTTTGATCTCCAAATCGAATTCTTGAAGTAACAGCACCCATTTAATCAGCCTCGGTTTGGCCTCCTTCTTTGTCATCAAATACTTCAAAGCTGCATGATCAGTATAAATAATAACTTTAGTTTGAAGTAAATAAGAGAGAAATTTATCTAAAGCGAAAACCACAGCAAAGAGCTCTTTTTCAATTGTGGAATAGTTCAGTTGGGCATCATTGAGCGTCCTAGAGGCATAGTAGATAGCATAGGGTTTCTTGTCTATTCTTTGTCCCAACACAACCCCCAACAGCGTAATCTGAGGCGTCACACATCAATTCAAAAGGTAAGGACCAATTAGGTGGAGACATAATTGGAGCAGTAGTCAATAACTCCTTCAACTTCTCAAAAGCTTCCTTGCACTTCTCATCAAACTCAAAGGGAGTGTCCTTTTGGAGCAACCGACACAAGGGCCTTGATGCCTTGGAGAAATCCTTGATAAATTTCATGTAAAATCCTGCATGACCAAGAAATGAACGAACCTCTCTCATACAAGTGGGAGAGGGTAAGTAACGCACAAGATCTACCTTAGATTTATCAACCTCAATCCCTCTAGCAGATATAATATGTCCTAAAACAATCCCTTGAGTCACCATGAAGTGACACTTTTCCCAATTTAGAACCAAGTTAGTTTCAACACAACGTTTTAAAATAAGTTCCAAATTTCCTAAGCATGCATCAAAATCTCTACCAAAGACACTAAAATCATCCATAAACACCTCAATGATATTCTCAATGTATTCAGAAAAAATGGAAAGCATACAACGTTGAAACGTACCTGGGGTATTGCACAATCCAAATGGCATACGTCTGTAGGCATAAGTGCCAAAAGGGCAAGTGAAGGTGGTCTTCTCTTGATATACAGATCTGCTTGTACCCACTATATCCATCCAAAAAGCAATAAAAAGATAACCAGCTAACCTCTCAAGCATCTGATTGATAAAGGGCAGAGGGAAATGGTCCTTCTTTGTTGACGCGTTGAGCTTTCCTATAATCTATGCAAACTCGATAACCAGTCACAACTCGTTGAGGTACTAGCTCATTCTCCTCATTCTTTACTACAGTAACTCCAGACTTCTTTGGCACAACTTGAATAGGAGACACCCACTTGCTATCTGAAATAGGGTAAATAATGCCACAATCAAGTAATTTTATTATCTCATCTTGCACTACCTTCATCATGGGTGGATGTAGGCGTCTCTGGGCTTCTTTGGTAGGTTTGACACCATCCTCCAATAGGATTCTATGGACGCACATGGTTGGGTTGATTCCCTTGATATCTGCCAAAGTCTAACCAATGGCAGTCTCGTACTTCTTAAGAATGTCCACAAGCTTCTTCTCTTGATTCTCCTCCAACTTCGAGGATATAATAACAGGCAGCGTCTCCTTATTCCCCAAAAAGACATACTTCAAGTGATCTGGCAAAACCTTAAGCTCAAGTGTAGGGGCCTGTATCACTGAAGGTAACATCTTGTTAGTAGAAATAGGAAGGGAAAAATGAGGAATAGACCTTAGTAAAATGGGTTGGGACTCAAGGGAGGCCACGGTTCTGATCACAATGGGCTCTTCAACCTTCTCCAACTCAGCTTTAGAAATGGAATCTCCATCCTCAGTATAACCAACTCCTTGAGAGAGTGTTACTTTCAACTCATCTTCTTCCATTGCTTCCATAAACCTCTGCGCAAATGAATCAATAATATCAATAGAAAAACAGGGTTCAGTCAATGGATACCTCATAGCTTCAAAGATGTTGAAGCGTATAATTTCATTATCAAATTCCATGGTCAATGTTCCTCCATAAACACCGATCTTTGTTCTTGCAGTCCTCATGAATGGGCGCCCTAAAAGTAATGGAGTGGAATTTAGGGGTGCCTTTTCCATATCAAGGACATAGAAGTCAGCGGGAAAAATGAGTTGATTCACCTGCACAAGAGCATCCTCAATGTATCCTTTAGGATACTTGTTAGATCGATCAGCCAATTGGATAACAACATTATCACTTTTAAGTTCACCCATATCTAAAGAAGCATAAAGACTATAAGGCATCTCATTAATTAAAGCTCCTAAGTCTAATATGACATTATCAAATTTATTGGTACCAATCACACAAGGAATAGAAAAACTCCCTGGACCCTTAAGCTTTGGTGGTAATTTCCTTTGGATGACAGCAGAAACTGTCTCATTCATCTTTACCACCTCTTTCTCACGAGTTTGCCTCCTTGTAGTGCAAAGCTCTTTCAAAAATTTGGAATATTTTGGCACTTGCTTCAAACACTCAATCAAAGGCATGTTAACTTGTACCTTCTTAAAAATCTCCAAGATGGCTTGATCAGATTCATCCTTCTTGGTTTTGGCAAACCTATTAGGAAAAGGCACACAAGCAAAAAGATTAGAATCGAAAAATTTTCGGGTTTTGCTCATTACCTCGAGGTTTTAAAGCATTCTCATATGATGAAGAACCAATCACTTCTGTCTTTGATGTGACGGGATATTTTTCTTTGTCCTTTTCCTCATTGTGGGTCACTTGGGCCTTCTTTAGAGTTTTGGGAACATCCACAAGGGTCTTACCACTCCTTGTGGTAACAGCTTTAGCTTGTTTGATATTTGGATTGGGAACAGTGTTGCTAGGCAATTTTCCGCTCTCGATAATCTTTCCCATGAAGTCTACCACTTGTCCCAACTGCTTTTTCAACTCTACAATGTCTTCAGTATGAGCCTGTTGACCTGTAACAAGAGCTTGAGTAGCAGTAGTTAAATTTTGTTGCCCTTGAGCAAGGGACTTTAAAATCTCATCATAATTAGGAGCAATAGAATTTGTTGGCACATGAGGATTAGATACAAAGTTTTGAGGTACCTGAGGTCTCATTAGAAGACCTGAAGGGTGTGGAAACACTTGCCCTTGTCCTTGAGGGTTCTGAATATTATCATTGTTGGCCCAACGTAAATTGGGGTGATCTCTAAGTCCAGGGTTATATGTGTTAGACAAAGGGTTGTACCTTTGTCCGCCTTGATTACCTCGGAACCCAATAGGGTTAAGAGACTCCCATCCTACATTATTGATCAGTTGGGGACATTGGTCAGTTGGATGCCCTTGAGTGTAGTACACACCACAGATTTGAGCAACTTGTTGTACTTGTGCTCCATTCACGTTCAATACCTGAGACAGAAGAGTAGACATTTTATTAATTTTTTCCTCAAGAGTAGAGTTAGAAGATACCTCATTCACTCCACGAGTGGAGTTTAACACTCCCTCATATTGTTGATAATTAAGAGCACATTGGGCGAGCAACTCCTTAACAACTTCAGGTGTCTTATCCACAAAAAAACCTCCAGCAGCAGCATCTAACAATTGACATTCAAGAGGGAGGAGTCCCTCATAAAAGTAAGTAAGTAGATTTCCTTCCTTCATCCCATGTGAAGGACATGATGCAACTAAGCTTTTGAATCTCTCATCCTTCCTTTGCTCAACTCCAGTTATTTGCTTTCTCAAGACAGTAATCCTTGAGGCAGGGAAGTACTTAGTCATAAATTGAGTCATCAACTTCTCCCATGAGTTAATATAGCCTGAGGGTAGATCAAACAACCAAGTCTTTGCCCTATCTTCAAGTGAGAAAGGGAATGACTTCTGCTTCAAAATATTGAGATCTGCATTCTGTGGGCACATACTTGAACACACAAATTGAAACTCCTTGAGATGCTTATGAGGATTTTCATTAGTAAGCCCATGGAATTTGGGCAAATGGTGTAAAAACCCACTCTTCAGTTCAAACTCAGCTACTTTGCCGATTGCTGATTCTGGATAAGTAATACAAGTTGGTGCTACTCCCCCATCAGTTGAAGAAGACATTTGCCTAATGATTTCTGCCATTGGTAATTCTTCTTCTTCACTTTCGTCTTCTAAATCAGGTATCTTTTCTTCCTCGTCTGACAAGGGATGGGAAAATCTATATAACGCTTCCGACTCTTCCCTCTCCTCTTGGTGAGGTGGGGGCTGATGTGCAACTTCTTTTAGCAAGGCCAAGCATTTTGCAAGTTCTTGAGTCTTTCTACTAGCTACGGACATTCATGGACCTGAGCCACAAAAGTAAAGACAATATTCTACAAATTAGGGTTGAAAGAAAAATAATAAGCTTCCCTTCCTAAAAACGTCACAACGTGATCGTCCTAGTGATAAGGAAGACTCATGCTAAAATTTCAATAAGTGTAACACAAGATATATTATATGCAAGCTTGATAAGTAAAATAGACTATTAACAAGTTAAATGACACTAAAACATAGGGATTTTGCAATCCCCGGCAGCGGCGCCATTTGATTGACCATATTTTTAGTCATCAATACACCCTATAGAAGATTATAGTAAAGTGATGAGTAGGGTATCGTTATTGGTCGGGGATTGCGGGTACTCCTACACTTAAGAGTCATAACAAATTTCAGTTAGTTTAATTAACAATTTGTGACCAAACGTATTACACAAAATCAAAGGCGTTTCAATTGTTTGATTCAGGTTTTCAAACAAAATATTAATAACAAAAATTAAAGAAATAAATATTTACAATTAATCATCTTCTCTCAGATTCATTAAATAACTAATTAAATTGCTTCAACATAGACAACGAATCTCATGCCTTAATTACATATCCGAATTGAATCAAAGTGCAAGCCTAAAGAGATCATACATTTTATAAATTCTTTCTTAGATAAACCCTAGGAGGTTGGAAAAGTCCATTACCTAGTTATTTTGATTAAGCAATCAAGTTAATACTTGACTATCCTTACAACAACTTAAACAAATCATTAAGATAAAAAGGAGTTATGATTCAATAACCTACTCCTCAAACCTATAGAAAAGTCCACGGCTAAAGAACATGCAATTTCAGATCACAACCATTGTTCATAGCTTTTACCCTTTTAAATCATACTCCAAATCAATTAGATGATTAGAGATACAATTATGGCTTCAATGACCGTTAATATCAAAGTTTTCAATATGACCGAACTGAAAATTCAGCATATATAATTAAAATTCACTGATTCATGTGTCTACATATCACCAATCCGAAAACATTAATTAATGAATCTGAAAATCACTAACTCATTGAATTAAAAATTTCCAACTTAAGAATCCAACAAGATATTCTTTAATCCAATAGTAATCAGGGCTGAAATAATAAAAATAAATAAAAGTCATAAGGGTTACACTTTTTAACACAACCAAAGAAGTTTGATATGTGTTGGTAGTGATGTTCCTCACGGCAATGATGTTGATGATTGAAAATGAATACAAGCAGCAACGTTGTAAACTTCTTGGCAATAACATTGCTGAAAAATTTCAGCAACTTCTCCTTCTTCTTGGCAGCAACTCGTTGGCCCCTAGTTCCCCAAGTTTCAGCCACCTCTTTACTAAAGAAAAGATTAAAATAAAATAATAGAGAGAGAGAGAGAGAGATCTTCTTAAGTCTTTTTTTTTCTTCTACACGTTATTTTTTCCTCCTTAGAAGCCTACAAAATCTCCTAAAAATATTCTAAATCTTATCCTCCAATAACAATATCAAAATCTGACTAATTAAGGAAAAATCATTAAAAATAAAATAAAGTCCTAATATAATTAGGAAAGTGGTATTTTTAGTTGGAATTTTCGTGCACCAGATTTGGAGACTTTCGAAAATAAACCTCGTCAAATCCGTGTCAAATTCGCGTCAACATTGTACATGCAGCAACTTCAAATCCGATTTTGATCTTGATACAGGTAATATCTATCAAAACTCAAAACATGAAAGTTGTAAATCTTTTTCTCAGCGTTCCATATCATTTTGAATAATCTCAATCGGAGTTTGGATGAGAGAGTTATACTCAGATTACGAAGCAATATCAAAACTGTCCAAAATCGCCCAATTAATTTCGTTTTGCACTTAACACCTCCATTTGCATCCTAAATCAAAATAAAAGGATAATGAGTACATTTAGGTACTAAATATGTATAAAGGACTAAATATTAAAGAAGAAAAATATGACATTTTGCATTCTTTTCTTGGTGCAGCCTATATCATTATTGATAGAATTATGGTGGTTTTGATATCTCTGTTATATTTTTTTTTTTACACGAAGCTTAGGTATGCTTGTACTGGTCCTTTTACGACGATGCATCATGAAGGAGAGTGCATTTTCTATTTTCCTCAAGTACATATTTAGCTGGTAAGTATGTCTGTTTCAGAAATTTGAAATCTCTGTATTTAATCCTAGATATTAATAACAAAAATCTTTTGAGAGAGATATAATTTAATTCTTACTCTTGTTGATGTTATTTCTTCTAACTTTGTTGATAATTTTACAAATTAGTGAAATTGATGGTTCTTCTTGGAATTAAACACCTATAAACATTGTTGAATTTTTTTCATATTTCATCCTGTAATAAGCCCATGTAAATTTATCTATAAATCTATGTTTTTTTTAAGTTAATTTTCAGTTAAACTTTCCCGGTTTCGTCCTAGGTGGAGGAATTTGGTGAGATGATGAGTAGAAGGATACGTTATGTCTGGTACAGTGAGATCTATCGAGGGCTTGTTCTCTATTACTTTTATCAAGGAAGTTTAATAACTCAAGAATAGTTTGTTTTCTTGGAACCTAAAATCTCATAAACTAATCGAAACCGTAGATTTCTTGATTTTCTACCCTAAGTGTGTATAAGAACTCATTTTAAATAACAAAAGGAAATGACTCATGAAAGTCATTAATTAAAAAACAAGATTTTTTTAGTGACCCCAAATCTTTGGGATAGGTCCTTGATGATGATGATACTCATCATTCTTTATCTATGATCGTCATCTGTCATCATCATCATTATTGTTATTGTCGTTGGTCGTTGTCGTTGGTCGTCGTCATCATCATCAAACCTTGCCCAAAAAATTGGGTTAACTGAATGAATCTTGTTCCTCAATTCCTTTTTGTCTAAATCCATACCTATTAGTCTTAAATGAATTGTATGAATGCATTATCAATGGATTGGGGTTAACTTTGTAGTGCAAAAAAGTATACTATATAGTCTCTTAGTTATTTCTGATCTGAATCACCACTAAAAATTAAACTAATCATCTTTCTATCAATTAAAATGATCTTACTAAAGTAAACATCATATTGAAGCATGATATATAATGTTAAATGTTGTAATTTTCCTTCCATATTGAAATGCTCAGTAATAATCTCATGCGACAAGTATTTTGACTCTTTTGTTGTATGCAGCTATTATCATTGCATATAGAGAATGACGGTAGTTGATTTTGAATCTCACGAGATATTGTTTGAAGATGTTTTGACAATGGATGACGGTTATTTTTTTCTTTGAATCTTTCATACCTTTGAATTTGTATAACCATTTTTCTTTTGAATCTTATTTACTTATAATCTCAATCAACCTCATCATCGTAGACAAGAACAAATTAGAAAAAAAAATATTAGAGAAGCTTCTAATCAGTTCTGCTATATGGTTATTAGAATACTTCTAATGTAGTATTTCTGATTTTTCAATTCATATTGATAATCGATTGCAAGGATAATTTTTGTTATCTATTTCTGTGTGTGTGTGTGTGTTTTTTTTTTTCAATTTGAAATACATTACTCGATTCTTTTCTTGGTGTGTAGCGTATTGTCATTACTGATAGAATCATGGTGGTTATGATATCTTTGTTATTTTGTATTTTTACAAAGAACTTAGGCATGCTTGTGCTGGTCTTCTTGTGACGATGCATCGTGAAGGAGAGTGCATTTTCTATTTTCCTTAGGGACATATTTAGCGGGTAAGCTTGTTTGTTTCATAAATTTGAGATCTCTGTATTTTATCCTAGATATTAATAACAAAATTCTTTTGAGAGAGATAATGTTTAATTCTCACTCTTGTAAATGTTATTTCTTCTAATTCTTTTTATAATTTTACAAATTAGTGAAATTGATGGTTCTTATTGGAATTAAACACCTATAAACATTGTTGAACCTTTTCCAAATTTCATCCTGAAATAAGCCTATGTAAATTTATCCATAAATATATATATTTTTTTTAAAGTTAATTTTCAATTATACTCTTTCGGATTTCGTCCAAGGTGGAGGAATTTGGTGAGATGATGAGTTAAAGGATACGTTATGTCCGGTACAGTGAGATCCATCAAGGGCTTATTCTCTATTTCTTTTATCAGGGAAGTTGAATAACTCGAGAATAGTTTATTTTCTTGGAATCTAGAATCTCATAAACTAATCGAAATCGTAGATTTCTTGATTTTCTACCCTAAGTGTATATAAGAACTCATTTTAAATAACAAAGGGATATGGCTCATGAAAGACTTTGATTAAAAAACAAGATTTTTTTTACTGACCCCAGATATTTGGGATATGTCATTGATGATGATGACACTCATCATTCATCATCTATGATCATCATTTGTCATCATCATTCATCATCATCATCATTATTGCCGTTGTCGTTGGTCGTCATCGTCGTCATCATCATCAAAATCAAACCTTTCCCAAAACATTGGCTTGACTGAATGAATCTTGTTCCTCAATTTATTTTTGTCTAAAGCCAAACCTATCAATTTTAAATGAATTGTATGAATACATTATCAATGGATTGAGGTCAACTTTGTAGTGTAAACAAGTATACTACACAGTTTCTTAGTTATTTCTGATTTAAATAACCTCTAAAAATTAAACTAAGCTTCTTTCTATCAATTAAAATGACCTTACTAAAGAAAACTTCATATTGAAGTATAATATATAATGTTAAATGTTGCAATTTTCCTTCGATATTGAAATGCTCGTGATAATCTCATGTGACAAGTATTTTGACTCTTTTCTTGTATCCAGCTGAAAGCGCCCTCAATCCCTAGATTGCAAATCCATTTTTTGTGTTTTGGAGTCACCACCTAGTTTTATGGTCTAGGAACGAGATCATGACTCTAAACAGATAAATAGTACTAATCTATTAAAAAGAAACTATGGGTTCAGGGATCATGTTACGGGATTGGAAGATGTTAGGCACTAATCCTACCCGACAAATGTCGATCTCTACTTTTTCCAAAAATTAGATTGTTAAAAAAATGATTTAAACAAATAAAATAAATGAAAAAGGTTTACCTAGGTGATTGATTCCCTCAGTACTGACTGAGTGCATTCCTCGTATGAGTCTTCTTGTTTTTGTCCTCATTAATGGATCAGCTTCCGATCTTCAAGATAAGGTATTCTCCTCCTTGATCTAAGTATTTGTTAGATGTTCTGGGTGTTTTGAGATTTCTAGGTGCTTTTTAAGAAGTTTTGGATGTTTTTTGAGTAAAAAACGGGATTTGGGTGTTACGTAGGGACTTAGGACTTTAGATTTAGTGTTTTAGGAAGGCTGGGGAGAGTTTTTGACCTCTCTTTCTTAAGATTTTTCTTGACCTACGAGATTAGGTTGTGAAGGCTCCTATTTCTAGAGTTTTTTGAAACTTTTTCAATTTGACTAAGTTTCTTCAAGATAAGGTTAATTAGGGTTTTGAATTAACGTTTTAAATTAGGATTTCAATTCTTACGTACAATGAAAGAATATTTTTTAGTTTTTTTGGAGAACCCCCTAATTATATTTTTAATTCTTTAGGACTCCAAATGGAAGGGCCTTCTAATAAATATCAGGTGGGCACCATTTAGAATTTGGCTCGTGAGCTTAATTATATGATTTTAATTGTTTAAAATTTTAAATTTAATTTATTAAGCTTCACTTAATGTTCATTAATATTTTAATTATTAATTTTAAAATTATAAATTTTTATGATTGGAAAATTACCGTTTTGCTTTCAAAGAGAGCTTTTGGGTTAAAAGGTCGTTTTTTAATGTTTTGCGATGTTTTGAAATCAGTTTTTCGTAAGGAATTCAATGGGAGTATCAGTTTGTGTCATTTATAGGTTTTTGGCGTGAAATGATCGTGGACCCTATGAGGGGTATTTTCAGAATTTTGTCGAATTTGGTAAAAATTAGCGAAACAGTTTATTTGGGTGTAATTTATTATTTTATGTGTTTGAAAGGATTTTCCTAAGCGTAATATAGGCTCTAGGAATGTTTTTATGTCAGGGGTACTTTGGTAATTTGATAATGTTTTAGTGATTTTTTCTCGTAACGCTTCTTTTTATTGCAAAATGATGATTTCTATGTTTTTGGATTATATTTTTCTAGCGTAGCGTGGTTTTTAAAATTTTTCTTGCTTGAAATACCTCATCCGAATTTCTGAAACATATCTAGTACCAAATAAAAAACATTGGAATTATCCATCATTGGGAATTTTCACAATCGAGTTGACAAGTTGATTAATCAGGCGAGTGAGAAAATGAGATGTCTATAAAATGCCCTTCTTTGGCAGAGGGTTGAAGCAAGCTACTTTGGCAGATAATGCGATATATGAATACCAAAGCAAGTAATAGTTCATTTTGTAGTATAATTTAGCAATTTGTTGAGGCATTCTTTTCTTTAAGGGTAAAACTCTCCCCGATTCTAAAAGTTGCCAGGTCCTTGAGCGCGAGGTCTCACTAATGACGTAAGAGTCTTGAATTTTAGAAATTCTCCTTGACTAATGGAACAAATGTGCAAGTGTATGCCTTTAAAATTTGAGATAAATCTAAGCATAATCTGAGCATAATTGAGCATAATCCGAGAAAATCATCGTTGGTATCTGAGCATAATCCGCGAAAGCCCCCGATGGCATCTGAGCATAATCCGAGAAAACCCTTAGCGGTATTTGAGCATAATCCGAGAAGACCCCCGGTGGTATCTGAACATAATCTGAGAAAATCCTCAGTGATATTCGAGCATAATCCGAGAAAACTCTCGGTGGTATCTGAGCATAATCCGAGAAAACCCTCGGCGGCATCTGAGCATAATCCGAGAAAACTCTCAACGGTATCTAAGCATAATTCAAGAATACCCTCGGTGGTTTCTGAGCATAATCCGAGAATACCCTCAACGGTATCTGAGCATAATTCGAGAAGACCCTCAACGATATCTGAGCATAATCTGTGAAGACCCTTGGTGGTATCTGAGCATAATTTGAGATATTTTAGGATAATCCGAGAAAATCCTCGATGGTATTTGAGTATAATCCGAGAAAATCCTCGGTGGTATTTGAACATAATCCGAGAAAATCCTCGGTGGTATTTGAGCATAATCCGAGAAAACCCTCAGTTGCGTTTGAGTATAATCCGAGAAAACCCTCGACAGTATTTAAGCATAATCCAAGAAAACCCTCGGTGGCGTCTGAGAAAGAATGGACTACTCTGGAAAAGAATGAATGAATTTGAAAAAGAATGAATGAATCTGGAAAATAATAAATGAATTTAGGAAAGAATGAATGAATCTGAGAAAAAATGAATGAATCTGAGAAAAAAAGAATGAATAAATCTATGAGTTCTATTCAACCTACTCGGGATGAAAGAGTTATAATGAACTATTTTTTTAGGAATCCTACTCTACCTACTCAGGGTGAAAGAGTAGTGAACTATTTTTCTGGGAGTTCTACTCTATCTATTTGAGGTAAAAGAGTATTTTTCTAGGAGTCCTACTCTACCTATTCAAGGTGAAAGAGTAATGAACTATTTTTTTTGGGAATCCTACTCTACCTATTCGGGGTGAAAGAGTAATGAACTATTTTTCTAGGAGTCCTACTCTACCTACTCGGGGTGAAAGAGTAACAAACTATTTTTCTAGAAGTCCTACTCTACCTACTCGGGGTTAAAGAGTAATGAACTATTTTGAGGAGTCCTACTCTAACTACTCGGGGTGAAAGAGTAATGAATTTTTTTCTCGACAAAATCATCAAATATGAGATTGGAACGCTTCTGTTTGAACCTTAAGATCTTTCAAAAATTTTATGAATTTTATGAATTTTTTAACTTCTTTTGAACCGCAAGGGATTTTCAAAAAATTGCTATGAAGAGGGTAACCTTAAATTCGAGGTTCCTTAGGATTAACATTGATCAAGTTATTGAACAAAACACCCATAGTTTGACACGAAACATTACACTGAAGATAATTGAACACAGTTTGGAAAAAAATACTCCTAGTGTAAAGGGGAAAACTAAATACTATAGAAAAAGAAAATGCCTCTTGTTATTAAGGTTTGAAATCTTTGATTATCACAAACTCAATAAAAATTTAACCTTTAATTTTAACTTTTTTGCATTGAAGATTTTGAGTCAGGCTCAAGAGAGCAAAATATTTCCTTTTGAGATTCATCGTGGAAATTACCCTTTTCCTCCTTGGTTCACTTAAGGAAACACAAATTTTCAGATCAATCGTGAGAAAATACTCGTGGCTTCTGAGTCTTTGCATGATTTTAGTTGGGCTTTGAAACTTGGTCATTCGGACTTCTGATGTTTTGGCTTGGACAGCCTTTTAGCTGTTCAACTCAACAAAGATTTTCTTCTATTATTTTTTTGCTCTAACTTTTACCTAGATTGTCCTTTCAGGTTTTCACTCTAACGTGCATACTCTAATTTTTTTTCTTTACTCTAATTGTTTTCAAGGTCGTCCTTTCGGATTTTCAACCCTGTGAGCTTGCCTTAATTTTTGCTTAAGTCGCCTTTTTCAGATTTTCAACCTAGCAGGCTTTTTTCTTTTCTCTAATTGTTGTCAAGGCCATCCTTTTGGATTTTCATCCTTGTGAGCTTGCCTTAATTTTTGCTTAAGCCACCCTTTCGGGTTTTCAACCTAGTAGGCCCCATTTTTCTTTTTCTTTCCTTTTAAACTTCTGGTGTTACTGTCTGAACATGTTTTACTACCTTCCTTGACTTTTTTGCACAGTACTTAAAAGGACTTTTCATGGGTAAGCTTAGGACTGGGCATAAAAAGAAAGAAAATTTGAGCGTCAAAAACCCGAATGCCCCTTGTGTGGTATTTCTTTTAAATTGTTTTACTTTTCTTCGAATTTTCTTTCTCATTTTGATAATATTTGTCTTTTGGAATTTTATTTGTGGGGGAATATATATTTTTATTTTAATTTGTTTGGGCCTCAAGTAGCTTCTTAGGTTGCCTATGTATCCTAGAAATTTTGGGATCATACCAAAACGTAGTTTGAATTTTCCCTCCCTGGGTTAAGTGATCAGGCTGAGAAAGTAAAAGGCATTTTTTTAAAAGAAGGCTGCAAAGATCTGAGAAAGGAGATGTTGAATTGGGTAGCAAGAAAATTAATTTGGCCAAAGGTGACCACCTTAAATGTAGTACCGTTTGATCTAGTCAATGTTGATTTTGGTAGTTCAATTTCATTATGATCTTGAAGTTTGACGATTTTTCCAAGCAGTATTTCCTTGATGATTGAATCTCTCTAATTGAGTTCAGACTTCCTCCTATGGTCAATGAGGAGTGCTCACTTTTCTTTGAAATCTGATGGTTTTCCTAAGTAGTGTTTCTTTGCTATGAATGAATTTCTCCAATTAGATTCAGACTTCATCTTATGGTCGAGGAAGGTTGCCCAATTTTCTTTGAAGTCTGATGGTAAATCCTTGACTTGTAAGTAGCGAACTTTAACCTTCTTGTCAAGCATGCGAGCAACTCTTCTTTGATAAGTTACACGTGGTACAAAACTCTAAGTTGTTTTTCTTCAATCCGGTTTAGTTCTTCGTACTGATGCCGGACCTAGTCTGTTTCTAACAATTGACTTTCCATTAAGTCTTTAAAATACAGGATTTTCATTTCAACTGGTAAAACTGCTTCATATCATACACCAAAGAGTAGGGAATAGTTCCAATGGAAGTCTGTATTGAAATAAGATATGCCCACAATGTGAATGGTAACTTTTTTAACTAATCTCGGTGTGATTGACACATTTTCACGATGATTATTTTGAGATTCTTATTAGCTGCTTCAACCTTTCCATTAGTCTGAAGACGGTAGAAAGATGATTTGTGATACCAAATCTTGAACTTTGAACACAGAGTAATGACGACCTAAGCTTTGAAGTATGACCCATTATCAGATATCAGCTCAAAAGGTACCCCCATATCGACTAATAATATGTACTTGAATGAACTTTGCAACTCGAGATGTAGTGAGGATAACGCTGATATATTTTGTAACATCTCTATCGATATTTTCATTTTATTGGGGGAGTATCTATTCTATGTCGAATAACACTCAAGTTTTCACTAAACATATCCTCATAGGATCACGCGAACAAGTCTTTTGAAATTTTTGAGTAAATTCATTATCCCCTCGTGTTCTTCTAGGAATAGGATGGTTTCTATTTGAGTTTTTTGAAAATTATTTTTTGTTCTGTGGTCAATGACCTTTGCTTTCTGATTAAAAGTTGAGCTCAACCCTTATCTTCTTGTTTAGGAGAGATATCTATCCTTGAAGCTAGATTATTAGTTAATTCATTAATGTGCTCGAGGTATTCAAAAATTTTCTCTATCCAATCAAATACAAATGGGGCGATAGACACCTCTATAGACTCGACAAACTAACTTGACTCAATAGGAAAAAATTAGACTTGATTTAAAGAAAACATGACATTGATGGATTGATAAAAAAAATTAGACACAAGTTAACCTACATGACTCATGAAAGATCAAGACAAGTACTCACAACGGGCTTGATTACGAATTGAGGACTCGAGACATTACTTACAACCGACATGACCAAGATACAATGATCTTCAGGGAACATTGTGTAATATTGAGAAATTTTAGGGTCATTTCTGATGATTCACTTGTTGTTGACGTTCGTTCTAACGACCAGATTAGTGACCCTAATAAAATGGTGAACGATTGAGCTTAAGTGTAATGATAACCTTGTAACCCATCAAAGGTGGATTATCAATTTTAGTGTTACCCCCTTGATAAAATTTTGATTAATTCTAAGATTTTATTGAATTCTATGCACCAATCCATTAAACAATTCATTCATGCAATAATTATTTTAAAAGGAAAAATAATTTTATTGAATTATTGAAAATCATTGACAAATAATATTTTCATTGAATAACAACTTTCAACAAATCTGATTTAAACTTTTTTTTTTACAAATCATTTTTTCCTTTTGAAATGGGTCGAGACTCGAATTAGAAAAAAAATTGAATACTCTTGAATCAATTTAAACTAAATTTTGGTCATCTTGAGGTTAAAATCGTAATTTCTTAATCTCAATATTGGAAAAGTCCCTTTCCAAAAAAATAACCCTAGAACACCCACGATAAGTTCAAGTCGTGACCTATAGGGAGGTTTCTAAACTCTAGGTTTACTATGTGCAATGCAATTTATCTGGCCACCCTAACCTAAATGCACCTATATACCTCTCGAGTGTACTTAATCGGACGATACGTGGTAATTTGGTTTGATAAACCGTTGAAAGCGCCCTTGATCCGCGGGGTGCGTGGATCCATTTTTGACCTTTGAGGTTTGGGAGTTGCCACCTAGTATTACGGTCTAGGAACCGAATACTGACTCTAAACGGATAAAGAAACTAATCTACTAAAGAAAAACTGAATCCGATGATCACATTACGGGGTTGGAAGGTGTTAGGCACTAACCCCGTCCGGCCAATGCCGGTCTCTACTTATCCCAAATAAGACTACATTGCTAACAAAAACTTAGATAGAAAAATAAAAGAGATTTTACCTTCGAACGCAACGGTTCTATTCCCTCAGATTTGATAAAACTGCTCCTTGTACCGTACTCCTTACTTCGTTCTATCACTAGATCTGATTTCGGATCTCCGAGGTAAGGTATATCTTCCTTAGATCTGGATTCTTCGAATTTTGTTATCGATTTTGGGATATTTTTGAAGGGCTTCTAAGTATTTTTCAGGCTAAAATCGAAGTATGGGTGTTAGGTAAGAAGTTGGGGCTACAAAATTAGGGTTTGTGGGAAGCTAGGGAAGCTTTTTGACCTATTTCTCTTAGGATTTTTTGATTTCATACGAAAATAGGGTATGGAGGCTCCTATTTATAAAGTTTTTTAGAAGAATTAGGGTTTGATTAGGATTTCTTTTAGGGTTTTAATTAGGGTTTTGACTTTAGTCTTATGAGATTGACTTAGTCTTTAGGGTTATAATTTAGGGTTTTGACTTTAGTCTTATTAGATTGACTTGATTAGTTTAGATTAGGGTTTTGACTTTTAGTCTTATGAGATTGACTTGATTAGTTTAGATTAGGGTTTTGACTTTAGTCTTATGAGATTGACTTTAATACTTTGACTTTAGTCTTTCTTGGTTGACTTTTAGTCTTACTTGATTGACTTTAAGATTGACTTTAGTCTTACTTGATTGACTTTAATTTTTGGAAAACACCTTTTACTATATCTTTAATTCTTTGGGCCCTCAGATGGAGGGGTCCTTGAATAAATATCTTGACAACCATCAATAATTTTGCCTGAAAGCTTGATTGATCCATTTTTTTGTTCAAAGTTTTAAATTAATTTTATTAATGTTTCACTTTACATTATTTAATGTTTTATTTATTAATTTAGGAAATTTTAATTATTAAAATTGTAAAATTACCGTTTTACCCTCGGAGAGGACTTTTTGTATTTTAAGTTATTTTTCAATGTTCTAAGATGTTTTGGAATCAATTTTTCGTAAGGAATTAAACGGAAATATTGATTTTTATCATTTATGAAATTTTTTGTGTGAAATGGTTGCGAACTTTATGAGGGACATTTTTGTAATTTTGTCGAATTTTGCGAAAATTGGCGAAGTGATTTATTTGGTTTCAATTTATTGCTTTACGTGTTTGAAAGGGTTTTCCTATACGTAACATAGGCTCTAATGATGTTTTGAGGTTTAGGGCTATTTTGGTAATTTGGTCATTTTTTAGTGATTTTTATCGTAAAACTTCTTTTTATCTGCAAGATGATGATTTCTATGTTTCTAGGGTAGCGTGGTTTCTACAGTTTTATCAGTTCGAGATACCTCATCTGGATTTCTGAAACATATCTAGTAACAAATAAAGCATTGGAATAATCATCCATCATTGGGAACCGTTGTAATCAGGTTGACGGTTGATTAATCAGGCGGATGCAAAAATGGGGTGTCTACAGATTCCCCTCTTTCGCAGAGGGTTGAAGCAAACTAGATAGCAAATCTATTTTGATAGATAGTGCGATATCTGAATGCCAAAGTTAGTGACAGTTCATTTTGCAGCCTAATTTTGCAATTCGTCAGGACGTTCGGATCATTGAGGGTAAAACTCTCATCGAGAAAGGTTGTCAGGTTATCGACCGAGAACTCTCACTGACAGTGTCAGATCCTTGAATTTTAAATAATTCTCTTTAACTAATGCAAAAGTGCACGTGTGTGCAATGGTGTGTTGCTTACTGGATAAAAATGTGTCAGGTCCTAGAATTCTTCTCTCGTTGACAAGAAAAATTCAAAATTGAGATGTGCTTATGCAACGAAGGCAATCATGGCAATGTTGAATAATGAGGTAATTGGAGTCATAACATTGTATGAACTTCGCTAAATCCTATTTGAAATTCTTTTTTAGAGTTCAAAAAAATTTGAGTCTTGTTTATCGGACTCGAACTTATTGTAGCCACGCTTCTCGGGCTAAAGAACTTAAACAATCCCGTTAATTCAATATGATTCAAACAAAGCTGGAGTCTCGTTTTTCGGACTCTGACTAAGGTTTACAAGAACTTAAACAATCCTATTAAAATTGGAGTCTCGTTTCTCGGACTCGAACTAAGGTTAATAGGCACTTCAAAAAATCTATTCATTCTATGATTCAAAAAGTTGGAGTCTCGCTTCTCGGACTCGAACCTAGATTTGTAGGCACTTCAAAAAACCTACTCATTCTATGATTCAAAAAGTTGGAGTCTCATTTCTCGGACTTGCACTTAGGTTTGTAGGCACTTCAAAAAACCTACTAATTCTATGATTCAAAAAGTTGGAGTCTCGTTTCTCGGACTCGAACTTAAGTTTATAGGCACTTCAAAAAGCCTACTCATTCTATGATTTAAAAAGTTGGAGTCTCGTTTCTCGGACTGGAACTTAGGTTTCTAGGCACTTCAAAAAGCTTACTCATTCTATGATTCAACAAGTTGGAGTCTCGTTTCTTGGACTCGAACTTAGGTTTGTAGGCACTTCAAAAAGCCCACTCATTATATGATTCAAAAAGTTTGAGTTTCATTTCTCGGACTCGAACTTAGGTTTGTAGGCACTTCAAAAAGCCTATTCATTCTATGATTCAAAAAGTTGGAGTCTCGTTTCTCAGACTCAAACTTACTAAGCCACGTTTCTCGGGCTTAGATTTATAGGAACTTAAACAATCCTATTAATCGAGTTCAAAGTTTGAAAGATCGGGCCTTTATTGGCTTATCATGCATCTGGATTCAAAATTACCAACGAGACGAGACACGATACCAAGTTTAAAAACCATGTACCTACAACGCAACAATTCAGAATTTTTTTCCTTTTTTAAAATATATGCTGCTGTCACTGCATATAACTCAAAAAAAAAAAAATTATCTGCTGCTGCCTGCAAGAGACAACTCAAAACTTGTTTCTTTTTTTTTTTATACGTTACACACAACTCACACGTACGCACATCACACGTCATACATGCAGCCAAGATTCTCCTCTCTCTCTCTCTCTCATAATTTCCAAAACAAACCCAGATTTCTTTGAAAAAAGAAAAAAAAAACTATCTCGTCTACCATTGACGCTCTTGTTAGAGCTCAAACTCAAACAGACAGTGTTCTCTCTAACGACCCCCAGATCTCTCCAACTTGAAACCTTCGCGGTTGTATACACCCCATTCTTGCACTCGCCTGATTAATCAACTCGTCAACCCGATCCAATGATTCCCAATGATGGATGTGTATTCCATTGCTTTATTTTGTTACCAGATGTGTTTCAAAATCCGGATGAGGTATCTCGAATTGACAAAACCTTAGAAATCACGCTACACTAGGAAAATACAACCCCAGCAACATAGAAATCATCATCTTGCAGACCAAAAAGAAGCTTCACGATAAAAATCACTAAAAAAACTACCAAATTACCAAAATACCCCTAACCTCAAAACAACCTCAGAGCCTACGTTACGCTTAGGAAAACTCTCTCAAACACATAAAACAACAAATCGAAACCAAATAAATCATTTCACCAATTTTAACAGAATTCGACAAAATTACGAAAATGCCCCTCATAAAGTTCATAACCATTTCACACAAAAAATTTCAAAAATGACACAAACTAATATTTTCATTGAATTCCTTACGAAAAATCGATTCTAAAACATCCTAAAACATTAAAAACCGACTTGAAACGTGAAAAGTCCTCTCCGGGGACAAAACGATAATTTCATAATTTTCATAATTAAAAATTCCGAAATTAATAAATAAAATATTAAATAATTAAAGTGAAACATTGATGAAATTAATTTAAAATTTTGAATTAAAAAATCGATCAATCGGGCTTCCAAGTAAAATTGTTGAGGGTTCGTGAGATATTTCTTTAAGGACCCCTCCATTTGGGGGTCCAAAGAATTAAAGAAATAATGGAGGGGGGTTCTCCAAAAATTAAAATTAAATCAAGCAAGACTGAAGTCAAGGTATTAAAGTCAATCAAGTGAGACTAAAGTCAAAATTAAAGTCAATTAAGCAAGACTGAAGTCAAGATATTAAAAGTCAATCAATTAAGACTAAAGTCAAAATATTAAAAGTCAATCAAATAAGACCAAAAGTCATAATAGAGTTCTAATTAAATAATAACTCTATCTAATAAAGTTCTAACTAAAAAACAATTCTACCTAAAACAATTATAATTAAAACACAATTCTACCTAAAACAAATTTTAATTAAAACACAACTCTAATTAAAAGAACTCTAATTAAACACTAACTCTATCAAAATCAACCCCTAAAAAAATCTATAAATAGAGGTGCTCACACCCTATTTTTGTATAAAATCATAAATCCTAAGAGAAATAGGTCTAGAAGCCCCCCTAGCCTCCCATAAACCCTAGTTTTGGAGCCCCAACTCCTTACCTAACATCCCTCCTTCGATTTTAGCATAAGAAACGCCTAAAAGCCTTCCAAAAACATTTCAAAATTCGCAACAAACTTGAAGAGTTCAGATCCAAAAATAAGGAGATACCTTGCCTCGGAGATCCGAAATCAAATCCGGAGATAGAACGGAGCAAGGGAGTACGGTACAAGGAGCTATTTTTGTCAGATCTGAGAGAACAAAATCCTTGCTATCGGAAAGGTATAAATTTTTTTTTATTTTTATCTAGGTTTTTAGCAATGTGATTTATTTGGGAAGTTAGTAGAGACCGGCTTTAGCCAGGCGGGGTTGGTGCCTAACACCTTCCAACCCCGTAACGTCATCCCCGGACTCTTTTTCTCTTTCGTAGATTAGTTTGCCTTTTTTAGAGTCAATTTGGTTCCTAGACCTTAACAACTAGGTGGCGACTCCCAAACCTCAAGGTTCAAAAACAGATCCGCGCACCCCGTGGATCGAGGGCGCTTTCAGCGGTAAGGCTTCCACGAATTCCAAAATCACAATTTTCACTCATTCACCCATCGTCGAGTCAACGATTACAAGATTGGAAGGTTCGTTTAATAACCTAAGACAATCAAATTTTTGATTTAAATCGTCCTCTGAATTAGTTTTTTCTTTTTTTTTTAAATCAAGTGAGATCCTACTCTCACTCTGAATCCAGAGTTTCCTTCATTAAAATTTTGCAACTTTCTTCGATAGAAACGAGAGAGAAAAGAAACAAACCGATTTAAAAAAAAAATAGAAAATCAAGATCGAATAAATTCCATAAAGAACCGACAATTTCCAGCTATGTATCAAGGCAAATCGGCAACTCTTCTCCAGTGTTTGAGGATTTGACTGATCGGGAAGAATGTTTTTGATCGATCAGATAAAGAGATTGAATTGATCGATCTTTAATTCAAAACCGGTCGATCCCTTTTGAAGAAAAAAAATCTATTATCAAAAGCTCCAAACCGATGGGGGGCTGGTTTAGGATCGAGATAATAGAAAGACAGAGTCAGTCTCTGTTGAAAGATCAACGAAATTGGGATTTAAAAAATTGATTTTTGCTTGTTACACACCAGCCCAACGTTGCTACAAACAGAACCTTAAAAAAAAAGAAAAAAAAAATTTAAATGTGAGATTTTAAAAAAATCAGTTTTTATTCATTACGTATCAACTTTACCAGCCCATTGTTAACAGAACCTTAAAAAAAAATTTAAAAATAAATAAATAAATTTTCAAAGGATACATCACCCACCTTTGAACAAAAAATTTTATTCTATATATATATTTTTTAAAAAGACAATGCTTAAAGATAGAACCCTAAAAAAAAACATAAACCTACATGGTTCATTATTCATCACTCCATCCTCAATTAAATCTCTTGATTTCTTTAATTACTTAGGGTCATTCTAAATAATCCTCGATTGAGCCCAAACAACATACTCGAAGTTCAAACAAATAATTCATAATCAAGCCAAAATAAATAAACAACTAAACAAATAAAATAAATCGAAAAAATAAAATAAAATAAAATAAAATAAAACTAGGTCATCCTGGCAATGCTCCCATACTTGGGGTTTTTCAAGTTTGATCCTCAAGGTCTCAGTGGAGTCGCCACTGAAAGCGCCCTCAATCCGCGGGGTGCGTGAATCCACTTTTGACCTTTGAGGTTTGGGAGTCGCCACCTAGTTATTACGGTCTAGGAACTGAATACTAACTCTAAACGGATAAAGAAACTAATCTACTAAAGAAAAATTGAATCCGGGGATCACATTACGGGGTTGGAAGGTGTTAGGCACCAACCCCGCCCGGCCAATGTCGGTCTCTACTTATCCCAAATAAGACTACATTGCTAACAAAAACCTAGATAGAAAAATAAAATAGATTTTACCTACGAACGCAACAGTTCTATTCCCTCAGATTTGATAAAACTATTCCTTGTACCGTACTCCTTACTTCGCTTTATTACCGGATCTGATTTCAGATCTCCGAGACAAGGTATCTCTTCCTTAGATCTGGATTTTTCGAATTTTGTTATCGATTTTGGGGTGTTTTTGAAGGGCTTCTAGGTGTTTTTCAGGCTAAAATCAAAGTATGGGTGTTAGGTAAGGAGTTGGGGCTTCAAAATTAGGGTTTGTGGGAGGCTAGGGAAGCTTTTTGACCTACTTCTCTTAGGATTTTTGATTTCATACGAAAATAGGGTGTGGAGGCACCTATTTATAAAGTTTTTTTAGAAGAATTAGGGTTTGATTAGGATTTCTTTTAGGGTTTTAATTAGGTTTTTGACTTTAGTCTTATGAGATTGACTTAGTCTTTAGGGTTTTAATTTAGGGTTTGACTTTAGTCTTATGAGATTGACTTGATTAGTTTAGATTAGGGTTTTGACTTTAGTCTTATGAGATTGACTTGATTAATTTAGATTTGGATTTTGACTTTAGTCTTATGAGATTGATTTGATTAGTTTAGATTAGGATTTTGAATTTAATCTTTCTTGGTTGACTTTTAGTCTTACTTGATTGACTTTAGTCTTACTTGATTGACTTTAATTTTTGAAGAACCCCCTTTATTATATCTTTAATTCTTTGGGCCCCCAAATGGAGGGGTCCTTGAATAAATATCCTGGCAACCATCAATAATTTTGCCTGAAAGCCTGATTGATCGATTTTTTGGTTCAAAATTTTAAATTAATTTTATTAATGTTTAACTTTACATTATTTAATATTTTATTTATTAATTTCAGAATTTTTAATTATTAAAATTGTGAAATTATCGTTTTACCCTCGGAGAGGACTTTTTGTATTTTAAGTTATTTTTCAATGTTATAGGATATTTTGGAATCAATTTTTCGTAAGGAATTAAACGGAAATATTGGTTTTTATCATTTATGACATTTTTTTCTGAAATGGTTGCGAACTTTATGAGGGGCATTTTTGTACTTTTGTCGAATTTTACGAAAATTGGCAAAGTGATTTATTTGGTTTCAATTTGTTGTTTTATGTGTTTGAAAGGGTTTTCCTATACGTGACGTAGGCTCTAAGGATGTTTTGAGATTTAGGGGTATTTTGGTAATTTGGTCATTTTTTAGTGATTTTTATTATAAAACTTCTTTTTGTCTGCAAGATGATGATTTCTATGTTTCTGGGGTAATATTTTCTTAGAGTAGCGTGGTTTCTACAATTTTGTCAGTTCGAGATACCTCATCTGGATTTCTAAAACATATCTAGTAACAAATAAAGCATTGGAATAATCATCCATCATTGAGAACCGTTACAATCAGGTTGATGGTTGATTAATCAGGCGGAGGTAAAAATGGGGTGTCTACAACCGCATAGGTGATAATCTAAGACTCCAACCCAAATCTCTAAAGTCAAAAGCAACCAGTTTAATCCCAGTTGAGAGGTGGAACACGATGCTGAGCAAAGGCACTCTTAAATCACCTCTCGTCTGGAATAGATGTCGTTTATCCCCCTAGTACACGAAGTATAGGGGACAGGATCTTGCTTAGGCACTGATTTTTACCAAGAATTGTAATTTGTACAATTTAGATTAACTTTGATATACCGTATAGGTACGAGTCTAGGGTTGTAGCTTTCATAAATGATTTAGCATCCCACAAGAGGACCGACCACGTACTAGTACTACGTTGGCAATCGAGACATGTGACTATGCGGCTTATAATAGGATAAAGGTTCAAGTCGCTCCAACATGGGTGTATCGATATATCTTTCAAAGTCACCTGATCAAATGGTACTAATGCCCCAATTTTATATACCCTAAGGTACGTGACTGGAGTTGTAATTTTCATGAATGACGTCGTGCCTCACGATGAGACCGGGCCATGCACTAGTGCCACATTGGCTATAAGGAACATTCAAGCGTGCAATACAACAATATAAAAGTGCTAGTGGTGTGTGCAAAGTAGGGTGGGGTGTGCTCAAGGCATTTTTCAAATAAATGGGCTCGTGAGTCAGATCAAATCATCAACATATGGACATTAAATAAATATTGATCAAGAAACAAAATATATTCATTACATCAAGATCGAAATCAAGGCATGTACGTCAAAGATATGTATATCAAGATCATAACATATAAGATGGACAATCAATGAATATAACAAAAGAATAATCGATTTGATCCAACATTGAAATAAGCACAAAGATTTTTATTTTTTATTTTTAATCCAAAAAAGAGGATTTTTTTTATCTATGATCCAATCAAGGATCGCTTTTGGACAACCCAAAATAAATCGAGATTCCAACAAATATTTGAATTGTTGATAGAACATTGAATTGATGATATAATGATATTTGTGGAGATGGGGAGATTTTTTTTTTAAAAAAACAAAAGAACCCCTTTTTTAAAATACTACTAAAAAACTAAAAAACAGAAGAACTGCTTTTTTAAAATATTGCTAAAAAAACTAAAAAACAAAATCCTAAAAAAAGAAATTTGTATAACCAACAAATGAGTCGTTATTGTCATACCATCTTTTACTAATGTCACCCCAATCACTAAGTAACTGCCTATACATTAGGGAAAATTGGTGTGCCAACAAAAAATCTCTTTAGTCACAGAGAGGGCTGCCAATAATCCTTTACAACAATTGAGATATATTATTGGCACACCTATTGTTTACTTATGATGCACCCAATCCTTTTGAAAATAAATAGTCGTTTACATATAGATTGGTGTGTTAATAATAGATCTCTAAAACTCATCAAGAAGCTTCCAGGCCCCCCCTTTAAAGAAAAATTTGATTTTTTTTTTAAATATGTGTTGCTGCTAGCACAACACACACAACACTCTCACACAAAAAAAAATCATAAACCCATGTAACGCGAAAGTTGGTGTGGCCATCGCTACTCTCAAACAACACAGAGAGCCTTTTTTTTCTTTTAAAAAAATTCATAAATACCTGAAATCGATCAAGACAATTGCTCTTAGAGAGTTCAACAAGAATAAATGAAACAATCTAAGATGATCCAAAAGTCCAAACAATGCAAAAATAAAAAAATAAAAAAATTGAAACAATGATCAACTGTACAACCAAACCAGTACGCCACAGACCAAATCGGGTTGAAATTAATTGATAAGGCATGAAGAAGGATCTGATCTAGGGCAAATATCGTTCTTGTCTTGGTGAACAAATCGTCTGTAGGTGGTTTTCTGAACGTATAGATGAAGAACAATGGACAGGGCCGAAGAAGAAGATGAGGAAAAAGAGAGAAAAAATGGTAAGGGGACGACTCATGGGATTGATCTTAGGAGAACGACCACGATCTCTCTTTCTTCTGAGACAAAATTGTGGAAGGAACTTACGAGGAAGAAAACTAACAGATCTGGACGACGTTCCTTTCTTAAAAAATGATTCTCATGATTTCAAAAATAAACCCAAGTTTTGAAAAAAAACTCAAGGTGAGAAACGCATTTTGTGTGTGTTGAGGGTTCGTGGGCTTTAGGATAAGCTTCGGATAATTTGATTTGGGAGCAGAGCGGTGAAGATTGTGGAAAGTGGTGAGTATCCCCAATCTCATTTTACATTTATTTATCCTTTTAGAGATTTTGAGGATCATTGGATTGATCAAAACGTCACGTGTTGGCAAATCGGGCTTTTTAGGCCCGTTGGTGAATTTATAGAAAAATCGAGTATTTTTGCTTTTGGGAGCGAAGCGTTGGAGGTTAGAGAGGTGTAGAGTAGGTCAAGTCTTTTTGGTGGGCTCACTAGACTACTAGGAGGTCTCAGGGGCCTCGGTTCGATCAAAATGACATATTTGAGTGATTCGAACTTTTAAGGCCTGTTGGCCAATTTTATTGAAAGATTGTTGTTTTTAGACCCTTTCGAGTGGGGGCCCGTTCAAATTGGGTGTCTACAACTGCCTTTCTTTGCAGGAATTGCGTGCAAAGAACTACAAAGAATAGACTAAACCCCTATTTGTACGGGCCGAAAAAACTTTGTAAAAACACGACTTCGGATTACCGATTGAATTGATGAATTTTGTGGAAAATGACACCTCAAGCACAGGGTCTAACAGAGTTTTACCTTATTAATTCCTCGATCTCGATGGCGCGAAGCTCATGTGAGATCTTGGATTTGATGAAAATTTGATGAGTTTTGAAATCCGACTATTTCTTCAGTCGTGTTTTGACAAATCGAAGTTGAATGCAACTCGAAAGGTTTTTGAAGTTCTTATGATTTTTTTTTTGAATCCACTCTTCATTGCCTTCTTTTGTTGATCTTACTCTATTTCTACCATAAGTTAACCACTTCAATTCATGCATTGTCCCTTGTAATGATGCCTTTGATCCTTTCAATGGTGTAAGCAATAAGGTTGTTAACAGTTACCACAAATCCAAGAGAGAGTTTTGTTGTTGGAGCTGAATCAACCAAGATCTGAAGGCAGAAGGGCTACATAGTCTGAGTCGCGCCCATTTGGAATCTCATTCATTGCAACAATATCAACAGGAGCATAAACTACGAAAGCGCCTGTTGTATCGGCGCTACTTTCTTGCAATATCAACATACTCTTTCGCCCTTCTTGATTCATTATCACACCAATATCTCTAGCTGGCATGTTACTAGCCATAACACTTGCAGGGCATTCGCACTATCGATCTAAGGTAGAAACCCATCGCTTTGCTCCAAATCCAAGGTCAAAGTTAACCCGTATTCTATATATACTGTGAACTGCTTTGTCATCCACTTCTACATGTTCAACCCATATGACCTTGGAGTAACCATTTGACATTTCTTGGATAAAACAGCCTAATGGCCTTCTTCGACATCTCAATATCGGGCTAAGACGCAAATGATCCAAGGAAACATCGACCACCACCCAAATCCCATCGACATGTTGTTTACGATAACTTACAAAGAAACTCTCTCGAGTCGGAATCATAGGTAAAGGGACTTGAAATTCTTTTGTCATAACTTGAAGAGCTCCATTATAGTTTTCTGCTACGCCAATTGATAGGATTTCTAGAGTCATGGCTCTTGAAATAAGGTTAGAAAATATATTCGACCATTGATTCACATCCATGAGGATCTCAACAAGGTTAATGTGATTCATGATAACAACAGCAATTTCTCGAAAAGCTTCTGACTTCAATCCAAATGGTTTTGGCTCTATTCCCTTCTGGAATGTTTGCATGTACTCATCTTTACTTAGAATCTCATAAGCGTGATCAAGGCTATGCACCCACAACGGTTCCCCTAGTTGGGCCATTCTTATAAGTTCTTCCATTGCTACAACTACAAGTTCGATGATCAATGGTTTATCTGCCTCAGTAGGTCTGGAGAGTGATCTCAGGAAGGGCTTGCTCAGGGTCCTTGCTTCAATGCCTTCGCATCTTACCAAGTGAGTCGTGATGCTTCAGACACCAAGGTGGTGATGATGGGGCAAGCTATCCGAATTCGTGCTTTGGAAGAGAGATTTGATTGAGACGTGTGATTGGCACCATATATTTTTGTATTTTCTTTTTGTAATGTGAAACTTTTGAAATGAAAAGAAAATAGGTTTTTTACTTACTTGGCCTCAGGTGTATCTATTGCTTTGAAAACATGAAGTTTGAATCAATCCTAGATTTCTCATCATTGGCCAAAATAGTAGTTTTGAAAACGTTTAAATTTTTATGATTTGTCTTTGTCGAATAAACATTGAAGATGTAGAATATGAATACTTTGAAAAAGCTTTGTTACTTCGATGATTTATGTGCTTTTGCCAACTACTGAGGATATAGATGTTAGTAGCTCTTTTGGCTCTTTTTAGAGTCATCCTTAGTGTCCCAGTACTGGGTGAAAATCGATTGAGCGTGGGACTTAGGATTTCGGGAAATTTTTGCCGTTCACAATTTATACTCATGGGGCCAGGAGTTTATATTTTTTTTATTGTGTTTTCCCTTATTACCCCTGGCGCCAGTTACGATTTTCACCAAACTCGATTTTCACGTTTTTGCGCATCAACGCCCTTTTGGGTTTTCATCATGCCGGTGGTTTTGATCTTACCATAGTCTAATTTTTTTACTCATATCGCAATTTTGGATTTTCACTATGCCCTTTCAGACTATGCTTACATTTTTTGGATTTTTACATTACAAATTTTGCTTGGAGCCTCTGTATCTTTATGGCTTGGTGACTCAAGTTGAGGTGCAAGATCGACGACTCTACTCTTGTAGTGGCGCTCTTTCTTGAGTGATCGATCTAAATTTTTCTCTTGAGTGTGTTGACAACTTTTTGTGGTTCGGCAACGAATCTACTCTTGTAGTGGCTATCTTTCTTGAGTGATCGATCTAAATTCTCCTCTCGAGTGTGCTGACAACTTTTCGTGGTTCGACAACTCAAGTTGAGTCACGAGATCGGTTATTCTACGCTTCGAGTACTCTTTTTTCGAATATTCCATCTAGATTCCCCTCTCAAGTCTTTCAACGATTAATAAGACTTGAGGTCCGGATCAAGTTACAAGATCATTGGTGCTCTCATTGCCATTGTGAAGCCTTTAGAACATTCCCTGATCCGAAAGGACTTTTAGTGGGATGAAACGTTGGCTTAGGTTAAGGGTAGTGGAAAAGATACAAAAAGTTTAAGATCTAGATCTATCTAGAATGGGTTACATGTGGGGTTTGTTTATTTTTGTTTCAAAAAGGTGATTTATGTCTCCTTCCAGCGTTTCTCGAACTTGTTTAGGCTGAAGATTTGGGTCGAGATAAAGATCAAGTATTCGATTTTTTTACTTTTATTTTTTAATTTTTTGTACTTTTAGCCGTTCACAATTTATCCTCATGCGAGCCAGGAGTATTTTGATGCTTTCTCTTCTCTTTTCTTTATTTTTTATTTTTTATAACGTTGACTTGCCCCAGTCTTAGGTTAAGAAATAAATGCAATGGCTCAAAAGGGCTAACTTGGATAGATAGTTATTTTCAAGATAGTAAAGATGGCCTTTCGTCATCTTAGGATCAGTCTTCAGGTGTAGTATTTCTTGACAGTGTCAGCATTGATCGGTTGAGGGAAGACTTGTCCGTTCATCTCTGTAAGAATCAGAGCTCCTCCCGTCATTACCTTTCTCACAATAAAATGGTCTCTCATAGTTTGGTCAAAATTTTCCTCCGACGTCTTCTTGGATTGGCAAAATTTTCTTCAAAACAAGGTCTCTTGGCGAGAAATCTCTAAGTTTGACATTTTTGTTATAGGCATGAGCTATTCGTCGCTGATAAATCTGTCCGTGGCAAATAGCTGCGAGGCTTTTCTCTTCAATCAGATTCAGTTGATCAAATCAGGCTTGAACCCATTCTGTTTCGTCTAACTCTACTTCTTTTAAGATCCGGAGGGAGAGAATCTCAACTTCGAGGGGTAAGACTATTTCCATTTCATATACCAACGAGTACGGAGTTGCCCTAGTTGAGGTTCTGAATGAGGTCCGATAGGCGTGAAGGGCGAAAAGCAACATATCGTGTTAATCTTTGTATGTGACTGCCATATTCTCGATGATTCTTTTGATATTCTTGTTGGGAGCCTCCACTGCTTCGTTCATCTTGGGTCTGCAAGGTACAGAGTTGTGATGAGTAATCTGGAAGTCTCCGCACATCTTGATCATATCCTTGTTCTTGAAGTTTTTAGCATTGTCCGTTACTAATCTGCTGGGAAGCCCATATCGACAGATGATGTTGTTCTTGACAAACTTCAATACATTGCTTTTGGT
The DNA here is from genome assembly GCF_017979445.1 of Akebia trifoliata. NCBI lineage: Eukaryota > Viridiplantae > Streptophyta > Magnoliopsida > Ranunculales > Lardizabalaceae > Akebia > Akebia trifoliata. Next base: position 14,724,826 of record NC_141375.1, read on the forward strand.
GACATTGGCATATGATGCAGCTTCTACCCATTTTGTGAAGTAATCGATAGCGACCAGGATGAAGTGATGTCCATTTGAAGTTTTTGATAAAATCTGCCCAATAACGTCCATGCCTCACAGTGAGAAGGGCCAAGGAGTAGTCATGTTATGCAATTCTTAAGGTGGAGCGTTGATCTTATTGGCATAGATCTGGCAGAGATGGCATTTACAAACTTGTTGATAGCAATCGCTTTCCATTGTCATCCAAAAATATCCCATCCTCATGATTTTCTTGGCAAGCATGTGACTATTCATGTGAGGTCTGTAAACTCCCCCATGTATAGTCTCGATCAATCGTTTAGCCTCTGCTTCTATAACACAATGGAGATGAACCTCTGATGCGATTTTTTGAACAGATTCATGTTACTTAGGAAGAATTTACCTACCAATCTCTAGATTGTCCTTTGTTCATTTACCGTTATATCTGACGGGATAGTTCGATCTTCTAAGTATGCTTTGATGTCTGAATACCACGATTTCTCCTCGGGCTCTGCTATATCCACTGGTAAACAATAGGCTGGTTCGTCTTGGACGCCAATTTTGAAAGGATCGATGACTAGGTCATTTGAAATACTGATCATGGAAGCCATCTGCAAACTGATTTTTGGCTCGCGACATGTAAGTGAATGAGATCCTGGTGAAGTTTGAGCTCAGTTCTTCCAAGTACTCATGGTAAGGGACTAATCTTTGTTCTTGAGTCTTCCATTCTCCAGTTGTCTGATAGACTACTAAACTTGAATCTTCGAATACATCGATTTTGTCTACTTCCAAGTCGATTGCTGCTTTTAACCCTGCGATATATGCTTCATACACTGCCTTGTTATTGGAATATTAGAATTTCAATCGGATGGCGATCGGAACATAAGACCCATCTGGTTTGATCAAAACTACCTCTATTCCATTTCCTGTCTGATTCGTAGCTCCGTCGAAATACATCTTCCAACCTTGTTCTTCATCACCGTCTTCAACTTTTGTCAACAGGATGGCTTCATCTAGAAAATTTGTCTTTAATGGCTCATAGTCAGGTAAGGGATGCTCAGCTAAGTGGTAGGCAATGGCTTGTCCTTTGATGGCCTTTTGAGTACATAGGTGATGTCGAACTCAGATAATAGTAACTTTTATTTTGCGGTGCGACTTGTCAATGCTGACTTCTCGAAGAGATACTTGAGAGGGTCCATTCGAATGATAAGCATAGTTGAGTAGCTGAGGAGGTAGTGGCGCAACCATTGAGATGCCCAGACCAGTGCACAACAAGTCTTCTCAAGCGCTGAGTACTTTGTCTCATAATCGGTGAACTTTGTCATGTTACCCCAGTACACAACCCATAGACGTTTCTTGTACTGAGATATACATTAGTAAGGGTTGCCCTAACGTAGGAGGAACCAAGACTGGTGGATTGAGCAGATATTTCTTTATCTTGTCGAAGACTTCCTGACAGTCCTCGTTCTACGCTTTTGGTACATCTTTTCTTAGCAGTTTGAATACTAGTTTGCAAATAGGCATGAGTTGCGCAATGAATCTGCTAATATACTATATTATGCCCAAAAATGCTCTAACGTCCCTTTCTGGCACTGGTGTTTTCATCTCAATAATGTACTTGGTCTTTGCTGGATCTATTTCGATACCTCTTCTACTGACGATAATACCTAATAATTTTTCTGATGTTGCCCCAAAAATGCATTTTGTTGGATTGAGCCTCAAACTATACTTCCTTAGTCGATCGAACAACTTTCTCAAGTTTATCAGAAGGTCTTCCTCTAAGCTAGACTTAGCAAGCATGTCATCTACATAAACCTCAATTTCTTTGTGTATCATATCCTGGAATAAAGTCATCATTGCGCGTTGATAGGTTGCCCCAACGTTCTTGAGTCCGAATGGCATAACTTTGTAATAAAATGTGCCTCAGGGTATGATGAATGTTGTATTTTCCTAGTCTTCTTCTGCCATTTTTATCTGATTGTAGCCTGAGAAATCATTCATGAAAGAGAACGTAACATGCCCTGCTGTGCTATCGACTAGAGTGTCGATGTGGGGTAGTAGTGGAAAATCATCCTTAGGATTGACTGTGTTCAAATCTCGATAATCGACACACATCATACTTTCCCGTCCTTCTTTGGTACCGGAACGACATTGACTAGCCATTCGGGGTATGTGGAGACTGCGAGAAATCCTGCTTGGAACTGTTTCATCACTTCATCTTTGACTTTGAGTGTCCATTCTGGCTTGAGTCTTCTCAACTTTTGTTTGATCGGCTTGCTCCCAAGAGCGATCAACAACTTATGAACAACGAGATTTGTGTCTAAATCGGACATATCTCTATAAGATCAGGCAAAGATGTCTTGATAGTTATGCAGTAGTTCAGTCATTTTTTCTTTCTGTTAAGGGGTTAAAAAGTCTCCGATTTTTACAACTCGTGGGTCATCTTCAGTGCCGAGATTAACTGAGTCCGTATCCTCAATGTTTGGCTGAACACCTTTTTCATGTCGTTCTAGAAGATCTTTGATTTCTTTAGGAGGGTATTCCACTTCGTCCTCAGACTCTTCCTCAATTCGCATGAGATCGAAGTCGAGTTCAAGATCGAAGTCATACTCATCCCTTTCATATTCTATTCTATCCAAAGGTCCATTCGATTGAAACAAATCTCTTAAATTTTGAGAAAACTCTTTTTTTGGAAGATATCTTTTTTTTTGAGATTTTGAAAGCTTTTTGATTTTTTTGATTTTGAGATGTTTTTTATTTTTTTGATTTTTGAAGAATTTTTTTTTTTTTTTTTGAGTACTATTTTCCAGACATCTGAAATAAGAAGAGCAATCATGCATTAATAAAGATAAGGAGCCCTCAAAACAGTCTTTACCCGAGGACGACGGCTCGTTATGATCCTCGGCCAAATTGATTTTGCCTAACGGCATTTTTACATTTGATTTTATAGCCACCCATTTTCAAAACATTGGATTAAAGTTAAAAAAAAAAAAAAAAGAATGTGAATTTCACTTTTGGATCCAAGCTTTTTCATTAAATCTACAAGGTTGCGACATTGGATTGCCTAAATGAAGGGCCACGTGGCTTCATGACCCTTATTAAAATTTTGAAATTTTATTGTGGTTGTTAAGCTAGTTTGGTCCTCACCCAAGGTTTTTTAGGTAACAAACTTAATAAAATAAGGGAATTTTTGTGTTAAAAATGCAATAAGTCTACTCGATAAAAAAAAAAGGAGCCAAATTGTTGGTGGTTCTTGTGCTTATCAATGATTGACATTCTTTTTAGTGCGTCCTTGATTAATTGATCATCTTTGTTCTCTTTTGCACTATATTGATTGATTGATTATCTGAAATGCCATGATCTTAACTGATATACACATGAGATATGCATGCTTTGATCTTGAACTGAATGATATGAATATATTTTTTTTATTTCATCATCAATGTTTATCCTTGCCTGTATGGTTTGATCTAGCCGATGGCTCATTGTTTGAAAAAGGCCCCGGGCACACCTCACCCTACTCTGCACACACCACTAGTACGTTTATTTATTGCATTGCACGCTTGCATATCCCTAATAGCTAACGTGGCACTAGTGTGTGGTCCGGTCTCTTAAGAGATGCGACGTCATTCATGAAAATCACAACTCAAGTCACGTACCTTAGGGTATATCAAACTGGGGCATCAGTACCGTCTGATCAGGTGACTCTGAAAGGTATATCGATGCACCCAGGCCGAAACGACCTGAGACTTTGACCTATTGTGAGCCGCATGGTCACATGTCACATTTACCAATATAGTACTAGTACGTGTGTGGCACCCCGCCGAACGCTAACACAAATCCCCATGTCAGATCTCGAGGTACTAGGTGGCACCTCGAAATTTCAGCATGGTCTCCTCTGTTTATGTTAGCAATCCAAGGCGTTTAATCAGTACCTGATAAACGGCATACAATCCTGCATACAGATATAAAATATAATACTAGCGGAAGCCTATAAGTCTAATAACGTACGAAAGATCAGAGTGCTGAAGAATAACCAAGATACAGGATTATACAAAATTTGTCACTCTAACAGAAATCCTAACACTCAGAACATGTATAATACTCTCGGATAAATCGACACCACTAGGGGTAATAACCCCAATACTCACCAAGTGACGAACTCTGGCTGTCTATCTGACCCACCAGATGATTCTCACTCGTGCTCTATATCTGCCTCGCCAAACTTCGAATCTGAAACTAAAAAAATAGAGAAAGAAAGGGTGAGTAACAATGGTTACCCAGTAGGGAAACAAACAATTTCTGCCAATAACCCCTCCTAACATGAACGAATAAGCATACTGAATCATTTTAAAATAGTCAAAGTTTTACAGAAGAAATTACGATTAACTGGTACATATAGCCAGGGATGAACAACTAAACATTTTAAAACTCACATTACATCGATCAGCAGTACTCACTATTACATTATCTTTTTATACAAATCTAATTGATCAAAGGGAAATAATAAACATGGATTTCATTTTATATATCAAAATGAACAACAGATACATAATACACAATGGTGGAGTATTGGAATTAGAGAGTTGGGATTCACGACTGGATCGCTCCCAGTCAGGACATAATGTTACAATTCTTCTCTGGTTTTTAGTTCCTGATTTTGTGGCCGGTCGCTGCACTTACCACACTTGGTTGACCATTTATCCGGCTTAGGCTGGCCGTTTGACGTGACCGTAAGCAATGGTTCTCTTTTCGATGTGTCAGAACGTTCGACTACTATAGATTGTTAGTGATCACTGACCAATCATCTTCGTCTATGCCTATCAGGCGTGCATGTGATTCCCAAATATACAAACCATTCGTATACGGTACCTTTACATTACAAGTTCACTGGTAAAGATAGAGAGGAATATCCCGGATTCCAGTTGTGACTCCACTCTCATACGCGTCCCATACCACGTATGAGTTTGGTGGTCCCTACCGTACATCCCAGGATAGTATATCACTCCGGATGATATGACGCACTATCCCTTCAGGCATTCACAAACTCTTTAACAGCTCACAAAATAGCTACATATATATATTATTTTCATTTGAAAACAAAAGAGAAATTAACAATACAAGGATGAGAATAGATATCCAGTTTCCTACCATGCAAGTGTGGCCACCCGGTCTAAAATAAATAACATAACGGAAACGTAAACAGCGCCTCGCGCTAACAGAAAGGAAATAAACATGCAACCAATAATATTATCCCTAGATATCTGTTCACCAACCTACACACAACACAACAACGTAAAATGCAAACATCACCCCTCGGGTGTGACTCTGACATTTTACCGTTTCATACCTTTTTTTCCCTCTTTCCGATTTTTTTACAATTTTCAATTTCTTCAATAAAATATCCATTTTCTGATATTCATCAACTCAATATGAGTTCATTGAATATTAAATCACATTTTCCAACTAAAGAATTTATTTTTATCAATAATATTAAAAAAAATACAAATTTCATATCAAAACGGGGTCCGAGCAGTGCACAAGACCCAATTTATAGAAATAACCCGTTAAAATATCCTACCCACGTATAATTTGTAAAAAAATACAATTAAACATATCAAACATGCAATTTCTGGCGTGAATTTTGAAATAACAAAAGAATTCTATATTTTGAAAATACATCAAAAATTTTCAGATAAAATCCTAAATGCAATTTTCACAATCTACGATTACTAATAGATATTGAGAGTTCCTTACAATCACTAGGCGACGGAATTGAAGCACGTGCGCGGAAATCGAGGCGAACGGCGCAGAAATCGAGACGGACCGAACTTCGAAGTTATTGATTTTTGAAACTGGCCCGGTGGTTTTGAAGATCTCGATGTGCTCGTCTCTTCTCCCTTCTACGGCGAAAGACGGTTTGACCCCGAAATCGATGAAAACCGAGGTCGAAGTTATGAAAATCTCCGTATAAAAATACGGCTGATTTTTGACTATATGGGGTGAAAAAGATGAGAAAACGGAAGGAATTTGATTGGGTTGTGTAGAGAATGAGTCTGCGGACGTTTCTACCTTCTGCGTCGGAAAACGGTTTGACCCCGAAACAGACGAAATTCGAGGTCAAAGTTTCGAAATTTCCGTATCCAAATACGGCTGATTTTTGACGATATCGGGTGAAATAGAAAGTGAAACAAAGAAAGGTTGGGTGGTTTTGTAGAGAACGTAGCTGCGGATCTTTTTTCCTTCTGCGGCGATTGTCGACGGCGAGCCGTTTGCACGAGATCTGAGGTGAAAGTTTGAAGAAAAAAAATGAATTTTTCGTTGTATATGTCGCGGCTGAAATGACGAGTTGGGGAAGATGAGATTAAAAAAAAATTAAAAATATTATTTAAATAAAATGTGGGACGAATTCGGTATTTTATCAATTGTTTCGATCGATGATAACTTGATCATCCGGACTCCAAAACTAACAAATGAATACTCTATTTCGCCTAATTTTTCGTTCCGGATCTAATGGTATAGTCAATTTCTACAAATTATGCCTCCATCAAAAATTTACATTTTTGGCCTGAGGTGACCCCTAAATTTGATGTCGTTTTCGTTTTTGACGATAATTCGACTTCTTGATCTCCAAAAATGACAAATAAATAGTCCATGTTGAATACTTTTTCGTTATGAACCCAATGGTATAATCGAATTTTAAAAATTATTACTCTAATAAAAAGTCACTGTTTTAACCAAGTCCGACCCGGTAATCGAGGATTTTGCAACTTTTATATTCGGATTTGCATTTGAGCGTGCTTATAGCCTAAACTATATTTTTCGATCATTTTGAATCTAATGGTGAGGTCAGATTCCATTAAAAATGATCAGAAACATTCTAGAGTTTTACCCCTAAATCCCACTTTCAAGATTTTCTTAAGATTCTACTATTTATTTTTTTTTCTCGAGATACGAAGTAAAAATTCGGGGTGTTACAACGTGGTCGGTCCCCTTGTGGGATGCCAAACCATTTATGAAAGCTACAACTCTTGACTTGTACCCATAGGTATATCAAAGATAATATAAGTATATCAATTGCACTTCTTGATCAAAACCAGTACCTAAGCGAGATCCTACTCCGATGTACTACGGTACTAGGAGAATAGACTACGTCTATTCTAGAAAAGAGGTGATTTAAGAGTGCATTTGCTCAAGCATCGCGCGTCACCTCTGATCTTGGGATTAAACTGGTTGCTTTTGACTTCAGAGCAGTGAGTTGAAGTTTAGGATTATCACTTATACGGTATATCAAACCAAGGCAGTACTAGAACTAAAGAATAGAGAGATTATTGAAGCAACGGGTTGTCCCGCATATGACAGACTTGAATCAAAATATGAAGAGATAGTAAAAGCAAGCAAGTTCAAATCATCCATTGAAGATAATCGAAGTGGCATAGACCCTAGAATTGTGTCCCTCCATTCAGAATGATGTCGTCTTTTCAAGTCTTTTTAGTTTTTTTTTTAGCTTCAGTTGCATTAGTCTTTGAGTTCAGTTAGTCATCTTTATTTTTAGGTTTTAGTAAGGTTTGTTAGTCTATGTTCTTTTTTATTCTAATAAATAAAGAAGCTTTTGATTATCATGTGTGCAATAATGATATGAAAATAAAATCTAACATGAGAAATGACTTAAAGCTCACTAACCGAATTTGATAAATATTGGAATTAAAGAGTACACTCAAGAAGTACAAATTAGTGATACGTTATTCTCAGGAAAACATGAGATAATAGTAAACTTACTTGAGAAATTCAACAATGTTCTTGCATGGTCTCATAAGGATAGATGGATGGATCACACAAAAACATAGATCAAGACATAAAGTCAAGAGTGATTTCAAAGTCAAAGATTATCGGTCAAAAATGATATAGTTGAAAGCATCGACAAAGATGCTAAAACCTACAAGTGAATCTACCATGTATTTCACTCAAAAGAGGAGAGTTTTTATAAAAGAATAAAAGATTTTCTCAAAGTTTTAGAAGAGTTGAATAGTGAAAAAATCCGATCATACTCGATTTTACAAAAGAAGACTGAAGAATATTCATTCTCCAAAAGAAAACCTTACTTGACAGAAAAATCCAGATATCGAATTCCTGAAACTTTGACCAAGTCAAGCAGCATCCACCAAAGAAGGCCTTCTTTGGTAGAACTTTATCCTATCTTACCAAAAAAGAAAAAAAAATAACATTCTTTAGCCCCTCGTAGCCTTTTAAAAGAAAAAATAAAAGCAATAGCCTATTCTTTCTAAACCATACCGACCAACCTTGAGAGGGAATCTTAGTATGAACTACGTTTTGACCTGATCTCAAAAGAAAAAAAAAAGAAATATTTGGGGTACGTAGGCAACCTGAGAAATTACTTCAAGCCCAGTCACGCAAAAATATGTATTCTCTTAAGAAAAATGTCATCCAAAAGGAAAATCCCATATAGACTTCGAAAGAAAAGAATGTCAAACTAGGGGCATTTGAAAAAGAGAATCAACAAAATTGACAAAAAAGGGAAGTAATGCCAAACTAGGTGCCTTAAAAGAAATAGTCAAAAAAATTGACAGAAAAAAAAAAGAATGCCAAACTAGGGGCATTAGAAAAAAAAAATCAGAAGAATCAACAAAAAGAAAGAATATCAAACTAGGGGCATTTTGGAAGATCGAGCCTTATACCCCTTTTTTCTAAACCATGTCCTAAGCCCACCTATTAAGTCCTCCTGAATGTTAATTGGCTCGATTAAGGTGTAGGGAACCAAGAAGCTATCGAGTTGAATATTTAAGATCATCAAGAAAAAATAGAAGTCCGCTAAGTCGAAAACCTGAAAAGGCGACTTAGGAAAAAGTTAGGGCATAACCATAAAAAGAAAGCCTGTTAGGTTGAAAACCTGAAATGGCAACTTAGGCAAAAATCAAGGTATTTTAAGAAAAAGAAAAGAAAAATCCGCTAGGTTGAAAACCTGGAAAGGCAACATAAGCAAAAATTATGACACCATCAAATGGGAGGAAAGGTCCCATCAAGAAAAAAATTCAGAAGGAAGCTTGTGCAAAAACTAGGAAATGCAGAACCATTCAAGCAACAACATTCATTGAAAAAATCAAAAGTCATCTTAAACATTGTAAAATCTTCAAAAGTATATTTACTTGTTCAAGTGTTCGCTAGTGGAAGATATAGAATCATCAACCACTTTGAAGAGAAAGATCTTCTATTCTAATATTTATCAAGATTTTTTAAATCCAGCTCAAGCATTTTTCAAAAGAAATTCGAAAGAAAATGATCAATCCCTTACTGCACATATGATAATCTTAAGAGTCTTAAATTTAAGGGAATGTCAGTTCTTCTATCTGTCATACATCAAAGTCTATATTTTTCAAGCATAATCCATTCCATCAGTCTCGTAGTCAAGTTCTAATTAAAGCCAACCTTGAAACTAGGGGCATTTTTGAAAGTCATTTAACTCCAAAGTTTTATCCTTAATCACATAATAAAAAGGAAAATCTTACTTAAAAGTCCGATGAAGTCCAATGATAATTATGAATCCAGATGCATGAAAGCCAATAAAGGCCCGATCTTTCAAACATTGAGCTCGATTTTGAATCATAGAATGAATTAATAGGATTGTTTAAGTTCCTATAAATCTGAGCTCGAGAAAAGTGGCTTAATAAGCTCGAGTTCGAGAAACAAGACTCCAACTTTTTTGAATCCGTAAACACCCCATTTTTGCATCTGCTGATTAATCAACTCGTCAACCCGATCGCAACGGTTCCCAATGATGGATGATTATTCCAATGCTTTATTTTGTTACCAAATATGTTTCAGAAATTCGGATAAGGTATCTCTAATTAACAAAATTGTAGAAACCACGCTACGCTAGGAAAATATAATCCCAAAAGCTTAGAAATCATTATTTTTCAGACAAAAAGAAGCTTCACGATAAAATCACTAAAAAATGACTAAATTACCAAAATACCCCTAACCTTAAAATATCCCTAGAGCCTACGTTATGTTTAGGAAAATCCATTCAAATACATAAAACAACAAATCGGAACCAAATAAATCATTTCGCCAATTTTCATAAAATTCAACAAAATTACGAAAATACCCCTTATAAAATTCACGACCATTCCACACAAAATTTTTTATAAATGATAAAAACCAACATTTCCATTGAATTCCTTACAAAAAATCGATTACAAAACATCCTGGAACATTGAAAAACGACTTAAAATGCAAAAAATCATCGAGGGTAAAATGATAATTTTACCATTTTTATAATTAAAATTTTCAAAATTAATAAATAAAATATTAAATAATTAAAGTGAAACATTAATAAAATTAATTTAAAATTTTAAACCAAAAAAATCGATCAATCAGGTTCTCAGGCAAAATTGTTGAGGGTTGCTAAGATATTTATTCAAGGACCCCTCCATTTGGGGGTCCAAAAAATTAAAGATATAATAGAGGGGTGTTCTCCGAAAATATTAAAGTCAATCAAGTAAGACTAAAGTCAAGATATTAAAGTCAATCAAGTAAGACTAAAGTCAAAATTAAAGTCAATCAAGTAAGACTAAAGTCAAGATATTAAAGTCAATCAAGTAAAACTAAAGTCAAAATCTTAAAGTCAATCAAATAAGACCAAAAGTCAAAACCTTAATAGAGTTCTAATTAAATAATAATTCTATTTAACAATCCTAATTAAATAATAACTCTATTTAATAGAATTCTAACTAAAATATAACTCTACCTAAAACAATTCTAATTAAAATATAACTCTAACTAAAAGAATTATAATTAAATATTAATTCTATCTAAACAAACACTTAAAAAAATCTATAAATAGGGGTCCCTACATCCTATTTTCGTATCAAAAAATAAACCCTAGAAAAAGTAAGTCAAAAAGCTTCCCTAGCCTCCAATAAACCCTAATTTTAAAGTCCCAACTCCATACCTAATATCCCTACCCCAACTTTAGCTCAAAAAACACTTAAAAGCCCTTCTAAAATACTTTAGAATCCATCTAAAATACTTTAGAATCCATAAAAAATCGGAAAACTCACAGATCGAAGAAGAAGATACCTCAACTAGGAGATCAGAAATCAGATCCGGCAATAGAACGAAGCGAGGAATTCTGTACAAGGAGTTGTTCTATCAGATCTGATGGAACAAAATCGTTGCATTCGAAAAAGGTAACTATTTTTATTTTTTATTATTATTATTTAGGTCTTGTTAGCAATGTAGTTTTTATTTGGGAATTAGTAGAGACTAGCGTTTGTCGGGCGAGGTTGGTGCCTAACACCTTTCAACCCCTTAACTTGATCCCCGAACTTAGTTTTTTTTTGTAGATTAGTTGTTTTATCCTTTTCGAGTCAATGTTCAGTTCGTAGACCGTAATAACTAGGTGGCAACTCCCAAACCTCAAAGGTCAAAAGCGGATTCGCGCACCCCGCAGATCGAGGGCACTTTCAGTGGCGACTCCACTAGGGACTATTGAGGATTAGACTTGAAAAGCCCTAAGTATGGGAGCATTGGCAGGATGACCTAGTTTTTTTTATTATTTAGTTCGATTTATTTTATTTATTTATTTATTTTTGTGACTTGATTGTGGATGATTTTGGGTATTGTATTTTTGTCCAATTAAGGGTCACCTTTTGATGACCCCTAAATAATGAAAGATTCAAATTGACATATGAAAATGATGGAATGATGAAAGTTGGGATAGTAATGTTAAAATATTTTTATAGAATATTTTAGTGAGAATTAAGTCTGGGTACCTATTAATAAAACGTAGATCTCATCGAGTAGATTAATTTAGAACCTGAATTCACTCAAATTCATTATCGGGAACCTTGAATATCATCGATGCAAGTTTAATCTATAAATCTGGAATTGTTGCTGAATGAAGGTTGGGACAACAATGTTAAAACATTTTTACAGAATATTCTAGTGAGAATTAAGTCTAGGAACCTCTTAATAAAATGAATATCTCATCGAGTAGATTAATTTAAAATCTAAATTTACTCAATTTCATTATCGGGAACCTTGGACATCATCGATGCAAGTTCAATCTGTAAATCTGGAATTGATGCTGAAAGAAGATTAGGACAGCAATGTTAAAACGTTTTTACAGAACATTCTAGTTAGAATTAGGTCTGGACACTGTAAACACCTCATTTTTACGTCCACCTGATTAATCAACTCGTCAACCCGATCGCAACGGTTCCCAATGATGAATGTTTATTCCAATACTTTATTTTGTTACCAGATATGTTTCAGAAATTCGAATGAGGTATCTCAAACCGACAAAGCCTTAGAAACCACGCTACGCTAGGAAAATACAACTCTAGAAACATAGAAATCATCATTTTACAGACAAAAATAAGTTTCACGATAAAAATCACTAAAAAATGACCAAATTACCAAAATACCCTGACATCAAAAGATCCCTAGAGCCTACGTTACGCTTAGGAAAACCCATTCAAATACATAAAATAACAAATCGAAACCAAATAAATCATTTAGTCAATTTTCACAGAATTTGACAAAATTACGAAAATGCCCTCATAAAGTTCCCGATCATTTCATACAAAAAACTTCATAAATGACACAAACCAATATTTTCATTGAATTCCTTACGAAAAATCGATTCTAAAACATCTTAGAACATCAAAAACCGACTTAAAACGCGAAAAGTCCTCTCCGGGGGTAAAACGATAATTTCACAATTTTCATAATTAAAATTTTCGAAATTAATAAATAAAATATTAAATAATTAAAGTGAAACATTAATTAAATTAATTTAAAATTTTGAACTAAAAAAATCGATCAATCAGGCTCTTAGGCAAAATTATTGAGGGTTCGGAAGATATTTCTTTAAGGACTCCTCTATTTGGGGGTACAAAGAATCAAAGATATAATAGAAGGGGGTTCGCCAAAAAATTAAAGTCAATCAAGCAAGACTAAAGTCAAGGTATTAAGGTCAATCAAATAGGACTAAAGTCAAAATTAAAGTCAATTAAGCAAGACTAAAGTCAAGATATTAAAGTCAATCAATTAAGACTAAAGTCAAAATCTTAAAGTCAATCAAATAAGACCAAAAGTCAAAATCCTAATAAAGTTCCAATTAAATAATAACTCTATTTAATAGAGTTTTAACTAAAATATAACTCTACCTAAAACAATTCTAATTAAAATACAACTCTACCTAAAATAATTCTAACTAAAATACAACTCTACCTAAAACAATTCTAACTAAAATACAACTCTAACTAAAAGAATTATAATCAAACACTAATTCTATCTTAATCAACCCTTTAAAAAATCTATAAATAGAGGTCCTCACACCCTATTTCGTATCAAATCATAAATCCTAGGAAAAGTAGGTCAAGAAGCCTCTCCAATCTTTCCAAAACCCTAATTTTGAAGCCAAACTCCTTACCTAACATCCATACCTCAACTTTAGCTCAAAAAATACACAAAAACCCTTCCAAAACACCTTCAAATCCATAAGAAAAATCAGAAAACTCACAGATCTAAGAAGAAGATACCTCAACTTGGGGATCAGAAATCAAATCCGGTGACGAGCGAATAACAAGGAAATACATACGTAGATACTCTTCGCTGGTGCTGAGGGAATCGTTGTAATCAGTAAGGTAACTTTCTTTTATATTTTTTTATTATAATTATTTATTATTTTTGGTCTATTTTGCAATGTAACCGATTTTTGGGAAGAAGTAGAGACCGGCACTTGCCAGGCGGGGTTGGTGCCTAACACCTTTCAACCCCGTAACGTGATCCCCGGACCCGTATTTTCTTTCGTAGATTAGTTGTCTTTGTTTTTAGAGTAAATGATCGGTTCCTAGACCGTAATAACTAGGTGGCGACTCACAAACCTCAAGGGGTCAAAAGCGGATCCGCGCACCCACGAATTGAGGGCGCTTTCAATAGCGACTCCGCTGGGGACATTGAGGATCAAACTTAAAAAATCTCAAGTATTGGTGCATTGCAAGGTTCACTTAGTTTGTTTTAGTTTTTAATTTATTTATTTATTGGTTTATTTATCCTTTCTTAGGTTTTATTACTTCTGTCATGTTGGCATCCAATTTTTTTATTGGCTTTTCTCATCCTCTCCTAGGTTTTTATTATCTCTGTTTTATTGGCATCATTTGATTGGGCTTTGAGTATGTTATTGTTCTCTATGGTGCAATTGAGGGTCACCCTTTTGATGATCCTAAACAATGAATGAAAGATTCAAAATGACATATGATTTGAGATGGAATGATGATGGATTGGCGGTGAAAGTTTGGATATTCTATTTTAGATAGGGTCACTATTGGAGACTCCAAAATAATATAAATTTCTTCGAAAGAAGATAATGGGTGAAATAGAATGAGGGCTGTTGAAGCATGAAGATTTTTATTTTTTTTTTTAACTTTTATTTTTTTTATTTTTTCTTTTTCTTTTTATGTTTTTTTTCAGTTAATTTAATTTTTCTTTTAGGGTACATGCGTTTATGTTTAACAAGTTAAAAAAAAAAAAAATGGTGCTGTTAGCAACAATAATAACTTATGGGTGGTGTGTTTTAATTTTTTTAATTTTAAAACTTCTAATTCAACTTTAAAGGTGGTGTGCTGTTAGTATTTTGAGTCTTTTCCTTCTTATATCTTCTTCTCCAAAGAAAAAGAAGAAGCAGCAGAGAGAGACGTCTCTCTCTTCTCCTTCATCTCTCTCTCTTTGCTACAGTAGAAACTAGCCCCCATTTGCTATCACCATCGAAGAGCAGATCAACACGGTCCTCACACATACTACTTCCATTGTAGATGATTGGATCTTTCAAATCGAAACATATCCATCGTCGCAGACTTATCCATCTGATTATTGCTCTCGGTGTCGAATGGTGCCCAAACTTCGATTAAAACTTAAACAACCTTGTTGCCAAAGTACACCTATATACCTTTCGATACGTGGTGACTTGGTTTGATATACCGTATAGGTGATAATCTAAAACCTCAATTCACTTCTCTGAAGCCAAAAACAGCCAGTTTGATCTCCAGTTGAGAGGTGGCGCACAATGCTGAGCAAGGGCCCACTTAAATACCTCTCGTCTAGAATAGACGTAGTCTATCCCCCTCGTACAGTAGGGTACAGCGGGGCAGATCTTGCTTAGGCACCGGTTTTGACCAAGAAGTGCAATTGATATACTTAGATTACCTTTATACCTACGGGTACGAGTCAAGAGTTGTAGCTTTCATAAATGGTTTGGCATCCCACGAGGGGACCGACCACGTACTAGTACTACGTTGGCAATCGGGACATGTGACTGTGTGGCTTACAATAGGATAAAGGCTCAGGTCACCCCAGCATGGGTGCATCAATATGTCTCTCAGAATCACCTGATCAGACGGTGTTGATGCCCCCAGTTCGATATACCCTAAGGTACGTGACTGGAGTTGTGGGTTTCATGAATGACGTCGCATCTCCGAAGAGACCGGGCCACGCACTAGTGCCACGTTGGCTAAATGGGACGTGTAAGTGAGTAAAGCGGTAAACGTGCATGTGGGTGGGCAAAGTAAGGTGGGGTGTGCCCGGGCCTTTTCAAACAAATGGGCCCATGGCCCAATCAAGCCAATCAAGAGAGGATATTAAATCATACAAGTGCAAGCAAACATCGATCAGGAACATACTCATATGGTTTAATTCAAGCTTTAAATGTGCACATCTCTAGCATTCATCAATTAGCAAATCAATTAATAAATAAGGGCCTATAATAATTAATTAGATCTAATCATCGCAATAGGCACAATTTTTTATAATTTTTAAAGTCCAATCAATGATCACTTTTAGGTGATCCAAAATAAATCGAGATTCCAATAGGTGTTACATTGATGATAGAATGACAATGGTTGAGATGAGCTCACTCTCAAGAACATTAATTGTGGCCAACATTAGATAAATTCAGATTTTCTGTGAATTAGGAAATACAATCTGAACTTGCATCGATGATATCTAAGGCTCTCGATATAACGAAATCGAGTGAACTCAAGTTCTAAATTAATCTACTCGATGAGATCTACATTTTAGTAATAGGTGTCCAGACTTAGTTCTCACCAGAATGTTCTGTAAAAACGTTTTAACGTTGCTGTCCCAACTTTCATTCAGAAAAAATCCAGATTTACAGATTGAACTTGCATCGATGATATCTAAGGCTTCCGATAACGAAATTGAGTGAACTCAAGTTCTAAATTAATCTACTCGATGAGATTTACGTTTTATTAAAGATTCCCAGATTTAATTCTCACTAGAATGTTCTATAAAAAAGTTTTAACATTGCTGTCCCAACTTTCATTCAGAAATAATTCCAGATTTACATATTGAACTTGCATCGATGATATCTAAGGCTTATGATAACGAAATTGAGTGAACTCAAGTTCTAAATTAATCTAATCGATGAGATCTACGTTTTATTAAGAGGTTCCCAGACTTAATTCTCACTAGAATATTCTGTAAAAAAAATTTTAACGTTGCTGTCCCAACTTTCATTCAGAAATAATTCCAGATTTACAGATTGAACTTGCATCGGTGATATCTAAGGCTTCGATAACGAAATTGAGTGAACTCAGATTCTAAATTAATCTACTCACGAGATCTATGTTTATTAAGAGGCTCTCAGACTTAATTCTAACTAGAATATTCTCTAAAAACGTTTTAATATTTCTGTCCAACCTCATCATTCCATCAATTTGAATCTTTCATTATTTATGGGTCATCAAAAAGTGATCCTTAATTGAAAAAAAAAAAAATGCAATACCCAAAAGCATCTACAATCAAGATAAAAAAAAAAATAAATAAACAGAAAAAAAAATAAAATAAATCCAAGAAATAATAAAAAAAAACTAGGTCCTCTTGGCAATGCTCCCATACTTGGGGTTTTTCAAGTTTGATCCTCAATAGTCCCCAGCAGAGTCGCCACTGAAAGCGCCCTCGATCCGCGGGGTGCGCGGATCCGCTTTTGACCCTTGAGTTTGGGAGTCGCCACCTAGTTATTGTGGTCTAGGAACCAAACTGACTCTAACATGGATAAAAGGAACTAATCTACCATAAAAAAATCTGAATTCGGGGATCAAGTTACGGGGTTGGAAGGTGTTTAGGCACCAACCCCGCCCGGCCAAAGCCGGTCTCTACTAAAATTCCCAAGTAAATTACATTGCTAAACCTAGATAAAAATAAATAAATAATAAAAATTTACCTTTCCGATGGCAAGGACTTGGTTCCCTCAGATCTGACAAAAGAACTCCTTGTACCCGTGCTCCCTTGCTTCGTCTGTTTCCCGGATTTGACTTCGGATCTCCGAGGCAAGGTATCTCCTTGTTTTTTGAATCTGAACTCTTCAGTTCGTTAAGGATTGGGGTGGTTTTTTAGAAGGCGTTTGGGTGTTTTCCTAGACTAAAATTGAAGGAGGGATGTTAGCTAAGGAGTTGGGGCTCCAAAACTAGGGTTTATGGGGGGCTAGGGGAGCTTCTAGACCTACTTCTCTTAGGGTTTATTTCAGGGGTTGATTTGGATAGAGTTAGTGTTTAATTAGAGATCTTTTAATCAGAGTGGTGTTTAAATTAGTTTGACTTGTTTTAGGTAGAATTGTGTTTTAATTAGAATTGTTTTAGGTAGAATTGTGTTTTAATTCAAATTGTTTAGGTAGAATTGTTTTTAAAGTTGAAAATCTATTAGATAGAGTTATTATTAATTAGAATCTATTATGACTTTTGGTCTTATTTGATTGACTTTTATTGTTTTGACTTCAGTCTTAATTGATTGACTTTAATATCTTGACTTCAGTCTTGCTTAATTGACTTTAATTTTGACTCAGTCTCACTTGATTGACTTTAATACCTTGACCTTAGTCTTGCTTGATTTACTTTTAATTTTTGGAGAACCCCTCTCTAAAATATTTTTAATTCTTTGGACCCTCAAATGGAGGGGTCCTTAAAGAAATATCCCACGACCCTCAACAATTTGCCTGAGAGTCCAATTAATCGATTTTTTTAGGTTCAAAATTTTAAATTAATTTTATTAATGTTTAAATTTAATTATTTATGTTTTATTTATTATTTCGGATTTCGGATTTTTTATCATGAAAATTGTGAAATTACCGTTTTTGTAGGATGTTTTAGAATCGATTTTTCGTAAGGAATTCAATGGAAATATTAGTTTTTGTTATTTATGAAATTTTTTGTGTGAAATGGTTGTGAACTTTATGAGGGGCATTTTCGTAATTTTGTTAAATTCTGTTAAAATTGGTGAAATGATTTATTTGGTTCCGATTTGTCATTTATGTGTTCGAATGGTTTTTTCCTAAGCGTAACGTAGGCTCTAGGGTTGTTTTGAGGTTAGGGGTATTTTGGTAATTTGATAATTTTTAGTGATTTTTATCGTGAAGCTTCTTTTTGGTCTGCAAGATGATGATTTCTATGTTTCTGGGGTCGTATTTTCCTAGCGTAGCGTGGTTTCTAAGGTTTTTGTCAATTCGAGATACCTCATCTGGATTTCTGAAACAAATCTGGTAACAAAGTAAAGCAATGGAATACACATCCATCATTGGGAATCCTTGCGATCGGGTTGACGAGTTGATTAATCAGGTGGATGCAAAAATGGGGTGTCTACAAATAGGTTCGAGTCCGATAAACGAGACTCAAATTTTTTCGAACTCTAAAAAAGAATTTTAAATAGGATTTAACGAAGTTCCTACAATGTTATGACTCCAATTAACCTCATTATTCAACCTTGCCATGATTGCTTTCGTTGCATAAGCACATCTCAATTTTGAATCATTATTGTCAGCGAGAGCAAAACTCTAGGACCTGACACATTTTTACTCAGTAAGCATCACACCATTGCACACACGTGCACTTTTGTATTAGTCAAGGAGAATTTTCTAAAATTCGAGGATCTGGTACCGTCAGTGAGAGCTTGAGCTCGAGGACCTGACAACCTTTTTGTTCGAGGAGAGTTTAACCCTCAAGGATCCGAACATCCCGACGAATTGCTAAATCAGACTGCAAAATGAATTGTCACTAGCTTTGGCATTCGGATATCGCACTATCTACCGAAATAGATTTACTATCTAATTTGCTTCAACCATCTGCCAAAGAAGGGCATCTGTGGACACCTCATTTTTGCATCTGCTTGATTAATTAACTCGTCAACCCGATCGCAACGGTTCCCAATGATGGATGATTATTCCAATGCTTTATTTTGTTATCAGATATGTTTCAGAAATCCGGATGAGTTATCTCTAATTAACAAAATTGTAGAAACCACGCTACGCTAAGAAAATATAACCCCAAAAGCTTAGAAATCATCATTTTTCAGACAAAAAGAAGCTTCACGATAAAAATCACTAAAAGATGACCAAATTATCAAAATACCCCTAACCTTAAAATATCCCTAGAGCTTATGTTACGCTTAGGAAAACCCATTCAAACACAAAAAATAACAAATCGGAACCAAATAAATCATTTCTCCAATTTTCATAGAATTCGACAAAATTACGAAAATACCCCTCATAAAGTTCACGACCATTCCACACAAAATTTTTTATAAATAATAAAAACCAACATTTTCATTGAATTCCTTACAAAAATCGATTCCAAAACATCCTGGAACATTGAAAAATGACTTAAAAATGCAAAAAGTCTTTTCCGATGGCAAAATGGTAATTTTATAATTTTTATAATTAAAAAATTTTAAATTAATAAATAAAACATTAAATAATTAAAGTGAAATGTTAATAAAATATTTAAGTTCCTATAAATCTAAGCCCGAGAAACGTGGCTTAGTAAGTTCGAGTCCGAGAAACGAGACTCCAACTTTTGTTTAATCATAGAATGAATTAATAGGATTGTTTAAATTCCTATAAATCTAAGCCCGAGAAACGTAGCTTAGTAAGTTTGAGTCCGAGAAACGAGACTCCAACTTTTTGAATCATAGAATAAATTAACAGGATTATTTAAGTTCCTATAAACCTTAGCCAGAGAAGCGTGGCTCCAATAAGTTCGAGTCTGAGAAAAGAGACCCCAACTTTTTTGAATCATAGAATGAATTAACAGGATTGTTTAAGTTCCTGTAAACCTTAGCCCGAGAAGCGTGGCTCTAATAAGTTCGAGTCCATGAAATGAGACTCCAACTATTTTTTTGAATCATAGAATGAATTAACAGGATTGTTTAAGATCCTTAGCTCGATAAACGTGACTACAATGGGCTCGAGCTGATAAACGAGACTCAAACTTTTTCGAGCTCTAAAAAAGAATTTCAAATAGGATTTAACGAAGTTCCTACAATATGATGACAACAATTACCTCATTGTTCAACCTTGCCATGTGTGGCGCCCGGCCGAACACTAACATAAATCCCCATGTCAGATCTCGAGGTATTATGTAGCACCTCGAAATTTCGGCATGGTCTCCTCTGTTTATGTTAGCATTTCAAGGCGTTCAACCTGCACCTGACAAACGACATACAATCCTGCATACATATACAAATATAATACTAGCGGAAGCCTATATAAGTCTAATAACGTACGAATTATCAGAGTGCGGAAGAAGAAAATTTACGGGATTTATACAAATTTTCTCACTCTAACAAGAATCCTAACGCTCAATACAAATCTATAATACTCCTAGACAAATGGAGTATAACTCCAATACTTACCAAGTGACAAAGTCTGGCTATCTATTTGACCCACCAGATGATTCTCACTCGTGCTCTATACTTGTCTCGCCAAGCTTTAGATCTGAAACTAAAAAAAATAGAGAAGGAAAGGGTGAGTAACAAGGGTTACCCAGTAAGGAAGCAACAATTTCTGCCAATAACCTCTCCTAACATGAACGAATAAACATACTGAATCATTTTAAAATAAACAAAATTTTACAGAAGAAAACTACGATTAAACTGGTACATATAGCCAGGGATGAGCACTAAACATTTTAAAACTCACATACAGTACATACATCGATCAGCAGTACTCACTATAACATTCTCTTTTTAATACAAATCTAATTGATCAAATGGAAACAATAAACATTCATTTCATCTTATATATCAAAATAAGCAACAGATACATAATACAACAATGGTGGAGTATTGGAATTAGAGAGTTGGGATTCACGACTGGATCGCTCCCAGTCGGGACTGATTGTTTACAATTCTTCTCGGGCTTTTAGTTCCTGATTTTGTGGCTGGTCGCTGTTTACCACGCTTGGTTACCATTTATCCGGCTCAGGCTGGCCGTTTGACGTGACCGTAGCAATGGGTCTCTTTCGATGTGTCAGAACGTTCGACTACTATAGATTGTTAGTGATCACTGACTAATCATCTTCGTCTATGCCTATCAGGCGTACATGTGATTCCCCAAAGATACAACCATTCGTATACGACCACCTTTAACATTACAAGTTCACTGGTAAAGATAGAGAGAATAAACCCGGATTCCAGTTGTGACTCCACTCTCAATACGCGTCCCATACCACGTATGAGTTTGGTGGTCCCTACCGTACATCCCAGGATAGTACACCACTCCGGATGATATGATGAGCATTCACAAACTCTTTAACAGCTCACAAAATAGCTACTTATATATATTATTTTCATTTGAAAACAAAAGAGAAATTAACAATACAGGTTGAGAATAGATATCCAGTTTCCTACCATGCAAGTGTGGCCACCCGGCCTAAAATAAATAACATAACAGAGCGCCTCGCGCTAACAGAAAGTAAATAAACATGCAACCAGTAACATTATCCCTGGATATATGTTCACCAACCTACATACAACACAACAACGTAAAATGCAGACATCACCCCTCGGGTGTGACTGACATTTTACCGTTTCATACCCTTTTTCCCTTTTTTTCGACTTTTACAGTTTCAATCTCTTCATAAAATATCCATTTTCTGATATTCATCAACTCAATATGAGTTCATTGAATATTAAATCACATTTTTCAACTATAGAATTATTTCTATCAATAATATTGAAAAAAAATACAAATTTCATATCAAAACGGGGTCCGAGCAGTGCACAAGACCCAATTTATAGCAATAACCCGTTAAAACACACCCTACCCATGTATAATTTATTAAAAATACAATTAACATATCAAACATGCAATTTCTGGCGTGAATTTTTTTGAAATAAAAAAATAATTCTATATTTTAAAAATACATCCAAAATTTTCGATAAAATCCTAAATGCAATTTTCACAATCTAGATTACTAATAGAAATTGAGAGTTCCTTACAATGTCCAGGTGAAAGGATCGAAGCGTGTGCACGGAAATCGAGGTGATTGGCACGGAATTCGAGACAGACCGAACTTCGAAGCGGTCGATTTTCGAAACCGACCTGGTGGTTTCGAAGATCTCGATGTGCTTGTCTCTTCTCCCTTCTACGGCGAAAGACGGTTTGACCCTGAAACCGATGAAAATCGAGGTCGAAGTTACCAAATCTCCATATAAAAATACGGCTGATTTTTGACTATACGGGGTGAAAAAGACGAGAAAACGAAAGGAATTTGGGTGGGTTATGTAGAGAATGAGGCAGCGGACGTTTCTCCCTTCTGCGTCGGAAAGCGATTTGACCCCGAAACGGACGAAATCCGAGGTCAAAGTTTCGAAATTTCCGTATCCAAATACGGCTGATTTTTGACGATATCGGGTGAAATAGAAAATGAAACGAAGAAAGGTTGGGTGGGTTTTGTAGAGAACGTAGCTGCGGATCTTTTTATCTTCTGTGGCGATCGTCGAAAGTGGACCGTTTGCGAGAGATCTGAGGTGAAAAATCGGAAGAAATCGAATTTTTTTTTTTTCGTATTTGGATTGGCTATAATGACGCGTTGGGGAAGATGAGTTATATAAAAAAATTAAAATATTATTTAAATGATATTTGGGACAAATTCGGTATTTCGCGCTATTGTTTTGATCGATGATAACTTTGTCATTCGGTCTCCAAACTGACAAACGAATATTCTATTTCGCCTAATTTTTCGTTCCGGATCTAATGGTATAGTTAATTTTTATAAATTATGTCTCCCATCAAAAATTTACATTTTTGGCCTGACGTGACCCCTAAACTTGATGTCGTTTTCGTTTTTGGCGATAATTCAACTCCTGATCTCAAAAATGACAAATAAATAGTCCATATTGAATAATTTTTCGTTATAACCCAATGGTATGATCGAATTTTAAAATTATTGCTCTAACAAAAAGTCACTGTTTTAGCCTAGTCCGATCCGATAATCGAGGATTTTGTAACTTTTATATTCGGACTCGCATTTGAGCGTGCTTACAGGCTAAGCTATGTTTTTTCGATCATTTTGAATCTAATGGTGTGGTCAGATTCCATTAAAAATGTTCAGAACAAGGTCCTACAGTTTTACCATAAGTCCCACTTTCAAGATTTTCTTAAAATTCCACTATTTATTTTCCTCGAGATACGAATTAAAAATTTGGGGTGTTACACCATGATTGCTTTCATTGCATAAGCACATTTTTATTTTGAATCATTATTGTCAGTGAGAGAAGATCTCTAGGACCTGACACATTTTTACTCAGTAAGCATCACACCATTGCACACACGTGCACTTTTGCATTAATCAGAGAGAATTTTCTAAAATTTGAGGATCTGACATCGTTAGTGAAAGTTCAAGCTCGAAGACCTAACAAACTTGTTCGGGGAGAGTTTTACCCTCAAGGATCCGAACGTCCCGACGAATTGGTAAATCAGGTTGTAAAATGAACTGTCACTAGCTTTGGCATTCGGATATCACACTATCTATCGAAATAGATTTGCTATCTAGTTTGCTTCAACTCTCTACCAAAGAGGGGCATCTGTATACACCACATTTTTTGCACTCACCAAATTAATCAACTCATCAACCCGATTACAACGGTTCCCAATGATGGATGATTATTTCATTGCTATATTTTGTTGCTAGATATGTTTCAGAAATTCAGATGAGGTATCTCGAACTAATAAAACTATAGAAACAACACTATGATAGGAAAATATAACCCCAAAAACGTAGAAATCATCATCTTGCCGATAAAAAGAAGCTTTACGATAAAAATCACTAAAAAATGACCAAATTATCAAAATACCCTTAACCTCAAAATATCCCTAGAGCCTACATTATGCTTAAGAAAACCCTTTCAAACACATAAAACAATAAATCAAAATCAAATAAACCATTTCGCCAATTTTCACAAAATTCGACAAAATTACGAAAATGCCCCTCATAAAGTTCAAGACCATTTCGCACAAAAAATTTCATAAATGACACAAACTAATATTCCATTGAATTCCCTACAAAAAATTGATTCCAAAACATCCTGGAACATTGAAAAACGACTTAAAATACAGAATTTTACAATTTTAATAATTAAAAATTTTAAAATTAATAATTAAAATATTAATTAATGTAAAGTGAAATCTTAATTAAAATTAAAGTTAATCAAGTAAGACTAAAGTCAAAATCTTAAAGTCAATCAAGTAAGACTTTAGTTAATCAAGTAAGATTAAAGTCAAAATCTTATAGTCAATCAAGTAAGACTAGAAGTCAAAATCTTAAAGTCAATCAAGTGAGACTAAAATTCAAAATCCTAATAGAATTATAATTAAACATTAATTCTATTTAAAACAATTCTAATTTAACTATAGCTCTACCTAAAACAATTCTAATTAAAATATAACTCTACCTAAAACAATTCTAATTAAACAATAACTCTCTGTAAAAGAATTATAATTAAACACTAACTCTATCAAAACAAGCACTTAAAAAATCTATAAATAGGGATTCCTACAACCTATTTTCGTATGAAAAAATAAATCCTAAGAGAAGTAGGTCAAAAAGCTTCTCTAACCTCCCATAAACCCTGATTTTGAAGTCCTAACTCCTTATCTAACACCCATACCTCAACTTTAGCTCAAAAAACACCTAGAAACCCTTCCAAAATATCCCAGAAATTCATAAAAAAATTAGAAAATTCAGAAGGAGATATTTTGTTTTGGATATCCGAAACGAATCCGGTGACAGAACGAAGCGAGGAGTGCTGTACGAAAAACTATTCTACCAGATCTGAGGAAACAAGACCGTTGTCTTCGTAAAGATAAAGATTTAAAAAAAATATATTGATTAGGTCTTTTTAGCAATATAGTTCTATTTGGGAATTAGTAGAGACCGGCGTTTGCCGGGCGGGGTTGGTGCCTAACACCTTCCAACCCCGTAATGTGATCCCCAAACTCAATTATTTTTTAATTAGATTAGTTGTTTTTATCCGTTTAGAGTCGATGTTCGGTTCCTAGATCGCAATAAGTAGGTGGCGACTCCCAAACCTCAAAAGTCAAAAGTGGATCTGCTCACCCCGCGGATCGAGGGTGCTTTCATGAATCGACAAAGAAAAGTGCTATATTCGCTTATCTCAAGGTAACCCAGCCAAAACCTAGTGAAAACTAGTCTAAACCTAGTCAACCGAGTCAACATCCAGTTTAACTTAGTCAACCCAGTCAAAGCCTAGTCAACTCAATCAACCCAGTTTAACCCATTTAACCCAGTCAACCCAATTTAGCCCAGTCAACCAATTTAACTTAGTCAACCCAATTTAACCCATTTAGCCCAGTCAACCCAATTTAACCTAGTCAAACCCAGTTAAAACCTAGTTAACCCAGTCAAACCTAGTCAAACCAGTCCTATCTAACCAAATCCCTACCCATGCCAAGAATATATCCCAACCACGGCGAAATACCATTTAAAGGAAACAAAACATGCGGGGTGCCCAAAACAAGTTAAAAGGTTCATAGTTTGAATAAAGATGAAGGAGAAAACATGAAAAAAGAACAAGCATGATGAACAATACTTCCACATCAAAATCATGATAAATAAAAAGAAAAAAATAAAAAAGATGAAAAGTAGACTTGTCCAAACAATCCCTAAATAGTCCAAATCCAGTCCCAAATCTACCATCCAAACAGTCCCCCTAAAATCCCTCCACGAGAATCCCCGCAACCAGCCTCCCCAACCACCCCAAAACGACCCCCTGGACAGTCCCACATCCCCATTCAAACCCACTCCCAACTATCCAATTTCCCTCCCAAAACAGCTTCTATCCATCCTTAATCCTTTTTTAAAAAATAGTCCTAAACAATTCCCTAAAAAACCCCTAAACCATGCCTAAACCAATCCCAAAACAATTCCTAAAACCACCCTATCTTCTCGCCCAAAACAACTCCCAAACCATCCCCAATTCTCACTATAAACAGTTCCTAATAGCCCCAACTCTTGCCATAAAAACAATCCCAGTTCAACCAAAGCGATCCGAAATTCCTATTCAAAGTTCCATTTCAAACAACTTAAACAGTCCTAAATCCCCAGCCAATCTCCAAAACCATTCCCAAATTACCTTAAAAAAATAATAATAACCTCAAAACATCAACCTCGCTAATCCACTTCTATGCATCCCAACCCGGTCTATTAACCATTAAATAACCATCTTCATCATCCACCCTATGATTTCCAACAAGCATCATCAATCAATCCACCCATCTTACCACTCGTGATCTTAACCAATCAGTCCCCCTATACTTTCACCGTACTACCAAAACTCCCAAACATCCTGCGAAGTGCTCATCCGAGATAACCTCCATCCTCACCCCAGTCTCCATAATCCAACCAATTTACACCAACCACATCAACCAAGAATCCAAACCAAACATGCATTCACCAAACAGCCATGTCCAACAAAAGGGAAGAGTTGAAAAGCAGACAACAAAAAAAGAAAAAAAAAGGTGAGTGATGAACAATGACAATTCAATAGGTGTTCAGCCATTGTCATAATTGCGTAAAAAATGGAGACAATCCACAGGAGCTTAATCATCTTCATAACCAACATTCCAAAATGAACAAAACGAACAAGACAATAAATAAACAAAAATGAATATTGGTCATGTTCAGAACAGTTTGCAAAGGCAATCCTCATGCTACAAAATAAACAAGGAAAAGAAATCAATAAAAACTCACCTCGATAGGAAATCGTATGGTTCACTAACGAACACCCCAAAGGTTAAGTCGATTCCACAAGAGTCCAAATGTTCACAATATGTTCCAAATCAATGAAATCAATAAGAGGAGACGAAGAGAGAAAGAGAAATCGTCAAAAAGGAAAAGAGAAACCGAAGAAAATGAAGAAGAAATGAAAAATGGAGAGGCGCGCAGGCTTTAATGTTTGAAATTCGTACTGGTCCGTGGTACCAGTACGGGTAAGGCAAATAGTATTCAATCCGCGTTTTAGGCACGGATGAAGCAAGGAACCATACTATCCGTTTCGGAAGAATGGATGAGACAAAATAAAGGTCATCCTTATCCAAAATACGGATGAACACAGGCAAACGCCATCTGTACTTTAAGAACGGATCAGTAAAAAAAAAAAATTCCAAAAATCCTTTCGAGTTGATCTTAAACTCTAATTTGTCAAAACACGACTAAAAAAATCTGATTTTCAAAAACAAGCTTCGCGCCATCGAGATCAAGGAATTAATAAGGCAAAACTCTATCAGACCTCGTGCTTGAGTAGCCATTTTCTACAAAAATCATCAATTCAATCGATAATCCAAAGTCGTGTTTTACAAAATTTTCTAGCTCATACAAATAGGGGTTTAGTCTATTCTTTGTAGTTCTTTGCACGCAATTCCTACAAAGAAGGACAGTTGTACACACCTCACTCGAAAGGACCCCAAAATATTGATTTTTCAACAAAGCTCATCAATGGGCCTCAAGGGCACAAATCAATGAAAAATAACACTTTGGTCGAGTCGAGGCCTTTAAGACCTCCTAATGGTCTAATGGGCCCACCTGAAAAGATTCGGTATGCTCTCATCTACCCCGCTCCACTCTCAAAATCCAAAAATATCAATTTTCCAACAAAATTTGTTAACGGGCCTCAAGGGCCCAAAAAAATGACATTTTGATAAAAACCAAGGCTCCTAAGACCTCTTAATGGTTTAGTGCGCCCACCAAAGGGATTTGACCTACCTTACACTTTCCCAACCTTCACCTCTCCGCTCTTGTATCTAGAAATACCTAATTTTCAATAAAATTCTCCAACGGGCCTAAAAAGCCCGATTTACCAACACGTGACATTTTTTTTATCAAACCAATGATTTCAAAAACCTCAAAAAATGAATAAAATTAAAAAATGAGACTTGGGACACCTATCACTTCCTCTACCCTTACCACTCCACTTCCAAATCTGAAAAAATCCTAAGCCCACCTAAGGCCCACAAACCCTCAATCCTCCAAAATCAATCTCTCACCTTCCCCCCTAACTTAAACTTAATCCCTTATCACCTAAAATCTAAAACCAACCTAAAACCCTCATAATCATTTCCAAGGTAACTCATAACCAATATTAAAATATCCAAAGTCATCTCTAAAACCTAAGCTTAACACTATAAAGCCTACAAATCATTATCCATATCCAATTCATTATCAAACCCACAACCCTAACCCATAAACTATCATCCACATCAAACCAATCACCACTTTATCATCAAAAGGTGACACATGTCATCATCCCCTCTTACTTCCTTCATCTAATCACCTACCCCCATCACTTTTCTTTAAAAACAACTCATCTAACCTCTAACCTCTCACCTCTCTCCAAAAACCACTTCAACCCATACCCTATCCTAACCTAACCTATCACCCTTCTCTAATACCATCAACCACCCACATCACAACCCATATCTTCTACATCCTAACCCATCACTTTCCCTAAAACCCTCTACCAACTTACATCACAACCCACACCTCTCATTATCATCACCAAACAAACTCATATCTTTCTCTCTAATCAAACAACCACTATCACCAATCAACATACCTCATCACCTCACCCTCTCATCACCTTTGCCACATGTCATGGTCCCCTCAATTCTCCCAAAATCCAACCAACCAATCTCTTACACCACCCATTATTTTGATCTAAACACCTCACTTCCTCAATCAACCTAACACTCAATTAAATACCTAACATCTTACATCCCCATTCTCTCCATCAACCATCACTCATCTCATCTCACCAAACACTCTACCCAAATGGATTTGGGTATGATTCAAACCATTTGGATTTAAACACTACCTATTTCCACTCATTACACAATTACCCTCCTTTTAACTCCAAATGTCATATCCTCCATCCTAAAAACCTATGCCATGATCTATCCTCCCAACTCTTCATCCAATTATACCCTTAAAATAACCTACAAGCATCTATAAATACCCCTCCTCCTCTTCTCAAAATGGGTTACCAACTCTCACTACAAAGAAATCATACCAAGTCTTACCAACTCTCCCTTAAAAAAATCCCCCCCCCCCAAAAAAAAATCTCACAAAAAAAAGAAGAACTCAATTCAACTCTACTCTTCTCTCCACTATTCTCTCACATTATCTTCTAAAAAAGAATTTCATTCTCATAAATCATTAAGGACTCAAGAAGAATTAAAGAGGAAGAATCTAAGAAGAAGAAGATTGAAGCTTCAAGGTGAGTTCAAAGAATCAACATCCATTTATGTTCATTCGCTCTTCCTTAGCACAAGCGCTAAGCGATAATAATTCCTTCAACATAGAGTGTAGAAGTCTTGTTCCGTCCTTTCCTGCGGAGTTGTGCTCCAACATCTGCTAGTGTAGAAGTGATAGGCGAAGGAAGCCGACTCCCTTTCTAGTGGAGTGCAGTACCGAGAGGCGCGGGAGCTACTTGATTTAGCCGAATCAGGAGATGAAATCCGCTCGACGTCAAGGAATTCGGATAATCCCCTCCCATTCCTTTTCTATAATCCCCATCCTCTCTTTAATTTGTATTTTAGAAAGCCTCTAAGATGCAATGATCCCCTTTCCCTATCTTCGGTAGATCGGACTTCGATTCGGTTAAAAGTATAGGGGTTGTAATCCTTTTTTAAAATAAAATCGATTTTAATCCCTAAATCGTTTTAAGGCAATTGGAATTCGGATTCTCCTCAATTTATGAAAATGAACCCCATCCATTAGCCAATACTTTTCAAAAGTATGTCATGTGAAGGTTAAATTTTTATATGGGTCATCTCCTTTGATGAGATGTTTTTATAGTGTTAAGCCGACATTAAATCCCTATTTAAGGTACAAGTCACCGACACGTGGCATTTTATTTTTTTTGCAATTTTATTCAAAAATGACCAAGTTGTGTTGAGGTTACCGCCACTTGATAGGGAGAAAAGGGTCCCTAACACCTTCCCTTTTCTTCAATCAAGCCGCTTATCCTGATCTCGAGGTTGATCTGTACTTTATCCATCGCGAGTCACTACGTGTCAAAAACGACGCATTTTTCAAAATATGCGCATCGAGTGACCCTTCACACCCACTTACAATATGAATGGTGGCGACTCCAAACCTTAGTAGATGTGACCATTGTAATCGAGAACCACATATCTACAGTGATAAAATGAAAAATAGAGAGAAAAAAATTACCTTAAAGAAAAGGAGAAAGGAAGAAAAAAAATAAGTAAAGGTTCTAAGAAAGCTTGAAAACAAACTCAAAAAGTTGAGAGTTCAAATGCAATGTGAAGAAGGTGATAATTTACTAAGTCCCCCTATTTAAAAAAACTAAGAAGAAGTGAGGTTGGCGGGCCAACAACACATGGCTGCACTCCCAAACATTGGGTCCTTTGAAGTCGAAAAGATGCAAAAGGGAACAAAGGTAAATCCACGACCAAGAAAGTACGTAATTTATTCTTTCAAGCACATCTTAACTTTCATAATCTGAAATGGTGGCTCATTAAATGGTAAGAGGCCTTTTTGGAAAAGGTGTAATGATTAGACTTGAAGAGGTGTATGCTTAAGAATGTTATCCGTTCGGAGGAGGGAATAATTCTCGAGATAACGTCGGGACTTCGAATAGACAGAAGTCTGACTCATGTTAGTAGTACCCAGAAGGATATCCAGCCCAATCCTAGTTGAGCTGAGGTTGGGCTCTACTCCAAGTCAGAGCAGAGCTAAGCGTATGCTCTACCCTTACAGCAGGGTAGACCTGAGCTGACCAGGTACAACGAATTTTAGCCCATCCGTCGCCTTGTTGGAACGAAGGACGAATCCTGAAAATCTAGAAGTAGTTGATCGAGTCAATCACATTCCTTCCTAAAGAAATCTATTTCCATTTTTGTAGGAATTTTCCATTATCTAATCCAATGATCGAAGGAGTTGGATTGGAGATTCCTGAACTCAAGGGAAAGGAAAGAATCCTATATAAGGTCGGAAATCGATTGAGGAAGGGACTTTTGCAAATATCTACTTTATAATTACATAATCTTCATCTCTATCTAATTTGATTGTCGAAGGATTCTTGACAGGTACCACATCAATGCCACTAGCAACAAGAGGAGCAAAGAATCACCATTGGATCCGCAAACCAAGTTGATACAAGTAAGCTCAAAATCACCTCTACAACCATTAAACGAGGCCTTGGAAGTATCCAAGTGAGAGATTCACCGTAATACCCATATGGATCTGACATCTTTTAAAACTTGGCCGAATTGATTGCTTTTGATTTTGATTTTTCACTTTTTCATTTAGATGTGATTGACATTTAATAATTTAAATATTTGCTAACTATAGAAAATGAGAATTTATATTAAATGAGTATTAAATAAAAATACTCATTTTTAAATTTTATTTAATCCAGTATGTAAGGACTTGACTCATCCATGGTATCTTGGTCTTGGTGGGTGTCAAGGCAAGATCAGAAATCCGGTTTGAAAACCATGTATTTCAAGTTAAATCAGCTACCACTGATAATGTAAGATCCGTATGCCTTGTTTGTTTTTTCTCCTTTCCAACGTCAATTTGGTAAAAGTTCTCTTCTCCGAAAAATTACTATAGGTCTCTATTATTATTTTGGTCCCAAAAAACTTCTAGATGCCATTAAATCAAAAATGCCAAATGAGCCAAACTTGTATCAAATTATTTGATGTATCTTCAAGTGATGTGCCCTTTTATATCGTTCATCGAGATCAGGCAAATAAGTTTTCAAAACACCTATGCTGAAAATCCACGTCAAAGTCTGCATATGCAAGTTGGTGTAGTTTTGTTTTTGTTTTTATTTTTATTTTTTGAAAGTATAGATGTTATCTCATAGGGAGCTTCTCACTCATGTTTGGCTTCTGTACATTAAAACAATAATAGAAATGGTTCTTTTTTTATTTCTTTTTTTTTATTTAAATTCTTAAGGTCGATTTCTCTGTATAATTTTATGTCTTTTTTCTTGCTTGGTGTCGTTTGGTAAAAAATAAAAAATAAAAAATAAATAACCTCTAGTATTAGACTTAAGTGCCCCTTAAATAACAGGTATTAAACCCTAATCATCCTGTTTAAATCATGGAGGGAAAAAGGCACTTACACATAATGATCCAATATTAAACCGTCTACAAAATAAGAATCCCATGTTTCTGTTTTCTGATCAAATGCGGAATTTCAAGAATAAGTTCCATCAGAAGGAACCCATATCAATAGAATTATTGAAGGTGCATGCATACATGAAATTCTTTTCCTAAAGATGTAGAATAGGCGTAAATGCTGATTTTTCTTCTTTTTTTTTTTTTTTTTTTTTTCCAACTAGGACCATTAGAAAGAATGTGGAAGTCTGCTTCTTGGTTGGTCTTATTGAATTTTTCAAAGAATATATATTTATTAGAAACACATGATGTGTTATGTGTCTAGAAATTATTCTCTTGTATCAAGCTTTGATGTATCTTGATATATTTTATTTTAATTATTTTAGAGTTTCAATTAACTAAGGAGTCTTAGGTAATGGGTAAGGATGGTTACAACTTGTGTAGGAATTATGATTATGGTATAGTTCCCTGAATGAATAAGATAATAAGTAATTTGAAGAAATGGGTAGTTATAATAGTGTTTCTCGGTATTTAAATTCATTGTGAGATTAATGAAAATATGTAGAGAATTATTATTATTAAAAGTCCTTTGAGATTTGGAGATTCACCATATCGAATTAATGGCTTAAGAGATTCGATCTGCCTTGAACGAGATCAATCGCAATCTTTTTTTTTTATTTATTATTATTTATGATCCGATCTAATTAGGCACGCAACATCATGATTACGGTTAGATTCAGCATCAACAGAAGGTTCTACCATTACGGTTTATGCCGATGATACAAAGTAAAATCTCAGTGATCTTTTTTACTTACACAAGTGGGAAGTAACTCAATTAATTGCAGGTTTTTAATTCACAATTAATTGAAATAAGTCAAATATTTTTACAATGGTAACACAATCATGACGTGAAAAAAAAAATCCAACACATAAGTTTATAATACTAGGAAGTTCACAAGGGATTATTATTCAAGGAAAGTTCAGAAGCAACTTTTACAATTCATCGTGAACCTTTCCTTCTTCTAGGGGCTGAGATTGCGGGGGTTGGATTTTGAGAAGATACCTCGAAGCCAAAGATGCATGTAGTGCTGCACCAT
Organism: Akebia trifoliata; assembly: GCF_017979445.1. NCBI lineage: Eukaryota > Viridiplantae > Streptophyta > Magnoliopsida > Ranunculales > Lardizabalaceae > Akebia > Akebia trifoliata. The sequence goes on from NC_141375.1 coordinate 14,758,420, forward strand.
AGGGAAGAGAGTCTTCATTGACAGTGAAGTAGGGGGAGTGTCCAAATTGAAGCTGTCCGCGTGACTCATTCTTCATCCCAAGGAAAAAAAAGTATCCAGGCATCACGTCCGAGTAAAATGCAAAGTCTTCTGATCCCATCAGTGGTTGCATGTCTCTGATGTTGTGGGCCCCCAACACATCACCTGCAACACTTACAAAGTGCTCATGCAAGTCCTTGCTGTTTACAGTTACGGGGAAAAACGGCTTTTTGTCTACAAAGAAATTGACACTCGCATTGCATCTCTGTACAGCAGCCTGTCCCGTGATAACCTGTCACTTGCAATTGACAAGAATCAGTTTCAAAGATGGGGCTGCTGGTTTTGCAGCCTCATTTTTCAACAGAACCACGATTGCAAGATTGATTGATAGAAACACTACTAGTTCTGAGGCGTTTGGTCTTTGGTGAAAAATAACTTCTATAAACATTTTGGTCATTAAATTAAGAGAGATGCCATTGGCACCTCAACTTTTTACTTATTACACCCCAATTAAAATTAAAGAAAGTGAATGGCTGCAAATAAGTAAAAATTGGGTGCCAATAGAAGCTCTCGGTTCGTTTTGCAGGACTTCTTTTTTTCGTGTTTAAGATTTTATGAGTCCAATCATAATTGTAAACAACTACTGTCCCGTTATAATGTTTTGTAATGTTGATATTATAATTTTAGCCAAACCTTTGTAATGTTTGAAGAGTGTATTTTAATATTTAATTGGGGTGATAAATAATTTCAGAAATTAGGGTGTAATAAGTAAAAGTTGGGGAGCCAATTGAAGCTCTCTAAATTAAAACACGTAACTTGATCATATATGGACATTTTCATCCAAAAAAAAAAAGTTGTTTGCATTCTATCCAGAGTCCCACAGAAGCAAGAATAAAAACTCTGGCCTGCAGAAGCTTTGGCTTCTAGCCTACTTTTGCATTATGGATTCTTCAGGAATCTGGATGCTGGTTCGTACCAAATGACAATTAGCCCCAAAATCACTTGAGGGCCCAGAACATGGAATCTGATCCCAGAAACTACACCAAACATTATAATTAACTGTTATACCTCCTCAATGCGTTGCTTGAGTTGCATAAAACTCTCTTTCGAAAAGGCTCGGAAAGTGCCTCCAATTGTAACTGAATCTGGAATAACATTGAACGCACCACCTCCTTGGAATTTCGCAACTGTCACTACCTGCAAGTGTACACTTTTATATGACCAAGTTCATAGGATAGTTAACTATAACAGATTAAACAAAACTACAGTTTAATCTTGGTAGATAATGATATAAGTTTATTAGAGATATGAAATTTGCATGAGGCTTTGTCGTCTCTTTTCATATTCTTGTCTTTCCTCTTTCTGTTTTTCTTGCCTTGTATGTTGGTCATCTTGACCCCCATTTTTTTTCCTCTTCTAATAATTATATATGTTAAATATATCACAATGTTTCAAATATATACAAACCAGTAGACAACAATATACTGTGAATACACTAAGTTAAATTACACCAAGTATGTTTAATGTTTCAATAAGCCATCAAGTACCCATACCTAATAGATAAGACGTATGATTATAAATCAAAAGATTGTGGGTTCAATCCCACCAGGTATGCTTCTTGATTTATATATGGAATCTGAAAAAAAGATGATGATCAAAGAGTGGAGTGAGATCTCTGTGAGTGGTAGACCACCAGGTGTGATGTTTAGGTCCAAGCTAAAAAAACACTAAGGAGAAGCTGAGAAGGTGGAATATTAACATGCTTGATAGAGTTGAGGTTAGAGAGAAATAGAAGCTGATACATATTGAAGCATTGGATAGAAAGGAATAAGGGCATTTGGAGGAGGATGAGAGAGCAAGAAGGAATATGCTCAAAGAGGATTATCAAAAGGTTGTTGCTATGGAAAAAGTTTGGATGCAGAAGTCAAGGGTCAAGTGGCTAAAAGAACACGAAATTTATCATCATATGGCTAACAATCACAACAAAAGGATCTATTAGCCAAGTCTCCGGTAGATGGTATGATTAGAGGGAGAGGAGGAAGTCTCCAAGGATGTGGTTGGGTTCTTCAGGAACTTCTATAAGGAGGACCACCCAATTAGGCCCAGACTAGATAATTTGCAGTTTGACAAGATTTCAGAGGAGGAACTTGTGTGGCTTGAAGAGATGGAGGTTTTTGAGGTTCTTGCCAGCATGAAGGAGATAAGGTCCCAGGCCTCGATGGCTTCTCTGTGGAGATCTAATGGCAGTCATTCGGGATTTCTACACTTAGGCTTTTCTTGACTTTTGGGCGAATTGTTCATTTGTTGCTTTGATCCAAAGAAATCAAGAGCAAATAATATTTCTGACTTAAGGCTCATCAGGTTGGTGGGTTCCCATATGAAATTATTTCAAAGTTATTGGCTTCCAGATTGAAGATGATTCTCCTAGGTATCATTGGGTAGGCTCAAGGTGCATTCATTAAGGGTAGATAGATTATTAACAGGGTTCTCATTGCAAATGAGTGCATTGATTCAAGATTGAAGGCAAAGGTCCCTGGGGTGGTGTGCAAGATTGGTCTTGAGAAAGCCTATGACAATGTGGCCTGAAAATTCTTGGAGCATTTGTTAGGTCGGATGGGGTTTGGTCCAAGATGCATTAAGTAGATGATGACATATATATCCTCACCTTTTTCAAGTCTGGTGAATGATTTGCCTCATGGCTTCTTAAAAACTTGGAGAGGCCTGAGGCAAGGGGATTCTCTATCTCCTTTCCCCTTCATTGTTGTTGCTAACGTTTTAAGCAGAATGTTGGGGAAATGGGTAGCTATTGGCGAGCTATTTGGATTTTCGAAAGGTTCAACTAGGTTAGTTGGCGTTACCTTTTTTTTATAAAACACCTCCCTCGGTCAGTTAAGCTTTTTTGCTTGCAATGAGCAAGGTCTTTGTTGTGGGGAGTGTCCAAGATATGGAGTGCTCAGTTGCAGCTCTTTGGACTCATATAGGTTTATCGCCTTCCTCATATCTTGGGTTGCCTTTAGGTGCTCTTTCAATAGTAAAAGTACATGGGATCCAGTATTGGAAAACGTGGGAAGAGATTGAGTTGTTGGCAAGCGAAGTACCATTCGAAGAGAGGTAAATTGACTTTAATTATGAGCAGTCTTTTCAATATCCTGCTGTATTTCCTCTCTCTTCAGAATGCCAAGAAGTGTGGAGATAAAGTTGGAGAAGTTGTTCTGGGATTTTCTGTGGCACGGGAAGGACAAGAGGAAATTCCATCTTTTTAATTGGAAGCGGATTTGGTCTCCTACGAATAAGGGTGGGTTAGAAGTTCCTAGGCTGGGAGATATGAATAAGGCCCTCATGGGTAAGTGACTGTGGAGATTTGGTATGGAGGTTAACACCTTGTGGAAGAAGCTGGTGGAGGCAAAGTTTGGTTGGGAAATTGGCTTGCGGCATGGAATGTAGTGGTGTGGTGTTTGGAGAGGGATCCTCAAGGTGGTGCCTTTATTCTGTTCAAGAATTCGATTTAAGGTTGGGACTGGTAGAAGAGTTCGCTATTGGGAGGATCACTGGTGTAGTGATCATCCTTTGAAGGATTAATTCTTGCGCTCATTTGGGTTGTCTTTGAAGAAACCCCTTCTGATTTCCAACTTTCTTGTGGCCTCTCGTGATGGTTTGATTTGGTGGAGGTGGAGGAATTGGCCTCATTAATAGAGCTATTGGAAGGAACGACTTTGCAGCTTGAGGATGGATCAATTTTCCCAGTTGTGACCATTTGGAGGTTGAAAATACCATCAAAGATTCCTTTTTTATTTGGACTGCTGCCTTTGATAGATCTCTTACGCTGGAAGGCCTTATAAATAGGGATTTTGTATCCCAAATTGTTGCTTCATGTGTAGGAGAGATGGGGAGTCAGTTAGCCATATGTTTGTTGATGCACATTAGCTAGGGAGATTATAATGTGTTTTTTTTTTTTTTTGGCTACCGTCGGTATCTTTTACTAGCTTTCATAAGTCGGTTAAAGGCCTTCTTGAGTCCTGGATGACCATGGGTTTTGTTTTGCCTTCAAGTTGGCTAAAAGAATACTATGATCCCTCATCCCCTCTATTGTATGTTGGGGGCTTTGGAAAGAGAGAAACCATTGTGTATTTAAAGAAGAAATTTCCGTTGATGATATTATTGTGTTTATAAAAGGCATTTTATTTTATTGTTGTAAAGCCTTTGATGAGTTTAAAGGGGTCTTTTCTGAGAACTTCATGGGAAGATGGGAGTGGTTTTGTAGGTTGCCCCCCGTGTAGTCTGGGTGTTTTGTAAATTTCTCTTCGTCGGTCACCTCGACCATGTTTAATACTAAATGCATTTACTTATTAAAAAATAAATAAAATATATATATAAAGTCCACAAATGATATTGTGCAAAAAATCTAAGAAAAGGTGGTACCTGTGAATCCAAAGGATCAGCTTCACGTGAAACGAGGTGTTGCAAGCTAACGATCACATTGGATGCTGCTAATATTGGGTCTATTGTGTGCTGTGGGATTGCTGCATGACCCCCTTTTCCACTTATCACTGCTTCAAAGAAGCCACTGCCAGCCAGGAGGGGGCCCGGTCTGGAAGCCACTGTACCGATGGGAAATTCAGTGGAGACATGCAGCCCAAAGATAGCATCAACATTCTCCAAAGCTCCAGCTTCAATTATTTTCTTTGCTCCCCCAGATCCTTCCTCAGCTGGTTGGAAGACAAGGACAACAGTTCCCTGTCAGAAGAGCCACAATACACATTATTGAATTTCATTTCCAAGTAAAATATAATATAATATACCAAGGAACGTAGGTGACAGGTGCAAGTCTATTCTAGATTAAAATAAAATCATGATATCTAATACCTGATTCAAGTACATTTTTTTATGTTAAAATAAAATCTCAAGGAACGTAGGTGACAGGTGCAAGTCTATCTAGATTAAAATAAAATCATGATATCTAAAACCTGATTCAAGTGCATTTTTTTATGTTAAAATAAAATTTCTCCGCAAACAGACACCAGCCTCTAATGTAGTTCTATATTTTAAATTTCTTAGTCTAGAAAGGATTTGTATTAAACAAGAATTTTTCCTCCTTTTTGGGAGCAAGAATTATTCAAAGAATGTTTTTAACTGAGCTTAGCTGGTGGTGAAACAATGAAAAATTGTGCCCTGAATGGAAAGCTATTCAACATAAAACTGTGAATATTGCTGAACTACCCTTCAATTGTCTATCATTGTATCATTCATACTATCATCATCATGTATGAAGAGAAACTACATCATATTAGTTGGATGTTCATGTTCTAATAAATAGCAAACACATCATGATAGAACTATATTCCAGTCTAAGAGGTCGTTGTAATTAATTTGTACCATGACACATTCATCCCTTCATCCTCAAATGGATTGTCTATATTTCTGTAGAGTTATGACATTGAGAAAAGATTAGAAGACCTATCCAAAAAAAATAAAAGATTAGAAGAATATCTTTTAGATTTACTATGGCAATAGGCCTCTGATTTGAATATTGACACATAATGCCATAAAGTAGTCTAAAAACCCGATGGTCATTTGTCATAGTAAAGTAACCAATCACAGATCCAAAAAGGTTATGTTATCTTTAAGAAATCAATGGCAAGGATCCTTTTGTGCAATCCATGAGGGAAGGTTGGCCCAAGGTTTGGACATCTCTTCATATAGCCCTTATAAATGAGGAGAAGGAAAACTTTGTCCCCCCTCATCATCCCTCCTCTTTGTGGAGAATTGATTGAGCATGGCTCCCACTAACCTCTACAACTACCATTGATTGGCTCTAATTGGGAGTATAGTGGTTGAGCCCAAGAACTAGAGGCCGGTCTATGGTCCCTTAACATCACCAATTTTCCATGGTTCTTTTCTCACAAGTATTAGTGGTATAAAAGTGAATTCTAATCCAAAACTGACGTGATTTCTAATTGAGCCCCCCTTGGGTCCCATTGTGACTGCAGCCAGAGTGTCTTGATCCAAATTCAAGCATTACAATAAACATTTTAGGACTTGAGTGAATTAAAATTTTCCGACAACTCGGACACCAAAACCCTCTTGACATATGATCATATGCCATGACACAAAACCCCCGTCTCCCAAAATGCTCAAGATTGAATCTCCCCCCTCCCTCCTCTCTCTCTCTCTCTCTCTCTCTCACACACACACACACACATATACATCAGTACATCAGTACACGATTCAGCACTGAATGGGGTATACATCTAATTGAATTTTGGTAGTGTGTAGAACACAATTGTGGTGTTTTGTAATTTTTCTTTAACCATAAACTCATATGGGAATGGACCAATGCACTCAATGATTTTGTGGGGGGGAAAAAATTCTGAAGCATCAACACATGTCGATGTGGCTAGAGATGCAGAAAAACCTAATCACCAACTTGAAATTCACATTCTCTGCATTGTGCTTAGCCTGAATTTTATTGAGCTCTTGGGCTGCTCATAAATTTTGCATGAGCTTGCCTAATATAGAATCTGAAGCCTTTGGTTGAATGTTTAATTGCTTCGTGAAGCGAGATGTTGTACAACCATTCGGCTCAAGACACCCATTGTGCTCATTGTCTTGGTTTGGTCCAATAAGGAAACATAAGTAGGTCTCAAAAGTACAGTAAACCATGGTTCAAAATATCTTTTCGAATCGATGTTTCGGTTTTTTCAAAAACCGAAACATACATGAAACATTCACGAAACATTATATATTAATATTTACGAAGTCTTTCACATGAGACCATTGTCAAGGTGTATCTTATCAATTTAAAAACACAGGGGGCATCTCATCAATCTAAAAACAAGGGAGTGTCTCAAATATTTACAAAAAAACATGATATTTGCGTCCCATGTGGCCTAGTCTTCAATAAAAGACCAGGGTCAAGGGCATCCATCAGGTAGAAAAAAAAAGGTTTTGTCTTTTCAGGAAAAAAAATCGCAGAAGAGAAGGAAGAAGAAGGAGGAGGAGGAGAGGGAAAAGGAGAAGAAGAAGAAGGAAGGAAGGAAGAAGAACTCACCTGAAATTTTTCGACGAAATAGCCTAAATCATCCAGATCTATAAGAATCACCGGAATCTTTTTTTTCTCTTCCAGATCTGTAGTGAAAATACTGAAATCTGCTTTTTATCGTCTAAATTTGGTTCAAAATCTTCCAATGTTTCGTTTTCCCCCTTGTTTTTATTGGAAAATAATAGATAGTAATAGTCTAATTTTGTTATTTCTATGTTTCTTTTTCTGTGTAAGGACATTTATGTCCATTCACCTATGTAAGGGCATTTTTGTCCATTCACCTTTTTTATTATATTATATATATCTGCCAAGCTCTTAATTAGAGACTTGACAATTCTACAATTCTTCTTGATATCAGAGCCATTAGAATTCCTCTCTTGGTTCTCCTTCGATCTCCTTCATCTTTTTTGATCACATGCTGCGATAACTCTCTGTGCTGTGTTTCATACCCTATTTTGTTCATCGTTAGCCTATTGGCTGGACTATTGGGTCCTTTTTTTTTATCTGCGATAGCAGCACTGCAGCCTGTAGAGGCGTGCGACAGCACTTAGGGTGCCTTTAGAGACCTACGATATCAGTTCGGATATTATCGGATATCCGACATTTTTTTCGGATTCGAATTCGAATATAGCACTAGTGCTATGTGTGATCAACAACAGCAACTACGACTTCCTGACTTTGATTCTCGACAGTTAGAACGCAGACGAACCAGCCATAACCACCGTCTTCTCCGGTCGGCGATCATTCAGGATTTTTTATCGTTTAGATATTATCGGATATCCGATATTTTTTTTCGGATTCGAATTCGGATATAGCACTATCCGATCGGATAGCTATCCGTTGACAACCCTAGGTGACCCTCCTTATTTTCAACTGTAGGAGATCTCCCTTCAACCCACAAGTTACGTCACTTCTTGTTTAGTATAAACCATGACATCTACTCACGAGATAAAGGACTCCACACTGCTCTTGGGGGAAATTCTTCTGCACAACGATTACTACTGCTCTGTTAGATAGTCATAATTTTCAGTCCTGGTCTCGGTCTGTGCGACTTTATTTAGGTAGTAAAAGTAAATCCGGTTGGTTATTGGGCACCATCCCTAAGCCACCCCCCACTGATCTCAAGTTTGAACAATGGGAAATCGATAACTGTACCATTCTTGAATGGTTATTTAACTCTATGGAATAGAGCATCTATACCATGTTCATGTACCATGAGACTGTCTCTTCTTTGTGGTCGGCCCTCACTCAGACATATGCGCATGCTATGAATGACTTGAGGATTTATGAGATGTATCGGGATATTGCTCAAACTACCCAAGGCACTCAGAGTGTGGCAGATTACTTTGATTTCCTTCAGTCTCGTTGGGAGGAGCTCTCGCACTATAAGTCTATGGTTGAGTTGTCTACAGAAGTAGCTGGGTATGTGGTTAAGTAGATTGGTCGACATCAGACATACCAATTCCTCATGGGTCTACGTCCTGAGTTTGAAGTACTTTGGACACAGATTCTTAACACCACTCATTTTCCATCTTTATTTGAGACATTTGCGACCATTGATAGTGATGAGCGTCGTCGCCGTGTAGCTTCTTCTCAGACTCAAGTCCTTGGGATTATCTCTGTCCCAGCTACAGATCAGATGGCTCTAGCAGCCAATTCAGGGTTCTCTGATTCTCGTACTCAAGGACATGGCAGTTGAGCCCGTGGAGGCCGTGGACGTGGTAAAGGGAGTGGCCTTACTTGCAGCCATTGTGGGAAGGTTGGACATGAGAAGATCCGTTGCTTTCAGCTTTATCCCCACCTTTTGAGATCTTCTGTGGGACATCCTTCTCCTCGTGCTGCTACTGTAGAGTCTGCATCAGTTTCTCAAGCGACCCTTGGCACCATCGATTTGCAACATCTCCAGACTCAGATTGCAGCCATTGTACGGGATCAGATCCAGGCTCACACTCCCTCATCCTCGACTGTTGCGTCGATTATTACACCTCAAGGTACATCCTCTGCACTTCATGCTACTCAGTCTGGCTCTGCTCCACTGACATGGGTAATTGATTCTGGTGCCTCTGATCATATGACTGGTGAGTCTAGTCATTTTACATCCTCTATTTTTCCTACTACTCATAGGGAGGTTCGTCTTGCTGATGGGTCCCTCACACCTATCCACAGCAAGGGTACTATCTCATTATCGCCTAATTTTTCTCTTGACTCTGTGCTTCATGTCCCTCACCTATCTCTTAACCTTTTATCTGTGAGTAGCATTACTAAATCTTTAAATTGTTCTGTAACATTTTTTCGTACTCACTGTATTTTTCTGGACCTGACTTCGAGGAGGATTTTTGGCAAGGGGTATGAGAAGGATGGGTTGTACATATTTGGATCTCAATCAATTGCGGCTCCAGCTTCTGTGCTTCCATCGTCTGGGAGCCACACTTTTTCATCTGAGTCTTTAGATTTATGGCATGCTCGCTTAGGACATGATAATTTTCAGCACTTGTGTTCTTTATTATTTCTGTTTTAAAAACTTCTTGTAGTGGGCACAAATTTCAATGTTCTGTGTGTGAACTTTCTAAACACACTCGTACCTTGTATATTCCTCGTATGCATCGGTTTAATGCAATATTTGATTTAGTTCATTCTGATGTTTGGGGGCCTTCCCCTGTTACTGCATTTAATGGTCATAGATACTATGTTACATTTATAGATGATTATTCTCGTTGCACTTGGGTTTATTTGATGCGTTCTCATTCTGAGGTGCTTCATATTTTTGTTAATTTTCTTAAAATGATTCAAACTTAGTACAACATCACTGTTAAATCTCTCAGGTCAGATAATGGGGGGGAATATATTTCGGATGGGATTCGTTCCCATCTTCATGAGAATGGTATGCTCCATCAGTTGACATGTCCATACACTCCTGAGCAGAATGGGTTAGCAGAACGTAAGAATCGTCATCTCATGAATACAGTCAGGTGTCTTCTTCGAGGCATGCATGTTCCTAAGGCATATTGGAATATGGTAGTTCTAACCGCGGCTTTTCTTATTAACCGCGTTCCGAGTCGCACCTTAGGAGGACAGGTACCTCTTCATGTTCTTCAACCTGACCGCACTCTCTTCCCCATTACTCCTAGAGTCTTTGGGTGCACATGTTTTGTTCAAGATAGGACTCCCACTCGTACTAAATTAGATGATAAAGCCATTCGGTGCGTCTTCTTGGGTTATTCTACTATGTCCAAGGGGTATCGATGTTATGATCCGGTTTCTCACTGTGTCATACATTCTCTTGATGTTACATTCTTTGAAAATATTTCATATTTTCGTACTACTTCTACTTTGCAGGAACATTTTTCTTCGCAGGACCCATCACCTATAGTGCTTACCCTCTCCGATCTTTCCTTCACCTCCGTTGGAGTTTCAGGTCTACACTCGTCGCCCTCGTCCATCTCCAACTTTGCCAACCTCTCCTTGGACTCAGGTATATCATCTCCTACTCTTACACCTATACCTGCTCCTATTCCTTTTGTTTTTGGCTCTCACTTACCTATTGCTCTTCGCAAAGGTAAACGAGAGTGTGTTACTGATCATCCCATTGCCCAGTTTGTCTCCTATCAGGGTCTTTCTCCTTCTTATCAGGCCTACCTTGCTCTTATTGATTCTATTCGAGTTTCTCGATCTGTATCAGAGGCTTTGCAAGATCCTCAGTAGACTAGAGCTATGACTGTTGAGATGGATGCTTTGCAGAAAAATAATACCTGGGAACTTGTTACCCTTCCATCTGGGGAGCAAACCGTTGGTTGTAAATGGGTCTTTACGGTGAAATACCTCGCAGATGGCACTGTTGATCGGTATAAGACGCAACTAGTTGCTAAGGGGTTTACGCAGACTCCAGGGAAGGATTTTGGTGCCACATTTGCTCATGTTGCCAAACTTTCCACTATTCGTCTTCTTATCTCTTTAGCTGTTTGTCACTCATGGCCTCTTCATCAACTCGATGTGAAGGAACGCTTTCTTGAACGGTGATTTGACTGAAGTTATATATATGGACCCCCCTCCTGGGTTTCGTCTTCAGGGGGAATATTGTGGGAAGGTATGCCGCCTTCTCAAATCTCTGTATGATCTGAAACAGTCCCCACGAGCTTGGTTTCAGCGTTTTTCAGAAGTTATTTTGTCTATGGAGTTTACCAGATGCCACTCATACTTGTTTTGTTCATCGAGGATTGGATGGTCGATGTGCCATTGTTCTAGTATATGTAGATGATATTATCTTGACAGGAGATGATGCCCAATGGATTGACAGGGTGAAGATGATATTGGGTCGTGTTTTTTAGGTTAAGGACTTGGGTCCTCTCAAGTACTTCTTGGGGATAGAAGTAGCTCGCTCTCGACAAGGTATTTCACTATCTCAGCGCAAATACACATTGGACCTTCTTCAGATACTGGTATGCTTGGTTGTCATCCTGCCTCTTCTCCTATGGATCAGAATCATCGACTTCATATCGAATCTGGTGATCTATTATCTGATCCGGCTTCTTATCAGAGACTTGTAGGTCGTCTGATTTATTTGACTAATACTAGACCGGATTTGACCTTCGCGGTTAGTGTAGTCAGTCAGTTTATGCATGCTCCGCGTACATCTCACCTTGAGGCCGTTCATCATATTCTTCGCTACTTAAAGTCACGTCCTGGCTTTGGGCTTTTCTACTCATCCACTGCTCAACCACATTTGTCATGTTTCACTGATGCTGATTATGCGGGCTCTCTTACAGATAAGAGATCTACCTCTGGTTTCTGTACATTTCATGGAGGTAACCTTATCTCATGGAAAAGTAAGAAACAGAGTGTGGTCTCTCGTTCTTCTGCTGAAGCTGAGTATCGTGCTATGGCTCTTGGGACATGTGAGCTTCTCTGACTTCGATCTTTTACTAACAGAATTGGGATTTCCTCTTTCTGGTTCTTCCTCGTTGTTCTGCGACAACAAGTCTGCTATCATGCTTGCTTCTGACTCAGTTCTTCATGAACGAACTAAAGCATATAGAGGTTGATGTTCACTTTCTCAGGGAGAAAGTTCGATCTAGTGCCCTTCAGACAGTCTTTGTATCTTCTTCAGATCAACTCGCCGACATGTTTACAAAGTCTGTTGGTCCTTCTATCTCTAACTCTCATCTTATCAAGCTGGGTTTAGTTGATATATTTGTTCCAGCTTGAGGGGGAGTATTGGAAAATAGTAGATAGTAGTAGTCTAATTTTGTTATTTCTATGTTTCTTTTTCTGTGTAAGGACATTTATGTCCATTCACCTATGTAAGGGATTTTTGTCCATTCACCTTTTTTATTATTATATATATCTGCCAAGCTCTTAATTAGAGACCTGTCAATTCTACAATTCTTCTGTTTCGTCTTGGAAAGTCGAAAAACCGAAACATTTTGGCCGAAATATTCGTAACGAAATGATATTTTGAACCATGCAGTAAACCACCTCAATTTGGCAGTCCCTTCGAGGATGGTAAGATGTTCTCATCATTAATTGTGTACCATGTAGATGCCAAAGTTCCTTCCAAAAAATGCTAAGAAACACGGAGTCTCAATCACTAAATATCAAAAGTGATATTCCATGTAGCTTTACAGCGTGATCGACAAACACATGTGACAATTGTGGCTCCCATGTATAACAATGGACCTAGTTGGAGAAGCGATCCACGTATGATATTGACTACTAAGAGATATTTGTTCTAGTAGAAAAGATGAACTCTACACGTATTACTATTCATTACAACAAATGCGGTGACCTATACATCAAATAGATGTACAAAATGCCTTCCTTTATGGAGATTTACAAGAAGAGGTGTATGAAGGTATGTCCGAGCTTTTGGCTCCTGGCTTCAAAAGAAAGATATATAAGCTAAAAGAAAGCTATTTACAGCTTCATGTATCTCCCACGACATGGTTCAAGAAGTTCAGTGGGATAAGTTACTAAAATACATTCAGATTCATGCTTATCACGCTTTGTCTATGAAACACTTAGGAACTACTACCACCGCATTGATCGTGTACGTTGATGATATTGTGCAACAGGCAATAACCAATCTGAGATTCAGAATTTGAAAATGTTCCTGGCCAAAGAGTTTGAGATTAAGGATCTTGGGCCCTCAAGATACCTTCTTGGGTTTGAAATTGTCAGATTTTGAAATGACGTACTTATATCTGAAAAGAAGTATATTGTATATTGATTAAAATATACTAGGAAACTTGGTTCCAAGCTCTCATATAGTCCAATAGAGCGAAATGATAAACTAGATGAAGAGGGAGGAGCACCTCTTGAAGACATAATGTATATTTCAAAGGCAGGTTGGATAACTGATTTATTTCTCTCTTACTCAACCAAACTTATTTAGCTCTTACTCGACCAAACATTGCCTAGGTTGTGTGTTATTAGTTAGTCTATGAATTATCCTCAATTAACTTATCTAGAAGCTGTCGAGAGGATACTAAGGTATCTTAAGTCATCTCCAAGGAACTAGGAGTTGTTTGAAATCATGCTACTTGAAAATGAAAGCTTTTATACAGGTGGATTAGGGTTGTGATAGATAGATGTTCTACTTTTAGATATTATATTTTTGTTGAAGGTAATCTTGTCGCATGGAGAGGTAAGAAGCAAATGGTTACTGCTAGATCTAGTGCAAAGAGTGGATACAAAGATATGGCATATGGTGCTTGTGAGCTACTATAGGTGAAAATGTTGTTATATGAACTTGGTTTTTCTATGGAAAAACCTATGAATTTCTATTATGACAATAAAGCTTCCATTAATATTGCTTACAATCCAGTTTAACATGACTGAACAAAACACATTGAGGTGGATCGCCGTTTTATCTGAGAAAAAGATAGCATGCAAGGAAATTTGTCATTCATGTATAGAATGAAGATCAATTTACAAATATTTTCACCAAAGCTGTTAATACCAATCACTTTCAAGACGTTATCAACAAGTTGGGTATGATAGATATTGCGCCAACTCGAGGGGAAGAGTTGTCAGGACCAGATTAGTCTTTTGCATATCTTTCTGTTCTTTATGTATTATGTCTTTCTATTAGGAGTATTTTCATCTTTATAAATTAACTACACAAAGAAAAGATATTAGAGATTTGGGAAGAATAAAATACCATATTTCCTCCATCCTCTCTTCTTTCTCCGTAGGTTTTTTTTTTTTTTTTTTTTTTAATCAAATCAACACACTTTTTCTAATAATTCTGAAGTTTTCTCCCAATAAATAGGGTGAGTCTCTACATTTTCTAATATTGAAGAGAGAGACTTTACACCACTTCTAAATTTTGAAGGGAGGGAGAAAGAGAGAGATCTACATGGAGAAGTAATAAGAGAGGGAAAAGAGTTTCCTCTCACTATAATAGAAATTGTGAATTCAAGAAGAAAACCTGTAAATTTGATCCCCATTCTTGTTGTTCTTGAATCTCTAATTATTAGACGAAGCTCTCTTTTCTTAGTTGTAATTTTCAATTTTTCGCATTTTCTTATCATCTCCACTTTTCTTCCATGTTTTTCATGAGTTCCATAAGTTGATCAGGTTCAAGGTTGGATGCAGGAGTAGGGTGAGATTTTGGGAGGATATTTGGTGCGGAGAGATTCCCTTGATGGTTAGATTCCCAACACTGTGAAGGCTAGAAATCTACTCAAAGCACCTATGAATACAACAGAGATATCTAACAAACCATAAATCAATCTCATTTAGTCTGCCCTCAAGGTCAGTCTACTCAAGGCTCTGCTATAAGATGAAAAGTAAGATAAAAGGAACTCTTTTCTCAAGCCTCTTGAGCTTCATAAGAAGCTAGCAAAGGATCCATTCACCATGATAGAAGTGGACGTTGTAGAGATGCATGAATAAATCCATAAGCACAATTTCCAAAAAAAAAAAAAAAAAACCATTTTCTCCACCATATATAGCAAAAAAAAAAGATCCAACTAATATAATCATAAGCTTTTTCCAGGTCCACTTCCATAAAGCCCCAACTTCTCCAGATTTTTCCATACAAACATCTTTATTCACAATTAATACCCATCTATGATTTGTCTCCATCAAACAAAGTCATTATGAAATGAAGATACAGTTGAACCCATAACACTTTCAACCTATTTTCTAACACCTTCACTATAATTTTATATATACTACCCCCAACTAATTTGCCTAAAAGAGTTGAAGGAAAGAATCGTTTCAGTTTTCAGAACTTAGGCCATAATGGAGATTGCTTTCCTCTTGGAACTTCTCACCCTATCCATGAAATGACCTTTTATCGAGTCCCAATATGCTTGGGAATCCATTTGGCTTAACAATTTATCCCCAAACACTTCACCAATCACCCTAGGAATCACTTCCTCTGGAGATCCCAAAACACTCTAGCCGAGAAGTGATCTTCCCAACACTAAGGCCAACCAATGCAAGTTTATACTAGTATGAGTGAGAATAGAGCACAAGGTAGTATCTAACCAATCTTAGTACTCTCCTCATCTTCAAGAATGATGTCCACAACCATCAGCCTAGAAATATTGTTGCCATCATCTTCTAAATTTTGCAACACGGTCAAGAAAAGCTTATATTCTCAACATTTTCTGCAAGCCAAGCAACTTCTGATTTTTGTTTCAAGCTAATCTCTTCCATACATGCAAGCAAGGTATTAAATTTCGATTTCGGTCAGCCTGGAAATGAAAATATTTCGTGGAGATATTTCAATCAGTGTGGAAATAATTACATGTTCATGGAAATTATGGAAATATTATGAAAATATCTAAAAATTGTCGACCAACTTTTAGGAGATGATAAATCATGCGTGGAAACACAATAATGAACCAACACTTGATGTAGACTACCATCACGTTGGCTAAATAAGAGTAATGGGCCCACGTAGACTACCATGTTAGCTAAATAACAACTCTGCCCTCTACTATTCATGATGTAGATCTGATTTTTTTTTTAAATCAGAAATATTTTTTGGCTTCATCCAAAGCTTGAAACAGACGACCAGTGAACTCCCAAATATAATATATTAAAATCTAACCGTGCAAATTTACTCTTTTTTAAAATTAAAAAAAAAATCTTTTGCATTTTGGATGGCACATAAATCGATGATCACCAGGAAAGAACATGTTTTTCTGAAAAGAAAAAGAAGTGGGTTGGTCAGATGGAACATGTGTGATCATTAGAGACCCAATAAAAGAGTATCATATTCTCCACGAAGCCCAAAGTTAGATAGTTATCCAACTCCATGCTCTACGGTATTAAATTCATACAATAAAGAGTATTTCGGAAAGTTCAAGACATGCTTATCTTTGACTCTTCGTCTCTACCATTCCCATTCTTTTAACATCATGGCAACATCCGTGGTCTATGCATATGGATTGACAATCATAGGCAGAAGCAAATGGAATAACTCTTTCTCTTCCGCGAGAGGCACGACCCTCTCTCTCTCTCTCTCTCTCTCTCTCTCTCTCTCTAATGAGACCTGTGTCTTTTTTTTTTATTTCGATTTAAGAAATGGAATCTCTAGATTCTTGAAAAATATGAGATTTTCTACCAAAAAAACATTGTTTTTCAAACTCTGTACTTCTTTTTAACTGAAATAATAAATATAAATCCTAAAAACTTCTTTTTTTTTTTTTTTTTTTACTTCAAGTGGAAGACTTTCAACATTTCAAGGATTGCCACTGAAATATTGACACTTTCCCTGCTATTTTTTATTTTTTCGGTCGAAATCTACAGTTGACCGAAATTTCAGTAGAAATGTCCAATGATTTTGACCGAAATATTGGCAAATAGACATTGTAATGTCTATTTCGTGTCTGTGGCTCTCGAAACCGACATAGTTCAACCGAAATAATTGAATTATGTTGATTTTTAATACCTTGCATGCAAGTAAGGATGTTAATTGAGCCCGTCGACCCACCAACCTGGCTCGGCACAACAGAAAGAAGACAGGTTAGGGCCTTGATCTTGATTCTTGAGCCCAGAAAGGTATGTTCAAAATTTTCCAAACCGTTGAATCCGGGATGGGCTAGGGCCTAACAATGCCCAACCCGGGTGTTCACCCACTAGTACCTTTTATGTTAATACTATCTATGGTGGATATAAGATTTTCTAACAAACGATAACTAAACCATATTATAAATAAAAAGTTCACATCTTTAACCCCTTTGTTCCAATTAGGATAGAGATTGGACCCCTATTTTGATAAAACAACATCAACTGGCTCCAAATGATCTAAAAAATGCATGAATTTTATTTTTCATAGAACCCACTGCTCATTGGTCCCGAATTCATTCTTCCACCGGGAAGTGGACCAGCAGAGATGAATTTTTTTAGGATATGGTAGATTCCTACAAAAGTTCAAACCTGCAAGTGGAAAGAACAAGCCCTGATAGAATGAGGCAAATAGAAAGCTCAACCAACAAGAAAGGGAGGATCTCCTAAGCAAGGGCCTTCTCGGGCCAAGCAGAAGCCCATCGTCTCTGCTGCCTTTCACATTCAAAGTCCCAACGTACAAGAGAGAAGCGTGCCGGCAGCTGATCATGAACTACAAGCCCCTAGATGATGCCCGAACCATTAGGGTCGGGTGTGGGCATAATCAATTTAGGCCGATAGGAGTATAGGGCTGGTCTAAGTATAGCCAAGAGCCTCTTTAGAGACAAATTAAAGTTCAATGAAGCCTAGCCCAAACACGCCCATTCCCCTTCTTCCTATCAATTTGGGCAATCTCTTCAAGAATCAAACTTATTTTTAAGTGCAGTCTGCGAATAATTGTATTGTTTCAGGAATTGAGTTTTCCTTTTAGAGCTTTAAGCCTCTTGGAAAATACAAAACTTGTCTTACAAAAGAAATTAAAAGACTCAGACAAAGAGGCCAAGAAGTCCTTAATATTAGGATACTGAACCAACATCTTTTCTAAACTAAACTAAGTCAATCTTTTATTCGACCCTCCACCATCAAGAAGTAATAGGCTATGATCAGGTGGTTGGTCTCGAAAGTGAAAGTTGGTTACGTATGAGTAAGAAACCCCCCCAAGACGTTAACACTAGAAAATGGTCCAACCTACACAGAATAGTTTCTCCTACTTGCTTGATCATGCAAACTTAGACCCTTAAAGAAGAAGATCAAATCAAGTCATTTATATTGACAAAGGCTGCATAATCTCTCATACTTATGTTAATTATATTCCTCTTATTTTTCTCATAAGTAAATTGTGTGACATCGAAGCCTTCCCTAATGCACCAAGGCAGGTGCCTCACACCTTCCTAAATATACAATTTGATAAACCTATTTTTGGTTAACCAACAATGGATTGGTGAGATGGTGATGCCAGGACAACCTAGATCTATTTGATTCTAAAGCTGTCTACTTTGGGAAGGGTAGTACAAAGGCTAATTAAGTGGCGATGAAGAAAAAAAATATTATTAAAAGGTTTTTTTTTCCTAAGAAAAGGGTTTCCAAAATTCCCAATTGGCTATATGTTGAAATTTATAACACAAAGTTTTCCAATTACAGGGTATTTGATTAGAGTTGGATAAGGGTTAAAGAGAAGGGAAAATGAATAAGGGTTGAGGAAATGGGATTTCAAGAATTCAAAAATCAAGAAGCAAGAATATTAAGTTAAAATAAAAAGAGAATGGATAGAAAGATAAAAGATGATAGAACCTTGGAATCACACCAAGATGGATGTCTCCAATCACTAGAAGAACTGCAGAATTTCTTTTATTTCCATAAACTGCTAAAAATAATTACAATAGTCATACACATAGGCTAGACTCAAAACCATAATCCTAAAATTACATAAAAATGGACTCTTTTGACCTTTAGAAGTCAATCACATGTAAGATTAACACCCCATCGGCATTTTGGCTATAATGTTCTCAAAACTCATCGGAATTGCGAAATCTTGGGCTTGTTGGATAGGAAATAGAATAACCTATCGAATGATACAAAAATGGACCTAAATAAAAATGACGTTAATATTACCTAAACTCGAATTAAACCCTAAATAACCCAAAACTAAAATAATAACAAAAATAACTAATATTAAATAACCTTTAACGATTATTAGGGTTCGGCCTCTCTTTTATATTAAAAACATGTGGTTAGTATAGGAAATAAATATTTTCTTAGCCATCACCATATTATGAATAAAGTTGCAATCAACCTCAATGAGCTTGGTTCTCTCGTGGAATACTGGATTACTAGTTATATAACTAGCAGCCTGATTATCACAATACATACGCAGAGAAATAGGAACTTCAATCCCCTTCTCTTCTAGAAGACATTGAACCCAAAGCATCTAACATGCAGTATGTCATCACCTTGTATTCTGCTTCGGCACTAAAATGAGCTATGATTTGTTTTTTACAACACCAAATTACCTCTCACGAAGGTACATTACCCAGAAGTACATCTACGAGCAATCTGACTCCCTACCCAATCAGCATCTGAGAAGCTAATAATTGATATAAAGGGTGAAGGTCTATATAATAATCATTTGCCTGGTGACCCCTTTAGATACCTCAGTATTCTAAACACAACATCCCAATGAATATGTTGCGAAGCATACATAAATTGGATAACTACTCTCACAACAAAGGTAATATATGGGCAAGTGACAATCAGATAGATTACTTTGCCAACTAACCAACAGTAATGCCCTGCATCAAGATAAATCTCCCCATATTCAACATCAAGCTTAGTAGTATAATCCGTAGGAGTATCAACTAGTTTAGAACCCAAAGCACCAGTCTCAAATAACAAATCTAGAACATACTTCCTCTTAGAAAAACTAATACCTTCTTTGGAGCGAGCTACTTCAATACCCAAGAAGTAACGAAGAAGACCCACGTCTTTAGTGTGAAATTGTTTGGCTAGATGAGTCTTCAAATCTGAGATACCACTAAGATCACTTTTAGTGATGATAATATCATCCATATAAACCATCAACACAATAATTCCACTAGAAGAGTGTCCCACAAACACTGAATGATCAGAAGTAGACCGAACAAATCCATAGGCGAAAACAACTGAGTTAAATTTATCAAACCAAGCTCTAGGCGGCTGTTTCAGCCCATAGAATTCCTTTCGTAGACCACACATTAGTCTAGTCTTACCAGAGACAACTTATCCAGGTGGTTGCTCCATATACACCTCATCCTACAAGTCTCCATGTAGAAAGGCATTTTTAATATCCAACTGATACAAAGACTAAGTATAACACACTGCAATGGAAACAAGAACTCAAATAGAGTTCAGATAAGCCACTAAAGAGAAAGTCTACTATAATCAACCCCATAATTCTTATGTGTAACCCTTGGCTACAAACCTTCAACCTCTCAACAGATCCATCAGGAAAATACTTGACTATATACACCCATCTACGCCCCATAGCCTATTTCTCAAGTGGAAGCGGAAATAGATCCCAAGTATGACTATGATAAAGTGTTGCAATATCCTCATCCATACCTAATTTCCAAAAAAGAAGATAATGCATATGTATAGGAAGTAAGAAAGGAAATAGTAGACAAAGAAAATGCAAACTAGAGAAATGAAGGTGACATCCGATGAAAAGATACCAAATCAGTAATTGGATGCTTAGTGCAAGATCTGGTATATTTTTTTAAAGCAATAGGAAGATCAGATGTTGGTGGATGTGGAGGAACCTCAAGTGAAGCTGACGATGGATTTGGGATTGGTAGAGAAGATGAAGGTGCTCGGAAACCAGTGCGTTGATATATGTTAAGAGACATAGTAGAAGGGTCATCCCCCAGGAAGAATTGGAAGCACAAGCGAAGAAGAAATTGTAAGAGACAGCTCCCCCTGACGAGAAGACATAAGATCCAAATCAAATGAGATACCAACAGAAGAGAAATAAGGTGTAGACTCGAAAAATATCACATTAACACTTATATAGTAACGTTGAGTGATAGGACAATAACACCTATTTCTTTTTGTGTACGATAGTAACCCAAAAAGACACATTTGATGAATCTTGGGAAAATTTTCTTCAGTCTAAGCTCAAATGAGTGAACAAAGCAAACACAACCAAAAACTTTAGGAGTAACAACAAAAAAATGAACTTTAGAATAAACCAGAAAGAAAAGCGATTGACTATTTAAAATTGATGATGACATGCGATTGATTAGATGACAAACTGTGAGGACAACATCACCCTAATAAGACTTAGGTACATGCATCTGAAACATTATGATGCAAGAAACATCAAGTAAATGACGATGTTTTCACTCAACATCATTCTGTTGAGAAGTATTAACACAACTAGTTTGATGAATAATGTCATTATCTAAACAAAAAGACTAAATAGAAGTTGCATGTATTCTAAAGCATTATCAAAACAGATAATTTTCACTAGTTTGCCCAATTGGCAAGCCTCATACATTCTAAAACTAACATTGAACTCAACTTAGGAATAACACAAAGTAAATTAGACAAAATCACAAGACCCAACCGATAGTAGCACTAAAGGGGTGAAACTAAAGCATTCAAGGCAAAATCATGCCCTTTATGCATTAAATAGTATAATTCATCTTTCTCATGCCACAAACCAATCATCTTCCTTGTCTTGAGATTTTGAAAGACACAATAAGAAGGTTACGAAGCATTGCAATGATTTTGTAAGTTGACTAACAAAAAGAAAATTAAAAGAAAAATTAGGGACCAAAAGAGAAGAAGATAAAGGAAGAGATGAGTTTAGAAAAATATCACATTTCCCAACTACATTATGAGTGGACCCATCAACTAGTACAATATGAGAATTAAGAGAATAAAAATTAGAAAATAAACGAGATATACAAAACATGTGAGCACCAACTCCTGAATCGATGATTCAAGATGAGGGAAACTTGGTAGTCATAAATGTGGGATGACCTAAAGTAGCCATAGTAATTGTGGGTGGAGTAGGTCCTACAGTCAAGGTAGTCAACTTCTAAAGAATCTCCTCTAATTGTGTGGTAAAATCAAGAAATGCAACACTAGATGTAGTTTGAAAAGTGGAATCGGTGGAACTCTAAGCAGGTTCCTCTTGAGCCTGATTAGCCTAAACAGGCTTACCCCATTTATTCCAACAAAATTGCTCAGCGTGGCCAGTATAGTCATAATAGATACACATCAAATCACCACCATGGCCTCCTCTACCACAGTCAACACGCCCACCATGGCCACAAGAAGAATTGGATGAACCACTAGAAACCAATGATGATGACTCTTTTGACAGTAGTTAGTAAGAACTCACTAGTAAGAATCTGACCCATTAAAGAAACATACTCTGGATTCAGGTTAGAGAGAAATAGTGCAGCCTAAAATTCTTCTCACTACCTTTTCTGAGTCTAAAGATCTATAGTTAAGGACTGATATTACTTAAGTTCTTCCCACATACCCCGAAGAGAGTTATAATAGTCACTCAAGGATTTGTTTCCTTGTTTAGTAGTAAACATAGTCTCAAATAGATCATATACCCTAGAAACGTTCGTTTCTTGAGAATACATCTCTTGTTTGACTAGTCAGATCTGTTTTGTTGTATCCAAAAATATATCACATTGGAAAAAATAAAAGACTATATATTGTTCCATACCACAACCATGCCATATCTAAGGAATTATCACTTTGCCAATCTTCATACCGTTTATCATCCCGGGAATGTCGATCTTCAACCAAAAATCTTGATTTATTCTTAGCACAAACCAATACTCGCCCAGAGTGTGACCATGGGAGATAATTAGTGTTGTTGAGCTTGACAGAGGTGATCTGAGCACGATTACCACCATCAAAAATCCCCAAATTTGTCATCTAGGGAGGATTAAACTGAAAATTCCTACGAAGATAAAATAAATCTCAAAAAAGTATAAAATATTCCTTGGAATATTTTATAATGTGACTAGTGTTGAGATGCCAATGAAACAACGATCGGAATAAAATCGTAAAACCCAAAAACATCCAACAAAAAAAAAACAAGATTTGGGCAAAACTCAAAAAAAAAAAAAAAATCGAATGGGTTTTACAGCGTCAAGGTCAACAATTTTTATTTTTAAGTTCAATATTTTTATTGTCGACCTCGACATTGTAAAACCCACCCGATTTCGTTTTTTCGAGTTTTTCCAACTTAAATACATGGAAAGATTGGCTTAAAAATTGAAATAACAACTTGTGTAGATGATTTCAAACCAAAAAAACCATCCTTAATCGATTTTTAACCCAAAAAGAAGTAAAATAATTGAAAATTCTTAATTTTTACATACATCTTCAAAATGCTTGAAAAAAACCTTCAAATTTGCTTCTTCCTTCTCAAATCCTTTTCATCAGAATAGAGTCTCCAAAACTAGACCGGGATACTGGAAGTCCAATTTTTTTAAACGAAAAATGGTGAGTTTGAATGGTTAGGGCAATTTCAACATTTCAATCATGAGAACTGTATAGAGTGAGGTTAAGGGACTATTTTGAAAAGAGGGATTTACTAAATGGACTATTTTGATAACCAACAACAGTCAAGGACTAAATTGAAGGAAAAGTTAGCGTCGGGGACTATTAAGTAATTTTCCCCTTTCTAAACCAATTAAAATTCAATTTGGACACTTCCAGACATTTCTAATTATAGCCTAAAATCTAAAAATGAATTTAAACAAAAATAGAAACTTCCTAACAAATAGAAACTAACAAGAAATAATACTCCTAAAGTAATTATGGAATAGAAATCCTATTAGATTAGAAAATAGAAATAAATCCTAATAGAATTAGAAACTTAAGACATTGTAGATGTCCTACATCAGGCTCCCCGTTCTTGAAGAAAACTCGCCATCGAGTTGTTCTTGAAGGTCCGTTCTTTCCTTGTTTTTCATTCATCTCTTGCTCTAATCCACTTCCAGATTCAGTGATATTCACTCTTCAAACTTTTTTTAATGGCCCAATTGTCAATGCACGCATGCCAAATTCCATCTTTTGTACACGTTAACAAACTTGGCATAATATTTGTAATCATACTTTCCTTAACCACTTCTTCAAGGTTCAACTCATCCATAGTGTGCGGGAATCAATCCATAGCGTATTGATGGATTCGGGTGGGTGGAGGAGATCCAATTTATCAGCATAATCAATATAAGGGGCTTGTGTGGTTTCTGAAAAATTGTGAGGCTTATATGGAGGTTTGGGATTATGAGAAACATGTTGTGGAGGTTGATATGTGGCTATTGGAGGGTGAAGAATTTGATTTGAGGTCTAGGAGTGATGGCGTATGGCTAGAATGTTGAGGGAGAGTGGTATGAATCGTGAGGAGTGATTTATTGGAAGGGTTTTGATGGAAAGGTGTTGTAAAAGGATTTGGTGCATCAAGGGATGCATGAAATTGGTTTTGGAGTGGTGCGATTTGGATAAGACCAAAATTCTGAGGAGAATTCTGGTTTTGAGGGAATTCGACCTCTTTAGCAAGGTTTCTAGAGGCTGAATTATGAGGAGAATTGAGGGAGAGATGGTGGAATCCTTGGGGTCTTCATCTCCAAGGATTTTCTTTCCTTTCTCCTTCTCAATGGTGTTGAGAATCATGCCTTAAACAAGGTGCTCCAACTTAGCCATAATTTTGTGGATGATTCTTTCTTTAAACTTCTCAAATTGAGCTTCTAGATAAGATTTGGGGACAAAATCGTCTTCACCAACCATATTTTCTAGATCATAGCAAAAGATATTATACCACTTGATGTAGTGGAAGCGTGTGAATCAATAGATTCAATAGATAAACAAGCAATAGCTTGAAGAAGATAAAGTAAAGAACTAGAAAGCAGCCAAGAGATAATAAAAAAAAAAATTGTATTATATGTTTGGAATTATTGAATTTCGTTTTTGAAGCTCCTTATATAGATAACTTCATCATAACAACCTTGAAACATTCTAAAATACTAAAAAAGTAATTTTTTATTCTATATACAATATAATAGCAATTTTCTAAACCTATTAAAATTCAATTTGGACACTTCTTATCATATAACCTAAACACTAAAAACAAATTTAAACAAAAATAGAAACTCCCAAAAAAATTCAAAACTAACAAGAAATAATACTTCTAAAGTAATTATGGAATAGAAATCCTACTAGACTAGAAAATAGAAATAAATCCTAATAGAATTAGAAACTACTTAAGAGATTATAGATGTCCTACATCAAAATATCGTCATTGTCCCATATCAATAACATAGTAGCTCATTTGGTTCCAATCTTTGTACCCATACAGGGATCCTGGAAAATAAAAAAGAAAAGGAACCCACAGCTAATACATCAAACTAGTGCATTGACTTGGGAAACCTATCTCTTTACCGGGTATATGAAATCCATGGATCAACTACAATATAAGATAGATGTTAACGGTTCCCTTGCCAACCAACAGGACATGAGAAACGTCATCTTTAAAAATAAAAATAAAAGATTAGAGCATCCTTGAAGTGCAAAGAGAGTAAAAAGGCAGAGATACCAACAATATTTCATGTCAAAATAATTTGATATTCAAGATCTTCACGAAAATTAATTATACTACAATTGAATACTACTAACTAATCCAAAATAATGGATTATGAAAAAAATATGACTGAGATATAGGATGAGCTGCTCAATAGATGGATTACAGATCTTGAAACATTAATGGGGGGAATAATACCAATCAACTGCCTTCAACACATTTTAAATCAGAACATACACAGATCTAAGAGCCTCAGATGAATAGCATCTCATTCCTAACAAATTGATGATCTTCTCTTGCGAAGTAGAAGAAAGTAGGCTTGCTTTTTAAAATATGATGAATCAAAATGAGAGGATTTAAAGATTTCTTAACTATTCTAAGCCCCTATATATAAAGGAGTGAAGAACACAAAATCTATTTATATTAAACAATTTTGAAACCTATATAATAAGAGGACTATAGTAACTAAAAATATCAAATAAAAATAATTGCTCAAGAAACTTGCAGTAGAATCTAATAAAAAGAACAAGTCAAAGGAAAACGGTGAGAAGCTATAGGTTAATCAAGAAGCATGTTATGAGAAACATACCGGCAAATCCTCGTGATGATCTTGAAGTATTTTAGCTGCACCAAGAAGCATCGCAACATGGGCATCGTGCCCACAAGCATGCATCTTCCCCGGGATTTTACTCTTGTGCTCCCATTCTACACTCTCCTGAAACAATTAACCCCCCCATCAATCCAATCCAATCCACAGAAAACTATTCTCCACAATTCCCCCAATACTTAAATTTAAAAAGAAAAGAAAAAATAATAATAATCGATCGGGTGCTATAAATCCAAATCAATCCAATACAGAAAACACTGTAATCCACAATTTCTCCTTCACATAAACCCATTAATAATTAAATACAAGACCCATTTTATAGAACCAACCAACAAAAACAAAAACAAAACAATGTAATTAAAATTGAATCTAACCTGCATAGGAAGAGCATCCATATCTGCTCTTATAGCGACAAAAGGCGGTCCACCGGACCCGATATAGCCGATAACACCAGTAATGGCGACAGGGTGATTATAAGGGATACCCATCTTATCCAATTCTGATCTGATAAGCTTACTTGTCTCAAATTCCTCAAAACCAAGTTCTGGGTTTTCATGTACTCTTCTCCTAACACCTACCATCCACTCCACAATCTCAGGTTTATTAGCATAATTGAGAAAATTCAAGGAGATTTCCGCCAAATCTTTTGGATTCAAAGAATCTGACAAAATGGGTGTTGAGCAATACAAGTTAAAAATGAAAATCAAAGAGACCCATTTGCAGAAACCCATGTTTTCTCTTGAACTAGTTGTTATGAAGAAAGAAAAGTTCCTTTATAAGGGTTTTGTGCGTAACATAGAAAGCAAGAGAGGGTTTTGATTTGGAGTCGTGATGATCTGACCACTACCCCCACGTGGCTAATTCAATCGGTTACCCTGACATGACAAATTAGAGATTAGTGCATCTGCGCTTTCACTTCCCCATAAAATAAAAGTGCATCTCGAGAGAATCGTGTAATCGGAAGAACACAGATCTACGGTTCCCAAAAATTGTCACGTTGTGTAATTGATTGAATTTGCCACGTGAATACTCAGATTATCATAATTCTTTTGGACTCTCGTTATAATCTGACTATTCCAGTTGAGAAACTCTTCGACAGTAGATCTGCGCTTCTCGAGATACATGACTTCACTTCTGAGAGATTCGTGTATTTTCCGAAGCTAGTGGATTGAGTTTTCACTTGTTATAATTACAAAAGCTGGGTGTGCTATCACATGAATAAGAATTGACACGTGTATTGTGAAGTTTGTCAATAATAAATGAAAAACGTTCATGAGTGGTTGTATGACACGTGGAATTTTTAATTTAAGAGAGAAATTGCCTCAGTTGTTAAAAGTTCGAGTCCGACTTTAAAGTCGGTAGGTCGCTTCAAAATTTTGAAAAAATTATCTTCATTAATTTACACATGGCTTTTTCTTGGTATTCTATCTACCTTTAAACGGAAAATGCAAGGACATGAAATAAATTTAAAACGCTACGTGTCTCATAACAAAGAGGCTGCTTCAAAATTTTGTAGATGATTGCCCCTTCAAAGTTTTTTCCAGCCAATTCATACTCGTGGTACACGTGTGCGATTGAGGCTATGGGCATCCATCCCTAGCTAAGGGTATAGGTTCCTAAAAAGATTCTACCACTAGCAAACAAGAACGTGACAACTCCGTGTCCCAGTTGTAGGCACTTGGCAGTATTTGACTGCTTATAATGAAAATTATATTATAATAGTTTAAAAATGTTTCCTCGAATAGTATACACATGTCGCTCTTAGATTCCAAAATCCATGACGGAAAATCCTGATTTTTGACTCATTAGAATAAAACAATTTGTATGGAAGCAACAAAAATTAAAGAAAAAAATAGAGATGATTGTTGTTATTTGAGAAACTTGTTTTATTTAAATGTTATGCGTCCTCTTTTAAAATCGAAATGGTCTCTAGTTGATTAGAAGATCCTTTCAATTGGTTAGAATCTCTTACTCGAACAAAAATAGATATTGTGCAATCATATTATATATTTGACTAATGTGACTAACATCAAACTCGGTAAAATGGTTGAATAATTGAAAAATATATATATATTTCATAAATGCTAATGGGTTCTATCAATTGTCTTCTCAGAATTTTAAAAAAAAAAATCAAATTTTAGCATGTCTCATTGTTTTTGTACTAATAAGAAAATGTTGGGGTCATTGAGAGGCCGCAAATAGTTGTTTCCTCGGTCTAAATCCATTGGATCATGTAGTTTGAGAATTCTACTTATCCCAAGTACTACTGCATCTCCATCATTGCATATAAAAATATGTAGCATGACTGTGACCATTTCTTAAAGAACGCGATTCTTTATCTCAGTAACTCCATTCTGCTGAGGGATCTTCGGAGCTAAAAATTCATGTTGAATTCCATGTTCATCACAGAATTGTGTGAATCGACTATCTTCAAATTCTCCACCGTGATCACTTCTTATTCTACCAATAATAGATTCCTTTTTTGTTTGGATACGTTTTATGATCTTTTTGAATTCATCGAAAGTATCCGATTTCTCTCTTAGAAACGCAACCCAAGTGAATCTAGAGTAATCATCAACGATTACCAAAAAATGTCTCTTTTCACCCAGACTTTGTACTTTAGTGGGACCCACAAGGTCCATGTGTAAAAGTGCTAGGGGTTTCGAGGTTGCAAGAGTGGTTGTCTTTTTGTGGGTACTCCGAATTTATTTACCAATTTGACATTCTCCACAGACATCTCTCGCTTGTTTACCCAGTTTGGGTAATCCTTTGACTAAGCCTTTTGAGGCAAGTCGGAACAAGTTCTTGTAGTGAACGTGGCCTAGACGTTGGTGCCATAACTGGACTTCATCAATTTGAGTCATGTTGCTTACAGTGGTCTCTCCTGAGTTTTCAATAACATAACAGTTGTCAGAAGTGCGAAGGCCTCTCATGATAATTTTTCCAGTCGGGGTGGAGATCTCGCAGACTTCACGATTGAAACTCACTCGGTGATCCTTGTCACAAATTTGGGATATGCTAAGAAGGTTATGTTTCAAACCATCTACGCATAGTACATTTTCCACAGTGGGCAATCCATGGCCACTAACAGTTCCTCGCCCAATAATCCTAGTGGTGCTGCCATCTCCAAAAGTGACTGACCCTCCGTCAAAGTCAACCAAGTGGCTAAATTGACTTCGGTCACCCGTCATGTGTCGGGAACAACCGCTATCAAGATACCATCGTGAATGATTTCCAGCCTTGATAATGGAGATCGAGTTGCTGTTTCCAAGTCTTCTCAAGAACCATTGCAAGGAATTGGCGGTCCGATGACTAGGGCAATGACAAAACGGATGGAAGAGGCATTGCAAGGCTTGATTGTGGAAGTCCAATACAAAGAGGCCATTCTAGAAGATTCTAAGGCTAACTTCGGAGATATCAAAGTTTCATCAAGGATGGTCAACTATCTTTTTATGCAAAAGGTCAATTTGGAAGATCAATTTGAATACAAGGGTTAATTGGAATTTGGTATGTTCTAATTGTCCTTAGTTTGAATTCTTTATTTCCTAAGGACTAATTAGATTTTCTTTATTTTTTCAAGGACTAATTAGAATTAATCTTGATCTAATTTGTCCATAAAAGGGCACCTCATTTTGTAATTGGGACACAATTGAGTTTTCATTCGAGTTCTTGAAGAAAAGACATGACTCTTCGACTTATCAAGGAAGTGATCAATCCTTGTGGTGTCATTAGATTGAGGTTTCAAGGACTTAGTTTCCTTGGGGTTTTAGTCCGATCAAACATTTTGAATTTGTTTTAAACAATCTAGAACGTTCGAAGCCTTCGAATAAAAGGGTTCTTAGAAGAGATCATCAAGAGAAGGTCTTAATCCAAGAAGGTTCACATCATTTGGTATCAGAGCATCAAGATTGCTGGAAAATACATCAAGATTGAAGTAATCCTTCGAAGATTTGGTTCGGGTGACATTCGAATTGGAGATCAAACTTGGTATATCTTGCTTCCCAACAAAATTCATAGCAATTCAAAGCCAATGATGGCTAGAAACCAGGTTTTTTTTTTTTTTATTATTTTAAAACATCTTGATCCGTTCTTGTTGGAAACCATGAACATTCATTGAATTTCGTAGTTTTCTTACATAGTTTGTTGTAAATTTGCATTTTTTTCTTGCGGTATTTTTCTTTGTTTGTGAGTTCTGAAATTTTTTCTTGCTGAAATTATAAATGTGATCGATCATCAACAATCAATCGAAGATATATAATCTACATGATCATCTATGTTCTAAAAGAATTCAAATTTTAATTTCGTGTGCAAGTTGAATTTTAATTTCGTGTGCAAATTGGACTGTTCTTGCTGGAAAAAAAAAAAAGAAAAAAAAAAATCTTTCATTCTTGATCTTTCATTCTTGTCTTTAATGTTCTTTCGTTGAACAACAATAGTTAATGTTCTTCATGCTGATTGGTATTTGCTATTGATGTTGTTTCTATCCACGCCAATCGCAGAAACCACAACAGCCTTGCTGAATCTTGTTTGAAATTTGTTTGAACGTTGTTGATAACCATCTGCTCTCATTTGTTGTTGTTCTTTAATGGTCTTACGACAAAACACCTCCAACGAACAACTACTGTTGCTGTTCTTTAAGATCTTCATAGTTTTACAACATTATCTTGCTGAAATTACAGCAAGTGTGTTACAGCCATTCCGCCATTAAAGAAGAACCAAGAATCATTAATGTTGCTGTAACTAACTCTTACAAACCAAAAAAAAAAAACGATGTGTTGGAATTCAGCAACACATTACATGATATAAATCATAAGTCTGTTCTTGCTGAATTCATCGTCAACCTTGACCATTTGCTGAATTCATCGTCAACCTTGACCATTTGCTGAATTCATCGTCAACCTTGACCATTACAGAACGTTCTTTAATTTGGGTGATAGATCTGTTCTTGCTGAATTCATCGTCATAAATCTGTTCTTACTGAATTCATCGTCATAAATCTGTTCTTGTTGAATTCATCGTCAACTTTGACCATTACAGAACGTTCTTTCAAAGAATTGATCTCTTACATGTTCACGAACAAGCATTTATTACTGTTCCTTAATGTTCTTTAATGTTCTTTAGCTGCATTTTTGATTTCATCGAATTTTGACGATTGATGTAGGAAATAACCTGCTGGAATTTTGATGTTTAGGCAGTAACTTGTTGTTGCTGTATGTGTTGTTCATCAACTTTTATGATTAAAAAAAAAAAAAAAAAAACAAACCAAAGAACGTGGTAGTTGATTGGATCACGGATTCCATCGTCAAGTTACTGTTTTGAGGACTGTCATTGTTAGTTTTTGAGCTTATTATTTGCTGTTGATTCAGATTTAAAAAAAAAAAAAAAAAAAAAAAAGGAAATGGCTATTCGCTGTTTGTAGTTGCAGAAAATTGATAAATTGGAGCTGTTAACTTCAAACGGCCATAACTTTTGATCCGGATATCGGAACGACTATTAGTGCATATCAAATCGAAGCTCTTTTCGAGATCTATAAGTTGAACAGGCATAGCCTCGTTCCACACTGTTTCGACCTTCAATTCCATCATTTTCATCACTTTCCGGGACTTACAAGATTGTTGCATATTTTTTTTTTTTTCGTTTATTTTAACTTACAGGGTTTCAACCATGAGTAAGGAAGGGGGAGAACCACATGAGACCGACTTAAAATTATTCATCAAGGTCGTTCATGATCAATTTAAATTGTTGAATTCAAGGTTGGACAATATGGAATCCTCTAATGAATCTAAACCATATCGAAGACATGAGTTCGACGGAGAAGACGATATTCATTCCGAAGCGGAGAGAGTACATTATCGACGGGATAAGAAAGTAGATTTCAAAGAAGATAATAATTTGGGTAGCATAAAGATGACGATTCCGACCTTTCACGGAAAGAATGATCCTGAATTATATTTGGAGTGGGAAAGAAAAGTTGAACACGTTTTTGATTGTCATAATTATTCCGAGGATAAAAAAATAAAGCTAGCCGCAGTGGAATTTACAAACTATGCCAGTATATGGTGGGATCAATTGGTGATCAATAGGCGTAGAAATGGTGAGAGACCTATTCGATCATGGGATGAGATGAAGTCAGTGATGCGTAAAAGATTTATTCCTAGCCATTACTATCGAGATTTGTATATTAAATTGCAAGGGTTGGTTCAAGGTTCCATGAGTGTAGAGGATTATTATAAAGAAATGGAGATTGCCATGATTAGAGCAAGCATAGAGGAAGATAGAGAAGCAACCATGGCTAGATTCATTGCCGGATTGAACAAAGAGATTGCTGATGTGGTTGAGTTGCACCATTATGTGGAGATGGAAGAGTTACTGCACAAAGCCATTAAAGTGGAAAAGCAAATCAAGTCTAGAAGGTTCAGATCTGGATCATCTTCTAATAATCCGTGGAGACCAAATTGGAAGGACAACAAAATTCCTTTCAAACCAAAAAAGACACAAAGTCAAAGCCTTTGGTTTCTATTCCTAAAGATAGACCTGAAACAAAACCTCTTATTAAGTCACGTCAGATTAAGTGTTTTAGGTGCCAAGGGTTTGGACATATTGCTTCTGAATGCCCAAACAAAAGGGTTATGGTTGTATTGGCAAACGGAGACATTGAAAGTGCTAGTTCAAGTGACAACGAGATGCCTCCATTAGAGGATTGTTCTGATGTTGAAGTAGAAGAGCCTGTGCATGGTGATTTACTTGTCACCAGGAGAGCTTTGAGTATACAGCCTAAGGATGAAGGAGATGAGGAGCAACGTGAGCATATTTTTCACACACGATGCCACGTGAAGGATAAAGTCTGTACATTGATTATTGATAGTGGGAGTTGTACCAATGTTGCTAGTACCTTGTTGGTAGAGAAGTTGAATTTGAAATGGCAGAAACATCCTAAACCGTATAAGCTTCAATGGTTGAATGATTGTGGAGAAGTGAAGGTCAACAAGCAAGTTCGGGTTCCTTTCTCAATAGGCAAGTATGTGGATGAGGTTATTTGTGATGTGGCACCGATGCATGCCGGTCATATATTACTCGGTCGACCGTGGCAATTTGATAGGAGAGTGTTGCATGATGGGTATAAAAATCGTTATTCTTTTGTAATGAACAATCGAAAAATTGTATTGGCCCCTCTCAAACCTTTACAAGCTTATGAAGACCAGGTTAGGATAGCAAGTGAGTGCAAAAAGAGAGAGAAACAAAAGTGTGAGCAAAAAGGAGAGCAAAGTGAGCAACCTGGAGAGAAGAATAAAGTACTGAGTGTACTTGCTGACAAATATGAGTTAAAAGTGTAATGATAGCAAGGCCACAAGTTCTAGTTCTTATGTACAAAGATGTTTATTTTTCTACTGACGATCTTAACTCCTCTTTGCCTAGTGTTGTCTTGTCTTTATTACAGGATTTTGAGGATCTTTTCCCCGAGGAGATTCCACATGGTTTACCTCCTTTAAGAGGAATTGAGCACCAAATAGACTTCATACCTGGTTCTGCTATACCAAATAGACCTGCTTATAGAGCTAATCCCGAGGAAACAAAGGAGATACACAAGTGGATGAACTGTTGCAGAAGGGATTTGTAAGGGAAAGTCTCAGCCCATGTTCGGTTCCTGTTCTCTTAGTACCAAAGAAAGATGGAACATGGCGCATGTGTGTGGATTGTCGAGCTATTAATAAGATAACGGTAAAATATAGGCATCCTATCCCTAGGTTAGATGATATGTTTGACGAATTGCATGGCTCTCGTTTGTTTTCTAAAATTGATCTAAAGAATGGGTATTATCAAATTCGCATGAAAGAGGGAGATGAATGGAAAACTGCATTTAAAACTAGATATGGGTTGTATGAATGGTTAGTAATGCCCTTCGGTTTAACTAACGCCCCTAGTACATTCATGAGATTAATGAACCATGTTTTGCGTGCTTTCATGGGAAAATTTGTGGTAGTTTACTTTGATGATATTTTAGTCTATAGCAAAAATGTTGATGACCATGTGAAGCATTTGCATGCTGTGTTTAGTGTTTAAGAGAACACAATTATATGTTAATCTTAAGAAATGCACATTTTGTATGGAATCTGTTGTGTTTCTTGGATTTGTTGTTAGTTCTGATGAGGAAAAGGTAAGGGCAATAAAGGATTGGCCTACACCTAAGAATGCGAACGAGGTAAGAAGTTTCCATGGTTTAGCAAGTTTTTATCGAAGGTTTGTTAAGGATTTTAGTTCTATTGCTGCACCTTTGAATGAACTTGTTAAAAGAATGTTGTTGTTTTTAATTGGGTTAATGTGCATGATCAGGCTTTCCAAACTTTGAAAGATAAGTTAACTAATGCACCTTTGTTGTGTTTGCCAAACTTTGATAAAGCTTTTGAAATAGAGTGTGATGCATCCGGGATTGGAGTAGAGTAGGGAGCTGTTTGATGCAGGATTCTAAGCCAATAGCTTATTTTAGTGAAAAGCTAAGTGGGGCAGCATTGAATTATCCTACTTATGACAAAGAGCTTTATGCACTAGTGAGAACTCTTCGAACATGGCAACATTATTTATGGCCAAGGGAATTTATCATTCATTCTGATCATGAGAGCTTGAAATTCCTGAAGACCCAAGGTAAGCTTAATAAAAGACATGCTAAATGGTTGGAGTTTATAGAAACATTTCCTTATGTAATTAAATATAAACGTGGGAAGGAAAATGTTGTGGCCGATGCATTATCAAGAAGGTACGTGTTACTTACTTCATTGCAAACTAAACTACTTGGTTTTGAATTAATTAAAGATTTGTATGCCAATGATTCTG
This sequence comes from Akebia trifoliata, assembly GCF_017979445.1. NCBI lineage: Eukaryota > Viridiplantae > Streptophyta > Magnoliopsida > Ranunculales > Lardizabalaceae > Akebia > Akebia trifoliata. Next base: position 14,793,400 of record NC_141375.1, read on the forward strand.
ATTTCAGCCAAGTATGGAATGCATGTGCTAAGTGTGCATCTGGTGACTTTTATAGGCATGAAGGATTTCTTTTCAAGAAAGATAAATTATGCGTGCCTAATTGTTCTATTCGTGAATTACTTGTAAGGGAAAGTCATGGGGGAGGTTTAATGGGTCATTTGGTGTCCTAAAAACTTTAGATATCTTACGTGAGCATTTTTATTGGCCCCATATAAAGCATGATGTTCAATCTATTTGTGACAAGTGCATTACATGTAAGCAAGCAAAGTCTAAAATTCGACCGCATGGCTTGTATACCCCTTTGCCTGTACCTAATCAGCCTTGGATTGATATTTTTATGGATTTTGTTTTAGGATTGCCAAGGACTCAAAATGGTAAAGATAGTATATTTGTTGTTGTTGATAGGTTTAGTAAGATGGCCCATTTTATTGCATGTACTAAAACCAATGACGCAACACATATTGCTGATTTGTTTTTCAAGGAGGTAGTTCGATTGCATGGGCTACCTAAATCAATTGTTAATGACAGAGATGTTAAGTTCCTTAGTTATTTTTGGCGTACTTTATGGAGTAAATTAGGAACTAAACTTCTATTTTCTACTGTTGCACATCCTCAAACGGATGGCCAGACTGAAGTAGTTAATAGGACACTCACTACCTTGTTGCGTGCTATCATTCAAAAAAATTTAAAACAATGGGAAAAGTGTTTACCACATATTGAGTTCGCATATAATAGGACTATTCATTCAACTACTTCATTTTCTCCATTTGAGATTGTTTATGGTTTTAATCCTTTAACGCCTGTGGATATTTTACCTTTGCCTACTAATGAACATGCTAATCTTGATGGTAAGAAAAAGGCAGACTTTGTGAAAGATTTACATGCCAAAGTTCGAGCTAACATTGACAGGAAGAATGAGCAATATGCTAAGCAAGCCAATAAGGGTCGTTTGAAAGTTATCTTCCACCCTGGAGATTGGGTTTGGGTGCACTTGCGTAAGGAGCGGTTTCCTACCCAAAGGAAATCAAAATTGCAACCTCGAGGAGATGGTCCATTTCAAGTCTTGGAACGGATCAATGATAACGCCTACAAAGTTGATTTGCCAGTGATTATGGTAATGTTAGTGCAACTTTTAATGTTGCTGATTTATCCTTGTTTAATGTAGGTGATTCGAGGACGAATCTTTTCGAAGAGGGGGAGAATAATGGAGATCGAGTTGCTGTTTCCAAGTCTTCTCAAGAACCATTGCAAGGAATTGGCGGTCCGATGACTAGGGCAAGGACAAAACGGATGGAAGAGGCATTGCAAGGCTTGATTGTGGAAGTCCAATACAAAGAGGCCATTCTAGAAGATTCTAAGGCTAACTTCGGAGATATCAAAGTTTCATCAAGGATGGTCAACTATCTTTTTATGCAAAGGTCAATTTGGAAGATCAATTTGAATACAAGGGTTAATTGGGAATTTGTATGTTCTAATTGTCCTTAGTTTGAATTCTTTATTTCCTAAGGACTAATTAGATTTTCTTTATTTTTCCAAGGACTAATTAGAATTAATCTTGATCTAATTTGTCTATAAAAGGGCACCTCATTTTGTAATTGGGACACAATTGATAATTTACATCTTATGAGATTTTGAAGTTTATTCAAAGAAACTTTAGTTTTGTTTCATGTTTTCTTATGGGTTCTTTATGAGTTCTTTATGAGTTTTCATTCGAGTTCTTGAAGAAAAGACATGACTCTTCGACTTATCAAGGAAGTGATCAATCCTTGTGGTGTCATTAGATTGAGGTTTCAAGGACTTAGTTTCCTTGGGGTTTTAGTCCGATCAACATTTTGATTTGTTTTAAAACAATCTAGAACGTTCGAAGCCTTCGAATAAAAGGGTTCTTAGAAGAGATCATCAAGAGAAGGTCTTAATCCAAGAAGGTTCACATCACTTGAGGGCTGTGTGAATTACAAGGCACTTGTTATCCCCATTTTTTACTTTCCATGTTAGGAGTCTAGGGAATTGAGCATTATATTTAGGCGGGGAGAGTTCTCCTTACTGGGGAGCTTTTCTTAGGTGGACCTACCTTTCTTGGATGATTTTGAAGGAGAATTTTTCGTTGGGTACTTCTTCCACCTTGATTTCCTCTACTTGATTCAGCAAGAGCTTTAGCTTTTAGGTTTAGGTAAGGCAATCTGTTTGAAGAGCCCCAATATTGTGACTTGGTTGGGGAGGGGATGAATTCTTTGTTCCCTTCCATTTTGGAGACTTTTCTTTCTTTGCTTTTTCGACTTTATTCACCAATGGATTTTTCCCTTATCATGCTTCTTCTTTTCAACAATAACGATTTACCACTAGAGATCTGTGAGGTTGTGTGATAGATGGTTTTGTATTAGATACATTCAAACTTCATGTGACCCGTTCCACCACAGAACTGCAATAATAACTTTCTTGGAGTCTTTCTTAGTGTTTGATGACTCTCCATGCACAAACACCGAAGGAGATTGAGGTGAAGTGGAAGTATGCCTATCATAGCCTAATCCTCCTTTATCTCCATAGGATTTTTGCACCCCGAGAAGTTTTTGTAACTCCAAGCTTCCATGAGTGTAGTTATACTCAAGTCTAGTCTTTTGTTTTTGCAGTTCATTGACATCAAACTTAAGTACTTTGTTTTCATCACGGAGATTTACTAATTCTAAGTTTTGTCAAGCTATTGTGGAGTTGGCCATCGAAAGGAGATTCTTGAGTTGTTGAAGATTTTTTGTCATCTCACCTTTCTCAATCAGGACTGTCTCAAATGTAGAGAGCAAGCAAGACTGTCTTTCTAAGGCTGTAGAGAGTTGGATCTTAATATCTTCTAATTCAAGGCCTATGGAATGTTTTTCCTTGCAGATGTGCTCATACTGGGCATGCCACTGTGTTTTTTGGTTAGTTTTACATGACTAACGAACAGTTGGTCAAAGGCAGATTGAAGCTCAAGTTCATCACTGTCCTCATCTTCTCCTTCTTCATCAGAAGAGGAGGTGATTAGGGAGTGATTCTGACTTTCACAGTCCAGCCCCCCTTCAATTTCATCCCCATCCGGAATACAGACCGTGGTGGCAGCCATAAAGATCCGAAGAGTGTCTTGGTCTTCAATATCTGAAAGAGGACCTAGCTCTTCTTCATCTTCTGACTCCTCAGAGTCATCCCATGTGGCCTTAGCAGTCATTGTTGTGCCCTTAGTCTTAGGTCTAGAGGGACCTTTGGATTTGGATTTAGTGGGGCACACATTCGAGTAGTGACCACGACCACCACATGTGTAACACTCAGTGTCTTCCCTTGGTTTAGACACGGTTCTACCTATAGGCGCATGTCTATCTATCGGATGATTACGTTTACTAGTGTTACCAGGTCCTCTTCTTTTGAAGAACTTTTGAAACTTTGAAGCTAATAAGGCTAAGTCTTCCTCATCTGATTCAGTCTCCTTATCCTCTTCAATCAATATCTTCTTATGATCATGAGAAGAGGATTGAGACCCGATACGAGATGTTCGCTTAGACATGGACTTTGAAGAGGAAGTCTTCAAGACCTGAGTCTTCCCTTTTGAGGGAGGACCTTCGAGATGGAGTTCGAAGGTAGTGAGAGACCCTATAAGTTCCTCAATGGTCATTGTTTCCACATCTCGGTATTCCTCAATTGAGGTGACCTTAGAGGCAAATCTCTTAGGTAGGGATCGTAGGATTTTTGCACAAATCCTACCTTGAGGGACAGTCTCCCCTACATAAAACATAGAGTTGCAAATGTCACTTAGACGTGCGTAGAACTCTTGGACCGTTTCGTTTTCCTCCATTTTAATATTTTCAAATTGGGTGCGGAGGAGTTGAAGTTTAGATTTTTTCACTATACTAGTGCCTTCGTGAGCGACTTCTAGAATTTTCCATGCTTGCTTAGCTGACTGACACGTGCATATCCGTTGATACTCATCATCGGAAATGGCACCGTAATGGCATTAAGAGCCTTGTAATTGTTGCTACTGTCTATTTTGTCATGTTCTGTCCATTTTCTTGATGGTCTCGGAATAGAGGTAGTGACACCATCTACCTCGATGATGTCAACGGGAGGTTCCCAACCTTCCTCAATCATGTCCCACACATCTCTACTTAGTGAGTTGATGTATATCATCATTTTATTCTTCCAGAAAGCATACTTGATGCCTTCGAACATAGGTGGACGAGCCGAGGACCATTTATCGGCTCTAGACATGACGCAAAGTCACGGATCACTCAGGGTGGTTAGAACTTTCTAGAGTAACCTGCTCTGATACCAATTGAAATTACAGACTTTGACAATGTAGAGACCTAGAGGGGGGGTGAATAGGACTATTTAAAAATTCTTCTAAATGTGAACACTTGAGAGTAAATGAATTTTTAATGAGTTTGTTAATCAGGGTGCATTCACCAAATCATTCATGAGACAAGATATTTATGCAAGTTATGATCAGTCATGATGTGCATCCAGATTTGCATGAAGATAAGGAAATCTGAGGCAAAAATATGAGACACACGATTTATAGTGGATCAGCAACTGTGCCTACGTCCACTCCCTAGAGAACCCAAATTGATGGTTCTTTGGTGTTCATTAAAACTGAGGTTTTTGGTTCACCTTAAACCGCACATAGAATTTTTCAGGTTAATTCCGCAACCCTAAGATTGAGTGGACCACATCCACTCAAAATGCCTGAGTTTTATATTTCGGGAACTCAATAACCTTTGTCACTCAACTTGAGTCCGCAACTCAATCAAGTGCTTGATTTTGAAGAAGAAATCAAGTAAACTATTACAAGAGTATTTTTGGAATTTAAAATACAAACAATCAAACTCACAGTTATGACGATTGAGGTGAGTTTGTCATTCTTCGATTCTTCATTACTTCCTTCATCCGTGGCTCCTTGCCTAGCTCAATGTTAGAATGTAACTCTTGAAGGATGGAGTAAGTGAAGCTTGATCAACTCAGATGAGGTAGCTTGATATGCATGATTTTGATTTCACCTCACCATTCTTCTTACTTTGTTAAGTCTTTTGAATTGTGCTTATTTGCTTGGGCTGAATTTAGAAGATGTTGATCATCGAAAATGAAGCCTAGAGCTTTTCTTTTATAGGAACAGCTCTTAACGACTTTCTGTCAGTGGCACTTGAATCTCATCGGTGGCACCGACCAAACATAACAGTTGAAAATCTTACCATTGAACATTTTCGACAGTTCTGTCGGTGGCACCTCCAAGAGTCATCGGTGGGAACGATGAGCATAATAACGGTGATGCCGATAGAATTATGTTTCTGCCACCGAACGATGGTTCACCATTTAGTTCAGGCGGTGGATGGCGGTGGTACCGACAGGTTGTTCATCGGTGGAACCGATGACTATTCTATCGGTGGGACTGACAAGATTGTGCTTCTGCCACCGATGGATGATATCCCATATTGTTCAGTCGGTGGTTGGCGGTAGAACCTTCACTCCTGCAGACAGCTTCTGATTCCCTTGAGATAGACCTGTTCTAATGCTCCATGGGTGAAGATATCCCTTGTCTTTGATTGATTTTGATATATTATGGATTTGTCGATGAGTAATGCACACTGAAAGCGCCCTCGATCCGCGGGGTGCGCGGATCCGCTTTTGACCCTTGAGGTTTGGGAGTCGCCACCTAGTTATTATAGTCTAGGAACCAAACTGACTCTAAAAAAAGGCAAATATTACTAATCTATGAAAGAAAAAAAGGGTCCAGAGATCACGTTACGGGGTTGGAAGGTGTTAGGCACCAATCCCGCCCGGCAAACGCCGGTCTCTACTAATTCCCAAATAACCTACATCGCTAAAAGACCTAAGTAATAATAAAAAAGTTAATAAATCTATACCTTTCCGAAGACAATGTTCTCGTTCCCTCAGATCTAACAGAGTAACTCCTTGTACAGTATTTCTTGCTTCGGTATGTCTCCTGATCTGATTTCTGATCTCCGAGGCAAGGTATCCCTTCTTTAAATCGGGATTCTTCGGATTTGTTTATGGATTTTGGGGTGTTTTTGAAGGACTTCTAGGTGTTTTTCAAGCTAAAATTGAAGTATGGGTGTTAGGTAAGGAGTTGGGACTTCAAAACTAGGGTTTTTGGGAGGCTAGAGGGACTTTTTGACCTACTTCTCTGGGGTTTATGATTTTATACGAAAATAAGGTGTGAGGACCCCTTTTTATATGATTATAATTATTTTAATTAGAGTTATATTTTAGTTAGAATTGTGTTTTAGGTAGAGTTGTATTTTAATTAGAATTGTTTTAGGTAGAGTTATATTTTGGTTAGAACTCTATTAAATAGAGTTATTATTTAATTAGAACTCTATTAGGATTTTGACTTTTGATCTTATTTGATTGACTTTAAGATTTTGACTTTAGTCTTAATTGATTGACTTTAATATCTTGACTTTGGTCTTATTTAATTGACTTTAATTTTGACTTTAGTCTTATTTGATTGACTTTAATATCTTGACTTTAGTCTTGCTTGATTAACTTTAATTTTTTGGAGAACCCCCTCTATTATATCTTTAATTCTTTGGACCCCCAAATGGAGGGGTCCTTAAAGAAATATCTTACGAACCCTCAATAATTTTGCCTAAGAGCCTGATTAATCGATTTTTTTAGTTCAAAATTTTAAATTAATTTTATTAAAGTTTTCCTTTAATTATTTAATATTTTATTTATTAATTTCAAAATTTTTAATTATGAAAATTATGAAATTACCGTTTTACCATCGGAGAGGACTTTTTGCATTTTAAGTCGTTTTTCAATGTTCCAGGATGTTTTAGAATCGATTTTTCGTAAGGAATTCAATGGAAATGTTGGTTTTTATCATTTATGAAAATTTTTGTGTGGAATGGTCATGAACTTTATGAGGGGTATTTTCGTAATTTTGTTGAATTCTATGAAAATTGGCGAAATGATTTATTTGATTTCGATTTGTTGTTTTATGTGCTTAAATGAATTTTCCTAAGCGTAACGTAGGCTCTAGGGATATTTTAAGATTATGGGTATTTTGGTAATTTGATCATTTTTTTAGTGATTTTTATCGTGAAGTTTATTTTTATCTGCAAGATGATGATTTCTACGTTTCTAGGGTCATATTTCGTAGCGTAGCGTGGTTTCTACAGTTTTGTTAATTTGAGATACCTCATCCGGATTTCTGAAACATATCTGGTAACAAAATAAAGCATTGGAATAATCATCCATCATTGGGAACCGTTGCAATCGGGTTGACGAGTTGATTAATCAGGCGAGTGCAAAAATGGGGTGTCTACAGATGCCCCTCTTTGGCAGAGGGTTGAAGCAAACTAGATAGCAAATCTATTTTGGTAGATAGTGCGATATCCAAATGCCAAAGCTAGTGACAGTTCATTTTACAGCCTGATTTAGTAATTCGTCGGGGCGTTCGGATCCTTGAGCGTAAAACTCTCCCCGAACAAAAATGTTGTCAGGTCCTCGAGCGTGAGCTCTCATTAACAGTGTCAGATCCTTGAATTTTAAAGAATTCTCCTTGACTAAAAAGTGCAAGTGTGAGTGTGTATGTATGTGTGAAACTGAGTAAAAATGTGTCAAGTCCTAGAGATCTTCTCTCACTGACAATAATGATTCAAAATTGAAATGTGCTTATGCAACAAAAGCAATCATGGTAAGGTTGAACAATGAGGTAATTGGAGTCATAACAATGTAGGAACTTCGTTAAATCCTATTTAAAATTCTATTTTAGAGTTCGAAAAAGTTTGAGTCTCGTTTACCAGACTCGAACCTATTGTAGCCACGCTTCTTGGGCTAAAGAACTTAAACTATCCTGTTAATTCAATATGATTCAAACAAAGCTGGAGTCTCGTTTCTTGGACTCTGGCTAAGGTTTATAGGAACTTAAACAATCCTATTAAAATTGGAGTTTCATTTCTCGGACTCGAACTAAGGTTTATAGGCACTTCAAAAAACCTATTCATTCTATAATTCAAAAAATTGGAGTCTCGCTTCTCGGACTCGAACCTAGGTTTGTAGGCACTTCAAAAAACCTACTCATTCTATGATTCAAAAAGTTGGAGTCTCGTTTCTCGGACTCGACCTTAGGTTTGTAGGCACTTCAAAAATCCTATTCATTCTATGATTTAAAAAGTTGGAGTCTCCGTTTCTCGGACTCGACCTTAGGTTTGTAGGCACTTCAAAAAGCCTATTCATTCTATGATTCAAAAAGTTGGAGTCTCGTTTCTCGGACTCGAACTTAGGTTTGTAGGCACTTCAAAAAGCCTATTCATTCTATGATTCAAAAAGTTAGAGTCTCGTTTCTCGAACTCGAACTTACTAAGCCACGTTTTTCGGGCTCAGATTTATAGGAACTTAAACAATCCTATTAATTCATTCTATGATTCAAAAGAACTTGGAGTCTCGTTTCTCGGACTCGAACTTACTAAGCCACATTTCTCGGGCTCAGATATATAGAACCTTAAACAATCCTATTAATTCATTCTATAATTCAAAAAAAAGTTGGAGTCCCGTTTCTCGGACTTGAACTTACTAAGCCACGCTTCTTGGGCTTAGATTTATAGGAACTTAAACAATCCTATTAATTCATTCTATGATTCAAAATCGAGTTCAAAATTTGAAAGATCAGGCCTTTATTGGCTTATCATGCATCTGATTCATAATTATCATTGGACTTCATCAATTTGAAGTAAGATTTTCATTTTTATCATGTGCTTAAGAATAAGATTTTGGAATTAAATGACTTTCAAAAAAATGCCCCTAGTTTCAAGGTTGGCTTTAATTGGAACTTGACTACGAGACTGATGGAATGGATTACGCTTGAAAAATATGGACTCTGATGTATGACAGATAGAAGAACTGACATTCCTTTAAATTTAAGACTCTTAAGGTTATCATATGTGCAATAAGGGATTGATCATTTTCTTTCGAATTTCTTTTAAAAAATGTTTGAGCTGGACTTAAAAAATCTTGATAAATATTAGAATAGAAGATCTTTCTCTTCAAAGTAATTGATGGTTCTACATCTTCCATTAACGAACACTTGAACAAGTAAACATACTTTTAAAGATCCTACAATGTTCAAGATGACTTCTGATTTTTTCGACTTCAACATTGTCTTCGTCGGATGTGAGCTCTTGGCTAAAAAATGAATATTGTGACTTTAATGGTTCTGCATTTTCTAATTTCTGCACAAGCTTCCTTATGAATTTTTCTTCTTGATGGGATATTTTCTCCCATTTGATGATGCCCTAATTTTTGCCTTGATCACCTCTTCAGGTTTTCAATCTAGCGGGCTTTGTTTTTCTTTTTCTAATGATGCCTTGTTTTTTTCATAGGTCGCATTTTCAGGTTTTCAACTTAGCAGGTTTTCTTTTTTATGGGTGTGTCCTAAATTTTGCCTAAGTCGCTTTTTCGGGTTTTTGACTTAGCGGGCTTCTATTTTTTTCTTGATGATCTTAAATAACCAACTCGATGACTTCTTGATTCTCTACACCTTAACCAAGTCAATTAGCATTCAGAAGGACTTAACAAGTGGGCTTAAGATATGGTTTAGAAAGAAAAGATATAAGGCTCAATTTTCCAAAATGCCCCTAGTTTGATATTCTCTCTTTTCTGTCAATTATTTTGATTTTTTTCTAAATGCCCTAGTTTGGCAATTTTTTCTTTTTATCAATTCTTTTGATTCTTTTTTCTAATGCCTTTAGTTTGACATTCTTTTCTTTTGAACATTTGAATATGAGATTTTCCTTTTAGATGACACTTTTCTTAAGAGAATACACTTATTCTTTGTGTGACTGGGCCTAAAGTAACTTCTCAGGTTGCCTACGTACCCCAAATATTTCTTTTTCTTTTGGGATCAGGTCAAAACGTAGTTCATACTAAGATTCTCTTCCAAGGTTGGTCGGTATGATTTAGAAAGAAGAGGCTACTGCTTTTATTTTTTTAAAGGCTGCGAGGGGCTAAATAAGGTTTTTTTTTGTAAAGACAGGGAAATGGTTCGACCAAAGGAGGCCACCTTTGGTGAATGCTGCTCAACTTGGTCAAAGTTTCAGAAATTCGATATTTGGATTGCTCTGTTGGGTAAGGTCTTCTTTTGAGAAGGAGTAAGTCTTCTTCTACGAAATTGAGTGTGATTGCATTATTTGTATTTGACCTTGACTCGTTCAATTCTTTCCAAATTTCGAAAGAAATCTAATATTCTTTTGTTAATGATAATTCTTTTATCATGATGGATCCCTTTTTACAAATTTTTGCACCTTTGTTGCTGGTTTCAACAACATCATTCTTAATGATCTTTGACTTTGAAGTCTACCTTTGACTTTATTTCTTGATTTATTTTGTTGCAATCTATTTTGATGAGACCATGCAGGAACATTATTGAATTTCTCAAGTAAAAGTTTATTATTCTCTCATGTTCCTTTGAGGATAATGTATCACCAATTTGTACTTTTTGAGTGTACTCTTTAATTCCAATATTTATCAAATTTTATTAGTGAGCTTTAAGTCATTTCTCATGTTAGATTTTATGTTCATATCATTATTGCACACAGGATAATCAAAAGCTTCTTTATTTATTGGAATTGAAAAGAACATAGACTGACAAACCTTACTAAAACCCAAAAATAAAGATGACTAACTGAATTTAAAGACTGATGCAACTAAAGCTAAAAAAAAAACTAAGAAGACTTAAAAGACGACATCATTCTGAATGGAGGGAACAATTCTAGAGTCTATGCCACTTTAGTTATCTTCGATGGATGACTTGAACTTGCTTGCTTTTACTATCTCTTTATATTCCGGTTCAAGTCTGTCATATGCTGGACATCCCGTTGCTTCAATAATCTTTATGTTCTTTAGTTCTGCCACTGCCTTATTTTATGACATGATCCACAAGGAGATAGAGGAATATGTGGATGACATGATAGCTAAATCTAACCTCGACGAGGATCATCTGGTAAACCTGAAGAAGTTGTTTGATTGATTAAGGAAGTACAACTTAAGGCTTAATCCAGCAAAATGTGTATTTGGGGCAACATCAGGGAAGCTATTGGGGTTCATCGTCAGTAGAAGAGGCATCGAAATCGATCAAGCTAAAACGAAGTACATTATAAATATGGAGCCACCCAAATCAGAGAAAGAGATCAGGGGATTCCTGGGGAGAATTCAGTGCATTAGTCGATTCATCGCACAACTAACTCCGATCTGTGAGCCAGTATTCAAATTACTGAAGAAGAATGAGCCGAAAGAATGGAATGAAGACTGTCAAGAAGCTTTCGACAAGATTAAGAGATACTTGCTTAATCCGCCAGTCTTAGTTCCACCTACATCGGGTCGACCTCTACTGATGTATCTTTCCGTGCAGGAAAACTCCATGGACTGTGTACTGGGGCAACATGATGAAATTGGTCGAAAAGAGCAAGCCATCTATTACCTTAGCAAGAAGTTTACAAATTACGAGGCAAACTATTCGACTCTCGAAAAGACGTGTTGTGCTCTCGTCTGGGCCTCACAACGGTTACGCCACTACTTGCTTAGTTACTCGACTATGCTCATTGCTCGGATGGACTCCTTGAAGTATCTCTTCGAGAAGCCGGCACTGACGGGACGCACCACAAAATGGCAGCTACTATTATCTGAGTTTGACATCACCTATGTCACTCAAAAAGCCATCAAAGGACAAGCCATTGCTGACCACTTAGCGGAACACCCTCTGCCCGACTATGAGCCACTAAAGACAAATTTCCCTGATGAAGCCATCTTGTTTGTTGAAGCCGAGAGCGACAATGAAGAGTCTAGCTGGAAAATGTACTTCGACGGAGTAGTAAATCAAAAGGGAAATGGAATTGGGGTATTTCTAGTTAGCCAGACGAGACTTATATCCCCATTGTGGTCAGACTGAGGTTCCAATGTTAGAACAACGAAGCCGAGTACGAAGCATGCATTGTGGGGTTGAAAGCAACGATCGACCTTGAAGTGGATGAAATAGATGTATTTGGAGACTCAAGTCTGGTAGTCTACCAGACAACGGGAGAATGGAAGACTCGAGAGTAGAGACTGGTTCCGTATCACGAGTATCTCGAAGATCTAAGCTCAAACTTCGCTCGAATCTCATTCACTTATATGCCGAGGGCTAAGAATTAGTTTGCAGACGCATTGGCTACTCTAGCCTCCATGATCAGCATCTCCGAAGATACAATAGTCGATCATCTTGAGATTGGTATTCAAGACGAGCCAACATATTGCTTGCTTGTGGAGATCGAAGAACCTGAGAAAAAATCATTGTACGCCGACATCAAGGCATTCTTAGAGGATCGAATTTTTTCACCCGATGTCATGACAACGGATCGAAAGACTATTCAGAGATTGGCAGGACAGTTCTTCTTGAGTAGTGGAGTCTTATACAAAAAGTCGCATCACGAGGTCCTCCTCAAGTGTGTAACAGAAACAGAAGCTCAACGCTTAATAGAGACCGTGCATGGAGGAGTCTGTGGACCTCACATGAATGGACATATACTCGCAAAGAAGATTATGAGAATGAGTTACTACTGGATGACTATGGAGAGCGACGGGTACCAACATGTTCGGAAGTGTCATTTGTGTCAAATCTATGCCAACAAAATCAATGCATCACCTTCAGAATTGCATAACATGAATTCCCCCTGGCCACTCTCACTCTGGGGTATGGATGTCATCAGTCAGATCAATCCTCAATACAAGAAGATGCAAGAGGAAAGTTTCGTCCAAATTACGAGGGGCCATTCGTCGTCCAAAAAGTACTGTCCGGAGGAGCGTTGATTCTCACAGATATGGACGGGGAAGTCTTTCCGCAACCGATTAATGTTGACACCGTTAAAAAATATTACGCGTAAAGTCATCCTTTGAAATGAAGAGAAGCCATCTTTCCACTACCTGAACAACTATCTACCCTTAGTCAACCATTTTTGAGCCATCACATTCATTTCTCAACCCAGGACCGGGGCAAGTCACCGCTTTCAAGAGAATCAAAAAAAAAAAAAACAATCAAAAGTCAAAACAAAAATACCAAAGTATACTCCTGGCCCGCATGAGGATAAACTGTGAACGGCTAAAAGTACAAAAAAATCAAAAAGTCAAAAATCTTGAATGTCTAATCTCAAGCTCGTGTAACGATGGGAAGAGACGCAAATCATATTTTTGAAACAAAAACAGACAAACCCCGTGTCCAATCTACTCCTCAATAAATCCAGACTCAGCCTTCTTTACATCATTTCACAACCTAGCCTAAGCCTACGTTTCGTCCTATTTAAAGTCCTCTCAGATTAGGGAATGGTTCAAGGCTACTCAATCACGGTGGAAGCACGTCATGAAAAACATTATCAGGGTATAGTTGATTTTGCTACTTAACTCAGATTTCAAGCCACCAAAGTCGTTGGAAGACCCGAGAGGGGAGGCCAGGTCAAATATTTGAAAAAAAAGAGCGACTTGAAGTGTAGAGTCATTGATCTTGAACTCAACTTGAGTCACCGTACCATGAAAATCTTCAGAGGAACTCGAGAGGGGAGTCCAGATCTGTTACTCAAGAAAAAGCGTCACTAAAAGAGTAGAGTGTTCGATCTCGCAGCTCAACTTGAGTCACCAAGCTATAAGGGGCATAGAGATACCGAGAAGGTATTCAAAGTAAAAAATCTATAAAGTAAGCATAGACTAAAAGGGCATTATGAGTAAAAAAATCAGTTTATGGCAAGATCAAAACCACCGGCACGATGAAAATCCAAAAAGGACGTCGATGCGCAAAAATGTGAAAATCGGGTCTGGTGAAAATCGTAATTGGCGCCAGGGGCAGAAATGAAAAAAAAAAAAAAACAAAAACAAAAATAAAAACAATTCCTGGCCAGCAAGAGTATAAACCGTGAATGGCAAAAATCTCGAAATCCTCAATATTCCAACGGATACAACGAAGATAACTCAGTCAAAATTCTCAGTCTCGGGGATGACTCTAAAGAGGCTAAGGATTAGCTGACACTTGTTCATTGGCATTTGGCAAAAGTACCACGATCATTGACGTTTAGAGTCGTCCAACACTAGTTTTTCACAGATTATTCGACAAAGGCAATCTTTTAAAATCTAAAACAAAAAAAAATGCATCATCAAAATTACTATTTTTGGCCTATGACGAAGAATCTAGGACTTTTATTAAAATCAAGAATTTTCGAAAGCAGTAGATATATCTGAGGCCCCTACATAAAAACCTATCTCATTCATTTCAAATAGTGCTACATCATCTTCTCAAAAGTAGGGTACGAAAAGGAACAACGGGCAAGGAACCACTCATATATCCCCTTGAGGAGCATAGTAGGCACCAAATCTATCCTCTAAGGCTTTGATTTGAGAAGACTGGTCAATGATGATTATCTCCGCATCCGAGGCAAGATGACTCACCGAATACTCAAATATCAAGTCGTTATGCATTTTCAAAGCAAGTCTCTCTCGAGAATGGCCACGCTACACTAAGCCCTCTCAAGACGATCCCGTAACTTCCATGAAGGGGAAACTAAGTTCGAAATTCAAAATCAACGAGAAAAAAAGAAAAAATATTTTAAAATTGCGTTGCATGGTTTAAAACGTCAATCATTTTCCAAAACTCATCAAAAATCAATACAAGATTTCAAATGAGCTCCATGCCACGAAATCAAGGGCTTCAAAAAAGCTAATCCTGTTAGACCCCGTGCTTGGTAGCCACAATCTACGAAAAATCTTCAATCCATTCAATGTTTTTAACCATCTTGCGATGAATCATTTTGGATTCGCACAAATAAGGGTCTAGTCTATTCTTTGCAGTTCTTTGCAAGCAACTCCTGTAAAGAGGGGTAGCTGTAGACACCTCGATTTGCACGAACCCATTAGGAAAATCCAAATTTTCTCGAATTGATTCCGAGTTAGACTTAAGCTTCTCAATGGACTCGCATTGCCACTTGACATCATTATTCATGCATATTTATTGCATCTCATATCATTGCATACTCATACCTTGTCCCTAATCCACTTTAAACCTTATCCATCACTCATACCCTATCCCAAGTCCATAAATAAAGTCCATATCCTAAACCCAATGACCCAAATCCATTACCCAGCCCAACCTAAGCCCAAAACCCAATGCCATTCTTAACCCATAACCTAAATTCATTTTCTAGTCCAACCTAAGCCCAAGACAAAGTCCATTCTCTAAGCCCAATACCAAATCCATTCTAAGCCCATTCTCTCACCCTCCTCAAAACATGACACATGTTGATCTCCCATAAGCTTTCAATACCCAATGCATTATCTAATTGGAAGGTCAACTCCCCCTTTGTGAAAACTCAAGAATGCCCTTCCCAAAAAGATTGGTCAAACCAAAGTGTTTAGAAAATGATGAGGAGAGTGGGTGATTAGATGAGGGAGGTGAATGGTGGTGATGACATGTGTCATCTTTTGACATTGAGGGGTTGATTGGTTGATGTGGGTAATGGGTAATGGGTTAAGGTTAGTGGGTTGGATAATGAATTGGATATGGGTGGGATTTTGTGGGCCTTGGGGTGTATTGGGCTTGGGTTTAGGAGGGTTGTGGGTTGTTTTGGATTGGGTGAGGCTTATTTTGGATTGGATTTTGAGAAGGGCTTAGATTAATTTTGGGTTAATGGGTAAGGTAGAAAATGAATTTAGGAAAAAGTTGAGGGCTTGTGGGCCTTAAGTAGGTTTAGGGTGTTTACGAATTTCGGGGTGGAGTGGTGGATGATAGATGAGGGGTAGGTCTCCCAAGTCTCACCTTTTAAACTTTTCAAATTTTTTGTATTTTTCTTGAAATTATTGATTTAATCAAAATTGCCACGTGTTTGGCGATTTGGGCCTTTTGGGCCCGTTGGAGAATTTATCAATTTTTGTGGATATAAGTGCGGATCGACGAAGGTTGGGACGACGTGGGATGAGTCCGGTCCCTTTGATGGATCCTTTAGACCATTGGGTGGTCTTGGGGGCATCGATTTGATCGAAATTGCCACGTTTTAATGTTTTGGGCCTTAGAGGCCCGTTGGCCTATTTTGTCGAAAACCGATGTTTTGAGTGGAGCGGGGTAGAAGGGAGATAGCCGAATCCTTTTGGCGGACCTACTAACCCATTGGGAGGTGTTAGAGGCTCGGATTTTGGCTAAAGGTGTTAGATTTTAATGCTTCGGGCCATCGAGGCCCGTTGGTTAAATTTATTGAAAGATTACTGTTTTTGGGCCCCTTCGAGTGAGGGCCCGTACAAATCGAGGTGTCTACAGCAGCCTTTCTTTGCAGGAATTGCGTGGAAAGAACTGCAAAGAATAGACTAAACCCCTATTTGTACGAGTCCGACAAAATTTTGCAAAACACGACTTCGAATTGCCGGTTGAATTGATGCCTTTTATAGAAAATAGTTACTCAAGCACGGGGTCTGACAGAGTTACCTTATTAATTCCTTGTCTCGATGGCGCGGAGCTCGTGTGAGACCTTGGATTTGATGAAAATTTGATGAGTTCTGAAAATCGATTATTCCTTCCATCGTGTTTTGCCAAATTAGAGTGAAGCTCAACTCAAAAAGAGTTTTTGATTTTTTTTTTTTTATTTTTGATTTTTGATTTTTGATTTTTGATTTTTGATTTTTGATTTTTGATTTTTATTTGATTTTTGTTTGATTTTCGATTTATTTTTTTTATTTTTTATTTTGACTGATCCGTGCTTGAGGCACGGATAGTTTTTGATTCATTTTCATCCGTGTCTAGGGAACGGTTCCAACCAGATTTCCTTTATCCGTACTAATGACACGGATGGCGCTGTTTAGGCTTTATCCGTACTGGTGACACGGACCAATACGAATTTCAAACGGTTAAAGCCTGCGCGCCCTTTCATTTTCAGTTTCTTCTCCGTTTTTCTTCGGTTTCTTCTCACTCTCCGGCGATTTCTCTCCCTTCTCTTCATATTCTTCTCATTTTCGTTGATTTAGGCATTTGGTAGATTGCTTTGGGAGACTTGGAGTGTGTTGGGCGTTCGTGGAAGCGACTTAAAGCATCGAAAAGTTCTTTAGTGGGTTACGCGTTTGAGGTGAGTTTTATCCTTATTTTATTCCACTCTTTTTGCTTTCAATTGCCTAGAATGGTAATGAAACTCTTGATTTGTCCCTGGCATGGCCTCTTCTTTTGCCATTTTTGTTGCTTTTATTTATGCCATTCTTTGAGCCTTCGAACTTTATCATGTTTTGAAACGGTATTATCAATTGCTACCCTCTTGCCTTGCTTGCCTTTCTTTCATTATTGGTCTGAATATGGATTTCTGTCATGTCTTTGTGGATGATTTGGTTGATGGGGTGGATGAAAATTTCCCAAGATGTTTGGGAAGGGATCTCAAGATTGTAAGTTGAGGGTTAAAGTTACGGGTGATAGGATGGACGGATGATGATTTGGTAGCTTGGTGGTTGATGGGCCGAGTTTGGGAGTATACAAACGGCTTAGTAAAAGGGGTAGTTAGTGATTTTGAGTTCATCTTCGCAGGGAAGACTTTAAGGGTAGTTTTAGGAATGGTTTTGAGGTGATGGCCTTGAATTGTTATGGACGGGATTAAGTTAGGATTTTGGGGCGAAAGGTAAGGTAGGTTGGATGTTGTTTGGGGTGGTTTGTAGGGAATTTCTTCGAGAGAGAATTTTAGGGTGGTTTATGGGCTATTTTGGCTGGAAACTTAGGGGTAGAGGAGGGAGGTTTAGTGGGGAGGTTTTGGGTTGAGTTCGAGGGACTGTTTGGGTGATGAATTGGGCTGGTAAGCATTATTCTTGGGATTGATTTGGGGGTTTGGCGAGTGAGAAGTACGATGGTTTTGGACGAGTAGTAGGGATTGGCGTAGTTTATAGGTAGTTTGGGGATAGTTTAGGGGTGGACTGTGTGGGTAGTGTAGTTAACTGTGTGGGTTGTAGTTAATTATTTTCTCATTTTCTTTTCCTCCTCTTAGCATGCTCTATGTCTGGCAGTGTATGTTTATCACGCTCGTTATGTTTGCTCTCTCATTTTTGCTTCTCTTTGCCTGCTTGTTTGTGAACATTTGCTTTGGATATTCTCGCATTTTCTTTCTTTTTGGTGAGATCTCAATGTGGTTGGTATGGGTTTTGGGCTAGGTATTACCTGGGTGTAGGCTGGGTTGACTAGGTTGACTAGGTTACATGGTTGACAGGGTTAGATGGGTTGAACCGGGTTGATTAGATTTTGGTTGGGTTAACTGGGCTAAATTGGGTTGACTTTGATTGGGCTGAGTTAACTGGGATTGACTAGGTTTTGATTGGCTTTGATTAGGTTGACTAGGTTTAAATTGGTTTGACTCGGTTTGGGGTTGGACCGGGTTAAATTGACTTCGATTGATCAAGTCGACTGGGTTTGGCTGGGTTAACTTAGTTGGGTTGGGTTACCTGGGTTCTGGGTGAGTTGGCTTGGTTCGACTAGTTAATAAGGTTGATTGGGTTTGACCGAGTCGAATGATTTGACTCAGATTTGACTCTGGTTGACCCAAATTGGATAGGTTTGACTGAATGGACTGGCTTTAACTCAGTTTGACTGTGATCGATTGGGTTTGACTAGATTTTGACTGGATTTGATTAGGTTGACTGGGTAGGTTGGGCTCGAATTGACTTAGATCGGTTAGGTTAGCTAGGTAGGACACTGGTTGATTGGGTTTAAGCTGGTTTGACTCGGTTTGGTTAGGTTTAACCTAGACAGCTTCATCGAGATACATGATCATAGATTTTTGCATTGTTGATTGATCACATGGCGACTTGTAGATGGGTAGAGAGCGGAGGAGCCGAGTAGCAAGACATTCTTTAGACGAGGAGGAGGAGGCGAGGCCCAGGACCCGGGCTCGCTTTTCTTTGGGATCTGGTGTGGCGACCGAGTATGGTTGGCCGAGGCAGCCTTCACGGAGGCTTGAGTCATCTGTAGCTGGTTCTTCTTCTGGTAGCCGGGCAAATGAGGCCAGCGCTTCTCAGAGTGTTCTGGCAGAGGATCTACCAGGCAGCAGTGGCGATAGAGGTCGACGTGGCAGCCGAGGCCGGGCAGATAGGGCTGTGGGTGCCGACAGAGTTGGTAGAGAGATTCCCAGGGTTGAGATCCCTGCGGAGGAGAGTGAGAGGGTTCCAGATACCTCTCTTCTCTGAGGATTAGGGAGGCATGTCTCTATGCTTGTTCGATTGGACATTCCTACCCCCTACCCATCAGCCAGTTTTCACGGGAAGTGAAACACCTTTTTATTGAATGCTGCCCTATTTTTTGATGACATCAGGACACAGTTTGCTACAGTAGGCTTTGGAGCCTTCCTGCAGATACTGTCTTTCAAGGCGGATTGACCCCTGTTTTTAGCCATGGTAGAGAGATGGTTTCCAGTGACCCACTCATTCCATATGCCAGAGGTGGAGATAGGCGTCAGGCCTTCGGATTTTGTGGCAATTACGGGCATTGCTATGGATGGAGAGCCTCTGCCCTTGACTATGCTATCTATCTAGGAGGTGGGCGAGCTATTAGGCATCACCAGAGTCCCTGCCTCCATGGTGGGGAAGCAAGGAATGATTAGTACTGAGGTGTTGATGGGGCTGTTACTGATAGAGGGAGAGGATGGAGCATTGCCCACTCATAGAGAGAGGTCAACTCGCTTTGGTGACCGTGATTTCGACATTATTTTCTGGATCTGCTTTCTTCTCCTTATCGGTAGCTGTTTCTTCCTAGAGGATGATTCTTCTGTCTCCACTACCTTCCTCTCCGTCATGCGTGATATCGACCACATTGACGATTTCGATTGGGGTAGCCTCATTTATGGCACTATTATGGCGGGTTTAGACCGGGTCGTTGAGAGGATTACCGCGCCTCGTGGAGCTGGGATCTCCACTCGCTTTTTCTGGCAGTTTATTGAGGTAGATAGATCTCAATTTTATTCCTCATCAATTTTCTTCTTGACGCTTCCTTCATTGTCTGACACTTTACGCTTTTCTTTCCAGATTTTTGTTCATGTACACTTCCCTTTCTATTTGCCCACTCGTCGTCATCCAAACGAGGGTTATCCATTGGGGGCTTTTTGGGCTACGAGAGATGCTAGGGAGATCAGGAGCAGTCCTAGGAGTGCTCGGGCTCATATTGATCGATGCCGACTTTGAGACGTGAGTAATCTAGCATTTTCCCTTCTGTTTGACCTTGATGCTATCCATTTCTGTTATCTGACCATCTCTTTTGCAGATATTTTCTGTTACTTTGCGAGATTTGCCCCGTACTGTCAGTGGGAGGCAGGAGGTGAGGAATGCCTACAGGCGTAACACCAGACGACAGCGCTACCCCTACTTCATTGGCGAGTAGAGATACACATTTTACCTCGGGGAGCGCTTGTTTTTCCAGCACGACGGGAACCTTCGCATCCCTGTCGCTCCACCTGAGCCTATCTCGGGTGCGATGACGGTGGATGAGTATCTTGCCCAGGCGAGGGGCGTAGTGCTGCTGGGCTGGTGAGAGGGGGTGACTACCGGGCATGGTTCCGAGAGGCCTCTATTGGGTGCATTATGCCTGCTGTCACTGCCCGGGCCGGGATTACCGAGATTGGAGGGGTCTTTCTTCAGGAGCATGCTGTTACGGTATGCATTCTATCACTGTCTTTCTTCCTTATAATTTTTGTGTTCCATTATATCCTTGTCTCACTTGATTGGCGTTCTTGTTCTCAGACCGATGATCTTCGTCGTCTTCGAGAGGGCTACGACGTGATTGAGGCTTAGGCAGCGAGGGCCGTGGAGATGGAGAACAGATGGAGAGCCTCTAGGGCTGAGGTGGAGGAGCAGGCCGCTCGGCTCGAAGAGCAGGAGGCTCGCATCGAGGCCCAGGCAGCTCACATCCAGGAGCTAGAGCTGGAGGCAGCCATGCGGGAGTCTCGTTTCCAGGCTGAGATGGTACGTCATTATTTGTTTCTTTTTCCTATTCCTATGTAGATCGTAGCATATTTTTCACCTGTTGTGATTGATTTTCTCATGATCTTCTCAGGATTACTATCGACGCCGAGACGGAGCAAGCACCTTTGCACGGCCCCCGACACCTCCTAAGGTAAGTATATGCATTTCAATCGTTTATTTCCTTATATATGCTGCCTGTATTTTAATCTGCTCTGTTTTACTTTCAGGCCTACCCCTCCACTGGACCTGCTGTCCCTGGAGCTGATCTTGCTGGTACTACGGAGCAAAATGCTGCCCTGGACGCGGAGCTATTCTTCACGGATTCGGAGGGACGACTGCGGATGCACGGTCTACCTTCTTCGGGGGTGTCTGGCTCAGGTGCAGTGGCCGGATCTTCCTCTGGAGCGATCCCCGAGACTCAGAGTGCCCGGGATGATGCTCCCCCCTCTATCTGATTCTGTTTCTTTTGTACTTTGCTAAACGTTAGATTTCTTGTATTAGACCTTTGGGCCTTGTATGTAAACATTACAACCTTAGTATATACATGTGTTTATGCTCATATTTCATTGTATTTTTCATGTTATTATGATCATCTGTGTAATTGATTCGAGCCTTTTAGGCGTGATATCTACCATTGGGGTTTTTGAGTCCTTGGTGAGGCTACGGGTGGGTAAAGGGTGCGATTAGGGTCCCAAGGGCCCTTCGGTTGTGCTCTTTGAGTGGTGTGAATCGTTTTGGGACCCATGGTGAGTGTAGAGGCCTAACCTGGCCCAGTGTGATCTTGGCAAGTTTCTACGCGCCCGATGCGTATTTTGAGAGTTTTGAACGCATCTATCGAGTGCATAGGAATTCTTTCATTTCCATGTGATTTTTAGCCATTATGTGGTCTGGCATCATCAAAACCTCAAATGACCCAGACCCCAAGGTTTAAAATGTTCTGGTCCGTGTTCTCGACACGGATGAGTTTTTCCAACTTTTTATCCGTGCCCAGCACGGATAAGCTAACTTTGATCTCATTCGTGTTTTAGACACAGATCAATTGTCATTTGACCTTATCCGTGTTTCAAACACGGACCAGCACGATTTACTTTCCTTCTAAGCTTATTTCAACTTCATTTTGCCCTAACATTTTACTTTTCACTTCCCTATTTCTTATTTTGGGCGATGTTTTACTCTTCTTCTCCCTCGAAGCTTCTTCTCAAGCTCCATGGAGGTGTCTTCGACTCTTCCCAACTTGAAAAGGTATGGTATTGTCAATTCTTTCTTGAGTAGTTGGATAGATGGCATGGATAATGATGATAGAGCTCAATGGTGTTTGAAAAAATTGGGGTTCACCCTCTCTTTGCCCAAGGTACCATTGCAATGGGGCTTGATTGAGGCCATGTTGGGGTATTGGATCCCTGAGCTTAATCTTTTTCGGTTTGGGGTGCACGAAATGACTCCCACCATCGAGGAGTTCGAAGTTTCGTTGGGGCTTGAGATATCGGGCCCTGTTGTGGTTCCACCATTGTATGATGGATTCCGAGGTGAGGCTTCCGATTTTTTGGGGATAAGTCACAAATTCTTGAAGATTCCGGATGGCGGATCGGCTTTGAAGACAATGTCCAAGTCTTTATTGACTGAACGCCACACCGACTCCTCGAAACCGTTGATTCATTTTAATGCTCTCACTTTGATGGTGGTGAGTCAACTCTTGTTTCTAGGTGGTGGAGACATCATGGATCTTTCTCTTATCCACGTGATTCAACAAGTCCGGGAGGGACACCGGTTGGCACTGATGCTTTTGAGCGAGATGTTCCAATATCTCATTGCTTGTTCTTCTGGTCGTGATCGAGTTTTCCGAGGGTGTGCTCCACTCCTGCAAGTAAATTCCGAACTTAACTTTAAATTTACATTTGAACTTGTCAGTTTCCAAAGTTTAGAATGCTCTTATTATTGTAGCTCTGGTTTATGGATCATCTGGCTTCAACTGAAGTGGTAAATCGTCCATTTTGTGTTAACGCTGATCTTGTACTCATGATGTCGAGGCGAGTTGCTCCCTTTACCTCGGATAGCAAAGAAGAATGGTACTCTTTTATCGGCAACCTTGATGACGAAGAAGTGAGGTAGGTTGGGGCCTTCCAACCTCGAGGGTCTCCCATGATAGCATTTGATGGTGCCCGTTTTCTCATTTTGATTGGCCTTCACGGGCCAACCATTATATACCACTTCGGGTTCTTCGTCAATTTGGTTATGACCAAGGTGTGCTCATCCCCGAGAATTTTAATGAGTTGGTTGGTCCATTGTCGACTGCACTTTTGAGTCGACTCGTAAAAGAATGGGATCAGGTTGAGGTTCTGAGTCGACTCATCTTTGCAGTACACCAGTTCCCCGCATACTTGCATTGGATTCGAAAGCTTGTTTCTGGGAGACCGTCTGTGTCGATAGTTCCCCGAACACGCTCCGGTGCTTCATCATTATTTGATTATCGAGATCAAGTTGAGGAGTCTCAGACTGATCATCGTCAAATTCAAGCTATCTGGCTCAAATCCAATAAGAAGATGCAGAAAGAGATTGCTTGACTGACATCTGCCCTTACCCAGTCTGGATCTAGTGATGGTGGTGAAGTGGCTAGGCTTCGAGCTGAGGTTGCTGAGTTAAGGAATCGACTTGCCCAGTGTCCTCACTTTGAGGACTTTGCAGCATATTTGGTGAGCCGTGATGCTTCCGATGTCGAGAAAGTGATGATGAGCCAAGCTGCCCGGATCCATGCTTTGGATGAGCGTCTTGACTCTTTCTTTATTTCTCACCATGATGTTTGACTGATTGCGCTATATTTTCACTTTTCTATTTTCTTTTCATTATCTGAATGTATGCAAAATGTTGGAAGATTAATGCAAAGAAAATAGGTTTTGTACTTACCTGGCCTCAGGTATATCTATTATTTCTGAAAACTGAAGTTTTATCGAATGAATCCTAGATTTGTCGTCATTGGCCAAAATAATAAATTCAGAATTTGTAAAATCTTTGGTTACGATGATTTCGGTGCTTTTGCCGAACACAGGGGATACTAGCACCAATTATCTTTTGGTTCCTTTAGAGTCATCCCCTGTGCCCTAGCATTGGAAGATCGTTATCTGTTGGGATCATGGGTTTTGGGAAGGATTTCGTTGTTCACAGTTTATACTCTTGCAGGCCAGGAGTTGTTTTTTTTTTTTTGTTAACCCTTATTGCCCCTAGTGCCAGTTACGATTTTCACCAGACCCGGTTTCCACATTTTTGCGCATCGACATCTTTTTTGGGATTTTCATTGTGTCGGTGGTTTTGATCTTGCCGTAATCTGATTATTTTACTCATAGTGTCCTTTTGGATTTTCACTATGCCCTTTCAGACTACGCTCGTATTTTTGGATTTCTACATTTCAGTTCTGTTCGGAGTCACTATGTCTTTGTGGCTTGGTGACTCAAGTTGAGCTGCGAGATCGGCGACTCTACTCTTGTAGTGGCACTCTTTCTTGAGTAATAGATATGGATTCCCCTTTCGAGTCTGTTGACGACTATCCGTGGTTCAGCAACTCAAGTTGAGCCGCGAGATCAACTACTCTACACTTCGAGTACTCTTTTTTTTTTGAATATCCGGCCTGGATTCCCCTCTCGAGTCTTCCAACGACTAATAAGACTTTGGAGATCCGGACCAAGTCGCAAGATCATTGATGCTGCCATTGTCATTGTGTTGCCCTAGAACGTTCCCTGATCAAAAAGGACTTTTGTTGGGATGAAACTTGGCTTAGGCTAATGGTGGTGGAAGGCTACAAAAAGGGTTAAGGTCTGGATGTATTAGGGTGGTTTAAACATGGGGCTCGTCTATTTTTGTTTCGAAAAGGTGATCTGTGTCTCCTCCCAGCGTCTCTCGAACTTGTTTAGGCTGGAGATTTGGTCGAGCTCAGATCAAGTGTCCAAGTTTTTTGACTTTTTTTTATTTTTTTTTTGTATTTTTAGCCGTTCACAATTTATCCTCATGCGGGGCAGGAGTAATTTGATGCTTTTGCTTTGATTTTCTTTTGTCTCCCCCCCTTTTTTTTTTTTTTTTCTTTTTGTTGACTTGCCCCAGTCTTAGGTTAAGAAATGAACGTGATGGCCTTTCATCATCTCAGGGTCAGATTTCAGGCGTAATATTTCTTGACAGTGTCAGCATTGATCGATTGCAGGAATACTTGTCCGTCCATCTCCGTAAGGATCAGAGCTCCTCCCGTCATCACCTTCTTTACGATGAATGGTCCCTCATAGTTTGGTTTGAATTTTCCTCTGACGTCTTCTTGGATCGACAAGATCTTCTTCAGTACGAGGTCTCCCGGTGAGAAATCCCTGGGTTTGACCTTCTTATTATAGGCACGAGCTATTCGTCGCTGATAGATCTGCCCATGGCTGCAAGGCGTTTCTCTTCAATCAAATTCAGTTGATCAAATCGAGCTTGGATCCACTCTGCTTCATCTAACTCTGCTTCTTTTAAGATCCGAAGGGAGGGAATCTCAACTTATACAGGTAAAACTGCTTCCATCCCATAGACCAATGAATACGGGGTTACCCTAGCCGAAGTTCTGAACGAGATTCGATAGGCGTGGAGTGCAAAAGGCAACATGTCATGCCAGTCCTTGTACGTAACTGCCATTTTCTCGATAATTTTCTTGATATTCTTGTTGGCTGCCTAGACTGCTCATTTCATCTTAGGTCTGTAGGGTACATAATTGTGATGAGTAATCTGGAAATCTTCACACATCTTGACCATATCTTTGTTCTTAAAGTTTTTAGCATTATCTGTCACTAGTCCGCTTGGAAGCCCATATCTGCAGACAATGTTGTTCTTGACAAACTTCAGGATATTACTTTTAGTGACATTGGCGTTTGATGCAGCTTCTACCCATTTGGTGAAGTAGTCGATGGCCACTAAGATGAAGCGATGCCTATTCATAGCTTTAGGTGAGATTGGTCCGATGACGTCCGTCCCCCAGAGTGAGAAAGGCCAAGGAGTTGTCATATTATGTAGTTCTGAAGGTGGGGCATTAATCTTGTTGGCGTAGATCTGACATAGATGGCATTTGCGGACGTGCTGATAGCAGTCGCTCTCTATTGTCGACCAATAGTATCCTATCTTCATGATCTTCTTGGCCAGCATGTGACCATTCATGTGGGGCCCACAGACTCTCCCATGTACAGTCTCAATTAGTCGTTTCGCTTCTGTTTCTGCCACACACCTAAGTAAGATCTCATGATGCGACTTCCTGTACAGAATATCGTTGCTCAAGAAAAATTGTCCTACTAGCTTTTGAATGGTCCTTCTATCATTTGGCGTTGCATCTGAGGGGAGCGTTCGATCTTCAAGATATGCCTTGATGTCAGAATACCATGACTTTTCTTTAGATTATTCTACTTCAACGGGTAAGCAATAGGCTAGCTCATCTTGAATTCCAATCTCAATAGGGTCGATGATTAGGTTTTTCGAGATGTTGATCATAGAGGCAAGTGTAGCTAGTGCATCTGCAAACTGATTCTTAGCTCTCGGCATGTACGTGAATGAACTCCTATCGAAGCGCGAGCTTAGTTCTTCTAGATACTCATGGTAAGGGACCAGTCTCTGCTCTCGGGTCTTCCATTCTCCAGTCGTCTGATAAACTACTAAGCTTAAATCTCCAAAAACATCGATCTCATCTACCTCGAGATCTAGTGCTGCCTTCAACCCTACTATGCATGCTTCGTATTCAGCCTCATTGTTAGAACATTGAAATTTTAGTTTAATTGCGATTGGCACGTGGGATCCATCTGGCTTGATTAGAACTGTCCCTATTCCGTTTCCTTTCTGATTGGCTGTTCCGTCGAAATACATTTTCTAGCCTGGCTCCTCATTATCGTCTTCAACCTCAGTGATCAGTATGGCTTCATCGGGGAAGTTTGTTTTTAATGGCTCGTAATCAGGCAATGGGTGCTCGGTGAGGTGATCAGCGATGGCTTGCCCTTTGATGGCCTTCTGAGTGACATAGGTGATGTCAAACTGAGATAATAATAATTGCCACTTCGCCGTACGACCTGTTAATGCCGGTTTCTCGAAAAGGTACTTCAGGGGGTCCATTATGGCAATAAGCATAGTTGAGTAACTAAGCAAATAGTGACGTAGTCGTTGAGATGACCAGACTAATGCACAGCAAGTCTTCTCAAGTGTCGAATATTTTGTTTCATACTCGGTAAATTTCTTGCTAAGATAGTAAATGGCCTGTTCCTTTCGTCCTGATTCATCGTGTTGCCCCAGTACACACCCCATTGACGTTTCTTGCACTGAGATATACATAAGTAGGGGTCGCCCTGGAGTAGGAGGGACTAGGACTGGTGGATTGAGCAGATATTGCTTGATCTTTTCGAATGCTTCCTGACAGTCTTCGTTCCACTTTTTTGGTGTCTTTCCTGAGTAGCTTGAAGATTGGCTCACAGACAGGCGTAAGCTGAGCAATGAAAGGGCTAATATACTGTATTCTCCCCAAGAATGCCCAAACATCTCTCTCTGAAACGGGTGCTTTCATCTCGAGGATATACTTGATTTTTGCCGGATCTATCTAGATGCCTCTTCTGCTGACGATGAAACCCAGTAGTTTGCCCAATGTTGCCCCAAATACACATTTTGCAGGATTTAGCCGTAAACTGTACTTCCTCAGCATGTCGAACAACTTCTTTAGATTCATCAGATGATATTCTTCAATGCCGGATTTAGCAATCATGTCGTCTACATAGACCTCCATTTTCTTATGGATCATATCGTGGAATAGTGCGGTCATTGCCCGTTGGTAAGTCGTTCCTGCATTTTTCAGTCCGAATGACATGACTTTGTAGTGGAAAGTACCCCATGGTGTGATAAATGCAATCTTTTCCTGGTCTTCTTCAGTCATTTTTATCTGATTATAGCTTGAAAAACCGTCCATCAATGAGAACATGCCGTGCCCTTCTGTACTATCGACTAGAGTGTCGATTTGTGGAAGTGGGGAATCATCCTTAGGACTGGCCTTGTTCAGGTCCCGATAGTCAACACACATGCGTACCTTCCCATCTTTCTTGGGTACTGGGACGTCATTAGCCAACTACTCAGGGTACGTAGAGACTGCAAAAAATTCGGCTTCAAACTGTTTCATGACCTCGTCCTTGACCTTGAGGGTCCATTCTGGCTTTAATCTTCTCAATTTCTGCTTGATCGGCTTGCTTCCGGAGGCAATTGGTGGCTTGTGCACAACAAGATTTGTGTCCAATCCCGGCATATCCCTGTACGACTATGCGAAAACATCTTGATAGTTTCGTAAGAGTT
Source organism: Akebia trifoliata (assembly GCF_017979445.1). Lineage (NCBI taxonomy): Eukaryota > Viridiplantae > Streptophyta > Magnoliopsida > Ranunculales > Lardizabalaceae > Akebia > Akebia trifoliata. The sequence goes on from NC_141375.1 coordinate 14,821,678, forward strand.
CGACCATTTCTTCTTTCTGTTGCGATGTTAATAAGGCTCCGATCTTGATAATTCGTGGGTCCTTTTCGGTACCAAGATTGATTGAATGTGTATCCTCAAGTTTGGCTGAACACCTTTCTCGTGACGTTCTACCAAGTCTTTGATTTCTTTAGGCGGGTATTCCATTTCGTCCTCAAACTCTTCTTCGATCCCCATGAGGTCAAAGTCGAGTTCAAGATCGAAATCATACTCATCACTTTCAAATTCTGTGTTATCTGGATACTCATTTGATTGAGACAGATCCCTTGAAAACTTTTTTTTTGGCTTTTGAAAAATATCTATTTTTTTGTAAATTTGAAAACTTTTTGATTTTTGTCTTTTGAGAAATTTTTGATTTTTTTGCTTTTTGAGGAATATTTATTTTTTTGTTGCTTTTCGAATACCTAAAATAAGAAGAACAATCATGCAAATTCTTTAATAAAGATAGGGAGCCCTCAAAACAGTCTTTACCTGAGGACGAGGGCTCGTTATGATCCTCGGGCAAATTGATGTCGCCTAACGGCGTTTTTTTTTTAGGCCTCGACAGCCTCAAGTGTCAATGGGAATTCTTCCCAGTTGTGCAATGTCTCCCCTTCTCTAAGGGGGCGGATGACATGAGCAAGTGATTCGTTGGATGATTTGGCTGGTGGTTCGGAGATGACCATGATCTCCGATTGGTTGTTGTTAGATTGGGGCATAGTCCCTCCCAAGCTCGGCGGGATGACGACTGTTGCCCAGTCAATGCCTGATGAAAATGGTGAGTTGTTCTCTTGGTTGGTAGTGACCTTTGCTTTAGTGGATTTTGGAGTAGTCTCTGATGGACTTTCATCGGAATCCCCATTGAATAGAATATCAATGCCTTCTTCAAAGGATGACTGGGACTCTACAATTGGGTCTTCTTGAATGTGCACTAGTTTGGGGTTTACCCTTTTTGGCTTTTTTGCTGATGGTGGCTCTAATAAGCTGTCAGGTCTGGCATGTGATTTTGGGAAGTTAACACTGATGTGGGGGACTCGACCCAGATTCCAGATGTTCGGTTCACAGTTTTACCTTCTCGCTAGTCGAAGCTATTTTTTCTTATCATTCATTTTTGCAATATCCCTTTTCGTGGGCCTAAACCCTAGACCAAAATAGGGAGTATGCTTTCTCGCTTCGACTGGTGTAGCTCTTCCTCTTCCTTCCGGTCCCAACCCTTGCTTGGGTCGATAGCCTGCCCTTTTCATGACCCGACCAATCATCAGACTTGTTCTTCTTAGCTTTGCCTTTATTTTCTCATTTCCTTTCTCGATGTGATTGACAGCAGCGAATTGGTATGAATGGCAGAGTGCCTTGTCTTTCATCATTTCTATATTAATAAATGGCACATCTGGAGCTCTCCCAGTTGGAATAAGGTTTTCTGCCAATACTGATATCATCCTCTGTCCCATGATAAATTTGACTCTTTGGTGCAATGAGGAAGGTATAGCTCCAGCAATGTGGATCCAAGGTCTGCCCAGTAATAAGTTGAAGGTCGGTATTTCCATGACTTCAAATATCACTTCGAAGATGCAAGGACCTACTGTGATCGGTAGGTCTACTTCTCCCAACAAATCCCTTCTTGAGCTATCAAAACCACGAACAACCTTGTTGTTGGGCTTCACATGCGACCAATCGGTGTTGAGTTTTCGGAAGGTCTCGAGCGGACAGACGTTAAGGGCTGAACCATTATCAATCAATACTCTGGCGACCATCATACCCTTGCATATGACCATGATGTTCTATGGTTCGACGTGCCCCGTTCCCTCAGGCATAAATTCATTCTCTGTGAAAATAATAGGATTGGGGGCCATGATCTAGCCGACTGTTTGTTCCAACTGTGATGGTGTAGTGGTTGAAGGTACATGTAATTTTCCCAGAACTCTCAGTAGTGCCTCTTGGTACTCTTCTGATTTTTGCATCAGTCCCAGGATACTGATTTGAGCTGGCTGCTTGTTCAGTCTGTCTACTATATTATGCTCGCTCTTGAGAACAAGCTTAAGAAATTCTACAGCTTCCTTGTCTGTCACCTTCACCTTTTCTTCCGTCTTATCATCTTTATACAGCTTACCCTTTCCCTTAGCTTGCATTTTTTCTTCATCCGTTACCTCTTTCGCAGTCTCTTCCGTTTCTTCCTTGACATTCACCCCATTTTCTAACAATTTTTGGCATTTTCCTGACCTTGTCATATGGCCGATGTCAGCCACTATTGTTTCCTTCTTTGTTTCGATCCCGCTGTTGTGGTGATAGTGGTCTCATAGCTCCAGGGGACTGCCTGATCGGAGCTATAGGGGAATGGTTTAGGTGAGTGTATGGTTATGGGAGATGGATCGGGTTTCATGTTGAGGATGAGGGGTGGTGGAGATGGTTTGGAGGCCGTGGCAGTAGGAGGAGTTGATGGAGTGCATGGAATGTCGAGCGGTGGACGTGGAGACGAAGTGTATGGTATGTGAAGGGGGGGTCGGGACAGATTTTGATGATGGGGTGATCCGTAAGGTATGACTAAAGAGGGTCGGGTAGTGGTATTTTGAGGAGTGGGATGGATGGTGAGGTCGGCCAATCTGAGTGGTGGCAGTGAATTTTGGGATACGTTGGTTGTGTAGTGGTTGACTGTATTAACCGTTGATGCCTTGGATTCATAGGTTAGGTGGACCCTGACTTTTGTGCCGATAGGTGCTATCAGATCCAAAGGATTGAAGTTGAGTTCTCCGCTGATGACATTCACCCTATGCCCACTCCCCTTTCGTTGTGAGTAGGTAGGGGGTTTTGATTGATGTTCTGTTGTTGGGGCGGGTTGGCCGGCCCATCTAGGATGAGAGCCTTTTTATCAATTAGGTTCTGTACTTGATGCTTGAGCTGCCAGCATTGGTCTGTGGAGTGTTCTGGTGCACCCATGTGGAATTCGCAGAATAGATTGGGGTTGTATCCTGGTCCTTTGGGAACCTCCGGATTTGGCGGGCGTTTTGCAAGATACTCACCCCTGAGTAAGATTGGCAGTAATTCTGATAACGCCATGGGTAACCTGGTAAACACTCTGTTTACTCTGTTGGGTTGTGCCTGCTGATTCTGTCCGTAGAGTGGTGCCTGTTGTGTAACTGGTGGAGGATTTGCCCTGAATTGGTTTTGAGGAGGAGGGTTCCATGTTGGTGGTGCTGGTGCCCATGAAGTTGTCGGTGCCTGAGGTCTCGGTGCTGGTGAAGGGATGAAGAGGGGTCGATTCGGCTGTACGTTATTGACCTGTGTTTCTTCCCTCTTCTTTCCTGGAGACACCGGCTTTCTCTGAGAAGGGATTCCTATCGTTGCCCCTAGACTCGTGAAGTCAAAGATCAAACCGGTTCGGATCCCATCTTCGACTCGATCCGGCACTTGTACTAGATTCGAGAATGTGCCTGTGGTATGTCCTACTAGATGAGTATAGAAGGCGTGCCCTAGTGTCGAGATAAATGTAGTGTTCATCTCTTATTCTATCATTGCGGGCCGTACTTGTGAGGCGGACTCTCGCCATCTCTGTGCATACTCTTTCACCGTTTCCCTCTGCTTCCTTGTCATTTTGGCCATGTCGTTTCGATCTAACCCCACATCAATATTGAACCGATAATTTTGTCAGAACATTTCGACTAAATCCTGCCAGTTCTTAATGAGTGAGTGATCTAGTCCAGAAAACCATTTGAGTGCTGGCCCCGTTAAGCTCCTCTGGAACAACTGTACCAACAACCTGTCTTCCTCGCCGTACTGGCACATGGACCCACAATACAACTTCGGATGCGACAGTGGACATCCCATTCCGTTATATTTTCCAAACTCTAGACACTTGAACTTGGCTGGTAGTTGAGCATTAGGGTAGAAGCACAGATCCTTGAATCGGGTCCCACTCATAGTGTTGAGACCCTTCATCCTCCTCATCTCTTCCAGTAGAGATTCGATCTGCTGAGCCAGTTTTTCCTCTGTTGCGCTTTTGACTTCCGTAGCTCTGTACTCACATTCATCGTCGGGAATGACCACCGGGGGTGGTCGGTTCTGTGGAATATAGAGCGGAGGCCCTTGGTATTCAGGCATTGTAGTTGGCATTGTAGTCTGGGGTCCTTGTGGAGGTTGTTCGGGTAACTCTTGATTTGACCCGGATGCGTGCTGCTGTATCGTTTGCGCTTGTAGGATACTGGCGTTGGCTAACACAGTACTGACTATCTTTTCTTGCCTCTCAATTATCTTTAGTAGTGCTGTTATCTGTGGGTCGATACCTGATGCTTCGGTCACTGGAGGTTGTGCCGATTCGAAAGAACTCATGGTGACGGTAGATGATCTGAGAAAATAGGGAGGCACTTCTGACTGCTTGTATTTCTTTCGTTTGGCCACCTGTGTGTATAGATGACCAAGTGTTACTATCTTGTTTACAAAAATAAAGATGCATGATGTTTTATTAAGTCAGGTAAAGTTGTTTATTATGACTTTTAGTGAAAAGGTAATTTCTCTGCGTGGCGCCAGCATCAACACAAAGTTGGTAAAATATTTTTCAAAAGAATTACATCAGCACGGAGCTGGCATCGAACAGAGTCGGCATCAACACGGAGTTGGCATCAGCACGGAGCTGGCATCGAAACGAAGTCGATAAGATTTTATTTTATTTTATTTTTTTTAGGAAAGGTAATTTCATCAGCACGGAGCTGGCATTGACACGGGGTCGGGAAAACATTTTGAAAGCAGAGTTATCTCAGCACGGAGCTGGCATCGACACGGAGTCGGCATCAACACGGAGTTGGCATCAGCACGGAGCTAGCATCGACACGGGGTCGGGAAGACATTTTGAAAAGGTAATTTCATCAGCACAGAGCTGGCATCGACAAGGAGTTGGGAAAATATTTTGAAAGCAGAGTTATCTCAGCACGGAGTTGGCATCGACACGAAGTCGGCATCAACACGGAGTCGGCATCAGCACGGAGCTGGCATCGACACGGGGTCGGAAAAAAATTTTGAAAAGGTAATTTCATCAGCACGGAGCTGGCATTGACTCGGAGTCGGGAAAATATTTTAAAAAGTAATTTCATCAGCACGGAGCTGGCGTCGACACGGAGTCGAGAAAATATTTTAAAAAAGTAATTTCATCAGCACGGAGCTGGCATCGACACGAAGTCGGGAAAATATTTTGAAAAAGTAATTTTTTGAGATAAATCGATTTGGAATAACCCATGTTTTTAGTAGCCTCCAATTCAGTTACCTGAAATCATCACCGGCCAGGCAAATCTCCAAGGAAGAGGCGGCGCACAATGGCACTCTTAAATCACATTGTTTTCTGAATAGACATAGTCTATCCCCCTCGTATCAACAGGGTAAGATCTTTTTAGGCACCGACTTTGATCAAGGACTGCAATTGGTGCTTTTTTTTTTTTAAAACCTGATTTTTTTTTTTGAAAAAGTTGAATGCATTTGAGTCGATCAATTAGTTGTTATCTTTGTTAGATCGCGGATTTAGTTCGAAATTGGATCTAGATCTGGGTTGCTGACCCAGTTGAAAGCAGATCTGGGTTGTAAACCAAGTTGAAATGAGTTGGATCTGGGTCGTGGACCCAGTTGGAAATGGATATGGGTCGTGGACCCAGTTGGATTGTGGGCCCGGTTTAAACCGATACAAGTGGGGACCCGGTTCACAAAATTGTTTTGAGTTGGAAAGTCCGCAAATTCCGCCCCTTCCCTTTTTTTTTTTTTGTTTTATATTTTATTTTATTTTTTTGTTTTTTGTTTTTTTTTTGTTTTTTTTTTTTGTGGAAACATTAATTAACAAAATCCACCTTACTTAATTTGTCTCAAAACTTGAGATTTTTCTAAGGATGCCATAAACGTTGGATCGATTAGTAAGTGGCCCCCTTCAAAAATGGACTGTCGAGTTCAACCTGTAGGGTCGAGTTTACTCTGGTTCGTGTTAATGGCACGGATGAGACATCTATTATTTCAACCGTACTCAAGGCATGGATAAGGTGATTTTTCGTTTTAACCGTGTCTGGAGCATGGTTAAGATCTCCGTTGTCTCATCCGTGCTTTTGGAACGGATAAAGTACTCACTGTTTCATCCGTGTTTCTGGAATGGATGAGCACATTCGTGCCTAACCATGTTATGGGCACGGACCAGAAAGAAACTGGTTTCCTTGCCACTGTTTTGGATGTCTCCCATTGTTCTAAGTCCTTTGCTCACTGTTTTTTTTTTTTTTGAACCTTAATGTGATGCATTCCTCCTCTTTTACCTAAGGGGAGATGGAAGGAAAACGAAAATAAATATCCTACAATCTACGCGTGCCTCTTTGGGGCTTACAACTTGGGCTTCAAGGCCCGACTACAACTTGTACAATTACAACATTGCTTGCGGGTCGATATAATATCAAAAATTTGTGTCCTAGCTCATCTAGCCGGGCATATGCATGAGTTTAGTAGGTGGCTTCACGGCTACCCGATCTTCAAACCTCAATGCATACCGAAGTACATACGTCGTTGGTTGGTGATCGGGTTTGATGTGTTCATTCCCGACACTTGAAATAACGATCTCAAGCCGTAGAACTACTAAGCATCGGGGTTATTTATATTGAGGATAGGGTGGCTTGGAAGTGAGGCTATGCTCGCAAGTGCACATGTGCATTTTTTTTCATTTCTTTTCATCGACCCCTTTACAAATACATCATACAAGCAACGAAAAATAAATAAATATTACAATGGACCTTGAAACAAAATAGAAAAGAAACATAAGAAGCCACAAACAAACCATGTTAGTAACTTAAAAATCTGTGTTTTTTTTTTCAAAAAAATGATTGAGTTGTCACGAGGGGTGAACCATGGTATCCCCAATGGAGTCGCCAGCTGTAGACACGTGGTTTTCGTCATTATGACGGCCACATCTACGATGATTTGGAGTCGCCACCATTCAAATTGTAAATGGGTGTGAATGGTCACCCAATGCACATTTTTTTGGAAAATTGTCATTTTTGGCGTTAGTGACTTGCAATGAATAAGGGGCCAATCTAATCGAACCTAGGGATTTGGGTAAGAGATTCGGTTAGAGAGAAGGGAAGGGGTTAGGCACCCTTTTCTCCCCGCCAAGTGGCGGTAACCTCAACACAATTCGGTCATTTTTTATTTTAAAGAACCTTGGAAAATAACGTGCCACGTGGGAGTGTTTGTACCCTCGATAGGGGTTCACTTTTGGCTTGGTCATAGGGTTATTTCATTGATGGAAATAACCCTTTTAGACCTTTAGCCATGGGGTCCCTTCATGTTCAACCTATTTAAAATAAAATGAAAAGAAGGGGGATGATAGAAGAGGGAAGAAGAGAGGGTAGAGAGAGAAAGAAGGGGGGGTGTTTGTTGCACCCACCTTGTATCCTTGATCCTCTTTTCTTCTTCTTCTTCTTGTTCTTCTTTGAATCCTTTTGTCATTGGTGGAGTATGAGAAAAATTACTTTTTTTAAAATGGTGGTACGAGAGAGTAGTGGAGATAAGTAGAGAGAATAGATTTTTTTTTAGGGAGACTTGGTGAAAATTTGGTAACCATTTTTGGAAGGAGGGGAGGGGTATTTATAGTGTTTTGAGAATGGTTTGAGGGATATAATGGGGTTAAAGGTTGAGAGAATGGGTAATGGCATGATTTTTAGAATATGGAAGTATGAAATTTGGAATGAATTTAGGGGTAATTTTGTAAAGAATGGAAATAGATTGTATTTCAACCCAAATGGCTTGGATCCTACCCAAATCCATTTGGGTAGAGTGTTGGGTGGGATGAGATAAATGATGGTTGATGGGAGGAGTTGGGGTGTAAGAGAGTTGTTTAGGGAAGGAGTGTTAGGTTGATGAAAAGGGTAAGGTGGAGGGATGGGTAGTGTAAGAGATTGGTTGGTTGATTTTTGGGAGAGTAAAGGAGATGATGCCATGTGGCAATCATGATGAGAGGGTGAGGGAATGAGATTGGTTGATTGGTTGATGGGGGTTAGTTGATTATGATAAAAGAAATATGGGTTGAGGTGATTTTTGTTGGAGTTTTTTAAGGGAAAGTGATGGGTTGATTTGTAAGGGATATGGTGGTGATGTGGGTAGTTGATGATGTTAGAGAATGGTGATGGATTAGGGTATGGGTTGAGGTGTGGGTGGTTAATGATGTTATAGAAAGGTGATGGATTCGGGTATGGGTTGAGGTGTGGGTGGTCGATGATGTTAGAGAAAGGGGATAGGGTAGGTTAGGGTACGGTATGGGTTGAGGTGATTTTGGAGAGAGGTGATGTGGGTTAGATGGAGTGTTTAGAGAATGGTGAGAGGAGTAGGTGATTAGATAAGGGATGTGAAGGGTGGTGATGACATATGTCATCTTTTGATATTGAGGAGTTGATTGGTTGATGTGGGTAATGGGTAATGGGTTAAGGTTAGTGAGTTGGATAATGAATTGGATATGGGTGGGATTTTGTGGGCCTTGGGGTATATTGGGCTTGGGTTTAGGAGGGTTGTGGGTTGTTTTGGATTGGGTGAGGCTTATTTTGGATTGGATTTTGAGAAGGGCTTAGATTAATTTTGGGTTAATGGGTAAGGTAGAAAATGAATTTAGGAAAGAGTTGAGGGTTGTGGGCCATAGGTAGGTTTAGGATGTTTACGAATTTTGGGGCGGAGTGGTGGATGATAGATGAGGGGTAGGTCTCCTAAGTCTCACTTTTTAACTTTTCAAATTTTTTGTATTTTTTTTGAAATTATTGATTTAATCAAAATTGCCACGTGTTTGGCGATTTAGGCCTTTTGGGCCCATTGGAGAATTTATCGATTTTTGTGTATATAAGTGCGGAGCGACGAAGGTTGGGACGACGTGGGATGAGTCCAATCCCTTTGATTGATCCTTTAGACCATTGGGTGGTCTGGGGGGCATCGATTTAATCGAAATTGCCACGTTTTAATGTTTTGGGCCTTAGAGGCCCGTTGGCCTATTTTGTCGAAAATCGATGTTTTGAGTGGAGTGGGGTAGAAGGGAGATAACCGAATCCTTTTGGCGGACCTACTAACTCATTGGGAGGTGTTAGAGGCTCGGATTTTGGCTAAAGGTGTCAGATTTTAATGCTTCGGACCATCGAGGCCTGTTGGTTAAATTTATTGAAAGATTACTGTTTTTGGGCCCCTTCGAGTGAGGGCCCGTTCAAATCGAAGTGTTTACACAAAGAATGCTTTTAGGGTTTCTTCAAAAATGTCATCTTTACCCTCAAACAAATGGAAAATCCCAAAAGAAACAACCTAAACCTCATGTCCATTTTCTTTATTTTTAGGGTTGGACCACTTTATCCCCAAAAGTCCTGCAAAAACTCTATACATACCCTCATTTTCTAAGAACAATTCATGCTCTCAAGCCCCCATCTCTCAACCTAAAACTCTACTAAAATCTCTACTCATTCTCTAATCTTCTAAACTTCAACTCAACCCTCAACCATCTCACTCAACTCTCAAGCCTACTTTTCAAAGTTCAAATTCATCAAGGGACAAGGTGGGGTCAAGATGTAGTTTATTTATTTTAAAGCTTGCATCTTCTTCTTCTAACCCTCTACTTTATTTTCTTTTTAAAAATCCCTTAGGATGTAATGCATACCCTCTCCCATCCTCGGTAGATTGGACTAAGGTTCGATCGAAAGGATGGGGGTAGAAGTCCTTTTCACCCCAATATCATGCATCATCTTGTACACAATGCACACACTCACCTATGTATGACAATGATGAAAAAATGTGTCACCCTCTTGATGGAGTTAAACACTAAGTTTCTAGTCATGCATACATGCATTAAGGTTGTGACTTCAAGGGAACTCCATCATGGAGTCTCTCTAAGAGCTCAAACCTACATTCACATTCATAAATTTAATGTGACTACATGGGTCATTATCTTCCATAGAATGCCCTTAATGTCACTTTGAAATAAAAAACCCTTTGAAAATGGGACATTTCACTCTAATGCACACACCACCTTCATCATGCATTCTCATGCATTTTAATATTTATTTTCTTAATTTTTATAAGAATAATGGCTAAGCAAAGTAACCACCTTTGGTGGAGAGGATGGGGTGCCTAACACTTTCTCCATCCTCTAATCGGACCTCCTTACTTAGATCTTAGGTAGACCATGCCTTTTTCAACATATGAGAGTCACTACAATGCCATGGAAAAAATGATTTTCAAAAAATTTGATTCGGGTGCCCATTTACACCCATTTCCAAAAAAGAATGGTGGCGACTCCAAACAATGTAGCATTGAGCTTCATAGCGAACATTTCATGTCTACAACTTGGCAACGCCACTGGGGACATGTAGTGGGTCCAAACCAATTTGACTTGGCCATTTTCTTTTCTTTCATTTTTCTTAAAAAAAATTTTAAAAAAAAAAATATTCAACTTTATTTCTTAGTTTTATTTTTGTTACTAACATATTTGTTGGTTGATTCACTTTGTTGTGTTTATAATTTTCTCTTCTTTGTGGGAATGCATGTAATATTTATTTTATTATCTTGTTGTGATTTAAAGTTGTAAGGGTTGATACACATTTGTAATGTACTTGTGCACATTCGATTCATAGCTCATTGCACAAATCACCTTCTCCTATTTTAAAATCTAACCCCGGATGTCGGTACTTTCAAGCCCCCTAAATCGTTCATTTGGAGAGGCGGGGAGGAGAACATCCACCTCAATCACCAACCTAAGAAGTGTCCATTTCAATGTGCATTGAGGTTTGAAGATTGAGTAACCACAAACCACCTATGGCCGCATGCATCAAAATATGATTAGAGGCATAGGACACAAATGTCAAGATGTATCAACTCTTAGGTATCATGTAATCTTCTTTTTTTGTTTTAGCTCTTGGGTATCATGTAATCTTCTTTTTTTTTTTTAGCCCTCGAAGGCAAAGTTATATAGATTTTAGGTTTTTTATATTTTTATTCTCCTTTGTTTCCTTACATGTCCCCCTAGGTAAAAGGGGAAATCTATATTTTTTCTATACTTTGCATCATAAAAAAAATAATAAAAAAATTTGAACCCCAAGCCAAAAAACAGAGGCTATGTGCCTCAAAATCTAAAAAAAAAAAAAAAAAATTTACGAAAATTAAGGTTCTAGTCCGTTTTTAAAGAGCAGACCAGTACAAAAGCTCTTCGATCCGTTAATTAAAAACGGACCCTAAAAAAAAAAAAATTTTGCTCATTTTATCTTTTACATCAGTCCTGACAACTTTTCTCTTGGACTTTATTTTTCTTTTACGTTTTAAGGCTCAAAAATGATTAAATACATCATTTCTATCGTTAAACTTAGGGCCTACTACTCGCTACTTTGTGTTTGATCCAAACGGAGCTCGCCTACACTCTACCTATTGAAATTGATCTCAACCCAATGTGGCGTACTATCAACCTTACCATCATCCATCATCGATGATTAACTTAAATGGGTCCACGACCCATACCCACTTCAAACTAGATCTACGACCAATATCCATTTCCAAATGGGTCAACGACCCATACCCACTTCTAAATGGGTCTACGACCCATATTCGTTTCAAATGGGTTCACGACCCATTTCCATTTCCAAATGGGTCTACGACCTATACCCGCTTCAAAATGGGTCCACGACCCATACCCACTTCAATTTGAGTCTACGACCCATATCCACTTTCAAATGGGTCCACGACCCATATCCATTTCAAAATGGGTCTACGACCCATATCCGCTTCAAATGGGTCCACGACCCATATCCACTTCCAAATGGGTCCACAACCCATATCCACTTCAAATGGGTTCACGACCTATATCCATTTCCAAGTGAGTCCACGACCCATACCCACTTTCAAATGAGTCTACGACCCATACCCACTTCTAAATTGGTCCACGACCCATATCCATTTTCAAATGGGTCCACGACCCATATCCGCTTCAAATGGGTTCACGACCTATATCCACTTGCAAATGGGTCCACGACCCATACCCACTTCAAACTGGGTCTACGACTCATATCCATTTCCAAATGGGTCAATGACCCATAGCCACTTCCAAATGGGTCCACGACCCATACCCACTTTCGAATGGGTCTACGACCCATATCCACTTCAAATGGGTCCACGACCCATAATGGATCTTCGACCCATATTTACTTCTAAAATGGGTCCACGACCCATATCTATTTCGAGTTAGATCCACAACCCATACCCAACCCGAACAATATCTTTCATTTAATCTCAACCATGTCCATAATCTATGTGTGAACCATCAAGATCAACAATTGGTCGATCAATTCAAATAAATCCAATCATTTTCCAACAAACTAGATTTGAAAAAAAAATAATAATAATAAAGAAATTTTAAAGCACCAATTGCAATTCTTGATCAAAGTCGGTGCCTAAGAACGATCTTACCCTATTGATACGAGGGGGATAGACTACGTTTATTTAGGAAATAAGGTGATTTAAGAGTGTCATTGTGCGCCACCTTTTCCTTAGGGATTTGACTGGCCGATCTTGATTTCAGAGAATTGAATTTAGGGGCTAACAAAATGGTTTTTTCGATTCAATCGTTTTACAATAATCTGTCTTTACAAAATGTTTTTTCTAACTGATAAACCTCCAGCTCCGTGCTGATAAACCTCTTGCTCTGTGTCGATAAACCTCCAGCTTCGTGCTGACAAACCTTCGGCTCCGTGCTGATAAACCTTCGACTCCGTGCTGATGAACCTTCGGCTCCATGCCGATAAACATCCGGCTCCATACCGATAAACCTCCAGCTCCGTGCTGACAAACCTCCAGCTCCGTGCTGATGAACCTTCGGCTCCGTTCCGATAAACCTCCGGCTCCGTACTGACAAGCCTCCGGCTCCGTGCCAATAAACCTCTGGTTCTGTACTGATGAACTTTCGGCTCCGTGCCGATAAACCTCTAGTTCCGTGCTAACAAACCTCTGGCTCCATACTGATGAACCTTCGGCTCCGTGCCGATAAACCTCAGGCTCCGTGCTGATGAGCCTTCGGCTCCGTGCCGATAAACCTCTAGCTCCGTGCTGACAAACCTCCGGCTCCGTGTTGATGAACATTCAGCTTCGTGTAGATAAACCTTTGGCTCCGTGCTGACAAATCTCTGGCTCCGTGCCGACAAACCTCCAGCTCCGTACTGACAAACCTCCAGCTCCGTGCTGACAAACCTTTGGCTCCGTGCCGATAACCTTCCGGTTCCGTGCCAATAAACCTTCAGCTCTGTGCTGACAAATCCCAGTTCCATGCTAATCAATATCTGGCTCCGTGCCGACGAACCTCAACTCCGTGCTGACAAAAAATCCAACCTTAACCAAATTCAGGATTTTCTTAATACAACTTTACCAATTAATCCAATCTGACCTAATAAATTATCATGCATCTTCATTATGTAAATGATATATTAACGCCTAACCTCTTATCCACAGGTGGCCAAACAACCCAGAAAGAAGTACTTACCACTCGACAATCCTCCATATTTTCTACGCTCGCAACCAACCATGAGCACTTCAGAGAAATCTCAGCAGACAGCGACAGAAGTAGTAACGGATCTCGCATCAAAGCTTGATTTGATAGTAAAGGTACTAGAAAAACACGATAAGATTCTTGATCTGCTAATGGCCAACCTAAGTATCATTCAGGCTGTCCAACATCAAGCTTCTAACTCAAATCATGCCATGTTAGAGCAACCACAACAACAACCTCCGCAAGCACAAAATACCTCACCACCCACCGCTCCTACCAACCAAGGACCTCCAATTCACATTCATTGCAATCCACCACGACATGAGGTCATTCAAGAGGAAGAATGTGAATTCAGGGCAGCACAGAGGAGAAACTTGCAAGCAAACTCGAGGTAGTCGAGGAAGAGATCAAAAGAATGAAAGGCAAGGACTCCGCAAATGGAATGAGGTTTAGAGATCTGTGCCTATACCCTAATGCATCATTACCGCCAAAGTTCAAGTGTCCCGACTTCGAGAAATACAATGGCATTGGATGCCCTCTGTCCTATTTAAAACTTTACTGCGAATCTATGTGTCAGTTTGGGGACGATGACAGGTTGTTGGTTCAGTTTTTTCAAAGGTGTTTAACAGGGGCGGCCCTCTCACGTGGATTAAGAGCTGGTAGGATCTTGCTACAATGTTCTCGGAAAAATATAGGTTCAACACAGATATGGGGTTAGACCGGAATGACATGGCAAAAATGACACGGAAGCCAAAAGAAAGTGTGAAAGAGTGCGCAAAGGTGGCGGGAATCAGCCTCCAAAGTAAAACCACCGATTACTGAACAAGAGATGAACACCATATTCATCTCAACTTTGGGCCACTCATTCTATACACATCTAGTGGGTCATACAACTGCAAGCTTCTCGTCATTGGTCCAAGTAGCGGATCGAGTTGAAGATGGTATTCGGTCAGGACTGATTTATGACTTATCCAGTCTAAGGGCACCAACAGGGGATTTACTCAACGAAAACCAGCGGTCTTGAATAAGAAGAAAGATGAAGCCCAAGTTAACAATGTGCAACCTATTCGTCCTTTCTTCATCTCAACACCAAACCTAAGGCCGCCAACACCTCAGGTCCCTTTCAAAATTAATCCACCTCAAGCTGCACCAGTCCCGCAGGCATTCCAGTTCGCGCAAAATCCAGTATTTGGTTAGAACCCACAATTAGCTCAAAATCATCAAATTGAGCAACGCAGAACCAACAGGACCCTTCGAGTTTTCACCCGCCTGCCTATGACTCTATCAGAACTGTTCCCAGCATTACTTAGGGGAGAATATCTCACTAAGAGACAGCCAAACTCAGAGGCAATAACGGGACCAGGGTACAATCCCAATCAATTCTGCGAATTTCATATGGGTGCACCAGGGCATGCCACCGACCAATGTTGGCAACTCAAGCACCATGTTCAGAATCTAATCGATAGGAAAACGATTATCTTAGATGGTCCGGCAACCCAAGCACCTCAGCAGAATATCAATCAGAACCCGTTACCGACGCATAATGAGGGAGGCAGTGGGCCGACAGTCAATGCCATAGAGAGATGAACCGAGCTTCAACCCTTCAGTTCTGATAGCACCAATTGGCTCTAAGGTTAGAGTAAATCTGGGGAAAGAACCAACATCATTAAGCATCAATGCATTACCACCAGATACAACCAACCAATCATCATCTCAACTTCCAATCAATTTAGCTAATCTCACCATTCACTCCAACTCCCAAACCTCAAATCCTTCACGACCACCTCTCATCATACCTTACACATTACCAACTTCAAGCTGTTCCTCTCGGCCACCTCTCATTATACCTTGCACTATACCAATTTCAGGCACTCCTTCCCGACCACCTCTTATCATATCTTGTACTGCACTGACCCCTCAAACTTCAAGCTTCTCCTATCTTATACCAATCCACAAATCCCAAATATCACTATACCAACCGTCAAACCCAATCCACCACCTCTCGTCCTTCATCTAAAATCGGACCATCAACCTATGACCATCATATCCCCTAAACCCTTCCCATACCGCTCAAGCCAAATCGTCCCATGGAGTTATGAGACGATGATTGTGACATCTGCAGGGATTGAGAAATCGAAAGAGGCCATGGTAACGGACATTGGTCATATGACCAGATCAGGAAGATGTAAAAAAATCCCAGAAAGGGACCAGAAGAAATAAACAGAGGATGAGGATAAAAGGAAAGAAAGGGAAAAAAAAAGCTTGTAGAAGGGGAACAAGTACCAAAATAGAAACCAGAGAAGAAGAAGAGCAGAGTAACTGACAAGGAGGCAGTTGACCTCCTCAAACTCATTCGAAAGAGTGAGTACAACATTTTAGAGCAGC
Source organism: Akebia trifoliata (assembly GCF_017979445.1). Lineage (NCBI taxonomy): Eukaryota > Viridiplantae > Streptophyta > Magnoliopsida > Ranunculales > Lardizabalaceae > Akebia > Akebia trifoliata. The sequence continues at coordinate 14,837,555 of NC_141375.1, forward strand.
TGAACAAAATGCCAGCTCAAATCAGTATATTTGACCTGCTATTAAACTCGGAGCATTGCTCAAAGTCCTTAGTAGTGCACATGTACCTGAGACCACCTCACCAGAAGAGTTAGAAAAGACAGTAGGTCAGATCATGACCCCCAATCCGATCACCTTCACAGAGGATGAATTTATCAGCGGGGGGCGTGGACACATTGAGCCATTACACATTATGGTAATGTGCAAGGGTATGATGGTAGCAAGGGTACTGATCGACAACGGTTCGGCTCTTAATGTCTGTCCTCTACAAACTCTGCACAAGTTAAACGCAGACTTGTCTCACCTCAGGCCAACTAGAAGGACTGTAAGGGCTTTTGATAGTAGGAAAACTGAGTCGTTAGGGGAACTGGATCTCTAAGTCACCATTGGATCATGCACGTTTGAAGTGACATTTGAAATTCTGGACATACCTTCAGCATTAAATCTCCTCCTAGGAAGACCTTGGATTCACATCGCTGGAGCAGTTCCTCCTTCCTTACATCAACGGGTCAAATTCATTATGGGGCAAAGGGTGATCTCTGTCCTTGTCGAGAATCTTATACCCGTCGATCGATCGCCAGATGTACCTTATATAGATGTGGAAATGATTGGGGACAAAGAGGGATATCACGCTTTCCAGTTCACATCTGTCAACCATATCCCAAGGGAAAATGAGAAGACAAAGGCAGAATTATCAAAAGCAAATATGATGATCGGTCGAATAATGAAGAAGGCTGGGTATCGTCCGAAACAAAGACTAGGGCCTAAGGGAAAAGGTAGGGCCACTTTGATCAACATGCAAAAACATACTCCCTACTTTGATCTTGGATTTAAGCCTACGAGGAAAGACATCTCTGATATGAATGATAAAAAGAGGGAGCCTAAACGTGCATGAAGACAGAATAGAGAGCCTAATGTGTGGAACTTGAGAAAAGTACCACACATCAGCGTCAGCTTCCCACAGTCACAAAAAAGACCAGATGATCTGTCAGAGCCATTGTCAACAAACCATACAGCAGAACCAAGTGTTGTAAGTATCGAGCCCGTTCAATCGCAAGAAGACTCATTCGTTGAGTCCCCGCATTCCTTTACAGATGGCATGGACATCTTGTTCGAAGGAGATTCCGAATGGGGTCAAAAGGAAGAAGAAAAAGAGCCTGCTAAGGCGGAAGACGCAATATGCGAAGAAGAAAAGCCATTGTTCCCTTTTCAAATCGACTGGGATCGGTCGTAATTCCCCCCACCCTGTAAATGCCTGCACCTGGATTTGACGACAGTCACGCAGAAGTGATGGTCATATCTGAACCGTCAAGGGAGCCACTCTCCTGACTTATCCACCCTGCAGAGGAAGGGCAAGTTTTCAAGAATTGGGAGGAATACTCAATCACTTACGAGGCCGCCATGGGGTCCAGAATCCCTACAGCCTCCAAAAAAAACTTCATTAGCAAAATCTCATCTGTCCGAGGACCATAATGAGCCCTCATCCTCGGAGCAAGACTATTTTGGGGGCTCACCTTCGTTGCTAATGAATTTACATGATTTTTCTTATTTCAGGAATACAGATAGTCCACAAAATCCAAAAAAATCAAAAAGTTTTCAAAATCCAAAAAAATCAAAAACTCTGCAAAATTCAAAAAAATCAAATATCTTCAAAAACTCAAAAAAAATCAGAAATATTCAAAATAACAAAGGTTTTCAAAGAATTTTCTCGGTTGAATGAGCCCTGTGACAGAACAGAGTATAAAAGAGAGGGATACGACTTTGACCTCGAGCTCGACTTTGATCTCATTGAGATCAAAGAAGAGTCAGAGGAAGAGTTGAGTATCCCCCAAAAGAAATCAAAGAACTCATAGAACGACACGAGAAAGGTGTTCAGCCAAATATAGAGGATACAAACTAAGTGAACCTAGGCACCGAAGATGACCCACGCATCATTAAGATCGGGGTCCTATTGACGATTGAACAGAAAGAAGAGATGACAAAGTTTTTACAACAGTACCAAGATGTCTTCGCATGGTCCTATCAGGACATGTCTGGGTTGGACACAGATCTAGTCGTCCACAAGTTACCTATCAGATCAGGGAGCAAGCCAATCAAGTAGAAATTACGAAGGTTGAAATCAGAGTGGACACCGAAGTAATGAAGTAGTTCCAAGCAGGATTTCTCGCAGTATCCACCTACCCTGAGTGGCTCGCTAACATCGTTCCTGTGCCAAAAAAGGATGGAAAAGTTCGCATGTGTGTAAACTATCGGGATCTAAATATAGCTAGTTCTAAAGATGACTTTCCGTTACCACACATCGACACTTTGGTCGATAATACATCAGGGCACGGTATGTTCTCTTCATGGACGGCTTCTCGGGTTATAATCAAATAAAAATGGCGTAAGAAGATCAAGAGAAGACTGCATTCATTACACCTTAGGGTACCTTTCACTATAAGGTCATGCCATTCGGTCTCAAGAATGCTGGGACAACTTACCAACGAGCTATGACTGCCTTATTTCATGACATGATCCACAAGGAGATAGAGGTATATGTGGACGACATGATAGTTAAATCTAACCTCGACGAGGATCATCTGGTAAACCTGAAGAAGTTGTTTGATCGATTAAGGAAGTACAACTTAAGGCTTAATCCGATAAAATGTGTATTTGGGGCAACATCAGGGAAACTATTGGGGTTCATCGTCAGTAGAAGAGGCATCGAAATCGATCCAGCTAAAACGAAGTACATTATAAATATGGAGCCACCCAAATCAGAGAAAGAGATCAGGGGATTCTTGGGGAGAATTCAGTGCATTAGTCGGTTCATCGCACAACTAACTCCGATCTGTGAGCCAGTATTCAAACTACTGAAGAAGAATGAACCGAAAGAATGGAATGAAGACTGTCAAGAAGTTTTCGACAAGATTAAGAGATACTTTTTTAATCCGCCAGTCTTAGTTCCACCTACACCGGGTCGACCTCTACTGATGTATCTTTCCGTATATGAAATCTCCATGGGCTGTGTACTGGGGCAACATGATGAAATTGGTCAAAAAGAGCAAGCCATCTATTATCTTAGCAAGAAGTTTACAAATTACGAGGCAAACTATTCGACTCTCGAAAAGACGTGTTGTGCTCTCGTTTGGGCCTCACAACGGTTACACCAATACTTGCTCAGTTACTCGGCTATGCTCATTGCTCGGATGGACCCCTTAAAGTATCTCTTCAAGAAGTCGGCACTGACGGGACGCACCGCAAAATGGCAGCTACTATTATCTGAGTTCGACATCACCTATGTCACTCAAAAAACCATCAAAGGACAAGCCATTGTTGACCACTTAGCGAAACAGCTCGACTATGAGCCACTAAAGACAAATTTTCCTGATGAAGCCATCTTGTTTGCTGAAGCCGAGAGCGACAATGAAGAGTCTAACTGGAAAATGTACTTCGATGGAGCAGTAAATCAAAAGGGAAATGGAATTGGGACAATTCTAGTTAAGCCAGACGGGACTCGTATCCCCATTGTGGTCAGATTGAGGTTCCATTGTTCGAACAACGAAGCCGAGTACAAAGCATGCATTGTGGGGTTGAAAGCAGCGATCGACCTCGAAGTGGATGAAATAGATGTATTTGGAGACTCAAGTCTGGTAGTCTACCAGACAACGGGAGAATGGAAGACTCGAGAGCAGAGACTGGTTCCGTATCACGAGTATCTCGAAGATCTAAGCTCAAACTTATCTCGAATCTCATTCACTTATATGCCGAGGGCTAAGAATCAGTTTGCAGACGCATTGGCTACTCTAGCCTCCATGATCAGCATCTCCGAAGATACCATAGTCACCCTCTTGAGATTGGTATTCAAGACGAGCCAGCATATTGCTTACCTGTGGAGATCGAAGAACCTGAGGAAAAATCATGGTACGCCGACATCAAGGCATTCGTTGAGGATCGAACTTTTCCACCCGATGCCACAACTACAGACCGAAAGACTATTCAAAGATTGGCAGCACAGTTCTTCTTGAGTAGTAGAGTCTTATTCAAAAATTCGCATCACGAGGTCCTCCTCAAGTGTGTAACACAAACAGAAGCTCAACACTTAATCGAGACCGTGCATGGAGGAGTTTGTGGACCTCACATGAATGGAGATATGCTCGCAAAGAAGATTATGAGAATGGGTTACTACTGGATGGCTATGGAGAGCGATGGGTACCAATATGTTCGGAAGTGTCATTTGTGTTAAATCTATGCCAACAAAATCAATGCACCACCTTCAGAATTGTATAACATGAATTCCCCCTGGCCATTCTCACTCTGGGGTATGGATGTCATCGGTCAGATCAATCCTCAAGCTTCCAATGGGCATCGCTTCATCTTAGTCGCCATCGACTACTTTACAAAATGGGTAGAAGCTGCGTCCTACGCCAATGTTACAAGGGGCAATGTCTTGAAGTTTGTGAAGAACAACATTATATGTCGATACGGGCTTCCAAGGGGGATAGTAACCGATAACGCCAAAAATCTCAAGAACAAAGACATATCCAAAATGTGCAAAGATTTTCAGATCGTCCATCAAAACTCAGTCATTTACAAACCAAAAATGAATGGAGCAGTTGAAGCTGCTAATAAAAACATCAAGAAGATCATCAAGAAAATGGCCGTTACTTATAAGGATTGGCACGAGATGTTACCCTTCGCTCTACATGCTTATCGAACGTCAATCCGAACCTCGACTGGGGTAACACCTTACTCATTGGTTTATGGAATAGAAGCAGTCCTACCCGTTTAGGTCGAGATTCCCTCCCTTCGAATCTTAAAATAAGTTGAATTGGATAAAGCAGAATGGGTCCTAGCCCGATTCGATCAGTTGAACTTAATAAAGGAGAAACGACTTTCAGCAATCTGTCATGGACAAACTTATCAACGGAGAATAGTACGAGCTTATAACAAGAAGGTTCGACCTCGAGAGTTTGTACCCGGAGACTTAGTTCTGAAGAAGATTCTACCAATACAAGAAGATGCGAGAGGAAAGTTTCATCCAAATTACGAGGGGCCATTCGTCGTCCAAAAGGTACTGTCTGGAGGAGCGTTGATTCTCACGGAGATGGACGGGGAAGTCTTTCCACAACCGATCAATACTGACACCGTTAAAAAATATTATGCCTAAAGTCATCCTTTGAAATGAAGAGAAGCCATCTTTCCACTACCTGAACAACTATCTACCCTTAGTCAACCCTTTTTGAACCATCACATTCATTTCTCAACCTAGGACCGGGGCAAGTCACCGCTTTTAAGAGAATAAAAATAAATAAATAAATAAATAATCAAAAGTCAAAACAAAAATATCAAAGTATACTCCTGGTCCGCATGAGGATAAACTGTGACGGCTAAAAGTACAAAAAAATCAAAAATTCAAAAACCTCGAATGTCTGATCTCAAGCTCGTGTAACGATGGGAGGAGATGCAAATCATATTTTCGAAACAAAAACAGACAAACCCCGTATCCAATCTACCCCTCAATAAATCCAGACTCAGCCTTCTTTACATCATTTCATAACCTAGACTAAACCTACGTTTCGTTCTATTTAAAGTCCTCTCAGATCAGGGAATGGTTCAAGGCCACTCAATCACGGTAGAAGCACGTCATGAAAAACATTGTCAAGGTATAGCTGATTTTGCTACTTAACTCAGATTTCAAGCCACCAAAGTCGTTGGAAGACCCGAGAAGGGAGGTCAGGTCAAATATTTGAAAAAAAAGAGCGACTTGAAGTGTAGAGTCATTGATCTTGAAACTCAACTTGAGTCACCGTACCATGAAAATCGTTGGAGGAACTCGAGAGGGGAGTCCAGATCTGTTACTCAAGACAAAGCGCCACTAGAAGAGTAGAGTGTTCGATCTCGCAGCTCAACTTAAGTCATCAAGCCACAAGGGGCATAGAGAAACCGAGAAGGTATTCAAAGTAAAAAATCTATAAATAAGCATAGACTAAAAGGGCATAGTGAAAATATCAAAACCATCGGCACGATGAAAGCCCAAAAATGGTGTCGATGCGCAAAAATGTGAAAACCGGGTCTAGTGAAAATCGTAATTGGTGCCAGGGGCAGAAATGAAAAAATAAAAAAAAAACAAAAACAAAAACAAAAAACAAAAAAATAAAAAAAAAACAACTCCTGGCCCGCAAGAGTATAAACTCTGAACGATAAAAATCTCGAAATCCTCAATGTTCCAACGGATACAACGAAGATAACTCAGTCAAAATTCTCAGTCTCGGGGATGACTCTAAAGAGGCTAAGGATTAGCTGACACTTGTATCATTGGCATTTGGCAAAAGCACCACGATCGTTGACGTTTAGAGTCGTCCAACACTAGTTTGTCACAGATTATTCGACAAAGGCAATCTTTTAAAATCTAAAACAAAAAAACATGCATCATCAAAATTACTATTTTTAGCCTATGACGAAAAATCTTGGACTTTTATTAAAATCAAGAGTTTTCGAAAGCAGTAGATATATCTGAGGCCACTACATAAAAACCTATCTGATTCATTTCAAATAGTGCTATATCATCTTCTCAAAAGTAGGGTACGAAAAGGAACAACGGGCAAGGAACCACTCATATATCCCCTTGAGGAGCATAGTAGGCACCAAATCTATCCTCGAAGGCTTTGATTTGAGAAGACTGGTCAATAATGATTATCTCTGCATCCGAGGCAAGATGACTGACCGAATACTCAAATATCAAGTCGTCATGCATTTTCAAAGCAAGTCTCTCTCGAGAATGGCCACGCTACGCTAAGCCCTCTCAAGAGATCCTGTAACTTCCATGAAGGAGAAACAAAGTTCGAAATTCAAAATCAACGAGGGAAAAAGAAAAAATATTTCAAAATTGCATTGCATGGTTTAAAACGTCGATCATTTTCCAAAACTCATCAAAAATCAATCCAAGATTTCAAACGAGCTCCGTGCCACGAAATCAAGGGTTTCAAAAAAGCTAACCCTGTCAGACCCCGTGCTTGGGTAGCCACAATCTACGAAAAATCTTCAATCCATTCGATGTTTTTAACCATCTTGCGATGAATCATTTTGGGTTCGCACAAATAAAGGTCTATTCTATTCTTTACAGTTCTTTGCAAGCAACTCCTGCAAAGAGGGGGCAGCTGTAGACACCCCGATTTGCACGAACCCATTAGGAAAATCTAAATTTTCTCGAATTGATTCCAAGTTAGACTTAAGCTTTCTCAATGGACTCACATTGCCACTTGGCATCATTATTCATGCATATTTATTGCATCTCATATCATTGCATGCCCATACCTTGTCCCTAATCCACTTTAAATCTATATCCATCACTCATACCCTATCCCAAGTCCATAAATAAAGTCCATATCCTAAACCCAATGACCCAAATCCATTACCTAGCCCAACCTAAGCCCAAGACGAAGTCTATTCTCTAAGCCCAATAGCAAATCCATTCTAAGCCCATTCTTTCACCCCCTCAAAAGATGACACATGTTGATCTCCCATTAGCCTTCAATACCCAATGCATTATCTAATTGGAGGGTCAACTCCCCCTTTGTGAAAACTCAAGAATGCCCTTCCCAAAAAGGTTGGTCAAACCAAAAAGGTTCTTGGGTCTTTAGTAATAATTTATAAAGTTGAGAGAACTTCCAATCATACCCTCAAAAAGTGGGAATCTTCAAGTACATATATAAAGTTCTCCCATTAGTCCATTTCAAAATTATACTTCCACCTTTGCTTTATTTGTTATTTACAAATGAATTAAGATATACTTTTTACCTACTACTCCACCTTTACACATGTCATTCTCGTACTCACCCTCCCAAAAGTACTTGTGTTCTCCCATTTGTCCATTTTAAAAATATACTTACACCCTTGATTTTTTTCTTATTTACAAATGAACCAAGATCTACTTTTTACCTACCACTCCATCTTTACAAATGTCACTCCCTTATTCACCCTCCCAAAAGTACTTTTGTTTTCTCACCTCTATTTATCAAAAAACCTAAGATCAAAGAATGTTTTTCGGGTTTCTTCACAAATGTCATTTTTACCCTCAAAAAAATGAAAAATCCCAAAAGAAACAACCTAAACCTCATGTCCATTTTCATTATTTTTAGGGTTGGACTACTTTATCCCCAAAAGTCCTCTAAAAACTCTATAATACCCTCATTTTCGAAGAACAATTCATGCTCTCAAGCCCCCATCTCTCAACCTAAAACTTTACCAAAATCTTTATTCATTCTCTCATCTTCTAAACTTCAACTCAACCCTCAACCATCTCACTCAACTCTCAAGCCTACTTTTCAAAGGTCAAGTTCATCAAGGGACAAGGTGGGGTCAAGATGTAGTTTATTTATTTTAAAGCTTGCATCTTCTTCTTCTAACCCTCTACTTTATTTTCTTTTTAGAAATCCCTTAGGATGTAATGCATACCCTCTCCCATCCCCGGTAGATTGGACTAAGGTTCGATCGAAAGGATGAGGGTTGAAGCCCTTTTCACCCCAATATCATGCATCATCTTGTACACAATGCACACACTCACCTATGTATGACAATGATGAAAAAATGTGTCACCCTCTTGATGAGGTGAAGCACTAAGTTTCTATTGATGCATACATGCATCAAGGTTGTGGCTCAAGGGAACTCATCATTGAGTCTCTCTAAGAGCTCAAACCTACATTCACATTCATAAATTTAATGTGACTACATGGGTCATTATCTTCCATAGAATGCCCTTAATGTCACTTTGAAATAAAAACCCTTTGAAAATGGGACATTTCACTCTAATGCACACACCACCCTCATCATGCATTCTCATGCATTTTAATATTTATTTTCCTAATTTTTACAAGAATAATGGCCAAACAAGATAACCACCTTTGGTGGGGAGGATGGGGTGCCTAACACCTTCCCCATCCTCTAACCGGACCTCCTTACCTAGATCTTAGGTAGACCTTTCCTTTTTCAACATATGAGAGTTATTACAATGCTATGGAAAAAATGATTTTCAAAAAATTTGATTCGGATGCCCATTCACGCCCATTCACACCCATTTCCAAAAAAGAATTGTGGCGACTCCAAACAATATAGCATTGAGGTTCATGGCGAACATTTCATGTCTACAGGGTCCATGAGCCATATTCAATTCGAACCGGATCCACGACCCGTATCCATTCTAATTGGGTCCACAACCGATATCTAATCGAAAATGGGTCCAGGACCTATATCCATTCGAATTGGGTTCACAATCCATATCCAATCCAAATTGGGTTCATGACTCGTATCCATTTCAAATTGGGTTCACGACTCATATCCAATCCAAACTATGTCAATCTTCCAATTTTAACACGAATCATTAAGATCAACAATCGGCTAATCAATCCAAATGAATCCAATCATTTTCTAACAAATTAGATTTGAAAAAAAGGTGTTTTAACGCACCGATTGCAATTTTTGATCAAAGTCGGTGCCTAAAAACGATCTTACCCTGTTGATACGAGGGGAATAGATATGTCTATTTAAGGAAATAAGGTGACTTAAGAGTACCCTTGCTAAGGCATTGTGCACTACCTCTTCTTTGGGGATCTGACTGGCCAACCTTGATTTCAGAGATTTGAATTGAAAATTGACAAAAGATTTTTCCATCTCAATCCGTTTGCATTAATCTATCTTTATAAAATATTTTTTTTTTAACTCTGTGTTAATACCTAACTCGGTGCTAACTAACCTTCGATTTTGTGCCGACAAACCTACAACTCCGTATTGACCAATACCCAACTCCGTGCTGATAAACCTTCGATTTCGCATCAATAAACCTTTAGCTATGTGCTAACAAACTCTTGGTTCTGTGTCGATAAACCTTCAGCTCCTTGCTGACAAATCTCCGGCTCTGTGCTGATAAACCTTCAGCTCCGTGTTAACAAACCCATGGCTCCGTGTCGATAAACTTCCAACTCCGTGTTGACAAACATCTGGCTCCGTGCTGATAAACCTCCTACTCCGTGTTGACAAACCTCCTGCTCCATGTCGATAACTCTTCAGTTCCATGCTAACAAACCTCTGGCTCCATGTCAATAAACCTCTAGCTTCGTGCAGACAAACCTCCAACCCCGTGCTGATAAACCTCCAGCTCTGTGCTAACTAACCTTTGACTCCATACCGATAAACCTTCAGCTCCATGCTACTAACCCTCTAGTTCCATGTCGATAAATCTCCAGCTCTATGCTGACCAAGACCCAGCTTCGTGCTGACAAACCCCAGCTCCGTACTGACACAAAAAATTATAACTCCAACCTAATCCAGACTTTCTTAATTCAACTTTACCAATTAATCCAATTTGGCATAATAAATCGTCATACATCCTCATTGTGTAAATAAATATAGTAACACTCAACCTCTTATCTACAGGTGGCCAAACGACCTAAAAAAAAGTACTTGCCACCTAACAATCCTCCATATTTTCTACTCTCATAACAAACCATGTGCACTTCAAAGCAACCTCAACTATTAATGAAAAAACTAATAACGGATCTCACTTCGAAGCTAAATATAGTGGTGAAGGTGTTAGAAAAACATGACAAGATTTTAGATCTATTAATAGCAAATCCAAGTATCATTAAGGCTATTCAACATCAAACCTCAGGCTCGAATCAGGCTATACCGGAACAACTACAACAACAATAGCCACCAGCGTAGAATATCCTACCACCCATGGCTCCAACCAATCAAGGGCCACCAATTCACATTCATTGTAACCCACAACAACAAGATGTCATTCAAAAAAAAAAGGTGAACTTAGAGCAACTAAAGTGAGAAGCACCACAGAGGAAAAACTAACTAACAAGCTTGAGGAAGTTGATGAGGAGATCCGAAGAATGAATGGAAAAGACTTCACAAATGAAATGAGATTCAGAGATCTTTGCCTATATCCAAACGCACTATTACCGCCAAAGTTCAAGTGTCCAGACTTCGAGAAGTATAATGGTATCGGATGCCCTCTATCCCACTTGAAACTCTACTGTGGATCTATGTGCCAATTTGGTGATGATGATAGGATGTTAGTCCAGCTCTTTCAAAGGAGTTTAATAGGGGTGGCCCTCTCATGATTTTCTCAGTTGGATCATTCTCGAATTAAGAGTTGGCAAGATCTGACTATGGTTTTCTCAGAAGAGTATAGGTTCAATACATATATGGGACTGGACAAGAATGACATGGCCAAGATGACTCGGAAGCCAAAGGAAAGTGTGAAAGAGTATGCACAAAGGTGGCGGGAATCGACCTCTAAAGTGAAACCGCCAATGATAGAACAAGAGATGAACACCATATTCATCTCAACTTTGGGCCACTCATTCCATACTCATCTAGTGGGCCATACGACTGTAAGCTTTTCGTCATTGGTCCAAGTAGCGGATTGGGTGGAAGACGGTATCCGATTAAGTCTAATTTACGACTTGTTCAGTCTAGGGGCAATATTGGGGGGTCCATCCAACGGAAGCCAGTCGTTTTGAACAAGAAGAAAGAGGAAGTACAAGTTACAATCTACAACCCATCTAACCATTCTTCGTCCTAGCACCAATAGTGAACCAGAGGCCACCAGCTTTTCAAGCCCCTTTCAGAGTTAATTAACCTCAAGCTGTACCTATTCCATAAACATTCCAGTTCAGGCAAAATCCAGTGTTTGGTCAGAACCCTCAATTTGCCCAGAACCATCAATTTGAGCAGCGCAAACCCAATAGGGTCCCTCGAGTATTCACCCGTTTTCCTATGACTCTGTTAGAATTATTACTAGTACTACTTAGGGGAAAATACCTCAATAGGAGGTAGCCAAACCCAAAGACCTTAAGAGATCTTCAATGAGAGTGTGTCGTGATGTGGGGAGGGGTACTCGCAGCACGACTAAGCGAAATCATCGTAATACATAGGAAACGAAAACAAACTTTAACTCGCTCTTTAGATAGAGGTTTGCTCACTGCCATAGAGCCCCGCCTCCTCGGATTACCAAAAGGAAGGGGAGAAAAAAAGGGGCTCATATGGCCGTGAATCTGACCAACCAAATAAAGGGACCTGGGTACAACCCCAATCAATTCTGTGAGTTTCATATGGGTACACCAAGGCATGCCACCGACCAATGCTGACAACTTAAGTATCAAGTTCAGAATTTTATTGATATAAAAACCATCATCTTGGATGGTCCAACGGCCCAAGCATCTTAACAGAATATCAATTAGAACCCTTTACCGACGTACAAGGGGGGAGGCAATGGACCCACAGTAAATTCCATAGAGAGGGATGAACCAAGCTTCGACCCTTCAGTCCTAATAGTACCTATTAGCTCCAAGATTAAAGTCAACTTGAGGAAGGAATCAGCGTCCTCAAGCATCAATGTTTACCTCGAGACATAACTAACCAATCACCATCCCAACTACCAATCAGAATGGCCAATCTCACTATTCATTCAAACTCCCATACCTCGATTCCCTTTCTACCACCACTCATCATACCTTACACAACACCAACTTTAAACTATTCCTCTCGACCACATCTTATCATACCCTACCCTATACCGACCTCTCAAACTTCAAACTTCTCCTTTCGACCACCTCTCATCCTACTCTATGCTAACTCACAAATCCCTAACATCACTACACTAACCACCAAGCTTGGCCCACCACCTTTATCCTCCATCTAAAGTCAAACCTTTAACCTAAGACCATCATATCCCCTAAACATTTTTTGTACCACTCAAATCAAATCATCCCATGGAGTTATGAGATGATAATCGTCACATCGGTAGAGATTGAAAAGTCGAAGGAGGCTATGGTCACAGACATTGGTCACATGACCAGATCAAGGAGGTATTACAAGGTGTCGAAAAAAGAACAAAAAAGGTAGATCGAAGAAGAAAGAAGAAAAGAAAAGGGAAAATGAAAGCTTGTGAAGGAAGAACAAGTACCACAAAAAGAGTCAGAGAAGAAGAAGAATAGGGTAACCAATAAAGAAGCAACTAACCTTTTCAAACTCATTCGAAAAAGTGTTATAACATTGTGGAACAGTTGAACGGAATGCCAGCTCAGATCAGTATCTTTGACCTACAATTAAATTCAAAGCACCATTGGGAAATAGCACTCAAAAGTTCTTAGTAGTGCACATGTACCCGAGACCACCTCTTTAGAAGAGTTGTAATGAACAGTAAGACAGATCATGACCCCCAATCTTATCACCTTCACAGAAGACAAATTTATCAATGAAGGGCGTATTCACATTGAGCTGTTACACATCATAGTAATATGCAAGGGCATGATGGTAGCAGGGGTATTGATCGACAATGGCTCGACTTTAAATGTCTGCCCTTTACAAACTCTACACAAGTAAAACGTAGATCAACACTCAAAAGGTCTAGTACCTAAAGGAACAGGTAGGGCCATTCTGATTAGTACCTAAAAGCATACTCCCTACTTCGGTCTCGAATTTAAGCCTACGAAGAATGACATCTCGGACATGAATGATAAGAAGAGGGAACTTCGACTCGCACGAACACAAAATCGAGAACCTAATGTTTGGAACTTAGGCAAAGTACCACACATCAACGTTAGCTTCCCATGATCAATAAAAAGGCCAGATGATCTGTTAGAATTGATGTCTACAACCTACTCAAGAGAGCCAAGTATTGTAAGTATTGAACCGGTTCAAGTACAAGAAGACTTATTCGTTGAGTCCCCGCATTCCTTTACGGATGGCATGGACATCTTGTTCAAAGGGGATTCCGAATGGAGTTAAGAGGAAAAAGAAAAATAGCCCGCTAAGGCAAAAATTGCAATATGCGAAGAAGAAGAATCAATGTTCCCCTTTTAAATCGATTGTGATCTATCGTAATTCCACCAATCCTTCAAATACCTATACCCGGATCTGACGACAGTCATCCGAAAATGATGGTCATATCTAAACCATCAAAGGAGTCACTCTCCCAATTTATCTACCCTACAGAAGAGAGAGAAACTTTCAAGAATTGGGAGGAGTACCCAATCACTTATGAGGCCACGATAGGGTCCAAAATCCTTAAGACCTCCAAAAAAAATGCTATTTACAGAATCTCATTTGCCCGAGGACCATAATGAGCCATCGTCCTTGGAACAAGACTATTTGGGGGCTCACCTCCGCTACTACTGAATTTACATGATTTTTCTAGTTTCAAGAGTCCCGATAATTTACAAAATCCAAACAATAAAAAATCTTTCAAAATTCAAAAAAATCATAAATCTTCAAAATACTAAAGGTTTTTAAAGAATTACCTCAGTTGAATGAGCCTTGTGACAGAACATAGTATGAACGAGAGGAATATGACTTTGACCTCGAACTTGACTTTGATTTTATGGGGATTGAAGAAGTGTCCAAGGAAGAAGTTGAATATCCTCCAAAAGAAATAAAAAAAACTCATGGAACGTCACGAGAAGGGTGTTCAACCAAATATAGAGGATACAGACTCAGTGAACCTAGGTACTGAAGATGACTCACGGATCGTTAAAATCGGAGTCTTACTGATGACTGAGCAGAAAAAAAAGATGACAAAATTCTTATAGTAGTACCAAGATGTTTTCACATGGTCCTATCAAGACATGCCTGATTTAGACATAGATTTAGTCATCAACAAGTTACCTATAAAATCAAAAAGCAAGCCATTCAAGTAGAAATTACGAAAATTAAAGCTAGAATGGACACTTAAGGTAAGGATGAGGTAATGAAGCAGTTTCAAGTAGGGTTTCTCATAGTATCCACCTACCCCGAGTGGCTGGCTAACGTTGTGCCAGTACAAAAAAAGGATGGAAAGTGTGCATGTGTAAACTACCGAGATCTAAACAGGGCCAGTTCTAAGGACGACTTTTCATTATTGCATATTGACACTCTTGTCGATAATACGGTAGAGCATGGTATGTTTTCATTTATGGATGGCTTCTCGGGCTACAATTACATAAAATGGTAAAAAAAAAACCAAGAGAAGACTGCGTTCATCACACTTTGGGGTACCTTTCACTATAAGGTCATGACATTTGGTCTCAAGAATTTTGGGGCAACTTACCAATGAGCCATGACTACTATATTTCATGACATGATTCATAAGGAAATAGAAGTATACATAGATGACATGATAGCTAAATCCAATCTCGACGAGGATCATCTGATAAATCTGAAGAAATTATTCGATCGATTAAGGAATTACAATCTAAGGTTTAATCCAGCAAAGTGTGTATTTGGGACAATGTCAGGAAAGCTATTGGGGTTTATTGTCAATAGAAGAGACATCGAAATTGATCCAAATAAAAGTACATCATAAATATGGAGCCACCCAAATCAGAAAAAAAATCAAGGGATTCCTAGGGAGAATCTAATACATTAGTCGGTTCATCACACAACTTACGTCAATCTGTGAGCTAGAATTCAAACTACTAAAGAAGAATAGTTGAAAGAATGGAATGAAGATTGTCAGGAAGTTTTCGACAAGATCAAGAAATACCTGCTTAATCCACCAGTCTTGGTTCCTCCTACACCTGGTCTTCTGTTGATATATCTTTCCATACAAGAAAATTTCATGGCTTGTGTACTGGAGCAATATGATGAAACTGGTCAAAAAAAGCAAGCCATCTACTACCTCAATAAAAAGTTCACAAGTTATGAGGTGAACTATTCGACTCTTAAGAAGACATGTTGTGCCCTCGTCTAAGCATCACAACAGCTACGCTATTACTTACTCAGTTACTCGACCAAGCTCATTGCTCAGATGGACCCTTTGAAGTATCTCTTTGAAAAGTAGACATTAATGGGATGTACTACAAAATGACAACTACTATTATTCGAGTTCGACATCACCTATGTCACTCAAAAAGCCATTAAAGGCAAGCCATCACCGACCACTTAGCAGAGCATCCTCTACTTGACTATGAGTTACTCAAGACAAATTTTCCTGATGAAGCCATTTTGTTCATCAAAGCTAAAGACGACGATGAAGACAAAAGCTGGAAAATGTATTTTGATGGGACAGTAAATAAAAAAGGAAATGAAATTGGGGCAGTCTTGATCAAACCAAACGGAACTCATATCCCCATTTTAGTTAGACTAAGGTTCTAATGTTCAAACAACGAAGTTGAGCATGAAGCATGCATCGTGGGATTGAAAGTAGCAATTGACCTTGAAGTGGATGAAATAGATATATTCGGAGACTCGAGTCTGGTAGTCTACCAGACAATGGGAGAATGGAAGACCTGAGAGCAAAGGCTAGTTCCTTATCATGAGTATTTCGAGGATCTGAGCTCAAACTTCACCCAAATCTCATTCACCTACATGCCAAGGGCTAAGAACCAGTTTGCAAACGCATTGGCCACTTTGGCTTCAATGATCAGTATCTCTGAAGACACCATTATCGACCCTCTTGAGATCGATATTCAAGACGAGCCAACATATTGTTTGCCTATGAAAATTGAAGAGCCTAAAGAAAAACCATGATATGCAGACATCAACGCATTTTTCGATGATCGAACTTTCCCATTGGATGCCACAACAAATGATCGAAAAGACTATTCAATGATTGACAGACAGTTCTTCTTGAGTAATGGAGTCTTATATAAAAAGTCACACCATGAGGTCCTTCTTAGGTGTGTAATAGAAGTAGAAGCTCAACACTTGATTGAAACTGTACATGGTGGAGTCTATGGACCTCACATGAATGAACATATGCTCGCAAAAAAGATAATGAGAATAGGTTACTACTGGATGACCATGGAGAACGACGGGTACCAAAATGTTCGGAAATGTCATTTATGTCAAATTTACACCAACAAGATCAATGCATCACCTTCAGAGTTGCACAACATGACCTCTCCCTGGTCCTTCTCACTCTGGGGCATGGACGTCATCGGACAAATCAATCCTCAAGCTTCTAATGGGCATCGCTTCATATTGGTTGCCATCGACTACTTTACGAAATTGGTAAAAGCCACATCCTACACCAATGTTACAAGGGGGGGGATAGTAAATAACAACATCATATATCAGTAGGGTCTCCCAAGCGGGATAGTAACTGATAATGCCAAGAATCTCAAGAACAAATATATGTCCAAAATGTGCAAGGATTTTTAGATCACCCATCATAACTCAGTCATTTATAGATCAAAGATGAACAAAGTAGTTGAAGTCGCTAATAAAAATATCAAGAAGATCATCCGAGAAAATGGCTATCACTTACAAAAATTGGCACGAGATGTTACCATTCGCTCTACACGCTTATTGAACGTCGATCTGAATTTTGATTGGGGTAACGCTTTATTCGCTATTCTATGGAATGGAAACAATTTTACCTGTTGAGGTAGAGATTTCCTCTCTTCGAATCTTGAAATAAGTTGAACTAGATGAAGCTGAGTGTGTCCAAGTCCGACTCGATCAGTTAAACTTAATAGAGGAGAAACGTCTTTCAACAATCTGTCATGGGCAAACTTATCAACGGAGAATAGCACGTGCTTATATCAAGAAGGTTTGACCTCGAGAATTTGTACCAGGAGACCTAGTACTAAAGAAGATTCTGCCAATACAACGGGCCATTCGTCATCCAAAAGGTGCTGTTTGAGGATTATTAATCCTCACAGAGATGGACGGGGAAGTCTTTCCACAACCGATCAACACTGACATTATCAAGAAATATTACGCCTAAAGTCATCCCTTGAAATGAAGAGAAACCATCTTTCTACTACCTGAACAATTATCTATCCTTAGTTAACCATTTTTGAGCCATTACTTTCATTTCTTAACCTAAGACTGGGGCAAGTCACCGTTATCGAGAAAATCAACAAATTACAAATACAAAAAAAATGAAAAAAAGTCAAAAGAAAATATCAAAGTATTTTTGGCCCGCATGAGGATAAACTATAAATGGCTAAAAGTACAAAAAATCAAAAAAGTCAAAATCTCGAATATTTGATCTTAAGCTCGACCCAAATCTCCTGCCTAAATAAGTTTGTGAGACGCACATAGATCATATTTTCAAAACAAAAATAGACAAATCCCATGTCCATTCTATCCCCCAATAAATCCAAATTTAGCCTTTCATACCCTTTCGCCACCCTAACCTAAGCCTACGATTCATCATATTTAAAGTCCTTTTAGATCAGGAAATTATTCAAGGCAAATTAGTAACGGTGGAAGCATGTCATGAAAAATAGCGTTTGATCTTGTTACTCAATTCAGATTTCAAGCCGCCAAAGTCGTTGGAGGACCTGAGAGGGGAGGTCAGGTCGAATATTTGAAAAAAAAGTGATTTGAAGTGTAAAGTCATTGATCTCAAAGCTCAACTTAGTCACTGCACCATGAAAATCGTTGGAGGAAGGCAAGAGAGAAGTCCAGATCTATTACTCGAGAAAGAGCGTCATTAGAAGAGTAGACTATTCAATCTCGCAGCTCAACTTAAGTCACCAAGCTAGAAGGGGCACAAAGAAATCAAGAAGGAGTTCAAGGTGAAAATCTATAAAGTGAGCATAGACTGAAAAGGCATGGTGAAAACCCGAAAAGGCGTTGTACGTAAAAGAGTCAGTCTATGGCAAGATCAAAATCACCTGCACGATGAGAACCCGAAAAGGGTGTCGATAGGCAAAAATGTGGAAATCATGTCTGGAGAAAATCGTAATTGGCGCCAGGGTAAAAAAAACAAAAAATAAAAAAATCTTGAAGACAAATGTTTCAGCAAGTACAACGAAGATAGCTCAGTCAAAATTCTTAACCTTATGGATGACTCTAAATATGCTAAGGATTAGCTTACACTTTTATCCTCGACATTTGGCAAAAACATCATGATCGTCAAAGTTTAGAGTTGTCAAACATTGGTCTGTCATAGATTATTCAACAAAGGCAATCTTTTAAAATCTAAAAAATTGAATTATCAAAATTACTATTTTTGGCCTATGACGAAGAATCTAGGACATTCTTAAAACCAAGAGTTTTCAAAAGTATTAGATATATCTAAGGCTACTACGTAAAAACATATTTTTTCACTTCATTAAATACTACATCACTCTCCTTAAAAGTAGGGTACTAAAAAAAGAACTACAGGCAAAGAACCTGTAGACACCCCATTTTTGCATCCGCCTGATTAATCAACTCGTCAACCCGATCGCAATGATTCCCAATGATGGATGTGTATTCCATTGCTTTATTTTGTTACCAGATGTGTTTTAGAAATCCGGAAGAGGTATCTCGAACTGACCAAAACCTTAGAAACCATGCTACGCTAGGAAAATACGACTCCAGAAACATTGAAATCATCATCTTGCAGACCAAAAAGAAGCGTCACGATAAAAATCACTAAAAATTGATCAAATTACCAAAATATCCCTAACCTCAAAACAACCCTAGAGCCTACGTTACGTTTAGGAAAACTCTCTCAAACACATAAAATAACAAATCGAAACTAAATAAATCATTTCACCAATTTTCACAGATTTTGACAAAATTACGAAAATGCCCCTCATAAAGTTCATGACCATTTCACACAAAAGACTTCATAAATGACACAAACCAATATTCCCATTGAATTCCTTACGAAAAATCGATTCTAAAACATCCTAAAACATTAAAAACCGACTTAAAACGTGAAAAGTCCTCTCCGGGGGTAAAACGGTAATTTCACAATTTTCATAATTAAAAATTTTGAAATTAATAAATAAAATATTAAATAATTAAAGTGAAACATTAATGAAATTAATTTAAAATTTTGAATTAAAAAATCGATCAATCGGGCTTGCAAGTAAAATTGTTGAGGGTTCGTGAGATATTTCTTTAAGGACCCCTCCATTTGGGGGTCCAAAGAATTAAAGATATTTTAGAGGAGGGGTGCTCCAAAAATTTAAAGTCAATCAAGCAAGACTAAGGTCAAGGTATTAAAGTCAATCAAGTGAGACTAAAGTCAAAATTAAAGTCAATTAAGCAAGACTGAAGTCAAGAGATATTAAAAGTCAATCAATTAAGACTAAAGTCAAAATATTAAAAGTCAATCAAATAAAACAAAAAGCCAAAATCATAAGAGAATTCTAATTAAATAATAACTCTGTCTAATAGAGTTGTAACTAAAAAACAATTCTACCTAAAACAATTCTAATTAAAACACAATTCTACCTAAAACAATTCTAACTAAAACACAACTCCAATTAAATACTAACTCTATCAAAATCAACCCTAAAAAAAATCTATAAATAGAGGTCCTCACATCCTATTTTCGTATCAAGTCATAAACCCTAAGAGAAATAGGTCTAGAAGCCCCCTAGCCTCCCATAAACCCTAGTTTTGAAGCCCAACTCCTTACCTAACATCCCTTCTTCGATTTTAGCCTAAAAAACACCTAAAAACCTTCAAAAACACCCCAAAACCCATAACAAATTCGAAGAATTCAGATCTAAGAAAGTGATACCTCAACTTGGAGATCAGAAATCAGATCCGGTGAGAGAACGAAGCGAGGAATACTGTACAAGAAGTTATTCTATCAGATCTGAGGGAAAAGAAAATCGTTGCGTTCGAAAAAGGTAAGTAATTTTATTTTTTTATTGATTAGGTTTTTTAGCAATGTAGTTCTACTTGAAATTAGTAGAGACGGCTTTGGCCGGACGGGGTTGGTGCCCAACACCTTCCAACCCCGTAACATGATCCCCGAATTCAATTTTTTTTCTGTTCTAGATTAGTTCTTTATCCGTTTAGAGTCATTGATCGGTTCCTAGACCATAATAACTAGGTGGCGACTTCCCAAACCTCAATGGTCAAAAGTGGATCCGCGCACCCCACGGATCGAGGGCGCTTTCAGAACCATTCAAACGTTTTCTTGAGAGGCATAGCAGGCATGAAGTCTATCCTCTAGGGCTTTGATCTGAGCAGCCTGGTGAATGATGATTATATCCAATTCCGAGGCATAGCGACTCACCAAGTACTAAACATATCATATCGGCATGCAAGCTTCTCTTAAGAACGGCCACACTACGCCAAGTCTTTTCCAAATGATCCTGTAACTACCATGGAAAAAAAAAGAAGTTCAAAAGTCAGAATCAACAAAGGAAAAACAAGAAAATATTTCAAAATTGCATTGTATGATTTTAAACGTCGATCATCTTCAAAAAACCATCAAATTTTCATCCAAGATTTCAAACAAGCTTAATACCATGAAGTCAAGGACTTTAAAAAATGCTAACCCTGTCAAAACTCGTGCTTGGGTAGCCACACTTCACAAAAAACCATCAATCCATCCGACGTTTTTAATCATCTTGCGATTAATCATTTCAAGTTCATATAAATAAAGGGTCTAATTTATTTTTTGCAGTTCTTTGCAAGCAACTCCTGCAAAGAGGGGCAGCTGTAGACACCCTAATTTGTATGAACCTAGTAAGAAAAAAAATCAAATTTTTTCGAATTGATTTTAATTAAAAGCTTAAGCCTCTCCACGGGCCTGTATTGTTACATTACATCATTTTCACCATTTTCATGCATCATATCATATAGTTTGCATACTCAACCTTGTCCCTAATCCAAGCTAACCCGATCTGAAACCAAATCTATTTTCCATTAATCGATCCATCACCCAGATCCTAACCAAAGTCCATTTCACAACCCAATCTAAGTTCAAAACCAAAGTCCACTTCCTAACCCAATCTAAGTCCAAAACCACGTCCACTTCTAAATCCTAAAGTCTATAACCTAAGCCCATTCCAAGCCCAACACCAAGTCCATTTGTAATACCCCGATTTTTAGCTCGTATCTCGAAGAAATCAAATAGGGGTATTTTGAGAAGAATTCCGAAAGAGGATCTTAGAGTAAAATACTTGGATATTATTTTATTCATTTATAAGGAAAACCGACTTTGCCATTAGATTAAAAAAGGTCGGAATATGTACTTTAGCCTATAAGCAAGTTCGAATTCGAGTTCAGATGGAAAATTTATAAAATCCTTAAATTTCACATTAAGTGGGACCCAAGAAGTGAAATTTCGTTAGAGCGAGAATCGGGAAAATCTGATGACACCGTTAGGTCCGCAACGAAAAATTTGTCGAAATGGAATACTCGTTTGTCATTTTTCGAGCCTGAATGGTCAGGATACTGTTGGAAGTAGAAACTAAACGAAAATGCCAAAAATACCCTCCAACCCTTATAAAAAGAACTAAACATTCTTTTATTCCATTTTCTCTTTCCTTACTCACAAAGAAACCAGCCCATTCCCCAACCCAAGGGTTTCGACCTGTTCCCTTCAAGATCCGTTGAGAACGAGGCCAAGTTGGCCTCGGTGAAGAAGGCAAAGTCATCGGCCACGACAAGATCTACGTTCTCATCTCATTAAACCCTCATTTTCATTTTTTTCTCTTGATCTCTCACTAAAAATAGTATGAGGATTTGAGTCTATCCACTTGGAGGCCTATCCAATTTCAAGGAGGAGTTGTCTACCACCGTTGAAAGAGGAAGGACACCTTCATTAAAGGTTTTATGACCAACTCGTTCGTTTTGCACCCAAGTCAGCCCAAACTCGTTTCTCGTACCGCCAAACCTTGATCCTTCGCACTATCTCACCACCCTCGACGTCCACAAACTAGGTAGGGGACTTTCAATTCTTAGTAGTAAACTTAGATTTTAAAATATGCATTTAGGTTATTTTGAAAACTCGTTTGTTGTATTTATAAATCGTAGAAATCTTACGTTTGATTTTAAAAATAATGTTAGAATTAGATATTTGATGTGTTTCTATGAAGTTTTAACAACAAATTCGTGAGTGGGTCAAAGGATTCAAAGAACAGAAGAAAAACCCAAAAAATGGACCGAAGAACCACAAATTCGTGAATGGTTCAGTGCTGTCGGCAGGAAAGGTCGGTGCCACCGACAAAATGATGCTTCTGCCACCAGCAGCCACCGATAGAACTGGTTTCAAAATAGTTTTGGGTTATGTCCCTCATGACTTGCGCAATATCTTCTTTAATTTTTACCTTCCATTTACTTTAAGGGTATGTTTATTGCACATGGAAAATAGGGTGGAAAATCAATTTCCATGGAAAATGACATTTTTCAAGTGTTTGATTGCACATGGAAATGGAAATTCATTTTCCACCCCATTCAAAAAGTCCACTAAATCATGGATTTCACTTTCCCACCCATATGGGTGGGAAAATGAAATCCACCCATATTTTCCATTCTCAATTCTTCGCTACCACCACCACCACCACCATTACACTAACCTCGTCGTCGTCGTCATTGCCGTCGTTACCATTGCCGTCGTCGTTGGCTCCATCTCCAACCACCTTCTCTCTCTCTCTTCTTATTTTTCTTCTTCTCCTTCTTCTTCATCCCTCACCTCTTTCGCCACCACCACCACCACATTCTCTCCCCATCTTCCTCGCTTCTCTCCGTCACCATCGTCACCACCGTAGCCGTAATCTCCGTCACCATTGTCGCTGCCACCACCTTCGTCGCCACCATCACCACATCCTCTCCCCCTCTTCTCATTTTCTTCCTCCTTCTCCTCTTCTTCTTTTTTCTCATAATTTTTCATGATTTTATCCAAGTGAAATCAAACAATGGAATTTGATTTTCCAACCCTACCTATTTTTCACAACTAATTTTCCATGGATTTCAAATTCCATGGAAAGTGACTTTCCATGCAATCAAACATACCCTAAAAGTTCTTTAATGAAATTAAGATTTTACCCCTATTTCAGAACAATGGGAATTATTTCAAAATCCAAATCTCAAAGGATCAAAATCTAAATTTTGGTTTCAAAAACAAAACGTAAATTTTGACGTTTTCGACAAAATTTTAAAAGTTGATATATTTCGTGTTACTTTGAATTATACTATAAAAATTATATGGTGTTGAATATCGTGTTAAAGGCTTTCCTTTCCAAAAATTCCGTTTTCAATTTCAAGTTTGAAAATTTGAGTTTTCGATACTTAGCCTATTTTTCACCAGCTTTTTCAATTTTGGCAGTTTGCCTTCGTGAACCCATTAAGACCCCGTTTTAACAAAAATTTAATGGTTTTGTTGATCAAATGGTCAAAGTAACTTTGGAAGCTTGAAAAGAAAGATTTGATTTAAAAAGTCGAGAAGTGAAAATATCGAAAGAATGGGAAAGGAGATGATTGATAAAATGTCAAAATCATACCAGAGGGGTGATGTCTACATTTTACATTAGATGTTGTGTATAGGTTGGTGAAGGGATATCTAGAGATAATGAAAGGGTTGCATGTTTATTTAAATTCTGTTAGCGGAGAGACGTTGAGTACCATTATTTTTTTTAGGCTGAGGGGGCCATTGTTGCATGGTAAGAACTGGATATCCATTCTCAACCTTGTTCTATTAATTTCTATTTTGTGAGCTGTTAAAGGGCTTGTAAATGTCTGAAGGGATACTACATCGTATCATCCGGAATGGTGTACTATCCTGGGATGTACGGTAGGGACCACCAAGCTCATACGTGGTATGAGACGCGTATGAGAGTGGAGTCACAACTGGAATTTTGGTCCATTCCTTTCTATCTTTACCAGTGAACGTGTATTGTAAAGGTGATCATATATGAATGAAGTGTCTATTTTGGGAATCACATGCACTCCTGATAGGCATAAACGAAGATGATTAGTAAGTGATCACTAACAATCTAGTAGTAGTCAAACGTTCTGACACATCAAAAAGAGACCCATTGCTTACGATCACGTCAAACAGCTTGCCTAAGCCAGATAAATGATCCCGTAAGTATGGTAAACAACGACCAGCTACAAAATCAGGAACTACGACATTTTTTAGGAATATCATGTCCTGACTGGGAGCGATCCAATCGTGATCCCAACTCTCTGATTTTACTGCTCCACCATTATGTATTATGTACTTGTTGCTTTATTTTGAATTATGAATTGAAAAACATGTCTGTTGTTCCAATGTAATTATTTAAATTTGTATAAAATTGTGAAAGCACCCTCGATCCACAGGGTGCACGGATCCGCTATTGACCTTTGAGGTTTGGAAGTCGCCACCTAGTTATTACGGCCTAGGAACCGAACTTGGACTCCAAACGGATAAATCAACTAATCTTCTAC
This sequence comes from Akebia trifoliata, assembly GCF_017979445.1. Classification (NCBI taxonomy): domain Eukaryota; kingdom Viridiplantae; phylum Streptophyta; class Magnoliopsida; order Ranunculales; family Lardizabalaceae; genus Akebia; species Akebia trifoliata. The sequence goes on from NC_141375.1 coordinate 14,862,662, forward strand.
AGAAAATAACTGAGTTCGGGGATCAAATTAGGGGGTTGGAAGGTATAGGCACCAACCCCGCTCGGCAAACGCTAGTTTCTACTAATTCCCAAATAAACTACATGGCTAAAAAACCTAACTAATAATAAAAAAATAAGAAATTTGTATACCTTTCTGAAGACAATGGTCTTATTCCCTCAGATCTGATAGAATAACTCTTTGTACAGTACTCATCGCTTCGTTGTGTTTCCAGGATCTAATTTTTGATCTCCGAGGCAAGGTATCTCTTTCTTAGATCTGAATTCTTCGAATTTATTTATGGATATCTAGGTGTTTTTTAAGGGTTTCTAGGTGTTTTTCGAGTTAAAATTGATGTATGGGTGTTAGGTAAGGAGTTAGGGCTTCAAAATTAGGGTTTGTGTGAGGTTAGGGAAGCTTTTTGATCTACTTCTCTTAGGATTTATTCTTGAATACGAAAATAGGGTAAGGACCCCTATTTATAGATTTTTTAAGTGTTTATTTAGATAGAATTAGTGTTTAATTATAATTCTTTTAGTTAGAGTTATATTTTAATTAGAATTATTTTAGGTAGAGTTGTATTTTAATTAGAATTCTATTAAATAGAATTATTATTTAACTAAGATTGTTAAATAAAATTATTATTTAATTAGAACTCAATTAGGGTTTTGACTTTTGGTCTTATTTGATTGACTTTAAGATTTTGACTTTAGTCTTACTTGATTGACTTTAATATCTTGACTTTAGTCTTACTTGATTGACTTTAATTTTGACTTTAATCGTACTTGATTGACTTTAATATCTGGACTTTAGTCTTACTTGATTGACTTTAATTTTTTGGAGAACTCCCCATCTATTATATCTTTAATTCTTTAGACTCCCAAATGGAGGGGTCCTTGAATAAATATCTTGGCAACCCTCAACAATTTTGCCTGAGAGCTTGATTGATCGATTTTTTTTGTTTAAATTTTTAAATTAATTTTATTAATATTTCACTTTAATTATTTAATATTTTATTTATTAATTTTAAATTTTTTAATTATAAAAATCGTAAAATTACTATTTTGCCTTGGAGATGACTTTTTGCATTTTAAATCGTTTTTCAATGTCCATGATGTTTTGGAATCGGTTTTTCGTAAGGAATTCAATGGAAATGTTGGTTTGTGTCATTTATGAAATTTTTGTATGGAATGGTCGTGAACTTTATGAGGGGTATTTTCGTAATTTTATCAAATTTTGTGAAAATTTGCGAAATGATTTATTTGATTTCGATTTGTTATTTTATGTGTTTGAATGGGTTTTCCTAAGCGTAACGTAGGCTTTAGGGATATTTTAAGGTTAGGGGTAATTTGATCATTTTTTAGTGATTTTTATCGGGAAACTTTTTTTTGTCTGAAAAATGATGATTTCTAAGCTTTTGGGGTTATATTTTCCTAGCGTAGTGTGGTTTTTACAGTTTTGTCAGTTCGAGATACCTCATCCGAATTTTTGAAATATATCTGGTAACAAAATAAAGCATTGGGATAAACATCCATCATTGGGAACCGTTGCGATCGGGTTGACAAGTTGATTAATCAGGCGAATGCAAAAATGGGGTGTCAACAAATTGGAAATGTATTAAGAGTACTGATGATTGATGCTATATTAACTTTTAAAATGTTTAGCTGCTTATCCTTGACTATACGTACTAGTTAGTCGTATTTTCTTTTACACCTGCATGTGGTAAACTGTTCAACATGCTTATTCGATCATGTTTAGGAGTAGTTGTTAGTAGGAATTGGTTGTGGACTTACTGGGTAACCATTGTTACTCACCCTTTCCTTCCTACTTTTTTTAATCTCAGAACTTGCAATTACCGAGGCAGGCGCAGAGTCGACAAATGAAGAGTACCTGGTAAGTCAGATCGACAACCAGAGTCTGTTGCTTGGTGAGCACTAGGGCTTCACCCTTTAGGGGTCAGTTTCGTCCAGGATATATATAAAATTTGGGGTTAAGCGTTAGGTTCATGTTAGAGTAAGAGTATTTTTGTAATCCTATATATTGTTAAACTTCTGCACTCTGATCTTCTTACGTGTTAGATATATTTAGTTTTTCGCTCTTTCTCGTGTTTGCCTTTCTATGCAGGATTTGTTATATTTTTGATTATCAAGTTATTCGAGTTCAGTGGAACACTAACATAAACAAAGAAAGTCATGCCCAAATGTCGAGGTGCCACCTAGTACCTTAGGATTTGTGTTAGTGTTTGGCGGGGCGTCACACCATTATCTCATACCCCCTCAAAAGATGACACATATTGATCTCCCATAAGCCCTCAACAACCAATGCTTTAATTTAATTGGAGAGTCAACTTCTTCTTGTGAAAATCCAAGAATACCCTCTCTAAAAAGGTTGGTCAAATAAAAAATGTTCAAGGGTCTTTAGTAATAACCTATAAAATTGAGAGAATTTCCAATCATGTCCTAAAAAGGTGAGAATCTTCAAGTACATACATGGAGCTCTTTCATTAGTCCATTTCAAAAATATCCATCTACCCTTATTTTATGAGTTATTTACAAATAAACCAAGTTTTACTTTTCACCTACCACTTCACTTTTACACAAGTCACTCTCCTACTCACTCTCTCAAAAGTACTTTTGTTCTTCCATTGGTCAATTTTAAAAATATACATCTACCATTAATTTATGAGTTATTTAGAAATGAACCAATGTCTACTTTTCACCTACTACTCCACCTTTACACATGTCACTACCTTATTTACCCTTCCAAAAGTATTTTTTGTTCTCTCACATCTATTTACAAAAAAATCAAGGATCAAAGAATGTTTTTTTGGATTTCTTCACAAATGTCATCTTTACCCTCACATATATGAAAATTCCAAAAGAAATTACCTAAACCCCATGTCTAGGATTAGACCACTTTATCCCCAAAAGTGCTCCAAAAACTCTATAAATACCCTCATTTTCTATGAACTACTCATGTTCTCAAGCCCACCATCTTTCAACCTAAACTCTACCAAAATCTATACTCATTCTCTAATCTCCCAACCTTCAACTCAACAACTCCTATCATCTACCCTCAACTACATCATTCAACTCTCAAGCTTATCTCTTAAGTTCAGGTTTATCTAAGACTTCTAAAGGGATAAGGTGGGGATGTAGACATCCCATTTTTGCATCTGCCTGATTAATCAACTCGTCAACCGATCGCAACGATTCCCAATGATAGATGTTATTTCGATTGCTTTATTTTGTTACCAAATGTATTTCAAAAATCCGGATGAGGTATCTCGAACTGACAAAACCTTTGAAACCACGCTACGCTAGGAAAATACGACTCCAGAAACATAGAAATCATCATCTTGCAAACCCAAAAAGAAGCTTCACGATAAAAATCACTAAAAAATGATCAAATTACCAAAATACCCCTAACATCAAAACAAGCCTAAAGCCTACATTACGCTTAGGAAAACTCTTTCGAACACATAAAACAACAAATCGAAATCAAATAAATCATTTCACCAATTTTAACAGAATTCGACAAAATTACGAAAATACCCCTAATAAAGTTCATGACCATTTCACACAAAAAAATTTCATAAATGACACAAACTAATATTTTCATTGAATTCCTTACGAAAATCTATTCTAAAACATCCTAAAACATTAAAAATCAACTTAAAACGTGAAATATCCTCTCTTGGGGCAAAACGGTAATTTCACAATTTTCATAATTAAAAATTTTGAAATTAATAAATAAAACATTAAATAATTAAAGTGAAACATTAATGAAATTAATTTAAAATTTTGAATTAAAAAAATCGATCAATCGGGCTTTCAAGTAAAATTGTTGAGGGTTCATGGGATATTTCTTTCAGGACCCCTCCATTTGGGGATCCAAAGAATTAAAGAAATAATGGAGGAGGGGTCTCCAAAAATTAAAAGTAAATCAAGCAAGACTAAAGTCAAGGTATTAAAGTCAATCAAGTGAGACTAAAGTTAAAATTAAAGTCAATTAAACAAGACTGAAGTCAAAATATTAAAAGTCAATCAATTAAGACTAAAGTCAAAATATTAAAAGTCAATCAAATAAGAACAAAAGTCAAAATCATAATAGAGTTCTAATTAAATAATAAGTCTATCTAATAGAGTTTTAACTAAAAAATAATTCTACCTAAAACAATTCTAATTAAAACACAATTCTACTTAAAACAATATAACCAAAACACAACTCTAATTAAAAGAACTCTAATTAAACACTAATTCTATCTAAATCAACTCCTAAAAAAATCTATAAATAGAGGTTCTCACACCCTATTTTCGTATCAAATCATAACCCTAAGAGAAGTAGGTCTAAAAGCTCCCCTAGCCTCCCATAAACCCTAGTTTTGGAACCCCAACTCCTTACCTAACATCCCTCATTCGATTTTAGCCTAAGAAACACCTAAAAGCCTTCCAAAAATATCCCAAAACCCATAACAAACTTGAAGAATCCAGATAAAAAAAATGAGACACCTTACCTCGGAGATCAGAAATCAAATCCGGAGACAGAACGAAGCAAGGGAGTACGGTACAAGGAGTAATTTTTGTCGGATCTAAGGGAACAAAGTCTTTGCTACCGGAAAGGTATAATCTCTTTTTTTTATTTATTTATTATTATCTAGGTTTTTTAGCAATGTAATTTATTTGGGGAGTTAGTAGAGACCGGTTTCGGCCGAGCGGGGTTGGTGCCTAACACCTTCCAACCCCGTAACATGATCCCCGAATTCGTTTTTTCTGTTATAGATTAGTTCTTTATCTATTTAGAGTCATTGATCGGTTCCTAGACCGTAATAACTAGGTGGCGACTCCCAAACCTCAAGGGTCAAAAGCGGATCCGCGCAGCTCGCGGATCGAGGGCGCTTTCAGTGGCGACTCCACTGGGGACTATAGAGGATTAGACTTGAAAAACCCCAAGTATGGGAGCATTGCTAGGATGACCTAATTTTTTTTATTATTTAGTTCGATTTATTTTATTTATTTATTTTTATGGCTTGATTGTGGATGATTTTAGGTATTGCATTTTTTTCCCAATTAAGGATCACTTTTGATGACCCCTAAATAATGAAAGATTCAAATTGACTTATGAATAATGGAATGATGAAGGTTGGACAGAAATATTAAAACGTTTTTACAAAATATTCTAGTAAGAATTAAGTCTGGGAACCTCTTAATAAAACGTAGATCTCATCGAGTAGATTAATTTAGAATTTGAGTTCACTCAATTCGTTATCGGAAGCCTTAGATATCATCGATACAAGTTCAATCTGTAAATCTGGAATTATTGCTGAATAAAGGTTGGGACAGCAATGTTAAAACGTTTTTATAGAATATTCTAGTGAGACTTAAGTCTGGGAACCTCTTAATAAAACGTAGATCTCATCGAGCAAATTAATTTAGAATCTGAGTTCACTCAATTTCGTTATTAGAAACCTTAGATATCATCGATGCAACTTCAATCTGTAAATCTGGAATTGTTTCTGAATGAAGGTTGGGACAGCAATGTTAAAACGTTTTTACAGAACATTCTAGTGAAAACTAAGTCTGGGCACCTATTAATAAAATGTAGATCTCATCGAGTAGATTAATTTAGAATTTAAGTTCATTCAATTTCGTTATCGGGAGCCTTAGATATCATCGATGCAAGTTCAGATTGTATTTTCCTAATTCACAGAAAATCCGAATTTATCTAATGTTGGCACAATTAATGTTCCTGAGAATTAGTTCATCTCAACCATTGTCATTCTATCATCAATATAACATCTATTGGAATCTCGATTTATTTTGGATCACCCAAAAGTGATAATTGATTGGACCTTAAAAATTATAAAAATTATGCCTATTGCAATGTTTGTTTGATCAATTATTATATGCCATGCTCATTAATTGATTTGTCATGATCTTAACAATATATATTTGTGATATGTTTGCTTTCATCTTAATTTCGATGTGATGGGTTTTGTATTATTATCTTGATCAATATTCATTTGATATCCATATGTGCTGACATAATCTAGCCCATGGGCACATGTGTTTGAAAAAGGCCCAGCCCCCACCCTGTTTTGCATACACCACATGCACGTTTACTGTTTTACACACTTACACATCCTATATAGCCAACTTGGCACTAGTGCGTGACCCGATCTCTTCGGAGATGCGACGTCATTCATGAAAACCACAACTCCAGTCACGTACCTTAGAGTATATCAAACTGAGGCATCAATACCGTCTGATCAGGTGATTCTGATAGATGTATTGATGCACCCAGGCTGGAACGACCTGAGCCTTTTACCTATTGGGAGCTACACAGTCACACGTCCCGATTACCAACGTAGTACTAGTACATGGTCGGTCCCTTCGTGGGATGGCAAACCATTTATGAAAGCTAAAACTCTTGACTCGTACCCATAGGTATGTAAAAGATAATCTAAGTATATCAATTACACTTCTTGGTCAAAACCGGTGCCTAAGCAAGATCTTGTCCCGCTGTACCCTATTGTACGAGGGGGATAGACTACGTCTATTCTAGACGAGAGGTATTTAAGTGGGCCCTTGCTCAGCATTGTGCGCCACTTCTCAACTGGAGATCGAACTGGTTGTTTTTGGCTTCAGAGAAGTGAGTCTAGAAATTGAGTGTGCTTGGGCAAGGGTGGCAAGATAAAAATGCATTGCACGTAGTAAGCTTAGAGTCTAGAAACCTTCCCTGTAGGTCACGACTCGAACTTATCGTGGGTGTTCCCGGGTTGTTTATTGAATGGAACCTTTGAATCGATGAATATATATGGATGTATGTGAATGATGAGATCAGAAATGCATGGTTGTCCTCAAAGATCAAAAATTTTGTTTTGGAAATTAAAATGGGTGCATCGACCCAATAAAGAATCCATCATTTTACAATAATGACCCAGTCCATTTCGATCCAACAATTATGATGGGCCGAGCCATTTAAATTCAAATGGAAATCAAATTATGTTCTAAATTCGGATTCCAACCCATCTTCAAAGAAGAAAAATGGTTTACAAAATGAAAGTATTTTCCAGAAGTGAAAGATTTTCCAAAAGGAAATGTTTTCCAAAAAAAAAAGATTTTCTAAAAGAAAATGTTTTCTAAAAAAAGAAGAGGAAGAAAAATATTTTTCAAAAAAAAAATGATTTACAAAAGATCTATTTTTGCATGAAAAATTATTGAAATTAGATTTGTGAAAATTATTATTCAATAAAAATAAAAAATTTTCAATAATTTTCAAGAGTGCAACATAATTATTTTTCTTCTGAATAATCATTGAATGGATGAATTTTTTTTATGGATTGGTGCACAAAATCTAATAAAATCTCAGGGTTCATTTAAAATGTTATCAAGGGATGACACTGAAATTGGTTAAATTCACCTTCAAAGAGGTTTAAAGATTATCATTGTATCTAAGCTCAATCGTCTATCGTCTAGCTAGAATTGTAAATCCGGTCAGTTAGAGTAAACGTTAATATCAAGTCAACAGTCAGAAATGACCTCAAAATTTCTCAACATCATCCAGTTATTCTTTAAAGATCATAGTGCTTCAATCCTACCGGTTGTAAGCAATGTCTTAGTCCTCAGTCCTAATCAAGCCTGTTGTGGGTAGTTGTATTGAGTTTTTATGAGTTATTTGAGTTAGCTCGAGTCCAATTTTTCAATGTCATATTTTCTTTAGATCGAGTCTATTCTTTTTCTACTGAGTCAAGATAATTTGTCAAGTCTATAGAGGTGTCTGTCGCCCCTTCTGAATTTGATTGGATAAAGAAAATTTTTGAATACCTCGAACGCATTGACGAATTAACTTATAATCTAGCTTCAAGGATATATTTTTCTCCTGAACAAGAAGATAAGAGTCGGACTCAAGAAAGCAAAGGTCATTGACCTCAGAACAGAAATAAATTCCTAAAGAGATTCAAATAGAAACCATCCTATCCCTAGAGGAACACAAGGGGATAATGAATTTTCTCAGAATTTTCAAAAGACTTGTTCGCTTGGGCCTATGAGGATATGTTAGGTGCAAGTTTTGGTGTTGTTCAACATGGAATAAATGCTCGCTTGATGAGATGAAAATATCGATAGAGATGTTATAAAATATATCAGTACTATCCTCACTACATATTGAGTTGCAAATCACATATTATCAGTCAATATGGGGGGTACCATTTGAACTGATCCCTAATGATGGGTTATAATTCAAAGTCAAGGACTACCCTGTGTTCAAAGTTCAAAATCTCACACCATAAATCATCTCCGTACCGCCCTCAGACTAACGGAACAGTTGAAGCAGCTAATAAAAATATTAAAACTATCCTCAGGAAAATGTGTCAATCACATCGAGATTGGTTAGAAAGACTGCCATTCGCATTATGGGCATATCGAACCTCAATTCGATCCTCCACTGGAGCTACTCCTTACTCCTTAGTGTATGATATGGAAGCAATCTTACCAGTTGAAATGTAAATCCCATATTTCAAGGCCTTCAAGGAAAGTCAGTTGTCAGAAGCAGACTGGGTTCGCCAACGGTATGAAGAGTTAAATTTGATTGAGGAAAAACGACTAAGAGCGTTGTATCACGTGCAAGCTTATCAAAGAAGAGTCGTCCGTGCGTTCGACAAGAAAATCAAGGTCTGTCACCTACAAGTCGGGGATTTAGTACTCAAAGAGAACAGGGCACCTATTTTTGATCCCAGGGGGAAGTTCAAACCAAATTGGGGAGGTCCGTTCATCGTCAAGGAAATATTACCAGGAAAAGCTGTCAGACTTCAAGATCATGATGGAATCGAATTACCAGAACCAACCAACCTTGACCAAATCAAATAGTACTACATTTAAGGAGGCCATCTTTGGCCGAATCAATCCTCATATTATCCAGTCCAACATATCCTTTCTCAACCCCTTTGCAGCCTTTTCAAAAAGAAAAATTATGCCTTTTTTTCTTTTTCAGCCCGATCACCTAACCTAGGGGAGGGAAAATTTGAACTACGTTTTGGTCTGATCCCAAAATTATGGGGTACATAGGCAACCAGAGAAATTACTTCAGGCCCGACCACATAAAAAAAAATAGATTCCCCGACAAAGAAAAAATCTAAAAAGAAAAAAATTCAAAAGAAAAAAATTGTCAAAGTGGGAAAGAAAATTCAAGGAAAAAGAAAATAATTTAAAGGAAATACCACACAAGGGGCATTTGGGTTTTTGAACCTCAAGATTCCTTTCTTTTTTATACCTAGTCCTAAGCCTACCTATAAAAGTCCTCCTAAGTATCGTGTGAAAAAAGTCAAGGAAGGTAGTAAAGCATGATCAGATAGTAACTCCAGAAGTTCAGAAGGGAAAAAAAAGGAAAAAAAGCCTACTAAGTTGAAAATCCGAAAATGGTGGCTTAGGCAAAAATTAAGGCAAGCTCGCAAGGTTGAAAATCTGAAAGGACGACCTTGGCAACAATCATAGCTAAGAAAAGAGAAAAAATTGTAAGCTCGCTAGATCGAAAACCTAAAAAGGCGATCTAGGAAAAAGCTAGAGCATGCTCGCTAGATTGAAAACCTGAATAGGCAATCTAGGCAAAACTTATAGCTATCAAAAAATAAAAGAAAATCTCCGTTGAGTTGAGAAACTGAAAAGGTAACCCGTGCCGAAATATCAGAAGTCCGAATGATCAAGTTTCAATATCCAGTTTGAACCAAATATAGACTCAATGGATACAAGTATCTCGTCTATGATTGATCTGAAGAGTTTCATGTCCCTAAGCGAACCGACGGGAAGAAAGAACAAATTCTATGATGAATTTCAGAAAGAAATATTTTGTTCCAATTTCTTTAAGCCTGACTCAAAATCTTCAATATAAAAAGTCAAAATTAAAAGTTAAACCTTTATTGCGCTTGCGGTAATCAAGGATTTCAAATTCATAACAAGGGCACTTCCTTTTTTAAAAGAATATAGTTTCCCCCTTATACTAGGGGCATTCGTTTTTAAATTATATTCAATTATCCCCAGTGCAATGTTCCTTGACAAACTAGGGGAATTTTTGTTCTGATGCCTGGTCAATTTCAACCCCAAAGGATAAGGTTAACTTTGAATTAAAGGTTACCTCTTGATAACAATTTTGAAAACTCCTCAGATTCAAAGAGAGTTAAAATGTTTACCGGACCTTCGTAAAATCCAAATTTTTATTAAAAAAAGAAAATCAAATGCGAGGTTAATCCCCCGTTTGTTCCCTCAAAGCTTAGTTCATTATTCTTGCACCCTGGGTAGGTATAATAGAACTTCCTAAAAAAGAAAAAATTAGTTCATAACTCTTTTACTCTGAGGAGGTAGAGTAGAACTTTTCAAAAAAATTAGTTCATTACTCTTTCACTCCGAGTAGGTAGAGTAGAACTTCCAAAAAAAAATTTAGTTCATTACTCTTTCACCCTGGGCAGGTAGAGTATGACTCCCAAAAAAATTAGTTCATTACTCTTTCACTCCGAGTAGGTAGAGTAGAACTTGCAAAAAAAAAATTAATTCATTAGTCTTTCACCTTGGGCAGGTAGAGTAGGACTCCCAAAACAATTGGTTCATTACTTTTTCACTCCGAGTAGGTAAAGTAGAACTTCCCAAAATAATTAGTTCATTACTCTTTCACCCTGGGCAGGTAGAGTAGGACTCTCAAAAAGCATAGTTCATTACTCTTTCACTCCGAGTAGGTAGAGTAGAACTTTCCAAAAAAAAAATTAGTTCATTACTCTTTCACTCCGAGTAGGTAGAGTAGAACTTGCAAAAAAAAAATTAATTCATTAATCTTTCACCCTAGGCAGTAGAGTAGGACTCCCAAAAAAAATTAGTTCATTACTCTTTCACTACCGTCCGAGTAGGTAAAGTAGAACTTGCAAAAACAAATTAATTCATTATTCTTTCACCCTGGGCAGGTAGAGTAGGACTCCCAAAATAATTGGTTCATTATTCTTTCACTCCGAGTAGGTAGAGTAGAACTTTCCAAAATAATTAGTTCATTACTCTTTTACCTTGGGCAGGTAGAGTAGGACTCTCAAAAAGCATAGTTCATTACTCTTTCACTCAGAGTAAGTAGAGTAGAACTTTCCACAAAAAAAATTAGTTTATTACTCTTTCACCTTGGGCAGGTAGAGTAGGACTCCTAAAAAATTAGTTCATTACTCTTTCACTCCGAGTAGGTAGAGTAGAACTTCCCAAAAAAATTAGTTCATTACTCTTTCACTCTGGGCAGGTAAAGTAGGACTTCTAAAAAGCTTAGTTCATTACTCTTTCACTCCGAGTAGGTAGAGTAGAACTTCCAAAAAAAAAAAAATAGTTCATTACTCTTTCACCCTGGGCAGGTAGAGTAGGACTCCTAAAAAATTAGTTCATTACTCTTTCACTCTGAGTATGTAGAGTTGAACTTCTCAAAAAAATTAGTTCATTACTCTTTCACCCTGGGCAGGTAGAGTAGGACTTTTAAAAAGCTTAGTTCATTACTCTTTCACTCCGAGTAGGTAGAGTAGAACTTCCCAAAAAAAAAAATAGTTCATTACTCTTTCACTCCGGGTAGGTAGAGTAGAACTTCCCAAAAAAAATTTAGTACATTATTCTTTCACTCTGAGTAGGTAGAATAAGACTCTCAAAAAAAATATAAATTCATTACTATTTCACCTAGAGTAGGTAGAGTAGGACATTTAACTTTCTCCCAACTTTTGCTCAGATTTGTCTCAAATATCATTCAAATTTTCTCGAGTTTTGTTTTACTCAGATTTTACTCAATTTCACACAGTGCACACACTTGTACATTTGTACTTTTTAATCAGGGAGAATTCTATAAAATTCAAGGATCTGACACTGTCAGTGAGAGCTCTCGTTCAAAGACCTGACAATCTTTTAATTCGGGGAGAGCTTTACCCTCAAGGATCTGAACACCCCGACGAATTGCTAAATCAGGCTGCAAAATGAACTGTCACTAGCTTTAGCATTCGGATTTCGCACTATCTACCAAAATAGATTTGCTATCTAGTTTGCTTCAACCCTCTGCCAAAGAGGGGCATCTGTAGACATCCCATTTTTGCATCTGCCTGATTAATCAACTCGTCAACCCGATCGCAACGATTCCCAATGATGGATGTTATTTCCATTGCTTTATTTTGTTACTAGATGTGTTTCAGAAATCCGGATGAGGTATCTCGAACTAACAAAACCTTAGAAACCACGCTACGCTAGGAAAATACGACTCCAGAAACATAGAAATCATCATCTTGCAAACCCAAAAAGAAGCTTCACGATAAAAATCACTAAAAAATGATCAAATTACCAAAATACCCCTAACATCAAAACAAGCCTAGAGCCTACATTACGCTTAGAAAAATCCTTTCGAACACATAAACAACAAATCGAAATCAAATAAATCATTTCACCAATTTTAACAGAATTTGACAAAATTACAAAAATACCCCTAATAAAGTTCATGACCATTTCACACAAAAAATTTCATAAATGACACAAACTAATATTTCCATTGAATTCCTTACGAAAAATTGATTCTAAAATATCATAGAACATTAAAAATCGGCTTAAAACGTGAAAAGTCCTCTCTTAGGGTAAAACGGTAATTTCACAATTTTCATAATTAAAAATTTTGAAATTAATAAATAAAACATTAAATAATTAAAGTGAAACATTGATGAAATTAATTTAAAATTTTGAATTAAAAAAATCGATCAATCGGGCTTTCAAGTAAAATTGTTGAGGGTTCATGGGATATTTCTTTAAGGACCTCTCCATTTGGGGGTCCAAAGAATTAAAGAAATAATGGAGGAGGGGTCTCCAAAAATTAAAAGTAAATCAAGCAAGACTAAAGTCAAGGTATTAAAGTCAATCAAGTGAGACTAAAGTCAAAATTAAAGTCAATTAAGCAAGACTGAAGTCAAAATATTAAAAGTCAATCTTAAGACTAAAGTCAAAATTAAAAAGTCAATCAAATAAGACCAAAAGTTAAAATCATAATAGAGTTCTAACTAAAAAATAATTCTACCTAAATCAATTCTAATTAAAACACAATTCTACTTAAAATAATTCTAACTAAAACACAACTCTAATTAAAAGAACTCTAATTAAACACTAATTCTATCTAAATCAACCCCTAAAAAAATCTATAAATAGAGGTGCTCACACCTTATTTTCGTATCAAATCATAACCCTAAGAAAAGTAAGTCTAAAAGCTCCCCTATCCTCCCATAAACCCTAGTTTTGGAACCCCAACTCCTTACCTAACATCCCTCCTTCGATTTTAGCTTAAGAAACACCTAAAAGCCTTCCAAAAATATTCCAAAACCCATAACAAACTTGAAGAATCCAGATAAAAAAAAGGAGATACCTTGCCTCGGAGATCAGAAATCAAATCCGGAGACAGAACGAAGCAAGGGAGTACGGTACAGGGAATAATTTTTGTCGGATCTGAGGGAACAAAGTCTTTGCTATCGGAAAGGTATAATCTCTTTTTATTTATTTATTTATTATTATCTAGGTTTTTTAGCAATGTAATTTATTTGGGAAGTTAGTAGAGACCGGCTTCGACAGAGCGAAGTTGGTGCCTAACACCTGCCAACCCCGTAACATGATCCCCGAATTCAGTTTTTTCTGTTCTGGATTAGTTCTTTATCTATTTAGAGTCATTGATCGGTTCCTAGATGGTAATAACTAGGTGGCGACTCCCAAACCTCAAGGGTCAAAAGCGGATTCGCGCACCCCGCGGATCGAGGGCGCTTTCAGGGGATAGTAGTCATTTTTATTTTTTATTACTAAAGCTTGCATCTTCTTCTTTTACTCATCTTTTTTTTTAGAAACCTTTAAGATATAATGGAGAACCCTCCTTCATTCTAAGTAGATTGAACCTCAACCTTGGGCATAGAATGATTGAAGCGATTTGATCGAATGGATAGAGGTTGAAGCCATTTTTTAACTCATTTTCATCTCATGCATCATAATGTACACTATGCACACACATCACACATGTTTGGTTATGATGAAAAAATGTATAGCTCTCTTGATGGAGTCAAAACACTAAGTTTCTAATCAAGCATGCATGCATCAAAGTTATAGATTTAAGGGAACTTTATCCATGAAATTTCTCTAAAATCTTAAACCAATATTTTAACTCATAAAAAATGTGATGGCTCCATGAGATATCCTCTTCCATAGGATATTTCTCATGTTAACACTAACATTAAACCCTCTTCAAAATCGAAAGGGAGCACATCCTCGAAAAATCCGATCATGACCAGAAGAACAAGCCGTGAGGGATTGGAACATCTCGCTTGAAAACATCGGTGCCAACCGGCGTCCCTCCCGGACTTGTTGAATCACGTGAATAAGAGAAAGGCCTATGATGTCTCCGCCACCTGGGAATAAGAGTTGACTCACCACCATCAAAGTGAGAGCACTAAAGTGAATCAATGGTTTCGAAGGATCCACGAGGCTGAAAGCGCCCTCGATCTGCGGGGTGCGCAGATCCGCTTTTGACCCTTGAGGTTTGGGAGTCGCCACCTAGTTTAGGTCTAGGAACCATAAATGACTCTACAATGGATAAAAAAGAACTAATCTACATAGAAATCTGAATCCGGGGATCATGTTACGGGGTTGGAAGGTGTTAGGCACCAACCCCGCCCGGCCAATGCCGGTCTACTTATCCCAAATAGATCTACATCGCTAATGATAAACTAGATTTAAAATAATAAAAAATTTACCTTTGATCTGCAAAGGTGCTATTCCCTCAGATCTGAAAATAAACAGTTCCTTGTACTGTACTCCTTGCTTCGTTTTGTCTCCGGATCTGATTCCTGATCTCCGAGGCAAGGTGTCTCTTACTTGGATCTGGATGCTTTGAATTTGTGGTGGATTTTTGGGGTTATTTTTGAGAGGTTTTTGGATGTTTTTTAGGCTAAATCGGAGTAGTAGTAGGGGTGTTAGGGAAGGAGTTGGGGCTCCAAAATTAGGGTTTGGAGGGGTTGTGGAGGCTTCTTCACCTACTTTTTCTAGGGTTTTTCTTTGATACGAAAAATAGGGTGTGGAGGCTCCTATTATAAAAGTTTTTAGAAGTATTTAGGGTTTGATTAGGGTTTCTTTTAGGGTTTCAATTAGGGTTTTGACTTATTCTTTAGGGTTTTAGGGTTTTGACTTTAGTCTTATGAGATTGACTTGATTAGTTTTAGATTAGGGTTTGGATTTAGGGTTTTGACCTTAGTCTTATGAGATTGACTTGATTAATTTAGATTAGGGTTTTGATTTAGGGTTTTGACCTTAGTCTTATGAGATTGACTCGATTAGTACCTTGACTTCAGTCTTGCTTGATTGACTTTAATTTGACTTCAGTCTCACTTGATTGACTTTAAACCTTGACTTCAGTCTTGCTTGATTTACTTTTAATTTTTAGAGAACCCCCTTCTATTATATCTTTAATTCTTTGGACCCCCAAATGGAGGGTCCTTAAAGAAATATCCACGAACCCTCAACAATTTGCTAAGAGTCCAATTAATCGATTTTTTAGGTTCAACTTTTTAAATTAATTTCATTAATGTTTCACTTTAATTATTTAATGTTTTATTTATTAATTCGAATTTTTAATTATGAAAAATTGTGAAATTACCGTTTTGCCCTCGGAGAGGATTTTTTACGTTTTAAGTCGTTTTTCAATGTTCCAGGATGTTTTGGAATCAGTTTTTCATAAGAATTCAATGGGAATGTTGTTTTTGTCATTTATGAATTTTTTTATATGAAATGATCGTGAACTTTATGAGGGGTATTTTCGTATTTTGTCAAATTTTGTGAAAAATTAGGCGAAGTGGTTTACTTGTTTCGATTTGTTGTTTTATGTGTTTGAACGGATTTTCCTAAGCGTAATGTAGGCTCTAAGGTTGTTTTGAGGTTAGGGGTATTTTGGTAATTTAATCATTTTTAGTGATTTTATCGTGAAGCTTCTTTTGATTTGCAAGATGATGATTTCTATGTTTCTGGGGGTCGTATTTTTTCTAGCGTAGCGTGGTTTCTAAGTTTTGTCAGTTCGAGATACCTCATCCGGATTTCTGAAACATATCTGGTAACAAAATAAAGCATTGGAATAGACATCCATCATTGGGAATCTTTGCGATCGGGTTGACGACTTGATTAATCAGGCGGATACAAAAATGGGGTGTCTACAGAGGCATTCAACCAAAAAGGATTTAAACATTGTCTTCAAAATCGATCCATCATCCGGAATCTTTAGAAACTTACGGTTTATCCCCAAGAAGTCTAAAGCCTCGCCTCGATAACCATAGCGTAAAGGTGGAACAACATTCATACTCGACATTTCAAGACCTAACAACACTTCAGGATCCTTAATGGTGGGAGTCATTTCATGTTCCCCAAAACGAAAGAGGTTGAGCTCGGGAACCCAACATCTGAATCTGACCTCAATCAAGCCCCATTGCATCGGGACATTAGGCAAGGAGAGTGTGCGCACTAGCTTGTTCAAACCCGATTGAATCTTTCTCACAAAAAAAAGGGGGGGGGAAGTAAAAAAATCAAAAATCAAAAATCAAAAAATAATAATAATAAAAAATCAAAATAAAAAAATATCAAAATACAAAAAAATCAAAAAGATTAAAAGAACTTCAAAATCCTTTCGAGTTGCACTCAACTCCGATTTGTCAAAACACGACCGAGGAAATAGCCGAATTTCAAAAATCATGAAATTTTCATCCAATCCAAGGTCTCACACGAGCTCCACGCCATCAAGACCAAGGAATTAATAAGGAAAAACTTTATCAGACCCCGCACTAGAGTAGCCATTTTTTACAAAAATCATCCATACAAACGATATCATGTTTTGTTCTTTGCACGCAATTCCTGCAAAGAAGGGCAGCTGTAGACACCCCAATTTGAACACCCTCACTCAAAAGGGCCCAAAAATAGCAGTTTTCCAATAAACTCGACCAACGGGCCTCAAAAGCCCAAATCATTAAAATATAACAGTTTTATCAAATCAAGACCCCTAAGACCCCCTAAGGGTCTAACGGGTCCACATGAAAGGACTTGACAAACTCCCTCTACCCCCGCTCCATTTGAAATATCAATTTTTCAACATAATTGGCCAACGGGCTTCAAAAGTCCGAATCACTAAAAAGTGACGTTTTGATCGAACCAAGACCCCTAAGAATCCCCAATGGTCTAAGGGACCTACCAAAAGGGTTGGACCCATCCCACGCTTTCCCAAACTTCACCACTCCACGCTTGCATCCAAAAAATACCGAAAGCTCGATAAAATTCCCTAATGGGCCCAAAAAGCTTGATTTGCCAATACGTTGTATTTTTTTATCAAATCAATGATTTCAGAAATCTCAAAAAAATTAAAAAAATTAAAATGTGAGACTTGGGATACCTACCCTTCATCTACCCTCCACCGCTCTGCCTCGAAATCCGCAAATACCCTAAACCCACCTAAGGCCCACAAGCCCTCAACTCTTTCCTAAATTCATTTCTTACTTTACCCCTAACCCAAAATTAACCCCATATCAACTAAACCTTAACACCTAACCCAAAACAAATCCTAATGAATCCAAAATAACCCAAAATCATCTCTAAATCCCAAGCCCATAAAACATTATCCATACCCAATTCATTATCCAACCCACAACCCTAACCCATTAACCACTACCCACATCAACCAATCAACCCCTCAACATCAAAAGATGACACATGTCATCATCCCCTTCCACCTCCCTCATCTAATCACCTACCCCCATCACCATTCTCCAAACAACCCATCAACATCATCAACCACCCACATCACCACCTATACCTCCTACATCTCAACCCATCACTTTTCCTTAAAACACTCCAACAAAATCATCTCAACCCATACTTCCCTCATCATCAACTAACCAACCCATGCTTTTCTCCCTAATCAACCAACCACCATCACAATCAACCAATCTCATCACCTCATCCTCTTATCACATATGCCACATGGCATCATCCCCTTCCTCCTCCCAAAAACTAATTTACCAACCTCTTACACAACCCATTCTCCTAAATCTAAACACCTCACCTCTTCAACCAACCTAACACTCTTTCTCTAAACAACCCTCTTATACCCCCTACTCCCCCATCACCATACCCCTACTCCCCCATCAACCATCACTCATCTCATCCCACCAAACACTCTACCCAATGGATTTGGGTAGGATCCAAACTATTTGGGTTAAAATACAATTCATTTCCCTCATTTACACAACTACCCTTACTTACACTCCAAATTTCATACCCTTCACTTCTAAAACCCATGCCATTCTCTATTCTCTCAACTCTTCACCCCATTATACCCCTCAAACCATCCTCCAAACACTATAAATACCCACCCTTCCCCTCCTTCCAAAAATGGTTATCAAGTCTCCTTAAAAAAATCTACTCACTCCCCTTCTACTCTACTACTCTCTCATACCATCTTCTAAAAAAGTAACTTCACTCTCATACTTCACTAAGGAACTAAAAAGCATAAAAAAAGAAGAAGAAAGAAAGAAAGAGAAGTGATCTCGAAGATTCAAGGTGGGTTCAAAGTGTAATCCCCCCCTTCTCTCTCTATCCTCTTCTCCTCCCTCTTATAATATCCCCTTCTTTTCATTTTGTTTTAAATGAGTTGAGCATGAATGGACCCCAAGGCTAAAGGTTCATAAGGATCAACGAAATGACCCTATAATCAAGCCAAAAATGAATCCCATCTAGGGTACAAATGCGCCTACGTGGCACTCTTTTTTTTATTACTTATTTTAAATCAAAAGGACCGAGTTGTGTAGAGGTTACCACTACTTGGCGGGGAGAAAGGGGTGCCTAACACCTTCCCTTTTCTCCAACTAAATCGTTTACCCGAATCTCAAGGTTTGACTTATCCTTATCCATCGTGAGTCACTAAAATGCCAAAAATGTACCTCGGGTGACCATTCACACCTACTTACAACATGAATGATGGCGACTCCAAATTCATCGTAGATGTGACCGTCGTAATGACGAAATCCACGTATCTACAACCGTGTCTCCTTTTTTTAATCTTTATAGGTTATAATCCAACAATTACCTAAGATTAAGGGACATGAATGGGTTAAGGGAGTGTAATCGCAACCCTAATGAGGAGAAAATTATCATTTTCTTTATTTATTTCTTTTCTTTCAAGAGATATAATACAAGCATTGTTTGTTGGAGTAAAATTTCCTGAAAATTAGATCACGATATATTAAAAATAGATAAAGATTTAAGTAATCCTACTTTGAGCACATTTGAATAAAATAAGGAATTAAACAAACTATAATAGGTTAAATTGACTAATTAGATCTTTAACCCTTAGTTTCATCATCTCCCATCTTATTACAAATATAGACATTAAATTCTTTCTCACCATTCTACTACATTAGAGTCAGAAAGATTACTACTACTACTACCTCAACCAGGTCTTTTTCTATATCTAAAATCTCTAGATAGACAGCATAAGGTGAACTTTCCTTACCCTTCCTATTCCATCTGGAGCAAATAGTGCTTCTCAATCATACTTCCTTATCCTTCTTGAGTTTATCCTCGATAAACTACAAATAAAATAACATTAAAAAATATGTAAAAAAATATTAAATTTAAAAATAAAAAATAAAAAAATAGTTAAGTCATACCATCTTCAAAAACACACCGTGTACAGCGAGGACAAAACTAACTATCTGAAAAATAAAATAAAAAATCAGAATATATTAAATTAAAAAGAAAAAAAGAAAAGAAAAAAATAAAATGAAATGAAATATTTACCTTCTTAAAGATTGATCATCCATTTGAGTCAACTTTTTTACGTATCCCGAGGCAAATATCCGTGATTGGGGCTTCATATTTATCCAATATTTCTTTTTTATTATTTAAAATAAATAAATAAATATGATTTAATTTAAAATCTTACATTTCTTTTGTCTTCGAGTCCCTATTTAACATTTACCAATAATTAAAAAGAAATTAATAATAATATTTAAAAAAAATAACAATAATTAATTAAATAAATAACTAATTTAAAACCTTACTTTTCTTTCCTCCCACTTTCATCATCCCTATTTAAGAATAATAAAAAATAAATTAGCAATAATATTAAAAAAAGAAATGTGGAAAAACTGAAGAACCCTTACTTTTCTTCGTTCTCAGGAGTTGGTGGATGCGTAGTTTTTGTTATCGAAAACAAAGGGCCAAACTGGATCTTGAATCCGAATACATCTGCTGACCATATTTTGAAATCGGTGGAAGTTAAATCAAACTAGGCAGTTAAGGTAAATGTGATTTTGAAATCATACACAGTATTTTTTTTTTGTCTCTGAAATTGGGAATTTGAAATATGAATTTTAGTTTGAAGGAAAATATAGCTGAATCGATAATTTTCTTTAAAAATGCCATTGAAAAAGTAAGAAGATGAAGCAGACAAACCCTAACAAAGAAAAACAAACCCTAACGAGGAAAAGAATCCTAAAACAAAATTATGAATGAAAACTAAGTTATATATATAATATATTATAGATTATATATATATATATATATATATATATATATATATATATATAGATATATATATATATATATATATCGTTTGGTTACTAACCTGCGCATGATTTCTTATGAAATTCGTTGGAGCACGATCACAAGCACGGTAATGAAAATGCTAAGTCACTTCGATATCCAATCGAGTTGATTAGGCCGAATTCTAACCGAAAAAGTTCTAGAAACTACGATTGAACTTGAAATAGCATCTCAATTCTTCCATTTTTTATTTTAAATTTTTTATACATGTAATAATATAAATGAAATACAACTAACTTTTTCACATATGGGTTAAGATCTCAAGAAAGTTCTTCTTCATCCTAGTGTAGACACCCTATTTTTGCATTCGCCTGATTAATCAACTCGTCAATCCGATCGCAACGGTTCCCAATGATGGATGTTTATCCCAATGCTTTATTTTGTTACGAGATATGTTTCAGAAATCCAGATGAGGTATCTCGAACTAACAAAATAGTAGAAACCACGCTACGCTAGGAAAATATAACCCCAAAAGCTTAGAAATCATCATTTTTCAGACAAAAAGAAGCTTCACGATAAAAATCACTAAAAAATGATCAAATTATCAAAATTCCCATAACCTTAAAACATCCCTAGAGCCTACGTTACTCTTAGAAAAATCCATTCAAACACATAAAACAACAAATCAAAACCAAATAAATCATTTCGTCAATTTTCATATAATTCGACAAAATTACGAAAATACCCCTCATAAAGTTCATGATCATTCAAACAAAAATTTTCATAAATGACACAAACCAATATTTTCATTGAATTCCTTACGAAAAATCAATTCTAAAAATCCTAGAACATAAAAAACCGACTTGAAACACACAAAAAGTCCTCTCAGAGGGCAAAACTATAATTTTACAATTTTTATAATTAAAAATTTCAAAATTAATAAATAAATAATAAATAATTAAATTAAAACATTAATAAAATTAATTTAAAATTTTGAACAAAAAAAATCGATCAATTAGGCTCTCAGGCAAAATTGTTGATGGTTGCCAAGATATTTATTCAAGGACCCCTCCATTTGGGGGTCCAAAGAATTAAAAATATAATAGAGGGGGTTCTCCAAAAAATTAAAGTCAATCAAGTAAGACTAAAGTCAAGATATTAAAGTCAATCAAGTAAGACTAAAGTCAAAATCTTAAAATCAATCAAATAAGACCAAAAGTCAAAATCTAATAGAGTTCTAATTAAATAATAATTCTATTTAACAATCCTAATTAAATAATAACTCTATTTAATAGAATTCTAAATAAAATATAACTCTACCTAAAAATTTTAATTAAAATATAACTCTACCTAAAACAATTCTAATTAAAATATAACTCTAACTAAAAGAATTATAATTAAATACTAATTCTATCTAAACAAACACTTTAAAAAAATCTATAAATAAGGGTCCTCACACCCTATTTTCGTATCAAATAATAAACCCCAAGAGAAGTGGGTCAAAAAGTTTTTCTAGCCTCCCATAAACCCTAATTTTGAATCCCCAACTCCTTACCTAACACCCATACTTTGATTTTAGCTCAAAAAACACCTAGAAGCCCTTCAAAAACACTTAGGCCATGTTTGTTTGGGCTCTTGGAGTCAACTTTTTTAGCTTTTTTAACTTTTAAGCCCAAAAAGCCGGAGCAATAACGTTTGTTATGGGCTTTTCTGCTCCAACAACTTTTAATTAAAGCCAAAAAATGGCTCTTTTTTAGAGGTAGCCCAAGCCCGCTTCTTCGTAAGGCTCTTGTGCGAAGCTGGTTATCGAAAAACGATTCAAACATAATTACTTAAATGTCCCCCACCTTTAACTGAATTTCCAACCCAAATATACCTAAAATCAAAAGAGAAATCAGATTTTCTCTATCTCACTCTCTCTCATGTCTTCTTCTTCTTCTTCTGTAAATCTCCATCTCACTTGTCAAGGATTTTCGCAAACCCCAAAACGACTCACTTCTGCTCGAACAAGAATCCAAACCCTTTTCTCTTCGCATCTATGCGGCCATTTCAAGGTAAGAGTATCCTTCTCAACCTTAGTTTGATTCGATTATCACGATTTGCAGAATTCCTGGTTTCTGGTAATCCCCATACCCACCTCCCTTTTAAATTCATTCTCATAGCAAAGCTTATCAACTGATCTCATTTATTGGCAATTTCTTTTGGTAGTTTTCTAGATCCGAAATCCGTTGAAATGGATTTGATTTGCAGCATAATCTGGTTCGAATCAGGTCCACGGATGAGGTATTTTGTGATTTAAGAGAAAATCTGATATGAATGTGATCTTATATGCTAATACCTTAATCAGAGATTTAGGGAGTATTTGGTAGTGGAAATAAGTTAATTCCGATAGACTTCCAACCTTAAAAATGCTGTAAATTGGTTGGTTTACATGTTTTATTTAGTTACAGGCCTATTTTAATAACCTCAAACTGACACACACACACATGCATGGGATAACTGATAAGAGTCCCATACAAGATTCTCAATCATGCAATTGAAAACAAATGGCTAGAATTATACAATACGAGAATTTTGGGTCCCATAGATAATCGCCTCATTTGCGTAAAAAAAAAATTAAAAAAAAAATCCTTCCTAGAGTTGTTTTTGAGAAAAATATAGATTTTTTTTTTTTTAATAAATGGATGGGCGTTCATCCTATGAAAATTATTTTTATTACACTGATTTTGATGCTTATTAGTTTCTTGATAAAGGATGTTAAGTGCATGATTTCATTTGATGGGTGGGGGGACAATGACGGGATTCCTGGGGACAATTCTTACTTACTATCATTAAGTAGTGAAGAGAGTGATACAGAGCTTGTAATAAATCCAATTGGAGATGTTGACTACCTAGCATCAAAGAGCATATTGACTCATCTGATGGGGCCATGGCCGTGACTGCTCATCGCTTTGCAATGCTTTGAAATAGACGCAAGAAAAATAGGCAAAGCATACCATTTACTATTAAACTTTAAATCTTTCTTGATCCTTGTTGTGAATAATAATTTTAATTCTTTAAAATGGTTTGTTATGATCACTCCATAAAGTAAAATGAATTTTAATTTTGGAAATGATTGGGGCACACCTTACTTTGAAGAGTACTTTGGATTCCAGTCACTTTAAAATAATTATAATTAACATAATGTATATGGAGAGCAACTTTAGAGTTAAACATGAAGAGGAAGGACCAATAATAATTTATTGCTCATAAATATCCTAGAGCGGTTTTTTTTTTTTTTTTTTTTCATTACCTTAGTTATATTATCCACAAGGTTAACTATATTGAGAAGGATATTTGTAGAGTTAGAGCTAAATGATAAAAGTATAAGTGCTTCTGGAGTGCTTTGTGATTGACACATCTCAATTAAATTAAAAGAAATAAATTATAACATGCCAATAATATTGGATATGGTTTATGATTTTAGGCAATCAAGAAACAATATGTTCATTAGATGTGGGCAATAGAGATGAGGTGTTGAGGCTGAATGGGATGACTAAGAAGATATATTTAGAAAGGAATGCATTTATGAAGTGCGCTGGATTTGGTTCCGAGACATTTCGAAAGTCTGAATATGGGTATTTGGTAAGTGGCTCTAGAGATTTGGAGAGGATTGGTAAAGCCATTGGATAGAAGTAATAGGAACCGAAAATACCTGTTTATTTTTTTAATGTTTTCCTTGGATTGTGTAATATTCCCGTTATTTCGATAGAATGTGTTTGTTTGTTTGAATGTTAATGTGTATGAGATTTTATATGGATGTCAGATTATGTATGGGATGTTATATGTGGATGTCGAATTGTGTAAAATGTATATGA
This sequence comes from Akebia trifoliata, assembly GCF_017979445.1. Taxonomy (NCBI): domain Eukaryota; kingdom Viridiplantae; phylum Streptophyta; class Magnoliopsida; order Ranunculales; family Lardizabalaceae; genus Akebia; species Akebia trifoliata. The sequence goes on from NC_141375.1 coordinate 14,887,104, forward strand.
ATATTAGATGTGTATTATGCAGGTATTTTCTTATCAGAAAATTTCATATGTCCATTTATAAGAGGGATGCTGTCAAATTTCGATAGAATTATATATTATTATATTCTGATCATTTTTTGTGCATTATCAACATTAAGGGTATTCTGGTCATTTTACCAGAATCCAGTAATAAAAAGCTATCAAACAAACAAGCTTTTCTAGCTACTGTGTTTCTGTAACGAACAAGCTTCTACCGAATATGGCTTTTCAGGCTCTGGGCTTCTACTTCTTCCAGAAGTCAGCTTCTGTAAAGAACAGACCCTTAGAAATCTATAAATAAATCCGAAGAATCCAGATCTAAGAAAGAGATACCTCGCCTCGGAGATCAGAAATCAGATCCGGAGACAGAACGAAATGAGGAGTACTGTACAAGGAGTTACTTTGTCAGATTTGAGGGAATGAGAGCGTTGTCTTCCGAAAGGTATAAATTTCTTCGGCGTTTGCCGGGCGGGGTTGTTGCCTAACACCTTCCAACCCCGTAATTTGATCCCCGAACTTAGTTATTTCTTAAGTAGATTAGTTGTTTTTATCCGTTTAGAGTCGATATTCAATTCCTATACTATAATAACTAGGTGGCGACTCCCAAACCTCAAAGGTCAAAAGCGGATCCGCGCACCCTGCGGATCGAGGGCATTTTCACCTAGATTTAAAGAGCTTCTAGGGGCGGATTTGCCCCCCCCCCCCCCAAGAATTTTCAATGTATATTGATTAATGAATTATTGCAACAGATATTAGTGACGAATAAAAAAATCTGTCACTATTTCCCCCACAGTCTTTGTTGCCTTTGTTAATCAGAATAACGATCCTAATTAATGCGTAATCAGAATCAAATGAGGATCGAATGGATAAGCTCAAGAAAACTAACCTTCGGTCATTGATGCACACACTCCCTTTCTCTGTTTCACTCTCTTTTTGGCACTTCCAAGCTCTATTCACTGTGTTAGATGGTGTATATCAAATGGAAATCAGATGAGTGAGCTTGGGGACCAAAAATGGAGTTATTTATAACCGAGGATCTCCATCAAAGCTTCGGTACACGTTGTTGCCGTGTCACATTCCTCAACTTTAGGAAACATGGGAGATGAGTTACCAAGTCGTGGGCCACAATCTAGTTACTCCCAAGAGTATAAGAGATTGACCAAGCAAGATAGTTGCTCAAGGCACATGCGCATGTGTGGCCAAAACTAACAACCCTCACAACTATTCATTTTCACTATTAGTTGTCCCCCACAATTTTTTTTTTACTCTTGTTTGCTCCCACATGAGCAAAATCCTAGCTCCGCCCCTGAGAACTACCTCACATGTTTCATTCGCCATGATTTTCTATTGATCAATATTGGGACACATTCCCCCGTAGGATGCGTTTTCGATTAATGGATTGGGTTAGCATCAAACATAACCCCTACCTATTCCACTATCTTTGTGGCTAGCTCGAAAGGTCAGAAGCATACTGTCCTCCCCAAGAACCTTTGCAAAACTACTCCGACTAGCACTCCAGTCCCAAGATTCCTGAGCTCAGATGTATGGAACGACACATCTTAAATAGGTTGCATGGTCCCAATATGCGAATTTATTTTTATTTTTATTTTCTCCACTCCATGTGTCTCTTGCCGATAGCTTTGCAGTCAAGAGTTGTGGCTTCATTATGACGAGGCATTAAATACTGGTGTCTAACATTCGGGACGGTGGCATTCCTGCATTGCTTGGCACGTGGTGCGTGGTGTTCTGTCGCCTCGTATTTGGGGCGTAATGATGCATAAGACAGCCCATGATCTGCTCTCTTCCCTAGGAAGTTCTAGCCCTCGGATTAAACACGAATCTCGATGATACTCCCTTTTATAAATATGCCTCTCTTCTTCTTCATTTTCACTTTTCTCTATCACTTGCGTCGAAGTACTGTTAGTTTCTCTCCAAGACTGTCTCCATTTGACTTTTCTGGCCAAAGTTTCGTCAATCTTCCTTTTCTCTCTCCTTGCTCAAGGTACCTTCTCTGCCTTCTTTGTCTTATAAAATTTTTCTCTTCTCATTTTTCCTGCTAAGAAACCCCAAATCACCATGGGCAAGAAACCATATACCCCTGCAAGACCATCCATGGAAGAATTCCAAGCTACGTACTCCATTCCGGAGTTCGTAGCTATGGAATGGTGCGATTTCCCAGACCTTCACGAAACTTGGGAGAAGGACACGACCGTCGTTCATTGGGGTCAGTTTAAGGCAGGTCTCAAGATTTCCCTATCCCCTTGACCTGAGAAGTTTTGAACTTCTACCATAAAACTTCTGATCAGATGACGAGGAACTTCTTATGCCTGATTTCCTTTATCGAGCTAATGAACTCCCACATTATCGAGGGACCAAAGCTTGGTCTAGTCGATATCTGGGCGCAGTACAAGCTCTTCAATGCCCCCAAATAGCCTGAATTTTTCTATCTGATGAAAAGGAAGGGTCAGGAGGTATTGTTCCAACTACTAGAGACCGATAAGGAGTGGTTCCTGCACCCCATCAGGCTCACGGGTTCGTGGGAGTATGCCGAGGGACAGTCCACTCCTCTTCTTAATAACCATTACTTTAATTGGACTGGTAGGAATTATAATCGTATTCTTCATTTCTCTTTGCGTATGTTCCAGTTTTGCCATTATTCGACTAACTCACTTTGCTTTCTTCCTTCATGTAGGTGTGAAAGACAGGAATCCTCCTTCAGCTCCCGTCCTTGAGGCCATCCTTGTGGACAGAGAATTAAGAGAAAAAATCACTTATCTTTCACCAGCTCTTCCTCCCACCACCCTTCCACGATCGGGAGAAGGGACGTTTCGTCCTCGTTCCCAAACCACTATCCTTTCCTCCACCACTTTTTCATCATTTTCCTTTGGGAGTTCTAACTCAGAATCTGAGGAACAGATGAGATCCCAACTAATTACCCGAAAACCTTTAACACGAAAACACCCTGCACCAGAGGGTCCAACGGTGCCCCTGTCAGTCCTGCCTCCCACTGATCCTTCCCCAAACATTCCAAAGCACCAGACGCAATCTCAGTCAGGAAGAGATCAGGAAGATCTAATGGGGCGTTCTAGCACTGATCACCAGGGCAAGAGGTAGAAAAAGACTCCTTCCCCTGAGGACCAGGACATCCCTTCCCAAGGTACTCGTCCATCAGGCTCTTTCCCTAAGGAGAAGGTCCAGGTGGTGAAGATTCCCCTTGGGGGATCAGCCCTGACTGATGCCAAAGTTGCTCGGGGATTGTTGAAAGGAAGTCTCCTTCCTTTGGACAAGAAGGCCATTACTGACCCTGGAGAAGGATCCAGGGGCCTTCCTTGACGAGCTTTGCAGTAATATAACCAAGGTGACTTATCCCACCACACTTTTTTTTTCTTTAAGCTCTTTCGATTTTCATTTTCTCAACCGATTTCGTTTTCCAAGCTCATCACGGTCTGTTCGCCTTTTCTAGAAGCAGATCGGATGCTCTCAAGGTCACCCATTCATCTCACCAATCCCTGGAAGCAAAGGAGAAAGAGATTTTCAACCTTAGGGTATATGTGAATAGTTTAGAGGAGAAGCTCGCGAGTCTGCAGGATCAGATGACCCAGAGCTCTCTTTATTTTCAAGATCGGATAGACTAAATGAATAAGGAAGCTGAGGAGAGGGAGGCAGTACACAACAATGTCCTTGAGGAACAAAGAGTTGAGCTTCAACGTCAGTTGGACAAGAACGTGAAGGAGTGGGAGGTAGCCCTGGAAGAGAGAGGAAGCTGACCGCGAAGCTGGAATCCGACCTACTTGTTTTCCAAGTAGCCTTTCATCACTCAACCGTTCCCTCTACACCCGTAGTGCCTTCTGATGTCAACCCTTCTTGTTCATGATGTGTCAATACCAACCTTGTGGGAATATGACTCCTGTAAATCTTTTTTTGATGTAAGTGTTTTTGTATCAATGAAAGTTTGTTTTGTCATGTCTATAGATCTGATGACTTTTATGAAAGCAAGCGACTGGCTTATGTTCCTTTTTAGTTTTGTGGCATTATTGCCTTGTTCAAAAATCGCTTCACTCCCCTCAAGTAACTTGTATAAAAATCAATATATATATATTTTTTCCAAAATTCATATAATTGTCTACTCTACAGTCTTGTGGCATTGGATCATGTTTGTATGCTACAAGGTGAGCTCAACAACCCTTAGTAAGACTATCTTACTATGTTAGTAAGGTTAATCATACTCATCTTGCTAAGTACGTGAACACCTCTCTTATAAATTGCATATTTATTTTTCTCTATGGGTTTCTTTTCACTCTATGGGTTTTGATCACACATTTTACACAGTAACACGGGGTGGGAAAAATAGAAGTCACTTGATTGTAACTTCTACTTTAAGAGTTTCTTTTTGATAAACTACTTATTTAAATTACTTTTTTAATGTTTGAAAAAAAAATATGATTTTACAATTTTTTTACTCTTTCAACTTAAAAGTCGTAGAAGTACTTTAAAAAAGATTTACCGAGCATAACCTGACTCATTCTCCAATTTGGCCCCCTTCTTGAAATATTACTATCTTGATGGTCGGGTGGGAAACTCTCCTAAATTTGAGACTTGCCCTGAGAGTAGGAGGAATCTTTATGGAGATTGAAGTCCAATGGTGACATGATTTTCTACCTACAATGATTTAAGTGTGTCATAATTACCAACCAATTTCACTGGGTAAAGAGAAATAAAAAGTGAGAAAAAATTTGAACCGATCAACCCGACCATACGAGGCCCCCCATCTCGTTATGGTGAGTATTTAAGAATCCTCAATTTTTTTCAAATCGATTGCATGGCCCTTGATCATAGTCTTCTCTAATCAACTAATAAAAATGACCTAGAAACCTATGATTTTCTTTATAGAACCTATCATATTCAATGTGTTAGATATGGTGATAGTGGTGATGAAGAGGGGGTATTGAGATCATTTTCCATCAATTTACACACATACACTTTTTTTTTTCTAAATATGCTGCTGCTCCTAACATCTTTTTTCTTTTTATGTAGTTGGTACTTGGCAGCACACACATAACACTCAATTTATCATTTTTTTTTCAAATCAGAACAAAACCAAAGCCAAGTATACCACCATATCAAATTTCCAAAGTTTCTGAAATCATACACTGATTTGGTGAAAACGTAGTCAACAAATTACTTTTATCAAATGCACTATTGTAAAATGTAAAAATCCACCTAGATATTTTCCATATATAACTTTGGCGCCAATTTTTCATCATTTCTTCTTCTCGGACACTCCAGCAGACCAGAGACAGAAACGAACTCAATCGAAGCAATTCCTCTTTTTTCTTTTAAAAAATCGATTTTACGATGAAGATAATAGACCATAGGTTAGAGAAAAATACATATATTTTCCTTTCTTCTCCTCCACTTTGCTGCAACGTTTGAGGGACATCATCGTTATTTATCTCACTATCCAATCGATGTTTCAGTCGATGAATGAGCTCGACAACAATAACAGAAATAACCTTCAAGGCTACAACAACGTGGACTGCAACGTCTGATTCTAAAAAAAACTTAAACCTCGACGAAAAACAACCAACATAGCGACGAAAATCCCTTTCTCTTACACTTTCATGAAACCAAATTTTTAAGGAAAGAAAAGAAGAAGAAAAAACGAAACAGATTTTCCACCATTAAAGCTTCGCTAGAAGATGAAGATGACACAGAAACGCTCATGGAACCCATTCCATTGGCTACGATTTCCATTCACCTCTATTGCCGATTACAAAATTACCCATGTTTAATCGAAACACAATGGAGTTCTTGGTACAAATCTGAAACCCATACCTCAGATTTTCACTAAGAGACCGAAACAAATCGAAAGGATTCTTCTTTCTCTGTTGGAGAGGACGATTCTCATCTTTGAATCATGAGGAAAACGACGATTTATGGAGTTTCAAGTTGGTTTGGACTGATTTCCAACCGATCGAATAGAGAGAGTCTGAATTAGTCTCTGTTAATAACGATGAAACCAGATGCATTCTTTGGAGAAGATAATGTGGGGAAAAAAAAAGATTCTACTTATCACACACCACTCACACCCGCACATCGTTGTTGTTAATGGGGTGTGAAAAAATAAAAAGGCAATTTTACTCGGGGTACCCAATCACTCCAGCACCTTGTGCTGTTGACAATAAAAAAAAACTATATTTTTGCTTGTTGTCCATGGACAGCATGGCTAAAAAAAAATTAAAAAAAAAAAAAAAATCATCTCAGTCACCACATCACACATTTACTTAAAAATAAACAAGTTGTCGATAGATACATCGCATCTACTTAAACAAAAATTTTACCCTTTTTTTTATTTATATATATATATATATATATATTTTTTTTAAATGCTTCAAGAAAAACGCCTAAAACAACAAAAATAAAAGTAAAAATAAAAACTTCAAAATTCATTAGTCATTACTTCCCCCTCAATTAAACCTCTCGATCTCTTCGATTATTTAGGGTATTCTAAACAACCCCTCGATTGAACCATAGAAAATAGTATGCCAAAACAAAATACTCAAAGTCCACACAACTAATCAATAATCAAGCCATAAAATAACTAAACTAATAAATAAATAAACTAAACCGAACTAAAAAATAAATAAAAAACTAGGTCATCCTGGTAATGTTCCCATATTTGGGGTTTTTCAAGTCTGATCCTCAATAGTCCCTAGTGGAGTCGCCACTGAAAGCGCCCTCAATCCGCGGGGTGCGCGGATCCGCTTTTGACCTTTGAGATTTGGGAGTCGCCACCTAGTTATTACGGTCTAGGAACCAAACTTTGACTCTAAAAGGCAAATAAAGTAATTTACGAAAGAAAAATACGGGTCCGGGGATCACGTTACAGAATTGGAAGGTGTTAGGCATCAACTCCGCCCGACAAATGCCGGTCTTCACTAATTCCCAAATAAAACTACATTGCTAACAAGACCTAAATAATAATAAAAAAATAAAAATACTCACCTTTTTTCGAATGCAACAATTTTGTTCCCTCAGATCTGATAGAATAGCTCCTCGTATAGTATTCCTCGCTTTGTTCTATCTCTGGATCTGATCTCTAAGTTCCGAGGCTAGGTATCTCTTTCTTAGATCTGGATTCTTCGAATTTGTTTATGGATTTCTGGGTGTTTTTGAAGGGTTTCTAAGTGTTTTTTGAGTTAAAGTTGAGGTAGGGGTGTTAGGTAATGAGTTAAAGCTTCAACATTAGGGTTTATGGGAGGTTAAGGAATCTTTTTGACCTACTTCTCTTAGGGTTTATGATTTGATACGAAAATAGGGTGTGAGGACCCTATTTATAGATTTTTTTAAGAGTTGATTTAGATAGAATTAGTGTTTAATTAGAATTATTTTAGGTAGATTTATATTTTAATTAGAATTATTTTAGGTAGAGTTATATTTTAGTTTGAATTCTATTAAATGGAGTTATTATTTAAGTAGAACTCTATTAGGGTTTTGACTTTTGGTCTTATTTGATTGACTTTAATATCTTGGCTTTAGTCTTACGTGATTGACTTTAATATCTTGAATTTAGTCTTACTTGATTGACTTTAATTTTTTGGAGAACCCCCCTCTATTATATCTTTAATTCTTTGGATCCCCAAATAGAGGGGTCCTTGAATAAATATCTTGACAACCCTCAACAATTTTGCCTGAGAGCCTGATTGAACGATTTTTTTAGTTTAAATTTTTAAATTAATTTTATTAATATTTCACTTTTATTATTTAATATTTTATTTATTAATTTCAAAAATTTTAATTATGAAAATTATGAAATTACCGTTTTGCCCTTGGAGAGGACTTTTCGCGTTTCAAGTCGATTTTTGATGTTCTAGGATGTTTTAGAATCAATTTTTTCGTAAGGAATTCAATGGGAATGTTGGTTGTGTCATTTATAAAAAATTTTGTATGGAATGGTCGTGAACTTTATGATGGGCATTTTCGTAATTTTGTCAAATTTTGTGAAAATTGGCGAAATGATTTATTTGGTTTCGATTTGTTGTTTTATGTGTTTGAATGGGTTTTCTTAAGTGTAACGTAGGTTCTAGGGATGTTTTGAGGTTAGGGGTATTTTGATAATTTGGTTATTTTTTTAATGATTTTTATCGTGGAGCTTCTTTTTGTCTGAAAAATGATGATTTCTAAGCTTTTGGGATTATATTTTTCTAGCGTAGCGTGGTTTCTATAATTTTGTCAGTTCGAGATACCTTATCCGGATTTCTGAAACATATCTGGTAACAAAATGAAGCATTGGAATAAACATCCATCATTGGGAACCGTTGCGATCGGGTTGACGAGTTGATTAATCAGGCGAGTGAAAAATGGGGTGTCTACACTCAATCGAGGGTTATTCAGAATGACCCTAAGTAATTGAAGAGATCAAGAGGTTTAATCAAGGACGGAGTGATGATTAATAAACGTTGGAGTTTTATATGTTTTTTTTTTTTGGATGCTATCTTTAAACATTGTTTTTTTTAGAAAAAAATAACAAAAGCGAAATTTTTGTTTGAGGATGAGCGATGTATCCTTCGACAACCTTTATTTATTTATTTATTTTTTTTTATTCTTAAAAAAAAAGGGTTAAAAAGAAAAAAATTTCTATTAAACAACAACAATGGGCCAATAAGTGTGGTGTGTAACACATAGAAGCCGATCCTTTAAAATATTAGATTTTTTTTTTTTAAAAGAGAGAAAAAAAACATAGGGAAATTTTGTTTTTTTAGGCACTGTTCACAGTAACTATAGGCTGGTGTGTAACAAGCAAAAATTTTCTTTTTATACTCGCACATCATCTTCTTAAGATGATTGAATCACTTGGGTTCATCGTTTTTAACAGAGAACGAATTCATCTCTCTGTTATATCGGCTGAAATCTCAGCCCAATCAGTGTTAATCTTGATTAAAATCGCTGATTCCTTTTGATTCAAAGTATAATTTTTTTAAAAATCGATTCGAATTAAAGGATTTCATCAGGAGTAAATCGATTTTTTTCTGTTTTGTCAAAGAAAACTTCCATGTTCGCTGGTTCAAGCCATGGTAAATTCAAATTTCGAATAAGATCGAGACATGAACCATTCCGTTCTGATCGAATCAAACCAGATATGGATCGGTTTTAAAAGGGATTTCATAGCAGAAATTTTCTGTTTTTTTCTTTTCTTTTCTTCTTTGATCTAATTTTCTGATTTTTCTTGAGAACCTCGATTTATTTCGGTTTGGAAATGGGTAGATTAGTTTAAAACGAAAAACCAGGATTTTGGATCATCGATTTTGCCAGAATTATAAATTTTTAGAGTTCATAGATTTTTTCTTTTTTTACTCTCGGTTTTTCTCTAGATTAGCTTTATCGACATTGTTGGTTCTAGTTCTTGTTGCTGCTCTCAATTTTTGGATAGTTAAGAATGTTAATTAGATGGAGATTGATAATCAGGGTGAACGCGAAGTGTGGCTTTCCCCATATGATTTCTTTACAACAACAACTGTTATAACATGACAATGAGAATGGCTGCTAATTGCCTTTTGGTTTCAAGAACCAATTACATAACAGTGTTTCATCAAGCCGTGTTCTGATCTGTCATCATTTCGAAGATTTTTTTCGAAAAACATTGATCAATGACTTTGAATCAGATGCTACAAAAATATTGCAATTTTTCGGATAATTAAGGGATTTAACTTGTATTGGGTTATGCTTCCATCAAACCCCAGAACAGATAAGAAGGTATAGTTTAAAAAAAAAAAAAAAAACACAAAAGATTTTCAAAAATCAAGTTTTGAGGATTGCCGACAGCAACATGTGTATCTTTTTTGTTTTGTTTTTATAAAATTCTTTTGGGTTTGAGATCAATTTTTTTTTAAATAAAAAAATAAAAAATAAAAAAATGGGAAAGTTTTTATCTTATTAATCATTGTTCCATCTTCAATATCCCTTGAAATTTTAGATTATTTTGGGTTGTCAAGAGTAACCCCCGATTGGACCATTAAATTTTTTTTTGGAAAAATCTTCCTGGTTAAACTCGTAGTACTATGTGATATTCGATTTGGTATGGCATTTTGTCGTGAGATGTAGGTAATTGTGATTTAACTAAGCTATTGATTAATCTTGATTGGTATATATGTTGATTATTGACCTTGGATCATGTTTCGATACCCAGGGTATATCCATCTTTATTTAATACCTTGATCACATGCTATTGATGGATAATCAATTCATTTGTTGATTTGATAGTGAATATTTATGGGATGTCTCATACACGTGCCATGACCTTTATTATGATACCCTGATTTTGATCTCGATGCTATGGCTGGTGTTTTTTGATATGTTAATGGTTTGTTTGGGCCCATGGGCCCATTGTTTTGAAAAAGGCCTCAGGCACACCCCACCCTGTTTTGCACACATCTGTAGACACCCCATTTTCGCATCCGCCTGATTAATCAAGTCGTCAACCCGATCACAAAGGTTCCCAATGATGGATGTCTATTCCAATGCTTTATTTTGTTACCAGATATGTTTCACAAATCTGGATGAGGTATCTCGAACCGACAAAAACTTAGAAAACACGCTACGCTAGGAAAATACGACCCCAGAAACATAGAAATCATCATCTTGCAAACCAAAAAGGAGCTTCACGATAAAAATCACTAAAAATGACTAAATTACCAAAATACCCCTAACATCAAAACAACCCTAGAGCCTGCATTACGCTTAAGAAAACCTACTCAAACACATAAAATAACAAATCGAAACCAAGTAAACCACTTCGCCAATTTTCACAAAATTTGACAAAATTACGAAAATACCCCTCATAAAGTTCACGACCATTTCATATAAAAAACTTCATAAATGACAAAAACCAACATTCCCATTGAATTCCTTACGAAAAACTGATTCCAAAACATCCTGAAACATTGAAAAAACGACTTAAAACGTAAAAAATCCTCTCCGAGGACAAATGGTAATTTCACAATTTTAATAATTAAAATTTTCGAAATTAATAAATAAATCATTAAATAATGTAAAGTGAACATTAATAAAATTAATTATAAAATTTAAACAAAAAAATTGATCAATCAAGCTTTCAAGAAAAATTGTTGATTGTTCGCAAGATATTTCTTTAAGGACCCCTCCATTTGGGGGTCCAAAGAATCAAAGATATAATAGAGGGGGGTTCTCCAAAAATTTAAAGTCAATCTAGCAAGACTAAAGTCAAGATATTAAAGTCAATCAAATAAGACTAGAGTCAAAATTAAAGTCAATTAAGTAAGACTAGAGTCAAGTATTAAAGTCAATCTCATATGATTAAAGTCAAAACCCTAAATCAAAACCCTAATCTAAACTAATCGAGTCAATCTTATAAGACTAAGGTCAAAACCCTAATCTAAACTAATCAAGTCAATCCCATAAGACTAAAGTCAAAACCCTAAATTAAAACCCTAAAGACTAAGTCAAAATCCTAATTGAAACCCTAATCAAACCCTAATGCTTCTAAAAACTTTATTAATAGGAGCCTCCACATCCTATTTTCGTATCAAGGAAAAAATCCTAGAAAAAGTAGGTGAAGAAGCCTCCACAACCTCTCCAAAAACCCTAATTTTGGAGTCCCAACTCCTTCCCTAACACCCCTACTCCGATTTTAGCCTAAAAAACATCCAAAAACCTCTCAAAAACATCCCAAAAATCCACAACAAATTCGAAGCACCCAGATCCAAGAAGGAGATACCTTACCTAGGAGATCAGAAATCAGATCCAGAGATAGAACGAAGTGAGGAATACGGTACAGGAGCCGTTTTCACTAGATCTAAGGGAATCTCACTTTTGCAGATCGAATGTAAGATTTTTCATTATTTTTTAATCTAGGTTTGTCATTAGCGATGTAGATTTATTTGGGATAAGTAGAGACCAGCAATGGCCGGGCGGGGTTGGTGCCTAACACCTTCCAACCCCGTAACATGATCCCCGGATTCAGATTTTCTATAGTAGATTAGTTCATTATCCGTTTTAGAGTCAGTTTGGTTCCTAGACCATAATAACTAGGTGGCGACTCCCAAACCTCAAGGGTCAAAAGCAGATCCGCGTACCCCGCGGATCGAGGGCGCTTTCAACATCACATGCATGTTTGCTATTTTGCACACTTACACGTCCCATATAGCCAACGTGGCACTAGTGCGTGGCCCGGTCTCTTCGGAGATGCGACGTCATTCATGAAAACCACAACTCCAGTCACGTACCTTAGGGTATATTAAACTGGGGCATCAGTACCGTTTGATCAGGTGACTCTGAAAGGTATATATCGTTGCACCCAGGCTGGAGCGACCTGAGCCTTTGACCTATTGTGAGCCACACAGTCACATGTCCTGATTTCCAACGTAGTACTAGTACGTGGTCGGTCCCCTCGTGGGATGCCAAATCATTTATGAAAGCTACAACTCTTGACTCGTACCCATAGGTATGTAAAAGATAATCCAAGTACATCAATTGCACTTCTTGGTCAAAATCGGTGCCTAAGCAAGATCTTGCCCCGCTGTACCCTACTATACGAGGGGGATAGACCACGTCTATTCTAGATGAGAGGTATTTAAGTGGGCCCTTGCTCAGCATCATGCGCACCTCTCAACTGAAAATCAAACTGGCTATTTTTGGCTTCAGAGAACTGAGTTGAAGTTTTAGATTATCACTTATACGGTATATCAAACCAAGTCACCACGTACCGTCTGATTGAGTACGCTCGAGAGGTATATAGGTGTGCTTGGGCAAGGGTAACCAGATAAAATGCATTGCACGTAGTAAGCTTAGAGTCTAGAAACCTTCCCTATAGGTCACGACTCGAACTTATTAGGTGTTCCTGGGTTGTTTATTGGACCTTGTGGTTGATGAGTGTATGTAAATGATGTGAATGATGAGATCAGAGTATATGATTGTCCTCAAGGATCAAAAATTTTGTTTTTAAAAATTAAAATGGGTGCACCGATCCAATAAAGAATCTATTTCTTGCAAAATTCAATAATGACCCAGTCCATCTCGATCCAACAATCATGATGGATCGGGCCATTTAAATTAAAATGGAAATCAAATTTTCAAAGAAGAAAAATAGTTTACGAAAGGAAATATTTTTCAGAAAAGATTGTTTTCCAAAAGAAGTGTTCTTTAGAAAAAATATTTTCCAAGAAAAGGTGTTTTCAAGAAAATATTTTTCATAAGAACAAAAATTTTCAAATAAAAAATAATTGACATTTTACATGGACCTTGGAAGTATACTAAAATATCATTTTTTGTCAAACTAAGATGCTAGCCACAGGCGATAATCCCATCGATCAATTTGTCAAAACAACCGTCATAGGGATGTACCCTGTAGAGAAGATCAATTTTGGGAGATTCATGTTGAGGAGTACTCTTTACTTCCACAAGTTTGAAATAGACTAGAACTTCTTACGTGCTATGGCTAAGCGTTGGAACCCCTACCTTCACATATTCCATATTGGGCATATGCACTTGTGCCCCACCCACGAGGATTATTGTGGCATCATGGGGATATCCACTTCACAAGCCCTCTAGTCAGGCCCTCATTGAAGACCGGATATTCTGGTGACCTCGTCACAGGACTGAACATTTCTAAGGAAGAAGCCAAGGCCTTAGTTCATAATGGGAGATTGGACTTAGTACCTTTAATGGGCCCGTATCGCTCCCGCAGTCATCCTATCAATGTAAAACCAAAAGCCTGACGTGCCACTAGAGACTATCGATTGTGCCTAGGAATCCTAGCCCAATACGTACCTCTAATAGTGATGGCCAAACTATCCCTGAATCCTTCATAGATATAGCCTCTCAACTCTCAAAGAAAGCCAATCCAGTACCTCTCATCCTAGCTGAGACTTTCTCAGGTCTAGATGCCATAAAAAATGGTGAGCGGGAAAGCTTCAAAGGAAGCCCCTACTTACTCTATATGTGGCTTTGTGACCGTCTCAAAATTGTAGATGTTCCTTCAAACCTCGAGTATGGGCCAAAATACTTTTCTAAAAGAAACCTGTTAGTGCGTGTAGACACCCCATTTTTGCATCCGCCTGATTAATCAAGTCGTCGACCCGATCGCAAAGGTTCCCAATGATGGATGTCTATTCCAATGCTTTATTTTGTTACCAGATATGTTTCAGAAATCCGAATGAGGTATCTCGAACTGACAAAACTTAGAAACCACGCTACGCTAGGAAAATACGACCCCAGAAACATATAAATCATCATCTTGCAAATAAAAAAAGAAGCTTCACGATAAAAATCACTAAATTATAAAAATACCCCTAACATTAAAACAACTCTAGAGCCTGCATTACGCTTAGGAAAACCCACTCAAACACATAAAACAATAAATCGAAACCAAGTAAACCACTTCGCTAATTTTCACAAATTTTGACAAAATTACGAAAATACCCCTCATAAAGTTCACGATCATTTCATACAAAAAACTTCATAAATGACAAAAAACCAACATTCCCATTGAATTCCTTATGAAAAACTAATTCCAAAACATCTTGGAACATTGAAAAACGACTTAAAACCTAAAAAATCCTCTCGAGGGCAAAACGGTAATTTCACAATTTTCATAATTAAAATTTTCGAAATTAATAAATAAAACATTAAATAATTAAAGTGAAACATTAATGAAATTAATTTAAAAAGTTGAACCTAAAAAATTGATTAATTGGACTCTCAGGCAAAATTGTTGAGGGTTCGTGGGATATTTCTTTAAGGACCCCTCCATTTGGGGGTCCAAAGAATTAAAGATATAATAGAAAGGGGTTCTCCAAAAATTTAAAATCAATCAAGCAAGACTAAAGTCAAGATATTAAAGTCAATCAAATAAGACCAAAGTCAAAATAAAAGTAAATCAAGCAAGATTGAAGTCAAGGTCAATCAAGTGAGACTGAAGTCAAAATTAAAGTCAATTAAGCAAGACTAAAGTCAAAATTAAAGTCAATCTCATAAGACTAAATTCAAAACCCTAAATTAAAACCCTAATCTAAACTAATCAAGTCAATCTCATAAGACTAAGGTCAAAACCCTAAATCCAAACCCTAATCTAAAACTAATCAAGTCAATCTCATAAGACTAAAGTCAAAACCCTAAACCCTAAAGACTAAGTCAAAACCCTAATTGAAACCCTAAAAGAAATCCTAATCAAACCCTAATGCTTCTAAAAACTTTATAAATAGGAGCCTCCACACCCTATTTTCGGATCAAATTATAAACCCTAAGAGAAGTAGGTCTAGAAGCTCCCCTAGCCCCCCATAAACCCTAGTTTTGGAGCCCCAACTCCTTAGCTAACATCCCTCCTTCAATTTTAGTCTAGAAAACACCCAAAAGCCTTCTAAAAACATCCCCAAATCCGTAACGAGCTTGAAGAGTTCAGATTCAAAAAACAAGGAGATACCTTGCCTCGGAGATCCGAAGTCAAATCCGGAAACAGAACGAAGCAAGGAAGCACGGTACAAGGAGTTCTTTTTGTCAGATCTGAGGGAACCAAGTCCTTGCCATCGGAAAGGTAAACCTTTTATTTTTATTTATTTTCTTATCTAGGTTTTAGCAATGTAATTTACTTGGGAGTTTAGTAGAGACCGGCTTTGGCCGGGCGGGGTTGGTGCCTAACACCTTCCAACCCCGTAACTTGATCCCCGAATTCAGTTTTTTTTTGTTTTAGATTAGTTTTTATCCATTTAGAGTCATTGATCGGTTCCTAGACCGTAATAACTAGGTGGCGACTCCCAAACCTCAAGGGTCAAAAGCGGATCCGCGCACCCCGCGGATCGAGGGCGCTTTCAGTGGCGACTCTACTGGGGACATTGAGGATCAAACTTGAAAGCCCCGAGTACGGGATACGTCGCTAGTAGGACCTTTTTATTTGATTTTTAGTTAGTTGATTATTTGTTTATTGTGTTTTAGTTATTTATGTTTTTCTTTATTCTTTTGGCTTAATTATAGATCACGTGATTCAATTTTGAATATCCTAATCCGGTATATCATGTTTTTTTTTTTATGATTCAATCGAAAGTCATTCGGAATGACCTTAAATAATGTGAGATTTCAAAGGAATGGTCTTATTGAGGATGAGATAATGGTTTTTGGACCATGATTTTTTTTACACATATAATTATATTTCGACTAAAAATTTAGGTATGTGTTTGATTTGGTATTTGACCATTTTCCTTAAAAAAAAAAAAAAAAAATTTCATAAAAATAATTGTTGTTAGGAACATCAATGTTTTTTATTTGATGGCCGATGTGCGATGTATTCCTCACAGTATTTTTTATTTTTTATTTTTCAAAAAGAAAATAGCAGAACAGGTGGTTTTCCCTTTGATTAGGCGTGCTGCCCATTGGCAGCAATGAAGAAAATTATTTTAAAAAAATGTTTTTTTTAGGTTCTTTTAACAGCACAAGGTGCTGGAGTTGGTGGGGTGCCCCGAGTTTTTTTTTATTTTTATTTTTTTGCACACCCATTAACAGCAACGAAGTGTTTTTGTGGGTGGTGTGTGATAAGTAAAATCTATCTTTTGCTCCCCCCACATCATCTTCTCAAACATTTCAGCGTCTTCAACAGGAGACCGAACTGGTCTCTCCATTTGATTGGCTGAAATCTCAGCCTAATCGGTTCATGGTTTGTTTGGAATCGTGATTTTCACTTGATTAAAAGTTTAAAACTGTTAGTTCATTTCGAAATCGTCTGAATCCGCGACCAAAGATTTCTGTTTTGGGTTTGCTACCCAGTTCTTAAGGATGGTAAGGTTGATTTCGTTTGATTGGAAAGGTGGAGGAATTTCATTAGAAGTTTTTTTTTTTCATTTTAAAATTTTTTAAAACGATTTGTATGGTTGATTTCCACTGTCATGTTCTCGATCATACCTGCAACACGAGAGTTCTCGTGATTCTTGAGCCGATAATGAAAGAAAGAGTGGCTTGTAATGTTTTTGGAAGCTGTTCCATGAAGGTCTCTGCTTCGGTTTTGAGCTTTAATGGAGCATCAATGGCAGACAAAAGAGTTTTCTTGTTTTGTTTTTTCTCTCTGTTTATTTCAAAGAAATCTGGGTTTGTTTCAAAAATTATGAGAGAGAGAGAGAGGGAAATCTATCATTTTGACTTGTCGAGAACCTGTGGATCCATCCACTCACAGAGAGCTTAATATTAGATGTCATGACAGAGCTTGATGGATGAAAACAGTGTCATCAATTTGTTGAGTTTGCCACTATCAGCCGATAACTTTCACAAATCAGATAATCGATTCCTTTCGTTAATACCTCAATATCATCAGTGAATTGTTAATGGAATTAAGATAACTGGTTGTCTTTGATTACCTTGTTGTTCTTGTCGTCTACCTGTTATCTGATTCAGAAATTTACGTGTGTGAATAGTGTGCAATGGCAAATATATATATATATATATATATATATATATATATATATATATTATATATGAATTTACTGTTGCAATTGACCAATGAAGCCATAAGATTCCCTCTCTCTCATTTTGCTTAATCTCGGAATTTATGGAATCCTTTGTTCTCCAACTCTTTAAAAAAAAAAAATGTATAAAATCGTTTGGTTTTTTTTTTTTTTTTTTTTTTTAAATTTGTGTTCTCCTCATCTCATTAATCATTATTCCATTATCAATATCCTTGAAATTTCGAATTATTTCGGATTGTCAAAAGTGACCCCCGATTGGACCATAAAAATTGAAAAACCAATTGTGCTTGTCTCAATGATTGAATCTAATCAATTATTCTATGCTATATCCATTAATTGAGTTGCCATGATCTGATGATGTACGTATTTTGATCTCGAATTGAATATATGGATGATGTGTATATCTTGTTCAATATGTGTTGTGATGATTAGGCACATTTATCTGAAAAAAGGCCCCGGGCACACCGCACCCTGCTTTGCACACACCACATGCACGTTTACCGCTTTACTCACTTACACGTCCCATTTAGCCAACGTGGCACTAGTGCGTGGCCCGGTCTCTTCGGAGATGCGACGTCATTCATGAAACCCACAACTCCAGTCACGTACCTTAGGGTATATCAAACTAGGGCATCAATACCGTCTGATCAGGTGATTCTGAGAGATATATTGATGCACCCAGGCTGGAGCGACTTGAGCTTTTGACCTATTGTAAGCCACACAGTCACATGTCCCGATTGCCAACGTAGTACTAGTACGTGGTCGGTCCCCTCGTGGGATGCCAAACCATTTATGAAAGCTACAACCCTTGACTCGTACCCGTAGGTATAAAAGATAATCTAAGTATATCAATTGCACTTCTTGGTCAAAATCGGTGCCTAAGCAGATCTTGCCCCGCTGTACCCTACTGTACGAGGGGGATAGACTACGTCTATTCTAGACGAGAGGTATTTAAGTGGGCCCTTACTCAGCATTGTGCGCCACCTCTCAACTGGAGATCAAACTGGCTGTTTTTGGCTTCAGAGAAGTGAATTGAGGTTTTAGGTTATCACCTATACGGTATATCAAACCAAGTCACCACGTATCGTAAGGTATATAGGTGTGCTTGGGCAAGGGTGGCCAGATAAAAATGCATTGCACGTAGTAAGCTTAGAGTCTAGAAACCTTCCCAGTAGGTCACGACCGGAATTTACCGTGGGTGTTCCCGGGTTTGCTTATTAATTGGAACCTGTTGATTGATGAATGCATGTGAATGATGTGAATGATGAGATCCGAGTGCATAATTGATCTCAAGGATAAAAATGTTGCTTTTGAAAAGTAAAATGGGTGCACCGATCCAATAAAAAAAATCCATTCTTTTACAATAATGACCCAGTCCATCCCGATTACAATAATGACCCAGTCCATCCCGATGATGGACCGGGCTATTTAAATCCAAATGGAAATCGAATTTTCAAAGAAGAAAAAGAAAGTATTTTCCAGGAAAAAATGTTTTCCAAAAGAAGTGTTTTTCAGAAAAAGTGTTATTCTCTAAAAAAAATGTTTTCTAAGAAAAAAAATATTTTCTAGAAAATGTTTCCAAATAAAAATTATTTTTCAGAGAAAAAAAATGTTTTCCAGAAGAAAATGTTTTCCAAAAGAAAAGAAAATGAAGGAAAAGATTTACAAAAAATGAAAAAAATGAAGTTGTATTCAATGAAAAACATTATTTGTCAATATTTTTAAGAGTGCAGTAAAATTATTTTTCTCTGAATAATCATTAAATGGATGAACTTTTTAATGGATTGGTGCACAGAATTCAATAAAATCTCAGGATTCATTTAAAATGTTATCAAGGGGGTGACACTGAAATTGGTTAAATTCACCTTCAAAGAGGTTAAGGGTTATCATTGTATCTAAGCTCAATCGTCTATCATCTAGCTAGGGTTGTAAATCCGGTTAGTTAGAGTAAACGTCAATATCAAGTCAACAGTCAGAAATGACCTCAAAATTTCTCAATATCATTTAGTTGTTCTTTGAAAATCATAGTGCTTCAATCCTACCGGTTGTAAGCAATGTCTCAGTTCTCATCAAGCCCGTTTTGGGTAGTCTTGAGTTTTCATGAGTCATTTGAGTTAACCCGAGTCCTTTTTCCTAGCAAGGTCATGTCCTCCTTAGATTGAGTCTACTCTTTCTTATTGAGTCAAGTTAGTTCGTCGAGTCTATAGAGGTGTTTATCGTCCCTTTTGAATTTGATTGGATAAAGAAAATTTTTGAATACCCCGAGCGCATTAACGAATTAACTAATAATTTGATAGATTTTGAAGATAAGAGTCAGGCTCAACCTTTAATCGAGAAAGGAAAGGTCATTGACCTCGGAACATAAATAAATTCCTAAAGAGATTCAAATAGAAACCATCTTATCTCCAGAAGAACACAAGGGGATAATGAATTTTCTTAGAAATTTCGAAGACTTGGTTCACGTGGGCCTATGAGGATATGTTAGGTGCAAGTTTGGGTGTTGTCTAACACGGATTATATATTGACTCGTCTATATCGATGGAATCAAAGAAGATGTTATAAAATATATCAGCACTATCCTTACTACATCTTGAGTTGCAAATCACATATTATCAATCGATATGGGGATACCTTTTGAACTGATCTCTAATAATGGGTCTTACTTCAAAGCTTAAATCATTACTCCGTATTCAAAGTTGAAGATCCAGAATCACAAATCATCTCCTACCTTCCTCAGATCAATGGAACGGTTGAAGCAGTTAATAAGAGTATCAAGACTATCATCAGGAAAATGAGTCAATAACATCGAGATTGGTCAGAAAAATTATCATTCACGCTGTGGACATATCGAACCCTAATTCGATCCTCTATTGGAGCTACTCCCTACTCTTTAGTGTATGGCATGGAAGCAGTATTGCCAGTTGAAATGGAAATTCCGTCTCTCAGGGTCTTGTTGGAAAATCATTTGTTAGAAACAGATTGGGTTCGTCAGCAGTATGAAGAATTAAACTTGATCGAAGGAAATGATTTAAAGCCCTGTACCACGTGCAAGCTTATCTAAGAAGAGTCACCTGTGCATTTGACAAGAAGTTCAAAGCTCATCATTTACAAGTCAATGATTTAACTATCAGACTTCAAAGAAAATTGAACACTCCTCCTCGATTATAAGAGAAAGTCTGAACCCAATTGGAGAAATTCATTCATTAAGAAAATATTGTCTGGAAAAGTCGTCAGACTTCAAGATCATGATGGAAGTAAACTACCAGAGTCAACCAACCTTGACCGGATCAAGCGGTACTACATTTAAGGAGGCCATCTTTGGCCGAATCAATCATTATATTACCCAGTTACCCAGTTCAACATATCCTTTCTCAACCCCTTTGCAGCCATTTCAAAAATAAAAATTATGCCTTTTTCTTTCTCAGCCCGATCACCTAACTTAGGAAAGGGAAAAATCCGAACTACGTTTTGGTCTGATCCCAAAAAATTTGGGGTACGTAGGCAACCTGAGAAGTTACTTCAGGCCCGACCACACCAAAATAAAAAAAAATAGATTCCCCGATGAAGAAAAAATCTAAAAAGAAAAAAAGAATGGGGAAGAAAATTCAAGAAAAAGTTTAAATGAAATGCCACACAAGAGGCATTTGGGTTTTTGAGCCTCAAAATCCCTTTCATTTTACGCCTAGTCCCAAGCCTACCTATAAAAGTCCTCCTCAGTACTGTGTGAAAAGGTTAAGGAGGGTAGTAGAACATGATCAGACAGTAATTCTAGAAGGTCAGAGGAAAAGAAAAAAGATATAAAAAAATGATGATGAAGCCTGCTAAGTTGAAAACCCAAAAATGACGACTTAGGCAAAAATTAAGGCAAGCTCACAAAGTTGAAAATCTGAAAGGACAACTTTAGCAACAATCAGAGCCAAGAAAAAAAAGAAAAAAGCTCGCTAGATTGAAAACCTGAAAAGGCAATCTAGGCAAAAGTTAGAGCAAGCTCGATAGATTGAAAACCTGGAAAGGCGATCTAGGCAAAAGTTAGAGCAATAAAAAAAAAACAGAAGAAAATCCCAAGCTGAGAGCAGTTCGAGCTGAAACATCAGAAATCCGAATAATCAAGTTCAATACTCAGCTTAAACCAGGTATAGATTCAGAAGCCACAAGTATCTTGTCTACAATCGATCTGAAAATTCTTACTTCCCCAAGTGAACCAATGGAGAGAATGGTGAATTCTATGATGAGTCTCAAAAGGAAATATTTTGTTCTCTTGAGCCTGACTCAAAATCTTTAATAAAATTAAAAGTTGGATCTTTATTGCGTTTGTGGTAATCAAATATTTCAAACCTTCATACAAGGGGCATTTTTTCTTTCTCCTCTAGATATGTAATTTCCCCCCTTATACTAGGGGCATTTTTTAATGATGTGTTCAATTATTTTCAATGCCATGTTTATTGTCAAACTAGGGACATTTTGTTTTTGAGCAATGTTAATCCTAAAATGAGAACTCCAAACCTAAGGTTACCCTCTTGATAGCAGTTTTTCAAAAAACTCTTAAGGTTCAAACTCAGGTTTTAAATTTACAAAACTTTTTGATAAAACCTTGAGGTTCAAACAAATACATTCTGAATCTCACATAGGAGATAGGACATCCATTCTGTCCCAAATCTATTCATGCCCAGATTCAACCACTCTTCTCCAGACTCATTTTCGATCGTTTCTCTCCCAGATTTATTTCTTTGTTCTCAGTTTTACTCAGTCAGTCTCTACCAAGGGTTATCTTGGATTTTGCTCAGTCTCCGCCAGGGTTATCTTGGATTTTGCTCAGTTGCCGCCAAGGGTTATCTTGGATTTTGCTCAGTTTCCGCCAAGGGTTAACTTGGATTTTGCTCAGTTTTCGCCAAGGGTTAACTTGGATTTTGCTCAGTTTCCGCCAAGGGTTATCTTGGATTTTGCTCAGTTTCCGCCAAGGGTTAACTTGGATTTTGCTCAGTTTCCGCCAAGGGTTATCTTGGATTTTGCTCAGTCTCCGCCAAGGGTTATCTTGGATTTTGCTCAATTGCCGCCAAGGGTTATCTTGGATTTTGCTCAGTCTCCGCCAAGGGTTATCTTGGATTTTGCTCAGTTGCCGCTAAGGGTTATCTTGGATTTGCTCAGTTTCCGCCAAGGGTTATCTTGGATTTTGCTCAGATGCCGCCAAGGGTTATCTTGGATTTTGCTCAGTTTTCGCCAAGGGTTATCTTGGATTTTGCTTAGATGCCGCCAAGGGTTATCTTGGATTTTGCTCAGTCTCCGCCAAGGGTTATCTTGGATTTTGCTCAGATGCCGCCAAGGGTTATCTTGAATTTTGCTCAGATGCCGCCAAGGGTTATCTTGGATTTTGCTCAGTTGCCACCAAGGGTTTTCTTGGATTTATGCTCAGTTTAAATTTACTTCATTTTGACTCTTTTCCAACTCAAACTCTTTGAAATCTATCTCAGATTTTGAGCCCACAAACTTGCACAGTTGTTATATCAGTCAAGGAGAATTTTTTAATTGAAGGATCTGACACTGCCAGTGAGAGCTCGCGCTCAAGGACCTGACATTTTTTTCTAGTTCGGGGAGAGTTTCATGCTCAATGATCCGAATACCCCGACGAATTGTTAAATCAGGCTGCAAAATGAACTGTCACTAGCTTTGGCATTCGGATATCGCACTAATCTACCAAGATAGATTTGCTATCTAGTTTGCTTCAACCCTCTGCCAAAGAGGGGCATCTGTAGACACCCCATTTTTGCATCCGCCTGATTAATCAAGTCGTCGACCCGATCGTAAAGGTTCCCAATGATGGATGTCTATTCCAATGCTTTATTTTGTTACCAGATATGTTTCAGAAATCCGAATGAGGTATCTCGAACTGACAAAACTTAGAAACCACGCTACGCTAGGAAAATACGACCCCAAAAACATATAAATCATCATCTTGCAAATAAAAAAAGAAGCTTCACGATAAAAATCACTAAATTACAAAAATACCCCTAACATCAAAACAACTCTAGAGCCTGCATTACGCTTAGGAAAACCCACTCAAACACATAAAACAATAAATTGAAACCAAGTAAACCACTTCGCTAATTTTCACAAATTTTGATAAAATTATGAAAATACCCCTCATAAAGTTCACGATCATTTCATACAAAAACTTCATAAATGACAAAAACCAACATTCCCATTGAATTCCTTACGAAAAACTGATTCCAAAACATCTTGGAACATTGAAAAACGACTTAAAACGTAAAAAATCCTCTCCGAGGGCAAAACGGTAATTTCACAATTTTCATAATTAAAAATTTCGAAATTAATAAATAAAACATTAAATAATTAAAGTGAAACATTAATGAAATTAATTTAAAAAGTTGAACCTAAAAAATCGATTAATTTGACTCTCACGCAAAATTGTTGAGGGTTCGTGGGATATTTCTTTAAGGACCCCTCCATTTGGGGGTCCAAAGAATTAAAGATATAATAGAAAGGGGTTCTCCAAAATTTAAAATCAATCAAGCAAGACTAAAGTCAAGATATTAAAGTCAATCAAATAAGACCAAAGTCAAAATAAAAGTAAATCAAGCAAGACTGAAGTCAAGGTCAATCAAGTGAGACTGAAGTCAAAATTAAAGTCAATCAAGCAAGACTGAAGTCAAAATTAAAGTCAATCTCATAAGACTAAATTCAAAACCCTAAATTAAAACCCTAATCTAAACTAATCAAGTCAATCTCATAAGACTAAGGTCAAAACCCTAAATCCAAACCCTAATCTAAAACTAATCAAGTCAATCTCATAAGACTAAAGTCAAAACCCTAAAACCCTAAAGACTAAGTCAAAACCCTAATTGAAACCCTAAAAGAAATCCTAATCAAACCCTAATACTTCTAAAAACTTTATAAATAGGAGCCTCCACACCCTATTTTCGGATCAAATTATAAACCCTAAGAGAAGTAGGTCTAGAAGCTCCCCTAGCCCCCCATAAACCCTAGTTTTGGAGCCTCAACTCCTTAGCTAACATCCCTCCTTCAATTTTAGTCTACAAAACACCCAAAAGCCTTCTAAAAACATCCCCAAATCCGCAACGAACTTGAAGAGTTCAGATTCAAAAAATAAGGAGATACCTTGCCTCGGAGATCCGAAGTCAAATCCGGAAGCAGAATGAAGCAAGGGAGCACGGTACAAGGAGTTCTTTTTGTCAGATCTGAGGGAACCAAGTCCTTGCCATCGGAAAGGTAAACCTTTTATTTTTATTTATTTTCTTATCTAGGTTTTAGCAATGTAATTTACTTGGGAATTTAGTAGAGACCGGCTTTGGCCGGGCGGGGTTGGTGCCTAACACCTTCCAACCCCGTAACTTGATCCCGAATTCAGTTTTTTTGGTTTTAGATTAGTTTTTATCCGTTTAGAGTCATTGATCGGTTCCTAGACCGTAATAACTAGGTGGCGACTGCCAAACCTCAAGGGTCAAAAGCGGATCCGCGTACCCCGCGGATCGAGGGCGCTTTCAGTGCGTCACAACTCAGTCCAGGCTTGGAGCAAATGGTTAGACTCTCGCCTTGCCCGTCATATCTGTTTAAGATGTCCTTGGTGGATGAGTGATCCCCTTGTTCTAGGAACCAAAGGATCCTACCATATCCGTCTGATCGGTTTAGAAGAAACTTCTTTTTACTATCTTAATTTGATCCCAGAACAGTATGAAGTACCTATAGAGTCCTCTTTGCCTCAACCCAAAGCTTTCTTTCCCCCTGAGTCTTTGATAGAAAAGTTAGTGCATCTCATTGAGAAGACTTGAAACAAACGCACCTTAGGGTATCCAGACGGACTAGCAGAATTCAAAGAGCCAGTTGTTAGAGCCAAGAGGATCAAGCCTGATAGCAATCCTGATGACCATCAAGATAAAGCCAAGCGTCCATGTAAAAAATAGTTTAAGTTAAATTGGTGGAAAGATGTTTTAATGAGAACATTTATTTGTCAATCATTTTCAATAAAGCTATGTTTCTTTTGAATAAATATTTATTTCCCTTTTTGAATAATCATTCCGTGAATGGATTAATTAGTGGATTGGTGCACAAACCTCAATAAAATGATTCCTTAAAATGTTATCAAGGGGGTAATACTGAAATTAACTAAATCTACCTTTGATGGGGTCATATAGGATTATCATTGCACCCAAACTCAAGCGTCCACCTCCTAGTTGGAGTTGTAAGTCCAGTCGATTAGAACGAGCTACAGTACCAAGTCAACAAGCAGAGATGGCTTCAGAATCTGAGCTCACAGAGATCCGTAAGATCTTGACAGCCTTTGCCAATGATATTGACAGTATAAAAGGCAAAGTGGAAGTATTAGAACAGATCTCGGAATCAACGGACAATCCCCTAGATGATCCAAAAGGAAAGAAGGTAAAAGAAAAACGTCCACGTGAAGTCTTCGAATTCGACGGAGATGAAGAGTATGTTGATGAAAATCCGATGTTAACTAACAGAATGTCTCAATTAGAGTCAGCTATGAAGAGTATAAAGGGCATCGATGAAATTGCAGCAGGGATTGAAGCTCTGAACCGCATCCCTAGAATTCATCTGCCAGAGAAATTTGTGATGCCTGAAATGGATAAGTTTAGTGGCATAGGGTATACAAAAACACATCTTAAGGTGTATGTTACTAACATGTGTACTATGGGGCTCAGCGACAAACAGATGACATTATTGTTTCAAAGAACCTTGTCAGGATCAGTACTACGTTGGCTGATGTCTCAAGATCCAGTTAATGTGGGTACATGGGAGAACATGTCAAAGGCCTTCTGGCATCACTATAAGTATAGTACCAAGATTGAGACTTTAAGAAGGGATTTGGAAGCAACTAAACAGAAAAATGGGGAGACATTTACTGATTTATTGGTCGTTGGAGGGCCAAGGCTGACCAAATGTGGGATAGACCTTCGGAGAAGGAACAAGTAGCAATTATCCTAAAGAAGCACTCGAAAGGATATGCTCAGCACCTAGTGGCCCAATATCTCCCTTCTTTTGAGTCCTTGTTACAAGCCGGAACCCAACTCGAGGACGTTTTTGCCTCTAGGGTTCTTTCTAACCCCTTGGATAACAAATCTAAGAAACCCTATGTTCCCAAAGCTAGTACCAACCATGTCTACATAGCCAATACGTCAGCCATCCCAGCTCAACCCCCAGTCCGGACTAATAACCAGGTTCACTCAAGTCAACCTCGAACTCCACGTCAGTTTACCAATCTAGGGATGAGTCTCACTATAGCTCTTCACAAATTGATAAAAAAAAGGGCTTATTACCCCCATCCAACCCCGACCTTTGCCTAATCCCTTGCCAGCTGGACACAATTCTAACTTGTTCTGCGAGTTTCATCAAAATTCTAGCTATCACACGGATCGATGTATCACCAGCTCAACCCCCAGCACGAACTAATAACCAGGTTCACCCAAGTCAACCTCGAACTCCGCGTCAGTTTACCAATCTAGGGATGAGTCTCACTATAGCTCTTCACAAATTGATGAAAAAAGGGCTTATTACCCCTATCCAACCCCGACCTTTGCCTAATCCCTTGCCAGCTGGACACAATTCTAACTTGTTCTGCGAGTTCCATCAAAATTCTGACCATCACATGGATCGATGTATCACCTTACGCCATGCCATTCAAAACCTTATTCAAATGTCACCACTAATCCACTACCTACCTATGAACCTCCACAAATCCTAAATATGGTTTCCCATACCCCATTACTATTCGATCATGTCTCTCTTATCCATCCAATCCAGGTCAAACCGCCTAGTTACCCCCTTGTCGGGATAGCTTTCACTGATGAGGTTTTTACTACGAACTATGAACCATTTGATCTAACCTCGGATGATACATATTGTTTATCCCCGCCTCACTACAGTAGTCCCGCATTCACTAGTTACCTGTTGGCTCAAATGAACCTGAAAAGTCCTGTATCTTTGATAGATGAAGATCCATACTTGTTGACTGAAGAAGATAAGCCTTTCTCCTTCTCCTATGATGAAGTTAGACATATGACTCGAAGAGGAAGAGTTTTTAAGCCACAAGAACTCTGCATTGATAATCCTGCAGCCTTGGCAAGGAAAGAATGAGAAGATCCCATCAAAGAAAACATCGAAGAAGATAACTCTGTGATCAAGAAGTTAAAGAAATCAGGGGCCAATATCTCAGTATGGGGTTTACTCATGGCTTCCACTGCTCATAGGGAGGCTATTATCAAAGCACTAAACACAGCCCAAGTCTCCCTTGATACTTCTCCAGATCAGCTGGCCAGTATAGTAGGGGCAACTTACGTGGAGAATATCCTATCGTTCTCGGACTCAGATCTTCCAAAAGAAGGGGCAAACCACACTAAGCCATTGCACATTATAGTTGACTGTAACGGGATGAGGGTACCTCTAATTTTGATTGATAATGGGAGTGCACTGAATGTTTGCCCTTTGAAGACGGCTACTTGTCTAGGGTTTAAGGCTGAAGACCTCAAACCCACTAATCAAGGTGTTAGGGCCTATGATAACACCAAGAGGGATGTACTGGGAATTTTGCACCTTCGATTGTCCACAGGCATAGTAGAATTTCTTGTGGAATTTCAAGTTATTGATATCCAGTCTTCTTTCAATTTACTGTTAGGGAGACCATGGTTACACCAGATCAAAGCCATCCCTTCCACGCTACACCAGAAGGTCAATTTTATCAAGGATGGGCTAGTGATTACTTTCATGGAGATGCTGAAATTGTAGGAATCGTAAACAGAACTGAGGCCAAGAATGAGCCACTGCTTGAGATTCAGCCAGAACAACAGGGAATAGAACTTGGCAGGCTTGAATTCGAGAAGATCTGCTCAATTCAATGGGATCACTCGGTGAAAGAATATTTTCCTATTGAGAACACCTCTAACGGCTATATGGCCAATATGTTCAAAAAAATGAGATTTTTCCCTGGTATGGGCCTAAGTCGCAAACAACAAGGTATTAAAGAGGCATTGGTGATTAAAGAAGTCATTGGCACGTTCGGGTTAGGAAATAAGCCTACTAAGGAAGAATGGGCCCAATACTGGAAGACAAAGGGGGACAAGGCAATTGCAAAAAGGCAAAGGCGCACCACGGATCTCATTAAAATGAAGCATTATCGTAAGACCCTTAATGGCTATTTTGTGAAAGAATGAGAAAACTTCCGTTACTGTGGGTTCCTAGAGCCGTTCATTGATCACATCACAGGTACTCGTCTGTCGGGATTTGAAATTTTATTTGGCATGGAGTGGCCTAAAAAGGAAGCAAGCACAGAAGTTGAAGAGAAGGAAGTTGAAGACTGGCAGCTCGATCTGGACTCCCTCAACATTGATTAGCTATTCATTGAAGATCACAGTGTTCTAGTGTTGTCAGTTGAGAAAGGGATCCTAAATCCCCAATCTGTAATCAAACCCGTTGTTGGATGTCTCTCTAACTATCATGTAATTAGTCATATGTTGAACGTTAAGGCTGGGTCTGTCAGCCCCATTAGTCCTATTTAGTCTGACATACCAGTTGAGTCCTTTATTTCTGTTGAGTCGAGTAAGTTAGTTATTTCTGTTGAGTCTGTTATTTCTAGTAAGTCTGTTTTTCCTACTAAGTCAAGTAAGTCTATCAAATCTGCAATGAGTCCTGTTACCCCATTTCTTTTTAATGAAATGAAAGAAATTTTTGACTACCCCAAGCGCAATAATAATTTAACTAATAATCTGACTTCGGAAGGAGAGTTGTCTGACGAAGAACCTCCCCCTGAAATAATCAAGTTACTTGAACAAGAAGATGAACATCAGGCTCAACCTCTAATAGAAGAAGTAGAGGTTCTCAACCTCGGAACAAAAGAAAGTCCTCAAGAAATTCGGATTAGGCTTACTTTATCTCCAGATGAACGCAAAGGGTTAGTAGACTTGCTCAGAAAGTTCAAAGACGTGTTCGCTTGGTCTTATAAGGATATGTTGGGGGTAAACACAAACATTTTTCAACATTGGATTCCGTTATATCCTGATGCTCGACCAATCAAACAGAAACTTCAATGTATGAAACCGGAATGGACTCTGAAGATTAAATAAGAAGTTACGTAGCAGATTAACGCTGGATTCTTAGAAGTAGTATAATACCTTGAGTGGATTGCCAATGTCATCCCGGTGCCGAAAAATGATAGAAAGGTAAGAATGTGAGTGGATTTCAAAGACCTAAACAAAGCAAGCCCAAAAGATAGTTTTCCTTACCACACATAGATGTTCTAGTAGATAGTACAGTAGGACACGCTTTGTTGTCCTTTATGGATGGTTTTTTAGGGTACAATCAGATAAAAATGAATCCTCGAGATATGCAAAAAACGTCGTTCATCACACAGTGGGGCACCTTTTGCTACAAGGTTATGCCTTTTCGTTTGAAGAACACTAGAGCCACCTATCAAAGAGTAGCCATGACTTTACTACATGACATGATACACAAGGAAGTTGTAGTCTATGTAGATGATATGATAGTCAAATCTAAGGAACAACTAGGGTACGTTGCTGCGTTAAAAAAATTTCTCACAAGGATTCAAAAGTATCAACTCCGCCTCAACCCGCAAAAATGCGTATTTTGAGTAACTTCTAAAAAACTATTAGGATTTGTGGTCAGTCAAAGAAGGATCGAAGTAGACCCTGTGAAGATTAAAGCTATCTAAGAGATGCCACCGCCTGAGACTGAAAAGCAAATTCGAGGTTTTTTGGGTAGAATCCAATATGTCAGTAGATTTATCGCTCAACTCACCAATGTCTACGAACCTATTTTCAAGCTTCTCAAGAAGAATGAACCAACAATTTGGAATGAGCAATGTCAAAAGACTTTCAACCAAGTCAAGGAGTATCTCTCGAACCCGCCTATTTTGGTTCCACCTACACCAGGTGAACCACTTCTTCTTTATCTGTCAGTCACAGAAGAAGCTATGGGATGCATGCTTGCACAGTATGACAAAGATACTCGCGAAGAAATGGCTATATACTACATCAGCAAAAAGATGTTAGAGTATGAACGAAAGTATTCAACCCTCGAAAAAACTTGCTTAGCACTGGTATGGGCTACTCAGAGACTCCGGCACTATATGCTATCTCATTCAATTATCTTATTATCTCGGATGGATCCTCTCAAGTATCTTTTCGAGAAGCCGGCGTTGATAGGGAGAACCGCGCGATGGTTATTGTTGTTATCAGAGTTTGACATCATGCATGTTAAACAGAAATCTATCAAGGGGAGAGCTGTAGCTGAATACTTGGCAGATCACCCTGTAGTAGAAGGAATAAGGCCTGTTGATCAATTCCCAGATGAGAACATCTTACATGTTGAAGAAGAACCGTAAAATCAAACATGGTGGCTGTACTTTGATGGAACCGCAAATCAGAATGGGTATGGAATAGGGGCAGTCCTGTTTTCTCTAGAAGGATGCCACATTCCGATCACCATTAAGTTAGTTTTTTCTAACACCAGTAGCACAGCT
This sequence comes from Akebia trifoliata, assembly GCF_017979445.1. Lineage (NCBI taxonomy): Eukaryota > Viridiplantae > Streptophyta > Magnoliopsida > Ranunculales > Lardizabalaceae > Akebia > Akebia trifoliata. The sequence goes on from NC_141375.1 coordinate 14,918,127, forward strand.
GAATATGAGGCATGCATCGCAGGGCTCGAAGCAACTTTGAACCTGGGTATTACAGAAATTGAAGTTTTTGGAGATTCAACCTTGGTCATACATCAGTCATTAGAAAAAAGGAAAACTAAGGACGACAAGTTGAAGCCTTATCATGAGTATCTGTTAAACTTAGTGAGTAAGTTTAAATCTATCTTGTTCCAACACTTGTCAAGGGAAGATAACAGATTTGCTGACTCTTTAGTCACCCTGTCTTCGATGATCCATTTACCCCTTGGCATGGAATTAAGGCCAATCACTGTTGAAGTCAAAGACAAACCTACATATTTCCATCAGATCATCATTTCTACTCGGCTACCTGATGGGAAGCCATTGTACACAGATAGAAAGAAAGTGTTGGAAAAATAAGAATTCTTGAAAGAAGCATTAAGGAAGGAACGACAAATCCTACTAAGATTAGTATCTCAATTCATCCTGTGCGCAGGAAATTTATACAAAAAGTTTTATGATGGGATTCATTTGTCGTGCGTTGATGAAGATCAAGCTGAACAGATAATGGTTGAACTACATTCAGGGGAATGTGGCCCCCACATGAGTGGAAAAATGTTAGCTAAGAAAATTATGAGACAAGGGTACTACTAGCCTACGATGGAAACAGATTGTCATCACAGGGTCAAAACCTACCACAAATGCCAAATACATGCAAATCTCATACATGTGTCACCATCTCAATTAGTTGGTATGACTTCACCTTGGCCATTCTCAGTTTGGGGAATTGACATTATTGGTAAAATATCACCTAAGGCATCAAACGGGCATGAATACATTCTAATTGTTATCGATTATTTTACTAAGTGGGTTGAAGCTGCCTCTTATTCTGTCCTCACTGCGCCTCGAGTTGCAAAGTTTATCTAAACAAACATCATCAGTCAATACGGGGTACCTACGGAGTTGATTTCTGATAACGGGTCACACTTCAAAGTTGAGGTTATTACATTATGTTCAAAGTTCAAAATCTTACACCACAAATCATCTCCTTACCATCCTCAGACTAATGGAGCAGTCGAAGCAGCTAATAAGAATCTTAAGACTATCATCAGGAAAATATGTCAATCACATCGAGATTGGTCAGAAAAACTGCCAGTTGCGCTATGGACATATCAAACTTCAATTCGATCCTCTAATAGAGCTACTCCCTACTTCTTAGTGTATGGCATGGAAGCAGTCTTGCCAGTTGAAATGGAAATTTTGTTTCTCAGGGTCTTGTTGGAAAGTCAGTTGTTAGAACCAGATTGGGTTCATCAACGGTATGAAGAATTAAATCTGATCGAAGAAAAATGACTAAGAGCTTTGTATCACGTGCAAGCTTATCAAAGAAGAGTCGTCTGTGCGTTTGACAAAAAGATTAAGGCCCGTCACTTACAAGTCGGGGATTTAGTACTCAAAGAGAATCGGGCACCTATCTTTGACCCTATAGGGAAGTTCAAACCAAATTGGGGAGGTCTGTTCATCATCAAGGAAATATTACCAGGAAAGTTGTCAGGCTTCAAGATCATGATGGAATCGAATTACCAGAACCAACCAACCAACCTTGACCAAATCAAATAGTACTACATTTAAGAAGGCCATCTTTGGCTGAATCAATTCTCATATTACCCAGTTTAATATATCATTTCTCAACCCCTTTGCAGCCTTTTCAAAAAGAAAAATTATGCCTTCTTCTTTCTCAGCCCGATCACCTAACCTAGGAGAGGGAAGATTCGAACTACGTTTTGGTCTGATCCCAAAATTCTGGGGTACGTAGGCAACCTGAGAAGTTACTTCAGGCCCGACCACATCAAAATAATAAATAAAATATATATATATATATATATATATATATATATTCCCTAACAAAGAAAAATCTAAAAAGAAAAAAATTCAACAGAAGAAGAAATATCATCCAAAATGGGGAAGAAAATTCAAGAAAAAGAAAAAAGAAAATAATTTAAAAGGAAATGCCACACAAGGGGCATTTAGGTTTTTGAGCCTCAAAATTCCTTTCTTTTTATGCCCAGTCCTAAGCCTACCCATAAAAGTTCTCCTAAGTACTGTGCGAAAAGTCAAGGAAGATAACAAAACATGATCAGACAGCAATTCCATAAGGAATAAAAGAAAAAAAAAAAAAAAAAGCCTGCAAGGTTGAAAACCCCAAAAGGACGACTTGGCAAAAAATTAAGGCAAGCTCGCAAGGTTGAAAATCCGAAAGGACAACTTTGGCAACAATCAGAGCAAAAGAAAAAAAATTCTCGCTAGATTGAAAACTTAAAGAGGCGATCTAAGCAAAAGTTAGAGCAACAAAGCAAAATAAAAGAAAAACTAAGAGCAGTCCAAGCTGAAATATTAGAAGTCCGAATAATCAAGTTCAATACTTAGTTTAAACCAAGCAAAGACTTATAAACCACAAGTATCTTGTTTACGATCGATCTGAAAATTTTTACTTCCCCAAGTGAACCAAGGGAGAGAAGGGTAAATTCTATGACGAGTCTCAAAAGGAAATATTTTGTTCTTTTGAGCCTAACTCAAAATCTTCAATAAAATTAATCAAAATTAAAAGTTGGATCTTTATTGCGCTTGTAGTAATCAAATATTTCAAACCTTCATACAAGGGGCATTTTCTTTTCCCTCTAAATATGTGATTTCCCCCATTATACTAGGGGCATTTTTTAAATTTTTGCATGATGTGTTCAATTATCTTCAATTTCATGTTTATTTTCAAATTAGGGGTATTTTATTTTTGAGCAATGTTAATCCTAAAAGATAATGAGAACCCCAAACTTAAGGTTACCCTCTTGATAATAGTTTTTCGAAAAACTCTTGAGGTTCAAAAGAAATAAAAACTCAGGTTTTAAATTCATAAGACTTTTGGATAAAACCTTGAGGTTTAAACAAATGCATTTTGGATCTCACATAGGAGATAGGGCATTCATTCTGTCCCAGATCTATTCATTCCCAGATTCAACCCCTCTTTTCCAGATTCATTTTCAATCGTTCTTTCCCAGATTTATTCCTTAATTCTCAGTTTTACTCAGTCAGATACCGTTGATGGTTTTCTCGGAATTATGCTCAGATGCCGCCGAGGGTTTTCTCGGAACTATGCTCAGTTACCGCTGAGGGTTTTCTCGAATTATGCTTAAATGCCGTCGAGGGCTTTCTCGGAATTATGCTTAGATGCCGCCGAGGGATTTCTCGGAACTATGCTCAGATGCCACCGAGGGCTTTCTCGGAACTAAGCTCAGATACCGCCAATGGCTTTCTGCTTTCTCGGAACTATGCTCAGATGCCGCCGAGGGTTTTCTTGAAATTATGCTCAGATACCGCTGAGGGATTTCTCGGAATTATGCTCAGATTCCGTCGATGGTTTTCTCAGAATTATGCTTAGTTACCGCCGAGGGTTTTCTCGGAATTATGCTCAGTTTATATTCAAAATATGCTCAGATTATGCTCAGTTATGCTCAGTTTATGCTCAGTCTATGCTCAGATGATGCTCAGTTTATGCTCAGATTATGCTCAATTTATATTCACTTTGTGCTCAAATTTTACTTAATTCCAACTTAAACTCTTTGAACTTTGTCTCAAATTTTAAGTCCACATACTTGCACAGTTGTTACATCAGTCAAGGAGAATTTTTTTAAAATTCAAGGATCTGACACTACCAGTGAGAGCTCGCGCTCAAGGACCTGACATTTTTTTAGTTCGGGGAGAGCTTTACCCTCAAAGATCCAAACACCCCAACGATTACTAAATCCGACTGCAAAATGAACTGTCACTTGCTTTGGCATTCGGATATTGCACTACCTACCAAAATAAATTTGTGTCGCACCCCATTTTTGTATCCGCCTGACTTGGCGATCCGTCACCCGGTTGCTGTGGATTCCTAATGATGAGCGTAAAAAACTCGAAATCTTAAGAGAAGCATCCTTTTAATTGCCCCTGTCTACTGATCTTATTCTATTATTTCTCCTTGCAACGTAATATAGAATCACGCACGCTTAGGATCGCTACACCATACACGCAACTTAGCAAGCATGTACGCTTAGGTTCGCTACACATTTGGATAACTTAGAGGCCTCGCTATGCTAGGAAAACATGACCTCGAGACTTAGAAATAATCACGTTACGACTGAAAGAAACTTCATGCCAAAATAGACAAAAATTGATAAAATGACGAAATCGGACTTTCGAAAAATCTCGAAAGTACCTCCGTTGCATTCAAAACATGATTTTGAGTCTAACGGGACCCAAATCGATGAAATCGGAGAAATATATGAAAAATTACAAAATGACCGTAACGCCCCTTGATGTCCGACTCTTAGAAACCTTGACGCTTAGGAAAACACAATTAAAGAATTAAAAAGAATTCAATAAAAATCTCGAATAATCAAAATTAAATTAAAATTTAAAATTTAAATCAATCAAATAAAAAAAAATTTCAAATTGAAAATAACCATTAAACTAAAATTAGAATTTAATCGACAGCTTAAAATTTAAGATCAATTTGAAATTCAAATTAAAATTCAAAATTAAATCAAAAATAAATTTTAAAATCAAATTAAAGATCAATTAACCAATCCGAATTAAAATTTTATCAAAACCCAACTAAAGCCAATCAACAAATTAAAAATCAAAATTCAAGCTTAAATTAAACTCAATCGACCAATCAATATCCAAATCAAAATAATTAACCAATCGAATTAAAATCTTAATTTAATCAACCAATCAAGATTGAAAAATGAAACACAATTAATCTATCAAATTAAAATCAAATCAAAATTAAAAATTGTAACCCAAATCATCAACCAAAATTAAAAATCGAAATTTAATCAATAATGATCTACCAATGTGCCACGTGTTGTGAAGCGTGGGATCATGATCCCATTCTTTCTAAACTTTAAAAGAGAGATATTCCCTCTTTGGTTCGATCAAAGAATAACCAAATAAAAGAAAGAATAAAAAAACAAAAAAACAAAAAAAAACTAAATAAAGTAGAACAAACAAAAAAGGGAAAAGAAATAAATGAAAAAGAGAAAGAGATAAAATAAAAAATAGTAAGAGAATGCTATAAATGGGAGAGAGCTTTCTGTTTTGAGGAGGTGGACATTGTTTTGAATCCATAAAAAAAGGGCTAACATTTTTTTAAAGGGAGGAGAAGAATCTGACGTCTTTGGCAAAGCAGCAAGAGAAGTGTAGACATGAAATGTTCACAATGAACCTCAATGCTACATTGTTTGGAGTCGCCACCATTCTTTTTTAGAAATGGGTGTGAATGGGCGCCCGAATCGATTTTTGAAAACTATTTTTTTTTCATGGCATTGTAGTGACTCTCATTTGTTGGAAAGGACAAAGTCTACCTAAGATCTAGGTAAGGAGGTCCGATTAGAGAATGGGGAAGGTGTTAGGCACTCCATCCTCTCCACCAAAGGTGGTTACCTTGCTTGGCCATTTTATTTTGTAAAAACTCAAGAAAACAAATATTAAAGTGCATGAGAATGTATGGTAAGAGTGGTGTGTGCATTAAGCGGAATGTTCCCTAAAAAGGGATCTTGATTTCAATGTAACATTAGGGACATTCTATGGAAGAGAATGACCCATGTAGTCACATTGCATTTATGAATATGAATGTAGGTTTTAGCTTTTAAAGAGACTCCATGATGGAGTTCCCTTGAGGCGACAACCTTAATGCATGTATGCATGGCTAGAAACTTAGTGTTTCACCCCATCAAGAGGGTGACACATTTCTTCATCATTGCCATGCATAAGTGAGTGTGTGCATTGTGTACAATATGATGCATGAGATTGAGGTGAAAAGGACTTCAAGCCCCATCCTTTCGATCGAACCTTAGTCTAATCTACCGGGGATAGGAGAGGGTATGCATTATATCTTAAGCTTTCTATAAAAAATAAAGTGGAGGGTTAGAAAAAGAAGATGCAAGCTTTGAAATAGATAGACTACATGTTAAACCCCACCTTGTCCCTTGGTGGTTTTAAATGAACTTGATCTTGAGAAGTGAGCTTAAGAGTTGAGTGAGGTGATTGAAGGTTGAGTGAGTTGAAGTTTAGAGAGTGAGTAGAAATTTGGGTAGAGTTTTAGGTTGAGAGATGGAGGCTTGAGAGCATGAGTTGATCATAGAAAATGAGGGTATTTATAGAGTTTTTAAAGAACTTTTAGGGATAAAGTGGTCCAACCCTAAAAATAAAGAAAATGGACATAGGGTTTAGGTTATTTCTTTTTAGATTTTTCATTTATATGAGGGTAAAGATGACATTTGTGAAGAAACCCTCAAAAACATGTTTTGATCCTTGGTTTTTTTGGTAAATAGAGGTGAGAGAACAAAAGTACTTTTGAGAGGATGAATGGGGGAGTGACATGTGTAAAGGTGGAGTGGTAGGTAAAAAGTAGATCTTGGTTTATTTGTAAATAACTCATAAAGCAAGGGTGGAAGTGTAGTTTTGAAATGAACCAATGGAAAAACAAAAGCACATTTGGGAGGGTGAATAGGAGGATGACATGTGTAAAGGTGAAGTGGTAGGTGAAAAGTAGACTTTGGTTCATTTGTAAATAACTCATAAAGCAAGGGTAGAAGTGTATTTTTGAAATGGACCAATGGGAGAACTCTATATATGTACTTGAAGATTCCCACCCTTTGAGGGCATAATAGGAAGTTCCCTCACCTTTATTGATTATTACCAAAGACCAAACAACCTTTTTGGTTTGACTAAACCTTTTGAGAAGGGCATTCTTGAGTTTACACAAAAAGGAAGTTGACCCTCCAATTAGGTGATGCATTGAGCATTGGGGGCTTATGAGGTATCAACATGTGTCATCTTATGAAGGGGTGAGAGAATGGACTTGGAGTGGGCTAGAAAATAGATTTAGGTTATGGGTTTAGAATGGCATTGGGTTTTGGGCTTAGGTTGGACAAGGTAATGGATTTGGGTAATTGGGTTTAGAATGGCATTTGGTTTTGGGTTAGGACATGGACTTGGATTTGGGTTTGAGATATGGATTTGGGTTAGGATATGGGTGATGGGCATAGGTTTAAGTGGATTAGGGACAAGGTATGGGCATGCAATGATATGAGATGATGCATTTTCCATGAAAATGATGTAAAATAGCAATGTGGGTCCGTCGAAAATCTTGAGTTCTAAATCGGAATTAATTCGAGAAAATTTGGATTTTCCTAACGGTTTCGTGCAAATTGGAGTGTCTACAAGAAGGAAACAAGAAAAAAAAAGAACAAGGAAAAATGACCCATTCTTACCTCATTAGTCTCCTCCATCATCTTCTTCGTACCATAATTTACAGCAACCTCACCATCTTAGTCACCTCCACCGCTCATCTTGGCTAGACAACCCTTTCCTATTCTTCATCTTCTTGGGCTGAATCTGCAACATAACCTGCTGCCCAACGTTTTTTTTTATCCCTTCTTCTCTCTGCATCTTGCTGCAACAACCGGACTCCCCACACACACTCTCTCTCTCACTCTCTTTCCTTCATTCCCTTCAGTTTAAGACGTCCTACTGCTGTCCATTATCCCATCCCCCATTAAAACCTGCAACTCATTCCTCTCTTTCCCTACTTCAATACCCTTGCACCATTGTTGCCTAACATTTGCTTCAGCAACTCCCCCAACAGCCTATTCTCTCCCTCTTTTACACCCCAACGTAGCAGCACCTTGCTGCCCTTTCTTCCTCTCCACTAAATCAGCAACCCCACTGTCCATTACAACACCCATTAATAGTCCCAAACGCCCTCTCCATCAGCATTATTTCAGCCCCCATTACCTGCAACTCCTTCCGTTCTTACTACATCTGTTAACAACCTTACACAACGCCCCAAACATCACTTCTTCCATTTGATTTTACAGTCCCGAACATCGCCTCTTCCATCCGGTTTTACAGCCTTCCTCTATCCCTCTTCCATGCGATCATATCAGCCTCAACCGTGGCCCATTAGCAACCCCAAATTTCCTCTATAAACAGCCCCAACCTTGAGCCATTGATAGCCCCAAACTACCTCCATTAACAGCCCCTACAATAGCACCGTTAACAACCTCTCTTACTCTCATCTTTCTTCTAATTCCTCTTGACCCATTTTTTTTTACAGCAGCAATTCCGTTTTTCCATTTGGTAGCGAGCAATCGAGTAATTCTGAAGGGATTTCGAGTAACCAAATTCTTGCACGTGGTAAGTGTATTTAATTGTTTATTTTATTTCTTTATTTATTTTTATTTTTTCTTCCTTCTTTTCTTATTCTCCTTTGATCGTTATCTCATGCGTGGATGTTCTTGATGAGTGTTAACACGAGCATTTGCGTTAATGGACTCACTGATTTGTGTACGTTAGAAGTCTAAAATTGACTTATTTTGATAAAATGGGTATCGAGTTAACTCGCTAATTAGCGCGCATTAGAAGTTTAAGATTGATTTTTTTTTATTAATTTGCCATGCGAGTAAACTCACTGATTTGTGTGCACATATGGGTTTAAAATTCACTTTCTTTTTAATATGTGCGTGAGTCAACCCACTACTTTGCGTGTGCGTTGGAATTTCAAAATTGATTTTTAGTAAAGTTGCCACATGAGTTAACTCATTGATTTGTGTGCACATATGAGTTTAAAATCAATTTTCTTTTTAATAAAATTGTCCCATGAGTTAACTCGCTGATTTGTTTGTGCATTAGGAGTTTAAAGTCGGATATTTTTAATAAAATGAGTCGAGTTAACTCACTGATTTGGGGTGTACATTGGGGGTTTAAAGCCGGATTTTGTTTATACAAAAGGATTTGAGTTGATTCATTGAACTTGTGGACATAGGACTATGCGAAATTCGAAGAATTCACGTGGCACGTGGCAAAAATGAGTTTTTTTTTTTTAATCATAATTTGTTCATTTTGGTGATTTATGGACTTTTCATCGATTTAGTAACCTTTCTAAAATCACGATTTTCCATTTTTAGACAATTAATATTGGCAAATTGTTAATTCGGGAAACCCATACTCATAATTTTCTATTTTGGAGAATTGTTTCTACAAATTTTTAATTGGGGATTTATTTTATTTGGAAATTCCTATTTTTGAAAGTTGATTTCCAATTTGGGAGTTTCTCATATTTTTATAAACTTTCAATTTAGGAAATTTCAAACTTCTAGTTTAGAAACTCCATGAATTCCCAAATTAGATATTTTATATTCCCAATTTTCTATTTTAGAAAATTTTCGCAAATTGCTGTTTTAGTCGACTTAGAAAATATTTGTGGATTCGGATTTGTAATCGAAATATTGTCACGTGGACTTTGGAGCATAAGGAAACTAAGGCTTTTTCAAATATTTTTATTTTTGTGCGTAATTCGAGAAATCACGTGAGATTTGGGACAATATTGGCCTTGAGATTCGTTTAGCACATTCGATATAATTTGATGATGATGGTGATGATGATTGGACCATAGTCTTGACTTTAGTCTTTATCCGTTGACCGTAGGATAGTTTGGATCGTAGTAGAGACCGATCATCTCGATCGGGCGGGTTCGATGCCTAACACCTTCCGAAACTTGTAATCTGACCCTTTACCCATTTCTCTGATCCGTGGATCAACCCGATCCATTTCGGAGTCATTTATGGTTCCTAGACCTAAACTAGGTGGCGACTCCTTATTCCGTAAAGTCCCCAATTTACCAATCGGACCCTTATCCACAATTTGGTGGAAAACGGGTCGAGGCGATTTCAGTGGCGACTCCACTGGGGATTTTAGGGTCAAACTTGACCCGATCCAAGACTATCCTTAGGTTGACTTTTACTCGAGTTAACCCAGTTGACTCAATGAGACTATTAGATTAGGTTAGATTTTGTCTTTTCTTTCATTGGCTTGTGATTGGATGTAATTAATTATTGTTTTCATTGTGATTGGTTTAATGATGAGATGTATTTGACTTGTATGGTTGGATATTCTCGAAAATGCCCCGGGCGCACTTTGTCCCTACACATACACTCATGAGCATGCATATTCATGTTTGCATCATTACATGTCCCTATAAACCTTGTAGCCGGATCCAAGCTAACCTGGTCCTTCGGGACACAGGGGATGACAGTGAACGCTACAACTTCAGTACAGTACCTTCGGATATATCAAATTAGAGCATCACGTACTGCTTGACCAAGTAAAATTGGGATAGTATATCGGTATTTCGGGCTGAAGTGACCTAAGCTTTGTCCTAACCTAGCCTCAATCATATAGTGAGCTTAGAAGCTCGAACCTATGTGCGGTCCCATTAGGCCACTACTCGAATCGACCATAAGTGCTCCCGGGTTGCTCCATTTAATCTAACGAAAAGGTAAGTGGGTGGACCGATCCACACCGTTCAAATTAAACCCGCAATATCGGTCCGACCCAACTGGTAAAATGCACTAATCAATTTGAACTAATTAAACCAGGTGGCCCAGTTGGCAAATGGATCTAACCGAACAACATCAAACCGGTTGGACCAATTGGTTTTTAGATTCAAAGACTCAAGTTAATCTGTGCCAAAGAGATGCAATTAGGTGGTCGAACTAATTAGTCTAACCTAAGGTTCAACCCCAACCAGGGATAGACCCGTAATTTACTTCCTTCATCCTTGTGGTCTCTATAAACTTATAATGCATCTAGACTCAATGTTTACAACCGGACTTGGGCTAATTCATGTGAAATTCTTTTTTATCATGTGGTTAAGAATCCAACCTTCCGAGTCAATAGTTGATCCTGATTTACTTCTAATTAGGTAACAATTGCTCCTAGGCGCTCTAAACCAACCGTGCCACTTTGGGTCCGTGAAAAGAGTCATCTCGCCAGAGTACCTTTGTCAAGTCCAAGTAGTCAACACTCACCACAGAAAGAAACAAGTACAATGGATGAAGCAACACTTCGTCAGATTTTGGACTCCTTTCAAGCGCAGATTATTGTTTCTGTCTAGACACAAATTGAGGCCCTGAAGACTGAAAAGAAAAAAGATAGAGTTATAGAACATCAGGCCATGTTTGACCTAGTTGAAGATTTTGAAGATGATCAAGTGCCCATTGACCCTGTATTAGCTCATCGAATAACTCATGTAGAAACTGCATTAAAGAATATCAAGGACCCTGACGATCTTGCCCTTGGATTAGGGGCAATGACATTATTTCCTACAATCCGTCTACTAGAAAAGTTCATAATTGCAGATATGGATAAATTTGATGGGACTGGATGCCCTAGGAATCACTTGAAAATATATGTCGGCATCATGCAGTCTCAAGGTTTGAGTGAAGAACAGACGGCCCAACTTTTTCAGAGAACCCTTACAGGTCCTGCCTTACGCTGGTTAATGTCACTGGACTCATCTCGGGTAAGACCATGGCATGGATTGATGAAAGAGTTCATTGGTTGATACTCCTTTAACACGAACATTGAACTCATAAGAAGAGATCTAGAAACGACTAAGAAGAAGTCCGGGGAAACCTTCACAGAATTCATTGCTCGATGGAGAGCTAAAGCCGCTCAGTTATGGGATCGACCTCAAGAAAAAGAGCAAGCTAAGATCATCCTCCGGAATCTTACTCCCAATTACGCTAAGTACTTGATGCATCAATACTTGCCTACCTTACAATCCCTTCTTGAAGCTAGAAACCAAGTCGAGGATGCCTACTCTTCAGGACTCTTTGGCTACTCATTTGAGTCAAAACCCAAACACTTCAAACCTAGTGCAAATTCCTTACAAATAGCCAATACCTCTTTCGCCCTAGCTCTTCAAGCCACGTAAACCTCACATGTCAAGTCCAAGAGACAATTCTCAAATCTGGGGATGTCCCTTAGTGTTGCCTATCAAAAATTGATGAAAAGGGGACTGTTGACACCGTTACAACCTAAGCCGTTGCCTAACCCTCTCCCTCCAAACTTGGACAATGGGCAATTTTGTGAATTTCATCAAATGCCCGGCCATGTTCTTGATGGGTGCATTACCCTCCGTCACACTATCCAAGACCTTATCGAACAAGAAAAAGTTACCATACCCGCTCCTACCGCGCCTAATGTCAAAACCAATCATTTGCCTACCTTTCAAAATCAACCTCCTCCCGCTCTGAACCTAATATCCATATCCAAACCTGAATCAACTGATCCAGTTTCTTTCATCCGCCTGATTGGTCTTGATAGTGCATCCTTATCATGCTAGAATGGGCCCATCTGCCCTGAGACAGTGACATAACAGAAAATCAAGGACAGTATGGAAGTAATGGGTTATCCAGCATCAAACAAGCTTGAATCAGAACATGAAGGTATAGCAAAAGTAGACGAGCCTGAATCATCTCTCATGACGATATCCAAAGTAGCATAGACCCTAGCGTTGTGTCCTTCCACTCAGAATCATATCCCAATTTTGAGTTTTTTCTTAAGTGTCAGTTGCGACAGTCTTTAAATTCAGCTGGTCAATTTCATTATGTTAGGATTTATTAATTTTTAACTTTTAGTCAAGTTAGTAGGTCTATGTCGTTTTATTCCAATAAAGTAAATAAACTTTTTATTATCATGCATGCAATAATAATGTGAACATGAAAAATGACTCAAAACTCATTAATTGAATTTGATGAATATTCGAATAGGAGAGTACACTCAAGAAGTGCAAGCTGGTACTACATTATCTTCAAAAGAACATGAGAAAAAGATTAACTCACTTAAGAAATTCAGCAGTGTTCTCGCATGGTCTCATGAAGATATGTTGAATATGAACACCAGTTTACTTTTCATCATAACGGATTGCACCAAAATGGATAAGAACTTACTGTCAAGAGTGAAAGTCAAAGCCAAAGATCATCAAGAATGATGTAGTTAAAACCATCGACAAAGGTGCCAAAATTTGCAAGAAGGGATCCATCATAAAGGATAAAAGATTTTCTCGGAATCCAAGAAAAATTAATAGTTGAATACGGAAAACTCAATCATATTTAATTTTACAAAAGAAGATTGAAGGCGGTTCATTCTCAAAAGAAGATCTTGCTCGACAAAGCAATCAAGATACTAAGTTCCTAGAATCTTGACCAGATCAAGTAACGTTCACTAAAGGAGGCCTTCTTTGGTCGAACTATTTTCTTATCTTACTAAGAAAAATGTAACCTTCTTTAGCCCTTCGCAGCCTTAAAAAAAATTTATAGCCTTTTTCTTCATAAACCATACCAACTAACCTTGGGAGGGAAATCTTATATGAACTACGTTTTGACTTGATCCCAAGAGAGAAAAAAAAGATTTGGGGTACGTAGGCAACCTGAGAAGTTACTTCAGGCCCGGTCACAACAAAAAGTAAAATATACATTCTCTTAAGAAAAATGTTAAAAAAATCTCCCAAAGAAAGGACAATACCAAAGAAAGGATAATGTCAAACTAGGGGCATTGAAAAAATGAAAAAAAAAATTGACAAAAAATGCCTAACTAGGGGTATTAGAAAAAAAAGAGACAAAAGAGTTGTCAAAAAAAAGGAGAATGCCACATTAGGGGCATTTTGGGAAGTTGAGCCTTATACCTTTTCTTTCTAAATCATGTCCTAAGCCCACCTATTAAGTCCTCCTGAATGTTAATTGATTTGATTAAGGTCCAAAGAACCAAAGATTGTCGAGTTGAGTATCAGAGATCATCAAAAAGAAAGAAGCCCGCTAAGTTGAAAACTCGAAAGGGCGACTTAGGCAAAAGTTAGGGCATAACAAAAAAAAAAGCAAGCCTACTAGGTTGAAAACCTGAAAAGGCGACCTAGGAAAAATCAAGGCATCTTCAGAAAAAAAAAACAAAGCCCGCTAGATTAAAAACCTGAAGAGGCGATCTAGGAAAAAATTAGGACATCATCAAATGGAAGGGAAGATCCAACCAAGAAGAAAAATTCAGAAGAAAAACTTACACAGAAGCTTGAGAATTGTTCAAGTCAAAACATTCATTTTTTAGTTGAGAGCTCACATTTGACAATGACAATGTTGAAGTCGACGAAACTCAGAAGCCTTTCTTTTGAACATTGCAAGATCTTTAGTAATGTCTGCTAATGGAAAATGTAGAATCATTGACCACTTTAAAGAGGAAGATCTTATATTCTGATATTTATCAAAGCCTAGCTCAAGCATTTTTTTTTAAAATAAACTCGAAAAAGAATGATCAATTCCTTATTGTACATATGATAATCTTAAGAGTCTTGAACATTTAAAGGAATGTCGATCTTTCCGTCTGTCAGTGTCCGTAGGTTCTCATCCACTTTCCAAGTACAAACCATTCTATCAATTTCATAGTCAAGTTTCAGATATAAGCCAACCTTGAAACTAGGGGCATTTTTTAGAATAACTATGATTTCGAAGATTTCATTTTTAATCCCATGATCGAAAATAAAAATCTTATTCAAAAGCTTTAAAGTCCGGCGAAGCCCAATCATAATCATGAATCCAGATGCATGATAAGCCAATAAAGGCTCAATCTCTCAATCGTTGAGCTCGATAATACCGAGTCTTTAATTGATCCAAGCCTGTGAAGCGTGGCTCCATTGAGTTCGAGTCTGAGAAACAAGACTCCAACTTCTTTGAATTGTAGAATGAGTTAATAGGATTATTTAAGTTCCTGCGAACCCAAGCCCAAGAAACGTGGCTCCAGCAAGTTTGAATCCGAGAAACGAGACTCCAACCTTTTTTGAATCATAAAATGAATTAACGAGATTGTTTAAGCTCCTGTAAACCTCAGGTCGAGTCCGACAAACGAGACTCCAGTCTTTTTGAATCATGGAATGAATAGGATTTTTTAAGTTCCTGCAAACCTTAGTTCGAGTCCGAGAAACGAGACTCCAACCTTAACGGGATTGTTTAAGTTCTTGTAAACCTTAGCCAGAGTCCTAGAAACGAGACTCTAGCTTTGTTTGAATCATAGAATGGATTAACGGGATTGTTTAAGTTCATATAAATCTCAGTTCAAGTCCGAGAAATGAGACTCAAACCTTAATAGGATTTTTTAAGTTCCTATAAGCCTTAGCCAGAGTCCGAGAAACGAGACTCCAACTTTGTTTGAATCATAGAATGAATTTAACAGGATTGTTTAAGTTCCTGTAAACTGCAATTCGAGTCCGAGAAACGAGACTCCAACCTTTTGAAATTGGATTTTTTAAGTTCCTAACAATCTCAACCCGAGAAGCGTGGCTCTCATAAGCTCGAGTCAGATGAGCAGGACTCAAACTTTTTTCGAATTCTAAAAGATAATTTACAAATAGAATTTAATGAAGTTCCTACATCACCTGATTCTGATTATCTCGTGCTCAAATTTAATACTGTTTGACTACTTTCATTCTATATGTGCATTTTAATCTGAATCATCACCGTCAGCGAGAGAAGATCTTTAGGACCTAACATTTGTCAAGGAGAGATTAATCTCAATGATCCGATAGACTATTTCATGAGCATCACAACATTACACGTGCACAATTGCATAAGTCAAGGAGAATTTTCCAAAATTCGAAGATTTGACATTTTTAGTCCAGGGAGAACTTACCTTCAAGGATCTAGACCCCCCGACGAACCACCAAATCAGGCTGCAAAAATGAAATGTCATTGATTTTGGCATTCGGATGTCGCACTATCTATCAAAATAGATTTGCCATCTAGTTTGCTTCCACCCTCTGCAAAAGAGGGGCATCTGTAGACACCCCATTTATGTATTCGCCTGACTTGGCGATCCGTCACCCGGTTGTTGTGGATTCCTAATGATGAGCACAAAAAACTCGAAACCTTGAGAAAAGCATCCTTTTAATTCCGATCTTCTGATCTTATTCTATTATTTCTTCTTGCCACGCAAAATAGAATCACGCACGCTTAGGATCGCTACACCATACACGCAACTTAGCAAGCATGTACGCTTAGGTTCGCTACACATTTGAATAACTTAGAGACCTCGCTATGCTAGGAAAACATGACCTCGAGACTTAGAAATAATCACGTTACGACTGAAAGAAACTTCACGTCAAAATAGACAAATTTTGATAAAATGACGAAAATACCCCTCATGAATTTCGGACCTTCGAAAAATCTCGAAAGTACCTCCGTTGCATTCAAAACATGATTTTGAGTCTAACGGGACCCAAATCGATGAAATTGAACAAATTTATGA
This sequence comes from Akebia trifoliata, assembly GCF_017979445.1. Classification (NCBI taxonomy): domain Eukaryota; kingdom Viridiplantae; phylum Streptophyta; class Magnoliopsida; order Ranunculales; family Lardizabalaceae; genus Akebia; species Akebia trifoliata. The sequence goes on from NC_141375.1 coordinate 14,934,276, forward strand.
AAAATCACAAAATGACCGTAACGCCGCTCGATGTTCGACTCTTAGAAATCTTGATGCTTAGGAAAACACAATTAAAGAATTAAAAAGAATTCAATAAAAATCTCAAATAATCAAAATTAAATTAAAATTTAAAATTTAAATCAATCAAATAAAAAAAATTCAAATTGAAAATAACCATTAAACTAAAATTAGAATTTAATCGACAACTTAAAATTTAAGATCAATTTGAAATTCAAATTAAAATTCAAAATTAAATCAAAAATAAATTTTAAAATCAAATTAAAGATCAATTAACCAATCTGAATTAAAATTTTATCAAAACCCAACTAAAGCCAATCAACAAATTAAAAAATCAAAATTCAAGCTTAAATTAAACTCAATCGACCAATCAATATCCAAATCAAAACATAATTAACCAATCGAATTAAAATCTTAATTTCATCAACCAATCAAGATCGAAAAGTGAAACACAATTAATCTATCAAATTAAAATCAAACCAAAATTAAAAATTGTAACCCAAACCATCAACCAAAATTAAAAATCAAAATTTAATCAATAATGATCTACCAATGTGCCACGTGTTGTGAAGCGTGGGATCATGATCCCATTCTTTCTAAACTTTAAAAGAGAGATATTCCCTCTTTGGTTCGATCAAAGAATAATCAAATAAAATAAAGAATAAAAAATAAAAAAACAATAAATGAAAAAGAGAAAGAAATAAAATAAAAAATAGTAAGAAAATGCTATAAATGGGAGAGAGCTTTCTCTCTTGAGGAGGTGGACATTGTTTTGAATCCATAAAAGGAGGGCTGACATTTTTTTAAAGGGAGGAGAAGAATCTGACGTCTTTGGTACAACAGCAAGAGAAGGAAACAAGAAAAAAAAAGAACAAGGAAAAAGGACCCATTCTTACCTCATTAGTCTCCTCCATCATCTTCTTCGTACCATAATTTACAGCAACCTCACCATCTTAGTCACCACCACCATCTACCTCATCCACCTATCATCTTGGCTAGACAACCCTTTCCTATTCTTCATCTTCTTGGGCTGAATCTGCAACATAACCTGTTGCCCAACATTTTTTTTTTATCCTTTCTTCTCTCTGCATCTTGCTGCAACAACCGGCCTCCCCACACACACTTTCTCTCTCTCTTTCCTTCATTCCCTTCAGTTCAAGACGTCCTACTGCTATCCATTATCCCATCCCCCATTCAAACCTGCAACTCATTCCTCTCTTCCCCTACTTCAATACCCTTGCACCATTGCTGCCTAACTTTTGCTTCAGCAACTCCCCCAACAGTCTATTATCTCCCTCTTTTACACCCCAACGTAGCAGCACCTTGCTGCCCCTTTCTTCCTCTCCACTAAATCAGCATCCCCACTGTCCATTACAACACCCATTAATAGTCCCAAACGCCATCTCCATCAGCACTATTTCAGCCCCCATAACCTGCAACTCCTTTCCTTCTTACCACCTCTGTTAACACCCTTACACAATGCCCCAAACATCACTTCTTCCATTCGATTTTACAGCCCCGAACATCGCCTCTTCCATCTGGTTTTACAGCCTTCCTTTATCCCTCTTCCATGCGATCATAGCAACCTCAATCGTGGCCCATTAGCAGCCCCAAATTTCCTTTATAAGTAGCCCCAACCTTGAGCCATTGACAGCCCCAAACTACCTCCATTAACAGCCCCTGCAACAACACTGTTAACACCCTCTCTTACGCTCATCTTTTTTCTAATTCCTCTTGACCCATTTTTTTTTACAGCAGCAATTCCGTTTTTCCATTTGGTAGCGAGCAGTCGATTAATTCTAAAGGGATTTCGAGTAACCAAATTCTTGCACGTGGTAAGTGTATTTAATTGTTTATTTTATTTCTTTATTTATTTTTATTTTATTTTTATTTTTTCTTCCTTCTTTTCTTATTCTCCTTTGATCGTTATCTCATGCGTGGATGTTCTTGATGAGTGTTAACACGAGCATTTGCGTGAATGGACTCACTGATTTGTGTACGTTAGAAGTCTAAAATTGACTTATTTTGATAAAATGGGTATCGAGTTAACTCGCTAATTAGCACGCATTAGAAGTTTAAGATTGATTTTTTTTATTAATTTGTCATGCGAGTAAACTCACTAATTTGTGTGCACATATGGGTTTAAAATCCACTTTCTTTTTAATATGTGCGTGAGTCAACCTACTGCTTTACATGTGCGTTGGAATTTCAAAATTGATTTTTAGTAAAGTTGCCACGTGAGTTAACTCACTGATTTGTGTGCACATATGAGTTTAAAATCAATTTTCTTTTTAATAAAATTGCCCCATGAGTTAACTCGCTGATTTGTTTGTGCATTAGGAGTTTAAAGTCGGATATTTTTAATAAAATGAGTTGAGTTAACTCACTAATTTGAGGTGTACATTGGGGGTTTAAAGCCGGATTTTGTTTATGCAAAAGGATTTGAGTTGATTCATTGAACTTGTGGACATAGGACTATGCGAAATTCGAAGAAATCACATGGCACGTGGCAAAAATGAGTTTTTTTTTTTTTAAATCATAATTTGTTCATTTTGAGATTTATGGACTTATCATCGATTTAGTAACCTTCCTAGAATCATGATTTTCCATTTTTAGACAATTAATATTGGCAAATTGTTAATTCGGGAAACCCATACTCATAATTTTCTATTTTGGAGAATTGTTTCTACAAATTTCTAGTTGGGGATTTATTTTATTTGGAAATTCCTATTTTTGAAAGTTGATTTCCAATTTGTGAGTTTCTCATATTTTTATAAACTTTCAATTTAGGAAATTTCAAACTTCTAGTTTAGAAATTCCATGAATTCCCAAATTAGAAATTTCATATTCCCAATTTTCTATTTTAGAAAATTTTCGCAAATTACTATTTTAGTCGACTTAGAAAATATTGTGGATTCGGATTTGTAATCAAAATATTGTCACGTGGACTTTGGAGCATAAGGAAACTAAGGCTTTTTCAAATATTTTTATTTTTGTGTGCAATTCGAGAAATCACGTGAGATTTGGGACAATATTGGCCTTGAGATTCGTTTAGCACATTCGATATAATTTGATGATGATGGTGAAGATGATTAGACCATAGTCTTGACTTTAGTCTCTATCCGTTAACCGTAGGATAGTTTGGATCGTAGTAGAGACCGATCATCTCGATCGGGCGGGTTCGATGCCTAACATCTTCCGAAACCCGTAATCTGACCCCTTACCCATTTCTCTGATCCGTGGACCAACCCGATCCATTTCGGAGTCATTTATGGTTCCTAGTCCTAAAGTCTAAACTAGATGGCGACTCCTTATTCCCTAAAAGTCCCCAATTTACCAATCAGACCCTTATCAACAATTTGGTGGAAAACGGATCGAGGCGATTTCAATTTGCTATCTAGTTTCCTTCAACCCTCTGCCAAAGAGGGGCATCTGTAGACACCCCATTTTTGCACTCGCTTGATTAATCAACTCATCAACCCAATCGCAACGGTTCCCAATGATGGATGTTTATTCCATTGCTTCATTTTGTTAACAGATATGTCTCAGAAATCTGGATGATGTATCTCGAACTGAAAAAACTATAGAAAATACGCTTCACTAGGAAAATATAACCCCAAAAGCTTAGAAATCTTCATTTTTTCAGATAAAAAGAAGTTTCACGATAAAAATCACTAAAAAATGATCAAATTACCAAAATACCTATAACCTTAAAATATCCCTAGAGCCTACGTTACGCTTAGGAAAACCCATTCAAACACATAAAATAACAAATCGAAACCAAATAAATCATTTCGTCAATTTTCACAAAATTTGACAAAATTACGAAAATACCTCTCATAAAGATTACGACCATTCCACACAAAAATTTCATAAATAACACAAACCAATATTTCCATTGAATTCCTTATGAAAAATCAATTCTAAAACATCCTAGAACATCAAAAATCGATTTGAAATGCAAAAAGTCTTCTCCGAGGGTAAAACGATAATTTTATAATTTTTATAATTAAAATTTTAGAAATTAATAAATAAAATCTTAAATAATTAAAGTGAAACATTAATAAAATTAATTTAAAATTTTAAACCAAAAAAATTGATCAATCAGGCTCTCAGGCAAAATTGTTGAGGGTTGCCAAGATATTTATTCAAGGACCCCTCCATTTGGAGGTCCAAAGAATTAAATATATAATAGAGGGGGGTTCTCAAAAAAATAAATTCAATCAAGTAAGACTAAAGTCAAGATATTAAAGTCAATCAAGTAAGACTAAAGTCAAAATTAAAGTCAATTAAGTAAGACTAAAGTCCATTAAGTAAGTCAAAATCTTAAAGTCAATCAAATAAGACCAAAAGTCAAAATCCTAATAGAGTTCTAATTAAATAATAACTCTATTTAATAGAATTCTAACTAAAATATAACTCTACTTAATAGAATTCTAATTAAATATAACTCTACCTGAACAATTTTAATTAAAATACAACTCTACCTAAAATAATTCTATTTAAAATATAACTCTAACTAAAAGAATTATAATTAAACACTAATTCTATCTAAACAAACATTTAAAAAAATCTATAAATAGGGTCCTCACACCCTATTTTCGTATCAAATAATAAACCCTAAGAGAAGTAGGTCAAAAAGCTTCCCTAGCCTCTCATAAACCCTAATTTTGAAGCCCCAACTCCTTACCTAACACCCATATTTCGATTTTAGCTTGAAAAACACCTAGAAGCCCTTCAAAAACACCTCAAAATCTATAAACAAATCCGAAGAACCTAGATCTAAAAAAAAGATATCTCGTCTCGGAGATCAGAAATCAGATCCGGAGACAGAACGAAGTAAGGAATATTGTACAAGGAGTTACTCTACCAGATCTGAGGGAACGAGAATCGTTACATTCGAAGGTAAAATTTCTTTTATTTTCTTTTCTATCTAGGTTTTTTTTGTTAGCAATGTAGTCTTATTTGGGATAAGTAGAGACCGGCATTGGCCGGGTGGGGTTGGTACCTAACACCTTCCAACCCCGTAATGTGATCCCCGGACTCAGTTTATTTTTTCAGTAGATTAGTCGTTTTTATCCGTTTTGAATCTATATTCGATTCCTAGACCGTAATAACTAGGTGGCGACTCCCAAACCTCAAAGGTCGAAAGCGGATCCGCTCACCCCGCGGATCGAGGGCGCTTTCATCATCCCCCCTACTCGTTACGATTCAACATAGAAAGTTACGCACGCTTAGGATCGCTACACCTTACACCCCATTTAGCAAGCACGTATGCTTAGGTTCACTACATAGTTCGACAACTTAGAGACTTCGTTACAATAGAAAAATATGACTTTAGAACTTAGAAACACTCACACAATGACTGAAAGAAACCTCACACTAAAATTTGTAAAAATTTGTAAAAATCACCAAAATGACGAAAATACCACTCATAAATTTTGAACCCCCGAAAAATCTCGAAAGTACCTCCATTGTACTCGGAATGTGATTTCGAGTCTAACGAGACCCAAATCAATGAAAATAAAGAAATTTGTAAAAATATATAAAAATCACTCAAAATGACGAAAATACCCCTCATAAATTTTGGATCTCCGAAAAATCACGAAAGTACCTCCACTGTGCTCAGAATGTGATTTCGAGTCTAACGGGACCCAAATCGACGAAAACAAAGAAATTCAAGAAAAATATGAAAAAATCATAAAAATTACCAAAATACCCCTCAATATCCAACTCTAACATAGAGACCCTGATCCCTAGGAAAATAAAATTCAAATAAAAAAATTTAACTAAATTTTAACCAAAAAAACCAATTTAAAATCCAAATCAAATTCAAATCGAAAATCAAATTGAAAATATAATCCAAATTAAAAAATCAACAAGTTAAAAATCAAAATCCAATGAAAATTGAAAAAATAATAACAAAAATGACTCGATTGATTAAAATTTCATCAAAATCAAAATCAAAAGTAATTGATCAATTAAAACTCAAATTAAAATTAAATTAAAAATCAAGTTAAAAATCATTTAACCAATTAAAAAAGTAAACTTAAAATCGAATCGATCAACCAATCAAAATAAAATAAAATCGACCAACAACCAATCAAAATTAAAATTAAAATTTTAATCCAACAATCGAAATTCAAAATTTAAAAGTAAATACAAATTAAAATCAAAATGTCGACAAATCCAAAATTCAAATTCAACTAAAAAAAGTCAACCAATAAGAATTCAACGACAGTAGGCTACCATCAAGGCGAGTAGCACCGGATCACACCCCATTCTCTAAAAGTTTTTAAAAAAATAGAGAGAAAAGAAATTAAAAAATAAAAATAAAAAACTAAAAAATAAAAAAACGTTCGAAAACCCACGTTCCCTTCTCTCTCCATGTCCTATTCTCCAACATACCCTCTCTACCTCACGTCTTCACCCCTCTCTCCCCCACTTCTTCTTCCACATCTTTTCTCTCTCTCACATCTTATAGAGAAACCACCATAAAGAGGGAGGAGATTAAACAAAAAAAGGGAGAAAAAAGAGGTTTTTGGCTGCCATTTGATAAACAAAAAAATGATTTTCCAGCCCATCTCCAACGCTATTGTTGCCCAACCCCTCACCTCTCTCTCCCTATTGCGTTTGATCTTCTGCACAGTCCAACAGCGAGGTCCCAACCTTGCTGTATCTCATCTCTCTGCCTTGCATCTCTACACTTCCCTGTTTTCTTCTTCTCTTCAAAAAAAATAAAAATAAAAAACGCAGCTCTCTTTTGGGGACGTGGATCTCTACTCTTCCTTTTCTCTCTCTGTCTCTCTGTCTCTCTCTCTTTCTGCACTCTCTTTCATCTCCCTCTTCTCTCCCTCACGTCCTCTTGGACAGTTAAAAAAAGAAGAAGAAAGGAATAGAAAAAAAAGAAAAAGAAACAGCAGCTCTTGAACTCCAGCGCCATCACAACCTTGCTGTCCAAAACGCCTCTTCTCGCTGCATGCAACGCCCCAACCTGCCCAAACGCCTCGTTTCACAGACCTCTATCTCTCAAACAGTCACTCTCTATCTTTCCTCCACTCCATCCAGTCTAAGATAACCTACTGCTGCCCATTGTCCTCTTTACCATTAGACTTGCTACACAGCAACTTCTTCCAGCCTCAACCTTGCTACAACGTATTATCTTTCCTTCCCCACTATTCCAGCAACTATAGGACGCCTTAACCTTCATCTTGGATCAACATCTCTTTCAGCCATCATTTCCTCCATACACGGTACGGTCGACTCTCTGTTTGAACCTTTTAAGTTGCTGCAACAACCTCGTTACATTATGTATCAGAGCGCCTATCTAGCTACCTTCATCTTCCTTAGTAGATAATCACAAGCCCTTGGGATCGCACCTGAAGGAATTGACCCCTATCATTTTTCTATAGGTAAGATCACTGTTATTTTATATTTTTGGTTCTTTTCTTTTGTTTTCTCATTTTCCACAACTCGCTATTTATGTATCGATAGGATTAGAAACGTTTGTTTGCGCGATTTTTGTTTATTTTTATTCATTCTTGCACATTGAATAGGATGGTTAGAAGAGTGTTTTTTAGTTTTTTTTTTTCATTATTTGTTTTTTTGCATTTCAATAGGGTCACGAGAATATTCTTATAGTTTTAATATCTTTATTTGTCTTTATATATTAATAAGTTAGGAGATTTTTTTTGATGCCTCTATTTTGGTTTTTTTTTATTATTCTTGATTTTTTTTATTTTTTATTATAAATTTGAATCAATTCACCAATTTTTAAGGTATACGTGGCACTAATGGCAACTTTTAAGTTTTCAAAATATTAATGGATCGATCCACCCATTTTTAGATTGATTGAATTATCTTGCACATATTAAGTTAGTGGATCGGCTCATTGGGTGTTAATATCTATCAAGTCAAGTCATCGAGTTTTGAGGTTATTGGGCCAAATCACTAATGTTGATATTAATCAATTCGTAAACCTTTTCGTGTATACGAAAAATCAAAAATTGATTTTCCTAAATAAAAAATCAATGAGTCGACTTATTGATTTTCGTGCACATTGAAAATTCCAAATCAAAATTTTTATGAAATGGGCACATGAGTCAACTCACTGATTTTTTGTGTGCATTGGATCTTCCAAATTGAGATTTTTTATAAAATCAGGCATGTGAGTCGACTTATTGATTTTAATACACGTAGCATTTCAAAAATCGAGTTTTTTTGATAAAAAAATTGTGAGTTGACTCATTGATTTTAAAACATGTGACATTTCAAAAATCAAGTTTCTTTGATAAATGTTGATAGATTTATTTGATAAATAATTTGTGGATTAACTCACTAAGTTTAACACACGTGAAAATTCAAAAATCGGATTTCTTTGGTTAAAAACATGTGAGTCGACTCACTGCTTTTAATGCACGTAGTGATTCAAAAAATTGATTTTCTTTAATTAATAATGTGTGAATCAACTCACTAATTTAGTGTACGTGGCAATTCAAAAAAAAAAAATCGAATTTCTTTGATAAAAAATGTCGTCAATGAGCCAGTTCATTAATTTTGTATACAGCGCATTAAAAATTTATTTCACATTCTCCTAAATATGACTGAATCGATTCATTAAATTTTTGTGCCACATATGCTTTATCAATCATAGGATTCCATTATGCGAAATTCAAGAATCCATGTAATTTTTTAGCCATAAGATTTGTTTAGTAAATCTGATGCAATTTGATGATGATGGGACCCTAGTTTGACTTTTAGTGTTTGAATGTTGACCATATGATATTTTTGGATCGCAGTAGAGACTGATCTTCTTGATCAGGCGGGTTCGGTACCTAACACCTTCCGAAACCCGTAACCTGACCCTTTACCCATCTCTCTGATCCGTGGACCGACCCATATCCATTTGGAGTTAATTTTGGTTCCTAGACTTAAGCTAGGTGGCGACTCCCTATTCTTTTAAAATCCCCGAGATACATAGATCGGACCCCTATTCGTTATTTAGCGGACGGCCGGGTCGAGGCGATTTTAATAATCTGAGCAAAATCTGAACAAAAACTGAGCATAATCTGAGTAAAAGTTGAATGTCTTACTCTACCTACTCGGGGTAAAAGAGTAATAAACTAATTTTTTAAGGAGTCCTACTCTACCTACTCAGGGTGAAAGAGTTATGAACTATTTTTCCGAAGAGTCCTACTCTACCTACTCAGGGTGAAAGAGTAATGAACTATTTTCTGGGAGTCCTACTTTACCTGCTCGAGGTGAAAGAGTAATGAACTAATTTTCTAGGAGTCCTACTCTACCTACTTAGGGTGAAAGAGTATTGAACTAATTTTTTGGGAGTCATACTCTACCTATTCAAGGTGAAAAGGTAATGAACTAATTTTTTAAGGAATCCTACTCTACCTACTCGGGGTGAAAAAGTAATGAACTATTTTTCTGGGAGTTCTATTCTACCTACTCGAGGTGAAAGAGTAATGAACTAATTTTCTAGAGAGTCCTACTCTACCTACTCGGGGTGAAAGAGTAATGAACTAATTTTCTGGGAGTCCTACTCTACCTACTCGGGGTAAAAGAGTAATGAACTATTTTTCTGGGAGTTTTACTCTACCTACTCGGGGTGAAAGAGTAATGAACTAATTTTCTAGGAGTCCTACTCTACCTACTCGGGGTGAAAGAGTAATGAACTAATTTTCTGAAAGTCCTACTCTACTTACTCGAGGTAAAAGAGTTATGAACTATTTTTCTAAGAGTAATGAACTAATTTTTTGGGAGTCTTATTCTACCTACTCAGGGGGAAAGAGTAATGAACTAATTTTATTGGAGTCCTACTCTACCTACTCGGGGTGAAAGAGTAATGAACTAATTTTCTAGGAATCCTACTCTACCTACTCAAGGTGAAAGAGTATTGAACTAATTTTTTGGAAGTCCTACTCTACTTACTCAGTGTGAAAGAGTAATAAACTAATTTTTTGAGGAGTCTTGTTCTACCTACTTGGGATGAAAGAGTAACGAACTAATTTTATGGGAGTCCTACTCTACCTACTCAGGGTAAAAGAGTAATGAACTAATTTTTTGAGATGTCCTATTCTACCTACTCGGGGTGAAATAGTAATGAACTAATTTTCTAGGAGTCCTACTCTACCTATTCGAGGTGAAAGAGTAATGAACTAATTTTTTGAAGAGTTTCTACTCTACCTACTCGGGGTGAAAGAGTAATGAACTAATTTTTTGAGGGAAGCAAACGGGAGATTAACATCGTATTTGACTTTTTCTTTTAAAAAAACAAAGTTGGATTTTATGAAGGTCCAGTCAACATTTTAACTTGCTTTTGAATCTTAGGGTTTTCAACAAATTGCTATCAAGAGGGTAGCCTTTTAATTCAGTGTCAACCTTATCCTTTGGAGTTGATTAAGCTTCAGAACAAAATGCCTCAAGTTTGACAAAAAACATTACACTAGGAATAGTTGAATTCAGTTTGAAAAAAACTGCCCCTAGTGTAATGGGGAAAACTACATATTTTAGAAAAGGAAAATACCCCTTGTTTTAAAGATTTGAAATCTCTTACTATCGCAAGCGCAATAAAGATTTAACTTTTATCTTTGACTTTTTATATTGAAAATTCTGAGTCTGGCTCAAAAAATTGGAACAAAATATTTCTTTATGAAATTCATCATAGAATCTGTTATTTCTCCCATCGGTTCACTTAGGAACATATGAAGCTCTTCAGATCAATCATAAACGAGATACTTGTATCCACTGAGTCTATATTTGATTTAAATTGGATATTGAAACTTCATCATTTGGACTTTTAATGTTTCGGCTTGGATCATTTTTTAACTTTTCAACTCCCCGGAGATTTTTTTTCTGTTGCTCTAATTTTTACCTAGATTGCCCTTTCAGGTTTTCAATCTAACAGGCTTGCTCTAACTTTTGCCTAGACCGCCTTTTCAGGTTTCGATCTAACGAGCTTATATTTTTTTTATTTTTACTCTGATTATTGCCAAGGTCGTCTTTTTGGATTTTCAACCTTGCGAGCTTACCTTAATTTTTGCCTAAGTCGCCCTTTCAGATTTTCAACCTAGCAAACCCCATTTTCTTTTTCTTCCCTTTTGAATTTCTTGAGATATTGTCTGATCATTTTTTGTTACCTTCCTTGATTTTTTCACACAGTACTCTAAAGGACTTTCATGGGTAAGCTTAGGACTGGTGTAGCTTGATTAACCAACTCGTCAACCCGATTGCGACGGTTCCCAATGATGGATGATTATTCCAATGCTTTATTTGTTACTAGATATGTTTCAAAAATTTGGATGAGGTATCTCAAACTAATAAAATTGCAGAAACCACGCTACGCTAGGAAAATATAACCTCAAAAAATATAAAAATCATCATTTTGCAGACAAAAAGAAGCTTTACAATAAAAATCACTAAAAAATGACTAAATTACCAAAATACCCCTAACATCAAAACATCCTTAGAGCCCCCTTATGCTTAGGAAAACCCTTTCGAACACATAAAATAACAAAATGAAATTAAATAAATCATATCGTCAATTTTCACCAAATTTGATAAAATTACGAAAATGCTCCTCATAAGGTTGACAATCATTTCACGCCAAAAAATTTCATAAGTGACACAAACCAATAATCCCATTGAACTCCTTACGAAAAATCGATTCCAAAACATCCAAGAACATCGAAAAACAACCTGAAATGCAAAAGTTATCTTTAGGGGGCAAAATGATAAATTTTCAATTTTAACAATTTTAAATTTCAAAATTAATAAATAAAACAATAATTAATGTAAAATGAAACATTAATAAAATTAATTTAAAAATCTGAACCAAGAAAATTAATCAATCAAGTCCTGAGGCAAAATTGTTGATGGTTGCCCATTTATTTAAGTGGAGCCCCATGATATTTATTAAAAGACTTTTGCATCTGGGGGTCCAAATAATTAAAATATAATTAGGGGATTCTCCACAAAACTTAAAAATATATTCTTTCATTGTACACAAGATTAAAAAACCTAATTTCAAAGACCAAGTCAATCTCATAAAACTAAAGTCAAAACCTAATTAAAATCATAATTTAAAGAAACATAGTCAATCAAATAAGACTTAAGTCAAAACCCTAATTCACCTTACCTAAAAGGAGACCTAGTCAAACCCTAATTCTTCAAAAAAATCTATAAATAGGAACCTCCTCAACCCAATCTCACAGGTCAAAATAAACCCTAGAATAAGTAGGTCAAAAAGTCATCATTGCCTTCCCCAAACCCTAATTTTAAAGCTCTAACTCCCTACCTATCATCTAAACCCCAGTTTTTACTAAAAAAATACCTAGAAACATTCAAAAACCTTCAAAAAATATAGAAAACACTCAAATGTAGAAGAAATATACTTCAACTTAGAGATCAAAAATAGATCTAGTGATGGAGGGATAACAAGAAAACTCATACAATGACATTCTCTGTCAGTACTGAGGGAACCGTCGTAATCTGCTAGGTAATTATTTTTATTAATTTTAGGTATATTTTGCAATGTAGCATTATTTGGAAAAGTAGAGATCGATGTTTGCCGGGCGGGGTTGGTGCCTAACACCTTCCAACCCAGTAACCTGATCTTCGAACCTATTCTCTATATAGATCAGTATCTTATTTGTTGATAGAGTCAATATTTGGTTCCTAGACCATAATAATTTAGTGGTGACTCCCAAACCTCAAAAATCAAAAGGAGATCCGCACACCCCGCGGATTAAGGGCGCTTTCAACTGGACATAAAAAGAAATGAATTTTAAGGCTCAAAAACCCGAGTGCCCCTTGTGTGGCATTTCTTTTAAATTATTTTCTTTTTCTATGAATTTTCTTCCCCATTTTGACAATATTTTTTTTGTGTAGGGGAATCTATTATATTCATTTTGATGTAGTCGGGCCTGAAGTAACTTCTCAGGTTGCCTACGTACCCCAGAATTTTGGGATCAGAGTAAAACGTAGTTTGAATTTCCCCTCCCCTGGGTTGGGTGATCAGGCTGAGAAAGAAAACAATTTTTTTTTTCAAAAAAGGCTGCAAAGGACTGAAAAAGAAGATATTGAACTGGGTAACAAGAAATTGATTCGGCCAAAGATGGCCTCCTTAAATGTGGTACCACTTGATTTGGTCAAGGTTGATTGGTTATGGTAGTTCAGTTCCATCATGATTTTAAAGTCTGACGGCTTTTCCAAGCAGTATGAACTTATCTCTTTGATTAAGTTCAAACTTCCGCCTATAGTCAAGAAGGAGTATTCAATTTTCTTTGAAGTCTGATGATTAAATCCTTAACTTGTAAGTGGCGAACTTTGACTTTCTTGTTAGACGTGCGAGTGACTCTTCTTTGATAAGTTTGCATGTGGTACAGAACTCTAAGTTATTTTTTTCAATCAAGTTTAGTTCTTCGTACCCTTGACAGATCTAATTTGCATTTGACAATTGACTTTCCTTTCATATCACATAACAACGAGTATTACAGCTTCCGTAGAAGATCGAGTCGAAGTTTGACATGCTAAGGGTACAAAAGATAATTTCTTATACCAATCTCAATGTGACTGACACCTCTTTTATGATGATAGTTTTCAAGATCTTTGTTGGCCACTTTAATATCTCCATTGGTCTTATTTTGGAAGCTCTATTATGTTGAAAAGTCCAACGTTGATATATTTCGTAACTTCTCATCTGATTATGTGAGTCCATTCTGGTTTGTACATGTGGTGTTTCCATAGGACGAGTATATATTTCGTGTTGAACAACACTTAAGCTTAACCAACATATCTTCATAGGACCTACGAGCAAGTCTTTTGAATTTTCTGAATAATCTCATCATCTCTTTGTGTTCTTCTGGGGATAAGTTAGTTCCACTTTAAATTTTTTGAGAATTATTTTTTATTCCGAGGTCAATGACCTTCGCTTATTTGATTAGAGGTCAAACAAGACATTTATCTCCTCATTCAGGAGGGGATTCCTTATTAGGGGAATTTCTCCTTGAAGTCAGTTTATAAGTTAATTCATTAATGCGCTCGAAGTATTCAAAAATTTCGTTTATTCAATTGAATTCAGATGGGCCGTCTAATGCCATTACAAACTCGACAAACTAACTTGACTCAAAATAGATTTTAAAAAAAAGACAGACTTGATTGCTGCATTAATAAAAAAGAACTGGACTCAAGACTCAAAAACTAGAGACAACAATGGGCTTGATTACAGACTGAGAACTCAGGAAATCGTTTCCAAGCAAAATGACTGAGTCTTCTGCTCTAGATTTTTCGTCTTGTCCAAACTTACTTCTTCTCCCTTGGCCAAGGCTGCATTTGGTGGGCGAGAACCTTATTAGGGACCATCACTCTAGTAAGAGGGGGCTGGGAGACTTATGATTGACTAAGTGGATGAGAAAGACTGGGTCAAACGAGAGTTGAGTGTTGGATACCATGTTCAAAGTCTGAGGAGGTTGGTAAGTAGTTTGAGGGTTGGTGGTAACATTTAGCTGCTCAGGGGTAGGGACAGTAACCTTTTTGGTGTCAATGAGATCTTGAATTGTGTGACGAAGGACGACGCAATGATCAGTAGGATGATCAAGATTTTGGTAAAACTTACCAAATAAGTTAGGATTGTGAGAAGTAGGGGGCGGATTTGGTAAAGGTCGAGGTTGGAGAGGTGCAATGAGCCCTTTACTCAATAGTTTTTGAAAGACAATGCTCAAAGACATTCCAAGATTGGTGAATTTCTTACGTGGTCAAAGTTGACTAGGGTTAACTTCGTTGGTAGACATGGTGGTAGATTGGACAGGGATAGCAAATGTACCGGCTACATAGGCATGATTAGCGCTAGGCTTGGAATTAGTGAAAAGCTTTTTGAGCTTATCGTCAAAAGGATTGGAAAAGACCCCGGAAGCAAAGGCAGCTTCCAGTTGGCTACCGACTTACAATAGAGACTCGAATGTAGGAAGGTATTGGGAGATTAGATGTTGAGCATACCCTTACAAGAGATTTTTTAAGATAATAGCCACTTGTTCTTTTTCTGAAGGTTTAGCCAACATTTGTGTAGCCTTGGCCCTCCAGCGACCAATGAAATTAGTAAACGTTTCCCTATTCTTTTGTTTAGTTGACTCAAAATCCCTTCTTGAAGTTTCAATCTCGGTACTATATTTGTACTGGTTCCAGAAAACTTTTGACATTTTCTCCCATGTACCTACTGTAATTGGATCTTGAGATATCAACCATTGTAGAACTGATCCTGATAGAGTCCGCTGAAATAGCAATATCATCTATTCATCACTGAGCCCCATAGTACGCATGTTAGTAACATACACCTTAAGATGCATTTTTACATAACCTACCCCACTGAACTTGTCAATTTTAGGCATCACATATTTCTCTAGCAAATGAATTCTAGGGATACGTTTCAGAGTTTCAATGTCTGCTGCAATTTCATCAATACCCTTTATACTCTTCAGAGTTGACTTCAACTGAGACATCTTGTTCGCTAACACATGATTTTTATCAATATGTTCTTCATCTCTATTAAGTTCAAAGACCTCATGTGCACGTCTCATTGCATTTTCTTCTATCATTTTTTTCCTTTTGGGTCGTCAAGGGGATTGCCCGTTGATTTTGAAATTTGTTTTAAAACTTCTAGTTTGCCTTTTATATTGTTGATGTCAATAGCAAAGGCTGCCAAAATCTACGGATCTCTGAAAGCTCAGATTTTAAAGTCATTTCTGCCTGTTGACTTGGTACTGACGTTCGTTCTAACCGACTGGACTTACGATTCCAACTAGGAGGTGGACGTTTGAGTTTGTGTGCAATGATAATCCTAATAACCCCATTAAAGGTGGATTACTAGTTTCAGGCCCTAGAGTAGGCTTTTAACAAATAGAGGTTCCTCTTGATAGCATGGGTTAAGTTAACCCCTAGATCCAAAATCTTTAACCAATGAAATATTAGATGAAGATGATTTACTGATCTTGTTAAGTATGAATATTCAGTCCATTGAATTAAACTGACCGATGCAAGGTGATTGGGACTATGTTCCTATTTGAGTTTGGGCCAGTTCCAATGGATCTGAATATTCCACTTATATCACTTCATCCAATCTTTTTAAATCAATTAGTTCAACTGATTCATATGTTGATCTATAAAATCCATTTATCAATTGGGCTAATTGGTTTAACTTGATATTGACCAGTATGTCTCATCAATTAAGTCTATTGGGTTGGATCGATATTATGAGTTCAATTGGAGTAGTGTGGACCAGTCCACCTACTTACCTTTTGATTGGATTAAATAGAGCAACCCGGTAACACCCATAGTAGGTTCGGGTCGTGACCTATAGGAAGACTTTTAGACACTAGGTTTACTACGTGCAATGCAATTTACTTGGCCCTCCTTGCTCAAGTGCTTATACCTCTCGAGCGTACCCAATCAGACGGTATGTGGTGACTTGGTTTGATATACCATATAGGTGATAATTTAAAACTCCAACCCACTTCTCTAAAGTAAAAAAACAACTAGTTTAATCCCTAGTTCAAAGGTGGGGCGCGATGCTTGAGCAAAGGCATTCTTAAATCACCTCTCTTCTAGAATAGAAGTAGTCTATCCCCCTAGTACCGCAATACATCGGGGCAGGATCTCACTTAGGTACTAGTTTTGACCAAGAAGTGTAATTGATGAATTTAGATTATCTTTGGTATACTGTATAGGTATGAGTCTAGGGTTATAGCTTTTATAAATGGTTTAGCATCTCGCGAGATGACCAATCACGTACTAATACTATGTTGGCAAACGGGACATGTGACTATGCAGCTTACAATAGGTCAAAGGCTCACGTCGCTCCAGCCTGGGTGTATCAATATACCTTTCAGAGTCACCTGATCGAACGGTACTGATGCCTCAGTTTTATATACCATAAAGGTACGTGACTGGAGTTGTGATTTTCATGCATGACGTCACATCTCACGAGGAGACCGGACCATACACTAGTGCCACATTGGCTATTAGGGACATGCAAGCGTGCAATGCAACAAAATAGACGTGATAGTAGTGTGTGTAAAACAGGTTGGGGTGCGCCCGGAGCATTTTTCAAATAAATGAGCCCGTGAGCCATATCAGACCATATAAACAAGGATATCACAAATATTAATCAAAACAATACAAACCCCATATCAACATTAAGATCAAAGTAAGCATATCAATATCTATTAAGATCATAACATACTAGATGGGCAATCACAGAATATTCAATCAGATCCAACATTGAAACAGGCATAGAAATTTTTTTTTTTTAAATGAACCAAAATAAATTTTTTTATTTTTATGATTTAATCAAAAATCACTTTGGGTGACCTTAAATAAATCGAGATTCTCAAAGAGTATTGAATTGAGGATAGATTGATAGTTGTGGAAATGGGGAGTGATGAACATTTTTTTTATTTTGAAAAAGAAAAACTATATAAAAAAACATCGCACAAAAAAAAAATCGAAGGGAAAAGTCATATTGCCACACCAACTCGTTAGCAATCAAATACAAAATTAGCAAACATCTTGATATGATGTGTTATAAGTAAAAGTTGCTATGACAAATAGGAAAATTATTCTCTTTTAACACCATTGGGGACTGCCAAAATTTTTTTTAATTATGTTGCTGCCAGCTATAGACGCCCCATTTTCGCATTTGCCTGATTAATCAACTCGTCAACCCGATTGCAACAGTTCCCAATGATGGATGTTTATTCCAATGCTCTATTTGGTTACCAGATGTGTTTCAGAAATTCGGATGAGGTATCTCGAACTAACAAAACTGTAGAAACCACATTACGCTATGAAAATATGATCCCAAAAACATAAAAATCATCATTTTTCAGACAAAAAAAAGTTTTACGATAAAAATCACTAAAAAATGATCAAATTACCAAAATACCCCTAATCTCAAAACATCCCTAGAGCTACATTACGCTTAGGAATACCCTTTCAAACACATAAAATAATAAATCGAAACCAAATAAACCATTTCGTCAATTTTCACAAAATTTGACAAAATTACGAAAATGCCCCTCATAAAGTTCACGATCATTTCGTACAAAAAAATTCATAAATGACACAAACCAATATTTTCATTGAATTCCTTACGAAAAATCGATTCCAAAACATCCTGGAACATTGAAAAACGACTTCAAACGTAAAAAGTCCTCTCCGAGGGCAAAACGACAATTTTATAATTTTAATAATTAAAATTTTCAAAATTAATAATTAAAACATTAATTAATGTAAAGTGAAATCCTAATTAAAATTAAAATCAATCAAGTAAGACTTAAGTCAAAATCCTAAAATCTAGTCAATTAAGTGAGACTTAAGTCAAAATCCTAAAATCAAGTCAACAAGTAAAACTTAAGTCAAAATCCTATATTCTAGTCAATCAAGTGAGACTTAAGTCAAAATCCTAATCAATCTAATAAAACCAAAGTCAAACCCTAACCCTAATAGAATTCTAATTAAACTCTAAAATTATCGAATAGAATTCTAAGTAAACTCTAAAACTATCTAATAGAATCCTAATCAAACTCTAAAATTATCTAATGTAATTCTAATTAAACACTAAGGTGGTGTTTGTTTGCGCTATTTTTCAGTGCTTATTGCTGAAAAAAATTAAATTAAATTCAGCACTTTTGTCAAAATAGCGCGTTTGTTTACTCGTGCTTATTGTTAAAAATAAGTGAAAAAAATTCAGCACTATTTTGATGTTGAAAAAAAGTGTTGAAGTGGTAAGCACTTCGCTTTTTCAACACGGACAAGTATGCCCTTTGTTTTTTTGAGCATGGACAACTATGCCCTTATTCTTAAAAGGATATTACCTCTTATATCCCATGGATAAGTATATAGACACCCCACAAATTAATAAACCCACACCATAGCTAAATTATTTTGTCTTATATGGGTTAAAATTTTTGGAATGAGTTGATTTTTGGTGAGGATGATCTCTACAATGAGGAGATCATTCTCACAAAAAATCAGCACATCTTGAAACTTTTAACCCTATCAAAACAAGTTTAAGAATCGTAAATTGTCCATTTTTTTTTTAAAACTATTTTTAACGAGTTAGAAGTTTCAAAATAAACTGATTTTTGGTGAGGATGATCTCTAGACCATATAAATTATCCTCACTAAAAATTTGGTCATTCCAAAAATTTTAATCCATATAAAACAAAACAAAAAATGGCTATAGTGTGGGTTGCCCTTATTAATTCATAGGGTGCTTTTATAATTACACATCCTTCATTTCCATCGAAAATTATTCATAAAAAATTAAGTTCTTTTTAAAGTTGATTTCAAATTTTGGTGACTTGTATGACATTATTATTTTTAATTTGAAATTTGTGGGCTTTATAAATAAAAATTATTATTTATAAATTGAAGATTTGAGTATTATTTATTATTTAAAAATAAATTGTCTTTTAATTTTATAAGAAATAATATATTTTATTGTATTTGATAATAAATAAGCATTTAAAACATGCAAATAATGTATAATATGATTGTAAGGGTAACAAAGACAATTTATCAGTTTCAGCAATGTGTAACAAACATGATTCAGCATCTAAACAAACAACTTTTTTAGCACTTAAATTCAGCGCTTATAAGTTTCAGTGCTTAATGCTATTCAGCACTTATTTTTTTCAGTTTAACAAACAACACCTAACTCTATCTTAAATAATTCTAATTAAACACTAACTTTATCTAAAAAGTTCTTTAAAAAATTCTATAAATAGGGGTCTCTACAACCTATTTTCGTATCCAAGAGAAAATCCTAAAAAAAATAGGTCAAGGAGCCTCCCCAACTTTCCCAAAATCCTAATTTTGAAGCCCTAACACCTTACCTATCATCCAATCCTCAATTTTTACTCAAAAAACACCCAAAAACTCTTCCAAAACACCCAAAAATTCATTAAAAAATTCAAAAAACTCACATATCTAAAAAGAAGATACCTCAACTTAGAGATCCGAAGCAGATCCGGTGACAGGTGAATAGCAAGGAAATACATACGATGATAATATTCATTAGTGCTGAGGGGATCGTTGTAATCCGCAAGGTTTTTTTTTATTTTTTTATTCGTTATTTAGGTCTTTTAGCAATGTAGTATTATTTAGGAAAAGTAGAGACTGGCGTTTGCCGGGCGGGGTTGGTGCCTAACACCTTCCAACCCCGTAATGTGATCCCCGGACCCGTATTTCTTTCGTAGATTAGTGTTATTTGCCTTTTAGAGTCAATGTTTGATTCCTAGACCGTAATAACTAGGTGGCGACTCCCAAACCTCAAAAATCAAAAGCGGATCCGCGCATTCCGCGAATTGAAGGCGCTTTCACCAGCAACACTCACGATTAAAAAAAATCATTTTTTTTAAGAAAACAAATTACTAAAATAAAACTAAAACACTCCTATAAAAAAATTATTTCCACACCACTTGTTTGCAATCAAGTCAAGTTGTGTGCTATAGGTAAAAATTGGTGTGCCCATATAATTTCAGAAAGAGAGAAACATAATAATCACTATTAATTTTGTAGTCACAAGGGTCCTCAATGTTGCCTAAGGGTAGTGTTCAACTCGATGAACATGTTCAAATCAGTGAACTCATCTTCATTAAGATCGGATCTTTTAAAACATATGTTCTAGATCTCCGATCTGAATATTTAAATCTGAATCTGAAGAAAAATAACGAGATGGGGTTTCTGTTTCAACTTTGAAGGATTCTTATAATCGATCTTTCCACCAAAATCTTGATGATGGTGAAAGAAAATTCTTCTCAACAACTATTGCAATTTAACAAGCTTACCAAAAGGTCACCAAAGAATCCCCGAATACATTCTATGTGAGAAATGGAGAAAGTTAAAATCAATCTAAAATTTCATCTTCGTCTAAAATGATAGTTACAAAACCCACAATGTCCATGGATGAACTCACAAGGGCATAATCGATTTGAAGCCCCATCTTTGGATGAAAATGACGTCAATGATTCCCTTGGCTGCAACAACAGTAATAGAAACCTCTTCTTTTCTTTTTAAATCAATTCAAAGAAAAGAAAAAAAATGAATTTCAGTTTGGCGTTCCTATAACAGCAACATAGCAAGGGAACCCGCTTTTTTTTTTGTTTTAAATCAATTCAAGGAAAAAATAAAAACAAATTTCAATTTGGAATGGAACAAGTAGAGAAAAGATAGCCTTTATTTTCTATCAAATCGATCTAAGATTTCCATCTAAGTTTAGATACGAGGGACGATGCAGGAGATGAGAGATGGAAAGGTTCTTGAATTACCCTTTAATGGCGGATCTTTGCAGGACTAAGAGAGAAAGTGGGAGAGAGAAACACGTCTCTGTTTCTGTTTTTCGTCATCTTCTTTCTCATTGGAGAAGAAGATAAAAATAGGAAAAAACGTTTTTGTCATTAGCACCCCACGCAAAAAAAATATTTTTTTTATGATTTTTTTTTTACGATTTTTTTTCTTGGAGTTCTCTTCTCATCACAAACAACATTAAAAAAAAAGTAATTTTTTTATTTCTTAGTACATCACTCAAAAATAATTTATTTTCACAACTTATATCACCCATGCATATTAACATGTTAAAAAAAAAGATTTTTATCCAAAAAAAAATTTCTTTTAAAAAAGTCTATGGCTCCTCATTCTTACCACCATCATTCCATTATTATTTCAATGAACTTTGAAATCTTGAATTATTTGAGATCCTCAAAAGTGACCCTTGATTGGATCATAGAGTAAACAAACAAACTAGAATACTCAAAAATCAAACAAATGATCTATAATCAAGCCAAATTAACTAAACAAATAAATCAAAATAAAATAAAATAAAAACTAGGTCGATTTGGCTATGTTCCCATACTTGGGGCTTTTCAAGTTTGGATCCTCAATAATCCGTAGTGGAGTCGCCACTGAAAGCGCCCTCGATCCGCGGGGTGTGCGGATCTGCTTTTGATTTTTGAGGTTTATGAGTCGTCACCTAGTTATTATAGTCTAGAAACTGAGTATTGACTCTAAATAGATAAAAATCTGGGGATTACGTTACGGGGTTGGAAGATGTTAGGCACCAACACCGCCCGACAAACGCCAGTCTCTACTATTCTCCAAAAAAGATTACATTGCTAAAAGATCTAAAATAAATAAATAAAAAATAAAAATAAAAGGTATACTTAGATGATCGCAACGATTTGTTCCCTCAAAGCTGGCGATGAGACTCCTCGTATGAGATTCCTTGTTTTATTTTCGTCATTGGATCTGCTTCTGATCTCCAAGTTGAGGTATTTAGATCTAAGTATTTTATGTGTTTTTTGAAGGATTTCTAGATGTTTATGAAAGGTTTCTAGATATTTTTTGAGTAAAAAATGGAGTTTGGATGATAGGTAAGGAGTTAGGATTTCAAAATTAGGGTTTGGGGAAGACTAAGGGGACTTTTTGACCTACTTTTTCTAGAATTTATTTAAACCTACGAGATTGGGTTGTGGATGCTCCTATTTATAGATTTTTGGAAGAATTAGGGTTTGACTAGGTTTCTTTTAGATAATATAAAGTTATTTAATTAGGGTTTTGACTTAAGTCTTATTTGATTGACTAGGTTTCTTTATATTAGGGTTTTAATTAGGGTTTTGACTCAAGTCTTATTTGATTGACTAGGTTTCTTTTAAATTAGGTTTTTAATTCTTACGTACAATGAAAGAATATATTTTTTATTTTTGGAGAACCCCCCTTAATTATATTTTAATCCTTTAGACCCCCAGATGGAGGGGTCTTTTAATAAATATTAGGGGGCTCCACTTAAATAAGTGGGCAACCACCAACAATTTTGCCTGAGGACTTGATTGATTAATTTTCTTGGTTTAGATTTTTAAATTAATTTTATTAAGGTTTCACTTTACGTTAATTAATATTTTATTTATTAATTTTAAAATTTAAAATTGTTAAATTAAAAAATTATCGTTTTGCCTCTTGTAA
This sequence comes from Akebia trifoliata, assembly GCF_017979445.1. Classification (NCBI taxonomy): domain Eukaryota; kingdom Viridiplantae; phylum Streptophyta; class Magnoliopsida; order Ranunculales; family Lardizabalaceae; genus Akebia; species Akebia trifoliata. The sequence continues at coordinate 14,957,319 of NC_141375.1, forward strand.
AATCCCAAGTTTTTAATTCGAATCTTGAGAAAAAATAAATAATGAAATTTTGAGAAAATCTTAAAAATGAGACTCAGGATAAAACCTTAGGATGTTTTTGATCATTTTTAATAGAATCTGACCTCACCATTGGATTCAAAATAATCGAAAAACATACTTTAGCCTGTAAGTACGCTCAAATACGAGTCCGAGTAGAAAAGTTGCAAAATCCTCGATTATTGAATCGGACCAAGCTAAAATAGTGATTTTTTGCTAGAAAAAAATTATTAAGATTTGATCATACCATTGGGTTCGTAACGAAAAATTATTGAATATAGACTATTTATTTATCATTTTTGGAGCACAAAAAGTTGAATTATCGTCAAAAACGAAAATGACGTTAATTTTAAGGGTCACCTCAGGCTAAAAATGTAAATTTATTTTAGAGACAAAATTTGTAGAAATTGATCATACCATTAAATTCAAAATGAAAAATTAGATAAAATATAGTATTCATTTATTAGTTTTAGAGTCCGAATGGTCAAGTTATCGTCGATCAAAACAATATGCAAAATATCGATTTCGTCCCAAAGTTATATAAATAAATTTTTTTAATTTTTTTTATCATTGTCTTCCCCAACCCATCTTTAAAAAATCAGCCCATGGTTTTTTTTTTTTTAATTATTTTTTTCTTAACGTTCCAACTCAAATTCGTCGCGAACTGCTCGTCGTCGACGACCGACGTAGAAGGGAGAAACGTCCACAGCCTCGTTCTCTATAAAATCAACCAAACCTTTTTTCGTTTCACTTTCTTTTTCACCCCGTATCGTAAAAAATCAGTCATATTTATATACCGGAATTTCAAAACTTTGACCTCAGATTTCATCTGTTTCGGGATTAAACCGTCATCCGCTGCAGAAGGGAGAAAAGACCATGACGTCGAAATCTTCGAAACCACTGGGTCAAACTTAAAAATCAGTCACCTCGAAGTCTTGTCCATCTCGATTATCACGCTGATCACCTTGATTTTCGTGCACGTATTTCGATCCTTTCGCACAGAGATAGTAAGGAAAATTGTGAAAATTGCATTTATGATTTTATTAAAATTTTGTGGTGAGTTTCCAAAAATATAGAATTCAATTGGTTATTTCAATTCATGTTAGAACTTGCATATTTGATATGTTTAATTATATTTTATGACAAATTATACGTGCGTAGGATATTTTAACGGGTTATTTCCTTCAGTTGGGTCCTATGCACCGCTCGGACCTCGTTTTGATCTAAGTTTTGTACTTTTTCAATGTTATTGATAAAAATAAATTTTATAATTGAAAAAATGATTTAATATTCAATTAACTCATATTGAGTTGATGAATATCAAAAAGTGGATATTTTGTTTGAGAGATTGAAAACTGTAAAATTCGAAAAAAGGAAAAAATGGTATGAAAATGATAAAATGTCATAATCACACCCGAGGGGTGATGTCTGTATTTTACATTGTTGTGTTGTATGTAGGTTGGTGAACAGGTATCCAGGGAAAATATTACTGGTTGCATATTTATTTACTTTCTGCTAGCGAGAGGCGCTGTTTACTTTTTCGTTATGTTATTTATTTTAGGCCGGGTGGCTACAGTTGCATGGTAGGAAACTGGATATCATTCTCAACCTTGTATTGTTAATTTCTCTTTTGTTTTTAAATGAAAATAATATATATAGCTACTTTGTGAGCTGTTAAAGAGTTTGAATGCCTGAAGGGATAGTACGTCATATCATCCGGAGTGGTGTACTATCTTGGCATATACGGTAGGGACCACCAAGCTCATACGTGGTATGAGACGCGTATGAGAGTGGAGTCACAACTGGAATCCGGGTTATTCCTCTCTATCTTTATCAGTAAACTTGTAATGTAAAGGTGGTCGTATACGAATGGTTTGTATATTTGGGAATCACATGCAAGCCTAGTAGGCATAGACGAAGATGATTAGTCAGTAATTACTAACAATCTATAGTAGTCGAACATTTTGACACATCGAAAAAAGACCTATTGCTTACGGTCATGTCAAACGGCCAGCCTAAGCCGGATAAATGAGTCCCGCAAGTGTGGTAAACAGCAACCAGCCACAAAATCATGAACTACTACTTTATTATGAAACATCATGTTCTGACTAGAAGCGATCTAGTTGTGAATCCCAACTCTCTAATTCCACTACTCCACCATTGTGTATTATGTATTTGTTGTCTTATTTTGATATATAAAATGAAATGCAGGTTTAATGTTTCCATTTGATCAATTAGATTTGTATAAAAAGATAATGTTATAGTGAGTACTATTAATCGATGTAATGTAAGTTTTAAAATATTTAGTTGCTCATCTCTGACTATATGTATCAGTTAATCGTAGTTTCTTCTGTAAAATTTTACATATTTTAAAATGATTCAATATGTTTATTCATTTATGTTAGGAGAGGTTATTGGTAGAAATTGTTTGTTTCCTTACTGGGTAACCATTGTTACTCACCATTTCCTTCTCCAATTTTTTAGTTTCAGATTCAAAACTTGACGAGGTAAGTATAGAACACAAGTGAGGACTATCTGGTAGGTCAGATAGACGACTAGAGTCCGTTACCTGGTGAGTATTGGGGCTATACCCCTGGTGGTATCAGTTCATCCAAATAGTCTTATGGATTTTTTCTTGAGTGTTAAGACTTCTGTTAGAGTGATGAATGTTTGTATAATCATGTATTCTATTTATCCTTCCATACTCTGATCTATCGTATATTATTAGATGTATATAGGCTTCCGCTTGTATTATATTTTGTATGTATATATGTAGGATAATATATGTCGTTTATTAAGTGCAGGTTGAATGCTTTGGAATGCTAACATAAACAGAGGAGACCATGCCGAAATTTCGAGGCGCCACCAAGTGCCTCGAGATCTGTCATGGGATTTTGTGTTAGTGTTTGGCGGGGCGCTACACCCCTGAAGAGAACTTTTGAGTTTCAAGTCATTTTTCGATATTCCAGGATGTTTTGGAATCGATTTTTCGTAAGGAATGCCATGGGATTATCGGTTTGTGTCACTTATGAAAATTTTTGTATGAAATGATTGTGAACCCTTATGAGGGGTATTTTTGTAATTTTGTCGAATTTGATGAAATTATTTATTTGATTTCAATTTGTTGTTTTATGTATTCAAAAGGATGTGGGCTCTAAGGATGTTTTGATGTTATGGGTTTTCCTAAGCGTAAAAGTTTCTAGTTACTAACAGAATTTTAAAACATAATGGTCATTCTGACAATATTACCCTTTTGTAATTCTAATAAATTGTTAATCGAAAAAATGTGGGTAGCAACATAATTATGACTTGGACAAAACAAAACAACGATTCAGTTCATTGATAAGATAAACTAATAAATAGCTACAACAATATTACAATAAGAAAGCAACAATGCATAACAAAATCAAACAACAAGTAGCACCATATAAATTCAAGATGTCTTAGTGTCAAATGTGTTTCCCATCAAAACACCCAAGCATCAATTGAAATTAAGCTAAAACAATAAAGCTTTTCATTTTTTATGATGGAAAATAAATTGGATGTGGATTAGTAGTAGAAATTGACATATAAAGCGAAGACCAAGGCATTACCAGAGGAAGACATATAAAATATATATATTAACAATATATCTAAATGGCAATTTGCATGAAAAAAATTCAAAATAACAAACACAAAAACTACCCTAATAATCTCAATCGTTTTTTCTTGAAACACCCAAATAAACAATACCTAAACCCCATACTAACTCAAAAAATCCTAGAGATTTTTACATTACAAGAATATGATCGAAATTATATATATGAAACATATGATGTTAGAAGAAAAAGAGATGTCCATTAATGGATGAAAATGGTCGATCAAAGATAGAGAAAGATCTTACTGTGTTAGTTCCAGAGTGAAAAATATAAGGTGTTTGAACACGAAACAAGAGAAAGGGAAAAGACCTTGACATCACAGTTGTAGAGGAATGAGAGGTAGAAGAGAAGGGGGAGATAGAAAAGTTACAAATAAGGGTTTTAGGGTTTGTATAAAGAATGGATAAGTGATAGAAATTAGGTTTTGAAGAGGTTATTTTATGAATAAAAAAAATCAGATTTCAGAAGTTTCATCCAACATCCCTCCATCGCTGATTCAAAACTTTTGAATTTTGGTTTTGAAATCTAAAATCTGAACCAAAACAAATGGAAATAAAACTTCTAAAATCTGAATTTTAAAGGTGGACCACCTCCATTCAAACTTCAAAAGTGTTGCCAAACACACACTAACTTTAATAGATGTTTACATATTTTGTCATATTTACTTTAACTATTTGGGAATCTAATCCCGTAAAACTGTAACAACATATTATCTTCTATATATAATCATCCATGTTTCAAGAATAAAAAATTTACCTTGCAATATGCATTTAATCCGATATGTATTGCGTTCCTCTTCCTCATCATCATCATCTTGATTCGAGGTTTGATAAGCTTGATTGACGATTTACTACAATAAGAACACATAAATTAAAATTTTCAATTAAAAAAGAAAAAAAAGACATGAGATCTGAAGAAGCCATTTTGATTTTGCTGTTCAAATTACTTATAATAATAAAATAATATAAAAAATTCTATCAAAACTTACCAATTCGAGGAAAATCCTCGCCCTAACAATGAATCCAACATCTTCGTTCTCTTCTCTTGGATCGAATACGAGGATTGTTCAACGATTTATAACCTCAATCCCTTCTCTTCCAAGAGACTTACAATCCCTTCTTTTGCCCGACTTCTAAGTGACCTAGAATTCCTTATCTTCCCAACCTACCTAAGCGGTGGATAAAACGAGGGTGGTGGCATTATACGCGTTTAGGCTGCAGTAAAATTTGGAATGCCAAAACTGCCCTCATTTCTATAATTAATTGGGTATTTTTAGTAACACCCCCTGTGAAATGCAAGATGGGCTCTAACCTGGACTTTCGTTGATCCAGTCAAACTATTACCAACGTTGTTCAATTGATGATCTAATTTTTTAATACCCAAACTACTATAGCATTTAAATTACTAAAATGTCATTGTTTTAATTGAAATAATAAAAAATCTATATAATCTCAACCATTAGATCAAAATATTTTACACCATTGGATTAAAAGAAAAATCTTAATTTCATCTTCTTATAGGTGTAAAATCAATTTCGTGAAACAATTCAAATATTTAGTAGTAATAATGACAAAGAGTACTTTAACGAAGTTTTGGAGAACTTTTTCTTAGAAATAGGGATTATTCATCAAAGTTTTTGCAATGATAATCCTAACAAAACAGAGTTGCTGAAAGGAAAGAACAAATACCTATTAGAAGTAGCTCGAGCATTGCTTTTTACGACTAAAGTACCTAAATATCTTTGGGGCAAGGCTATTCTCACTGCAACCTATCTCATAAACCGAATGCCTAGTAAGATTTTAAACTTTGAAATTTCGTTAGATTTTTTTCATAAGTTTTATCTTAATAATAAGCTCTCATCAAATTTGTCTCTAAAGATATTTCGGTGCACTATTTTTGTTCGTGTTCATGATCATAATTGAGGAAAACTTGAACACCGAATTCAAAAATGTGTTTTTGTTGGATATGCCTTTAATAAAAAGAGATGCAAATGTTTTGACCCGGTTACTAAAAAATTGTTTGTCACCATGAATGTGACTTTTTTTTAACGAAATTCATTTTTTAATACTCATCCTCAGGGGGTGGGGGGGGGGAGAAAAAAATGAAGATTCGGATGTATATTTCCAACAAAATTGTTTATCACCATGGATGTAACTTTTTTTTTAACAAAATTCATTTTTTAATATGCATCCTCAGGGGGGGGGGAGAAAAAATGAAGATTCGGATGTATATTTCCAACTCGAAGATGTATCGATTAATTATTCCCTTGCACCCATAACCAAAGTTGACCAGTCTCTTGCACCCTTAGCCGAAGTTGAGAACCCAAACATTATTGTATCAGATTTTTGTGAATTAGGTTCTTTAAATAATGAAAATACAGGCCCATATTTGATGCTATCACATTAAAGTCATGAAGCCAATGAATCAAATATGGAGAAAACAAACGTATTTAATGACTTGTGTTATATAAGTGTATAGTTAGCTATTTATAGGAAATTTTGTAACAGCCTGTATTCCAATGATGCCCTATTAATCTTTTAAGTTAAGCTTGGGTTCTTATACGAATGCTCTGTTTGGAAAAACTGTATGTAAAGTTGTTGATGCTGAATTAAGTTGTTGCGGCTGAGAGAAAGTTACTGTTGCTGAAGCAACTTGTTGAATTGAGTATATTGTTTGGTAACATGTTGTCTAATTGTGTTGTTAAGATGTTGAACTGTTTAGTAACCCGCTGTTAAGAAATTGCAGGATGAAATTAAAAATAATATTAAAAAAAGAGATTATTTATCTGATATTAATACTAATATGTTAACAATAAGTATAAATATTGATAATTCTGTTACTGTGTCTGGGCCCACTTGGTGAACATGGAGATTGTATCTGCTCAATTAGCCTCTTTTGTATAATTGGTTTCTTTTTTCTAACAAACTTCTCAAATAATTTTTTATTTTTATTTTTGAATAGGTATAAGGTTAATGGTTAGCAAATGAAGTTGAGTTCAAGGGATTTGAACCTAGGACATGGCAACAATAATCCACACGTCTTACCATTTTGTTGAATTGGCACTTCAAATCAAATAATATTTTATTCCAAGAAAGAGACATACTTTGCTAGATATCTTTAGATAAAGATTCATGATATGTTCAATCCATATCTATTGAATTTCAACTCATCAAAATTTGACCCATAAATCAGAAGTTAATGTTAGAGTGTAGAATTCAATAGCAACCCATTCTCCATTGACAAAATGAACTTTGAGAAAATACCCATTTCTTAAATTCATGTAACTGAATCCGGGTTATGGTAAAAACTGTTACCTAAACTAAATTTGGTATTAAAGATATTGTATCAGTTTTCTGGCCATATTGTAGTACAAACTAAGTAATAACTACTAATTGAAAGAAATAGTTTTATTACTTAATTCAATATTTAGCCTAAAAAGAAATTTCGGTGAAAAGTAACAATTCACCTGTTTGAACAAAAATCCACTTGATATGGGTTGCATCCCCTTTCGCCCCCACCATCTCAACCCATTTCCTAGTTATTCTTAAACGCACAGGTTATGGGCATCTCAGTTGATATCGAGAGGGATTGAGAGAGAGAAGCGTGGGCAATTCTCAGTCATCTTCAGTTGATCCACGTTTTGCTTCTGCGAGCAGGTAACCAACTATTCTCTCTTTCTCTCTCTCTTAGTTTATTTTATTTTCAGAGATTTTACCCAAAAGGGGCTTGAAGATCTAAACTATATTTTCCTCGCTCTCTCTCACTCTCTCTCTCGCTAATCAATTGCAGAGCAATTCACAATAAATCTCTCTGGTCGTCTTTCAGATTAGATTCTTCACCCCCTCACTAACCCCCATAAGTCAAATTTTGATTCAATTTATGTTTGTGCGCGAAGGCTTTTCCAAACGGAGTAGAAGTACTGTAGCAGCAGAGTTCAGTAGAGGCTGAGTAGCCTTTTAATACTCTCTCTCTCTCTGGGAAGAAGAGATGAAGAAGGAAACCTTATCTCCTTCATCCTCTTCGTCAAGTTCGAGCCCTCCATCAGAGGATGCTTGGATTGAAGCTCACCACGACTTACTTCCTCAATGGAAATCCTTAGCTGATTCTTCTCAGGTTACTCACCTAATTTCCCCTAAATTTCGATTTTTTAATTTTTATTTATTTTTGAATTATGTGTTACAGGGTTTTTTGTTGTTGTTTTTAGGTTTTTTTTCATTGTTCCCTTTGTTGCGTTTCTTTCCTTCTTTGAATCCCATAAAAAAAGCTTTTTATTTTGTATTACTTTTTGTTGGGGTAAAAGCTCTGCAATCAAGCTCCTCTATAGTTTAGATTAGATTTCGTGATTTCTACTCCAAAAAATATATAATTTTTTCCCGAAGGAACTAATATGTTAATTTAACTTTTTTTTGGGCAGCCACCAATCCCTATTTCAATATCTAGGGTTAATCAGTTCGACGCAGCGAGATTGGACGTCGAAATGTCAGGCATGTTGAAAGAACAATTGGTCAAGGTCTTCACTTTGGTGAAGGTATGTTTTCTGATTTATTTATTGTGTTTTTCGGAGGCCTTGATTGGTTAATTGCTTAGTAATAGCTGAGGTGGCATTTACTTGTGTTTTTGTCTCCTTTGTTGGGATTAGCCAGGATTCCTATTTCAATACGAACCAGAGCTCGATGCTTTTCTCGAGTTCCTCATCTGGCGGTTCTCGGTATGGGTCGGTAAGCCCACACCGGGAAATGCACTCATGAATCTAAGGTACAGAGATGAGTGCGCTACATCCATGAGAGGAAAAGATGGTAAGAAGGTCTGAAACTTGTTTATTGCTGCTCAATTGGTGACATCTAATTCTCGGAATTTTATATGATGACTATATTTTATGGTTTATAAGCTATAACTATTGTAAATAACTCTCTGAAAAACCAAATTATCGTCACCATGATTCGGGGTTGGCTAAACGAATCCTATTTCTCCATTCAATTCCATTCAGAACCATGTCTTCCTTTATTAAAGCTGTGTTCATATCTGCTTTCACAATCCCAATCTTCATCTCGATCTTTTAGAATCTTGAACTTGCATATTCCTTCTAATTGGGGCTGTAATCGGCCTTCGTTGAACATACTCAAACCATCTCAATTGACTTTCTCTTAGTTTATCACTTATAAGTATGAATTTCTATGCTTAAATTAAACTTTTTTTTTCCCCATAAGATAAGAGAAAAAAGAAATCTTCAAAGTAAGTGTTAGTTATGAGAGCTATTATTCTACCAAATTTAGAGACTCAAATATTTTTGATAGAAGAAGTTACTATATTGATATATAATATACTAATGAATGTATGAATTTTTGACTCATATAATTACATTAAAAGAACGATAACATCTTTACCTTACGTTCTATGTAACTAGATATAAACATCTGTCAGTTGTACAATACCAACACATTCGTACAATAGTACCTATGCTTTTAAAGGCATGCCAGGTTTATGCCTCAAGGCATCCCTCAGAGTGAGACTCATTAAAACACCTTGAGGCTCAAGGATGTAAGTAAAAACAACAGAGGATTGTGCCTCGGACCAAGAGACACCCAAAAAGCAAATGCCTCATGTGAATTTTTAATTTTATTAAGTTTTATATAAATTTATTTTTTTAATTTTCTCTCTCTCTCTCTCTCTCTTCTTCTATTTTATAATAAATGCCACGTAAGTTGTTGAATTTATTTGATTCATAAATAATTTTTTGCAGCATTTAGTATTATGTATAGTTATTGAAAAACTAATATTTAGTTTTATTTTGATGTAAAATAGTTATTTACTGCAGAGATTTTCAATTACTTAACTATAAATATTTTTTTCCCGTTAAAACATAAAGTAGTAATATGAATTATTATTATTATTATTATTATTATTATCATCATTATTATTGATGTACGAGATTAAAGCTTGGAAGTCAATTATCTAAATTTAGAACTTGAAATTTGAAAATATGCGGTGGCTACCCTATTTTATTTATATTATATTATTTCAAAATATCATGCATGTGGGGCTTGTGCCTCATGTCTTGAGGCACTCACATCTCACTTTACACTTCAGTGTTTGAAAACATTGGCTTGTACCGTGCATTGAGATATCCACAATGATGTCATAGCCCTAGTGTTATGGTAATCCAGTACCACCTTAATGCCAACTATTGGATATGACAATATTGGTGTTATACACTTGTTCATGATGTCATTATTCTCATATCCAACAAATGGCGTTCAAGTGGTATTATATTAGTATAAGTTCATAACAATATGCCTGTAAAAAAAAGTCAATAACAACATGGCCATGGCATAACACCATGGGAGAATATTTTTTTAGAGTCGTGCTGGAGTGACTTAAAGCTGGAACCTCATATCTCACTTCTTGATGTGAAAGTGGATAGGAACCATAGATGCTTTTTCACGTGTATCTCGATGAAAATCATCTATGGTTCCTATACACTTTCACGTCAAGAAGTGCGATATGAGGTTCCAGCCTGAGGTCACTTCAGCATTATTCTTTTTTAAATTCTTTGCTTCTGTGCGCGCAGGCGTGCGTGTGCGCATGTGCATGTGTTACTATCTAATTTGAAAAGACTTGTATAATGTGGTATACAATTTTAATAAAATCTTATGAACAATATATAAATTGTAGAAGGTGACGCATACATCATGTGAGACACCACAAATATATCCCAATGCAGGAAGTCCCCCTTGTCCAAATGGAATTATTGGCTGGGATTTGACAGGTGATCATATGGAAGAATGACATGCAAGTTTCCTTATTTGTGTCTTAGATTTTGAGAGACGAGTAGTATCCGCATTTCCCATAGTTGTGTCTGTATCACTATCCACATTTAGGTATCATAGGCCCCATTTTAAAATTTATGGTTATAGCTTAACTTCTTCCATTGGCATTTGCATTCGCATTTCATGTGTTGCTTCCCATATTCATATCCATATTATTTGTTTATGGTGTTAGTACTTATCCAAATTTTTTTATAGCGTTCTGTATTCACTATCTTTGCAGAAATATACAAAAAGCACCTCATATTTTTTGAGTATTGTCTATGTTTATTCTAACCTATTCCTTGTATGCACTTCATTAGTTTGGCTATTTATATATTTCAAAGTTTGAATAGGATGAATATATCTTTTACTGTTATATTTGTTTGGTATCTTCTATCAGTAAGAACTGGATTGGAAGGCCCTGGGCTTACTGCTCCTCAGAAGATTTGGTACTGTCTTGCCACTGTTGGTGGTCAGTATATATGGGCTCGTTTACAATCATTCTCCGCTTTCCGTAGATGGGGTGACTCAGAGCAGGTATACTCTTTCTTCCTCCAAGTAGTCAACTATGGAATTTTGGGAAGAGGTACTGATTTCTCTAGACATATTCTCCAGAGGACATTGGCACATCGAGCATGGGGTTTGATACAACGTGTAGAGGGCTTTTATAAAGCTGCCTCCTTTAGCAACCTGCTGATATTTCTTTACACTGGAAGGCATGTTTCCGAGTATCAAATTCTTCTCCTTACATGTTGATTGATTTCAATGATGCTCATACCTTATCTGCATTCACATTATGAACTTTGCAACACTGTGTAACAAATACATGAACACGTTCCATTGTCAGATAGGGGTGAGGTATGTCAGACATACTGACGCCCACAAACCTGATATGCTGACATGTTCGTTCGAATTATTCCATATGTTGAGAAATATATTTTGGTAGAACTTTACTTAGTGTTTTTTTTTGATGGGTAAGCTGGACTTGAACCCACAACCTCGAACTTGTTTTAAAGTGTCAAACCAACTGAGCTATGGGTCTAAGCCCAGAACTTTACTGGTGGTTATTTGGCCAGCCAACTTCAGTTGTTTTTAGTTTATTTTTTTTATGGGTAAGCTGGAATTGAACACACTACCTCAAAGTAGTTTTGCAATGCGTCAAACCAACTGAGCTATGGGTCTAAGCTCAACTTCAGTTGATGTTAAGTATATGATGAAATAGAAAGTTTTTATGTCTAAATGTATATATATGTATGTATAATATTGGAATAAATTTAAGGTTTCTTTTGTAAATTGTGTTGAACATGCGTGCAGCATAGCTGACATGTTATGTTGCATTTACCATCCTGAGTAGGAACATATTGTTAGGCATAATAAGGTTTTGTTTGTGACTCCAAAAAGATGGATAAGGATCCAGGCAAATTCCTATTCCTTCCTTTTATATAGGGACTCCTTGCCAACCATTGGCTGCCATTTGTCAATCAAGATGGGAGTGGAATTTTATTCATAAATGGAGCTGTCTGTCAATAGGTTACATCTGGCATCTCTTCATTGGCCCTGCTGACCTTTCGATAGTCGCTTTGACTTATGACTACATGTTGCTCATTCATTGAGCGTATTATAACGGTTTTCCATCGTTCCTATACACGTCGGTGTTTATCTTTATAACCGTCTCAACCATGTCGTTGTTAGTCTGGTTAAGGCACAACCAACATTTCACCTTTTTGTTGCCTTCATGGGTAACATTTGGCATCCCTTCATTTGATGCCACTCTAATGACTGCGTGCCAAGTGGTGTCTAGTCAGCCCTTTAACCGGTTGACCATGGCGTCTTCATTGCGGTGCCACGTGGTATCATTGAATAGTCAACATTCATTCCTTGCGCCAAGTGGTTTCTAGTCAGCCCTTTGACCAGTTGACCATGATGTCTTGGTTGTGGTGCGTTATGCTATCGTTGAATAGTCAACATTCTGATATCAGCCCCATACAGGTTTATAAGAAGAAAATAAGCAGTTGTTACTAATGGACACATGGTTCCAGGGAGATATATATATTAATTTTTCTTTTATTTTTATTTTGATGCATGATTTTATTTTTTAATGTTTTTATAAGGTGTTCGTCCTTGCTCCCACTGTATCATATGAGGTATTTCTTGATGTACATACTAATACATTGTGAATGGATATAAACAGTTTCGGTCTTCTTAAACACATTTATAGTGTGAAGAGAACTTGCCTGATTTACTAAAATTACCTTTCAACATTTTGTTCATGATTTCTTCCTTCTGCTTGCCTTTATGATTGCAGGTACAGGACTCTTATTGAGAGAGCTCTCAGAGCAAGGCTTGTATATGAGAGCCCTAACATGAACCGAGCTGTCAACTTTGAGTACATGAACCGCCAATTGGTGTGGAATGAATTCTCGGTAAATTGTTCTTCCCTCAAATATTAGATTGATCTCAGTTAGCAAAGATACATTCTCAAAAATAAATAAATAGTTCTAAAATAGGATGGTAAAAGTTCTGATTTGATCCTCCCCATGCCATTTAGTAAAAGTGCAAGTTTTGGAACTTAATTGTTGCATCGTTACGCAGGAGATGTTGCTGTTGCTTCTTCCACTTCTCAACTCATCATCAATCAGAAAGTTTCTTCTTCCATTCTCGAAGGATAAATCTTCAGGTTCTGCTGGGGACGAAACTGCTTGCCCCATTTGTGAGGCAAATCCAACTATTCCATTCATTGCTCTCCCTTGTCAGCACAGGTATGCACAATAGCCTACCCTTGTTTCAATTGAAATTTTCTGAATTGTTTATTGATAGTTTCATTAGAAAATGACTGGTAAATGCTATTGTGAATGTGCCGGTGTTGCTCGAAAAAAATCCATCCAAACAAGTCCCAACTCCTGTTGTTCCTTATTGAAAGTTCATGATGGGTGCCAATAATTGAGCACAAGATTGACCCTAAATTTTATAGAAGACCTGGCCAGCACTTCTCTGTGTAATCAGTGGCTATCGAAACTGTAAAGACTTCATCTGCCAGAAACTCATTTTCTCAGACCCAAAGATTTGGGCTAACAAGAAGAAAGTGATGTACAGGTTATAATTATTTTATTTGTCTTGGTTCTACTTTTATTTTTATTTTTTATAATAATCAAAAGAAATTTATTGAAGAGAGGACAAGAAGTCCTCAAGGAAAGATACAAATAGCAAAGGCCCAAAGGCAAGAGGTTTTTTGTTAAGTCCCTCTATAATTGCTTGCTTCCATTGTGTGAGGTCTCTTTCACCGTCCATCATTTGGTCCGCTCTTATACCACCCAAGGTTTCCTTCTTATGGCTCGCCTCTTTGGGTAGAATCCTAACCTTGGACAATCTGATCTCCCGGGGGTGGATCACCCCAAACTTTTGTTACCTTTGCTCGAAGAATGAGGAGTCTGCCAACCACATTCTTATTCATTGTCCCTTCTCGCGTGGTATTTGGACGTTCTTTTTATCTCATTTCTAGGTGGTTTGGGTTTTTCCTCTTTCTCTTTTTGCACTTTTAGAGAGATTCAATATTTTCTTCTAGAAAGAGGTATCTTTGGACTATCCTTCTTTCAGCCATTGCGTGGGATTTCTGGAAAAAGCGCAACAACAGAGTGTTTCAGAGTAGGGAGAACTCATCTCATATGGTGATTTTGGAGATATTGGGGTTGCTCTTTTTTTGGTCAAAGATGAGTAAAGACTTCGAGGGCGTGTGCTTCTAAGATTTTGTTTTCAATTGGGAAATCATTTGTGATTCGTAACCCTCCTTCGGGCGTGTAACTTTCTTTTCCTTTGTTCTTTTTTTTGTTTTTGGCCTGTTCGTGTTTTTTTTTGTCTTGTTGTTTGGGGGCTGTCTCAGCCACCTTTTCTCCTTTCTTTTCAATGGAAAATTTTATATTTATCAAAAAAAAGAAAAAAAAAATCACACTCAATATTGGTCACCCTTTACACACTAGATCCCACTTAAATAAGAAATCTTCAAACGAGAACCGCCTGAACTCACGAAATTGCTTACACCAGTAGAACAAAAGACCCACAATAGAAAAGATGATTCCTTGCATAGAATGCTCCTTTCCCTGGAAGATTCGTCAGTTCCTTTCTTTCCATAGTCCCCAACAGATGGCTGGGGGAATAAAGTTCCAAAGAATTCTTTCCCTACCAAAAAAATCAGCGGATCTCCAACTCAAGCAACTAATGGACCGGGCAAGGAGCACATCAAGAGACCTTAAACAAGAAAGAAAGTAAGACCACACCTGATGAGCCCCCCCACACTGAATGAGGTGGTTAACTGAATCCCCATTAGATTTACATAGGAAACAAAAATCAACAAGAACCACACCATTGCTCTGAGATGATCATGAGTGAGTAACTTATCGAAGGCTGCAAGCCACAAGAAGGAGACTTTTGAGAGAAGCTCCGATGACCAAACTGAAGAGAGGGTAAAGGGACGGTCCACAATAACGTCAAGAAGAGAATAACAAGATTTGACACTGAAACACCCATTTGATGTACCCACCTAGGTCCAGGTATCCTCCAACTGGGTAGAAGAGGCTAGCGATTGCAAGGGTAAAAGGCTAATAAGGGACGTCACCATTGGTATCCTCCAACTTGGTTATACTCTTTTTTTCACATCCACTTATTACAGCAGAAGGTAGTGTGCATATAGACATTTGTAGCCATTTGAATATGCATACTGATCTATAGGTCCCCGCCTATACTTCCCAACTCCCATCTGTTTTAACATGGTATGGCCTTAATAAGTCACTAACATACTCAAGAGATGTAAATGCACTGGGTAATCTAATGGCTTGTAACGGCACATGGGGCACTAAATTAAGAGAAATGATTGGGTGATAAAGCTTTTCATGTATGGATCCATGTAGCTTGGGTTATGTAAGTTACCTTTTATTCTCTGATTTTAGACGTCATTCCATTTTGTTTGAAATGCACGTCTGTCTGCACACATTCTGTGAAAAGAGTTACTGAACATTTGTTTAATTTCCCATTTTACACAGATACTGTTACTACTGTTACTACTGCCTCAGGACAAGATGTGCTGCTGTTTCATCATTCCGGTGCTCCCGATGCAATGAACCGGTTATTGCCATGCAACGGTATAGTGGCCCAATCAACAGCAAAACTCCCCAAATTGAAATTTTTTTTTTCTTTTGGTCCGATGGAATAAGAAAAAGGATATGGTTCAGGATTCCTTTGAGAGACATTTCCCAATTAGAGCAATGGATCACCAATTGGTAACATTCAGTAGCTCTGACCATGTGGCTATTCTTTTTTGTTACTCAAAGCTCCCCTCTATCCTCAGCCAAAATCGTCATCTCTCCCTTAATGAAGGGAAAATGGTGTTGGTACTCCTTGTTATAGATCTTCAGAGGCTGACAACATGCAATGTCAGCATTCCAATTAGCTCTTTAACATGTATTTTTAGGTCAATTTTTATGAGAAATAGGAATGACTCGGGCACAACATATGAGACCCAAGTTGATCATATCTCCTGTTTCTTCGACACAATAGTGGTTTGTAACAATAAGCCCAGTAGATCCTCTGCTCGGAACTTGGTCCCAAATATTTGTCTCCGGACCTCAAAATAAAAAATCCATATTTAGGAATACATACATTTATCAGTGTATTCTTTGAAGTATTATTGGCTATGCTTCAAGGTTTTTCCTCTTTGCATTCGTGTGCCCTTTTTTCTTTCCGCCTTTTGAATTAATCTTCTATTTTTGGCCGTGTTGATCGATATGGCTATCCGTCTCTGGCACTGATCATGCATCATCATCATGATGTTAGTGTCAAGTTAAAAAAGTATCGTAGGGCTGGATTTGAAGTTGATATGTTTAGCACCCGTTATTTAAGCGTTGTGATCCAACTAAAATATTGAGTGGGCCATTGTTGGGCTGCCTTTTTCTTTACCTATTTCAACTTCTACTCTCTTGTTACAAAAAAGAAATACCGTTCTCTTGTCTACAAATAAATTTTTTTTATAATTTCTTTAAATGAAATAAGTTAAAAATATTTCAGTTATTCTGTAAAAGATAATGTTTTGAATTTACACATGATTAATAATGTGTAGCACGGGCAAGATGATTCAATGTTAGGGTGTCATGAAAGAAGTTGTTCAAGTGAGTTTGTGGATATGGTTGTCCGTTAGGGTATGTTTTGATTGAACAGGGAAATAGGGTGGAAAACATTTTTCATGGAAAATGGCATTTTTCATGTGTTTGATTGTACTTTTACATGAAAAATAATTTTTCACCACCTTTCAAAAATCTCACAAATCTTGGATTTCATTTTCCCACCTTTACCTATGGTGGGAAAATGAAATCCACTTTATTTTCATCTCCAAATCAAAATCCTAACTTGATCTCTTCTTTCCTATTGCCACACCACCACCACTACCATAGTCACGGTCACATTCACCCACTCCGTCACTAGCCACCTCTCTCTCTCATCCTCTTCTGCTTTCTCATGGTTTTTGTCCAAATGAAATCAAACAATAAAATTTAATTTTTCAACCCTACTCATTTTCTACCATGGAAATTGTGTAATTCAAGGATTTTTTTTTTTTTTTAAGGTTACTGTGAAGTTGGATTCTAATGTGAAATCCATGGAAAGTCACTTTCAAACAATCAAACATGCCCTTAGTTCATTAATCTTAGGTGTAAATGAGTGAGTTATGTTATCCTTACTTTTAGTTACTGCATTAATTTTTTTTTTTCCAGTGTAAAATTTTAAGAGATGAATTGATTTTCTCAAGCTTTTCTCATTTAAATTTTCTTTTTATACTTTTGTTCTTTTTCATTGTTCGTAGCTTATTCTTAATTAGTCCTGCTGTTTTTTTTCTTCCTATCTTCTTTCTTCTTTTCTTCTAATTATCAAAATCAAAATTTTGACATCGTTACTTGGATTATTGGTAGAATTAAAAGTACCAGCCATTTGTGTAAAATTTTAGATTCTCTCTAAAATTTGAACAGCTTGGTGGCTGTGTAGTAAGAATGTTGACTCCCCTCCAACCATGGTATCCAGACCTCGTAGAGTACCCGACTGACTAATACATGCAATCAGTCCTCTCTCCCATACACATACCCGGTAAATTCTGATATACACCCTGAGGGTGGCCTCTTAAGGGGAAATTTGAACTCAAGACCTTTGTTGGCAAGGCGTGGTGGGTCCTGATTTGTTTTGTTGACCAAAAACATAAGACGGATTTTGATCTCGACATAAGGACATGGGTTCCTCCTGTATTGTCTCTAGAAAGTCGAACCATCCTCGAAACATCCATTTTCTTAAATTTGAAGGAAGGAAGGTAGCCCATTTTTGGGTCAAAGAAAACTTGACACAATACAATTTTCTTATGTTATGGGCTGTTGTTGAGCCCAGTTACAAAAGTCTTAAGCAGTTGCAAAAGTCCCATCGCACTCAATCAATTTAAATTTGATTAACTAGGAAAGTGATGAATTCAGGTCAACTTATCAGCCTCGAATATTCTCGATGAAAGAAAAATAATTCCAAGTGGAAAATATAGATTTATAGATACCATCGGTAAGCGGGAAATGGGTGTGATATTGTGTCCTCAACGTATTTTTGAACCATTTGCTTGAGATTGTAGTAGGGCTAGATTAAGGGAATTTACTATAACAGCAATGAATTTTTCCGAATCAGCAATATTTTTTTTTTTTCTTAAAAAAATAAAATGTCATCTTCATGAAGTTGTTGAGTGTGTTAGGAAGGACGGACCACTTTCCCGAAAGAAAAAAAGACGGGGCCCACATCACGTCCTTTATAAATACATTCTGAAACAATATTAATAAGTACTTTAGAGTACCAGATGGAAAATAATAGAAACGATCCATTAGACCTTTCTAGGGAACTCAAAGAAATTATATGTAAGGATGTCAATGGGCATGTGTATGTAAGAATGTAGTTTGTTTTCCTTCTATTTGAAGGTCTACCTAACCCCCTCTTAAACCTCCAAAAAAACAAGAATAAAAAAGGAAAGTAATAGAAACTAGGTCCACCATCGCCCACACTGCCGCAGAACAGTGAAACCTTATTACCTTAGGCCCCGTTTGATTCAGCTGCCTGAATCTGCTGTCAGTTTCTGCTGTCAGAATTTGCTGTCAGAATCTGCTGTCAGAAGCTGAAGTACTGAAAAGCTTGTTTGATAGAGCTTTGTAAAAGAGCTGTGCTGTTGACCAGAATCTGATAATTACTGTTTAATACAGCTTCTAGAATCTGCTGTATTAAGATAAAATGACCAAAATACCCTTAAGGTTGATAGTACACATAAAATACATCAAAATTACGAGAATACCCTTATAAATATGATAAAATTATATAAAAAATTAAAAAAATAATTATTTTAATTTTAAAATGTTTATAATTCTTTAAAAATTTATAAAAAAAATTTATAATTCTATAGAAATTTCGGCAACATCCCCTTTTAAAAATGGACATATGAAAATTTCCTGATAAACAAAATACCTGCATAGTACGCAATGTTATAATGCACTTAGAATGCAAAAAAAAAATTAACAGAATACCCCTATAATATATAATTACATTAAATATATATATATATAATTGATAAAAAAATTATAAAAATAATTATTTTAATTTTAAAATATTTATAATTCTTTAAAAATTTTAATTCTATAGAAATTTCGGCAGCATCCCCTTTTAAAAATGGACATATGAAATTTTCCTGATAGACAAAATACCTGCATAGTACGCAATGTTGATAATGCACTTAAAATGCATAAAAAATTAACAGAATACCCCTATAAATATATAATTACATTAAATATATATATAAAATTGATAAAAAAATTATAAAAAAATTATTTTAATTTTAAAATATTTATAATTCTTTAAAAATTTATAATTCTATAGAAATTTCGGTAGCATCCCCTTTTAAAAATGGACATATGAAATTTTCCTGATAAATAAAATACCTGCATAGTACGCAACCAAATATCCACATTACATCATATATACATATCCATAGTACATCGTATATACATAACATATCGACATTACATCGTATATACAAAACATATCCACATTACATTGTATAATATCATTTACATCGTATGAAAATATATCAATGATTGCCAGTAAAAATGGCATCAGCTATTGAATCCCTATATATTTTCATTGTTTGTTGACTCTGACGACCTACTGATGAGGGAACTGGATACTCTTGATTAGTGTTACCCTCTTCTTCTTCTACCATTGATTCTTCTTCCTCGAATCGAGCAAATTTTTCATCGACAATTGCATGTTTTCTAATAAAATTATGCAATGTCATGCAGGCAACAACAATGTTTCGTTGTTTGTCCAAATTATAGGAACGCATCGTCTTCAAGATTGACCATTTTGCCTTCAAAATCCCAAATGTTCGTTCGATTACGTTCCGAAGTGAAGAATGTAAATGGTTGAATAATTCTTTTCGACCATTTGCTCGTGATCTTCTATAATCTTGTAAATGGTATCGAACACCTCGATAAGGTGCAAGATAACCATCCATGAGTGGATATCCAGCATCGACCAGATAGTATTTACCTATTATCCAAACAAAAAAAAATTAATTTCTAGGATTAAATATAAACAAATATAATTGACAAATTTTTAGATATAGACCTGGTGGAGGATGTGGAAAATTTAAATTGGGAGTATTCAATGTCTCAAGGAAGATACGTGAATCATTAGCCGACCCTTCCCAGCCAACCACCACATTAGTGAACAACATGTCAAACGAACATGTTGCCATTATATTTTGTGTGAGTCCCTTATGTCCTCGATATTTCACTTGTTCTGCTATTGGTACAAATGCACTAACGTGTGTTCCGTCTATCGCTCCAATACAATCCTACAAAATTTTAAATTATATCAATCTATAAACATTAATAAAATAAATATATTTAATATATATATATATATATATATATATATATATATATATATATATATATATATAAGAAATTACCTTAAAATAGGGCCAGAAACGAGAATTGTTACGGATGTGAGGAGAAACTTCATTGAGATCAAGAGGTACAATTAAGGACATTGACAAGTTCACAAACGCCAAAAGAACTATGTTGAAATACTTGCTAACCGTTTCAAGTGAGTGAACGAAATGATTTGCAATTAGTCTTTGTCCTTGATTATGTCCTATTATCAATAGGAACATTGCTACTTGTTCTTGAATAGTAAGATATCGTTGCATCTTCAATAGACCTCGTTCCTCCAAAATGGAACATAAATTCACAAATACGTGTCTTTCCATTCTAAACAGTGCGTGGCATTCTGTATTATCATTCAGTGTTTCTCGTACAAAGTCAATCCCCTTGTACTGACAATTACTATGTTCCTCCCTATGTAAAAAATTCTCGCAATAAAATAAGGAACCTATGATGACTCCTTTTGTGACTATATTTAAAACACTTGACTCAACAGTATTACTAGTATCACCATTTGAATCAATGGTATCAGTCATATCATCTGAATCGATAGTATTTCTGCTATCAACATCTGAATCCATATGACCTGTTTATGAATCCATATTAGTGGTATATACACTAAACTTACAATACAGAATTAAATGATATCCATCACATACAACAAAACTCATCATCCACAACATTAATCACAATATCCATCCAACAGAAATAATATATCCATCTAACAGAAAATATAATATACATCCAACAGAAAAAAAGATATCAATCTAACAGAAAATATAATATACATCAAACAGAACAGAGTATATTGCACCATATTAGTACAAAAAGTAACCAAAGTATATTGCACTTTATAAGTGCATCATAATCAACATAAATATAAAAGTAACATGAAAAAAGTCTAAAACTCTCTCCCAGTCAGAAAATCAGTCATCTCGCTCTCCAACCACTTAAGACGAATCTCTGTTGATCGTAACCCACAAAAAATCTCTCTGAATTGCTTGTTTTTCATAAACATCTTCAACGCAAAATGATAGAGATCACTGTTGGGGATTACATCTGTTAGCTGGTCTAAGAGGTCGATTGACTCTTGAATACTGCCTTTTTTAATAGGAGTGAAATTGTTAGAAACAGATGGCTGGCTGTGAACTACATCTACTAGCTTCTCCAATGACTGGCTAATTCGAATAGCAGCAGTCATCTTCTGCCTACGACCCTGAGATTGTAGAGTATCGCCACTTCTGCGTCGAACAGGATCTGTGCGTGGGGGTACAGTAGGGGTAACATCATCCTCAAACTCATCAGCATCATCAGGAGTAAAGTCAAGAGGTGTTTGAGATTCCGGGGTTGGGTCTCCATGGCATCATCTAGATCATCTGCATCAAGATTCTCTTGCTGGGTTGTTGATGTAGATGGCATTATACCAGATGCAGGCGACCACATCCGGCTACCAGTAGCATATGTGCCTCCAAAAATGAAATCCAATTGCTTCGCAAATTTCAAAGGCTTCGTTCGAAATATTGCATCTTTTGGATGATGCTTTAAAAAATAAAAATTTTAAATTATATATAAAAGAAAAAAAAATTAAAATAAATAAATAAAAAGTAACAAAAAAACTATACCTCTAACCACCCATCCCACCATTCATTACTTGCATCTAATATGCCGGTCTCAACATCATAAGAGACGCCAGTATTTGTGCAAATCTTATTCCAACGTCCCCAAAGTCCTTTTTGTCTATCCCACTTATTTTTCATTTGTCCTCTATCATAGTAAACGCCAGTTCTTTTTTTAAACTCCTTCATTAAGGTTTCATATCCGATCTTATCAAGTACCTTATGTGGTCTCCTCCCCCTTTAACTAATTCAAAGCATATTTCGACCCAAACTTCATGTTGTTTGAGTGTCCATTCTGCTTTCGCACCCTTTGAATTGTTATCTTCCATCTGCCAATGGTAATAATAAGAGTAGTGCATGAAATGAAACATGTCATATTCTACTTCACCTTCATCATCAGTCCTTCGTAAAAATTTTAATTGATGTGTGTGTAAGTTAAATAAAAGCACACATATATTTATGAAAACATTAAATACATACAAGAGATTGAATAAGAACTTAAAAACCAAATCCATGAACCGATGCATTAGTTATATAAATTCTTGCAAAAAGGCTCAGGTCCCCATCATTCTGAGTGATAGCTGAAGACACCATGTAAGATAATTATAGTTAATAACATATCAATGGCCAAAGCATGATTCCAAAATCATGATATTCGAAGTTATTACAAAATACATTAAGAATAAAATCACATAGATGCCCAAATTAGGACATCTATATCAATGACTACCTTGACCTACTAAATAAGAGAAAAATCCTAAAAAACTATTATTAGAAATAGAACATGTGCCCAAATGCATCTGCCCAATCATTTATCCCTAAAAACAAGTGTATATCCCCAATTTCAAACGAAACCTAATATTAAACCATCTCAGATAGATCAAAACAACGTGCAAATAACACATACACGTAAAGCAATAGATGAAATATAAATAAATTAATAAACAGAAAATGTCTCCAGATTCCATGGGAAAAATATTAATATAGATTAAATGACAAGCGCGTGACCATGAACTTTACTCATCTGAGATTCAGGTTAAAAAAAATTCAATAAGAGTGCAACTAGTAATGGGTGCTGAGCAAATGAAGTGCAAGGGATTATTTTAAGTGATGGAATACAATAACTAATGGGTGATGTCCAACCAAGCAAGTGGTATACAAGAGACATTTGGATACATAAAAATAACTTTCTTTTCTTACTCTCGAGAGTTAAAAAAGTACTTTTAGAAATGGAAAATTATTATATAAAAAAAAGTTGATATTTAATTAATTATCAAAAATAATAATAATAATTTTTTTTTTTTTGAATTACAAAAAGAGATTTAACAGTTGGATTGTCCAATTTTTTTTTCTTCTAAATCATTGGATAGTCCAGCGTTTTATGCTTTCATATCTTCCCCCCGCTTATACCTAAAACATTGAACTGTTGTTAAAAGAGCACTTACCGTAGTAATTAGGATTTCAAATCTTACAAAGGGTCGTCCTTGAGCTCAAATGGATTACCAAATTTGCAATCCAACACCACAATCCTCTAAATTTCATGGAAAAAATCGGAAAAGAACATATTCAAAAAAATATTTTCTTTTGGACTTGATCCAAGGTTTTGAAACTGGATGACTACTGAATTCCCAAATTTAAAATTAAAATTTAAAGGTGAAGTAATTGTTTTAAGCTTTTTTTTCTTTTAAAGTTCATAGATTTTTTTTTCTTTACATCCCTATGGGATCAGATCATTTTTTTGGATGCCACAAGTTGAGCTCAACAACCCTTGGTAAGATTTCATATCTTACTAAGTTAGTAAGGCTATCTTTACTCTAATTTCTATCCCAATATGTAGGCTCCAGCTGACTTTAAAAAAAGCTGGACAGTCCAACCTTTTAAATCGATTTTTGTAATTTGTAAGTAAAAAATATATATTTTTTTTTTGATAAATAATTAGAAAATCAATTCATTTATGATAATTTACCCTTTTAGATAACTATTTTAAAACGTAAAAATCTTTTAACTTTTAAAAAAAGAAGGAAGAATTTTCTCCCGAAGCTACTTTCTATCCAAACGGACTTTAAAAATGATACAATGATTCAAGGGCATACCCCTTTCATTGTAGAATCAAAGCTGGAAATATTTTAAACCCATTTTATCCCCAACTAGAGCTGGTCTAACATAAAATTTGAGACCTGTTTCAAGGGGAAAAAAATATGGAAAAAGCCTTGGATCTAACTACAAATGAATCTATCATCCAAAAAAATTACAAATGAATCTCTAAATTAAGATTTATGAGCTTGTGAAAGATATCTCTTTAAGCCAATGTTTAGGCTCCCAAGGGAGACCATATTATACAGGGGTGTCTTGTATTCAGTTTGTGACTTCAAATTGGTTCATAAACAAGGGTCCCTTTTAGCAACAAACATTTTGGCAAAACATTTTTCAAAACATGGGTTAGAGGTCTTGGAATGGGCTGATTTTTGGTGAGGATGATCTCTACGGCGACGAGATCATCCTCACCAAAAATCAGCCCATTCCAAAACTTCTAGCCCCAGTTTACGAGTTGAAAAATCGTGGACCGTCCATTTCTTGTAAACCATTTTTGATGGGGTTAGAAGTTTTGGAATGGGCTGATTTTTGGTGATGATGATCTCCTCACTGTAGAGATCATCCTCCCCAAAAATCAGCCCATTCCAAAACCTCTAACCCATGTTTTGAAAAATATTTTGCCAAAATGTTTGCCAAAATATTTGTTGCTGAACATCTCCCCATAAACAAATATCAAAAAAATATCATAATTCACTAAAAATTAACAAGAAATGTCGTTAATTGTTAAAATGTAAACCTAAAAATCTGAAATTTAAAAATAATAATTAATAAATAAATAAATATAGAGAAAAAAATTATTGGAAATTACCCTAAAAAATACAGTCGAATTACCTGGATGGATTCGATTTCACTTTTCAGAGAGAGAGAGAGAGAGAGTTTTGATCTGTTCTTCGATGTATTTTGGAGAAGAAGAGATGAAGAGAAGAATATATTTGGGATCTGTTGAGTAAATCGAGCTGCTGTGTGTGATTCTTCAACAGAGAAGAAAATGAGAGAAGAATAAATGTATGACCGAAGAACAGCCGTGAAGAAGAGATAAAGACGGCGAAGAGATGTGATCGAGTTGCTGTGTGGTTCAGTCGCAGAGAAGAGAAGAAGAGAAGGGAAGAAGAGCAGGGGTGTTTTCGGTCTTTCAAGCTGAACAGTGTTTCGGCGTTAGGTTCAGCCGCAAACGCAAATGTAAAAAGCCCCTTTCAGCGGCTTTTGGTATCTGCGTTTCAAAACGCGATTTGTGAACGCAAATTTTTTTACCAAACTGTAATTTCGGAGTGAATCGCAGATTTTACAAGCAAAAGCACAAAACCGCGCCTAAAAAAGCGGAAGCAAACACCGGCTTAATAACTTTAATTACTCGTGTGGATCTTCGCATTATACGTTCGTGCGAGAGCACGTGAGTGTGACTCTTATTTAGGATTTTTTTTCACATAAACGAAAGTGCTGTCTTCGCTTTTTTTTTTCTTGTTTGTTTTTTTAAAATTATATCTATCCCATGAGTGTGGGTCAGAGAAATACCAATTTCATATTTTATACACATTGCCAATATGAAATAGAGTCCGACTAAGGATAAAAATTCCTTGAGACTTGCAACAAATCTTGAGGTCTTTTCATTTATTTATTTTACGGTAGATGAGACTTAGTAAGGCCTTTTTTTCTTACTACGTTAACTAGGAAAGTGTTAACGTATTTAAAGGGGGGGATGGGTGAATTCTCATTTACTAATAGAAAACTTGGCTCTACATGAAATAATAAAAATTTAGTTACAAATAAAATGTAAAAGAGGAATATGATTGGTATATACAAGACCAAAAATATTTTTTATTGTTCTATATATTAATATTTGAATCGAATTAAACATGATTTTCAATTTTTTATCGAATAGGATTTGATTTGATCCAAACCTAATTATGATAGTACAAGGGGATTCAAATAATATTTTATAAGGATCCGAACTAGTAAGATGTTCAATCCGATTTGATCTGATCCAAACCTCATTAGGGCATGAATGTTTTGCCAAGAACTAACCGACGAAATAACTTTTGTGGCGTCTCAGCTGGTTTGACACATTGCAAAACAACTTAGATGTCTTGGGTTCAAGTCCAACTTACCATTAAAAAAAAAAAAAAAAAAAAAAATTTCATGAATAGTGAGATATGATGATGTCTTCAATAGTATAAGCAAAAGAAAGTGATAGTCCTCCAATTCATTATTATAGTAAGAATAATAATATAATAAGTATAGAAAATACTTAACTAAAGAAATAATTTTCAACAATTATTCTAGTAATGAAGAAACTATAGGGAATACTTTATTGATCTAATAAAAAAAGTAAGTTGTTGAATATTGCGATCAGTTATTTATTTAAGAGAAAAGGAAAATGGGGGTCTCTTTATATTATAAAAAAAAAAAAAAAAATTAAATGATTGATTCATTTGTTTTTATATGGCTAAAATCTACTAAATGCATTTCCCAAAAAATTTATGTCTTTCTTAACTAATTCATTATATTTTTAATTAATTAATTTAGTCATTTTTCAAATGAAATAACACGTGTTATAACAACCATGTTTTTCCAAGGAAATATTTTTCAAGAAGTCGGCTTAGAGGCTACATACCTTATCGGCACGAAATCAAGATAAGCATCGTAAAAATGATGCTCAGCAAAGGAGACCAATAAGCTAGAATTTCTCTAGAGAAATTCACATATTTGTCGAATTTTTAAGTGGGTTCAATGAAATATGAACCAAGATCATGGGATCAGCACTCCACGTACATGTCGTTATCAACTTAATTAACTATGTTGCACCTTGTTCCTTCATTCAATTTTGTCCAAAATCTTGTCTCGTGTCATTGCAAGTATATTTAATTATATCCTTTCTGATCACTGTATCAGTTCATTTTATATTGGCAGTGAGCTTAAAAATGTGCATGTTATCTCACAAATGATAAATAATTGATAATTTGAAATACATTGGAAGAGAAGGAAATGAAATTTAAAAATTAGAATCTTTACTTTGTGATTGTCTGAAATGGCTAACATTCTTATATTATTTATGGGATCTCTAATTAAGGTTTAATATTTTAAGTGGAAACCAGAATTATATTTTAGGGAAGACCATATATATGTATATATATATATATATATATATATATATATATATATATATATATATATATATATATATATATATATATATATATATATATATATAATATGATCATACTCATAAATAAATGTAGGTGATGACACAGACAATCACATATTTGTAGAACACGGTATGGACCCACCAGTCAATGAGTGCTCCCCACCCCCCACACCCACCCCCGCCTCACACTTAACAAAAAAAAAAAAAACAATTCTGATTGGTGAATTCCAGCCATTGGTTTATATGACTGTTTTCATCAATAGGCCCATTGGTGGAATCTAAGCCCATTACAAAGAACGAATTCAATGGCAAAACTCATCAATTTAACACATTTTTGTTATTATATAAAATGGGGTGGGATGTGGGTCCCTATGAATGTGCCACATGGTGTTCACAGGAGACGTAGCTTAGGGTGTGAACCAACTCCCGGATGTACAGGACCTTAACTATAGTTCACGAAAATCGAATGGTGGACTAAAGTACTCAATTATGAATTGTATGGAGGTCAGGTTTGCTAAATGAAGTCGATCAGTTAAAACTCTCTCTCTCTCTCCATCTTTACATGACCAATATACGGAAAACAATGGGCCAGCCACCAGCACGCACTGTACTCAAAACAAAGGACAAAGGGTGCCCTTTATTTTACTTTTAACTTTGTCTCCAATCACATTTGGTTTGTTTTTTTCCCATATTATTAATTTGCAACTGAAGCTTAAACTCGTATACAACCAAGGAAAAGTATGGCCAAGCTGCTTCTTGGAATCTTCCAAATCCTAGGTAATGATACTTGAGGATTCTCGTTCAAATCATTCATGGGAATATGTCTTCTATGCTGTGCCATGTGGAACCTGAATTACACCTAATCATGCCCTAGTATTTTCTAAGGGTATTTTTTTTTACTTTCAATAGTGATATATATATATATATATATATATATATATATATATATATATATATATATATATATAATCATGCCCTAGTATTTTCTAAGGGTATTTTTTTTTACTTTCAATAGTGATATATATATATATATATATATATATATATATATATATATATATATATATATAAAGGGAGTCGTTCGGCAGCCCTAAAGTTTGCCAAGTTTGGTGTCAAACATTTTTTTATAAATCACTTTTGATGTAGTTAGAAGTTTTGGAATAGGCTGATTTTTTGCGAGGATCATCCTCACAAAAAATCAGCTCATTCCAAAGCTTCTAACCCATATTTTGAAAAATGTTTGGCACCAAACTTGGCAAACTTTAGGGCTGTTGAACCGTCCCCATATATAAAACCCTAATTAGGTTTATTGGGAGTATATATTTCTCTTTAATGGAATTTAAAATAAGGAATTTTCTCTTCATAGTGGAATCAATGCTTTGCCATTTGATCAAATTAAGAGTTTGGATCGTATGCACCCAGAGTCGAGGATTGAAACCCTCTTCTCACATCTCAACACATGTCACATAAAAGATAATTCAAGGGATTAATGCTTAAAATATGAATTTTGATAAATTGACTAAAAAAACAGTATTCAATTGGCGTGCCATGTGCATAGAACCCTATAATATTATTATTATTATTATTATTTTATTTTATGGAGATTGATAATAAAAAAAATCTATGGTTCTACCGACATGCCCTATCAGTTCAGTATGTTTTTTTTAGTCAGTTTGTCATTATTCTTAAAATATCTCCTTTTTACAATTTTCTTGAATTATGGCATACATGTCAAGTGTTGGAGGAGGGTTTCAATCCTCCATCCTAGGTGCATACGATCTAGACTTTCTAATTTATCCATTCAATAAAATGGAAAGTATTGCCACAAGCAAGGTAACGTATTTGGTTATTTGACTTCAAGCAATTTAATAGTAAAATAAAAACCTCGTCTTTCATTAATATTTTTTATATGATTTTGTGAAACCAAATTAAGGTTTGGAATCAAACTTTGATATCAAAGTCCATTTGGCAGAACCACACCGATGCCCAGAAAAGAAGATATGACAAAGGGTAGATGTTGTTGTGAATCTCAAGGCGTTCGCGATTAGAAAAAAAATCACCACAACCGATATTCTCATAGCTTCTAAGAATTGATGAAGATAGATAAGAAAAAAAAATAAAAAAAATACATTCTCATGTTCAAGTCTTGCCTCAATTATGGTGCCCAATGAATACTACTACTCATGTCAACAATTGGTGGAGAAGTCTTCTTTGTTAAGACTTACTATGTATGCAATCTTTTATGTCGGGCATTGGATTTTATTTAACGTGTGCGTAACCAACATTCTGACAAGCATTTGCTTATGAGGCATTTCACAATGATAAGAATGCAAAATGTCATATTTTTCTCCTTTAATATTTAGTCCTTTATACATATTTAGTGCCTAAATGTACTCATTATTCTTTTATTTTGATTTAGGATGCAAATGGAGGTGTTAAGTGCAAAACGAAATTAATTGGGCGATTTTGGACAGTTTTGACATCGCTTCGTAATCTGGGCATAACTCTCTCATCCGAACTCCAATTGAGATGATTCTAAATGCTCTGGAACGCTGAGAAAAAGATCTACAACTTTTGTGTTTTGAGTTTTAAGAGATAATGACTGTATCAAGGTCAAAATTGGATTTGAAGTTGCTGTACGTAAACTATTGACGCGAATTTGACGCGAATTTGTTAAAAATTTGACGAGGTTTATTTTCGAAAGTCTCCAAATCTAGTGCACGAAAATTCCAATTAAAACACCACTTTCCTAATTATATTAGGACTTTATTTTATTTTAATTAGTCAGATTTATATATTGTTATTGGAGGATAAGATTTAAGATTTTTTTGAGGAGATTTTGTTAGCTTCTAAGAAGGAAGAGAAGAACGGGTAAAAGAAAAAAAAAAGAGAGATCTCTATCTCTCTCTCTCTTGCTCTATCTCGATTAGGGTTTTTTTTTTTTTTTTTTTTTTTTTTTTTAAATCTTTTCTTTAGGAAAGAAGTGGCTGAAACTTGGGGAACTAGGGGGCCAACGAGTTGCTGTCAAGAAGGAGAAGTTGCTGAAATTTTTCAGCAACATTATTGTCAAAAAGTTTACAACGTTGCTGCTTGTATTCGTTTTCAACCATCAACATCATCGCCGTGAGGAACATCACCACCAACACATCTCAAACTTCTTTGGTTGTGTTAAAAAGTGTAACCCTTATGACTTTTATTTATTTTTATTATTGCAACCCTGGTTGCTTTTGGATTAAAGAACATCTTGTTGGATTCTTAAGTTGGAATTTTTAATTCAATGAGTTAGTGACTTTCAGATTCATTAATTGATGTTTTCGGATTGGTGATATGTAGACACATGAATCAGTGAATTTTAATTATGTATGCTGAATTTTCAGTTTGGTCATATTGAAAACTTTGATATTAACGGTCATTGAAGCCATAATTGTATCTCTAATCACCTAATTAATTTGGAATATGATTTAAAAGTGGTAAAAACTATGAACAATAGTTGTGATCTGAAAATTACATGTTCTTTAGCCATGGACTTTTCCATAGGTTTGAAGAGTAGGTTATTGAATCATAATTCTTTTTGATCTTAATGATTTGTTTAAGAAGTTGTAAGGATACGCTAAGTATTAACTTGATTGCTTAATCAAAATAACTCGGTGATGGACTTTTCCAAAATCCTAGGGATTATCTAAGAAGGAATTTATAAGATGCATGATCTCTTTAGGCTTGCATTTTGATTCAATTCGGATATGTAATTAAGGCATAAAATTCGTTATCTATGTTGAAGCAATTTGATTAGTCATTTAATGAATTTATTTTTCTGAATTGTGAGAGAAGATGATCAATTGTAAATATTTATTTCTTTAATATTTATTTTTATTTTTATTATTTTTTTCTTTTTATTATTATTATTATTATTTTTAATCCGAATCGCCAAAATTGAAACCCCTACAAATTTGTGTAATATGTTTGTTTTCAATTTGTTAATTAAACTAACTAAAATTTATTATGACTCTTTAGAACAGGAGTACCCGCAATCCCCGGCCAATAACGATACCCTACAAATCACTTTACTACAATCTTCTATAGGGTTTATTGATGACTAAAAATATGGTCAATCACACAACAATAGTACTTTGCCTCGTAGAAAATGCCATTTTAAGCATTTAAATATTTGTATTTTATTAAAAAAATAACATTTTATAACATCTATTAATCCAATTTATAATATAAAAAACAAAATATTACTGAAATATAAAGATGCACTTTAAAATCCATTTTAAGGCGATAGAAAACATGGTTTTTAAACTCGGTTTCGCATCTCGTCTTGTCTCGTCCATGCTTGATATCAAGTCGTCTCGGACAAGTTTTTCAATACGTTTGAGACGTCTCGTGAGACAACTTAGAAAAATGAACGTGAGTCCTAAAACTCAATCAAAAAATGACTTTGTAAGTTGGTATCGTTCAGCTCTGATACTGAGTTAACTCGGGCGATACGTCTTGGACGAGTTTAAAAATTGTGGCGCCCCGCCGAACACTAACACAAATCCCCATGTCAGATCTCGAGGTACTAGGTGGCACCTCGAAATTTCGGCATGGTCTCCTCTGTTTATGTTAGCATTCCAAGGCGTATAACCTGCACCTAATAAACGACATACAATCCAGCATATATACACATAAAATAAAATACTAGC
This sequence comes from Akebia trifoliata, assembly GCF_017979445.1. Lineage (NCBI taxonomy): Eukaryota > Viridiplantae > Streptophyta > Magnoliopsida > Ranunculales > Lardizabalaceae > Akebia > Akebia trifoliata. Next base: position 14,989,331 of record NC_141375.1, read on the forward strand.
AGAAGCCTATTGAAAGCGCCCTCGATCCGCGAGGTGCGCGGATCCGCTTTTGACCCTTGAGATTTGAGAGTCGCCACCTAGTTGTTAAGGTCTAGGAACCAAACTGACTTTAAAAAAGGCAAACTAATCTACGAAAGAGAAAAAGAGTTCGGGGATCACATTACGGGGTTGGAAGGTGTTAGGCACCAACCCTGCCCGACCAAAGCCGGTCTCTACTAACTTTTCAAATAAATCACATGCTAAAAACCTAGATAAAAATAAAAATAAAAAATTTTATACCTTTCCGATAGCAAGGATTTTGCTCCCTCAGATCTGACAAAAATAGCTCCTTGTACCGTACTCCCTTGCTTCGTTCTATCTCCGGATTTGATTTCGGATCTCCGAGATCAAGGTATCTCCTTATTTTTTGATCTGAATTCTTCAAGTTTGTTGCGGATTTGGGGGTGTTTTTGGAGGGCTTTTAAGTGTTTTCTAGACTAAAATTGAAGGAGGGATGTTAGGTAAGGAGTTGGGACTCCAAAACTAGGATTTTTGGGAAGTTATGGGGGCTTCTAGACCTACTTCTCTTAGGGTTTATGATTTTATACGAAAATAGGGTGTGAGCACCTCTATTTATAGATATTTTTAGGGGTTGATTTGGATAGATTAGTATTTAATTAGAGTTCTTTTAATTAGAGTTGTGTTTTAGTTAGACTTGTTTTAGGTAGAATTGTGTTTTAATTAGAATTGTTTTAGGTAGAATTATTTTTTAGTTAGAACTCTATTAGATAGAGTTATTATTTAATTAGAATTCTATTATGACTTTTGGCTTTTGGTCTTATTTGATTGACTTTTAATGTTTTGACTTTAGTCTTAATTGATTGACTTTTAATATCTTGATTTCAGTCTTGCTTAATTGACTTTAATTTTGACTTTAGTCTCACTTGATTGACTTTAATACCTTGAACTTAGTCTTGCTTGATTTACTTTAAATTTTTGGAGAACCCCCCTCCATTATTTCTTTAATTCTTTGGACCCCCAAATGGAGGGGTCCTTAAAGAAATATCTCACGAACCCTCAACAATTTTACTTGAAAGTCCGATTGATCGATTTTTTAATTTTAATTTTTAAATTAATTTCATTAATGTTTCACTTTAATTATTTAATATTTTATTTATTAATTTCGAAATTTTTAATTATGAAAATTGTGAAATTACCGTTTTGCCCCCGGAGAGGACTTTTCATGTTTTAAGTCGGTTTTTAATGTTCTAGGATGTTTTAGAATCAATTTTTCGTAAGGAATTCAATGGAAATATTAT